>NC_135274.1:4130000-5400000 GCF_051311805.1 Agelaius phoeniceus | reverse complement strand
AAATTCACAGCTCTAAACAACTGATTCCACCTTTTCAGATCCACTATACAGTGTATTACAGCTCTCCCATGCAGCACTTAAATAATAGCACTTAAATAACACTTGCAGACCCTGGATCTCCAGATTTCCAGGCTATGCAGAGCTGCACCAGGATTTCTGCAGCCACACACAGAATGCAAGAGTGAACTTGCCAACAATGGCCTTGATTGCTAACAATGCAGAACAAGCTGGTTTTATCATTGTCACAGGATTTCCATCAAGTTCTTATGCTGACAAGACACTCTAAAAACAGGCATCAAAAACTGAAAGCAGGTCCCTGAAAATGGCTCTGTATAAAGTGTGGCACATTTATTCTCTTTGTCAAAACATTGCTGTTGCAAAACTTTCTATCCAACAAAATCCTTTTAGGATACTAAATAAAGCACAACCAGCATTTGGAAAACCAAAATTCTGCATTAGCTCTCCTTATCTCAGTAATCTTTTAAAAAGTCTCCTCTGAAATGCTCTGTGCCCTTCCCCAGCTGTGCTCAGCATAGATGTACCTTCCTCCTCATACCCTGAATGCTCTGCTTTATGTTGCCAGCTCCAGCTGCCATAATTAATACCTTCCATGGATTCTTCAAGTCAATTTAACAAGTTAATTAAGTAAAATGCCTCTGTCAATAAGCTCCTGATGAAGAACATCCATCTGCATTTATACGAATGATCATTAGCCTACCAGCACCCCAATATCCCTCCTGAACTGGAACCCCTGACTCTGTGCAATTATGTTCTGTCAGGGAAGGTTTAGATTGGATATTAGGAAAAAATTCTTCACATAAAGGGTTGTTAAACCCTGACACAGGCTGCTCAGGGAAGTGGTGAAGTCCCCAACCTTGGCAGTATTTAAAAAATATATATTTTTATATAAATACACTAAATATATTAATATATATTAAATATATAAAAATATATTTCCCACTTGGGAAAATGTTTTAGTGGTGGCTTTAGGAGTGCTGGATTAATAGTTAGATTTGATGATCTTAAAGATCTTTCTCAACCTAAAGAATCCAGTGATGTTACACTTTCCTGTTCAACAAATGGGCTTTGCCACCTCCCAATCCTTCTAAATTTCCTCTGTACTGCTCAAAGGTATCATGCTGCCAGGAGACACAGATATTCCATGAAAATCCACATCCACAATCTGCATGTTCTTGCAGTCTGGATATTGGAAATTATCACATTATAGAGAACAGCCCTAAACAACCTGGTAAGGTAAAGTGTTCCAAATTTTGTCACAGAATCACATAAGCTTGGGTTGTGCATCATTTTTTGGACTGCAATATACTGTGACTGTTCAAATACATTAATTTCTCAATTTTTCTAAAAAGAACACTAATGCAAGTGTGCAATGCAAATTAGTTTTTCCCTTTTTGGTTCAGGTTTCTATCTCAAACTGTACATTCACGTGAAAAGATATTAAAGGAGCTTATCAGAACACCAGGGAATGAAGATGTATCACAGAGTTGGCTTAGTTTGGAGGAGCCAAACTGCTTTGATTTGTAAACTCAAAACTTCTACTTATAGACACAGAGCCCCTGGGATATCAAATACAAAACTCCTGAAAAAAACAACAAATCCTCAGAGACTTTTTGTGACTAATTGTCAGAGTTCCTGCCATCACTAGAGCAAGCTGCAAGCTCAACAAAGCCCTGAGGCTGCCTGCCCCAAGCTGGGCTTACCTGGGTACTGGCGGATGGTGGACACGGAGCTGGTGATGGGGGTGTAGGTGTGGGCAGTCAGAGGGTAGGCAGAGGGGGGGTAGGTGGGTAAGAAATACTGGAACTGGACAGGCACCGACTGCCTGCAGGCATCAAAAAGAGCAAGTGTTACACAGAGTTCAACAGGTGACCCTCAGTGCCCTTTAGCACTCCCTGAACTACCAAATCCCATCCTCCCCCTCAGTTTTTACAATGTTATCTCCACCACAGCAGAACAGGACGCTCAAACACCCTACTCACACACTCTCATGGGTAGAACTGTTGGTTCTGCTCACCTGTTGTCATTTCTGGTTTCCATGGCTACTGGGTTTGGAGATGCCCTGTGGCTGGACAGAGGTATGAGGTTACTCCTCTCTGCTGTGTAGTCAGACTGGATCCGGGGAGAAGTGTGGGTGATTTGCTGGGGAACCACTTTAGCTGCATAAAGACAAACATGTCATCAACTGGCAGTCAAAGGAAAGGCAAGTAAACACTGCAAAGCAAGATCAATAACCTTGTCAAACAAAACAACCAACACTACTCCCTTCCCTCTCAACCCAAATCAACCCACCCTTATCCACAAATTATTTCCTGCCCACAATAGGCCAAAAGAAAAAGGAGAACAAAGCATTTCTCATCAACTTATATCAGAATGGATGGATATTCTAAATACATATATAAATGATACTTGCTAACAAAGTCAATTCAGTGCTCAGATTAAGTTAATTTTTTTAGGATCAGCCCAAACCATTCTGATGTCAAGAACAAGAACACTGGAAATCAGCCCAAGGCAGACAAGTGTCTGTGGACAGAGGCCATGAAAAGGAAGAAAACACCTACAAGAACTTTACAAGAAACACTGATGTATGAGATACAATTTCACTCCTTGGAAATTTATGGTTGGGGAAGAGATTACAAGATTTCAAAAGAACAAGGAGGTCAGCAGAGAAATAGACAAACAAAAGGAAACTTATGCAGTTCTGTAGGAAACATCTCAGGCATATTCCACAGGCATCCAGGCAAATAAAGTTCCCACCTTTGGGCCTTTGTGTTACATTCAAGTGAACACACTAATCAAATCCAGCTAGGCTACACCTAACACCTCAAGAAGCACATGAAGTAACTTACAAAATCAACTATGAAAGCCATAGTCTATCACCAAGCAGTTAAAACTTTTAGAGTATCCAATGCAGGTTTTGAAATGCTAAAAGGCCCAAGTTTGTCTAAAAATTCAACAGAGAAAGTAAATGAGGCATTTTGTTGCCTGCTCCTCTTAGAACATCTATTTCTTCCTGATGTAAAAAAACCATTGAATACTAGACGTGTTAATTGGTTTCTCCCAGCTCAAACTGATTTTCTTTCCCTCCTTAATTTGCTAACATGCACAAACACTTCCAGCATGCAGAGAAAAACTGAAGCATGAGTTACACACTTGTCTGAGAACTGAAATCACTCACCAACTGGGATGTTTGAGGTTGTGACAGCTGTAGCATGGGAAGAATGTGAGGGCATTGTCATGGTAACAATGGTGCTTGTAGGCGCTTGGGTGTGAGATACAGAACCTGAAGGAAAAAACCAAACTTAACAGGAGATCCTTCTATGGAGCCCTACCATGCCAGTGTATCCATATCCTTAAGAGGGCAAAACCCCCAAACCAGACAACCTCCCTGAAAAACTCAGTAATTTCACTCCTGAAGCCATGCACCTCCAAATGCAGTCTTTATTATGAAAAAATATTTGCTCAAAAATTATTGGGTTCTAAATTCAAAGAAAGCCAACACAAAGCAACAAATCCCATCCCTCATGATGTTCCCACAACAGCATTATGAATACTCACCAGCTGTGGTTGCTGAAGCAATGGTATTTGTTGCCAAAATAGGTGCCACAGTTGCTGCTGCCACTGGAGTACCAGTACTGAAAATGGTTTTCTATGAAAAAAAAACCAAAAAACTTAAATTTAGAAGACTACTACATTTAACATCTATAGTTAGTATGGAATCACCTTGCACCGACCATACAGAACATTAATTTCTAACTCATACTAACTCTTCTCCAAAAGGTAGTGTTAGCCTGCAGGCTACAAACAAGTGTCAAGAAGCAGCAGGAGGTGCTGTGCTGGCTGCAGCTTACCTGGGCCATGGTGTGGAGCTGTGGTTTCTGGGTGCCTATGGCAGGGTGCGAGGGCAGCGTGATGCGCGTGGCCGTGTCCCGCGGCTGCGCCGGCCGCTGGATGCTGATGGCTGCAGAGGGCGGGTGCTGCTGGATGGACAGCGTGGGCCGGCTGCAGAGCAAGAAAAGAACTCAGCAAGGGAACCTTCTGGAGACTGAGTGTGGCAGATACAACACAGGCACACACATCAGGCCTCAGTGCCCTCCCCGGGGACAGCAGTGCTGCTGTCAATCACGTGGCAAAGCAACATAAGGAATCTGAGCTACACTGTTCTGTCCCCATGTGCCCTGTGCACCCAGCCAGGAGTTATCATAACTCTTATCAGCTGAACTTCATTTCAGCATTTAGTGTCACTTTTCACTGTGTCTTTGTAAAAAATATAGGCCAAATACCCACAAGTTCCTGCAACACAAACTCTGCTATCCAGGGAGCAGGACTACAAAAATGATTCCTTAAGGTCTTTCCTTCTCATAACACAGAGCCCTTATAAAGCCCTTTTACCATTATAAATGTGTATAAGTTCATGCTTATGCCCATTTTTATTCACAGAACTTCAAGGATTTGCACTGTGCAAGCATTACTATTTTCATTTTATATCCTCCCATAAGTAGAGGATTATCAGCTCAGGCTGATTAACATTTCCCCTTTTTCCCCTTGCTGCAATTTCTCTCATATTCAGAGTTTCTGTAGGCTTTACCTGAGGGTTGACTCTGTGGCATGTGCTGCTGTTGTGGTTATAACAGGGGACTGAGCTCTCGTGGCTGAGACAGTTGCCACCACTGCAGGAGGAATAGTGCTTGATGTTGTCACAGGAGGACGTGACTATTTAGGAAAAAAAAAAAACCAACAAAACATCAGAGAGAACATTCAGAAAGGAAATTCTGCAGTTTAGAGAACAACTAGGAATTACTTGATTAAAACTCGCTTCCCTGCACCTCGTCACTAAGTTTTGGCATTCTGAGATATTTCCAGTCTTTCTGAATTGATCTGCAAGCTCCTAAGCAGAACTGTCTTGGTTTTCAACACACATACAGCACAGGAACCAACAAAGTTAACATTAAAGACCTTGAAGGTCTTTAGGAAAAACCTCAAAAAGTCAGTTCCCTTCAGAATGAAAAGAAAAGAAATTCCAGTACACATGAAGTTAAGAGGTAATTTGGATCCTAACTGAAAGCACAGTGGGAAGATGTTTAACTCTCTGTCCTAGGGCTAAACACTAGCACTGCTGTAGGGAGACAAGATCTACCATCTTCTCCTTATACAGGTACAAAAGCCAAGATATACAGAAGCATATTATAGTGAGATTTCAAAAATTCTACATCAATTCAAATACTAAACAATAAATTAACACCAGCACATTGTACTGCACATTGGACCTTTCAGACTTTAAAACTTGAGCATGTCTGAAAGAAATTGTCTTCCCAGTTTCTAAACACTTTGGAGCTAGATTAAAACCCACCAAGTCTATGAAAGAAATACAGCAAATAGAGCTGGAAGAGAGGTGACAGTGGCTGCAGCCCAGTGCACACAAATAATTAGAGCTTATACATTACAGCTGAGGGCCAGGAAGGATTTGGAGGTCAGTGATGTGCAGAGCTGCCTGGCTGCTACCTGCCTGGATTGGCTGGTGGATGATGTGCTGAACTGCTGGCTGGGCTGCAGCTGCATTTGGCAACTGGGAGGCTGGTCTCAGGACTGTGGTTACTTTAGAACTGGACATCACTGCAGCAGCTGCTGCACCTGGGGAAGAAACCAAGCACGTTAAAATTCAGCTCCATCACAACCACAGACACACCCTGACATCAGCTGGTATTTCAGTTCTAATGCATTTCATATTCAGGGCAGTTCATGATGTTGGTGTAAAAATAAGGCTTTCAACAAATATACGTCAGGTTTACAAAAGCATGTCTGGAGGGGCAGGTATTATTTTAAATTAATTTGCTTTAGAAGTATTTCTCATTCCCCTATAATAGCCTTGTGTTGCACATCCCATGTTTTCTTATTCCAAGCTATGGAAGTCAATAGAAATAATTCAGTTTGATTACTGGGCCAATGTGTAAATAAGTCATCTGATACCAGCAATGATCTCACTGCAGCTGATGAAGTTCAGAAGAAAAAAACACTTGCAAAAGAAGGAAACCAAAAGAACAAGGAAACACCACACAAAACAAAACAAAGAGCTACACCTCCCCCCAAAAAACCAAGACCAAAACTCCACACTATTTAAACCTGCAACTGATTAATTTGTCTCCTGTCTGACGACTCCTGATCACAATAAATCACAGTAGCAGGCAAATAGCCTTGCAATAAGATGATGGACTGGATTGTATATTTTCTGTACATGTCCTCCATTGAAATTACCTCAAAAGTTAATATTCAAACTCAGAGAAAAAGGGGAGGTAAAAGAAGAAAAAGTGTACTGAGAGGTCAAGTTTGTGGCAGCTGTCCCCTCAGAATCAGGTGAACACCACTACTGTAGCTACAGATAAACCTCTACAGTCCTTCCACCTGCTCTAGTTAAAGAAGATTGTGTTTTTGCTCACATCAATTTATTTTTCTTGAGTGATCCAGCAAATAACATTGAGCATAAAAGGAAATAAAACTGATAAGTGGTACTTGGAATTCAGATCAATTTAAAGCTGAACTGCAAACCCAACCCATAAGACTTTGAAAGCAAAGCTGCAGTCAGAAATCTGCCTGGCTGTACTGAGCACAGGGCTGCATTAAGGGGCTGATCTCCTGTTTTACAAGCTGTAGCATCCAAAATGCTGGGAAACAAGAGCCTGTAGTTATCACCAGCGTTTAACTCCTGGGAAAATGCAAATGCACACAATATGATGTGCTGGCATGCATAACAATGCATGAGTGGTCCTGTGACAGGGGGACACAAGAATGTGGCTCACAACTGCCATAGGTGAGCAATACTTGCTACCCAGAATGTACATGACATTTTGCAGGGCAGGTGTGTCTCTACCAGTGGATGTTTATTCTTGATTGTTTTAACACCAAAGAATTAGAATAACAGATGTGCTGGTATCTGCCAGCATTTTAAACACTGTCACGTGGTTCTGCCCTAAATGGCTGAAGGCAACATAATTCTTAAAAGGCCAGCAGTCACTCACTCATGCCAGCAGTTTTAAAATCTGAAGGAACAGCTGCATTAGCAGTGAGGAGTTTCAGAGGTGTGGGCTAAATGCAGCAGCTGAGAGCCTGTGAGCAGAAGGCAGGGACAGCACAGCTGGATCTTTACCTCGGGGCAGATGAGAAGCTCCAATGTGCAGTGGAGGCCCAGGAGCACTGCTCCTGATGATGGACATCTGCACGTTGGTGGCCATGATATGATGCAAGTTACTGGGATGCCCCTGCAGAGTTCAAGAACAAAACAAGTCAGCTGTGTTGACAAAAATCAGTGGCCACAGAATCACCATATCTCAGCCTCAAAGACAGAAAAGAGATCCTGGAGGAATACATGGATACCAAGGCTGCATGCATTAAAAGCTGAGTGGAGAAAGAGGCAGGTGTTTGTACAGGATAAAGTTACAGAGCCTGCTGCCACTGGAAGATGCAAACACTTCTCTGTTTCACTGGTGTGTTTTGATGGTTGGTACCTGGGTGACAGTCACCCAGCAGCCACCCACAAACAACCAGAGTTGTCCCTTCTAGCATTGGTGACATTAAGGCATAGTTTCATACCAATAAGCTTGAGAGAATGGTAGAAACCTGGCAAATGCTGGAACAAATTCTATTTTTTTATAATTCTAGACCTCCTGGGGATATTAATATAAGATAAATCCACTGAAATTGCTGCATATCCTTAGCCAGACTAACTCAAGTCCACCTAAAGGCACTTTACATCAAAACCTTGAGAGGTTTAGTAATGACTGTTCTGACAAACTATTTTCAAACCAACAGGGCTGGCTCTGCAGCCAAGTCAGAGGAAAAAAAAATTAAATTTCAAATAATTATCTACACAGACTCCCTCAAATTTTGTCACTCCTAGTTCAGTAAGAACACAGTGCAAACCCATGAACTGTTCACTGGTCTCCTCTGATCTCCTCCCAGGGAAGCTGAAGAACAGTGCAATAATGAATCCCAGCAGTTTCTCTACAGTAGAAATTCTCCAAGTGACACACTGGACACACAGGAGCATCTAAGGAAGAACCCAGCTTTTGGGTATGGCTCTGCCATCACAGCATGGCTGTGCTATCTCAGCTGGATGATCCAGCAAATCAGCAGCTTTGGAAAGAGATGGTGATAACCAAGCCTGAAGTTTAATGGTCCAGGCAGCACTGAACAGGGAAACCTGCTCTCTTTACATTCCCTCCTGCTGCAAAAGCCCACCTCAGCTGTACTGGTATTATCTGAGCATGCAGTGAGATGGAACAGAAAAGCCACCAAAAAACCAAACCTGTTGCCCACTGATGGTTGCCACAGGGATTGTTGGAGCCTGTGGGATGCTGCTTTCCATGGTCACAGTCACTTGCCCAGGGACCTTTGTGGGAGCTGAGAGAGTGGAGGGTGGAGCAGGAGCAATGGGCCGGCTGGGCATGGTGGGCTTCAAGGGAGGCTACAAGAAATGGAAAGACAGAAACATTGGCAACTTCAAATGAGAGCTCAGTGTTGAAGCAGTAATCATTCTGTGGGGTCAAAGCCTGAGGAGAAAGTTTATGTAAGTATGGCTTAATATTTGGAGAGGAAAGATACTGAACATTTGGTTATTCCAAACAAAGAAAGGGCATATATTGTCCTGGAAATATGCAGGGTCTGGCATGGGTCATCAGTGGAATCTGTCAGGGGTATGGTATTGCCCTACAGACACTGGATATTAACAGTTAACTTTGTATCTTGCAGAGAAAAAGGAAATTTGATTGAAATCACTGCTGAAATACTAGCAAGTCCTCATCTGGAACAGCCAAACCCACAAGACACTGCACAGTTAGCAGAACATGCAAGGAAAGCTTCAGAAACAAAAGCAGGGAAGGTTTTGGTGTAATTTACTTTTTCTCAACACCTACTCATACAGATTGTATTTTTTTTCCCCAATGAATCCTCTCATTACCTTCATAAGTCCATCTGAAAAAGAAAGTGGCACAGCTGGAGTCAAATGTGCTGGTGGTGCTGTCACTGTCACTGGGGCCCCAGACTGGACAGGGTGGTGCTGTGTCAGCATCTGGACCTGTGGGTATGGCCGGACCACCACGGGCTCCTGCTTCTCCTCCCGGGGCTGGATGGAGCCACTGGGGCCCATGTGCTCCCTGGGAGCAACTTCTGGCTCACGACTGGATTCCTCACTCACTAGGGAAAAACAGAGAAAAAGGTCAGAATTGTTTGAAAGCTCGCTTTGGTCACCCACTAGGTCAGAGATGGGACTTTGGAAATATCTAAATTAAAGAAGTTCAGCCTTACAATTAGACATATTTCAGTGAAGGAAAAACTGGGAATTCTAGCACTGCTTCTATCTGCTCCCCTCAGAACTGATGGGCTGGGCAATGCTGGGGCAACCCGGGGTCAACCCTGAAGTCCAACTAAACACCTTCTTCAAACACTGATTAACTAAGTTTTCTTTCAAGTGAAAAATATTTAATTATCTAAGTAACTGCCATTGAGTCACAGATCAAACAGCATGAAAAACTGCACACTTAATGCAGTATGTATGTGAATATCGAGCAGAAGAAAGGTATAAAACCTCCTGAACACGAAGCTGCTCCCCCAGTCACTTCTGAAAAGCTGTCACCGTGGCACGGGCAGCAGGAGCTGGGAACACTGTTCCCGCCCCATTTTCAGCTCCATGAGATGCTGAGCGGGACAGGCACCTGCGCGGACACCGGGCAGCCGTGGCGCGTCCCGGGTCCGCCGGCGCTGTCCGGAGCCGCCAGCCGCCCGGTGCTCTCCGCACGCGGACCCGCGGCAGCTCCCAACCCGGCCCCGGGGCCGCCTCGCTCCTCCCGCCGAGGCGAGCGGCAGAGCGCGATGGGCGGGGCGGGGTCCCCGGGATCCCTCCCCGCCCCCGGAGCCGACAGCGGCGGGGCCGGGATGGCGCTTACCTGTGGCGGCGGGGGCGATAATCCCGGCCGAGCCGCTGGTGGGGATGGGCGGCGGCGCTGGTCCCAGGGCGGCGGGAGGCGCGCCCGAACGGGGGAACTGCTGCGAGCTCATGTCACCTGCGGGTCGACAGCGCGGCCGTTATGTCGCGACACGCCCGGCCCAGCCCCGCCGTGCCCGACCTCCCTCCGTCCCTCCCGCTCTCCGGGCGCGGCCCCGCGGCCCCACCCACCCCGGCGCGCCCGCGCGGGCGGGTTCGCGCGGCGCCCGGCCAATGGCGGCGGGGCGGCGCCGGCCAATCAGCGCCCGCCCTGCGCGCCCCGCCCCGCCGCGCTGGGCCGCAGGGCCCGGATGTGCCCGGCAGCGCGACGGTCCCGCCGCCTCGGGCCGGGCCGTACCGCGCCGCTCTGCCCTGCTGCCGTCTCTTCACGATACCCCCTCCGCGGCGCTTCCGCCGGCCGGAGGCTCGTTGCCCCCCTGCTGCCGTCGCGCTGTGAAGCGGCGGCCGCCGCCCCCTACCCGCAGCCCTCCCTCGGCGCCAGCCCCGGCCCGCAGATGTGGGCGATGCCGTGCGCCCACCACGGCAGTACCTGTGCCCGGGGCGGTGCCGTGCGCCGGTCCCTGAGGCCGGTCGCCCCGCGTCGCCGCCGCTGCCGAGCGCCGCTTCCGCCGCTGTAGCTGCCCGCACCCGATTGGCCCCGGTCAGCCCCGCCTATCCCGAGCTGCCGCGTTTCATTGGCTGTCGAACGCGCCCCGCGGGGCCGCCGGGAGATGTAGTCCTCCCTGGGGGTGTGGCGGGGACAGATCTCGCGAGGCGCGGGAGGGGCGGTGCTGTGCCCGAGCGCGCCATTGGCCGCGCGCCGCGAGGTCTCCGAGGAGACGCGGGGTGGGCGGGACAGGCCGCGGTCACCGCCGGGCCGCGCCTGCCCCCACGGACCCGCCACTGCCCCGCCACCGCCCCCTCGGACCCGACACCGCCCCCACGGACCCGCTCCGCCCGCACCCCGAGCTCCGCACCCCGTTGTTGCTCTCCACACCCGGCCAAACCACTTCCCCCCTCACACACTGTCCCTAAAAGTCCCCAGCACCCAGTCTGGGAAGTGCCAAGAGGACACGGCGGGAAGGCGTTGGGCGTCCCTGAGGAGGGCACGGAGGTCGTCAGCATCTCAAAAACCTCCCAAACCCGCCATAATTCGGGCTGTCCCCCAAAACTCCCTTGGGGGCCACCCAAAGTATTCCCACCAGTCCTGGGAAGGGGACACAAGGCCATGGCGGGGCTCTGGCGCTTAGCAGCCCTAACCCCCTAAAATTCGGGGGGTACCCAAAGCATCCCGGGGATTCCCCGAAGTCCCCAACCCTCATCCTGGGAAGGGACAAGGGGATATGGGCGGGGCATCCCTATCACTGGGATAGAGGGGAAAAATTAAATAATAACAATAATAATAAACCCCACAAACTTCGGAGACGACGCACATCACAGCCCTGAGAGACCACAGTGCAGGGCTGCCTCGCGTTTGGTTACAGACACGTCAGAACACCACCATTCTTCATGATATTGTTCTCATGATTTGAGGCTCGGACACGAACTCAGCTAGACACCTGCCACTTTCAGAGTTTTAATAATATTTTAAAACGAAACCAGGAGGAAAACATTTGAAATTTCAGGATCACATGTAAGTAATCCTTAGGTCTGCCTCGCAAACCTTAGTGTTTGTTGTGAACAGGAGCACAAACAATGTTTGTATTAGTGCCACGAGCAGCAGTTTGTCGCGGCGGGTGTCGCTCTCCAGGACCCGCACCAGCCAGCCTGTCCTGCGGTTCAGGTCCCCTCCTGAAACATTCCCTTCCCCCGTGCCTGGCTGGATTTACAGCGTCCTTCTGGCTTTCCTCGTCTCTCCTGAACTCCCAGAGCCGCTGCTGCACCTCCGTGCACCTCTCGGCAGGGCCCCGGTGCCCACGGAAGGCTCAGAGGGCGCGGCGGGGGCAGCGGGGCACGGAGAACACCCAGAGCCGAGCGGAGCCCGGCACGGACAGGGCAGTTCTGATGGAGAACGTGTAAAGGGTGCAGAGAAGATAAATAAAGAACGGCTGGTTTTAACCTTCTGTATGCTGCTTTCACTTCCCCTCCCGTCCCTACATTGTGAATAACCGAGCACAGCGTGTCCTTCCAGCAGCACAGGCTGCCACTGCTCACGGGCCAGTTAATATCACAAAAACCCCACAGGTTCCGCCTTTGCTTCGGGCGCTACCTCTTTAAACCGAGACCGCACGGCAGCCCGGGCACAGCCTCTGCTGCGGGCACGGCCCTGCCCCAGGCCCGGGCTGCGGGCGGCCCCGGCCTGTGCCCTGGCCCCGTCACTGCGCGGCGCCGCCGGCTCGGAGCGGAAGCGGAAGCGGCGCGGGCGGCGGGAGCCGGGCGGGCGCGCGGCCGCTCGCAGGTGCGGTACCGCGGTCACCGGCAGCGCGCGGCGGGGCCCTGAGGGAGCGGCGGCGGGGCGGGACCGCGGCGGGCGCCGGCGGCGGCGGCCTGGGGGGCAGCGGGCGATCGGGGCGGGCCCTGCGGAGGGACCGACACCGGCGGGGTCCCTCGAGCGGCCTCCGCGCCCCGCGGGGGTCGATCGGTCGGTCGGTCGGTCAGCGGGACCGGGGAGCGGCGGAGGCTGCGCTCGGGTTTAATGCTCCGCACCGTTTACACCCTGAGGGGCCGGGTTTAATGTGTGTTTTGAGCCCTGGCTGCTCAGCGCTTCAGTGGCTGATTTCTAGTCGCGGTTAAATCGCCGTGGTTTGGTGTCAGCGGCCGTAGCAGGCAGCGGGAGCCCTTTACAGGACGTGCTCCCCGGTGCGATCGGTGCCCGCTGTTCTCGGTGATCTCTGCCGTGCACCGGCTCGGTCCCGGTCCCCAGCGCGGTGCCTGCTGCAGGACTTGCCCCTCGCTCCCGCTTCCCTTTGCCCTGCACCCGCCTGGCACCCGACTGACCTCGCAGGACATGGCACTGACTGTCAGTGTGGGCTGGTTTATTCCTTCCCCCGAGACTGGATGTGCGAGCTGTCCGGAGTGTTTTAAACGGAGTAATTGGAAGAAAAATAAGGGGGAAAAATATTTACACTGCTTTGAGGTGTCATAATCAGATTGGGTTTTGCTTTTTTATCTGGCACAGAGCTGGATCTCCTTGTGTCACTTTTGTTCATTCCCTTGCCTCTTGCCTCTTTTTCCGTGGTGTATTTTTCCTTGAGATATCAGTCATTCCTTTGTTTTATGGCTGTTATTATTGAGAACTTGTAGATATTTCTAATCTGCGGATTTTCAGTTGGCTAAACTGTGTCAGGTGACAAATGTGTCATTTGGTTTCTTTCCTGTTTCATACAGAAAAAGGCCTTTAATTCAGTTTTTCCCAGAGCAGGAAAGCAGGCACAAGAGAGCAGCATAGGAGCTTTAGCCATGAGAGTGCTGCTGGGTGTATTCATTTACCTATTCCAAACTCCAGTGTATGATTTTCAGAGAAAAAGAAGGACCCATCTTTGGGAGGAACTGTGAACTGTGGTTTTTCCTTGCACTTGGCAGAAGCCAATGTTTCACTCCACAAATATTGGCTGAGCTTCCCCCTCTGCACACAGGGAGTGATGGCTGTGCTCATTCTGAGATGCCATCTGTCTGCTTCCCAGGTGTGGCATAAAGCAAATGTCGTGTGCAGCTCACCAGGCTGCTCTTTGGAGATCACAGCAGGAATTTCTGGTTTTATTCCCAGAAAAAGAACAATGCCTGAGTTATTGTTGGGAAACATTTGGCTGGAGGGGTGTAAACTTTTAAAGAGAGGAGGATTTGGTTTATTTATGTATATATACAGGTAGCTTAGAGCTACAGATTTATAACCCTGTTCTTTATATTGAGATGGTAATGAAAAAGAGACAGAAGTTAGATCCTGGCAGCTTGTTGGGTGTGATATATCTAGAATTGCAGCAGGACGTTTTTTCAGGTGCAGGGGAGACATGGAAAATGAGTTATCCAGGAAAAAAAAGGTAAAGAAATGAAAGAGTACTTGAGTGCATATTGGGAGTGTAGTAAATATAAATATACTATAGTCAGAGAGGGGCAAAAAAAGCTTAAACTTTTGGAGACTGTAATGGAAAGCCAACAAAAGAATTCAGGTCTTCCATAAGCTTAAGAGCTGTGGGCAAGGAAATTCCCCTTTGCTTTGTTTTGGGATGTAGGCCAGAGAATACAAAGGCTTGAAAATACACACAAGGAAGGACAATAAAGAAATGGAGTAATTTGGGGTTCTTTTGGTCACTTCTCACAGTAGGTTGTATCATTTGAGTCTGTTTGTGTGATGTCATTCATTTTTCAGCTTTTAAATTTGTTGGTGCTTGGTACAGTCAGGAAATACTTGTTTCTTCATTCCCCAAAAAACCTAAAGGACTGACTGGGGTTCCTCACCCTTGCCTGGATCAGTCCACAGCTGCTGGGTCTGTGCTGACACAAAGTGTGATTTTCCTTCCCATAATATGATCAGTGGGCTGTTTTCCCTCCCAGTCTGAAATGTGTGCAGTTTGTAAAACCTCTTAAAACAAGAAGTATGTGTGTTGGTGTCCTGGAACAGAAGCAAGCTTATTTGAAAGCATAAACACAGAGGAAGATGGAATTGATTTAGGTTTAATTGCATCTCAGGAGTAAGTTTGTAAATTCCTTGCCTCTCTTCAAGTTTGTGATTTTGTAAGCCCAGGTGAGGGGATGATAATCTCATTAATGTATTGCATTAAATGCAGTTTTAAAGTCTTAACATACCTCTCAATATATTTGAGATCCTGTATTTATAAGAAGAGACCATGCAAGACTTATTATTTTCCTTCATCATTTTCAGTGTCCTATAAAATGGGAATACTTATTGCAGTTCTTGGAGTCTGGTTCAGCTCTTCACTTGTAAAAGCAGATTCTAAGGCTGTGACAACATCTCTAACTACAAAGTGGTCTTCAACTCCTTTACTCCTTGAGACAAGGTAAGTGCTTTGTGATTTTCTTCATTGTCAAAAAGTAAACTTTACTTAAAGTGTTCTCTTTGTTATGTGGCACTTTAGTTTCTTGTCACTACCAACAGTAATAACAGGGGAATGTGATCCCTGCTGTGCATAGGGACATAGAAGGAGGATTTTAGAGGAGGCAGTAGTAGTTGTTTTGTGTGATAAATTGTTTCATTTTGCACTAGAACAAACATTAATAACCAGAAACAATTACATAGTTGGTATTTTTTGCCTTATGAAGTTTTACTCAAAGCATTAGATAGAGAGTTCAGCATGGTATTGTAAGATTCTGTTGCTGAATGTATTTTACTTCAGTGTTGTAGCTTTTGATACACATCTGCTGCTTGTGTATATTTAGCTTGGTAAAACTTGAGTTTAACTTTGTTCATGTGAATTTTGCATTGATTAAAGTCAATTGCTTTGCTAAGAATTGTGCAAGTCACCCTGGGAACATTTATTCTATGGTATTAAAGACTTTATTTCTAAGATGTTGTGTAAAAAGAAAGCAACATGCTGTCTTTTCAGTGCTACTCTGCTTAGCTCTTTTGAAATCCCTCATTGTTTAATTTTGTCATGTTTTAGTTTGGAGATGTCAGTAGGACTTTGAGAATTTCAAGTTAGTATGTGCTTAATTTTGTATCAATTAAGGGTATTGCCAAATGTGGAATTTTGTCTGTTTTACTGCAGATTGTTTCACATGAAAATAGTTGAGCATGGCTGGGTTTCATTCACATGAGCATGGCTTTCATTCAGAGGACAGGTGTGTCCTAGGTGAAATTACTTTTCTGTAACCTTCTCTGGAGAAGCTGAAGCCTGAAAGTTCCTTAAGCAGTAAAATGCAAAACACACAGGTTTTAATGCCAGGCTTTAGATACCCCGAGACTGTGTGACAATGTGACATTACTGGGGAAGAACTCAACCATAGAGAGTGTGAAACAGCAAGCAAATAATCAAAATAACATGCCAAAGACTTGATCTATTGTAGCCAGAGGCTTTGGGTAGGGCAGGGTAGCTCACCTGGGATGAACTGCAGCATGATGCAGCACTGCAGTGTAAAATCCTCCTGCAGGTCACTGCACTCACCCAGCCCTGCAGTTTGGCACCCAGGGGTTCCAGCAGCACTTGCCCTTGGATTGGAGCACACAGTTACTGTGGCACTGAGCAGGCTCCAAACCTCCTGTGGTAGCATCCTTTAGCATGGCAAGTGTGTTACAAGTGTAGATGTGATACAGTGTTTGTGCCTAGCAATGTTCAGGGGATGAATTTCATTATCTAGCCTTCTATACCTGCCCATTGTATGCTTCATATGTGGGAATTATAACGTGGTTTGAAGCTGTGACTTCTCCTTTTGCTTGTTCAAGAACAAGCAAACAGAAAACCTCCACCAAAGCCCACCAAAGCTCATCATTCCAGTTGGTTTCAGCAAAATAAACAAAAAGATGTGTTTCTCATAAAAGAGGGATAGCAAAGAAATGCATTAGGGAGGAAAGCTCCCAGGATGGACCCTGCTGCCTGTTAATGGCATTTAAAGGATCAGGAGGTGCTTTACAAGCTGCTTCCATGTACTGTGTGTTTGTCCAGGTCTGCAGTGATTATTTGTTTGGGTTTGTTTGTTTTTAGCTTTCCTGCAGTGCTTTTCCTAGTTACACAGTTTGCTGAGACAGGTGGTAGGTGCTAACTTTCTGTAAAGCATTACAAGGTATCAGAGTTATAATTTGAGAGAAAATTTGTAGATCTAACTCACTCTTCTCATCTTACTTAGTGAATTTTTATCAGAAGAAGGTCAAGAAAAATTCTGGAGCTTTGTTGAAGCTAGTGAGAATATTAAGACAGCTGAGCATGATGGTAAGATTTTATAGTTTTTTTCTCAATGCTGACTAATAGTTGAAAAATATACCACAGTGTTCTGTCTTCCATCATGTTAATCCTCATTTGACTTCTATAAAATACTTATTTCAGTAGTTTTTTTTTGTTGTAATGTGCTCAAGGCTTTTGGATATCCATTTGACAAAAGCTGTAGTGGCTGAGTCTGAAACATTTTGCTTGCCAGATTCTTTTTCAACATGAAGGATGAAATATTTTAAATACCTTTTCTCTCTGTGTTACTATTTCTCAGCCAAAATTAAATGGGAGCTCTAAACCGTTTCCCTCCTCCCCTGCCCATGTTTACATCCTCAAGAATGAATTCAAGTGTACTTTCCTGGATCTCTGTTGAAGTTCCCTCTCATCCAGCTGTAGAATTGGCTGTAATGAAATTGGAGGAGGAATGGTGCATGCTCAGAATTCATGTCATGGGCTTCTGTTGGTATAAATCACACTGGGATGAGAAGCCCTCTTCAATGAGACTATGGGATAGAAAGATAACTGCTTGTACTTTGATTTTGCAGGTAGTGATTATTCTTCTTACCAGGAAATGCTGAAAGTGGCCTGCCAGACTCTGTCACCTTTGCAGCAGAATTTGTTGAAATTTTCTCTGTCTTTACGCTCCTACTCTGCAGCAGTTCAAGCTTTTCAACAGGTGAGTACAGGAAAAGCTCAGGTGAGGTGCAGAGCATTTTACCAATGCTCAGGAAGGAGGGACCTGTGGAAGGAACCATTTGAGATCTAAAAAACCTGAACTGATTAACTGCTCTGCACACCTGAGCTACAGAGTGGGTGTGTATAAAAATTTCATGAGGTGCTGAATTTTTGTCTAGAGTAGACTAAAGAATTGGCATTTTGACATGTCTGCATATCTTTGTGCCTGCTGCACTAAGAATTGGTGCAAAGATTTTTGGGAGGACCATTGGTACTTGGGATGCTGCTGTTCCTGTTGCTCAGCTGAACTAACTTGTAGATAGTAATCCATATATATATGTGTGTGTGTGTGTATATATATATAAATATATATAGAGTGATTAGAACTCATAAATAAAAGTTCATTGTGTTCTCTGTTATTTTTTAATCTTTTTAATTCTTTGGAAATTGTCTCACATTAGAATGTGCTTTATTTAAGTAATACTGTAAAATGTCTTCCTTGTTCATGTGGAGTCATTTTGTTGTTTGATACTTAACAAATACAGATTTTTGTGATGTCTAAGACAAAAAGAAACCCTCAACCAAAACCCCTACAATTGCAAGCCTTGCTTTCTGTACCTGCACCTAACCTTACAGTTAATAGTAACAGACTGAAAAATAAATGAAGGCTTGACTCCCCATCTTGCAATTTCACCTTGCATTTAAATTATGTCATAAACAAGGAAGAAATACTGGTTTGGAATGTAGGAAATAATACTGTTTGCTGCACAGCTACACTGTTACTTTTCACTTGTTCTAAGGGCAAACATTTAACCTACATTATTACAAATGTTTTATACAGATAGCAGCAGATGAATCTCCACCAGAGGGCTGTACCCTGTTTTTTGTTGTGCATGGGGAGAAAACATGTGAATTTGACTCTCTTGGAAACCTTTTACAGGCAGCTTCAGACAGGTATTTGTTTAATTTCCTATTACAGGATTAGTCTTAAAATCTAACCTAACTTTAGACTTACTGCTGGGAAGAGGTTGTAGTAAAGTTTTTGTTTCTGTGTCCTTCAGTGTTGATTTCTCCTGTCCATTGTTGGCACTGGAGTGGCAGTCTCTTATTTGGTATTAATTCAGATTGCAGTGATGGTTTTCTTATCACTTGCTCTTTGATAATTCTACTAGGAAGAGGAATGTGCCCAGGAAAATTTGGAAACACATTCTGGAAATAGCTGGAAACTGTTGAAGGACAGTAGGAATTCTCAGGAGTGTGTAAAACCTTCAGTGTGTAGGGAAAATAGAAGGAGCTGGGCTGCATATTCAAATGAGAGTTAATGTAACAAATTGTTTTATGAATGGCTGAAAGCATGCACAGTATTTTTTCTCTGTATACTTTTCTCATCATTGATAAAGAAAACCATTACCACACAATATATTTAAAATTCAGATTTCTCTATAGGAACAGAACTTGATTGTAACTGCTAATAACAAAAGGAAGGTATAAAATATAATACTTATTAAAAAACCTCAACCAAGTAATAAACCAAAACCAACCCAAATCCTTACATTTCAGTTTGTTTTCATAATATGAGAACATTTTTGTTTTCAATACAATTTTGTAATCTTGGTTATTTGGTTCTTTTAAGAATAAAGAGTTTTTTGTCAATGTGCAGGCATATGGCATCTATAGCTCACATGCTATTCTTCTGACTTACTGGGAATACTTTAAGTATTTATTGCACTTTGGACAAAATGTAAGCAAAGAAGCTGAAAATAGACTTTTCATTCACTTTTTTGTTTGCATACTAAGCCAAGGACCAGGTTCACATGAATTTGTTCCCTTGGCACATCTGTTCTATCAGCCTTTTTAATTTTTCATACAGAATTTATGAATCACCACGGGGAGAGAAAGTTAATTGGAAATCTAAGGGAAGTTGTTCATTTTTAAAATTAGGATCATATTCGATTCAAAATAGCTCTTAGTCACTTATTTCTTTTCATATGTTCATTTTTCACAAAGCTTTTGTCAATGTGCACAAAGTGCTGCCAGCCTTGAGATAATATGTAGGAATAGCTCAACAAATGTATTCAGGAAAATGAATAAACAGGGAAAAAATGTGCATTTTGCATTGAGTGAGGAAATGCTGTGACTCACACTGTGACTTTTCACTGTTCCCTCTTAGGCCAAAGCCATTTTTGTTCAAGGGGGACCACAAGTACCCAGCAGCAAACCCTGAAAGTCCTGTGGTCATACTTTATGCAGAGATTGGCTCAGAGGAGTTCTACAGACAGCACAGGAGCCTTGTTGCAAAGGCTGAGGCAGGAGAAATCACTTATGTGCTCAGACACTACATTGCTGTGAGTATCTTTGTGCATTGTAATACAGGTATTTGAAACTGAGTAACTGGCCTTGGTTTTCAAAAAGAAAACTGACCCAAGTTGGTTCCCTTTAAATTGACATTTGCCTACTGTCATTGTTAATTTTCTTGGAATACTCAAAGTTTTATTTTTTTATTGCATGTAGCTGAGGAATACAGAATATTTTAAATCTCCTGATTGTGTAAGTAAGATTGTTTGATTTCACAAATCCAGACTTAAATTCCAGATTAATTAGAGACTTCAGTGTAAAAAAAGTGTTTCTCTACCCATATTAGAGCATGGGAAGTAGTCAGATCTTTCACAGTCAGGCCATTTAGTCACTTGATATAAAAAGCAAGGATTAACATTTAGGTACCATCTTCAAAAGAAAGACATTCTTTCTGTAGTAATTTTTTTACAGAACCACTTACCATTTCCTGGTTTCCATCTTCCTCCACTAAATTGTGCATAGTCACTGGATTAGTATTTAAAACTACATTTCAAGAGGTATGAAGAACTGGAGTTCTTTGATTTGTTGCTTGAATATTACTAAGTATTGCCAAAATCTGCAGTGTAGCAGTCAGGCTTGAATGTGGGGGGGAAAAAAAAAGAGCATCAGCTGGTTAATTTCTAATATTACTTGTACTTTTAATAAAATAAAGTCATGCATTGCATACAATACTTCCCTTTAATAAAAGGAAGTAGTTGTTTGTTGGGAGGAATACATTCAAAATTCAGTGTATTGCACTTTAGATCTTGGTACTGTTATGTGACTCCTGTATACTTCAAAATACTTTTAGAAAGTGGTCATGTTTCTCTCATTAAAGGCAGAACTAATTATGCACCTATCTTTTGTCATTATTTTACTCCTACTCATTCTCTGTGGCAGCTCTTCAGTGAATGTTTCATTTTTGAACTTTGAGCTGAAGTTCCTTTCCACCCTTTATCTGATTTGATGATATTTAATCATCTGATTGGACTCTTATCTCCCTCTGCTTTGCTCACACACTGAATCCTGAAAACATTGTTTGGTGTTCCTCTTTGCTTTGTGGCTTTTGATGGTTTTTTGGTTCATAGAGATAATTCTTGCTTGCTGAACTTCAAGAAGTGTGTTGAAAAGCAGCAGGAAATAAAGTTATTAGAGTATGTTACTGCAGAGCCACTCACAGTGTTTGTTTCTGTCTACCCATTATGTCTGAAATCCCAGACTGAGATTTCTCAGCTTTTCTGGATCAAACAAAGATGGCAATATCACACTGTTGGCTTTTCCTTACAGAATCCCAGCAAGGAAAAGGTCTACCTCTCTGGCTATGGTGTAGAACTGGCTATTAAAAGTACAGAATATAAGGCCAAGGATGATACCCAGGTGAAAGGTGAATTTTTATTTGAAGTATTTTAATGTGAACGTTAAAATTTCGCCAAGGTAATTTTATACTCGTTTTGCTATGAATGTATGAATTGCAGATATTTTTCTTTCCTTAGCTCTGAAATCCCTTTTGGGAGCATGTTCCTTATGAAACAGATCTTTGCCATGGCACTTCCACATTTGTGCAATCCTGGAGTCATGGCCATGGACTGGATCTTAGTAATAAGATAACTAATAACTGTTTTTTTTACCAGTTACTCTGCAGGTGTAAAGCAAATTTCTCTACTTTAATTTGCCTTAACCTATCCATCCTTAGAGCAGACTGTGTTCCCAGCTCCTCATTTTTGGTTTGGTGTTTTTTTTTTGGGGGGGGCAGACAGAATTCTCAGAATTCTGCTTTTTTTTTTTTTTTTGCTTTTGCTGCTTTTATGGAGCAATGATCTCTGTTCTACAAACTCCCATGCATCTGCCAAAACTATTTTGATGGTGTAATCAGTGTGTGTACTTTTTCTTTACATGTGCACATACACATACAAACATTTTCCTGCTTTTCTGTTGGGAATGGCTTGATGCTAGTGGTGTTCTCTGTGTGTTTATAGGCACAGATGTGAATGCTACAGTCATAGATGAAAATGACCCTATTGATGAAGTGCAAGGATTTCTGTTTGGAAAACTAAGGTAAAACACAGTTGGACTTTGTCATACCAAAAAACTTTTTGTTCAGAAATGCTGGTCTTTTGCTTTATTATTATTTTTTACATGTCTGAGTTTTCTGTATGTGTTAGCAGCATATTTTTTTTTTATGTGGTAGTTTCTTTAAATTAGCAGCAGACTTTCTTACAGGAAACCACAGGAGTTGTTTGACCCTTGTATCCTTTCAGGCAGCTGTATCCTGACTTGTCAGAAGAGCTGAAAGAGCTCAGAAAACACCTTGTGGAAAGTACCAATGAAATGGCACCTTTGAAAGTATGGCAGCTGCAAGGTAATCTGGATAAAGGCTTTCAGTTATGGTCTAAAAAACTCAATGTAAATATGTTTTCTGGTGTTCTACACCATTGAGGTTGTTAGTGGCTGTGTACAGTTGACAGAGTTTGACTATAAATTCCTGCATTCAGTCTCACTTGGAAAATACTTGGGTTTTAAAGTATCTTTTCCTGTTGAAATAGCTTTTGGCATTGTTTCACAGGACTTCTGATATTAGGATTGTTTTCTATATTATGAAGTACAGTAAGCTACTTGCTCTTAAACTGAGCAAGTAGCTTACTGTATTTCATAATATAGAAATTTTCCAGATCATGGAAATTTTAAACTTTTAATTTTAAATTTTTTTTTAAATTTTAAATTTTTTAAAAAATTTTAAACTGCTTGTATAGTCTGCTGAATGCAGAAAAGAAAGGACTGCAAAGATTCTTTCCATGATCACACTTCTGATATGAAATCTTGAGATTTCTCAAGACCAGAGGAAAACTGTATTTCAAACTCAATTACATGCTGCTCTGGCCTCATTCCCTTAAAACATCTACAAAAGCCTATGCAAAAGCTTTTCATCCTCTCAAAGAGAGTAATTCAAAGAGCTGAATGTATGTTGTGGCTGTGGGAATCTACCTGTATCAGCTCAGCCAAAGAAAGAGGGCTGGTCTGGACTCACCTGAACAACCTGCAGGCAGCATGCACTGCTTCACTTGCAGAGGGTTACTTCCTTCAATGCAACACCTACAAGTTGAATACAAAGATGAGTTTAAAAGTATCTATAGGTGCAGATAGAAAGTGAATTTCCTTAGGGAACATGTAAAAAAGTTGCAAGATAAAGTTAAGATGTCTCTGCATTGCCTTGTTTTCAGTTTTGAGTTGTTGACCTCTGTTTTTTCACTTCTAAGATCTGAGTTTTCAAACTGCTGCTCGCATTTTGACTGCTCCCCCTGTGGATGCCCTGATGGTCATGAAGGATCTTAGTCAGAACTTTCCTACAAAGGCCAGGTAACTTGAATTTTGACTCCTAAAAAATTTTATTACTCTCCTTTTCCTGAGCAGGACCTGAGACAAGCAGCATTGGTTGGGTTAATTCTGACTTCCATTTAGCTGGAAGCAAACACTGGGGAATGTTCATGCTGGGAAGTTCTTCAGCCTACTGTTACAAAGAGGATTTCATGGTGTTTTTCTTGGGTGGCAGCTGATGTGGACTGGCAGAAAATTTGCCAGAATTGCCTGTGCTATTTTATTGTGAAATGCATCTAAACCTATTAAATGAAGTCATCAAGAATTTATTGGCTGGGTTTTCTGTTTGATGATCTTAGCATTTATCTGTTTACAGGGTCCCACTCTTCTTCTGGGGTCCACATTGCCAAACAGCCCAGTCAGTCCCATGTCAGAGGCTGATGTGCAATTCCACTGGTTTTTGCACTTTGTCAGTGACTGTCTGTAACATATTCAAATCAGTTTAAAAAACTCAATATGACCTGGCATGGCCAGCCAGCCTAGAGATATATTTCTCTTGAAAAATTCCATTGCCTGGATTGTGAAGATGCTATTACAGAGCCTCTTTGAGTAGGTGGGATATATACTTGAGATGAATGTAAAAATAAACTGATTTCTGATCTTATTTCCCATTACATGATGTTAAGTTGTTATTTAGAGCTTCTTAAGGCAGGCATTGCATCTCAGTGTGTTTTCAGGCTGATCTGTGGGCTGTACTCACCCACTCTGATGATGCAATCACTGCATCCAAAGTCAGGAAAGGAATGGGAACCCACCATGAGCAGTGAAATCCCCTATTTTCTCTTTTCAGCCTTCATCTTTACATTTTTGGCAGCTGCACACTTTTATTATGGTTAATGTGAAATTAGACCCTGAGAGTTGGCATGTGGTTAACATTTTTATGCTGCTGGATTATAGAGTGTAAGAAAAATGCTGCATCCTACTATTTATGGTGTCACCAAGTGCAACTGCTTCTTGCTGCACCTCTTTATACTAGAAGGTTCATTATGTTAATATGTAAGGTACAAAAGATAGGTAAGTAGATATCTAGCCAGTAGATAAACAGAAAGAGGATTCATAGCATGGTGTTTTTATTTTTGTAGAGCCATAACAAAAACTGTCGTTTCTTCGGAACTCAGAGCAGAAATTGAAGAGAACCAGAAGGTAATGTGTCCAAAAAGTAACACAGTGCCTTTGCACTCATGAATAGTTGCACTTATGAATAGTGCACTTAAGAATAGTTCTATGCCTGAACTATCTCATCCACTCATAACCAGGCTAACACTAAAACACTGACAGACATGAAGACAGCTCAGCTGAGTGTGAAAACAAGAATGTGCAAGAGGTTTGAAGCTTGCAGTCTGATACTCCCACTGTCTCACCATTACCTTGTCTGTAGATGCTCACTGGCAAATCAACCACCAGTAGCCCATCATTTGTTTGGGAATTGAAAGTCTTATGATGTTTCTGCAGTAGGAAATTGGTCCTACTACTGCTGAAGAGACTGGGCAGCCTATTTCTATCACATTACACTCTTCTGTTGGGCTTTTCTTTTTTCTTCACAGTAGATCCAAAGCCAGTCAGGTCAAAGTTAGCAGCTGTTGAAATTGCTACAAGCTTTTTAGAGACATGAAAATGTGTGCCAGAATTTTGGTTGAGATTGTCATGTTGCTCAAGATAATGACCCAGTATTTTCACACACAACTTTGTAGTATGCATCTGGGAAGTGAACAAGTGGTGGATTTTCAAACATGGATGAGGAACATAATTAAATTTCTTTACTCAAATATGAAAATACTGCTCTGGCTAGAAATTTATTGCTTGGAAAGCAGCCATATTAAGCATCTTCCTAGAGTTTTAACTGTAGAAAGAAACAGAAGACAATTAGTTCTCCATATCCAATTTGAGATGGTGCTTAGATATCTGTGTACATCAGTGATCACTAGGAAATCACAGAATAGATTCAGAACCTGCCATGGCTTTAGACTGATTCATTCTGTGTGGAGGAAATGGAGGAAATGGTTTCAATGTTGGTGCTTAGTGAAGGAATAAAATTTACCAGCTAAATCTAGATGTGCTTTGAAACAGAATCATAAAACTCCCCAGGTCATGAGGGGCCTCTGGAGGTCACTGAGTAGGCTCTGTATTTGCAGAAGTGTTTCAGACAGCTCAGCTATGTTCTTGGCATTAGCAAAGCACTGAAAAAAATAACAGCCACCTGGGAATTTTGTACAGGCTTTTGTACAGAAATTTGTGCAACTAAAATATGCCAGGTAGTGTGGTCTGTATAGAGACCAAAACAAAAGTTAAGGATAGTAATGAAAAAAAGTCAAACAGCAGCATTTGCTGTTTGAGTTACATTGCCCTGTTCACACATTTCAGTCTCATTTAGTATTATCAGAAAAAAAGGCACTCTGTGTTAAGTACACACATATTGTTTAGAAATCTATCTGGGGAGTCTAATAGTAAATGCAGAGCTACTTACAAGTCCCCTGAGGTTCCGGTTCTGAGAGAGAAATGCCTTGTTGTTCAATAGTGATAAAATCAGAGGAGAAAGGATGGGGTTTGACACTTGTCCCATGTGGTTCTGGAAGGGACAAAGCATGGGATGTAAGTCCAAGCTAAAGCTACCTGGTGGCCTTTCTGTTGTGTGTTAGATCTGACTCTGCTCCACAAGTAAAGCCATGATTCTGTGCATTCATTTTTATTCAGAGGATACCTGGGCTGCTACATCCAGACCAGGCTATATCCAACCGTGCCCTTCAGAGCTGTTCTTTGCACTACTCACTTTGTGTGGGTGTTATTTGATAGTTAAGTTCACTGCTACTGTTACATTAGAATTTACAATGTAATTATCCACAGAAAGATACAATTTAACACTCAGCTTTTCTTTGGGAGCCTTACTAATTTAATAAAAAATGTAAATTTTTTCTGATCAGAAGCTATTTTCCTGGTTTTGGTACTTCATGTGGTATTTATTCCTGTACTTGCTACTTAATCTTAGTACTTCTTATTCCTCTGTTTGCTTTGCTCACAGTATTCATATTGGTAGTGTTGTAAAATATCCAAACACAATGTTTCTCCTTCAGTGTTCATCATGTTTCTAAATAGAAATTTGTAACTGGTGCTGCAAGACAAGACCTATTGGAAAAAAAAAAAACAACATTAAACTCTTTAATGATATTTTCTGTGCAGAGCACTCTTCTAATGGCTTCCTACTTCTTTTCAGTATTTCAAGGGAACGTTAGGATTGCAACCAGGAGATTCTGCCCTATTCATCAATGGACTGCTTATTGATTTAGACACTCAGGATATATTTAGGTAGGAATGTTTTATTTTTATATTTATATTTATTTATTTATTTATTTATTTATTTATATATAAAACAATAATTGCATCCTCCTTAGAAACTTGCATCTTGCTTGTGCTTGAATGATAAAGTTATTTTTACAGTTTTGAACCTGCTTCATAATCTAGACTAGGTTTAATTGTTAAGTACTGTAAAAAGAAAATTATGGTTCCTTGTCTTATTCAAAGTGCATTTCCAACAAAAATTCTAATGTGAAAAGTGGAATACTCTTGAAGATTGGAATGAGAAGTCACCTTTGTGCTGTTCTTTTGACCTCTGCTGTGACTAGCAAGATTTTGTTTTCTCAGCTGTCAGCATACAGATTTATTCTGAAGACAGCAGAGTGATTCTCAAAGGATAAACCACTGTAAATTGTTCATCTGGAAACCACCCTATACCTTTGTCAAGATGTGTTTCAGTACTACATATATGTATATATATATATATAAAATGAATTAATTATCCTGATTTAATGTTGCTTTTCCTAGTTATACAATATTCATTGAATAGATTTAAGTCATCTCAAGTTTCTTAGGACGGTAAGAAATAGGTGATAAATAAGAACTAATGTCTTGTTTAGACATTTCATCTGTTAGGTTAAGATAAGTTATTTGCTGTGGGGTTAAAATTCAGCTCCATTTTGCTTTTCCTTGCAGCTTGATTGATGTGCTCCGCAATGAAGCCCGAGTTATGGAAGGCCTGCACAGCTTGGGAATTGAGGGAGTTTCCTTACACAATGTCCTGAAGTTGAACATCCAGCCATCAGATTCTGACTATGCTGTGGACATCCGAAGCCCTGCCATTTCAGTGAGTTTGGTTTTTGATAGAAACACTTGATTTGCTGTTGGGCAGTGCATTCTTAAACTGTCAGGGGAGCTTGTGTCCTTGTCTCACATGCAGCTCTGAAACTGCAGTGAAGTAAAAAGGATAAAAAGGTTATAATTAGCACTTGTTAAAAGCTTTATTTCTTCAATATAGTGTCTGATTTGAAAATATGTTAGTCTCAGACCAGAGCAGGAGGATTGTGAATCATTTAAATGCCTTTACTTTTCCTTAGTGGATCAACAATCTGGAAGTTGATAGCCGGTACAATTCCTGGCCTTCCAGCGTGCAGGAACTGCTGCGTCCCACATTTCCTGGTGTGATCAGGCAAATCAGAAAAAACTTCCATAATTTTGTAAGTAATAATCTGACTGGATGAAATGTGCATTTGTTTTGTCAAGAGCAGGAGCATCAGCTTTTGCAGCTTACCTCATGTATACACTGGATTCCCAGTCACTTAAATAGCTTGAGAGAGAGGATGCTTTTCTAAAAGGTTTTGTTCTCCTTGTATTAGTAAGTTATGGCTGAGATTCAGAGATTCCTGAGCATGATTCTGTGGCATCTATTAAATGTCAGGAGTTGTTTTGTCAATGGACAAAATTATCATCTGATAAATAACAATGTGGTGTGTTTCAACTTTGTGATAATACCTGAAGTTGGTTAATGAAATCCATCAAATTTGTTAACTGTTGTCATCTTGGCAGAGTTAAGACCAGCTTCAGTTGTTTCAGTTAGAAAGCATTCATGCACCAACACTTGATGATCAACAGCCCTCAGCTTAGCCCTGAGTGTCCTTTTAGTCTGTAGGTAAATTACTTAAATCTGATGAAGAGTTTGCAAATTGTGCACTGTCACTTGGCAAATTGGCCCTATGCAAATTGTGCACTGTCACGTGGCACATTGGCCCTATGCAAATTGTGCACTGTCACTTGGCAAATTGGCCCTATGCAAAACAAGAACTCTGATTAGGGGAAAACAGGCACTTGAACCATCTGAAACTCTGGGAGCTTGGATGTGTTACTTTTTTTCTCTGGAGTTCAATAATTTTAGCATAGAAATTTTAAAATTGGAAGACAACAGTTGCATGAATGAAGGGCCCTACATGCAGTCTGAATGGCACAGTTCTGTCTGGGTTGGGACAGCAGAGAACATCTTGGCAACACTGGCTCTCCAGGGCATGAAAACTTCTCACTTGCTGTTTGTATCCAGGTGCTGATAGTAGATCCTACCCATGAGACCACAGCAGAATTACTGAATGTGGCAGAAATGTTCTTCAGTAACCACATCCCCCTGAGGTAATAATAAAATAAGTGTTTTAATGTTTGGGTTTTTTTTAATATGAGCTTTTATGCATGTGACTTTTGCAATTGTAAAATTCTCATTGCTAGAACACTGCAGAAATGTTACATTCCTTGTGTTCGAGGTCTGTGTATATTTTTTGAGTATAACTTCCACTACTCTCTACTAGCAAAACAGAGTTCTGGTTTTTAACAGTCCAAAAGAAATTAAAGTTTTGGATGGGAGAGAGGTGAAAAGCAAGATTCTGATGGGCTCATTACATGTCCTAACTTTGATTCCTGGCTGCTCTCTCAACATCTTCCCAGGCTATTCTAGAAAAAACCTGTGTTTAAGATGCTGATCACAGCCAGAGTTGTGTGAAAAGTGGATTCTTTCTAGAAATGATGACCTGGGGATTTGTGTGATTGCAGGATAGGACTAGTCTTTGTGGTTAATGACTCAGAGGATGTTGATGGACTGCAGGATCCTGGTGTTGCCCTCCTGAGGACATACAATTATGTGGCACAGGAAATGGACAATAATTATGCTTTTCAGACTGTCATGTCTGTAAGTATTCATTTAAAAGGGAAATTAATGTTTTAATATTTTCCATGTACATAAGATTATGTTAATGGACTAATATGTAGCTACTGGAAAGAATTGTTCTTTGCCTGGGGTAGTTTGCAGAGTATCTCCAAATACTGGTACCACAGAACACATGTGTCCTTGTAATGTGCTTCTTTAACCCAATATTACCTAACTTTAACAAGTGAGACTAGGTTTCATTGTGCCACAGGTTTCATGGTGACACTTAACACTTTTACATGTTTTTCTGATCCTGTCCCTTTGCTCATTCAGTCTCTGAGTTCTGAGCTGCCCCATCCCTTCAATGTTATCATTGGGTTTGAACCATTCCAGCTGTGCACCTTGGCCACATCTAAGGACAATACAGGTGCTGGTAAATGAGTTTCACCTGTGGTTTAATACTTGTACAAACTGGCAAGCTGGGGCATACTGTGACATTGAATTGCTGGTTACTTAAAGACAGTTACTTTTATTCTTTTTATTTTGGGCATGTATTTGTAGCTCAAAGTAAAATCTTGTGCCTTCAAGAGGGAAAGAGGTCCCTGCTTTACCTGTGAGGTTGTATTGTTCATAAGCATATCCCAAGTTCTGAAGGGAAGGTAGCTCCTTGGATATGCTTTATTTGAGGCTTTTTTCCCCAGAGAACTCTTTTCCCTCCTCAAATACCTTTTCTAATTAAAGATGCAAGTTATTATTTAAAGAAGTGTATATATATATCTCACTGGAATGACTACAAGGTATAACAAGATGGCTACAAGTGCTTAGGAGCTATTGCAACTGATAAATATGAATATAAGTTTTGCAGTCTGGCTGTTAATGCCTTACTATAACTACTGCTGTAATACAGGTGACAGGTCAGTTTACCTTGTATTCCCCTTTCAGATCTATAACAAAGTGAAAACAGGAGACCAGCTGAAAGTGGAACATGTTGTCAGTGTTCTTGAGAAACAGTATCCTTATGTGGAAATCAACAGCGTGCTGGGAATTGATTCTGCCTATGATCAAAACAGAAAGGTAAGAATTCATCAAATAGAGCTTTGTTTTCCACTTCTTTTGCTGCAACAGTTCTGAAAATATAATAACATAGAATTTCTTGATCCAGTTCTCTTACTAACCAGGGACTATTTTGTTACCACCTTGGGGGATTTCTAGTAATACTTTATGTTCAGCACAAGCTTTATGTATTATACATAGTACATATAATGGAATATATATTTTAAAAAAAGCTATGTGTAAAGAACTAAGATATCTTTCTTGTGACTCATAATTCATGCTTTCATTACAGAATGCAGACTTCAGTAGAGTTTATTAGTGCTTGCAAAAAAATCAAAGTGATGGAATGGTTCATGGAAAAACCCAGAGGCTTAACATTGGGAGGCATCAGTGTGGGGCTTCTGAATCAGTATTTGAATACTGAGTGAGATAAAGCCATGACAGTGAATTCAAAATGCCTTTTCTATAGCAAGACATCCAACAGATTTCTGCAAATAATTCTTGAAGTGATTTTTAGGTCTGATACTTTTCTGTATGGAGAAAATCACTATATGTGAGATGAAGCAGATTTTATTTGAGGTTTTATGGGGGGATGTTTCTTATTTTTTATTGTTCTAAAATAAATGAAAATACTGTCACCAATAGCTCTTAACACACACGATGCTGCCTCCATCTGCAAATGTAAGGAATGCAGTCAGGGTTACAGAAAATAGGCTCCTATGCTTATGAGTCTTCCAATGCAGGATAGTGAAGAGAAAAACATTTTAGGGAAATTAAAATCCATAAAAGTAAGACAGGCATTTTTGTATGAGAGGAGAGGCCTCAACCAGAACCTCTAATCAGCAGAACTTAGTTAACTTTAACTTCTAACAGAGTATCTGTCAATGCTGGTGTACTTTTCAGAGGTTACATGAAACAGGGGAATTTGTCTTGACAAAATAACTCCCTGCTTCACAAGGAACTGTTTTCTTACAGGTTTAAGAAATACATTCTTAAAAAAAAAATAATAAAATTCCCTACCCTGTCTTACATTACAGCTACCACTGCTTGCATTGCATTTGCTTCCACAGACAAAGTGATGTTTCCTGTGGTGCATCTTTTGCCACTACCAGAAAGCACTCATTGGAATTAATTTACAAAATGAACTTAAAGGAGTATTTTACACTTCTGTATTGTGAAGTTGTGAAGGAACTTTTTTTTGCTTTGAAAGTTTCAAAGATACATTGTCTGTGTCTAACAGAAACGGTAAGGATCTCATGGTGTGTTCAGACTTGTTAGGAACCTTTGTGGCAAAGGGGTGAAGTGCTTCTGTTCCTGTTTTTAGGCAGCAAGAGCTTACTATGAGCAAACTGGTGTGGGCCCTCTCCCTGTTGTCCTGTTCAATGGGATGCCTTTCCAAAAAGATCAGCTGGATCCTGATGACCTGGAAACTGTGACAATGCACAAAATCCTGGAAACCACGAGCATCTTCCAGCGAGCCGTGTACCTGGTGGGTGCTAAGCTCCTCTGAGGCTTGAGAGAAACTAGATTTGGAAAAGCTGATTGACAAGTCCCTGGCTACATATTATACAAGACAACTTAGCTTTCAGAATTGCTTTCTAGCTTTTTTTTTTTTTTTTTAAGTTATGTAAGGCAATTTTATATGTCAGATAAGAAATAATGCTTCTTTCCTCTTTTCTTCAGGGTGAACTATCTAATGACCAAGATGTGGTTGAGTATATCATGAACCAGCCTAATGTTGTTCCAAGAATTAACTCAAGAATCCTAAGGTCTGACAGAGAGTACCTAGATCTGACAGGAATGAGTAAGGGATGCTTTTAATTCTGTTAAACCTGAAATGTCTGAGTGAAAGACTTGCTGTTCCAGTGGAAAGCTCAGGTGGCAAAGCATTAACAGCACCTGAAGTGATGACCCAGGCCTGCTACAGACAGATGTTTATGTACAACATTAAATGTCTACTGATTTTCAAGATGGGAATTTGTTTTGTTTTTATACAGACCTTAAGGGGAATATGACTCATGAAGCTGAGAAATTATATAATGCATAAAGCAGCAGTTTGTTTCTTAGTTCTGACCTTCTTTTGAACAGGTTTGACAGTCATCTCTGGAATGAATTCAGATTTAGCAAAATGTTCCCTTGCTAAATGAACACCCAATACAGTGACTGCAGTACAATGACATTATTCCTGCCTTTTTTGAGTTGCTTGAAAAATAGTGACAGAGTGGATTTTTCTATGTATATTATTTACATACACTAGTGTCTACTAAGTGAGACTTGGGAAATTCTTTCAACTGACTTCTCCCTATCAAATATGCAGTGTAGTTAATGTAACTTCTGAGACAGCAAAATTCATTTCTCAGCCTATATATTTATATATTAACAGTGAAAATGAGACACAAGGAGCAAAATGGGATGTGTTCTTAATGTTCTAGTAATAGTAGTGATTTTATTTTCAGTTTACATGGAATAGTTGCTTTGGCATTTAATGCTTGTTCTCTTCCTCAGATAATCATTTTGTGGATGACTTTGCTCGATTTACCACACTGGAGTCTAAAGATAAGACAGCTGCTGTTGCAAACAGCATGACCTACTTAACAAAGAAAGGTAACATCTGTGCTGGATTCTGAATCCAAGTCTGCTTTTATGGTTTTTTCCAAGCACATGTGCAGATCTTCACACACTCACTGAGCCTTGCCAGGCCTGTAGGTAACAGCATAGTCTGTTAAAGATTTCTTTTTCTTTAATAAGACATGACATCTGTATGGAACAAGAATTTTCCCCTCTTAAACCCAGTCCAACCTCTTACTGAATAATAAAGTCTCAACCAAACTGTTCTTTCTCTTCTGCAAGTGACCCCCAGAAATGCAGCAGTGTAAGCAAGTGACTAGAAAACTATAAAAGGGTTTTAGTTCTGTGTCCCATAATTCAAAATTGCTGGAAGTTACATGGATTCAGAAGAAAATTCCAACTGCCCATTATATAAGACATCACCTAATGTGGTCAGTGCTGTTTTTATTGCTCCAGTGCCTGCACTGCTTTTCCAATGGCAGTGTTGTCACAGTTGCACATAAAAGTGTTCAAACTTGCCTGTACCTCTCAAGTGTAGGAAATGCATGCATAGATATAATACAGAGCCTAACCAGGTCTAACCAGACACCATCAGGTGTTTCCTTTATCCATTTTGGTTAGATTCCAGAAATAAGCTGCTATAATTTGACCCAAATCCTCCTGTTCTTTTCTCCTGTCTTTACTAGACTGTCCCAAATTTCCCATTGCTCTTCCTGTCTCATGCCTGCTCTTCATTCATGCTCAGTCACTTGGATTTGAACAAGTTTCTGGTGTAGAGCATTAATTAAATCCATACCTTGGCATGCTTGTTGGAAAGTGCATTACTTTGCAATTCCATGGCTTGACATTTTTTGGTCACTGCCTCTTCTGTCACTTAAGGTATTTAAAAGCTGCTATCTGATTACAGTAATGCTGTAACACATTTATTTTCTGAAGTAATAGAGAAGTTCTATGTGTTGCTGGCTCAGCATCAGCACTGATACAGCACTGCCATGCTGCTTTTTAAAGAGGGAAGATAACAGCACAGTGGCACAGCAGTGTTTGTAAACAGTCTTCAGAATGATGTCCTCACCCTGTGGTATGAAACTGGTAATCTGTAGTATAATTAATGAAAATCAAGCATGAAAATCAAGCATCCATCTGTTTGAGGGGAAGAAAAAGTCAAAGCTTATTGATTGTAAAATTAAAACAAATTTGTTGCTGTTGGATCTGTAGTGATTCAGTTATGCCCAGTACAGTGCTGCAGCTTCTTGATACACTTTGGGATTACCATCAAGTTATTAATGTGTCTCTCCTTTTCCCCTTTCCTTTCTGCTCTTTGACCAGGAATGTCTTCCAAGGAGATCTATGGTAACTCATGCTTTGGCATTTTTTATATTGTTCTTGGAATTTTCTGGTTCCTTTATGACACTGGCTTTAGAACCAGCAGGCAGTGAAGGAAGCTGTTGGAATGCATGTTTGCTCCAGCACTTTTGTCTTTCTACAAAACTGATTTTGTAAATTAACAGCTTCAATACAAAGAAGTGATATGTCTGCTGGATTCCAACCCCAGTTGGAATCTCCAAGTTGTTTATGTGCATCTTTATGATTGGTACTTGAAAAAGTAGCAAACAAACAAAAATACTAAAAGAATCTAGCTTAGAGCAATGCATGCTGTCCCACATGGGTTTTATGAATGACCTAATAAAGACTAATATACCAATGCTATTAATTTTGTCTTACCAGGCTTCATAGCTTAGGTTCACCCGTTGCTTTTCTATGGAATTTTACTTTTTTTAAGTCTTTGCATGTGTGTCTTTGCAGTTTACCTCTAAATGAGGAGAAAATGCAGCTTTCCTTCCTTTCACTCTCAAATTTCTCTTTTTTTTTTTTTTAATAATTGCAGATGATTCCTTTGTTAGACCAGTTACTTTTTGGATTGTTGGTGATTTTGATAAACCTTCAGGGAGGCAATTGTTGTATGATGCCATTAAACATCAGGTAGGTAACATGTTCATTGGAATGGGTTGGCAGTGCTAACAAAGCCCTTGGTAGAGGCTTGTAAAACACAAATTGTGCATCTTCCTCTGGTATCACCTGCAGAGACTGGTTCTCCCTGCAGGGTCTCTAATCTCCAGCCTCATCTCTTTTGTAGGGACTGGAACATTGCTGATCTTAAGCTAGGACAGAATACAATAAATGTTATTTTAAACCCGTGGTGTTAAACTGAAAAATCTGTGTTTTGGTTTGGAGATAAACATAAGCATTGCTCTTTGCTCTGTCTCATTGGTTCTGGGAGGATAACTGAAACATAAAAATGCACAGCTTACAGCTGTGGTTTGCCAGACTGAGTGGTGGCCATGGTCCTGGATTTCTTAGGTAGCACAGGGTTATCTGGAGGATTGCTGTCACAGTGGTGCCTGTATACAAGCTAAATGTTTGATGTTAAATCAGTTAATTCTTCATTTAACCTTGTGCTGTTATTTACCCAATTTGGGATCTGATACTCTGGTTAAGAAATGCAAAGCTTCTGCCATAGTGTTTATTATATATTTATGGTATCTGAAATGTTAAATTTTCCCATCACTTGTTTTGTCAAACACAGAAATCCAGCAATAACATTCGAATCAGCATGATTAATAATCCCAGTGAAGAACCCAACAGCCAGAATACCATTGTAGCTAAAGCCATATGGGCAGCTTTGCAGACACAAACCTCAAATAATGCCAAGAACTTCATCACCAAGATGGCAAAAGAAGAAACTGTGAAGGCACTGGAGGCAGGAGCTGACATCTTGGAATTTGCTGTTGGGGTAGGGATGTCTGCTGGTGTTTTCATGGGGAGGGTGCTTTGCTTGTTCCTCAAATTCATTTTTTAGTGTAGTGTATTCATATCCAGAAGGTGCAGTACAGAAAAATAACACTGTTGAGTTTGAGATTAAAAAAGAACAGTTTGTTTTTTTTTAATCTCTGAAGGCCTTACCTAAATAGAACAATCCATCTAAACATCAAGTAAATCCTCATACTCATCAGAGCTATGTAACTTGGAAAAGGCAAAAGGAACATGGGTGCAGGGATCTAGTTAAGTGAGCTGTTTCTTAGGTGGTGAAGAGAACAATATTCTTTTAAAAGATGGGAAAAAATACAAGTGAATGTCTCAAAGTAGATTTTAAAAAGTTAGGCAGGAAGATTGGAACTGGTCTAAGTAGCTGTGGCCCTTCACAGCAGAAGTTGGGAGAGTGTTTGATGGTGACAAGCAAGAATTAGGTTTAAGGCCACAAAGAAAAGGGGGTCAAGGATCAGTTTTAGCAAGATTCAAAGATGTTCTTGAATGAAAACAAAAAGGTTGCTTTTAAAAAGTGTGCAAAGGTCTAGTTTCCTTCCTATCCCAATGTCAAGTATTCTTTTCTTTTAGGGTATGGATACCAATCTTTTCAAAGAAGCCTTTGAATCTCCCAAGGTGGATTTTATTCTCTCCCATGCTGTTTACTGCAGAGATGTCCTGAAGCTGAAGAAGGGGCAGAGGGCTGTGATCAGCAATGGACGGGTGAGATGATAACAGACAAGGAAAGAGACTTTGCAATGTGAGAAAGCATCAGATTTGAGCAGCAGAGTCTGGGTGGGATCAGACACAGGAGTGCCAGCCTGTTTGAGGTCTCAGCAGTCTTTAGGATCACTTCCAGTTTGGTTTATTCACACCTGTGTGACCTTTTCTTTTCACTGTGTGCAGTTAGTTGCTGGCATTTGATACAAATTCAAGCCTCTCAATAACAAAGTTCCTTTCATGCTCGTAGTGAATTGAATCCAGGGGTGGAAGGGGATGATAAATTTGCAAGACTATGCTGCTTCAGTTTACTGAGCAAAATGCTGCTGCATTTTGTCCTGACCAAGGTTCCTTGGTCTCTTCTACCATCTGTTTTTATTATAGTTTATCTGAAATGAGGTAAATGATGTTACCATAGTATTTCACTGCAAATAATGAAACACAGCTGTGTACAGCATTGGGTTTTCTTTTGTCATCTGTTTCTGGCTGGGAACAAATCCATTCATGTCCCAGTGGTTGCTGGGGTTAAAAATCTCAGGTGTTGAGTTGTTCTGTTCTATTTTTCTCACTAGCAGAATAACAAGACTTTTCTAGGTAGCTTTTAGGCTTCTGAAGGCTACAGGAAGGAGTTTTGCTGGACTATTAGAATTGGCCTGGCTTTCTGCTGTCCCTTCCAGATGTGGTACTTTATGTATAATTTTAGGTGCCTGACCCAGTGAAAAGTTTAAGTGTGTAGTTTATGCCTTAGTCTGGGGCTCTTGGCTCTAAATACCTGGATTTACCTGTTAAACTCTGCTGCCACTGACATTAATACCAGCCTAAATGGTTGGCTTCCACTGAGACTGGGCTGGAGTATTTATTTAATACATTTTGAATTTTGTTTCAGTGTAGCCTTTGCCTTGACCACCAAACTCCCAAAAAACTCATTTCCTTTTCAAACCAGGACACCTAATAATGCTGATTCTGCTATTTTTGGTAGATTATTGGCCCATTAGAGGATGGAGAGATGTTCAATCAGGATGATTTTCATCTCCTTGAAAATATAATCCTAAAGACATCGGGACAGAAAATCAAATCTCAGATTCAGCAGCTGGGATTTGAAGAAGATCTGTAAGTAAACAGCTGTCACTAGAAATCTCAGTTAATTCAAGAAAAGCTCACAGACCTGTAGGTTACAGTTTTGCTTCTTGGCAAAGGTGTGATGTACAAATCTATTTTCATTGAACTTTCAAGAGGTTTTACACCTTAAAGATTGAATATATGCTTAAAATACTAGACTGAAAAATTATGGAAATACTGAAAAAGAAGTAGTGCTTAAACATAATTATCTTTTATGATAGGACCCCTCTCAAAAGTTTCTCCACTTAGAGGATTGCTTCCTAGTGCTCAGAGTTGCAGTGTAAGATGGGAAGAGTAGTGGAACAAGGGTTTGATCTGAATGGCTTTCAGGTCTGAGTGGTGGTGAAGATCAGGAATGCAGTTCCTGTAACATGGGTGACCCCTAAAATACAGCTGTTCTATATTTGTTGGAGTTAAATCCTTTGGTATACTCAGTAATAAGGCTGCAAGCAGTTTAAATTACTGGTGGATTAACCCTTAAATATGTTTAATTCTTCAGAGCCTGTGCAGAGAGGTAGTAGGAGTGTTTGGTATCTGGATTCTGTTTGCCTTCTCTTTTGCTGCTGCCTGACAGAAATGTGATAACTACAGCCTTTTTTCTTGATATCTGAAAGCCTTTTTCTTTTCCTTCTTTTCAGGGCAAGTGACTTGGTAATGAAAGTGGATGCTCTGCTTTCTGCTCAGCCAAAAGGAGAGGCAAGGATTGAATATCAGTTTTTTGAAGAACGATACAGGTATAGAATTGCTGAACAAGGCTTTTCTGTGTCTTTAAAGTTCCCCATTGTTCTATGTTGCATTTAATTTAAAAAAATCTAAGTAGCAGTAGGAAAGTCCCCAACAGTTTTCAGAAAGATTCCAGAAATTCATTTTATCTCTATAAACATACATGTATATATGCCTGTTTTTTTCTCTATTAAGTTTCTGAAGGTGCACAGCATTTAGGAAGTACTTTCAGTTCAGGATGAGATGGATAACAGTGGGTTGTAATTTCAACTTGCATTTCAAGTGTTTATCCATGTATTTGGTACTTTAAAATTGTATTTTCTTCTGTTTAGTGCAGTTAAACTGAGACCAAAAGAGGGGGAGACATACTTTGATGTTGTGGCCATTGTTGATCCTGTGACCAGAGATGCTCAAAGACTTGCTCCATTACTTTTGGTACGTAGGCAGGGTTGTGAGAACTTCAAATTCCATCATTTTGGAATGTTTGCTTCACTTTGACTGTGTGGTGACCAGTGGCTTTCTAATGGTGTGTCTGAGTTTCACAATGCATTTATCAGTGGAAATACTAATTAAGCTGCATTACACACTAATAAAATCATACTCAGGTATTGTCCAGAGAGCTTTTAGTTTCACTGTTCTAACAGCTTAGTTTGCAGTAACTGTTCTTGAGGAAGGTCTTAGCATGCCAAAAAGAATTCCTGAAATATGAGGAGCAGGTAACTGTGCTTAAAACCACCAATTAAAAAGGGGAAAGGGGTGGTAAAGCAAACCACAAGGAGAAAGGATTTGGAATGAGCAGATCACATTTACCCTGAGGTCCTGTCTATAAAACAGTGGTCAGCTCTCCTCATTAGCATTTTAAGGGATGTCTCTTTCTCATTACTTTAGGTTTTGAACCAATTGATAAATATGAACCTGAGAGTGTTTATGAACTGCCAGTCTAAGCTTTCTGACATGCCACTGAAAAGGTAAGCAGTTCATGATACAGGGTGGGCAGAGAGAGAAACCTGCTGGAATGTGCAAGCACAGAAGCATGGTCAGCTATGCCATGGGAAATCTCAATAACTGCTTTGAGCTCATTTATATCATCATTTCCCATGGAGAATCTGGGAATTTATGTGTGGCATGAAGTAATTCTGCTATTTTACAAGTTGGGTGCTTTTATTTTTTTTTTTTTTTTTGGTATTTATATAAAATTAAATAACTTACTAGTTAAGTGTTGCACAGTTTGTTTTGGTCCTTCAAGATAGAAATTCTGACCTGTCCTAAGATTAACACAACTTGCATTGCTTTGGACAAAGGCTTGGAGACATTAGAGGTCAGGGAAAGCTGATGCCATCTGCATATACAATGAGAGTGAAATATTAGCAAATTTTGGCAGATGTGTGTTCTAACTTTTTCTCTCTGAAATTTCAGCTTTTACCGCTATGTTTTGGAGCCAGAGATTTCTTTCACAGCAGAGAATAACTTTGCTCCAGGACCAATTGCCAAGTTTTTAGATATGCCCCAGTCTCCACTGTTCACTCTGAATTTAAACACTCCTGAGAGTTGGATGGTGGAGTCTGTTAGAACCCCCTATGACCTTGACAATATCTTCTTAGAGGAGGTAAGAGAAATCATCATGTTTCTACTGCATTTAAATGGTGGTGCTTTTCCAGGGCTTGTTTTTTTAATGGGAAAGAAATGCAGAATGTTAAAATACCAATAAACATAGAGCTGTGGATATTACTGCATTTACAGACCTCTAAATGATTTCTAGGAGGGGAAGCATAGGCTCCCCAACAGCAGGATTGCTGTTCTCAATTACTTGTGGATGCCTGACACCATAGGCTTGGAGCAGGTCCTTCCCTTGCTCCTAGAAGCCATCAAGCTGGTTTCAGCTACTGTTTATTTTCACAGTTTCTGTTAACTGGCAAACACTGCTGTGCTCCACAGAAGGATGTGCAGTGTCAATGCAGCAGTAAAACCATGCAGCAGAAATCCACTCAGCTGCTGTAGGTTCAGGAGCTTGCTGCTGCTTGAGCAGACCTTGACTCAGACTGTTGAACTGTGGGTCTGGGCAGTGCTGCCCCACATACAGAGGGAGAAAAAGGGAAAATCCCTTATTTATTTACCTTATTGTAAAGGTATCACACACATGTGTGTACCAAGATGTCAAAGCCTTTCCAAAGAGGCCTCTGGAAAAGTGACAGTGTTTGCAGCCTTGTGAGCATCACAAATGTGGGTCCCCTTCTCACTGATCACTGTATGATTAGTCCCTATTATTAGTCCCCTCTTACTTCTGCACCTCTCTGATATTGTATGGGAATATGATGTGGTATTGTGGTATATCTGGTATTGCTAATCCTCTACTAGTTATTCACAAATCTAGGAAATTTGGTGTGTGTTTTATGGTTTTGGTTTTGGGTTAGTGTGTTTTGGTTTAGGAGTTTCTTGCTTTTCTTCTCTTGACCTAGCTGTGAAGGCATAAATGAAGCATTAATACTACATTTCAAGCCTCTGATTTCCATGCCTGCCCCATTGATTATTGAAAGCCTGAGAGAGGGGGGGATTAAATGCCTCAGGCATTCCAAGTGCATCCCTGAGCTTCTGAATAAACAGCAGCTTTACCTTTGCAGGTGCACCATTTCCAGTTCCCAATGTGCAGTCTGTTGGTGCTCTAGCAATTAATCTGTCATTTTGGATGTGCAGTGAGAGGAGATGCTTTGTGGGATTAGACTAACATTCTGCTTATGTACTGTCCTCAGGCTACATCTGAATTTGGCCTGGTAGGGACCCAAGTCTTTTGGGGTTGTGGGTTTCTTTTTTTTTTTTTTGTTATTTTTTCTCTTCTCTTTCCTTGGCACTTTTGTTCAGTACAGAAAAAAAGGAATGGGTGTGTCCTGATAGTACCCTAGTGCACTGTAAGAGCAAAACAAAATGTTTATTTCAGATATTAAGCAGGTTTACAGTCAAAATTCTGGATCCTATCATATACTTTTTATGAGATACCAACTCCATTCTCCAGTAAATGTTAAAAAAATTAATTGTGGAATAGAGCAACAATCCTTCCCTTTTCTTATCCTAGCATATGTTGAGATTCAAATTCTTTTGGTCTGGGCCACTCTTAATATTTGTGTGAGAATTATCACTTGAAGGAGCTGAGCTCTGAGGTTTTCTAGGTATTTGTCTAACAATAAAATTACTCTGGTGAAATTGTTTTTTTTTTTTAAATTACTATAGCTATTGTAGAGAATAAAAGCAGGCACTTTAAAGCTCAGCAGTGTCTGCTCCTTTCAGGTGGAGAGTGTTGTGGCTGCAGAGTATGAGCTGGAGTACCTGCTGCTGGAGGGCCACTGCTATGACATTACAACTGGGCAGCCACCTCGGGGGCTCCAGTTCACCCTGGGCACCTCCAGCAGCCCTGTCATCGTGGATACCATTGTCATGGCCAACCTGGTGAGTGTTCTCCTGCAGCTGGCACAGCCAGCACAGCCCCTGCCTTCCAGCCCTGGCTATTTCCTAGCATGGCCTCTGGCTTTGGGGTGGAACTTGCACTCCACAGCTGCTTGCAGATGCACCAGAACCCCATCATTCCTCACACTGGTGTCTGAAGCCTCTCACCTCTTTCAAGATGAGCTCCTTTCCCTTCTGAGATACTCTGGAATGTCTTTAAATGCTGCCAATATTCTCAAGCAGCCCCTTTCCAGGGGAGCTCCGTTGTTTTCCTGGGACAGGGTCCTCCTTGGGCCATCCACTCTGGTGCTGTGAGCCTCAGGCTGTCTCATTTCTGGGACCCATTTCTTCAGGAGATCTATGGCATAAATGGAGAGAGAGTCAGCAAGGATAGTTGGCATTGTGGAAAATAAAGGAAGTGTGAAAGAATGGAATTTGCTTATTTTAGGTGAGGAAAGGTGCTGGAAATCCAAGTGTGTGATTGTTCCCTGCAGCTGATTTTGTAATGTCACTGCATAAGGGATGTGTCTGTTCTCAGTGTCCACACTGGAACAGGGGACAGATATGGACTGAAATTATGGCCGAGGAATTTTGCCACTGGAGTGTTTTCTTGATATGTAATGTTAGTGAAAAACTGAAGTAAATTACCTTTTTTTTTTTAATCTTAAAGTTTTTTTAAGTTATTCCATTTATTTAAAGAATTAAAATAAAAACAATGAAAAAATATTCCTTGTTTCCTGGTGCTAAATATTTATTTTAGAATTCTAACTCATTTTCAATTTGTGCCTTTTCTTAGCCAGAGTATATCCTACAGTGATGTAGTATTTCTTACTGTAGAAAGAAAGATGTCCCGTATTTTACATGTGATCAGCCTTATTTTACATGTGAATTTACATGTGGTGTGTTTATGTTAGGGACTAAAACTCAGAAGTGTCCTTTTTCTAATTAACTATACCAAAATTTTCAGAAATATTTTTTAATTTCCTTTTTAAAGCAGCCTGGCTCACATAGGAGCTGCAAGCATTTGAAGCCACAGTACAAAAGTGAATGGGACACTAAAGCATCTCTACAGTTGCACGTTTCTTCTATAGGCCTCATAATCTAAATCACAGAGGAAAATATTCAGATCTGGAATCTGAAGCTTAAAAAGACTTGAACACAATATTTGAATTTTTAATATTTTTAAAATATTTTAATTTTCTGTAGAAGAGATATCTTGTAATAGGTAAATTATGATACTGCTTCTGCTGTAGGTGAATTACCACTCTGTAGAGCTTCAGAATTCCTTTAGATTTTCTTGTATAATCACAAATTAGTGTTTTGAAATTCCCTCACTCTTTCATGAAGGCAACTTTTTGCAGGAAAAGACTTTGGGTTTGCACTGATCCCATCAGGACAGTGAAGACTTTGATCTAACAAATAATGCCAGACTTGTTCAAGCTTCTATCTCATAGGGAAAACCCAACAATTTTGAATGGAATGATTTCTGGGGCTTTTCTCCTTTTGTCTGGGTTTAAAGCCCTTAATCAATGGGCTTGCAAATAATATTTTAGATCTGAAACAGTGAGTCAAAACCCATAACTTTAAAGCTAATTTTTCTCCATTTGCATTTTCTGAAAAGTGCCAAATATTCTTTTCACTTTACAGGGCTACTTCCAGTTAAAAGCCAATCCTGGTGCATGGACTCTAAGACTGAGAAAAGGCAGATCTGAAGATATTTACAGGATCTACAGGTAGGTCAGGATAAGAAATACTTCAGTCTTTTTCTTGTAAAACATCTGAAGTATGTAGGCATTGTAATATGTGAATCTAATGGTTCCCTTGTCAAAGTGTGGTGACCTGAACAGCAAATTAAACAGCAAATTACATTTCATACTGAACATAAGTTGTGCAAGGTGAAATTCATTAATTTAAAATCCCATTAAGTGTGTTCAAATAAATGCATTTGTTTCTTTGGCATGTCTGAAACCTGTTTTGCAGTGCTGAGGCTAAATACATGTATAGAAATGGCCAGAAGAAATAAAGAACATATTTTTGCTTTGTAGTAAAAGTCAGTATCTTGCTCTATTTTCAGCCACGATGGCACGGACTCTCCACCTGAAGCTAATGAAGTTATTGTTGTTCTCAATAACTTCAAGAGCAAAATTATTAAAGTGAAGGTGAGTTTATAAACCAGAGGTGCCCTTAAAGAAGTCTGTTTGACAGCAGTGGGGAGAAACTTGGATGAAGGCCTGAAGTTCCCTTCCCATGAGCATACACCTGAGGCAGTCTGCACTAGGCTCACCTCACAGTATCAGGGGTAGAGAGCATCACCTGTAGCCTTGATTTGGGTTTTTAATACAGGAGAGAATGACAAAGTCCTGTTCCTTGTGTATGTCCTTGAGCTACAATAATACTCACATTTTCCTGACTGCTTATAACTTCAGGAAAAAGCAGTTTTGTATGCCCTATGTCTAGTAATGTACACATGTACATTTTATATTACATATGTAGTACATGTCTAGTGATAAACCTTCAGTATGTCCCCTGAGCCAGCATTTTATCTGTCACAGATAAATTGCATTCATTTTTTTTTTGTGTCACTCTGACACAGGCTAGGTAAGAATACATTTGAAAAAAAAAAGAAAAAAAAAAGGTAAATTACTAATGTGCTGTCTCTTAGGGTTGCCTGTCAGGTAATGCCATAGCTGAGAAGTTCAAGGAGAATGCCTGGTAGATAAGTGATTGTCACCCTGAGTTTTTAAGATTTTCTAAGCCTTCTGATGTTAACATTCTTGTAGTGAATTTTCTCACACACTTTCTGTAAATAACTCATTGTTTTGCATTCCTTTATGGAGGAAGAGAGAGTTGATAGACTGTTAGTTTAACCAGTGGTATTGGAGAGGTGCCACTGTCACCCTCCAATCCACTGTCACTTTTAGAAAACTATAAATGTTAGAGTCAAAAAATAAACAGCCCTTTTTTCTCTTTCACCTTGAAAACAGTGTGAGTGTGTATTCTTTTGTGTCCTATAGCAACAAGTGATGGCTATAACAGAGCCAGTTCACACCTGACACCATTTACTTGTGCTGGACACTTTTGGGATGTTCTCCCCATTCACTGTCTTATTTGTGTACCTGCTCTGGAGTCTCAGTGCCAATTATACCAGTTAGAGACTGGTGGAGTTGGTGTGTTGGTTTTTTTGAGGGCTAGGGGTTATTGGTTTCTTTCTTTGCCAGAAAGATCACTGGCATCCATCTCATGAAACATCTCTTTACCATCCAGACTAACATGCCTTTGGTGTCTAAAAGCTCCTTTGGAACCTGTTTGGAAAAAGTCACTCATTACTGAGCTGTTTTCCCAGAGAACTTAGGTTATCTGTCAGCTCATGGGGTGTAATTTAAGTAGGTAAAAACAGAACCAGTGTCAGGACAACACTCCTGACAATATCTACTCAATATGTGGTTCCAACTCACTAAAGCCATGCCATGCTTCACAGGTTCAGAAAAAGTTTGATATGATGAATGAAGATCTGCTAAGTGATGGCACCAATGAGAATGAATCTGGATTTTGGGAATCTCTGAAATGGTAAAACTAATTCAATGATAACCTACAAGTTTCTTGAAACTGGAGAACTATTTGGCAATACCATGGTGGCTGTGAAATTCCACAGCTGTCTCTTAAGTCTGCTTGAATTCAGGGCTGTCATTCATTGGACTCCTCTGCTTCTGTTTCTAGAGCTCTGGGCTCCTGCTTTGCACCTGCTTTTACCTTCCTTTACCCCCCCTGCCACTTGGGATCCTGAAAACATTGCTCCTTCCCAGGAGCTGCACCTCAGCAGTGCTCTCTCAATCAAAGGTGTTCATGTCTGAGCTCCTGGACCTTCCCTGTCCTTGTGCACAGCACTCTGCCCTGGGAAGATGCCCTGGGCAGCAGGGAATGACACCCAAAGCCCACAGACCAATTGTGTTAAAGCAAAAATGGAGCCATTTTCTGTATTTGCAGCCTTTCCTTTGTCCTTCACAGAACCATGTTCTTCCTTTCAGGGGATTCACAGGAGGACAAAAGAATGAAGATGTGAAACAGGATAAAGATGATGTACTAAATATATTCTCTGTGGCTTCAGGACACCTATATGAGAGATTCCTACGGTTAGTTGAGAATTTATGACCCCAATGTGCCAAAGGGTGGTGGCCTTGCACCAGGAGAAAGGTTACAATCTGCAAGAGTATAAAAAACCACACTTTTTCAATGCTTCAGAAATCCACTAGAATCTGCATCTCCTGTGTCATGGGAACTTCTGTCTGCATAGCATTCATGAGTTAAAAATTGACTTAGTTTAATAGATGGTGTGTTGCTGTCCTAAATTTTCTCAATACAATATAACCAATGTATTGTTAAGAAGTTACAGAATAAGTCACAGTTGCTTTGGAAAGAATCTGAGTTTCTGTTGTTCTCAAAGGACTGTGAAAGCCAACAGGTTGTATATTCTCTGCCTAGTTAAAGTATAGAGATGGTGGGGGTTTACTCATTTTGTTCAAATTAAGCAATTTACAATAGGCTGAAGCTACCCACTTTTTCTTTATGCATGAAGTTCAGTTACCTGACACATAACTGCAAATAATTTAATCATGCAGCTGAGCAATTTGTAATCTATGACACAGCTCATCTTTTGTGGGTGCCACTTGTTGCTGTAACTGCTTTATTTTTTTTTCTTTTGATAGCATAATGATGTTGTCTGTGCTGAAACACACCAAGACTCCTTTAAAGTTTTGGTTTCTGAAGAACTACTTATCACCTACATTCAAGGTTTGTTACTAATTAGAAATTTGTTTGGTGGTGGGGGAAAGGTGCCACAAGCTGCTTCCCCCTCCCTTTCCCAGCATCACTTGGCTAAACCTGAACTCACCCAAAGCTGGAGGAAGCCTCACAGATGGGAATGTCAGCTGATGTGACAGTGGGCCAAGTTTTTCTAGTAAAAAAATTCTCCCAATGCTCTTCTCTCATTTTACATGCTCCCACTTACACTGCTTTGTACACCCCTAAACAATTGTCCCATCTGTGAATTTTTATGATTTGAGTCATACAGTCTCATCTGTGGATCACTGTGAAATGGCTCATAAGGAACTGTGTGGACAAAAATGCTGAAATAGTTAGTTGCTTTACAATTTATATTGATTGTTCAGCTTGGGCCCCAGTGTTTTGTGTGAATTAAAAATGAAACTGATTTTCTTTGTGGTATTTCATTTTCTGATGTTCTGTGCCTTCGACTGAAGTCTGTCTCTTGTAATGTGCTTTTCTTTTTCCTGCAGAGGAACAAAGAACTGAGATAAGCTGCTTTTTTCCCCTCCCTCTGCAGGAGTTCATCCCATACATGGCCAAGAAGTACAATTTCCAGTATGAGCTTGTCCAGTATAAATGGCCACGCTGGCTGCACCAACAAACAGAGAAGCAGAGAATCATCTGGGGTTACAAGATCCTCTTTCTAGATGTGCTCTTCCCATTAGCTGTTGATAAAATCCTCTTTGTGGATGCTGATCAGGTAACACAGTGGCTGCAGTTATTTGATCTGTTCTTTTTTTCCTATTTTTTTTTTATTCATGAGTTCTAGAATACAATTTCCATATTGTTGGAAGTGTTGCAAGTTTGAGCCCTTCACAGGCATGACTGGAGGTTGATTCTGTAATTATGGCATGCTTCACTGAGGGCTGGGTTTTATGCCTGTATCCACAAGATTGGTTTTGTTGGCCTGTCTTTTACTGTTATCTGGTTCCTCATTCACTCACTGTGATTCCAGATTCTCATTTCACCCTTCCATTTTTGCAGTTCAGTCTGTTCTCCCAGCCTGCAGATCACTTACCACAGACAGTATTTTCCTAAGTCACCAACAACTCTGCCCTCCCAGGCCCCTGCTTTTAACTTGACCACATCTGAGTGGCTTTCAGAGGAGGAGAAGGCAAATCCCTTGTGCACAAGGCCATGGGAGGCTTTGTGTGTGCCCCCTCCTCAGCTCCTGGGTGGGAAGGGCAGGCAATGTGCACAGTGAGAACTGCCAAAACTGCTCTCAAAAGTACATGTGAAATGAGAAGTGCAGATTATCAACAAGTGACTGTGAACTGCCTGGGGGTTTGGCACATGTACAGGGTGAAGCCATGCCAGGTCAAACTGAAGCTGAAGGACCAGTTAGGAGAGATTTCCAGCTCCCCAGTTGTGATTTTGGACAGTTTGTTTCTCTGCTTGTGAGAGATACCAGGACATTTATTTCCCCATTAGAGTGGTATTTTTAAAGTAGTGCTAGTGCCACATTTGTGTCAAAAAGCCATTGAAATGCTTTCATCCCTGAAGGGTCTGCAAACGCTGAATAGGAGGGGATACCAAGAATCCCAGTTCATGTATAGTGAGAATTCTTGCTGCTTATTAAGAAACACTTTTGCACTTCATCTGTCAACCCAACCCCCATCAGGTTCTTTGAAGTTCTATTTTATTTGCTCCAGCTCTAAGGGCAGGGGAGACAACACCTTTTGTGCTGTATTTTTGTACCACTTACACATAATGCAAAAACCTGCCATTTGCTCAGTTGGAATGAAATCCTGTACAGCATTTACAAACAACCCTAGAAGGGCAGGCTCCTAGAAATGAAAAGAAAATGTGCTTTCCCTTCAGATTGTGCGCACAGATCTGAAGGAATTGAGGGATTTCAATCTGGATGGTGCTCCTTATGGATACACCCCATTCTGTGACAGCCGAAGGGAGATGGATGGATACAGGTTCTGGAAATCAGGATACTGGGCAAGTCATTTAGCTGGAAGAAAATACCACATCAGGTATGAAGAATTTTTTTTTCTTTTTTTTTCAAAATAGAGGGATAAAATTTTTGTTGCTGCTTAGACCTAGCAGAAAACCAGCTGTGGTATGCAGTGCTGCATGAACCATTTGTTGCTTCCTGTTGCCTCTTTAAGGTTCTGTGGCCAATGAAGCACTAGAGACACTGAAGTTATTTTCAGTGTGCTACAACTTTTAGAGAGGAAGAACTGAAGTGTTAGCTAACAGACATCTTCCTTTGTTAATAACAAATGTTGGAACAGGGACTGCATGACAGCAAAGCTAAGACAGATTTCTTGAAAATTCTTTTTTATACATGCCATGACTTTGTTAGAACTGCTTTCCTGCCTTGTAATAGATCATAGATGTGCTGCCACCCTGAGATTGTTTTAGGGTATTGTGTCTCAGGGGTTTAGTAGGGCTGCAGTGTTACCCCCCCAGTGAAATGACTAATTGCAATCATTACTTAATTGCACCATGTCCATGTAGTGCTCTGTACGTTGTGGATCTGAAGAAGTTCAGGAAGATAGCAGCTGGAGATCGACTCAGAGGACAGTATCAGGGTCTGAGTCAGGATCCAAACAGCCTGTCCAACCTTGATCAGGTGTGCTTTATTGTGTTTGTTCTGTTTTACTGGGCTATGGTGTCAGGATGGGACTGATTTTCCCAGAGGTCTTTGTTTGGAATGGGATGAAGTGTGGATTCATCACTTCATATTTGCATTGGCAAAAAAGAAAACTCTTACAGAAATTAACCTTCACAATCCTGTTGGTTTAGGAGGGGGGTTGCTTCTCCCATCCTGCACCCTGTGGAAACAGCTACTAACTCTTACTCTGCACAACAGGATTTGCCAAACAACATGATCCACCAAGTACCAATTAAGTCCCTCCCCCAGGAGTGGCTGTGGTGTGAAACATGGTGTGATGATTCCTCGAAGAAGAGAGCAAAAACCATTGATCTGGTGAGTGCAGGATGATTCCCTCACTCTTACAGCACATGAAAATACAGCAAACAGTTGTAGAGGCACTTCCCTCCCTCAGCACATTTTCAGCACTTGAGTTTTTTGCCATTAGCTTCTGTGTTTCTCTTACCTGGAGCAGTGGCATTGTTGTGAACTTGGAAAGAGACTTTGCACTGTTCTCTGGCTGAAGATCCCTGCAGAGGGGAGCACACCTCTGTTGAGTGCAGAAACCTTTTGTAGCCTGTCTGTTCTGTTTGCAGTGTAACAACCCAATGACCAAAGAGCCCAAGCTGCAGGCAGCCATGAGGATAGTTCCAGAGTGGCAGGACTATGATCAAGAAATCAAACTACTCCAGAGTAATTTCCAGAAGGAGAAAGAAATGGGAACACCAGCTGAGATGCCAGGACAACACACACATGGTAACTTTTCTTTCTGTACTTCTGGGACTTTCTCTGTGCCTGTTGGTCTTGTGCTGTGTCCTCCCTCACTTGTACCATGCAAGGGCTGAATGATGGAATGAGGGCTGAATTAAATCATCAGGGAGTGTCATGGGATGGAAGGAGCTTGATGAGCAAGTCTGGTGTAATTTAACCTAATTCTGAAAGCCAGAGAACAGATTTGTTCTAGTTCTGTAAGAGACCCTCACTGTTCTTGCAGTTTTATGAGCTTGGCCTTTTCTTAACCCTTAAAGAAGTTCTGCTGCACACTGTGGGTGGGAATTGTTCTTCAGGCACTGGTACCTTGCAAAAAACAGCTCTTGGGAGCTTTATTGATTCTCAAACCAACCTGCCAACTGAGGCAGCTCAAACTGAGTGTTCATTTTTCTCTCCTCTTCTACAGATCCAGCAGCACATGTGGAATTATGATCCATGGAGACAAATTCAAGTTAGACTCTTTCATAGACAATTTTTATATTGGAAGCTAGTTTTTTTCCGGTGTGTCTGCAAAACTGCTGAATAATTGAATGGGATGATGTATGCATTTCTATTACTTGCCTTTGGGTTAATTTCTGCATATGAAATAGGATCTGGATTGCTGGAATTAGCATTCCTGGTGTTTTGCACCTGTGGTGGAGATGAAAGAGCCCATGATGGAATTTAGTGTTTCAGAAACAAAACTTCACAATCCACCAGAAGAGCCACAGCCTGTTCCTTCAGCTGTTGCTGCCTCCACCACTGCTGAAGCTCCAGTTTAGCCTCAGATCTAACTTGAGAGTCTGGGAATTGCAGACATACATCCTAACCTCAACTGATGGACACAAATTTTTCCAGGTAACATTATAAAGCTCGAAATTATGCCTTGAGTTTGGGACACTGTTTCATCTTCAGGTTTTCAAACAATTGAAAATACTTCTTGGATTTGTTCAGTCTGCCCTTGATTTTGTAACAAAATCAGCATTATTTTGATTTTCTATTTTCTGTCTTCATTTATTGCCCAACTTTTGATGGTTTGGCTTAATGTAAAGCTCTACCACAATCTCTTTAAATGCCCATCCAAATCCCTAAGCTCACAAAGTGAGCAGAACACAGAATTTGGCAGCTGAGTTCATCCTAGCCTCTGACTTGAATCAAAGTGCCCTCCCTTCCTCCTCCTCCAAGTGTAAATCAGTCTGCAAAACTGGCAGGGCCTTACTCTTGCTGTGGTTCACTGATTCATGAATGTTTTTTTGTTTATGAAAAATCTGTGGAACTTGGAAGTTTATCATCATGTAAATTTCATTAACTTTATTTTTCTTCAAACAGAGATGTTGTCACATCAATAAAAACTTCAGAGTTCTTAGGTCTTAAGCCTTAGTTCCCACTTTGATCATCCTTTTTCCTTGCACACATTACAGTCCTCATTTGATTTTGGGGTTTCTGGATATTTCACTTGCATTTGCTTTCATTCTGTGCATAGACAAGGAGGTCTCTTCTTGCAAGGGTTAATTACCCTGGGCTGTTTTATCATTCATGTCTTCATTTTGAAAGATGCTGCTGCTGCCATAGTTCTGTACTATGAACATACCAATTAAAGAAAACCCTCAAACCCAGTTTCCCCCTTTCTGTAGGGTTAATAGAGTCTGCTCCCTGTAACTCTGAAGAGTTGAAATGTAAGAACTAAAAGGAGATTTCTAGTACAAAATATAGTCACCTATGCAGCTTGAGAAATCCAAACTTTTTTGGGTTTTGTGACTCCCTTATTTTCATACAGATAAATGTTTTGTGCTGCAAGACCTTCAACCCAATAATCATATCTCAGTATAAGAATATTGAAATATTCTTCTGGAATTGCTGTGTTATAAATCCTATTATGTTTTGGAGGAATCTGAAAGAAGACATCAGTAGTATTTAAACTGTTCAATAGTGTGACTTAAGAGAAAAAGCAGCTCTTCTCCAGCCAGCTGAAGGAAGGGCACAAACTCTTAAAAAAAGCACATTAAGAGCAACTGACAGAGTTTATCAGCTTAAGTATTCCCCACTTAGTGGGGTTTTAAATTCAGATAGTCTGTCTGGTGTCTCTGGAAATGACAGGTGAGGTGCCTTATGCTTCCCATCAAAACTGCTCCACTTAAGGAGAAGCAGACTTAGAGTAGCAGGGCTTTTTTTAGTGTAAAATGCAATACACCTGCCAACAAATTAATTACATGTGATGTCAATTAGCCTCTTTTAAACAGCTAAGACAGCACAGGTAAGGTTGTCCTTTCTGTGGTCAGCTCCAAATCAGTTCAGCCTTGCTGGAGCACATGGAGTGGCACAGGGAGAAGTGGGCAGGAGCTGTACACCCCTTATTCCTTCTAGAGATGGATGGAGCAAGAATGGGCTCAAGCCCTCAAAGCAGGAGCAGCTTTCTGTGAAACAAGGCCCTTTCCTCTCTAGAACTGTATCTGGCTTCTTTTTCCCCCCCAAATTATATTAGGAGTCACAAGACTGGGAAGAAAGCCACCTCTTAAATTCAGCACATTTATAATGCTTTGTTGGATAAGAAAATACTTCTAAATTAAATGTCAGTTACAATGATTTTTTTAAATATGCTCCTTCATTCTGATAGTTAATGTATGTACTTGAGCACCCACACTGCATCCATTGTTTGTTTAATGATAGGATCTCTCTGGCTATGGAGGGTAATTTTGTTGTCTCCAGTTAACAGACACCATGCTCTTCATTTTTTATGAAGAAATAGAAGTCATCTAACTCACAATTGATACAGAAGAAACCAGAAACATACTGTGAGATTCTATACCTTTGCAGTATGGGAAGGTGTTCTCAAATAAAGTATAAAATGCACATGGTATTGATCATTCTGAATGTGAACTGTTCCCATTTTTCCTGAGAAGCTGCTATTTATTTCCACCCAAAAATGACAATCAAAAAGAGAAGAACCACTTCTTTTGGATCTGTGCATGTGTTTGCTCTTGGATGCTCAATGGGGCCTTGAAAGACAAATAGTTTTCACCCCCATGTAGAAAGCATCTTGGAGTGAGATGCTTAATGAAATAGAGCAGCTGCTCTCACATCACTGATGGCCTGGTCCTGTCACCAGCAGAGTGATGATAATTAGAAAATAGGGATTGCAGGGGTCACAGTGGGGTTTTGCATCCCCCAGAGTAGAAAAGCCACATCTGGGGCAAGGTGAAGGCATTGTTCCCATCTCTGCCACAAGCAGCTTGACCTCTTGGTGAGGAGTTCACACTTGAGAAATGCCCTCTACTTTTATTTCAAAAGGAACGTTTTACTAAAAAGCAAATAGCAAAGAAACAAAACTTTAAGATTTCTCTTTCCTTTAGCTATATGGAGTTATAAAGAAAATGAAAGGGACATGTAAAAGCAGTAAATACCCAGTAACAGTCTTAGGAATCAGAACATTGTTAAATTATGACCTGGTTTTACCCAAATCTTCTGTAATCTGTTCAAGAATATTCCATAACTCTGTGTGGCAAGTGATCCAAGGTGTGGGGGGTTCTCTTTACTGAATGGCACTGAGATCACAGTGAACTTCCTTAAGAACAAGATCCAACATAATAAAACCTCTGCTGTTCTTTACCCTTGTCTCTCCTGTCAGTTGCTTTGGGGCAGATAACTGAGGTTTTAGTAGTGTTCCTTGGAGTACATTTTTCACTCATTGCATGCAGGTGTTGGGATGCTGTTGAAAAGCTAAAAGGGAAAAAGAGGAAAGGGTTCCTCCTCCCAGCCAGTCTTCTTAATCAAGGTATTTGAGTAACCCCTAAACTTCTGTTAAACAATAGGAATATTTTATATAAATCTACCTTTTAGGTCTTTTTTTTTTTTTGGAACTCTACCTACTGCTACTGTAAAAGAATGTTTCTGTCAGCTTTTTGTAATTTCTTCATTTGATTTGGTTTTACACTGATACTTCACAGTAAGCACTGGGAAAGTGATCCTCCCGAAATACTTCCAAGTACAGAGATGTGTCTGAAGTTCTTTCAGAGTTGGGAATGAATTCCAAACTCCTATGGGACTCTAAAAGCCTCTTTTCCAGAGCATCTTGATTAATCAAAGATCTATAAAATGGACAGCTTGACACAGGAAGCCCAGCTGAATGCTACAGAGACCTGCACTTGACTGTTTGAACTTGCTCAGGTTTGGAAAGTGAGACCAAATCCTAGGAGACAGCTAAAAGAGGAACAGGAAGCAGCCAGAAAGAATAAATACACTTCATATGCCTATGACCTCAACAGGATTTTGCACTCCTCCCCTTTTGCTTTTTGAAGTCCCTATTGAAGCATGTACCTGTATATACTTAATGCTGAAGAACTGATCACCTTCCACCCCAAAAGAGCTGCATAAATGAGAAAAATTCTGATGGGGAGTGGGGAGAGGGGATGCAAAAAGTAGTTTTGAATCCTTTTTTAAAATAAAATTTAAAAAAATTGTATTAACCTGGATACAACAGGTTTCTTTGATGGGCAAAGTGTCCCATTCCTTGCTGGTTTGCTGTGTACCATTTAGGCTCTTTCTGGGGAAGTTACAAAGCCATATGAGGGCAGGCAGCACTTTGTCTACAGGTGAACAAATCACCAGGCCACGAGCTGCTCTTGCTGCCCATTTCCATGTATTTTATCTTAAAAGGAAAATGCCACTGCTTTACTAAAAGGCAAATAACAAAGAAATGAGACTTGAAGATTTCTCTTTCATTTAGCTGTGTGGGGATATAAAGAAAATGAATACTTGCACTGATTTAACAGTGCAAGTATTTAACAAAATGAAAAGTCATCATTTAACAAGATGAAAAGTCATAGAAATGCACTTTAGAGTCAGACAACACCAGTTGTGCTGCCCTTATCCTCAGGGCTTAGAGGGACAGGGATAACCCATGCCATTGTCCTATGCACACTGTGCTGATCCTGAAGGGGTCTTGCTCCCAAATTGCTGCTTTGGCCCATCCAAGGCACACCTGGCAGTTCCTGTGCATACAAAAAGATCCCTGAATTCAGCACTCAGCACACACCAGCACTCCCAGCTGTGCTCTGGGTGCAGCAGCCCTTCCTGCCCCATCCCCAGGCACTCAGCCAGCACTGCCTGGAGAGCCTAGGCCACTGGATTTAATGCTGTGGCCAGCAAGCAGCTGCAGTTTTCAAGGGAAAGCCCTTGATCCATAGAGGGCCTTCTGGCTGGAAGTTCTCTGCAGTCTCTGCCCAGTTTGCCAGGTCAGCCCTCCCACCACTCCCTGGGGAAGGTGCCCAGATTGAGGGGCAAACCCTCAGTGAGGATCCAGAGCCAGCCCTCAGCAGTCCTGGAACTGCTGTCCAGAGCTGCACGGTGCCTCTGGCACACACCTGCACCTGCTGTGTCCAACAAGCACAGCCTGGTCTGCAGCCTCTGCAGAAATGCATCCCAGGGAGGAGTTCAACCTGCACCCTCTGCAACCAAACCTCTCCAGTCTGCCACCCCAACTCAGCAATGGCCAGTGGGACACAAAGCACAAGGTTCCTTCAGGAACTGACCTTCCCAAAGCCTGCCACTCCCCCAGACCAGCCTCGCAAGGCATCACAGAAAAATTCGTTCTGACACTGGATTTACACTTCATGCTTCCACCCTGGCTAGCAGTGACAGTGTAAATACCCCAACATTCAAAGCTACCCACAAGGAAATTCCTCTCCATTTACTCCACCCATCTCCTCTTTGCCACATTACTACAGGGTTGGAAATGGGGGTGAGTATTCTATTGCCATCTGTTAAAGGAGGGGCAGTTTTTTCTTTATCTCTCCCCCAGCCACTCCTCCCTGCAGGAGATCTCTGCTGTCCATGGCCACTGAGTGTCCCTGCAGGGCTGATCCAATTCCAGCATCCCATGGGGAGATGCTGCATTGCCCAGGGCAGGAGCCAAGCATTCCTACCTGGATCCAATGTGAGCCTGGCACAGCCCAGCAGCCTTTGCCCAGTGCATTGCCAGAGGAGCAGCTTCTGCTGCCCTGCATGGCCAGAGGGAGCCCAGGCCCATCTGCAGCAGCCCTGGAGCTGCAGAGGAAAACTCCCCCCTTGTGCAGGATCCCTGCTCCAGCAGAGCCACAGCTGGCACTGCAGGAGGGCTGAGCCCCCATGGGATGGGGCTGTGCCACCCCCTGACACACAGGGGACAGGGCATGGTCTGACTCTGGCAGAGGTGGGGTTTTTTTTTTACTATTGCATTTGTATTTTAATTTTCTTAGTAAAGAACTGCTATTCCTATTCCCATATCTTTGCCTGAGAACCCCTTAATTTCAAAATCATAATAATTCAGAGGGAGGGGGTTTACATTTTCCATTCCAGGGAAGGCTCCTGCCTTCCTTAGCACACACCTGTCTGTTCAAACCAAGACATATATTTACCCAACTACGAGTACTGCTTATGGATTACACCACACAAATGGATTACAGATCCATCTGTTTGGAGCCAAAATGTGGATATTCACTACCTAGAGGACAAAGACCTCTCCCCCACTCCCTTTCTGACTGCAGCATGTATCCTGGCTGCTCCTTGGTATTGTAAACACGGGATGCCCTGACAAAGGCAGGAATGAGGCATCTGACTCCATCTTATCAGAAGGCTAATTTATTACTTTATTATACTGAATCATATTAAAAATAGACTATACTAAAGAATACAGAAAGGATACTTACAAAATGCTAAAAAGATAATAATGAAAAATTTGTGACACTTTCCAGAGTCCCAACATAGCCTGGCCCTGATTGGTCAAAGAGTGAAAACAACTCAGACCAGAATCCAATGAAACAATCACCTGTGGGTAAACAATCTCCAAACACATTCTACATGAGCAAAACAGAGGAGAAGCAAATGAGATAAGAATTGTTTTCCTTTTCTCTGAGGCTTCTCTCTCTGCCTTTCACTTCCCAGGAGAAAATCTCTGGGTGAAGGGATTTTTCAGAGAATGTGAATGGCACACTTGGAACCCAGGTAATTAAACAGCATTCCCTAACTAGGACACTGGGAAAATCACTTCTGATTCCAAGAGTTTATTGCTGCCTAGACTGCAAAGAAAGATTGCCTTATTCTTGGGATACATTGAATTTGTTCCTTATTAGCCACCTTAGAGATTGGTGAGGAATGAGAGCAGCATTTCTGTGTGAAGGGCTGGAACAAAGAACTCAAAGTACTCTGCAATGCATCTGATTATGGCACAGCAGGGTCCTCTGCTGCTCCTGGGCAACAGGAAACATGCTCAGAATTCTCCTCCTCTCACGAGTGTTGCTACACCTGAGCACAAACACACCTGGAGCCTCAGAACCTGCCTGGCCACAGGGCTGTGCCTGGGGATGTGGGTTTGCTGAGCCTGCAGGGTGTGGGGGTGTGTGAAGCACTGCCTGGCAGCACCACTGAGAAAGCCAAGAAATGGTTTTCCAGCTGACAGGGATGAGAGGGAAGGACCAGGACACACCGTGACCTCTCAGCAGTGCCACAGCTCAGTGCTCTCACCCAAGGCTACTGTTTTTCTCACCATTCCACCTGTACTCAGTTCCTCCTAAAAGATACAATGGAACAGCGAACCTGCTTTGTTTCCCTAAAATTAATTTTCAGCACTAAAGGTGGTGTTTTGTTCTTTTCTTCTTTTCTGGACAAAGTTTCCACCACACACAGATCTCCTTCCTCTGCTGGAAAGAGCTGATCTCAGGTCTTGGACTCCTATTCTCCAGCCTTTTCCCTCCATCTAGGCATTTATTTACTACAATAAATATACAGTAGGTACTTCCAGACATCAAAATATTTCCCTTAGCCTTCAGACTGTTTTCTTGATATTCTCCCCTTTGCTTGGTTGAGTGTTTTTTAATTTTTTGTGTGTTTGTTCATAAATAAAATGAGAACTTGGCACCAGAAGTGGATACATTCAGTTTCATCAATACTGCATCAAGAAAACATGTTTTTGTGCATGTGTATTTCTGTATATCCACCCCCATCCTCTAAGTATTGACCTTTTATACCATCAAGCTCCACAGGAATCCTTCCACCCAACCCCCTGAGAATTCCTCATGAACTGCTTTGTCCACAACAATCCCCAAACCTCCTTGTTGACCCAGAAATTCAGCCCCTATTTCCTGGAAGTCTTTGTGTTTCATACTCCTAAATGTGCACTTTCAAACTTGCCAAATTTCCAGCAGCTTTCTGTGGTTCCCCTGCAGAAAGAGACCTCAGGATTTCGTGTGTGATTCACTGCTGCTCAGCAGCTGCCACCACAATTGCTTCCAGTCCTCCAGGAAAGCACCAAATAGCACAGGGGAAAAGAATCTCAAACATCTTTTTGGTAGGGATTCCCACTAATTATTACTACTAAAACTTTGCTAACTGGGTTTTAATTCTTTTAGCACATGGCCCAGCAATAGAGTAACATTATTTATTAGTAATATATTAATATTATTATTTTATAATAATTAACATATTTTTTATACATTACAGTAACATATATCAAGGTACAAGCAACAAGGATTTTGTGAGCTATTTTGTTTATGTCTACACTCAGCGTTGCTATTATCTCAAACCTATAATTCCTCAAAGTTACACTGCTTTGACAAGAATGATGTCCCATAAAAAACCCTCAAGAGTAATTTTAGCTGTCAAGGCACCCCTGATCTCCCAGGACCTTCCCTCTAGTTTCAAATTAATGTCTGGACAAGGAGCTCTTTGCTGAGCTTCTCTGAATTATCTTATCTTCCACAGTTTATCAAAAGCCAACTTCATTGGGTCAGTGACTCCTCCAGCCATCTCTGCAGACTTGCTAAATACCAGCTATTGAATTGTCCCTTTAGAAAAATCTTAAAATACCAGCTACTCAACATCTACTGCATCAGATTGATGGAAGGTATCCCAGTAGAGGTGATATTTTAAAGATTTTTACAGACATGCATTCCCTATTATATACCCTGCTTTTTATTAATAAACAATTTTGGCATCTTCACCTAATAAAGCATAATGAGTTAGGGACATTTTCCCAAAAGTTCTGCTGTGTTCCAAGGGAAAAGCTGTGGAGGAAGCCATGATGTGGCAGTTTTGTGTTGCCCTTGGGATGCCTTTTGCAGCTGCAGTGTGCCCGGAGCTCTGGGCTTGGTGGTTTCAAAACCCTAACCCTAGGCAGTAAACACTGTCTTAGGCTAATGCAAAGCCAAAAAACATCCTAAGAAGCCTTCAAGAATCTCCTATATATCCTTAGAAGTTGTGGAAAAACTCTGAAAAAAACCTGCTCAGCCTCCAAGCCCCACCTGTTTCTCTGTAACCCTCAGATGCCTTCCCTACCTTTTTGCCATGGATCTTGTCCTCTGAGAGCTGTGTCCTTGTCCTGGTGTGAGGGTTGCTCTGAGAGCTGTGTCCTTGTCCTGGTGTGAGGGTTGCTCTGAGAGCTGTGTCCTTGTCCTGGTGTGAGGGTTGCTCTGAGAGTTGTGTCCTTGTCCTGGTGTGAGGGTTGCTCTGAGAGCTGTGTCCTTGTCCTGGTGTGAGGGTTGCTCTGAGAGCTGTGTCCCTGTCCTGGTGTGAGGGTTGCTCTGAGAGCTGTGTCCTTGTCCTGGTGTGAGGGCTGCTGTCCTGTCTCACTGGGTGGGTTCCACTCTGGTCTTGCTCTTAGGGTTGCTGTGTTGTGCTGCTGTTGGGGGAAGAAGATTTTGTTAGGGGAACTCCTTAGGCTGAGGGGTGCTGCACCTGTACCCTAACTTGCCTCCTTAGCTGTACCCTGCAGCCCTGATCTCCACTGCACTGTCCAGCCCTTAAAGCCCTCTCCCTTTAGCCCTCAAGCCCTCCCTCTGCCCCTCAAGCCCCTCTCAGCTGCCCCTCAGCTCCTGTGTGTCACCCTTAATCCCTCTCCCTTGCCCCTCAGCCCCCAGTTTCTCAGTGTCACTCTCCAGCTGCCCCTGCCACCCTCAGCATCTCTGTATGTCACCAACTGTGCCCTCTCCCTGCTCCTCCCTCATCTCCCAGCCTCTGCCACCCTCAAACCCCCACAGTGCCCCTCAGCCTCTGTCATGCCCTGAAAGGACCCAAAAAAACCCCATCAATTCCCTAAAAAAACCCCTAGTTTTCAAAGTGTCCTAAACACCCCACATATACCTAAAAATAGCCTCAGAATACACTAGAAATACCCTACTTTAAAAAAGTCCCTAAAACACCCCGAAAAATCCCCAAAAAACCTTTAAAAAAATCTCTACATAGTCCTAAAAGAGCTCTGAGAATACCCCTAAAATCTTTAAAATGCCCTGATAAGACCCTAAAAAAGCCTAAAAAAGTCCCTCAAAAACCCTAGAAATAGTCCTAAAAAAGTTCTCCATATACCTTCAATAGTCCTCAAAAAGCCCTAAAAACTTTTAAGTAGTCCTAAAAAAGCCCCAAGAACACCCAAAACCACCCCTAACCATTCCAATTAGTAGTAAGACAGCCCTTAAAACATCCTAAAAATTATTTTAAAAGACCTGAAAAAGGCCTCAAGGTGTCCTAAACATTCCCAGAGACTTCCTAAAAAACTCCCACAAAAAAAACCCCTAAAATAGCCTTAAAAATCCCTGAAAAAAACCTAAAAAAAAAAAAACAACCCTAAAAACTGTTCAACCCCTACCTGTAACTCTGTGTGTAACTCCAAGCATCATCTCTACCTATTAATTGGGGGAATTGCCTGCACCTGCTGGGAGGGTTCTGGGGCCATCCCACCATTACAGTAATGGCCTGCAGCTGGAGGGTTCTGGGGCTATCCCACCATTAGGGTCATGGCCTACACCTGGAGGGTTCTGAGGCTGTCCCACCATTAGGGTCAGCACCTGCACCTGCTGGGAGGGTTCTGGGGCTGTCCCACCATTAGGGCTGCACCTGTACCCTAACCCTACCTGCTACCCTGTGTCCTTTGCACCCCTAACCCTCAGGGTCACCTCTCCACCTGTCAAGCCCCCCCTGTCTTTGCCCCTCAGCCCGCAATGTCTGTGTGTCATCCCAAAGCTCCTGTTTGGGCTCCCAGATGCTGCTGCAGTGAGTCACCAGTGGGCAAGGAATGAGGAAAGGGAGGGATGGGGCAGGGGCAACCTGGATTTCAGACCCCCAACAGACAGCCAGGCACTTAGAACCACAGGGCCCTGAACACAAACACCAGCCTTTTTCCATAAGAAAAAGGCCTCACCAGGCCGGGTTCCTGATGGCATATGGCAGGAGCCACTTGGCACTGCCAAACCAGCCCGAGTTGGCACTGGCGCCAGCTTGGGTCTGGGAGGCATCCTGCATATTGCAGAATTTCAGGAGCCAGCCGGCCACTCCTGGCCACAGGCCCCCAGACAGCAATACCAGCCCTTCTCCCTGGGAAACAAAACTCACCACTCCAGGTCCCTTATGGCAGATTGCAGGAGCCACCTGGCAGTCTCACAGTAGCTTGAGTTGGCACTGGTGCCAGCTTGGGTCTGACAGGCATCCTGTGCAATGCGGAATTTCAGGAGCCAGCCAGCCACAGGCACCCAACACCAACACTGACCCTTTTCTGTTGTCTTATATATCAAGAGTTTTATTATCATTATAGTGCAAGGGTTCCATATCACCAGAGTTTCATACCTCCTTGCTGTTTCTCTCAGGCAGCTCCTCTAAGCACTGACTGTTCCTGGTCCTTACAGCAACCATCTAACTCCAGCTCCCACCAATCCACTCTTTCATAACACTCTGCTGATTGGCTACAGCTGTGGCCTGTTAACATCAGGCCTGTTCCTAATCTTTAGTAATTGGTTCAGCTGCAACTCTTTAGGGGATAAGATTACATTCTATACCACCTTCATTTACCCATACTGTGTCCCCCTACACTTTTCCCTGGCAAACAAAACTCACCAGCCCAGGTTCAAGATTGCAGGAGCCACTTGGCACTGTCAAACCAGCCCGAGTTGGCACCGGTGCCTGCATGGGTCTGGGAGGCATCCTGCGTATTGTGGAATTTCAGGAGCCAGCCGGCCACTCCGGGCCACAGGTCCCTGAACAGCAACCTCAGCCCTTTTTGCTGGCAAACAAAACTCACCACTCCAGGTTCCTGATTTCAGATTGCAGGAGACTCTTGGCACTGCCAAACCAGCCCGAGTTGGCTCTGGTGCCTGCATGGGTCTGGGAGGCATCCTGAGAAATGCAGAATTTCACTTGCCAGAAAGATCCAGAAACTTTTGTGAGAAACAACTGCTCAGTTTGAAAGTTTAAAAAGGTTTATTAAACCTTAACAAAAATACAACAAAGGACTATATAACAAAAAAGCTGCCGTGCTGAGAACTGCCCTTCTTGCACAGTTCACCTTCAAGATGGATGCTCAGTGTTTTATACCCCTGGGGTGGCATCAGCCAGCCCTGGCCCCTCCCAAAGGCTGTCACTCAGCTCTTCTTTGCCATTTATCAGTGCAAACTGCTTTCTTGTAACTGCATTGGAGCTCAGGTGTTGCCATGCCACACGCCCTAAGCAACAATTTAGCTTCATGACACTAAGTCTGTCGTAGTTACTTGACAAATTTGGCCAAACTCATTTAAAATGGAGTGTACTTAGAGCCTTGGACAGGGACCCAGATATTGTTAACAACTGGAATGGATCAAAAAGGGCTTGAAAGGATGTTTTCCCATCTGTTTTCACTAAAATATGAATACAGTTATGCATCATAAGAAGTACATGGGGTGTACATGTAAATCTTTAGTATGTTAAGGGGAGTAACATAATTGAGCCCTTTTGAATGACTGAAAGTGAAAGGGCTGCTCTAGCTACTGTCACTTGTATCTTTTGAAATTTCAGCCCTTGCAGTTGGGGAAACTGGTCCTTGGGTTTCTAGGCGGCTCCATTATTCAGAATTGTTTGTTGATAAATGAAGAAAATGCTACAGGTTGTTTTGACATCTTTAATTTTTAGCTTTTGTTGGATGTTTGCCATTCTTGCCAGTCTTATTACCTGCCTTCCCTTGGGAGCTCTGAGATGTTGAAAAAGAAAATAACAAATTATGCAATTTCCGTGTAAATTATTTTTATAGAGAATGTTAAATGTTTATAAAGTGAGCAACATGTTCTGTTTTCCAGAGTCAATATGATGATTATTCTCATTATATTACATGATCAATGTTATCACAACACATCACATATAACAATGAGATTAATTTGTATATGGACAAAATATTTGCTAATCTAAGTTTGTTTTTGACCCAGGACTATTGTGGACAAGAAAAATATCCCATAATAAAAATTTTGTAGCCACTGCCTTTTATGTGTAGCACAGGATTAATTGTACAGTTCAATGAAAAACATTGAAAACTAAGTGAGAAGATTATCTTAAGAAATAGATAATCAGGATAATGTACCTTGGAGCTAAATTTACAGTGTAAAACCAATAGTGTACATTGATAGCACCGGAGAGTAATGCATGTACTAGGGAAAATTATATTGCAATATGCCTTGATTACCATCTGCTTGATTTTAATTAATTTCCTTAATTGGAGAATGATGCATTTTCTAATTACACATGAAAACACCACCAGCTCTTGCAGTCTTTCTCTACTGCACCAACTCTCCTGGTAGCCCCACTGCCTGTCTGATTTATAAAGCCTCATCTCAATGAACATGGGCTGTTTAGCAGACCCATGACAATTACTCAAATTAATTACATATGAAGCAACATTCCAAACTTGTAATTTAGATGCAATAAAATTCTAACTGTGAATAACTCAGCTCACATGGATATAAGGATGAAACCTACACCAGAAATGTAATTAGAAAACAGTCCAGTTGAAGCTAGAATCAAATTTAAAGTGAAATGTATCATCTGAGTAAATGCTTTGGAGATAATGGCTTTGAACACAGGAATAGAAATTAGTCTTTTTACTTTAGACCAAAAAGGTAGTATAATATAAAAATAACTTATCAGGTAGATAATAAAGTATTTAAGCCACAAAATCAAAACATCAATCCCAGAGGATAAATTGATTCTACTTGTAGCTCTATTGACAGTTAACTTAGTTTCAGACAAAATAAAACTGGCTCAGTGATTTGAACTAGCATTTCTTCACATCAAATGTCCCTCTTTTCTGCAGAGTAATGGAATAAACCCATCAAGGTATTTCTGTCTTGTGGCTTAATCTCCTTTTGGATATAGTCCATTGCAGTTCAGCAAGGTTCCCTTTCACAGATTCCCATTTCTCTGGCTGGAGCTCGAGTGTCCTGAACAAGAGGGGGAGCGGCTCTTATCTGAATTATCATCTGCCTCATTTTTGCAAGATTAATTCTATGCCAGGTATTCCAGTTATTTTGAAATGGGATCACATTTGCCTGTATTATGTGTTCCTGCCTTCAAGAGCAAACTGTGAACTCGGGGCAGTGCCTGGAGTGGGAGGAGGAGTCCAGACAGAGAACTCCAGGGGTTTCCTGTTCACCTTGGAGGGAAGCAGTTTGCAATGCTGCAGCCAAATAGTGATGCTGTGATCATCTGCTGCCTACTTATTCATCTGGACACCTCTGTTGATGCACAGAAATGTACTTTGAGATCTAATCTGATAAGTGGCACATTTCTGAAAGTTTTAAATGCACAAAACCCCCTGAACTACAAGTTCCTGTTCATACTTTGCAGAGTGGAAAGCACTGATATGATATTAAAAAAGTCAGTTTGGTGCAGAACTCAGCACAACCTTTTCAGTACATTTGACCAATTCCTTACTGGATATGAGATAAAGTTTCCCTGCATGGTTTTGATTCTCCATTCTTTAAGACCACTATTAGATTAACAAATTTTGCAGTGACTAAGATTAACTCGGATGAGAAAGAGGAAAATAGTTCAAATTGCAGCATATGCAAGGCCTGAAAGAAGTATCAGACAAGAAAATTCAGGAAATGAATCAGCCAGAGGGCAACTGAAAAGGGTTTCATTTCCAAGGAGAGACTGAAAAGGGATTTGGGAGAAACTGCAGCACAGGTGAATGCCCAGCCTGCCATACACATGGAGGGGAGGGCCTGGTTACTTTATTCTGCAGCTGTGTCCCTGACTGAGATGGGACTTTTTGGAAGAGCTGACATGTATATGATTGCAATATTTCCACAACAAACTGCATACCAAGTGTTTTTTCTATAGTTGTTATTAAAAGAAACCAACAGAGAAACGTCCCCAGTGCATTCTTAGGATCACAGTTTCTTGTTGCTTGGCTAGAATGTGTTTGGAGGCTTTCCTGTGCAGGTTTGAATTTCTCTGCAGGCATTCTATTGTCTACAGATATGAGGTCTATACATTTGTTTTAAACTGAGTTTAATTAAAGAAAAGTGATGTTTACTTTGACTCTTGATGTGCTTTTGTGTTGCTCTCATACCCTAAACCATTTCATTTATGTGTTGTGTGTGTTTGCCAGTGGCACTAATGACTCAGTGTTGTTCCTTTAAGGGAACTTGAATGGAGCTCTTTGAATGTGTCAAAATGTTTTTAATTATTCAGTATTAGGAAAGCTACAAGAATATGGAAATTGATCCTTGGAAACAAAATACCTGATTCAGGAAGGAAAACTGATTTGCCTCGGAAATTATCATCCAGACTGGGGTTTTGTGATGTTCTCTGATAATCAGGTTACACAAATTGACATTAACAACCTCTTGTTGTCATGCTTAAATGCAAAGGCTGAGCCTGGACCTCCATCTCTGAGGACTATTGTCACCTGAGGTAAAACCCCAAGGTGTCCCAGGGAACAGACAGTGCAAAATGATAGTGTTGGCTTGTGTTATTTCTCTATCCAAGCAGGTGGGCTCCCCTTGCTGAAGGTAGCTCCGTGTAATCATTTTTTCTCTGCTGCATGAAAAGTGTGTAAGCTGTGGATTGCATGTCCAGGAGCACTGGGAACAACACACAGAGCATGGGAGAGGGTGATGTAAATTATATGAACTGTGACTGTGTAGAAATAGGTGCTCATATGGCAATGAGTTTGCTGAGAAGACCTAACATGTAAACTGTTGGAATGCAAGCCTCTCTGAGTTCCTCAGAGACAGAGATGAATGAAGGGGTTGAATTCAAGTCTGTAGAGAAATTAAGATATATTAAGCCACATGAAGTGGAAGTTACAGTTTTAAGCAAGTAGAAATACATTTTAAGTGCCTTAAGAAACTGTGTTAGTAAAGGCCCTAAGGCCTGGTTTAAAGTTCAGTAACTTAGTTCCAGACATAATAAAAACATAGCAGAACTTTGCTTACATCTCTAGACTAGAACAGATAGAAATATATGGATGAACAGATAGAACTATTCATGTAACTAGATAAACTTACATACGTAAATTTTAAGTAAGAAAACGATATTTTCGTAAATAGATAATATATACATAGTTTTTTAGGTAAGAACTGACACTACTTTTGCACATTAGAATTAAGTTTAGATTGGTTTAGAAAGAATGCTTTAGAATTGTGTTTTTAGCTGATTGGTTGTTTTATGCATAAAAATTCCCCTGTATTGGGAAGAGGAGAACGGCCACAAGAAGAAGAAGAAGGAGGAGGAGAAGGAGAAGAAGAAGGAGGAGAAGGAGGAGGAGAAGAAGAAGGAGGAGAAGGAGGAGGAGGAGAAGAAGAAGAAGAAGGAAAAGGAGGAGAAGAAGAAGATGGAGAAAGAGAAGAAGAAAAGAAGAAGAAAAGGCTGTGGCTCCTGCTGCTGCTGCTTGGAACATCAGACTCTCTGCCAGGGAACAAATGTTGCAGCTGCAGCTTTTCCTTGGGACTCCATGCCAGGAAGTTTTTAGCACAGGCTTTAATATTTTAGTACAGACTTTAATACCTTGAACTCTTTGCCTTCCAGACTGATGTATTCATGCAATAAACAACTTTATAGCAACTAACAACTGCTCGTGTCTGTTTGAAGACCTGAGGCCCAACTAATGCTCAGCAGTAGACATAATGATGAAATGAGATTTTTCACATAGTTTTTAAATGAGAAAAATGACAGTAATCCCATTTCTCCTGTGCCTTCATTTCTCAGGGTAATACTGACTCTCACTAAAGTAGTATTTTGTTTGATTGAAAAACAAACCTCCTGTAAAACTGGGCTTACTCTGTTGTTCTGCCAATTTAATCACCAAACCCAATGAAGCTGTCAGATGTCAGCTTGAGCATTGTATTACAGCTGCATTGTAAGGCATGTCCAGGTTATCCCTTTGTGGCTGTTCAGAAAGGATGTACTTGAAAACTTTTGTCAATAATCACTTCTTTTTATGTGAACTTTAAAATTTTTGTCAGTGATTAGAAACTCATTACATCATACAGAGTTATCTGGCAGCTTTACCTGCCCTCCTTATTCTCTTCTATCTCATAAATGTTCTATTTTAACACCATTATTCACATAAATAATGGTGATTTTTTTTTCAAAATGGAAGACATAACTCCCTGTTAGAAGTATTTATAATGGTCAAATAATAGTAGTAAAAATGTATATGCAATTCTTCTGTATCTGGAGTACGGAAAACAACTCAGGAGAATTTTATTCTCCTAGTTTTAATTATTTACCTCATATACCACCAAGAAAGAATGATGAAGATAGTCTTTCCTCATGAACACTATGAATATTGTGGTTCAAATATGATACATACAGATTTCAGGAGGCATTTTCTGGGACTCATAGATGATTTAAATATTTCAGTCATAGGAAGTATTAAATTTTGACTCCTACTTCTAGTGTGACTTTCAATTATTTTAGAATATTTAAAGAAAAATTGAATTGTTTGAGAAATGCATTCCTGAAGCTGGCTCTCAAACAATCCATCTCCTCCATGTGGAGCAGGGATTCCCAGTTTGTCCTGTGTCATTCCTGGAGGTCCTGCAGGCTCCCAGCTCCAGATCAGCTGTCACAGGACTCTGTGCCGCTGTCTCTGAGCTGTTCCCAGCCCTGCTGGCAGGAGGCTCTGGGAGCTCTGCAATCCCAGCTGTGCCTCCTGAGCCTTCCCTGCCCAGCTCAGGCGGTGCTTGGGGACACCCTGAGTGCCACCAGGGCACAGAGACACCTCCTCCTGCACTGCTGGGACATCCTGCAGCTGGCAGCTGAAAGGGAGTTTCTAACCTCCTTAGGCTGCGTTTGTTAGCAGGAACCTTTCCACTCACTGCCAAGGGAATGGATTCTGCACTAGCAAGAAGTGCCAAGCCTGGAGATTCACATCAGGAAGGGAAGTTTCTCTGACTAGGCCAGGAAATGTCAGTGGATACTTCAATATTTCATATTTCATAATTTCATAAAGTCTGCAACCAGCTTTGTGGTCTCAGGCATTCTTACACTTGTTTTATCAAAGTGTTGCAAAGCCTTATTTTATGTAACTTTCAAATCCTAACCATATATATTTTGCTATCTAGAGATATATAGAGATATATACCAAAATAGAGATAAATTGGGCAGTTACACTCCTTTGTGTAAAAAAATGTGTATAGGATTACACTTTTTATTGCAGAAGCAGTATTGTCAGCAAAGTGAGATAAGAAAATTTAAGGAAGTAGAATTTTGTTTCAAGTGGCCTAAGTTATTGTGCTAGGTGTAAGTTGATATTATCTCTACTTCCAGTCTACTAATTTTTAAATTTAGAAATATAGTTAATGAACATGCTGCATCTGACAAACTTATTCAGTCCTTGTGATGCCATGAATAAATATTTAGATTGAGACAGGACAGCTTTCCCTAGCTGAAGAAGCAGGCAGACAACAGAATGGTGATGTGTATCATGCAGGAAATTAATTTCTTCTCAGGAAAGTTCCATGGAGATACTGGGCATAGCAGTCCAAGGCAGTATTATGGAATTTATTTGACATCTGTACCTAAGATTAAATCTCTGTAAGAGTATTTGAGGAGTGCCTTTTCCTATAGGACATTTTTGACAGCATTTGGTGGAACTCACAGATGTTGGGCCCTTAGGTGACAGTTGCCTTGATAGAATTTTGACAGAATCCTGCAACTCTTTTGTTAACAACTGGTAGGTGCAGTACAGCAGGAGGGCAGTACTGACCTATTTGATGGTCCTGAAGCAACAGTCTCCTCTAACAATGATTTGTGAACTGTGGTTGGTGAATTTCTTGTCAGAGAAGTTTACACAATTACCAAACCTCTGCTAACTTTGACAGCAAAATGATGAATAAATGTCTCTGGAGTCTTTTTTTGACATGGGCATGTAAAGCCTGCCAGCAGTAAGGATGCAGTAAGTAATGCAGACTTGCCAGTGCATCTTCAGAGAACTGTTCCTGTGGAATTTAAGCTGAAGGGAATGATTAGAGAGTGGCTGTATTTTAAATGGCAAAATTCTAAATTATCTTCCATCAGCTTTACAGGAGTGGCTTTGCAACAATCAGAATATTGTCTATTGAGAGTACCTTGGGTTTTGTTTCTAAGGTCATTGTCTTTCAAGGATTTTCTGCTGAACTTTTAAACTTTCTGACTCATTTCACTCTGAAGGAACAAAAGACAAACTGCAGGGTAGGCTGTAGAAGGGCTAAATTTCTAGAGATTAAAAAGTAATGATGAATTGTGTGCAAAATGGCACTGGTCCTCCTGCACCCTTCCCTTGGCAATTTCACTCCTCTGTCTGGAGGTTCAGCTGCCTAAAACTATTCCAACATCGAAAAAGAGGAAAGCTTTCCAGCCTGGGGGTATATGATATTTCATGTCAACAACAGAAGAAAATGGATTGACATGATTAGCTACATTTTGTATCCAACAAGGGCTTGCCAGGAAGATAAAGAACGTTATTGATGGTCAATTAATCTTTTCTTTTTGAAAGCCTAGGATGGGAAAAGGCCCCTTAGGGTTGATTTGCAGGCTCAAATAGACACTAAATCTTCTTTCAGATGCCAGTATTTAGATGTCACTAGCATTCACAAAAACCTTTACTCAGCTCTTGACTGACCATGGGGGCAGTTGTCCCTCAGCAGCGACGATTTTGCTGGTGAAGCACCTATAAATCTTTTTCTGTGTATTTGTGTAACTACTTGATGACAGTCACAGCCCATACCTGAGATGTGCCAGGATTCACCTCATACCCATGATCTGGGGCTCTTTATAACACTGGTAAAACACCTCTGTACAGTGGTGCCTCTGGGAAGGAGATGAGAACTGTCCTGCCTTGGAGCAGGCACGTGCAGTGGGGTTTTGGGTGTGGGGCTCCCATTTCTCCTGACAATATCTAATGTCTGATGCAGAGAATGTTCTGGAAATAATCACAGACCTCAGTTCTTCCCCTTGTTCCAGTTTCTGTATAAAGGAAAACACTTCTCAGACTCCACTTCTGAAGTAACCATCAGACTGCAGAGTCACTCTCAAATTGTCACTGGCCCAAAACTTTCTTAGAATGGGCAGATAAAAGCCACAACTTTTAACAGAACAGACTGGAGATCAACCAGTCACATCAGTGCTTTTGGCAAAGGTACATTGGAAATGGTAACTTTATTTTGGAAACTTCATTTATTCTACATATTTCTGAATGAGAATTTTAAGAAACAATCATGTCTATAAATTGAAAAAGTATTGTAATGTGCACAAAAGGATTTATATGTAGGGCTTAAATAATTCAACTCCAGTTCCTTTCAGTCTATCCAATTGCTCTCAGAGGCTTCCCCAAGAGTGTTTTTATCTTTTAGGAGCCCTTCTGAAACAAATAGTTTAATTTAGTAATTGCTTCTAATGGAAATGCTATTTGAGAAATGAGAGAAATTGGTAGAGGTTGCAGTACTGCACAGGAGAAGGTAAGATTCTACAGTCTGAAGGTTAATGTTGTTGGAAAAACATTTTAATATTCCCTGATGCAAATTTAGGCAAAATATTAGGCTTTACTTGTCTACCACTAAGATTCCACATTTTATTTTTAAAAAATGTATTTCTCTTTTGAGAAGTACAGATGGCAGTGTTGAATAAATTTCTGGAGCTGTATCTTGACAGAAAATATGGAGATTTAGTTTTTGTGCTGATAATCTAAAGCTTAGTGAGTGTCTCTCTAATTATTCTCCCAGGTCAGTGACCACTTCATTGTATTATCTTAAATAATTAAGTGGGTAAAGCTTCTGCTAATACTGGAGAACAGCAAAGATTTTGTGTCCTGTATAAATTGAGCATGAGTGAGGTGCTTGCAAGGTAGTTAATCAAAGTAAAGGGCAGCATTTTGAATCCAGCTTTTTAGTTCGTTCAAAAATTTCCAAAAATTTCAGTTCTGTCAAATGCATTGAAATTATGCAGATTACCTTAGCCATGCATTCACTGAATGCATATTTTGAAGTTTTTCTTCCTATGACTAAAAGCTCTTTTAAGCTGAATTATTTCATAATTAGCTATTATTTGCATTCAAAGGCATTAAAGGCATTTGCTGGCTTCCCAGCTGGGTGACATCAGAGCCTGGCCCTGAAGGCCTGGGAGCTGTTGGTGTGAGTGGGCTCTGCCCAAAGCTCTTCACCTCTGGCTCTGTGGGAAACAATCCATCCAAAGGATGGCCACAGCAGCCACCAAAAACTCTGGGAATTCCAGCATGAGCCCTACTGAAGGCTCTGCTCTGGGCTCAAGAGCTGTTCCCAGTGCTGCAGAGGACTCAAATGTGGGGTTTTGGAGCTGTAACTGAGGGTTGTGCATTGTAGTTGAGTGCCTGTCATGTTAAAGAAGCCCCGACTGAAGACTGAGTAAAGATATACATAAAGTGATTTATTTAATGTAGTTTCTCTGGTGTCTAGCATGGAATATTTTTAAGTCTTCTGTCTTGTGGTTAAGTGTCAGGGAACCTGGCCAATGCATCTATCAGGTAAAGACTGAGAAGTTTTTGTACCTACAGTAGGAAAGACTCAGCTTCCCAAGAAAAAAACAGAATTTTTGGGTGAAGAGGAATGCTCAGAGTGTGAGAGGGACCAGGACTGCACCAACTCTGTGCAGCTGAGTGGCTTCTGCTTTGTGGGAACAGACAGAGGTAGAAAAGTCTGGAGGAGAGACAAGCTTTGATACAAATTAATAGCCAGGAAGGGGGAGCCTCCCCTCCAGGCTGGGGATTGTCATATCTGTCATTGCCAGGTACGTTCTCTGCCTTGCAGAGTCATTCTGGGGCTGTTCCTCCTTGTGTATTTTGTGTCTCTCTGTGTCACACACACAGACACGGGGACAAGAGGCTGTGAGAGTGGGCAATAGGGGATGCCACATACACATCACCATGACCTCTCTTCTCATTTCTAGGGACTTTGTTCAGTATGACTGAGACACCAACACTTCATTGTCACAGACATCTTTTATGGAAAATCCTTTCCTTAGGATTTTTCCTCCTGAGAAGCTGAGAGGCCTCAGGAGCAAAATGTAACCAATGGTTATCTGCTGCTGTGGAATGCAACAGGTGCATCTGGGATTGGGCTCATGGGGTTGTTTCTAATTAATGGCCAATCGCAGTCCAGCTGGCTTGGACACAGAGCCCGAGCCACAAACCTTTGTTATCATTCTTTCTTATTCTATTCTTAGCCAGCCTTCTGATTAAATCCTTTCTTCTATTCTTTTAGTATAGTTTTAATGTAATATGTATCATAAAATAATAAATCAAGCCTTCTGAAACATGGAGTCAGATCCTCATCCCTTCCCTCATCCTTGGACCCCTGTGAACACCATCACACTTCTTTTAATTTTTTCAACTCCAGCTACTCTCCCTTCTTCATGAAGCAAAAAAAAGTTCAGGTCTTTCTCTTACAATTAAACAAAATAATGCATTTTTCTCTAATTTCATCTTCAAAATCAACTGAACCTGTTGTGCTGAGGGATTGCCAAAATATTAATTTTTAAATGGGGCCAGAATTAATCTGAGAAGATATTGCAGGAAAGTACTGGTTGGCTTTTAACAAAAAACCCCACCATTTACATGTGGGAAATGAGTCTTGGCATTCAAATGCCAAAAACTGTGTAAGTTTAAGAAAAATAGCAGCATATTTCAGAAATGGCAAATCTTGAACTGCTGTGGATCTAGGATTTCACCCTGTGATATCCATAGTCACACTGGAAGTATGTTAATGCTGGCAGAAATGTAATACCATCACTTCTGTTCTTCATTTAATTTCATTTATCTCCTCCTACTGCTCAGCCTACTCTTATCTGAAGTGCCTGCTGAATTGTGCTAGGGTGCCTCATCCCCAGATGAAGCCAAGGGAAAGCACATAATCCCATCTCCTTGTCAGAATGTGTTGAGTTCAGTGTACTCACTGTGCCTCCAAGGAAAAGAGCAGGGAAGTAAGCAAAGGCAGCAGAGTTAGGGAAGGTGTTTGGCATTTAGTTCTGCTATTTTATGAAATGTGAGCAGAAAGGACAAAGAAAAGGTGAATAATTTTTGTTTACATGATGCCCTGCTGGTAAGACATAAACCTTTAGATTACTTATCTATGTCCTGTGGAGCACCTGATGGCTGGGGAGACGTACTGAGGATCAAACTGCTGTGATTTTTACATGCAATATTTTCCCAGGCAATGTTCTTGTTTTCCTTTATAATTGCATTTGTTGGATAGCACAGTCATGCATAGGCTGGCTCACCTGCAAATGCAATCACTGTCACTATCACAGTTACACAGAAACTGAAGGGCTTTATTCATATCTACATCAAAGCTTCTTTAGTCTTCTTTGGTGTTTTAATGTTGCAATAAATATTCTTCAAATCATTTTACACTGTCAGAGTGGGATGAAAAACCTGACTGCATGTGAGAATCTGGCTGAGCGTGTACAGACAATTCACAGAATGGTTTGAGTTGGAAATTACCTTAAAGATCATCTCCTTCCAACCCCCTGCCAGGGGGGGACACCTTCCCCTGTTCCAGGTGGCTCAGAGCCTCATCCAACCTGGCCTTGGACACTTCCAGGCCTGGGACAGCCACAGCTGCTCTGGGCACCCTGTGCCAGGGCCTCTCCACCCTCACAGGGAAGAATTTTTCCAAAATATTTAATCCAAATCTTTTGTCAGTTTGAAGCCATTCCCCCTTGTACTGTCACTGCAGGCTCTGGTAGAAAGTTTCTCTTCATCTTTCCTGTGGGATCCCTTCAGGTCCTGGAAGGCTGCAGGTTACCCCAAAGCCTTCCCTTTCCTAGGCTGAACAACCCCAGTTTCCTTAGTCTTTCCTTGTAGCCAAGGTGCTCCATCCCTGGGATCACCTTGGTGGCCCTCAAGTCACATGGCACAGAGCATGTGAAAATACAATCTATTTAGGACTGTGTTGTTTTTTTTTTTTTTTTTCCTATATGCTGATGAGTTTTGCATTCATTTTTATATCTAAATACCAGCTTTTTCTCTAAACTCCAAAAGTAAATTTTTGGTGATTTTTTTTTTCCTCCTAAGTCATTGTAAGAGAAAGAAATCTGTAGAATACCTTGGGAGAAATCAGTCAGTTCTGAGTTTCTCTCTGTAAGGGCAGCTTGGCTGAAGGGAAGGCATGCAAGGCGTGCTTGCATGAGAAGCTGGCAAATGGGCAGATGAGGCTGGGAGCTGTGCCCTTAAAAGCATCCTAGGAGAGATGTACATGTTCAAGGAAGTGCTCTGGGAACTCTGAGACTGTGCTGCTTCATTTATCCTTGGAAATTAAAATGGAGAAGAAGATGCTGTGAGCAGCCCAGTATGATTATCATTTGTGACATGCTGCAGGACTTAAAATTGCTTGTGGCCGTGGCCTTAACTGCTAATGAGTAAATTTATCCCTTGGTTATGCCTGTGCTGCTCCACTGACTCCATGGATCTGTTGTGGCAAATGGGAGTGAAGCTGGAATAAAGCACTTAAAATGCGCAGCTGTAACTGAAATGCTGATCACAGCAGTGAGCATTTTTGGAGAGGACATTGCAAGAAACAGGTACCTGTGTTTTGTTTGTATTACTCATTCTCAGTCTACTTCTCTTTCTCCTGTGAATAAACTGTAAAATGATCAAACACAGGCCAGATCGTAAAAAAAAAGGGTGAACTAAACATAATGAGTGCTGCTCCTTTCTCAGAAGATTCAAATGAGAGGGCTGCTCTGCTATACACACATATCTTTGGACACACATAAGAATTCTGTGTGGATGGGCCACACTGATATCCAAATTGGCTCAGAAGCTGGCATTATGGGATTTGAAATATTTGAAGCTGAGGCTACAACAGTTTCCTCCATTAATGTGGCTTCATGAGTTAAAGCTCCACAGTGTCCTGTTTATTCATAATTACTCTCAAGAAGCCCTTGTTAAAATTCTTGCTGGTTTTGACAATAAGATAGAAGCCTTGTAGTGAATGGCATCTTTTAAATAAAACATTTCTGCTTGCATCACTTAATATCAACTTTTTCTGGCATGTGCTAGTTTTCTATCTTCTGTATATCTTCTGTGTTTTTTGTTTTGCTCAAGAGTCATTCTCCTCACGGGAGGTCACAGACATTTGCAAACCTTCTGCCTGAAACAGCTCCAATGAATTTTCTAAGCATAAGCATTGCTCAGCTGTATGACTGATGAGCTCTGAGCAGTTCCTTCAGAGGAATAATACTCAGCCACTGGCACTGCTGAATGAGGGCAGACATGTAAGAAAAACCTCTTTTAATTATGGTCTCATAAGAATTCACAAAATTAGCTATATGCAATGGTGAGTAGATACATTGACATGGCTTGAGATACTGGTAATATTCCACACAGGTTACACAGCTGAATTTACCCCAGTTTAGAAATAGCTGAAGTTCTTTGGAGGCCACTCCTTCGTCTCTGCAGCATGGATAAGAGGGTTTCCAGTGCTAAACAGACAAAAAATTGGATCATTCATTAGTTTTAGCCACTGTGGTAACAATGAGATTGTTGTAAGAAGTTAATAAGAAATAAGGTGGTTAATGAAACTGTCATATTTAATTGGATATGAATTAATATGGCAGATAAAAGGTTATTCCCAGCCCAGGGGCAGCCATTCCAGAGCTGGACTGAAGCATAGCAGTACACAGGAGCTGCTGTTGTCTTTCCTTCTCTACTGGTAAAAGAGGGACTTGGACTCCAACACCTCCATTCTGGCCTTTTTTACAAGAATTACCAAAACAAACTTAGCCCAAATGATGTGGCAAATTGCAAGGACTTTGGTGTATGTCACATTTTATGCAGTTAGTGTTGTGGTTGGTAAGAGAGGTACTTGCCAGGTTAATGCACTGTGAAACCTCTCCTGGATTACTGTTCAGTCCCTTTGGCCTGCTGTATCTCCTTATCACATCATTCCCTATTGGAACAAGGTTTAAAATGATGAATCAAGGTTGATTACAGTTAAATATGTCCTGATTAAATCAAATGGTTTGATGGGCAGGGCAATCTTTTGATAGATGTATTATTTATAAAGTAAAACACTCCTGTTGGTGACACCCTGGCTGTTTCCACCTGGCATGGGTGCCAAGGGGACACAAAACTCATCTACCCTGGGCATTGCAACCACGGTTACAGCTTCTGTGCTACTCTTTGGATAATGCTGTAGGAGCTTGTTCTGGTTTCTCTGAGTGCCACTGAGGGAACCCCAGCCAGCCCCGAGATGGTGAACAGCAGTGGGGGGAACAGAGGGCAGCCAGGCTGATCCTGGGGTACAGAGGGACAGAGGGGAGCCAGGCTGATTCTGCGGTACAGAGGGCAGCCAGGCTGATCCCTGGGGTACAGAGGGACAAAGGGCAGCCAGGCTGATCCCCTGGGGGTACAGAGGGACAAAGGGCAGCCAGGCTGATCCCTGGGGTACAGAGGGACAAAGGGCAGCCAGGCTGATCCCTGAGGGTACAGAGGGCAGCCAGGCTGATCCCCAGGGGTACAGAGGGCAGCCAGGCTGATCCCTGGGGTACAGAGGGCAGCCAAGCTGATCCTGGGGTACAGAGGGCAGCCAGGCTGATCCCTGGGGTACAGAGGGCAGCCAGGCTGATCCCCAGGGGTACAGAGGCAGCCAGGCTGATCCCTGGGGTACAGAGGGCAGCCAGGCTGATCCTGGGGTACAGAGGGACAGAGGGCAGCCAGGCTGATCCTGGGGTACAGAGGGCAGCCAGGCTGATCCCTGGGGGTACAAAGGCAGCCAGGCTGATCCCTGAGGGTACAGAGGGCAGCCAAGCTGATCCTGGGGTACAGAAGGACAGAAGGACAGCCAGGCTGATCCCCATGGGTACAGAGGGCAGCCAGGCTGATCCCTGGGGTACAGAAGGACAAAGGGCAGCCAGGCTGATCCCCAGGGGTACAGAAGGACAGAGGGCAGCCAGGCTGATCCCTGGGGTACAGAAGGACAGAAGGACAGCCAGGCTGATTGCCTGCAGCAGAGGAGATGCTGGAACAATGGCGGAAGATGGAGTTGACTCTTATCCAGGGTTAATCCAAGGTTTATTTCAGGAGCTCCAGGGAGCCCCTACACCTCAGGGGGCTCCTGCTGAGAGCCCTGGGAGATGCGCCAAGGTTCCATTTAAAGGGAGGTGGAAACCCAAAGTAGAGAACATTTTACTGACCCATAAGTGACCCTAAGGGATGGGTACTGGAGGATGGACATTTAGGACAGCGTATGGGGCAAGGCTTGGGGGGCTGACCCCTGGCCTCTGGCTCATCACTCGACATCCTGGACCGAAGCTTCCAGATGGAGGGGATGGGATGCTGAGTGATTGACAGAGAGCCAGGGTGGGGATTTGAGGATGATCTCGGCAAGGGAAAGGGATTGCACAGGTAAAGGGAGGGGGTACAATCTGGGGTAAACCATTTGGGAAAAATACAGGGATGTAGGGGAATAGAATATAGACAAATAAAGGTGGTATAGCAAGTGATCTTACCCCCTAAAGAGTTGCAGCTGGGTTAATTATTAAAGATTGGGAGCAGGCCTGATGTTAACAGGCCACAGCTGTAGCCAATCAGCAGAGTGTTATAAAAGAGTGGATTGGGGGAACTGGAGTCACTTGGCTGCTGTGAGGACAAAGACGAGTCAGTGCCCAGAGGAGCTGCCTACAAGAAACATCAAAGAGGTAGGAAACTCTAGCAATATGGAACCCTTCCACTATATGTGACAACATGGGGATACAAAAAACTATTAGAAAGTATAAAAACACACTACAACAGGAGCTGAACCTATTGCTGAGAAAACTCATTTTTCCACACACTCTATTGTAAACTGCATTGCTGAACCTTGTGTGTACAAAGAAGCAATTTCCTGGCCCTTTGTGCCTCACCAACTTTGCAGCTCTAGCCCAGTGAGCTCAGCATAGGAAAGTTTTCACCAGGTGTCTCTGTGACAGGTAGATTGTTTTTAAAATGCCAGGAACTTCAATTCAATATGGAGAGCTGCAAGAGGAAGGGGTAGTAATGCTGTTTTACTGCTGATTGTGAAATAAATTTGACAAAGATGAATCGCTAAATGGATGTTGCCTTGAAAATACTCTGATATTTTCTTTAAAAAGTTCCTGTTGTGTAGAAGTTTATTACTTCTTAATTGGATTTCATTTTATAGTGAGAACATCCTGAATGCACGTTAATTGTGTGATATCAAATGAGCCATGGATTTCTATAAATGTGTTAAAATAAAAATATACCCAAGAAATAATATGCTGTATGTCTCTCTCCCTCTGTCATGATGCCTAAAATTTACTAATATTTTATCATTGTTTCAGCACAATTTTCCAAAATTACTATAGATAACACCAGTTATGAAAAGGCAGCTTTTTCTAGTACCTTTTCCCAAGTACCTGGGGTGGTGGTTAATTTGAATTTTAGCATGTGAGAGAGAACTAAGAACTACTACAACTGCTTATACAGTTTCCTGATTAAATATTAAATTCATCTGCTAATTAGTGCCTGGTTTAATTAGATTACTTCTGGTATTTGGACTAAAATGTTAAGTGATCTCACCTGGAAACAAAGCAGACATGCAGCTGAGATGAGCACCACCTCACAAGAGAGACAGGGGCAGATGAGCTTCTCATGAAGAGTGATTGTGAGGAACTACCAGGACAATGCAAAATATTACCAAAAATCTTGTCATGTGCCTTGTCACCTTACCAGGGTGAAATATTTAATTTCCCTTCTCTAGGCTGTTTATTGTAACTGGAACAAGGGAAAGCCCCCATCAAGCTGATAACTTGAGGATAGCTAAGGCAAGCATGGAACTGGAATCAGGAACATTGGCAGTAATAATTTCAGGATATTTTTAAACCTTTACCTCTCCAGTTGCTCTAAGTTCCCCAAGGGTAATATCTACACACAGCAAAGAGCCAGCTGAGCTCTCTTTAACCAAGATGATTTCAGGAAAGGGAATGGTAAAACTTTTTTTTTGTGTCATTACATGAGTTTTATAATGTCTTGCACAATGTAAGTAACTTCAAAGAGATTGTTGGTAGAAAACTCATGTTATTCTACAGCTCTTTCATTCATAGAAGTATTAATATACACATGCACATGACTAAATTGTTTATTTATTTATTTTAATAATACCAGTCCTCATCACAAAAGCAGTATTTTACAACTTCTTTCTATATACATATAGTCATATGTCTTCCAAGTCTCCTTTTGTCTTTTCAAGGTATTCTCTTGTTTCACCTATCTTTCTAATTCTCTTTAGTTGGCAGGTGTTTTTCTGAACACTGGTGTTATCCATATTCTAGGAGCTTATGAACTGTTCCAAAACTAATGTGGATTAGAGTAAATGTAAGAAACTAATGAAGAATATCCCTTTAGACAAAAGTCAGTAGTCACTATTTGGATTATGTATCAAATGCTCATTTTAGTTTGTTTTTTTTTTTTTTTTAAATACAGAAAAATAGAAAATATGTGCTACCTATTGTTGCAGACATCTTTTATGAAAAATCCTTTCCTTAGGATTTTTCCTCCTGTGAAGCTGAGAGGCTTCAGGAACAAAATGTAACCAATGGTTATCTGCTGCTGTGGAATGCAACAGGTGCATCTGGGATTGGCCCATGTTGGATGTTTGTAATTAATGGCTAATCACACCCAGCTGGCTCAGACAGAGAGTTCGAGCCACAAGCCTTTGTTATCATTCTTTCTTATTCTATTCTTACCCAGCCTTCTGATGAAATCCTTTTTTCTATTCTTTTAGTATAGCTTTAATGTAATATATATAATAAAATAATAAATCAGCCTTCTGAAACATGGAGTCAGATCCTCATCACTTCCCTCATCCTCAGACCCCTGTGAATGCTGTCACAACCTATAGAGATTTTTGTATATCATATTTTCAGTTCTAATTCCATTATTTTCATGACATTCATCCTTCAATTCAGTGTTAATGATGTGGCTGGCAAGAGGGCCTGTGATGATTCAGAATGCATTTTCACTGCCTGTTGAGAGGAGTCCTCTATCACAGTCCATGTTGCTGCCATCCCCAGTCCGGCTCAGCTGGGGGGAGCGTGGCATAAAATAGCACAACAATAGATGAATCTGCCCAAAAATAAAGATCTTTAACAGCAAAATAACAAATGCAGAAACTGTGCAGTCTGAGGGGCAATATCCAGAGACAGGGGAGCGTGGTGAACACAGCCTGGTATTGGGCTATTCTGAGAGCGAGGGTCCAGTCATGAACGCAAACCTTATTCATAACACAACCTTATTTGTAACAGGCTCTGAACTAACTGAGAGCAAGAGCCAGAAACATGACCTAATATAGAATAGTTCCATTGGCATCTTGACTGTGACAGTGTTCACAGGGGTCTCAGGTTGAGGGAAGAGATGAGGATCTGACTCCATGTTTCAGAAGGCTTGATTTATTATTTTATGATATGTATTACATTAAAACTATACTAAAAGAATAGAAGAAAGGATTTCATCAGAAGGCTGGCTAAGAATGGAATAGGAAAGAATGATAACAAAAGCCTGTGGCTCTCTGTCTGAGCCAGCTGGGCTGTGATTGGCCATTAATTAGAAACAACCCCATGAGCCCAATCCCAGATGCACCTGTTGCATTCCACAGCAGCAGATAACCATTGGTTACATTTTGTTCCTGAGGCCTCTCAGCTTCTCAGGAGGAAAAATCCTAAGGAAAGGATTTTTCATAAAATGTGTCTGTGACACTTGACTGCCATAACCACACTTTTCTCATCATGGCCTGACTAGGTATTTCCTTTTCAATACCCTGCTTCCCATGGCCTCAGGTTGATGCTTCCTGTATATGATACTAAGGCTAAACCACTGTTTATCCCAGCTGGTTTTGTTCCCACATGGAACAGGCACTGTTTGGTTGATTGCTTGGCTATTTGCATAATTATTCATTCAAAAAATAGTGCATGTGTGGATTTCAACAGCAGAGTAGTAGGTAACATGAATCTTCTTTGACTAACATATTATTATTTACTTATTTAAAGTATTGAATTTTAACTACTTAAATGAGAGTATTTAAGAGTGTTATAAGTGTTTATAGTAATTTCACTAAACAGATCTGCTCTTCAGATAAATTCTGCTTTCCCTTACTGTGATGAGACCTTTGGATTTAACCAGAATTAACATTTTGCCTGACAAAGCCTTTTTCTCTTTTCATCCTGAATTTCCTGTTTCAATTTAGTGTTCTCAGGATACTACAGGTAAGGAAAAGGATTTCTCTTAGCCTCTAGCAAAGCTTGATTTAGTCTACAACCAGTTAATTGTCCTCATCTTTTACAGCATACTAGAAATCAGCTTCTGAGAGAGTATTGGTAGGAATATCAGTGTTTAAAAGAGATCAACAAATTCCTTCCGATTATTTTCCGCACTTTTTTTAGAAGCAATAAAAGAATACAAAGCAAATTCCTGTATAATGGTTAAGCTGTAAGCCATTTTACCATGTGATGGCCCTTCTTGGATGTTAATCATTCTTGTCTTTAATAGAATTAGTCATAGTTGTGGTTTGTCAGAAGTAGTAGGATGGACCACTCTGGCAGAATCCATAATTCTACCTTTTTCCAAGGAAAATGTAGAGCAAACATTTCAATATGACCAAAACAGATAAATTTCAGGATGGGAAAGTGTGAATTGGTTGGATGCTGGGGGCCAAAGAGCAGAACTATAGCTGTTATTTGAATTTAAGATGGTAAGCAGAATGGAGCACTGCTCCTTGAGACATTTAGAGACATCATTGGGGTTTGTGGCAACATGGCCAGAGGAATTTGTGAGGGATTGTGTGGAACAAGGGAGAGCACTGAGAAGCACAACTACTGCACTCTGTTCTTCACGCAGTCATTGCACTTAGTGCTTCAGTTTCTTTGGCATTTTTGCTGATGCTGGCAGGAGGGGTAGGGTATTTATGCAAGGGAGAGATGGCTGATGAGGGCTGTGGGAGGTTGCATGTGTTTTGTCAGGGTATTAACACAGCTCAAGGTCTCTTAGCACAAGTGTTTATGGTGATGAGACAAATACAGAGCAATTACCAGTGACTGGGTAATAATTTGGCAACGCTTTCAAAGTGGTAAACAGAAGTGACTGGAGTAATATATGAGTTGGGGCATCATCCCAAAAATCTATCAACACTAATTACAGATTTTGTGCACCAAGTGATTGCTCAGCATACATTTGCAGCTCTTATGCGTTTTTTGTTTGTTTGCTTCCATGAGATTCAGTCCTCGGCGTGGGACCGCAGCTCTTCCCTGCCAGTCTCCCACACTGATTTCCTGGCTTCCTTTTGCACATGGATTTATCATGGAAAAAACAAGATATTTGGTAATTATCTGGGCTGGAGGAAACCAGTTATGCCTCATGGGCTATCTTTCAAGGGTGAAAATTATACTGTTAATAATTGATATACATGTTATTGTTTCTAATAAGGATGATGAGGAATATATTTAATTGTGAATTGTACATGAGACACCTGAGATCTGTTCTCAACTCTTTCTGTGTCAATATTGGTTACTGTTTGTGGTTACAGATCCTGCTTTTAAAGAGAAAGGATATTTCTTTGTGAGGGTAGCAAATGCACCTGTGACTGAAGGCAGATACCTCATTAATAAGGTGCATATGAATATATCTAGAATGGATGTGAAACTGTAGATAATATAGGTCAGAGTTGTGCTGAGGGACAGCTTTATTTGTAAAATCAAAATACTCCAGTTCATAAATACACTAACAGGCATACATTCCTAATGAATGACTGGGGGAAGGGAAGCAAAAAATCCAAAACCCCAAACTTTAAAACCACAACTGAAATACTGCCCCCCTACTCCCAATCCTAAAAAGACAAAAGAAAAACCAAACCCTTACAGAAAGCCAACAAACCAACAACAAACCCCAACCAAACACTAGGCTATTGAATATGGCAGTTCTTCCATTCAATCTTTAAAGTGACATTTTTCCAGCAGACTGCACAACCTCATTTTCAGCTTGTTGCTCCCATCTTCTGCCATGCAGGACAACTCTGTGCACAGGTGAGCTCGAGCACAGCAGCAGCTGCACTGAAATTAGGGAGGCTCTACATCTGCCTATCTGTACAGGCTGCAGCTGAGCTGAAATGGGGACACACTTAATAAAACTTTTGATTGCTTCTTTTGCTCCTGGTTTCCTGGCATCTTTAAGCACTTTTTCATGGCATTCACTCCCTTGTGAAAATAGGGAGTATGGTGGCAATATTGCAACTACTTCAGATTTATATTCTTACATGCATTTTTAACACAGGGATAATGTGAGAGGAGCTTTCAAAGGGGGAAAGAGTTGTACTATACGTTGGATCTTTCTTTTTGAGGGGATTTATTTTCAAAAATATTTATATTTAATGTTTGTGTTACTGTACTGTGTGTATTGATTTCCGAAGGGGAGTTTAATGTTCTTGCACTTGGGTAGGTTTTCCCTTAGATTATAGATGGAATGCTGCTGGTGGGAATGCTGCTGCTTGAAGGAGATAAAGGAGACTTCAAGTCTCACACAGAGCCAGCCTGGTGGCCTGAGCTCCAGCTGGTGACAGTCCTGCCGTGGTGCAAGGTCAGCCTTTCCCTCTGACAACTGCCACAGACCCTTGTTTCAAGGCTGTCCTCCCCCTCTGGGGCCTTTCTGCACCACTGGAACAGCCTCTGTGAGAACATGGTTTAAGTGAGCTCCTGTGATGTGATTTGCACAGTCTCATTAACTTCTGATCAAGCCTAGTCTGGGTCCCTGCAGTCTGTAGCATTTGTCTGCAGGCTTTGCCAGGGGATCTGACACTGCAGGGAAAGTGCTGGTGCATGGCTTACTGTTGAATCTGCTACCAGTGCTTGCATGAGCCTTGCTGAAGCTGAAACAAAACCATAACTTGTATCATGCTGTCATAAATCCATGATTTTTTTTCATTTGTAAAATAGGTAGTTTTTTTAGGGTAAAAGCATATTAGCTGGATAGTCCCTGGACACTTCTCCAGGGAGTGTGTTTAGTTGGGTCCCTGGGGCTTTGAGACTTTCTCAATAAGGTGTCAAGAATTTCAATTTATGTTAAAGAATTTAAGAATTCTTTCCTTAAAAGTGAAATAAGAGCCAGGATAGTAGCCCAAGCAGGTGCCTTCTCAGGGTAGCCAAGGATGTTAAAGCATTTGACCTTAACTTCACATTGCAAACTGCTGGTGTTATCTCACCAGTTTCTGCAGGCTGTCTGTACTTATCCTGCCTTCTGGGAGTAGTGGACTGGGGATATGAAAGGGATTTCTTGTGTTAATTTTGATATTATCAAACAAGTTTCAGTCTAAAAAGGTAATGCTGTTTAAAACCCAAACATGATACTGAGTATTCCAATTAATAATGCAGTAGTTTTCTGTGGATTGGGAAGGCTTGCACTTTTAGACCTTTGGTAGCTCATGAAGTGTCAGTAAGATCAACTGAATGAAGAAAGATTTGCCCAGTTATTATTGTGATTATTCTGGCACTTGTTTAAATCACTGAGTTTGTTACATGTGCAAAAAGCAGCAGCCCTGTAAGTGCCAGAACTCTCTGCTATTAAGTAGAACAAAACATTTTCATTTTTTTCTTGTGACTGCAGAAAATACAGTGTGTTTCCATAGCTAAGTATTATTTTGGACAAGTCTACCTCTTTTTGTTAATAATCCCACCTATGTCCTGATTCTGACTGAAATTCATTCTCTAGGCTCAAGTTGTTTAACAGGCTCTTCTGGCTTTTACCTCTGGGTGGCCAGAATAATTGGATATTACCAACTACTGATAATAACTGGGGATTGACAGGATCTGTAGAAGAGTTCCTGCTCTCCAATAACCCAAAATGTGCTCCTGAGGGTAGAAGAAAAGCAGTGGTAGAGAGTTCCACAGCCAGGGGTGTGGCCATAAACTACTTCAGAATTACCAGCTCTAATGTTTTCTTTTTTTCATAGTGAATAGAGGAGTTTAGAAGGCTGGGATGGGAGTTTAAGTATCTTTCAAGAAGGAGTGGCAAAGAGGTTGAAAGCTGCTTGGTTTTAAAGAAAGAAGTGAGAAGGTGAGATGAGGAAGTGCAGCATCCAGAGGAACACAGGAGTCTTTTAGGGCCTGTTTAAACAGAAACTCAGAAGTTTTCTTTCAATACACCTCAGTGGTTTTGTTATACCTGCAGTGTAATTCACAGTCATCCCACACACAGCCCAGTGTTGCTGTGCTAATTGAAGATTTAGTCAGCCAGGAAGATTAGCCCAGTGTACTCCTTGAAAATTACATATCGTGTCATTAAACTAAAGTTAATGCTGGACAGTTTGTTGCAGGAAGTTAATAATTTAAACTTTCCTCCAGATCCTTGGAGAGACATGAGAAAAATTAACTCTTTTTCAGAGTATAGTCTGCATTTTATTTTTCTGGTGCTAGTGGCTGTGCATTTAATTCTCATGCTGTTGTCTTTTTGATTCTGTTACTCCATGGCCATCACAAAATATACAGCATTAAGAAACAAAGTGCTACATTTACCAAGAACTCCATATTGTATTAGCCAAACTTTGCTATTAACATTTCATGAGCAGAGATTAATAAAACATTACAGAATTAAATATTTAATATTATCAATTGCTTCTGATTAGCAAGCTCATGAACACTGTGGAAAAATATGATAGGTTGAACACTCTTCAGTATTATATGTGATGCTGGAAGGGCAAACCTATTACTTAAGTAAGTCATAGTTGATTTGGTGCAAATCACACATTAATTTAGCAAGTTTATTCTTTTAACCAAATTAATAATAAATAATTGTATGTCACAACTTGTCAGTTATTAACTGGCATGCAGAAAGTTTAATTTTTTTCAATAGATTTCTTCCTGCATAATTTATTTGGCTAAACTTTGACTAAATAATTCTCAAATTGACCTGGAGGTGATTTGTTGGCAGGAAGACAGAATTTTTTGCACGTGAAAAGATTTTGTTCAGGTATTCTGTCTTCAGAAGAGCTGTTTCATGAGATGCCTATCTTTAGAAAGTATTTATGAGGCAATTCAATAGTATTTATTTATGCCCTTATGCACCAAAATAATGCAGTTTGTAAAAGTCTTGCTGAGGCTGAGGAATAATTTGCAAGAGTGGATTGAGCAAAGACAATCTGGCACCACTAATGTCACTTCCAAATGCTACCTCTTTCCCCAGTGATGGAGATTTTTCTCCTCCCAGTAAGTTTTTTCTCTTCTCTCCATTTTTAAAGGCTTTATTCTGGTACTGGGAGAAGACTAGTAATAGAGAATTATACTAATTAAAGCACATGCTCCTCTAGATACCTTTCTCTTCCATTTTTAGCTCTGAAATAATAAATCTCCCCATTCAGGGTTCTCTCTTCTCTGCATGCTTTCAGTTTTCACTGCTTAAAAAGTGGATATTTTCATGAGTCACGTACTAAAACTTATATTTTATGAATTGAAAGGGTTTTGATCTTTTCTGCAGTGGTTACCATGAAGAAAAAAATCAACATCCTCTCATAGCTTTGCTCACTTGGGAATTCAGCCACTTTTCTGGGATTTTATGTGGTCCCCTGTGGTATTTGATGATAATTCTTTAAATAGCAATGTATTCTGTCACCTTCTTCTGTTCCTTGAAGTTACTCTGTTTGTCCTGAAAAGCTCTTCTGTTTGTTTGTTGTGGAAATTCTCAGCTTTTCTGAGAAAGGGACTGGTAAAAAATGTCTTTATAGAAATTATTCATCTGTTGACAATCCTGCAACAACACAGCAGCAGGGGCAGGGTTTAGATAGAGGAACACAATGAAAGGAAAGGTAACTCAGACTGTCCTTCCCTCTGCCACACTGTTCCTGTAAAGGTGCAGAACTGATCCAATTTGTGCCAAGTGCTCTCAGATGCTGGCCTGGAAAATGTTTGAAATAAGGCTAACATGCAAAAGATGAAATGTAATGTCTGTCTTTTCTTGCTTCTAACTTTTTTAAAAATATAAATTACTTTAAACCTTGATAGGGGATGAGCCATTTAGAATAAATAGCACAGCTTAATCAAGACCTGTAAAGAAATTTAATTTTCTTTGCAACATCTTTTAGCCAAGTGATACAATATTAAGCTTCTATCACAATTATATCATGATCCAAAGGAGAAATTCAGTACAGATGTTAATTGCCCTTGTTTACTTAAAACTGTGAAAAGTGCAATTTGTGGTGTAAGGAGGAGAATACCTGAGGGTAATTGTTTCAAAAGCAATCATTAGGGAATATCTGAACTCAGCTTGTTTGAAAGGGAGGATCACCAAACATTTACATATGAAATGTGAATTTCTTTCACAGTAAGAGTGGCCAGAGTTAGAAAGCTTATCTGCATTTAGAAGATTACAAGGGAAAAGAAATCATTTTTTACATAAATGAACTATGTCAAGTAAGTGCAAACAAGGAAGGACAGAATTCACTGAACGCAGAAGTTATGAAAGAGGGAAAACTGTTTTCAAGGCAAGTTACCATTCATACTTTGAGATTTTTTCTGGGAGAAGACACTGACCAAGAAGTAAGAGTGAATTTTTATGAAAGTGTTGCACAGTGAATTTTGTCTTTACAGAGGCAGAGTCCCTTTTAGAGGTGAAACTGGAGCATCTCAGTCCTGAGAGGTAAAGGTGGAATCCTGGCTGCATGAAAAGCAGTAGTAAAAATTGTTAACTTTTAAAAAAGAACCAGGATTTTCCTCATTGTTACCTATTGGAGTAAGCACTGAACTAAGAACTAGAACACTCTGGGATTCTGACCTGAAAGTCCATATGATAAATTCATTGTCATGATCTTGTCCTCCCTTTTAGACCTGCATGGGGTTCCTCAGGAAGTGCACAGACAATTAAATAAAAGATCCTATTCACATGAGCAGTCTGCTATGGGGATTCAGAGACAAGCAAACAAAGGAGGAGGGAAAAACCCCCCAAGTTTTCTGCCTGGTATTTGCTTTAAAACTAAGCTCTGCTATAAAATGTGTACCAAGTGTATGTGGACACCCTGGCTGTTTCTGGGTGCAGGGGTAGGCATCCCAAACCAGGTAATTAACACCCTGCTGTGGGGCTAAATGAAGGAGGAGAGGATTTGGTGTGCAGTGAAGTTCATTGCTGTGGATAGTGCCCAGCCCTTCGGACTAGAGATTGATCCCATCACTTTCAATTTGCACCTATTTGTAATGATCAGTTCCCTGATGCCTAAAACACCCCCCAGGGATGTGTGAAGGAGATACAGTCTGTTCCCATCACACCTGGTTCACCTCAGTGAAGCAGTCCAAGAGTCACTGCCTGAGAGTGAGCAAGCATCAACAGGACTCTCCAAGCCAATGGTCAGAGGATGGAGAAGTTCTGGTGCCAGAACAAAGGCCCTGCAGAATTTTATCCTCACTGGAGGAGCCCAGGAGCATTCCTAATCTAGGATTCTCTAATTTCTGCTTGAGAAATCAGCGTGTGCCTGAGCACCATGGGTACAGAAGGGCTGATATGGCTGGACTGTGTTGTACCTACTAAGCATACTCTACAAACTTGGCCATGCATCTTGAATAGTGGAAGGAAAAGAATGTGTTTTTCACATGATTTAAAAAAATAAAGGACAGTCAGTGCACAGCATGTTAAATGTCTTTCAGTGAAAGCCAGTGGGTGATATAATTACAGAAATTCTCAGTTTATGTGTCATGGGTACTGGCCACAGTAAAAACATCTAGGTTTGTGTAGGTGTCTGAGACCCCTCATGTGAATACACATATACAAACATTTCTAGTTACACCTGTATTGTTTATGTCTACATAAATACACAGACTTGAAGAAATCTGCAGGTTTAGGAGACCATTTTTGAATGAAAGTTTAGAAATTAACAAGGATTTGGGTCTAAAATAAAAAATTAGTGATGCTTTAGATGGTTTAGTTATCTCTGGCTTCAGTCCTAAGTAAACAATTTGAATAACAAGGTAATACTGTGCAGAATTTCTTTCTCTGACTTAGGAAACCACTTAAATATTACAGTTCCATGAACTGCACTGTGACTTACATACACTCAAACTTTTATACATGCTTCAGTCAGGATTGTGGAATGCTTTTGGCTCTCTGATTGATAGATAGGACTTTTTTTCCTGGCTATTTTCATTGAATTAAAAATACTCTAATTTGAATGTAAACCAGATATTAAAACAGTACATATTTTCCTATGGTATAAAAATGGTGTTTTTCAAGTATTTATGATTTTGGATACTCAAATAGCAAACTCTAAAGTATCTAGAAATAATAAACCTTGTCCAATATTTTAAAATTAAAGATATAAGTATTTGTACAAATTTCTGAAAGAATTCAGAGCTTGAAAACATTTTGAATCTAATCTACTCAAAATATTTGGTTAGTTTCCCCTCAAACATGTTTTGTTATCAGGATTTAATTGACAATCATTTTGGGCAAAACACATATTTCTCTTCTATATTAAAAGGCAGTCATGGGAACTGATTAGAATTTCCCAGTATTCAAGTTTTCTACCACTTTTATGTTATATTCAGGATTCTGCTTAAATATTTTCCCAGGGTTATCAAGCATTAACCATTTCCTGACACAGGCAGCCTGGTTTGGATTCATATTTCTGACCTGCAGGTGAATGACATCATATCCAGTACAGCTGGAAAACATCTGCAAAAATATTACAAAAATATTATTATAAATGATTGATTAATTTTTCTACAGTTCATTGAATAATTTATTTTCCTGTCTGGTATTCAATAAACTCTACAGCCAGCCTTAAATCTATCCTAATAAGTAGGTATCAGCCATCATCTGTTAATAACTGATGCAGCATCCCTGCCATCCAGGTCCCAAAATTCTCCATTTTAATGGGAAAAAATGGTAAGTCTGGTCACCTTTCCTTCAACTCCCCTCCCAGCTCTGTATCTGAAAATAATGGAAGTGATCAGCAATTCCATTCAATAAGAATTTTGTTTTTTCATATCAGTAATAATTCTCATTTAGGCATTTCCTTTTTCTGCCGGAAGCCATGCTTCATTCACACAAGTTCTCCTGTAGAAATTTAAAAAGAAACAATTTTTGGGATGAGGATTTTTATCCAAAGTCATGACTGCTTCAGTTTGTGCTAATTATAGATTCCAAGACTGTTGATCTCCAGAAAGATTCTAACAGATCTAATGTAATTCACCATGACAGTAGGCTAAATTTTGAGGGTTTTAATCTCTAAGAGAAAAAATGAAATCGATTGCTGTTTTATATTGGTTCCTTTACATAATCTTCTCAACCAGATAATAAGACTGTATTTATGAATATTTTCTTCCTAGAGGCGTTCCAGTTGTTGAGTGGTACCGTGTACAGGCAGTTTTTTCATGCTTTGGGTTATCATCAGTTACACAAGAGCTGAGTCATCAGCTGGACACAACCTTCTAAGGTGAAATTTTTTTCTCTCCTTTGCAATGTCTTTTCTTCTTTAGGCCTTTAAACTTTGGAGTTTTAGAATTCGAAATTTAATGATCTTCTGTCTAAAATGATGCATGTCCTGAACTGAGAGACAGAAGGTGGGATAGAGTTCCCACAGAAGCCACAGTCCATCTGTATGCTTTCAGCTGTTATTTGGATGCTGTATTTCTACTCTTCTTTTGTATGAAATTTTTCATATGTTAGTACCTGCTACTCAGTGATAAGAAGAATTGGGACATTCAGACTAGAATGATACAACTGAATTAATGAGAATTAGTATCACATTTAGTGTTTGAATTATTGTTTATTTTTTGTTTTGAATTAAAATTTATTTAGTCAAAGCTGTGTTCATGGAAAGTTAACTTAGATATGTACATGTCAGAAATAGAAAAGTGGTTCCAGAACAACAGGGTCTTTCAAAGAGGTGTAATTTCTTCTAATGTGTGTTAAGTTACACAGGTAGGACAGTTACATAATTCTGTGGGTGGACAATTTTGAAATTTTGGGAGTGACTTCAAATGAATATCATGAGAAGTTTTTTGAATCACTTTGAGCTGCAAGAATAATTCTGAAAGTACTGGTCAGTTCCTAAGGTATTTTTTGTGTTGCCCTTTTTAATGGGAAGAGAGGATAGATGGGAGAAGTGGTGAACCTATCTTCTACATCCCTGCACAGGTGGAGATGGGAATACAGCAGATATCAGAGTTTATCAGTGCTATTTATAATGATTAAGAGAATTGTTACCAGACTGCAAGTGCTGCTGCAGGCCCACATCCATTTTATATCATGTTCTGCCTGCACCACATCAAGAATAGTGAGCAATGTTAGGACAGGACACAAAGATGTCTCAGGAACTGTGCACAGTTTGCAGATCTACATTCAATGACATAATTAACTGTGGTATTTTCTCCTTTGTAATTTCTTTTCTTCTCTGTAATGAACATTGTTTAGAGTTGACACTCATTGTCATCTTATATATAATGAGCCAAAATTCAGACTTTGGTGCCTAAATGCACCAAATAAAGTTAGAGAATTTAATATTTTTATTTTTAAAATATTGTATCCATTCCAATTTATGACCCTTTTCCTACCTCTTCCAAATTCTTTCTGATATTGTCTTTGACAAGTATCTGCCATCTTTCCAATAAAATGTGCAGTAACTTCCTTTATGTAATTGAGAGCCCTTTAAAACTTATTCTTAATTGCTGAGGGGCTGCCTCTGTGACTTTAGGATATATTGAGATTTATAGTTTTATTACTTTTCTACTTGAATATTGCAGTTTTCTCCTACTTGAAGTGCCCAAGAAATTGGTGAAAATATTTCAATTAATACAAAATGCCACTACTGGAATTATTACTTGCTTCAAAAGTTGAAGTATGTTCATGCTATTCTGAAACTTTCTATAATGGCTTCTGGTTCAAGCCTTTTTGCATTTTAAGACTTTTCACTTGACTTACAGAAGACCATTGTTGGACTTTAAATTTGTGTATTTGCATGATTTGCCCATCCACAGGTTTTCAGCCTCACCCATGTTTTATTGTCAGCTTTGCTCTGTGCCTTCCCTGATGTGCAGCTCTGATTTGGTATGATCAGTTCAGGGTTAGATCTGTATTTAGCTTGTCCTTCCAGCTTTAGGAGTACCTTGACTGCAAAGCTGGCTGTATGGTCATCTCCACCATAGCAGGGCCAAGACAGTGTAACTAGTAAAGAACTGTTATTCCTATTCTCATATGTTTTTGCCTGAGAGTCCCTTAATTTCAGTATTACAATAATTCAGTTTTGCCACATATGACAGTACAAGCTGGTTGGTACTAAGCAAACTAACAAGCCCCTGGGTTGACAGGGGCTTCACCCAATCACATCTCTCCTAAGGCTGCAGCCATTTCACTGGTCCAGAACCTGAAGGGGCATAAAGATCAGAACAGTGAAAATATCTGGATTGGGTTTTTCAAATGCCCTTGATAAGGAATTGTTTGAGAATAAACTCGCTGTGTTGCCTCATGACCATCGGGGTCCGTGGTCTCTCTGTCTCCAACGCACTCCACCTCCAAAGCCAGCCTCACAATTCCCATGGAGGGGGTTTGGATTCTCCATTCCAAGGGAGGTTCCTGCCTTCCCTAACAGACCCCTGGCTTTTCAACAGAGAATAGTCTTATCTTGCTTTGATCTTCGCTAGCTCCTCAGCCTCAGGAGCGTGATCAGAGCTGTTTGTGGAGGATGATCTGTGCTATCACCCAGATGCCTTTTGCTGGAAATGCAGTTCAGAGCTTGTCCAGGGGAAGGGAGAACCTTGTCCCGGCGAGAGATGGATCAGATGGCTGAAGATCACAAAAGATAGCCCCATCATTACCCACCAGAGCTTGGCTCCACAGGTTCTGACTGTCAAAAGCAATCTATATTTTCCCTTGAATGATGTGTTTTTAATGGCTTCATCTCGTGCTTTCACACTGTCTAATCATATCACATTCCAGAACACGATGGAAGGCAATTCACTTTTTTCTAACTAAATTAACAATGGAGGAGAGGTTTGGAAAATGTTCAACAGAATAACTTATTCACCTTCACCTTCTTAGCTTTCTTTCAAACTTCTGCAGGATTACTTTTGGCTATCCTTGTAACTGAACAGCTTGCTCCCTTGACCATTTCCTTGGGGAGTTTTTGGTCTTTTGCCTTGCCATATATCATTATTACTTTCTCCACTCACAGTTTCTTTCTTCAATTTCTTTTTCTGTTCCACTTGTTTTTGGGGTATTTCTTTTCATTTTCTATGTATTCTTATTTAGATTTACACTATGTACATTCAATTATCTTTACCAGATATGGCAATATTTTATGATATGCTCACCTTTTTCCCTTGAGGATTATTCACTTTAATCCTGATAGTCCCAATCTCAAGTGAATAATGTTTTGATCTGTTATTCATCGTGATGCTATTTTATCTTTCACTGTCTGCATCATTCTGTTTTGATTACTTTCTTTCTATATATGTTTTTTATTTTCTATTTACCTTCTGTCTACACCTCACTCGTATGCTAAGTCATCGCTTTAAAATGCACAGAGTAAAATTACTGAGCTGTAGTTTAAAAAAAAATGTATCCCAGATGGTAACCAATTATGAACTCCAAAGCTGGCAGCTTTTAACAGGACCAAAATGCCCTCTGCTCTTTATCTGCACTTAGAGGTGTCAAACTGCAGTTTGAGTGGCTCAGTCCTTTGGACACCTTGGTTTACAGTGGCAGCTGTGTTGGGAGCTGACAAGGGCTGAACTCCAAGTGCAACAGAGCAGCTGTGCCTCTACAGCTCAGGTCTGGACTTGCAGCTCACTCCAGGGGGAATTCAGAGATCTGAGCCTTCACTCCCAGCACAGATGTGACAGAATCCCACAGTTTTTTGGTTAAGATGCAGTGATTCCTCCTCACATTTTCATGTGTCTTTGTAGAGCATGACAAGCTTGGACAAAGAGCAGGCCAGCCTCTCTGCTCCAAATAATGCTTGTTTTATGAAATAAACTTAAGGGAAGTTTAGTATAAACATATGCTGTGATGGTGGTCACAGGGGGTCTTAGGATGAGGGAAGAGACATAGATCTGACTCCATGTTACAGAAGGCTTGATTAATTATTTTATGATATATATTACATGAAAACTATAATAAAGAATAGAAGAAAAAGTTCTCATCAGAAGGCTGGCTAAGAATAGAAAAGAATGAATAACAAAGGTCTGTGGCTTGGACAGAGAGAGAGCCAGCTCATTTTGATTGGCCATTAATTAGAAACAACCCCATGAGCCCAATCCCAGATGCACCTGTTGCATTCCACAGCAGCAGATAACCATTGGTTACATTTTGTTTCTGAGGCCTCTCAGCTTCTCAGAAAGAAAAAATCCTAAGGAAAGATTTTTAATGAAAAGATGTTGGCGACACATATGCGGATGCCATTGAAGTCATTAATTTCTGTTCAAAGTTACCCAAGAAACAGGTCTGCAGAATAGAAGCAAAGCTGGGTATTAACTTGTCACTTTTATTCCAGGTACGTCAAAAATAAAAGAATCATCCCATTTACCCAATTGTAAGTTCAATGATAATCATAGTCTGAAGACCCCAACAGATTTCTCAAGGGTAAAAGATGATTGTAAATGCTGCTTGGTGTCTGAGTTATTTCTTTAGGTGGACCACATTGATTTTCTGAGCGTGGTAGCAAAAACTTTGCTTTCCAGTTCTCAAGAGAAAACACAGCAGAAAATGAAAGCAGAAGGAAAAATTTATTACAACAAAATGAAGATATGTTCATGTGATGGATGCTGGCCTGATTTTTCATCTGCTGCTATTTAGGTAAAGTAATAATCCCTTCTGGTCCTCCTTGTAAGAAGGACTCAAAGTACTGACATTTTTATGTGGGAAGGCAACCTTTTTCTTCACAAAGCTCAAGATACTTAAAAAAAAATCTGGTTAGGACAAAGGAAGAATTATGACAATTCCTTTCTAGGGATAAATAAACACTAATAAATGAGAATTAAGACAAAACCGTGATCTGACATCTGCTAATTAGTCAAGTTCCAGTACCACAAATTGCAACTCTGGGGCAGTAACTTGGCTTGTTCAACTCCACATTTTCTCAATATCATGTGTGAATAGCAAATCAAGTGCTCCCTTAGCACAAGAAGAAATGTCTCCTTGGCAATATCCAGGCTTGCCCTCTGCACAAAAAGAGCTCTCAAATTTGCCACCTTTAAAGCCAAAACTATTCTTGTTCCACTGAATACAAAGAACACCTTTGGTGTTCTCCCAGTCTGTGGAGTTTGCAGGAACTCATTTGTAACAAAAAAGGAATTTATTTTCACAAGGTATAACAAGCTTTATTCCCTCTAAGGCAGAAGCATCGTAAAAAATAAAAGTAAAGCTAAAAAAGGAAAGAGGGAGGATTTCAATAAAACTAAATTGGCTGCAAGAAACCAGAGTAAATTTTGAGTAGTAAACATCTCCAATGCTAAGGAGTCACAGATATCACAGAGTAGGCAGGGAAGAATCCAGCCGAAAATGCAGAAGCAAGATTATCTTCTACTGACTAGGACTAACTGTGCTAGAGACAAAACTATCAAAACATATTCTGCTATTTGAATCCTCTCAAAGGATCTGAATATCCAGTTTTATATCAGCTGGATTTAGTCCCACCCCTCCGTGGGCCCAGACAGTTTTTCACCCAGTAAAGAACACGCCTGTCTAAGCCATAAGCTTCCAGGTTCTGCAGGGGAATGCTGTGGGAAACAGTCTCAAATTCATGGTAATAATTGTCATTCATCATCATGGATCAGGAAAAGCAAGATATTTTCCTTGCCCATTGCACTCTGCAGCATCCAGGAAGTTTGTGCTGTTAAGCCCCCTCTGCTTGAATTCCACTCATTCATCATTAGTTGATGGAATTTTTGAGATCAGCCCATGAACATAAATAAGTTGACCCCCAACTGCTTTGTGTAAGAACATAGAAGGAGTTTCACAAGCAACAGGAAAAAATGAGCCTTTCTTTTTCCATATTTGAAAGAAAAATTATTTATATCAGCTTTCATAATTTGGTCCTTTGAGATTCCAGTCATGAACTAAATTCTTTATTAGAATTGTATGACAAGATAAAAATTGATTGAAAGAAAAGCCAGCTGAATGTAGACAAGTGTAAAAGAAAGGGAGAATGATCATTGCTGGAACTGACATACATGATACACATCACTGAATGAAATTTAGCTCCTTAGCTCAGAGACGTTTGGCTTATGTGGAGATTTTTTTCTTAACTAATAATGAGATTATCCAAAGAAAAAACTTGTGCAGGTACATAGCTTGCATGACATTTCAAGAGCATGAAGTGTATGAAATACTGCAGTATGACATTGATCCAAATTTCCATTTCTAATAATAAAATAATCAGGTGCAGCCTTCTATAAGACTGATTGCTAATTTAAAAAGAAGAACATCAAGCTATCCAAGCAATATCCAAAACACACCCCGTTTATATAGAAAGAGCTAGATTTGTGACATCTTAAAGTTTCAGTCTTCTCTTCAAGCACAGCTCCCCACATTGCACTCTCAGTATTCTATTGCTGGCTGCTTCAGTGGCACAGAAACCACTGCTACTCCCTGTGGGGATCCCTTGGTGTCCTGGACTGACAGGGAAATTGTCTGAAATTGTGTTCTGTTGCCATCTGCATGGCAGTTCTTCTGTTAAGAGAGGGGGAAAGGAGGTGTGATTTAAGTGACTTGTTATGTTCTCCCAGCAAGGAGTACCTGCTGCAAATGAACAGCTGGTAGGTGGAATATGCACTGGAGTTTGCAATACAAACCTTTTGGCCAAGTCATATTAATTAATTGGAAGAAAAGAGGATTAATTCCATAAAGTTTCTTAAATGGAAAGCATACTACATCTATTTGCACCAAGTCACGTGGAACTAGTAAAGTCCACAATGTCTGTGGATCTGAGGCAGACATGGAGCATATTAGATAATAATTGCACATTATTTTCTGCAGCCAACAATGAACAGCAAATTCAGTTAATTATAATCACCACTATCATCACCTCTAAATGTAAGCCAAATGATTGCAAATGCTGCATCATTTTTCACTTACAACAGCACTGATGTATTTTGCTGCCCTACTGTAATACAGTAATGAAAATAAGGGAAAAATAATTTAAATAGTTGGTAGAGCAACCTAAGCCTTTAGGCAGAAGCATTCATCCTCTAAATCCCTGTTAAGTAAAAACTGTTGACAATGGAAACTTTGTTGACTCCTGTTGTGTTATATAAAGTAGGACAGAGGACGTTTAAAGAAAACCCTCTGCCTTTTCAAAACACCAGACAGAGACATGTCCAAAAGTTAAATAGGGAACAGAAGGAACAGCAATAAAGGACTGCCTGTTATGGTATAGATAGTGAAATTTGCAGTGGGAAATGCTATTCATCAGACGAGCATCCTTTATGTTACTACTGATGAGAAATCTGGTAGAGAGAAGCTTCATGCAATCACACAAACACTTCTCTGACATTCTCACACAAAAGGTGTGGCAAGGTTTCCGTGGTGGGGAGCTCCCCACAGGTGGCTTCCCTGTGTCCAGTGGAGGCACTGCCAGCTGGCTCCAGGATGGACCTGCCACTGTCCCAAAGCCAGTGATGATGGGAGCACCTCTGGGAGAACATAATCAAGGAGAAGGGAAGCAACCTGCTGGGGAGACGAGTGACAACGTGTGAGACAAACACAGGGTCAGTAAAGAGGAAGGGGCAGCAGCTGCTTCAGGAGTGAGAGCAGAGATTCCACAGCAGCTGGAGGTACAGGCAGGGAGGAGCAGAGATCCACCTGCAGCCAGGGCAGGACCTTGAGTAGGTGCATGCCTGCACTCCTGGAGGAATTCAAGGCCAGGCTGCATGGGGCTGAGCAACCTGTCCTAGGGGAAGGTGTCCTGTCCATGGAAGGGATTTGGAACAAGATGATTTTTAAGGTCCCTTTCAGCCCAAGACTATTCTATGGTTCTCCTTGGAGGAGGCTGTGACCTCCATGGGAAGCCTGCACTGAGGCAGAATCCTGGCAGGAACAGGAGAGAGGAGGAGAGAAGGACCCACAGTGGGACAGGGGAAGAATGTGAGGAGAATGGAGTGACAGATGTGGGATAAACTGACTTCAACCCACCTTCCCTGTTCCCCTACACCACTCAAGGGAAGAAACTGAAAGTGAAAAGAAACTAGGTGTAAAGCTGAGCCCGGGAAAAAGGGAGGGATGAGGGGAAGGTCTTTTAAATTCTGAGTTATGTCTCCTTGTCCTTATCTCAGCCCATGAGCCTTTCTTATTTTTTGTCTCTCTGTCCACCTGAGGAGGGGAGTGATAGAGAGCTTGGTGGCCACCTTTTGTCCAGTCAGGGTGAATGCACAAGAGGTAAGCACAGAGCAATAACAGGGGCAAAAGAAGGAAAAAAAAAAACCCAGAGCGCAAAACTGTAAGTAAAATTGAAAATTCACTGTTTGTGACACAATAGTTCCAGCCCTAATTCAAGTGCAAACTAGACTCACAGCAAAAGACTTTGTTTCAAGAAGCTTTTTCAGCTGTGCAGTGCATGCAGGCAGGTATGTTCTCTGTCCTCTCCACAGGGGAGCAGCAAGCATTGTCTTCAGAGTTTAATTAGAGATGAAGTGTTTACACTTGTTGATTTCCTTGCTGGGAGCTCTTTCCCTCTTCACAAGTTCTTCTAAAACTAACTTATTTTACTTTTCTTTTACATGTATGATAAACCTTCTCAGCTGGTGAGAAGAAGGAGCTTCTGGGGTGAAGGAAAATCTTCACTTCCCTGATCACAGGGAGCTTCTGCTTACCACAGCTTTAATTCCTTGTGCTTACCACTGCTTGTTCCATAAAGTCTTTACTCTCACCTTCACCACTTCATTTGTATTTTCCTCTCCTCCCCTAGGCAGTGTAAGCAATAAAATGAGTGGGTTTTTTTTCTTTTTTTTTTTTTCCTTTTAAGGAGAGACAAGTTATTAGTGCATATTTCACTTCTCAGATGGGCCTCCTAATAAGGTTGTTACTGCTTGGAGCCAGGCTAATCAGGAGAGGAGTCAGGATGTCCAGCAGAGACCAACACAAAAATGAAAACCAGACTAAAAAGTGAGGCTGGAGCTTGATCCTAGGCTTGGGAAAGCAGGTAGACCTTCAGATTGCCAGTCTGAAGGTGAGCAAGTGCCTTGTCACTGCTGACCATGACAAATATTTGGCATTAACAAGCACAGTTGTACTAATAGCCAGTTTTGTAATAGAATTTAAAAAAAAAAAACTCAAAGAAATTTGGATGGTTTGTAAGCACAGACAGTTGTTTAACATGAGTACAGCACCTTTTAATGCAGCCTGGCCCTAAATTTGAAATGTATTGGTTTGCAGCTGCTATGTTTGTTCTGGCTAACGCTGCTGCAGTGTTTGCTTTGAGCTGAAGTTTCTCCCCTGTGGTCTGAATAGCAGCACAGTCATGCCTCACCTTGAGGAGATGAAGACCCTTACTGTGGGCATAAGCAAGTCCAAAAAGAGTCCAAGGGGATCCAAAAGTGAGCCAGCCCAGCAACCAAAACACATCAGGCAAAGGATGTGTGTAACCACCAGGACAAGGACAACATACACAAGGGCTGGAGGGGAATCAGGGAGAGACAGATAATGCACAACCAATACTTTCAGTCATTCTGTAAAATGCCTTTATAACTCTTTTCATAACTGTTATAGGTTCCAAACGATGTCAGGACTCACTTTGTAAAACTAATACATAAAACAATAAGGCTTCATACAGCAGGAGTAAGGAATAGGTTGGAAAAGCCGATGCATTCAGACCCTAGTACCAATATTCATGCAGACTGTGGTAACAGTGTACTGTTGTAGTTCCTTAATATCCATGTAAAATAGTCCCTCTTAAGCATCCTGGAGAGATTCACTTAATGCCTTTGAGATTTCTGCAAAGGGGAATCAAATGCTGTGATTTCTCTCTCACACGAGCATTACAAAGCCCTTGTTCTGTGGGAAATGTGTCTCAACTAAAATGAGATTTTTAAGGATTTCTTCTAAATTGTATAATATTAAATTTCATCCAGTCTTCTTAGGCTGTGGCCTGGGTGGCACAGCAGCAGCAGCCCATGAAGAACCAAGGCAAAGGAAGAGGGAAGGATCACTTGCTTGACTTCCAAGGAAGTTTATCTCCCCAGGCAAGTCTGGAACAAGTGACCTCAACTGAGGGCAGAAGAACTGCTTTAAGGAAGGGAGGGAATCAGGGGAGGACACAACCTTTTACCAATAGGCAGGAATTAGGGCAGGGGTGCAGGGTAAGGGCTATCCCATAGAAGCCAACAAGGGGAAGGAGCAAACCTGACAATGCAGTCTTACTTTGAGGAAAGGATGAAGGACAGGGAACATTCCAGAACAAAAAGGGCTGTGCTATCTTGGACAGACAGGGGTGAGACTAGGGAACGAGGGAGGTACGAGGAGACTGACAGGGGCATTGACATACACTCAGCAGGAAAATCTTGGGGTCAACAACTCAGACTGAGCCATCAGGGAAGCCAAATGGGGTACATGGAACGAACCATTACAAACTTATAACAAGGAATATTACAGAAGAACAAACTGTGAAATAACAGATTACCACAGTCTGTATTCCTTGAGTGAATTTTATTAGGACCCGATGCTCTGAAAATATTAGGTTCATTTAAATGATTAAAAAAAATTATTCTAGACAGCTCTTATCTCTATATCTAAGGTGCTAATTGTGTTACTATATGATCTCAGTTAAGTTTGCTAATGAAGAAATATGCAAAGTTATATTACAAAATCCTTTCCTTTGGCATTGTATACTCAGCTTTCCCTCTGGCTCAAATTATTTACTCCTCAAATACAATATTTCTCATTCACAGTCAATCATAACAGTTGCAGTTTTTGTAGTGTACAGTAGTTACAAATTGAAATAAATTGGGCAGCAGATGTTTCTCCTTTTTAATGTCTTTATTAAGTGGTAGAAGGAAGTTTGTAATAATTTACCATCCAGTTCTTTCTCTGGGGTCAAGGCTTATGGTGCTCAGTGTGATATACTCCTTATCCAGCTTTAAAGCAATGAACAAGCATTAAAGCCTACCAGGGGTTTGTTTTTACCAGATGTTGACCTTGAGAGCAAATCCCCATCCCTGGTCTGGTCTTGCTGTTGCCTCCAGTGTGCCTCCTTAACAGCAAAAACTCCTGCTCAGTTGTGGAGATTTGAATGTCACCAATTCTGCCTTTTTTCAGAAGGTAGCAAAATAATTCTGCTGCTAGAAACATAAATCAAGGGTGGTTATTTCGCTAGAGGCAAAAAGTTGAATGAAGGATGAATAATAAGGCTCATGAAAATTAGAAAAAATGAGTGCTGTAAATTCTACTATTTCTTAAGTCACTGGAATTATATGAGGCAGAAGACAAGGTTGTCCAAGAAAAGCAGAAAAACACAATTCACAGAGAATGCAAGAAAAAGCAGTATGTTCCTGAGAATGATAAATGCACAGAGTGCTATTGACCTTATTTTCATGTGAATGTGAGAGTATCCAAGTATCAGCATGTGGTGCACAAGACACATATTTGTTTGTTTTCTTACTGTCCCACTTTTCCTTCCTCAAAAAACTCCACATGTATTCACAAATGTGTTGCAAAAGTCAGAAAAGCATCACCAGATCCATTATTTCTAATGGTCAAATTCAAAAGCCTTTAAAGTCCCCAAAATTAAATATGCACAGTAAAAAAGCATAACCCGTTGCTTAAACTGCAAAGACAAAGGGAATAAATAACATCCATTAAAGGTTCAGGTTATGCTATGGAAAGCTATTCACCACCCAAATTCAGTACTTATGCATGAAAATCCAATTGCCACAATAGCTTATAACCATTCCAAAGAAGCTATTATGGCCCATCATGTAAATGGTTATACATAATGACACAGCCATTATGGCCTGTAGGGCTCTGGATCGGTGAATTAAAATTTCTCTGGGCAGAACAGACTTGGAGCAAACAGGCTCAAAGGAGCTGTTACAATAAACTATGCTAAGACCTGTCTAACCAACTCCCAATCACACATTAACCCAAGTTAACTAACACTAGTTGAAGTGCTAAATTTTGGAAGATCATGTTAGCTCCAGTACAGAAACTGACATTAAAAGTCAGTGTTCTTGAATATGTACAATATAGATGTCGCTGTCCTTTACTGTTTCAAGAAAGATAATAAATTGTTTCAGATGTAAGTTGCAGATAACTCTTAGAAGGTGGATTTCCTTTTTTTTCTCTATCAAGTATGGCATTTAGATTAGAATGGAAATAGGGTGACTATCAGCTCTTTTAAACTGGATGTCTTACCTTCAGCACAGCACAAATCCATTTGGGGAAAATCACATAATATGAATACTGCCTATGAAATCATGGACGTCCTGCTACCTTCCCTAAGGCAAACAATAAAACTTAGGCATATTTATTAATAATATATGATTTTTCTATTGCAACTTTCATTTCTGAAGCTCTGCTTTAGCTTTGCTGCAAGGTAGTGATATTCTACTCACTTTGTGGATGGCAAACGTGGCCAAACAGTCCAAACAAAAGGGCAGCAAAGCTGAAATCTGAACTCTGAGAGTGCCAAGCTCTTTGTCTTGTGCTAGTTAGTGAGGTATTAGTGATGCTTCAGTTAATGTTCAGTTCATGCCAGGACGTCTGTGCAGCCTTTCCTTGACAACATGCTTTTGGTTCAACCAAGTCTCTAGATAGGAGTAAAGGTTTTAAAAGAAGCTTGAATTTTCAAACCTATTAAACAATTACAGTGTTGTCTGACTTTGAGAAGCTTCGTTTGAAATACTTAGAGGGATCATCACACCTGCATTCTAAAACTTTTGCTAGATTTTTACAGAAACCTAAATGTCAGCTCTTCATATAGTAAAGCCTAATTATTCCTCCAATACTCATTGTTTTAAAAAACCCTTCCCCAGACAGCAACGTTTTCCACTTTTTTCAAGGACTTGTGAGTTTTTGTTGGCGGTCTGTAGCTCCCCAGATATTCACCCATCTGGTGTCCCTTTTAGTTTATTTCTCTGTAGATGGGTAAGACTGCAATTTGGACCAGGTGGATAAAACCCTATGCAGCCCCTGGCCATGCATGGGAATGGCAGCCTTCCCTGCCCAGCAGTGCCCAAGGGATGCCATTTGTATGCACAGCCCTGTGCAACAGCCAAACTCAGCTCCCAATTCCTAGTGCATGTAAACTCTGACTCAGATCACTGGGAGAATTTTATCAATATCACTGAGACAGCAGAATCAGTCCAAAGTCACAAGCTTTAGGATTTTTGTTAATTATTGTGGGGCTGCTGGAAGCCTGCATCTCTTGTTGAACAAATTGCATTTCAAACATCTCTCTCTCAGCTGTTTGCTTTTTTTTTCTCCAGGGTTGCCTCTTTATTTTTGTGGGAGAAGAAAAAGATGGGTTAAGTTCTTTGCATGCACGAGGCAAGCACTGAACTGAGCATGGTTGAATCCCTTGGTGACTGGATAATACAGCCCAATTTACTGCACTCCTCCTTTCAATAAGCAGGTAAGGCAAAGAATGGCACAATTTTCCTTTTCTACTGCTTGCTGCTCAGTTCCAGCAATGGTGGGGAGGCATCACCATCTCTTACTCCAAGCAGACTTGTCTCAGCTGCATGCCCAGAAATTGAAATGTTGAGATGTTTATAAATAAGTAAAAAACCTGCCTGTATTTAATGCAATGTGATATTTGCATAATTACTTTTCAAGGTAATGAGTATAACAGAAGCCAAACCACAGAAGGTTGAATATTTTTAGAGCAGTCTGTGCCAGCAAATAAACACAGAACTCATATCAAATTGCAGAGAAGTTTAGGACCAACATAATTTATTTAGGGAACAATAAGTATCTGTTTGTGCTGGGCAGGTGGCCAAGGTGAAAAATGAAAGACATATATGTAATTGAATATTAGATGAGCCATTGTTTCATTTCCCACCATTTGTCTCTTGGAATATCTGTAACGAACCCTGCTGAACAAAACATTACAGAATAAAGGTGGCTGTCAAACCACCTCCTCCAAAGCCAAGAAAACAGTTGGGCTGAAGCAAATAATGAAAATTTGAAAGAAAATATTCTGAGATGGTGGTTCCCATCTTTGTTAAGTGATGAAGTCAAGACCAACTAGAAGCATTTTCTTAAGTCACAGCATTTTAAGAAAATAAAGCAGAGCAATAAATACATAAAACCAGCCTGTTGAAACTGTTCTGTTTTGGACTGTAATGCTATAAAATATAAAATATATTTCTCAGCAGCATTAGGTTCTGCAAACATAATTAGAAGAAAGAACAAAAATGAAAAAAGAATTAATAAAGTGGTTTGAAAAATCACAACTTTTAGCCCCCCAATGTGTCTTAAGTCAAAAGCATCTGGATAATATAGTTTGAAAGTATAAGCAGAACTCAAATAAATAGGAAAAAAGGGACTCGATATTCGCAAATAAAAATTTAAATTAAAAATACATGAAATGTGCCCATAAATGTATGGTTTTGGCTACTTGGCTCCTGCCATAGAAAACAGAATCAGAAGGGGAACTGGAACAAAATTCAGAATGGTAAAGTCTAGATAGTAAAAGGCAAACAAAATTACTGGAGATCAGAGAGGATTAATTTACACAGAAAAATTAAACATGACCTTCTCTGTTGGGTTATTGAAGACCTCCAGCTCTCACTAACATTTACAGGAAAGTTAATGTATGTAAGAGAATGAAGTTCTCACTATGCATCCAAGTGACAGCAAAGCAAGGATAAAGTAACAGCCTGCCTGAAAGGTGTTAACATCTGAGAGCAGGGAGAAAACTTCCCAGATGATTCTAGAATGTAAAACAGGGAGGTGGGATGAAAGCTTTGCCCAGTGTCCTACCCACAGTTTCCAACAGGGACCAGCAGCAGAGTGCCCAAACAGGGATATTTTCCAAGCTATTGGATGCTGTGGCTTGAGGGTTTTGTCAGCCACAGAGTATCCAACAGCTCACAAGTGTTTTCTTTGAATTTGTGTGCTGCCCTTTTGAGTTCCTGACAACTTTTTGCCTGTATTATAACCCCTGTGACAGGAGTTTCACCCTCTTTAGCAGTAAAATCAAACTTGAGTTTAGAAGTTCATTATACCCATCTGATATTTAAAATTTCTTTCTACCAGACAAAGCCTCTCTTATTGTCTAACTTTTTTATGAATGTCTGCAATCATGGAGAAAAAAATTCCAATAAGTAACTCAAATGGAACTAAAATAAGACATCTGCTAAGGGACTTCCTATCAAAAGTGCCAAATAAATGTAGGTGAATCTTGTTAAAAACTAATCAGGGTGATATTCGGAAATTTGAAATGGAAAAGGTAATAATCATTGTAAGATCTAAGTTTTTCCCTTATTCACCACTGTTGGTATATATTTATATGTGCTTGGGTGATCTTCTTTTAAAATATTAGCTTTTGCATAACTTTCTTTTGGGAAGCTATACCTTCCTAAATTTTCCAAGATTTATTCAGAAGTAGACAAGTGGTCAGGAAAATGCTTTATATAATTCTTTTGAAAACTCTGCAGTACAAGTTATGTCTACCTGCTACATTTTAAAAAAATCATTTTAGGGAAAGATATTTATCATTCTTGTTGTCACTGGTGGAAATCTGTCTGGAGAATAAATCATAGGGCAATGTCTCTTGAGTCAAGCAGAATCAAGCTCTGCATTTACTGCACATCCATGAACTGACCCTAAAGGTGACTGTGGTGGGAGTTTAGAAGTGGATAAGGCCATTACAGTGTGCAGAAATTTGGTAAAAATGCTGGTGATTTTATCTTGTATGGATCTTTTCTCAACAAAGAGTGAGCCAGTGAATCACTCACTGAGGAATAAATTTCAAGCAAGCCCTCATTCAAGTCCCAGTCTTGCTACAAAACTAGAAATCAAATCATCACAAGCTTATCCAGCCAAACATCCATCTGACTCCATTAAACACATTAAAAGTAGATAAAACAATAAAAAAGCCCTCTCAGCTGAGTTTATTCTTAATTAAACACAACAGACCAACTGTGCTGGGCACCTCAGGAAAATTCAGGGGCTACAGAAAGCTCTAGATTAGATTACAGTGTATGGTCCACAAACTCACCAGGAATTTTGCTCAGCTACAGGCATGTTTTATGTTCCACATGCATTTTCTTTAGAGAGTTAATCAGAAAATTCTGCTCACAGTTTTTTGTTCTCTGTAGGAATGTGCCCTCTGTTAACAGAATGAGAAAATTATCCTTTGTCTCCTAAAAAAGGAAAAAATATCAGTCTGATTAGACATGGTAACAGTAAGATATTTTGTGTGAGTAAGGGAGATCTTACTTTTAGTTCAAGAGTGTCATAATACTGAATTAAAAGTTCCCATTCAAAATCAGTCAGAATAAGTATTTGAAAATGGATACAGCTAATAGAATTGCATTTGTCTTCCTATTGTTTAATTAAAAAAAAATAGCTTTGTCAGAGATGCACATATGAAAAGACTTTCTGTCCAGAAATTTTGAGTTAAGGTTCTGTCTTGACATCACATAAAATTCTAGAAAGAGGGAGCAATTTAGACACCTGTTTTAGCACCAAGAAAGATATTCACAAACTCTAAACCACAAAAGACTCATAGGAGCCAGTAATTACTATAGCTGTGTTATCTGACCAGAGCTGCATCATAGCCTGCTAAATGTATTTCCACTTTCTTAGGCATCAGGTTTTCCTTTATAAAATTTCAGCAGGATCCTTAAATTGCCAAGCATCTCCATTTATTACATATAGCACTGATTTAAAAGGTAAGGTTTCAGTGCTCAGCTGCAATGTCTGTTTTTTATCTAGGAGGATGAAAGTCATCCTTGTCACAACTGATGAACTAACACACCTGCCAACAAATAACTGCCACGAAAGGCAGGCATGGCTTTGATGCTTAAATCATGTCATCCTTTACCTATCATGCTGTAGATTAAACTCAAAGCCTGATTACAGTTGTGATCATTAAGTTCAACTGAGCTAAAAACCTCTCACTGTCTTACATGTCCCCAGGCAGCTGCTTTCTTCAGGCAGTGTGACTCTGAAAGGACAAGGCAAAACACCCCAGACACCACAGAGCCATCCAATCAGCTGCTGCAGACAAGCACATCCCAGAACTCTGAGCACAATAAAATCCATCCTAACACCAAATGGCCCCTCTGCCCCTGTGAATTGCTGCTCCAGATCCTAATTCCATTCATAGTTCTTCGTCATTTCCACCATCAATTTGTTCAGGGGCACTGTAGACTCATTTTTTGTTATGCCAGCATTGTTCATCATCTGCAGTAGCTCTTGCAACCTCCATGGCGTTTATCCAAGTTTTTATAGAAAACAGGAAGATCTCTCTACACTTTTTTTTTTTTAGTTTGGCAAATATTAATTTTAAATATGAAGATACTGATTCCCTCCCTGCCCCTTTCTGCTGTTCTTGCAGAGGGCAAGAGAAAGCAGTATTTCAATGGCTGCCTGTGTTCATAGGACACTCTCCTGAAATCATTCCCTCTGGGAGCAGATCTGATTCTTCCAAGGACCAAATAAAACATGTATTTCCTTGCCATATGCCATGAGAACATCCATGCACACCCAAAACCTCCTCTGCAGCAGTTAAGAACAGGTTGTTTGCTGAGGTGTCTCTGCTGCCCTAGATTGAAAATGTCAATTATCACATTTGTATTTCACTGTGAGCAAGGCTGGGCTTTCAGAAGAGATTATGCAGGCACAGGGAAAGCCATTAGGATGGATATTGCCACTAGTTGTTCAGATCATTTAATCAAAATTCTCTGCTTTAACCTAGGAATTATTTATCATAATTTCCTTGACAAGCTAAATGTAATACACAGTTTTCTCATTTTAAGAAGCAAGCTTTTCCTGCCAAGTATTTATCTTTGTTTGAAATGTTTCTGTTACTACTGAGTCTACAGATGAATTGGCTTGTATTGAGGGGGATAATACATGATTTGAAACTGAAGCTACTGTCATTTTGATGCTTCAGAAAAATATTTTATTCTGAAACACTAACACTTTCAGGGTTCTACTCCTACGGGAGTCTTCAAATTAATTGGCAAGTCATATTTTCATTTCACTGCTATCTAAACAGAAATGGTTTTGCATTTTGTAAATATATTCTTAACCACTTCTAATTGTTTAAATCAGTATATAAAATTGATTAAACCTTGACTCCAGCTGGGTCCTTTATGTAGTATAGAAATGACACTGATCTTTCTGAAGCATTATGTTGCTGGATAAATAATACAGACACATGAGAGTATTTGAAATTAATTCTGTTTGTCTGTCAAAATTAGCATTTGCTATTTTTATATACACTCCTTTGGTTTTCTTTGCCAATCCAGTTATGCCCATTTTTCTTTCCAAACTGCCCCACTCTATAAGATATTATTAGTATGGTTATCTATCATTATACATTTTTTATTCCTTTTGTTTTGTTTTTCTGTTTGTTTGTGGGTTTTTGTTTTCTCAGATTTTTCCGTGGCAAAAAAAGATGTGTGAGAGCTGCTACAGGCCTCATAATATTTAGACATAAAAATATTTAGATTATTTTAAAATGGTGCTAAACTTAAGACACACTAGCACATGAGAGAATTTGAAGTCAAGAGAAACAATTCAAATTTACTGGATCTGATTCAAAGTCAGCTGGGAATTCCACTGAAAGATTCCCATTGCCTTGTAAATAGGCTTTCAATCAGGTCCATGGAGAGCACATTATGCACTAAGACTCTTCATGACAACTTCAGTCAGTGCTACTCACCAAGAAAACAGCTGTTCCTGGCTTGGCTCATTTTTTACTGCTGCTTTTACTCCTTTATGTGAAAATTGTAAAATTTTCCTGTAGGTTTATCTGTGCAACTGTTCAGCTATATAGGCTCTGCTTTTAATTTGAAACTTCTTATCATTAAGAAAGTCTTTGCAGCTACTTCAAAGTGAAGAACCATCAGAAATGTTATCAGAAGATTTAAAAATTAGATTAATTACTACAGTTAAGACATTATATAAAACCACACCATACCATACCAATATTAATTCCAGAAGCCATTAACAGACTTCACTTGCAGCAATTTCAAAGGCCACAAACCCCCATTAATTTAAAATATCTCCCTTTCCAGAGTGATTTATCTTTCTCCCACTCAGCATTCTCATGTTCTTTTAAGAATTTTCATAATATGTTTTGCAGTTGTAGATATTGTCTTTTAATTAATTCACCAACAACTGTGTTCTCTTTTCACAGTAACAGACTGCTCTTGCGCTCTTCGATAAATTTCATTTATTCAAATTAAGAGGTGAAGCTCTGGATAGGAAAGGTGAATTTGGGTACCAGGCAACTGCTTAGAAAGTTTTTATTAATTAGAACAAATGTTTGATTCAACCACTGCATAAAAGAATGGCACAGTACACCAACACTTATTTCTATTACGTTTGGCTTTGTTTGCATAACTCAGAAATAGCCTAATTTCAACCTTAGGACTGCTGCTTTGATAATAAAATACTTTCATGTATAATTTAGGCCTGACATTGGTTTCAGTTTCAGACATATAAAGCACGTTTTATAAAAGAAAGGAGATCAGATTTCAAAATAATCTTGCCCTGCTATATTGCTGAAGTGATCTAACTTCCTAATTGATCCAGCAGCCCATTACATGCTTTCCACTGCTCAAGACTGATGAAGTGATAATTACAGTCGATGTAGGTCTCACACCATGAAACAAACAGTTCATCACACTAAAAAACTACGAGGCTGCAGGCTGGACAATCAATTGATCCATGCAGTGTTTATATCACACACTGTAATATCACTGATACTATATTCCATTCAAAAATACCACTTAAGCTGTCATTTTTTAACCCTTTCCTGCAAATGGTTGCAGGTAAGAGTATCTACAGGGTTAGTCATGCTGCATTACTTTCCTCTTTCCAAGTGTCATTAAAAGCCAGCAGTTCATAAGGCCACTGAATGCCCAGGCAGCTGCCTTTGAGTGTCTTTTGACCACATGCTGAAACATCAGACATCTTTACACTGCTTTTTCAGAACCTTGGATAATGTTGTGGGGTATTTTTTTTTTTAATATTGGCTCAATATAAGTGGGTAAAATAAGAAAACAAATTTCAGTTACTTCCCTCTTGTTTTCATTGGCACAAAAGTGCTCCTTCAAAATCAGGATACGGATGGTGTCAGGAACAGGATCTTGCCTCATCTCCTGACCATTGAAATGGTACCAACAAAGCCCCACAACAGGCAGCTATAAAACTGTCTCCTCCTTCTTGCTTTAATATTCCCCTAAGAAATATTTTCCACCTATGAAAAGTCTTTCCCCTCACTCCGAGGCTGTTCTGAGCTGGTGCAGCACGCCAGTGCTGCGTGAGCCTTCTGTAAAATGGGAATTACAAAAATTGAACCCTTAAATCACTTGTCAGCACCCTCTTCTCCTTGTTTTCCTGCAATTTGACCATAACCACAGATCCAGGCAACTCTTCTGAGTCCATGTTTGCAATTATAAGTGACCACTTTTAGGATGTTAGGCAATTCAAGGAAAGGAGGCAAAAAGGGGACTGAATGTTAAATAAGTGATTGTATAAGACAAAATGGAATTTTCAAACAGAATAATTAACCACTATTATATTTCATTTACTTGTTTTACACAACTGCCTCATCTGGAATAGTCTTTGCACATGATGATTTGTGTTGCCTATGTCTCAAAGCTTCCATTCCCTCTGAAACATTAAGATCAATGGAATGGGGCTGAACCAGCTAAGAATTGGACCTAAGAGCTTTTCAAGTAGCTATTTTTTCTCCAAAAAGTAAACAGTATATCAGGATCTCATTGATTCTCAAAGTGTTGGTAATACTGCTTGGCTGCAGATGAGGCACTATTATTGTGTCATTTAAAGCATGGACTGCAAGTCTGAATCCCCTCATGTCAGTCAATAGCAAGAGCTGCTCTCAAAGCAGGCTTTTACCCACAGACACCAGCTTTTGGAAGGTAAATGTATGCTTCTGCTGAATATTGGGAGCAACTGGAGCTGCTTACAGGATGGTGAAAATCTCTAGAGAGATTGTTATAGAACAGACAAGAAAACCAAAAGCAATAATTGAGCTAGGGGAACTGAAATTACTTATTCTGCATCCTGGGCCTACTCAATCAGTAATGAGTCTTGTTGCTTTTTTTCTTCTTAAATAGATTTTTTTTCTTTATTTAACTTGTTTTTACTTATCTCCAGACCCACAGTTCCCAATTGGACTGCAAAGCACTTCCAGAAATACCCAAGGCCTGTGTTAAACCAGTTCAGCTGGGATAATCCCTGCTTTAGAAAAATTCTATCACAGTGTAAACAAATGACTCCAAGCATTTTGCACACTTCAAGCAAACAACAAACAGGGCATGCTGCTGTGGATGTCTGGCTCGTGCCAGGACAGGGACAGGGAGTGCTGCTTGCCAGGCTGCAGTTTACAGTGATCCCAAGAGTCCCTCACTTTCTTTGAGGTCAGCAAACTCACAGTTTACCCAGAAGTAAAGTTTCAATAAGAAAAATAAAGAAGCTTGTCAGAAAAACTCCTGGAAATGAGCATTGGCCTGTTTTCTCTTCTAGGAAGAAACTGTTCCTCTACAGCATTCAAGGGATGGACTGCTCTGGTAAAGTGCCACATTACGTAGTCTTGATTATTGGATTATTATTTCTGGACTCAAGATTTAGGAGAATTAGATATTCTACTATGTTGAAGTAACAAATTTTAATGCATTTACTAGATTTCCCAAACCACTGGATTAGGCTGACCCTTGCTGCACACAAGCCTTTGGCCCCAGTTTGAACAATTCTGTAGTTTCCTTTATTGCCTATTCTCTCACATCAGTAATGGTTTAGATTGTGTTATAACCCTCAAGTCTCTACACTAGAACCAGTCCATTTTTTGATGCAATTTCACAGCAATGTCACTGCCTCAAAAGCCTGCTGCTCCTCCACTGGAAGCTGCCCTATTCATTTTGGTTTGAATGCAAAGAAGGATGAAAGGAAGATTTTTTGCAGTTGCAATCTGAATATATTTTTATTTTATGTGCATTATATAGACACCTATCCTAATGTGTATATATATTATATATATGATGATATAGGATTAGATACACAATTTCTGTTAACACAGGACAGCCATTAACAAAGGGACATTCACATCCCCTATGTCCTTTATTCCAAATGGAGAGCACATTCCTCTCTGTTATGTATTTTTGTCCGTACCACTGACTTTTCCTGTGACCTTTGTCTGACTTAACCTTAGATATTTTTGCTTCTTCCTCACTACTTTCTCCTCTTGGAAGTCTTCCATAAATTTCAGATAGAAAACCACTAAGAGTTAAATATCAGTTACTGCTGGAATGCAAAAGCTTCAGCTCTAAGTTTGGAATTGAGGAGATGGAAGAACTTGCAGGATAAGGTCTTTTTCATTATCGCAGCCTTTGCCCGAACATACATAACAAATGTCCTTGACAAACCAAGTATGAAATTGCTACAGGCAAGGGGCATTATATATAATTGGTAAATCTGGTGCCTTAGGGAAGTAACCAAGATGAAGTTGCCTATCTGAAACTGCTGTTCTGTCACTGTCTAAATATAAACTTTCTTCAAGTGCTGCAGGGTGTAAACTGAAAGTGACTTGCTGAGAGGGTGCTGACTGAATACTCTGAAGGAGACTTCATCTGTGATGGCAGATCAGTACGTTGGCACATGCCAATGATGTATTCAGGGGGTTTAGGAAGGATATTTGTCAAGTCTGTCCTGTGGTGCTAGGTGTAGTATCTTGTCAAACTCACTGGTACCTGATATAATGAACTATTTGTAAGGCCAGGACACTGAACTATAAATTGTCTGTTTCTGCAAAGCCCACATGGCCTTCTCCTGCCTCATTCATGGAAGTATAAACTGTTCATGTGCTCATTTTCCTTATAAAGGACATATTGAGACTGAGATAAGATTGATATGCAAAGTAACAAGGCAAAAGTACACTTTCAGATTGATATGCAAAACCTGTCCACCTGGTAAGAAATGGCTTAATGTGCAAGAGTCTTAAGAAAGAAGATGATGGAGAAAAGCTCTAAGCATTCTGACCAGAATTATGGTGAGCAGTCAGTTGTGCTTACAGCTATGTATGGTGATCACCTTTAGCACTAAGAAAACCTAAATAAATACTTTACTACTGCTCATGGTGGTATTTGCAAGGAACGTGGCTGCTGCCTGTGATGCAGCATCAAAGGTGGCAGGGGATACACAGTGACTCATTTATCAGAGATTCCTGGGAGATGGGAGGGACCTGCTCAGTTCTACTGCATTAGTGGAAATCTGCAGCTTCAGACAGATTGCAGCCTTAGTGTTACAGACTTTCAATGGCAGAAAATTCACACTGCTAAGGTGAGAGCACAGACAGTTTCCAGGACTTGGTGTGAATTAACTGTTGAAAGCCAAGGAGATGCATTTCCTAAGAAAGGCGAGAACCACTGCATTAAAAATTTCAGATAAGGTTAGGCACAGCCGAGGAAACAGGCAATAGTAAACACTATGAAAATGTGAAAAGGGAATCATATCAAAGAGGGATGTAAAAGTGCAATTTTTTAAAGTAATAAATGATTCAGTGGGAAGCCAGGCAGCAGCAATCTTTCAGCACTTGAGCTTATGATCATTTGTGATTTTAGCTGTATAACCTCATTGTTTGCAGCATTTTGATTCTTTTGGAACTTACACAAAATGTCTTCATTAGGCCTTAGCAATACAGTTTTCCATTCCCTAATTTGATTGCTACTCAGGAAGACAAAATCTCCTCCAAAAGACACCAAACCCAGGATATCTACAAAACAGACCTTCAGAGATTAAAAGATAAAGTTTCTCAAAGATCATGGCTATCATGTTTTAAAAGTTATATTGCAGATAATGAAATCCATTTTGAAGCATAAGTTAGTAACTTCTTTCCAGCAAGGGATGTCAACCATTAATTGGAATTTGAGGCCGCTGAACTCTGCTCTCACCTGTTCTGCAGAAAACCTGAACAAATTCCACTGCAGTGGGATTCTCCCTCAGTGAAATCAGTGCCACCAAGAATACTACAGGTCACAGAGTCCCCTGCAAGGACTCTTACTCAGGTACCCTGTGCTCAGGGCCTTTCAGCTGCCATTTTAACCCAGGGATCATAGTCTGAACACTATTAAGTCTTTGAAAAAAACCATTATGACAAAATGTTGCAGTACACATTGTATTACTTCCTTCTTTCACCAGACAGAACTCTTATGGCAGAGAAATCCAAAGAGCCAAAATAACAAAACAGATAAAACTTTAATATTACATTATACTTGTTTCCAGAAATATAATTTCTGGCACCTCTGGAGTAATTCATATTGTAACAAGTTGCCAATCCCAAAGCTTTTCTAATTTTAGATGCCTCAAAAAATCAGTTAATAGAATAATATTGCTTCCACATAGTTTTCACTTTGTCAGAAGCCAAGCCAGATTATTTTGCTTAGCCTTAACTCACCTCAGCATGATGCCAAATCTCAGTACCTGATCTCATTGGAGTTGTCAAGAACAGACCTTAGCAGTGCCAGCCCATTTCTAACACAACAATAGGGAATATTCTAATTCCTACTGGAAAAAGGATTCATCACTGAAGCATCAAATATGCAGCATTGACATGTTCCAACAGAACTTGGGAAAAGGAAAATTTATTAATGAATTTGCTCTGCACCATAAATGAACTGCTACAGTCAGTGATACAAAAGCACAAGCAGAGGTTGAAGTGTGCATATTCTGAAAGCAAGAGACCAAGAGAGTAAACATATGGAACTATAGTAAAAAACAAACATGTGAAAGAGATGTTGCTTTTTTTTAAAATGACTTCAGTATCTGATTAAGCAGTTCTCTATTAAAATCACGGTCACAAGCCAACAGTTTCAGTAATCATCATATGATCTTGTAGAGCTCTGAATTTTAGAGAGTGCTGACTATTCCACCCACTGAAAAATAATTAGACTTCAAGATGCCTCAGACTGCCCACAAATTAAGGCAATAAAAATCCTCAGTGTGTTTGTGGAAGAAAACAATTTTCAACATCTATCTGTGAAGAGTTTGATGAAAATCAAAAGCAGCAGCTGCTAGTCTCTGTGTTTATTGTATACAATTAATTTGCAACTCCAGTGCCCTTACTGGATAAATACTGACATATGAAAAATAGCAGCATATTTTGTGAGTGGCAGTTATAGTAAAGTAGTTGATTAAATCCCTATAGATCTCTCTCCTATGTCACAAAAACTTGAATCTTGTACATAGGAAAGCACTTACTGAAGAATGTATTTATTCTGGCTAAATCAATTTCAAATGTTTAGAGCTCTGCAAACTCATATTTTCTCTTCACTATGTTGTAATTGCAGAAATGAATGTGAGAATGGTTATTTCATGTTTCTCTAACTCTCTGACCTTTTTCTCTACCCTGATGCACAGTATGTTTGGGAGAAACATCTATTAGGAATTTTGTTGTCCAGCTTATGTGAAACATGCTAGGGATGTATATCTAGACCAATTGGGTGTTTGGGGTTTTTGGATGGAAAACCTAAAAATTAAAGAGCCATTTGTAAGACCAGATGCCCACAGGGCAGCAGTATCTGATATACTGTATTTCATAAGGAGATGTAGAGTTTGACTTCATTCAGCAAAAAATGGAAAGGGTCGATTAGCAAGAATTTGTGGCAGCTGAAGCAACTGATTCATTCCCTCTGCAGATTCTGTTTAAACTCATTTCCAAGTGAGCAAGAGTTCCATATTTCTTAATAGAATACCATCATAAACCCTTTTCCTCAGAAATACTTACTACCTTTAGTGATATTAAAGCAACAGTTCAGTGCCTTACCCACACAAGCAAGGACATATGGATTTCGAAGGCGGCTGTCAGGGGTTTCCTATTTCACCACTTTCAGAGAATTAACCAAGTCCACATTGCTACCACTCGCCACTTAACTCGTGCTTGAAGCACTCCAATTCCTTAGTTCCATTTTCTTCACATAATCTTGCTTGAAGAAGCAAATAAAAAATATAAAACAAGCAAGTTTTAGGCTTCTCACAGGAAAAAGATATTCTTTTGATTCTAAGCTAAACATATCATATTTTATATTTTCAGCCTTTTTTTTTAATGACTAGAAAGTCAATTTTAGGTATCTCCCATATTAACAAACTGATATGCTATGTCTTCAATTACCAAAAAAAGTTAATAAAATCTAATATTTTTCCTGATGATTTGGACTCCAAATTAAATAAAAAAATAGTGGAAAACATAGTATCAAGTAGGTCCCAAAAGCAGATGAAACACTGATATGATGGAAGAAAATAACACAGTTTTGTAAGAGACATTTAAGACAGTCTTACAACTTAACAAAAGCTTGGTTTTGGGAGAAAGCAGCAGATGTTTTTATCTAAGAAACAGCCAAACTGACCAAATGAATACAGCTATTCATAGCTATAACAGGCTCACATGTGCTGAAGAAGGAAAAAGATCTGTGAAGACACAATAATGGGCCAGAGGTCAGAGCTCCTGTCAGCCTCCCTGCAGCAGCACCTTCACTGCACTGCTCTTCAGTGCTGCCCCTCTCAGTTTGCATTTGTTTGGACTTGCAAGAAACCAGGTGGTGCCAAAAGAAATTACACTTTGCTCACCATTTCTTTGCTGTTTTTTTTTCCTTCCTAAGCAGCGATTCTTCTTTAGCTGTGCAACAACCCCATTTTTTCTCTACAAAACACCTGTGGCTTAAAGCACCTTCAGCCACAATGGGAAGACAGAGTAGGGCAAGATGCATAAGATATCATAAAGTTGAACCACAGCAGACCAGCAGCTTTTGAGTCAGCCCATGAAAAGCTCTCAGAATAAAGCACATTTTCTCCTTGACCTTTACCTGCTGCTGGGCTCTGATTCACAAGATTGTGTTTTCCCTCGTGGTGAACCTGGGTTAAACCTCAGCCTCATTTGTCACAAGTTCTCACACAGACCTTTCACAGAGAAGAACTAAATGCCAAAAATGAATCAGTCTTTTTGACTGGACACCTGGGCACACATTACAACAATGACACCTGAGGTGGATCCCTGCTGTTACTTGGCTTTAACCATGTTCCTCTTCCATCATCTTGTCATAAACGGAGTACCTGCTTGGCAATTTTCTAAAGGTGCCACTTAAAAGAAAGATTGGAAAAGTTGCTAAATGCTGAAGATTAAAACTTAACATAAATTTCTTGTAGTTTGTTACTGTCACACAACACTGCAATAAGAATAAATTATATAAAAGTGTAAGGAAAAAAGAAGCTGTTTATATACTTGATTAGTTCAGAGTGTAGTATGTGCTTATCCTTTCCCAGCTGGCTGCCCAAATGAGCAGACTTTTCTCTTTATTTCTAAGTCATGGATGTGACAGGCAAAGTTGCAGTGTTTTCCAAAAACCACCTTTCCAAATAGCATTAGAAACAGGGACAGAAAACAAAATGAAGGCAGTGTCTGCTATCCAGGCTTAGAACTGAAGCAGAAATATGGAATTCTGTTCAGAATATTCCATATTCTGTTCCAAATATCAAAGCGTCAACCACTCAAAAAGGAGGTTTCAAAAACTTTTTCCCTCATCAGCAGGAACATAGAAGGCCTCCATCATACCAGAGGACAGTTATAACATTCAGAGTTTTAAAAGCTCTAGCCCTGGCTCAGTGCAGTAAACACAAGCCTAACAACTTTCTCACCCACGGTTTTCTACCAGTTCCTTAAGACTGGGATAGTTTAACTGTTTGTTAAAAAACAAATTGTCAAATATGCCATAACCTGGACTAGAACAGGCTTTTGCAGGCTGGAAATGTGAAAGGCACCGTGAGCAATGCAGACTTGGAGCTTCTTTTGAAGTGAACAGAAAGCTGGGCTGAGCCACAGGAAGGAGGGAGGATTACCCTCAGGAGACAGGTCTGGAAAAGAATAGACACCTAAAGTTGTGTGAAATACATCCACCATTTGCAGAATCTAAAATCTTTGGGTTTTAAGCCCTGTGCTTAATCTGGTGAGTTCAATTTTTATTTTATTTTATTTTAGTAACTTTTTAGTTTAAGTGTAGCTACAGAAGGAATGAGTTTAATTAAGGGAATTAAGAGCATAAAGCAGTATTGTTGGACAGTTTTCAAATGGATATGAAAAGCAGAATTCATCAGCAGATTGGTAAAGTCAAACTATCTGCTTAGTTTTAAAAATAACATGCATAATAAGGCTTCCCTAGTCTTTCACACAGGTCATATACCACACATCCAGTTCCCTTTGAGTTCCCTTGTTTAGTGATTGCAATTGTGGTCATCATTAAAAATAGTCTTCCTCTTTTGTTTCTATGGAGCTTTTGGGAGTTTTGTATGAGAAAAGCCTTGTTTTAAGTTGAATGCCATTAGATGCAGCCTTCCACACTGTGACTTTAGAGCCTAAATTTATCATTTATGGAAGTGATCAGCTACATGCCATTCCATTATACTGCATACCTAAATTGGATCCTTTCCTATAATAACCCACACTTTCTAGTATCTAAATTGCCTTCATGCTGACTTGCACTGATTTACTGGCATGTCATTTACACCACTTATGCCACCACTAAATTTGGCTCAAGCAAAGTTCCTGCAAGTGGCACCACGCTGTGCTACAGATAGTTTTGCTGGGCTTCACCAGATGGCAAAATTCTGTTTTGCAATTGCGCTGTTGCGAGTGTGTGTCCGTGTGGAAATGACAAGACAAGAAAACAAAACCAAAAAATCCTCATAAGAGAAAGGTGGGGAACCACTGTGAGGAAGGAGGCACACTTAGAAGGCAGATTAGCTCTATTAATGTGTTTATGTATCTCCTTTTAATTAAGGAGATCTTGTTTCCCACAAAAACTCCTTAGAGCCAGGCTGGTGGGTTTGATCTCCCTGTGGGCCATCCAGTTGAGAGTGGGTCCTTCCAACTCAAAATATTCTGTGATTCCTTTATTGTACCCTCAGTGGCAGTGTTAGTTCTTTCAGGCAATGTGAATAATGGCTATTAGGCAAATTCTCTCTTTGACTGAATAATTGTGGGAAGGAGAGTAGACACCCCTCTGGCTTAGATTTGCCAGTTGTGATTCCTAGAGGAGGGTTTTGCATGCCCAGTAAAATACTGAGAACCTGCTTGTTTTGTGATACAAAGTATGAAAGCTCAGTGGCATAACTCTGCTCTAAAATTGTCAGCAGCTGAAAAAATGAAGAAAAAATTTACATTTATATCAGAAAATAAATTGAGAACTCTTTTCCTTTTGTTCATTGAAGTAGCACAGATATTCTTATCAGGTGACAGATCTCCTCTTCCAGAAGCTGCAGTTCCTAATGTATGTGTGTACTTCAGATACCCAAAGTTCATTAAAAGCAGGTATAAGCAACTTGGTGTATATCATTTAGTACAAATTCAGGCAAAGCTGAGCCAGTTTGGAACTTCACAGAAAGAGCTCCTGTTGAATTCTACTGTTGAACTCAGAGCTTTTTCTTTTGCTGGGATGTCTATATTTTTCATGACTGAAAAAGACTGAAAATCTCTGAAAGAAAATACTCTATTGAGAGAAAAAGAGATTGATTTCTCTCATGTCACACTCACAAACTGAAAATTCATTGCCAGGTCTCCAATGTCAGCTGGAGAACTTAAGTGTAGATCTTTGTAGAAGGTGAGCTCTTGTTGCTGAGAATGCAGTATCCAGACTATATGTGCTTTAGGGATTTTATTTTGGAATATTTATAACCTGAGTGCTTGTTAATGGCTGTAGCACATCAGGTGAACTCTTTGAGCACATCTTCTAATTTAGTTGTATCTGAGAGCAAACCAGCTGGCAGGCTCTGAAACAAAAGCACCAGAGATAATGAGGATATTCTCTTCAAAAGTGTCCATCCAAATTAAAGGTAGATTCATGTACACTGCCCATCCCTAATTTAAGCATCAAAGGCAAGCATCATCAAAAGTGAGCGAGGATACTGAATTTTAAACTGAATTTTTAGCCAGATGGGTGGCCAGAAGAATGAACAATCAACTATTTTGAATGTATAATTCTTATTTCAAATGGCTAAACCCCTCAGCATTCTCTTCCTTGCCCTTTCTCAAATACCCTCCTGTTCGATGCAGTGATTCTTCACTAAATTTCCAGACCCATTTTGCAATTTCTTACATTTTATCTGTAATATCACTATGACTTGAGTTTGAAAATGCTGCTTCCAGTTTGCTGCTGCAATTAAGACTGAAAATTGACACATTAACTTCAGGGAATATCCCTGGAAAACACATAAGCATTTTGTTAATTTTCTTTTTATCCTAAGGATTTAGGGTCACGTTGATACAGAATTCTCTTTTTATTTTGTAATTGTAGCTCATGCAATGTGTTTTCTAAGCCAGACAAAGTAATGGTTGCTTTCTAAACAGTAATTGGCCCCAAGTTTTTATACAATCACTCTTATTTATTTATAGTTTGGGAGGTGGTCTCACTGTTTGAGGCTGCGGTGCTCTCAAAGTATGCTGACATTTCATTGCAGCCAGCAGCTGAATTTTTACATCCTCTGCATGGCACAATTATTCTGTGATTTTCCCCTCTCCCCTCTGCAATCTAAGAAATCACTTGCTCCATACACTAAAAACCTCAGGGAGCTCAGAGAGGGTGGAGGGTTTGGGGTGAGGGAGTTAAAATGAATAAAATGTAAGTGTATCCTCAGGAGCTGTGGTTTTGAATCAGGGCCTAATCAATACAATCAATATGGAAATAAAAATGCCACCACACTTGTTCAACTATTCTGCAGTACTTCTCACAGTTCTGGCTAAACAGAAAACATCATCCAAACCTCACCAGGAGAAGCAATTTCATTGCTCCTGCACCACAACCAGCCCCTGTAACTCAGGAGATAATCAAAGCAACACACGAGCAGGTCTCTGCATGTGTTTGAGTGTGCTGCAAACACCAGCCTAAATTCTGCTTTTGTCTGAATGGTTGCATGCAGTTATTAGCATTATCTGCTCAAATCAGCCCAGTTCATGACCTGGTCAGTCAATTAATCATTGTGTGCCTTGTAAAAGCAGAGAGAAACCCTTGTGCAAAACCAAAGAAGATGCCAGTGCTATTACTGGGGATAAGACTTGAAAATTTATTCCCTTCCCTTATGTGCTGAAATTACAGTTTTCTCAGAAGGGAAACTAAATCCATCGGTGGGTAATCATCCTTCAGTGACTCATAGGAACCCTCTACACAACTTTTGAAAGGGAGAAAAGATACAGTGTAAAAGTTAACTGGGTCATTTCAGTTGTGTTAAAAGGACCACCTTTAAGTTATCTCTACTTCCATTAACACATTACACAGTGCAGTTAAGACAGAAACTTCACTCATACAATTCAACCTGCACTTTTTTTCCCCCTCATTCAGCAAGGCTGACTAAGAAGCATCTGTAAGGAATTAGAAAACAGTGGCTTAACCTTTATAGGCAGGGGAAGAACTACACACCAGAAAATACTTGGGAAGAGATACTGTGGCCTCCCGTGCCTATGCACAGTGACAGAGAATAGTTCAGGAGTTCAGTGCCTACATTCCTAGTGGCACTAATTCCTAGTGGAGAACTGGCTGAGCCTACATTATTTATCATTATTATTTCTAACTGCTGCTGATATACAGAAAAACAAGGAGAAAAGATTAAAAAAAAACTAATAAAAATAAAGCTATGAGGAGCTAAAAACCTTTTTAGCTGTGCAGAATATTTTTTGCTCGCTCTTTGCAACCTACCTTAAGATGTTGAGATATGATATTTTCAACAGAAGAAATGGCAGAGGGGCTCCATACATAACACAAATTATGTAAGATATGATTCATAGACATCAGAGGCAGAAATTTTTTTAAAAAACAACTACTGTAGAGTGATATAAGGCAAGTAAAGATGACCTATATGAAGTACTTACTGGTTAGACATTAGTGTCTATTTGTATAATAATAATAATAATAATAATAATAATAATTCAGTCACAATCATCTCTCCAATTACAAACAGCAGCATTAATGGGAAGGATTGTTCTCATCTACTTTTAGATGCTATGAACTTTCAGAGGTATAAATATGAAACAGGATGATAATTTGGATAAGAGGGCAGCATGTAAAGATGAGGCACTCTATTGCAGATTCTCAAAGAAGAAGGGGATGGATCAGCAGTGAGAAGGCTGAAAGACAAAGGGGGTAAAAGTGGTACCTGATCCTGAAGTTAAATGAAGGCTCCCATATGTCATTCTAAGACAACTCATTAAAAAGAGCACTTCTTGGCTTACATAGATTGAATCTATGCAGTCCAGAAAACTGAAGTAACAACAAAAAACCTAGGGGAAATAAAAAGCACTACTAAGTAGATTTGTGATTTTCAAAACAAAAAAAAAAAGAGACCAGATACATATATAACTTCCTCTTTAAATAAATGCCCCATTTTCATACTATGACATTCCTCAAAAAAAGGTGTTATAGAAGTTCTTGGCCCACTCAAATGCTTGTTTTGGTTCTGTTCTTTTGAAATTTCAAGCAAAACATTCAGAATACCTCAGTGAACCTTGAAACCAACACAGTCATTTTTTAATGACTGTTTTCTCCAGGTTATAAACTGTGGCAGTCTGACATTTGTGCTCCACCTCATTTTCTGCAAATAATGTCCAAACATTTACAGAAAGCAAGATTCCAGGAAAGGTATGGCAGGGCATACATGTTTCAAACAGAATTTTGAAAATTGTTTTGTTCTCATCTAAAATAAAAGATCAATACATTTCCTTGTTCTCCACAAAAGGGTTTTGACAGGCTGCATCAGAGGCATGGGAGATACATCATGTGTTCAAGCAGAGCAGGCTGTGTGAGAGCTGATCCAGGCAGTGTCAGCTACCAGCAAGGCTCTACTAGAATTTCCAGCCTGGTTTTCTTAATGAAAGTAGACTTATACAATGACATCATCTGTTCATCTTTCACACTCTCACACATTCCTGATTTACTGGCCAAATCACAAACTTTGGAAGAGATCTCAAAGGCAGAAAGAATTTTGGCAGGTTTGAAGTTTGGGACTCTTTTTGGGGTGAGGGAGTGCTGTTGGTTTTCGAGTTGGGGATGGGAATTTTTGAGTTTTATGAGAATGTCCAGCTGGATAAAAGGAAGGAATGTGCAGTGTAATCAGAGCTGGGCTGGATTTGCTTGTGGGCTGTGAGCACAGCACAGTCCTGGCCAAGGGCAGCTGCTCCTGCCCATGGAACCAGTGGGGCCTGGAGAGGAGCAGAGCATCACAGGGGCTTCAGGGCACATCCTGGAGAATGTCCTGGGGAAGCCAAAAAGGGTGCAACAACACAGGAATTTATTGGAGGGACTTAAAAAGAAATGAAGCTGCTTCCACAGGCATGTAAGATAAATTCTCAGAAAACCAAGCTTCATTAGTTCTGTTGCTTGCAAAAGAACATTTTTAACTTAGCTATCACTGTGGAACATTTTAATTACACCTAATTAGGAAGTTCTGGCAGAATTCTGATAAAACATTTTTTCAGACACTACTGATGAATTGCAAGCAGTTTGGGGCACTATGGGCACCAGAAACAGCAATGAAAAAGAAGCATTTGAGGTACCTAACTAATATTACATTATTAAATTCAAAACCCAAGCACTTGCAGTGATTAAATATGTTTGAATGGTGAATATACTTCTGATATCTGAATCAATTAATTGGTATTTCATCATTAAAAATGCATTTCTCCTTCTGGAACACTGTCTGGATCAGAAAAATACAGTAACACAAAGGTGATTGAACTGAATCTTTTAAAGGTCTGTCCTCCTCACAGCCTCCTCTGCCAGAGGTCAAAGGGGGAGGTCCAGAGTGTGATACCCCAGCAAGTTAAGTCTGTGTGTGCTTCCCCCTTTGTACTTTTCAGAGCTGGTTTGAAGTCTGACAGAATCATGGAATCATTTATGTTGTGAAGGACCTTTAAGATCGATTCCAGCCATTATCCCTGCACTGCCAACCCCACCACCAAACCATATCCCCAAAAACCACATCCAGAGGTGTTTTAAATCCTCCAGAGACCGTGACTTCATCAGCCCTGGGCAGTCTGTTCCAAAGATTGAATTCCCTTGCAGTGAAGAAATTTCCCCTAATATCCATCTAAACCTCCTCTGGTGCAACCCACATTGTGAATGGGTGGGAGGGTATTTTTATTGAGCTCCAGTACCAATAAAAATGCATTGAGTATTTTCCAAGGTATTATCCAAAACTACTTGCTTCTTTGAAAGCTTCTTTTAAATGACAAATGAAGAAGTAATGGCCAAGGAGATAGTAATGAGAACAAGAACAGAGTTGGAAAATGGATTGTCTGAGGCATCCTAGGATGAGGTACTCAGAGATAGAAAAATGTGGAGTTCATTACTGGAATGGTGCCTGACTGGATGAGAAGAATCTGCACAGCCCAAACGAATAATAATAATATTGCTGTGGCCAACTTTATTTTTTCTAATTTCTACTTTTGCCATTACTTTCCCAGCTTAGTTTTGCTACGAGCTCGTTTCCTAGTAATGAGAGAGACTGCTGCAAAGAGACTTTCCTGGGGTATTGAATACAGGAAATGTGCAGCAGAGGTCAGCTACAAATGCATATTGCAGTCTCTCTTTAAGACACAGAATTGAGAACTGTGTTGAGACAACTTATTACAGAGTGAGGGGAAGATATCTTCACAAAGTATCCAGAGATTATAAGATTCTTTTCCCAAACTAAAAAACATTTTTATTTTCCTTAAATAGCAGCTTTCACTCCATTAGTGTCAATGCAGCATTAATCAATACCAGCTTGCAAACAGAATGCCAAATTTCCCCTGGGTAACCAGCAGTACAGCAATGAAGAAGCATCAGAGTGAGGATGATAGGCTTTTGTTTAAACTCCTGGTCATAACTTGCAGGAAAATTAGGTTCTTTTACTCATGAAGTGGCATCAATACTAATTCCTAAGATGGTAGGAAAGACAGAGTTAATTTTTCACTCTCTTTTTTCCTGTTACAGTCTGGCTCTACAAAAATAAAATGTCCTTGTTCCCACAGGAAAATATAAAAATTCCATTTGCCTTTTTCACTCCATTCAATGCTCTTGGCTATCTACAGCATCAGTGTAAGTGAACAGGTAGGGCACAGCATCAGCTGCTATGGCAGACAAGAATTTTTTGCTCTGTTCTTGAAAATCAGGAACTGATTGAACAAACGAATTATGGGGGGAAAAATATAATTTGATCTAATAATTTTTAGTTGAAAGGATAACTTAACACTAAACTCTACAAATAGAAGAGGCAGCAAATGTCTATAAAGATAGAATGACCGGAAAGTTAATTTATATAAAAAAATAAATTAGGAAATGGAAAGTACATTGAAATATGTGTTACAAGGTTCCAGCCTCCAACTGGGAATGGGTGGTATATTATCCAAAAAAAGCTGAATCCACATTTACTTTAATTTTCCTCAGCAGCTGCACACTCATTTCCCATAACAAGATTCTCCCTTTTATTTTTGTCCACTGTTAGAAAAATGACAAATGATGGATGTAATAGAAGATAAGAGATTTTCAGAAGTTTGGATTAGGAGCACAAATCATAGCAGAAAGAGATTTAGGAGCCAACTCACTGGGATTCTTGAACAACTCCTTTGTTTATCTTCTGTGGAGCAAGGTCTCTCACTTTACTTTTATTGCTGCTGTTTTATCTTGGAAGACAATTCTTTAAAAAGCTTGAACAGTTTTGCAAAGGCAGATTGTCAAAAGTTAGATAAAGGTTTTCCAGGTACACTTCTGCTACTAACAAACCTTGTAAGAACAGCTTTCCAAACTTTCAGTGGATCCAAGTGGAAGGAAATCACATGAAATTAAAAACAGCGATTTACTGAGGAAGTTCAGGGAATGGATTCTTATTTACAGGCTATATCCTTAGGCCCTCAGTCCAGATGCAAGACTCCTTGACTTTCAAATAGTCTGGCCATTGAAAGTCTACCCAGGCAAAACTGTAACAGAATCTAAGACACCACATCCTGAAATGTCAATACCTAGCACTGCTTTACTTCCATTGCCAGCTTTCTTGGCTGATTTGTCTCCTGTCATGGCCCAAGTCTAGCCCAGGAGAAATCAAATAACAACGAAATGGAAAAATACCCTAATAAGGAAATGCAAAAATAGCCTAGAGGCAAATGCAGAAAGATACAGGTTTCATTTAAAGTTGCGTCATCATTCCATATGTTCAAGGTAATTTTTTGTAGCTCTGCAAATCCTGAGAATTTCATGTCAGACCTAGCACTCTAAGAACTGTGCCATTTTAGGGTAAAATATTGCCTCTGTCAGTGAGTACTCAGAAATCTTTCACCTCTAACATCCTGTCATCAGTTAATTTTGCCATCCACACTGCCACTCTGTGTACAGAAAAAGTTTTCACATAAAAGATGAAATACTTAAAGCTTATCTTCTAGAGAATCAAATGATCCAGTATTCCAAACTGCCTTCTGACTGAGAGGATATCTGATACCATTTTTTCTTACTGGTGCTCCTACTTGAAGGCTACGTTCTTTTGGCACATCTTATTAAAGTCCTGGAGATAAGGATCTCCTGAGAGTTGATTACAGCTGTGCATTGCATTGAGGACAACTTGTCCTCTCAATTATCTTAACACCTTTTAGCAAGAGCCTGAGACAAGAGATGTGGGACTCCAGGCAGCTCTTCAAAATGCTGTTTATTTATAGAAGGTTTTACAGCAGTCTTGCGTGACAGAGCCACGCCCGCTGCTGTCAGCTGCAGCTATAGATAGGCCTGAAGACACTTCAGTTTTGGTTACATTGCATTATATATTTTGCTTTGCTGAGCATCTTAATACATAACAACCAGTCAATACCTTTACCATTACCTATAGCCTATCATAACTGCTGTCATTACCACTTTATGGTTAATACTATCCAATCACAAATTAATATGCTACAGTTTAAGCTTAAAGTTGTTTTTCAGTTTTCTTGCAGTGGAAAATTCTTAGACCTGTTTTCTACTTGGCACATTGGCATGCTTATTTGCCTATGGTATCTTTCTGCTTTTCCTAAGACCTATTTCTGCTTGGTAAAAACATCTTTTTGTTTGTATCCTTTGCTCTAGTCATAAAACCTCCTTCCAACTTGACTTAACCTTTGCTTTCTTAGTTGTCCAGTAACGACTGGCTCAGCAATTGTTAATTTAGACATCTATTGTTTTTCTATATCAACATTTGCTTCCATCTCTGTTCTGTTCTCAGGTTCCACATTCAGAGAGCTTTCTGCCAAGCATACGTATCTGTGAAACTTTCTTGTCAAACTTTTATCTTTTCCAACACCTTTTCCCAAAACTTGGAGGTTTCAAGAGAAGTGCCTGCACAGCTTGGTCTCATTAGGTCTGTATTAGGCCTGAGCATGAGACTGGACTAAAAGTCCTTGGTGGTACCTTCCAAAGTAGATTATTCTATAATTCTAAACCAGAGCATATTTTATAGCACAAACAGTAGCCCTAATAAAAATGTATAATAAGCAAAAATGAAATCTTCACCTCAAGATCTAAATATGTATTCAGGAAAAGATATCTGTAAATCTGCAGCAGCAGCAGCATCTGATGAATCCCACTTCTATTGCAGCTCTGTTTTCTAGCGTTGGCAAGAGCTACAGGATGCTCTAAGACTTCACAGACTGTTTACCTTAGATAATAAAATAGTAGGATTCATGTGGAGATTGTTGCTTGTTGCTCTTCCCAAAGAAAGAACCAACAAGACTGTGCTTATAGGTTGTTGCCTTCAAACACAACTCTGATTTTATGGTGCACTCTGCAGTGTTGGAACAGTTTTACTTCCCTGTAGAAATATTCAGGTTTTTTACCAATCCAGCAACATAAGATCCATAAAAACACATGTTGAAAAATGTAAAAGGGAAAATAGCACAAAATTAATGCGAAAGTTTGAGAACCTGGCTAAAAAGACTTAACCTTTAAAATTCAGTAACAGAATAGGCCTTGAAGTAGGCAGGAGTATGGAGCTCAGGTGTTGAGCAGACTTGCTGTCAAGCAACTTGTGCATGTATTTGAGCCCACAGCTCTGTATAAATTAAAATTTTGGCTCACCTAATTACTAGCATACTTTTGAAGGCTGATACTGAATTTTGACCATGAGATCTGTGCATCTGCCAAAAAGTTTAACAGTGCCTGACTTATTTTGAATTGAGGGATCTCTCATTTATTGCAAGGAGAGCAAGATGGAAATTCTGCTTGCAGAGAAGCAGGAGGAAGAAATGGAGCAACTGAATGTGCCAAGGCAATTCATGTGACCTACAGTCCACTCTCACAAACTGCAGGTGTAGAAACAGTATTGGTGCAGAGGGATACAGAAGAGCACAGAGACAGGGAGGGAAATAAATAGTGGTCGAGAGCAGCCTGGAGAGATATGGACAGAAAAAAAGATTTTCTGTGGCCGTGTAATTATGTTCCTTGTGTGCTGAATCCCATTTCAGGAAGAAAAAAGTAGCGAGTTTTACTCTGGAATTTTTTCACTCTGGAAGTGGCAATACTTTATGGATCCACTCATAGCTGTGGCTTAGAATAGGTGCATACTCAGCTGCTAAGGCATCGCTTCAGTAATCTCATCAGATTCTTTCCCCCTTGCTGCCCACATGAAGAGGAGGCAGTGATAGCACTTTGAGGTGTCTGGCATGACACCCCAACATTCCACCTCCTACTTTTCCTTGATGTGCTGAGTCTTATCTGGGTATGGGTTTACAGTATTCTCCAACCTGTAGAAGGAATTTCTTCACCACTTTTCAGAACTGGTGTGTGTCCATCTGAAGGCATGACTACTGCTCAGGTAAGGTCCTTTGAACAGAAGAGTCCTTAAATAAAAGCCAAACATGTATATGCTGTTCCCAAATCGAGTCTTTGTCCTGCTCCTTGCTTTCCTATCCTGTCTTGCACTTGCTGTGACCCCTTGTTTGGCTTGGCTGGGGGGAACTGGTGAAATAAGGGATGGGAATGATGGTCTTGCTTGAAAAAACAAAGACTTTAATAGCAAAATAACAAACATGGAAAACCACAGAGCTCGGTGATGAGATCAAAAGACCCAGGGGGTGTCACACACAACAAGGTGCAGGGGTCTTTTGATTGAAGGGTCCAATCACCAACGCGAACTCAGAGCACGACCTTATTTGTGTCAGGTACAGAACCAACTGAGAGCAAGAGCCAGAAACCTGACCAAATACAGGACAGTTCTATCAGCATCCTGACTCCCATGACCCCACCATTGGCCTGGCTAGGTGTCCCCTTTTCAATATGCTGTTTCCCATGGTCTCAGGTGGATGCATTCTGTATTTGCTGCTGAAGCAAAACTACTATTTATCCCAGCTGGATGTGACCCCACATAATATCTTGTCTTTTATCAGATCCAATTCATGTGCTCCCCTATCTGGGCTTATTTTACATCATTTGGAACTCGTAACAAGTGTCCACCAACACAAGACAGCAATTTTTCTAGGTGTCCCCACACATACTTTTCTAAAACCCATCACAACCCTCCTGCTTCAGATCACCTTCAGCCCAGTGCCATTACAAGAATGACTTTGCACAGAGGATCTGCTTAGGATTATATTTATCCTTAAATATCTTAAATCAGTTACACTGAGAGCTGCAGGCTGGAAAGACATTTTTGAAACAGATTTTTGATGAAGACAGGTAGAGCTGGCATAGCATTTCTTGCACTAGTTTGGCTCATAGTCATTCCTGTCCTCCTAAAGAACATAAACTTTGGTGTTTTGGACTTCTGATTGCAGAGAGCTGGGTATGAACTTGGGGAAAAAATTCCCATGTCAAAAAGTCAAAAGAAATGATGAAAGGATAAGGGAAAAACAGTGTAAGAATGCTCTGAAAGATCAGAAAGTTAGACACTCCAGTAGCCTGACACACTTTTAAAGGATTTTTAATTTTTCCAAATTTACAGTTTGCAGCTATTGTAGTAGTTATTTACATATTCACTTCACTGCATGCATTTCACTCACCGTACTGCAGTACAGCGGCCGTGACCACTACGTGCTAAAGACAAAATTAAGGAAAATCCCTTCCTCAAACACCAAATGTTACCTTGGCATATCTGAAGAAAGACATCTACCTAATTAGGTGTTTCCCAGCTCTTTCTGCCCTCTCATGGAAGTCTAAATTCCTAAATAATTGAAGGATAGACTCAATATAGGCCCATTTTTAGGGCCCATTCCTAGTAGTCCCCCTCTAAGTGTTAACTCTACTAAATACCATTTAGGGAAATTCTATAATAGGTTTCATTGTGGTTCTGCAAGGTAAGATACTACAGATAAAACTTCAGACTCCCTCCCCTTCTGCTGTTGTGCACTGCTGTCTTATTTTATAACTAATAGTTTATAACTAATTCATAAGGGAACTCAGCACTAACAAGCTGTGTGTCTGTGTTTATGTGTGTGTGTCCATCTGCATAGGGTGAAAAAGCAATTTAGATGTGAAAGATAGAGTAAACTGACTTGGCATTGTACATAGAAATATTTTCAGCTTGTCTGCCTGAAAATACATCTTAAATAATACGATTCATTCTGAGTGACTGATTATGTGACTCCTACTCATAAATCCTGAACCTGACATTCTCAAATCAGATTTTCTTTCAATTTTGAAGCAGTAGAAGGACTTCTTCATCTCGACATGATTTATCATTTTTTTCCTAGTTGAGCTAACTAACTAAAAAGGCCAAAACCTCTGGCTGCCAAGACTCATTACAAAATATCATCCTCTATTTATGGCATGCATCCTTTCCTTTCATATTTGTCTTAAAGAAAACAGATAAAAAAGTATTAAATTTAAACACAACAGGTTGATTTCTTTAAGGTCCTTGCTCCTTTCAATGAATGCATTCCTTTATTTCCCACAGCATACAAAAGGTGCTATATAATACATAACTGAGTGAATATGGGAGTATGGAGATTTTTTTAGCTTCCAGTAATCCTTATCAACTTGAGTAATAAAATTACTGATTTAACAAATCATAAACATCCCATGTGAAAATATTTCTTCTGGCCTGACCTGTTCCCATAGAATGTATCTCATCCAAAGTAATTTTCACCTTCTATGCAAGTCTCAGGAAAACATTACAGTTTACATAATTTGGATTTTTTTTATTTCCTACAGACAGCACACTGTTACTGTCCATAGATCCATTCTGAAAAAATACATAGAGGGTGACTTCAGCTATGTGGGTACAGACATCAATTAAAAGTGTGCCTGTGACTAAACCACATGGACTTCTAAAACTCCCTGATTTCATCAACTTTACTTGTGGGCATCTGCTATTGTTACACAAGTCTTTAATCACACACATTCCTGAAGCCAAGTAGGTTCCATAAAATATAAATCCCTTCCTACCCAGAGCAGAAAAAGCTTGCCTCAAGAAACACTTTGAGAAACTTTGCACATATAGGTCACTACATATAGGTTATTAATGGGGAAAGCAAAGTGCTGTGCCATTGAAAGCTGAATTCACATTTTCAAAATGAAATTTATTTTACAGCAGTTTATAATTTGGCCATGAAAAACTCCTTTGGGCTGAATTTCTGCTATGGAGACTTAGCTTAAATACAGGTTCTCTCTGAAAGTCTAAGACCTGGTGCAGACATTAGGAAGATTAGTAAAAATTGCAGATATAACACATTTCTCAACTGAAATTTGTAACAAAATCTGTTGCAACTGATTAAATTGTCAGAATGTAATTTTTCCAGACTCATTCTCAGATAAGCCATTCCATACACATTTATGCAAACCTAACTCTAGACTGGGAGAACTCAGAGCTCATGGGCCCAGCACACTGTGTGATTTTCACAGTCATACACTTAAAAATGCAGGGTTTTGAGAAGCCTGTCTACATTTCTAGTGGCTATAAGTCATATGTATCAATATTGCAACCAAAGGACCCAAATTTGTCCCAGCATGAACTGGACTACAGGTTGGGTGGTCTTAAACGTGGCAGAAAAGACACTTTGACACTTTTCTTCCAAACCAGAAGAAAAGAAACATTGACAACAGCATTGTTTGTCTTGAGTGTGAGGTATGGGAATGCTATGAAAGTGCATCTTTCAGGTTGTCTGCAAGGTGATTCTTGCTCCTTACAGAGGAACTAATTTAGTTTCAGTAAAATAAACGAAGAATTCTTCTTGAAGGGAAGTTGTACATTAAGGTTATAAAGGGCTGGATTCTACCCACATGAAAAAGACTGAAGTGTGTATTTAAGAGCTGTGTGAGACTATTTGGTTGGTCAGAGCAGTAGAGAATTTCTTGTTTAAGAGTCACCTAGGCTTTGTCTCCAGCAGTGATTTATCAGCAAACTGCCACACCTTTGTGCTTCATCAGTCAATTTTGCCACTTTCACACCTGTGAAATAATTTCATCTTCCAAACCACTTCAAATGAAACAGAACCTAAAGCCCAGACTGGAAATTGCTATGATGCTCTACAGTTATTAGAAAACCTCTTTGCCATTAAGCTTTTGCTCATTGCTGCCCTAAAAAAACCCCCAATCTATTAAAAAAGAGTCTATTAATTTAATTTTGGATCTAATCTGTGTTGCTTCTTCTTTTACATGGCCTTTTCAGGAACAGAAACAGGAACAGAGATTCTTGTGCACTTAAATTAGTGAGCTATTTAAACAGATAGAATATTTCTTACAAAATTACCCTCCAAAGTAAATGTCAGAAAATAAAACAGACCTTGTAATAAAACCTAAAGCAACAGACCTCAGGCTATTACTTTCACTGCCTGAATATCCAACCTACCTGAAACTTTTTAACCTAACACTCAGATATGTAACCCTGAAATAGAAGCACCAGTTTTGCTGTTCATAGAATGAACTCCTGGATATCTTTATCAGCAAATTATTTATAAATGAAGATAGACCAGGATATTAAAGGCCTGAAGGGCCAAAATAAAGTAAAAAATGCCTGACTCTGTATTCCAGTGAGAACAGAAGTTCCTTGCCAGTGCCTGGCTTCTAACTTTGGCTCCCTTTGCTGTCTTAGCATGAAATCCAATTAACTTTTAGTGAAAAACCACTAAGCAGTCCTTGAAATCCAGAAAAACTTCCTGCACTCCATTATTCTTCCTGGTTTATAGCTATCCAACAGTATTTTCATGCACTTTCAAAATTTTAATTGGATTTTGTAACATGAGGAATAAATTTTTGTCCTTAGGCTAATCTCTCAAAGATCCATCAGCTTCTGTGGACACCCATAACTAATATTCCTAAACCAGGAAAAAGCACAACCCAAGCCACTCAACCCTCACTCAGTACACCTGCAAATAGCAGTTATTGCTTCAGGATGCCACTGGCTAAAGCAAAGCTCTGGTTTTTCCTAAAGCAATCTTTAATCTTCTGGGTTTGCAACTCCAAATGTTGCTGAGCTGCCACACAGCATCCACACTGGTTTCTCTCAATCTGGCAGCTGTTATTGCTTGAGAAATGTTGTCAGACATAGTCACTTCACAGAACATATGCAACCCATCACTTGGTTATTTCATGGACAATCTGGGGGTTCCTGTGGTTGATATGGGCATAATGTGGCACCAAACTCATCAAACACGATGCTGGAAAGTGTAATGATTGTTTTTTGAGAATTCTTACATTCTCTGGGGACTCCTTTCCCTAATTGAAATAGATTACACATCTTTTAGAGCTTCTCAAAGGCAGGCAACTATTTTTGCACACATAAACATTAACTTGAAAACTAGACAGAAGTAGCTCATGTTCCTGTGAATTTCAGATGATGAATTCTCCGTTGCTGCCAGGATGGCATCAGCTGGAGCACTGGTGGCACCTGGGCTGGAGAGATGAGCCTGGCAGCTGCCTGCTGCTGCTGAGCCCTCACTCTTCCCCTGGCACTCACTGTGCTGCTGGGAACTACCAGATACAGCACACAAACCAAACCTGGAGTCTCATTACATACTTATGTGTCAAATATTCTACTTATCTGACTTGATTTCCAAGAAAGAGTAGGGTAGAGTGCAGTCCAAGAAATCCTACACAAATACTAGACAAGGTCCCACTGAACCCTTTTCTTCATTCACAGATTGACTCACACAAGCAGTGGATTGACAAGTGCCTGATGAAGGGGCCAAACCACACCTCATCCAGGGGGCTCAGAGACCCTGGCATGCAGCCCAGAACACCTGGGGGTTTGATTATGACCCCTGGAGCAAATTTGTATGAGCTTCTGAAAGTCACAGAAGTTTGAATAATGTAATAATAAAATTATCACTGGGTGAAGGGGTAGATTTTGGGGTTTTTAGAATGGGGGTTTTGGAGACAAGATGGAGAGATGGGTGTGTCTAGTCCTACTTCTTCTTCTTCTCTATCTCCATCTTCTGCTGTGATGGTGGCACTTTGGGATTGGTCTAGAGTAGAAGCTCACTGTCTAACACAGGTGATAGGTATAGGAAAGTAATTGTAAACATGTTATCAGTAGTTTGTAGTATAAAGAGATAACACCGCCCCGGGGGCGGGCAGAGCGCCGCTGTCTGTCCTGCTGAGCGCACCTCGGCTGGACAGGAGAAAAATTTAATAGATAAGATACAACAAACAACTCTGAGACCGAGAACTGAAGAACTCCAGCTCATTCTTTGGACATGTGGGCCGAAACAGAGACTTTGCACGTGTCTTGGGGCTGCAATAAACAACAAAACTCCTGAGACCAAATATTTCTGAAACCCCAAAGATCATTCATCTTGTCAAATAACATTGATACTGGTGTGGGTGGCAGGGAGCTGGCAGCAGGGCTGCCCTGAGCTGGACACAGCTCCAGTCAGCTCTGGTGCAGCCCCAGATTGCAGCAGAGCCAGGGAAATCCTGGAAAAGGTATTCCATGAGTCTTGGCCAGGAGGTAGCAGAAATGCAACTAATTTTAAATCTGTCTTTAAAGCTGCATGAATCAATAAATCCCAGAATTTTAACTCTGCCCTCCTCTCAACAACTGAATCAAGGTGCAGTTTGCTGCTTCTGGAACAGAAAGTTACAACTCAACAATGGCACCTGATGAATTCCCTATGAACATTCAGCCTCAAGCTGTTAGGAAAAAGCTACATGACAAGAATTTAGAACTGGAGAAGTGTGGGGAAATTAAGGATAAACTAATACCCACTCTGCAACTAAAGGGAGAGTAGATCATAAAAAGAAAATGGCTATTTAACTCTACAGGACAACAGGAACTACTCTCTTGCAGCTTGAGCATCCATTTAATGTGAGAAACAGAAACCATAAATCAGGGAGGATATCTTTCCTCTCCTTTGGAGGGGATTGGGAATTCTAGTGACAATGACCAGTGAGCTCATATACCAGCTAAATCCCTTAATAATTAACTGAATTACTACACTTACTAAATCCACCCAGTAACTGCCCAGCCAACATACTTTTCCCCAGCTATAGGTAATGTAAGGAGCAGCAGATCCCTCTCAGCAGCACACAGAACACAGGAAGAGGGACCATTTGGAAAATGAGAAATGGAAGTGACCTCTGTATGTCATTGTGTAAGGAAAACCAGCATTTTTAGGAAAAAGCAGAATAATCTTGCCAGTCTCAGTCTTTTAGATAATTTTCATGACATTTTTCTTTCAGACTCTGCTTGTACTTTTTACTAACTTCTGGTTTCTATATTGTCTATACTGGACCATACTGTTTTTCATATTACACATAATATTTTTTTTAAATTTATTTTTCAGAACAATCTTGCATTGCTCAGCTATAGAATCAGGGTAATTATCTTTGTGATTGGATTTTTCCTCTCTGTTCTTTACCAGTTTTACCTTTTCCCATACCATGGTTACCACTTCCCTGAGTCAGTGCCACAGCCAGCCTGTGCTTCCTCTTTCCAGAGGAACAGAACCTCTTTTTTGCCATGTAGTGGGGTCATATCCTTTGAAATATGCTTGAATTTAGCCTTTTCTATGTGAAAAACTATAACCTTGGCAAGTATCACACAAGTGGAATTTGAGAAAAAGCTGTTTCTCAACAGACTTCTCATCTGCTGAAGTTCCAATGTGTATGAAAGAGGATTTAACTGATGTCACCTTATGCCTAAGTAGGTGCAGTATTACCTCAATTTGATAGTGTGATGATTTTCACAGACAAAATGTTCCATCTGTGGTTTCAATAAATTTGTCTGAATAATATTTGCCGACTTTTAAAGTACATAGCTGAGGAATTTTACAAACATGAATATAAGACAGGAATATCAGGTTTGTGTAAATATTGCATCTAGTGGCACCTGTTCTTTTATTATTTTCAGAAGCATGAGGATATTTGCAAATAATGAGACAGCAAATGTTTTGTAAAATAAAATGTTGCTGAGAGTTCATAAATGCTGCATTTTGCAAGCTCTGCTACTACTACTTAAGGCCAATTTTCTAGCTGATACTTCTGCATTAGTGTTGAGCATACTGGAAAGAAGCAATGCAGATTTCAGTAGCAATTATGGACAGGGCCCAGGTGGGAAAGGACCTGGGGAATACTGGTTGACAAGAGACTGAACATGAGCCAGCAGTGTGCCCTGGTGGCCAAGAGGGCTCATGGCCTGTATCAGTGTCAGGGGAGGTCATCCTTGTGACCGTGTTCACAGGGGTCTGAGGATGAGGAGAGAGATGAGGATCTGACTCCATGTTTCAGAAGGCTTGATTTATTATTTTATTAAAACTATACCAAAAGAATAGAAGAAAGGATTTCATCAGAAGGCTGGCTAAGAATAGAAAAATAAAGAATGATAACAAAGGCTTGTGTCTCAGACAGAGTCCGAGCCAACTGACTGTGATTGGCCATTAATTAGAAACAACCACATGGACCAATCCCAGATGCACCTGTTGCATTCCACAGCAGCAGATAACCATTGGTTACATTTTGTTCCTGAGGCCTCTCAGCTTCTCAGGAGGAAAAATCCTAAGGAAAGGATTTTCCATGAAAGGTGTCTGTGACACATCTGTCCCCTGTGCTCAGCACTGGTGAGGTCACACCTTGAGTTCTGTGCCCAGTCTGACCCCTCAGTTTAGGAAGGATGATAAAGTTGAGAGGCTTGAGTGTGTCCAGAGGAGGGCAATGAGGCTGGTGAGGGGCTGGGAACACAAGCCCTGTGAGGAAGCACTGAGGGAGCTGGGGTTGTTTAGCCTGGAGAAAAGGAGACTCAGGGGTCACCTTATTGCTCTATGATTTCCTGAAAGGTGGCTCTAGTCAGGTGGGGTTGGTCTCTTTCTCCAGGCAACAGATGTCAGAATGGGAGGTCACAGTCTCAAGCTGTGTCAGGAGAAATACAGGTTGGATATTAGGAGAGAGTTTTTCACATAAAGAGTGATAAAATATTGGAATGGCCACCTGGGGAGGTGGTGGAGTCACCATCCCTGGATGTGTTCAAAAAAACACTGGATATGGCAATTGGTGCTATGATTTAATTAAGGTGTTTAGGGCATGGGTTGGACTTGATGATCTTGCAGGTCTCTTCCAACCTAGTGATTCTGTGATTCTGTGAATTACACCACTTATTGATGGGACATCAGAACAGCCAAACAGGGAAAAATGCCACAAAAGAGAAAAACCCAGACCAATATTCATCAGCAGGGTCCTATATTCACATTTGCAAATCAGTGACTGTTATTGAAGTGTGACAATTTGATTTTATCCCTTGCTTTAACCTTTACATTAGGAGATTACAAGGAAATGAGCTATATTTCTGCTGGTATAAATCCCAGAAGCCTTTACAAATTTCACAATGTGAGCTGAGAGGAATGTCTGAATTTGAAAGACATCCCTCATGTAGGAGTCCGAAAAAAAATCCAAAATGCATTCACACACACAAATGACTAATTCCTTGAGTTCATTGCTCTTGCTCACACTCAGAGTAATTGAAAGAGAGCTTCAGATAAAAGGGAATTTGGAGGAGATGGAAGGGAATGATGTTTCCAATTTGGTTTGGTTCAGCGTAAGAAAACCTGAGCTCCTGGTTAGTGCTGTTTTTTACAGAAGCTATCAAAACTATTAATGCAGTCACCAACAACTTGACTGCAAAAGCTCCCAAGCTGACATGTAGAGACTTTTCCTATTTTGGTGTCTTGAACACCAGCCAGTGCTCTCCTTGAACAAGTGAGTTGGTTTGTAAAGGCTCAATGCAATCTGAGACCACATCACCAAATTGTCAGATGGCCTGAGTAAGACAGAGCAAAGGCTTTTCCAAGGGGTCACTTTTGGAATAATTACTCTTGCTCCTCCTGCTTCATCTGTAGAAGTTATGGTACATACCCAAGAAAACATTTTTTCCAGAATTTCCTCTGTGCTTTTTACCATTTCAACAAATGAGAAACTTCTCATAACAGAAGAAGCAATCAGTAGAAAAATTTCACAATTAACCACCTACATATTTTTGAACAAGTTCCTCATAGTCCATTCTCTATTTGCTTGAAAGCTGGGGTGTTGCAATCCTGAACAGCAGACATTTCTTGCTTGCTAGAATACTGATTCATGAAATTATGTAAAAAACCCAACTACACAATCATGAGCGTTGAAATGCATCTTAGGAAATTCTTAGCTATCAACCCAGTGATTGCATTTCCCACAGTCATAAAATTACTTCTAAAATGTTGCGTTTTCAATAGAACAACAAAAACCTATCAACTCTAGATGGATCTCAGTGGGTGAGCTGGAATGAACTAGATTCCAGATGAGCCTAAATAAATAATTTCTAGCACTAATCTTTGCCCTTATTCCCCTGACTAGTTTCTTCCAGCGTCAGGTGCAGTGGGTAAGCCCTTTCCTTGGGGTAAGTGCCATCAGATCCACACAGAGTTGTGCTTCAGTGCTGCTCACTTAGCTCACAATCCAGCCAGCTGCTGCTCTTCTGCACAAACTGCACTCTCACCTTCCTGAGAAAACTCGATTCTGTCTAATCTTGAAAGGAGACAGTGATAAAGTTTGTTAGCCAAGGGCTGATCCTGGAGATCTACACAGAAACTGGGAGTACAACTGTCCCTGGTAGTTTTAAAGAGAGCATTCAAATAATCTATTGGCTGCTTCTGTAATTTCTGCAATGAGAGCATGTTTGTACAACCCTGGAATGTCACATTAATGGCTACTTATAAAAAATTTTAAAGCTCAGGTTTTAACTGATGGAGTGCAATTGGAATGTAAAAGCCCATGGCTGGAATAACAGCTCCACTGCTTGAACTACACCCTACATCCCAGGAACCTGCATTTTTGTTTGCCAATTTACCCTTTCCAATCCAGGACTGGTTGGGGGATTTTTTGAATAACCAAGTACCAGAAATGTTGATGTATCCTCTACACACGAGGAACAGGTGCAAGACACAAGGTTTGCCACAGGACTCTATGTCTGTACTGGAAAGATACAATACCAAAACCATTTAGCTGCAGAGACAATGAGATTTGCATCGCCACAGGTTACTATAACTGAAAATAAACTGAGTGAAATGCCACAGTAAGCTTACAAAGTGAACTAAATCTCATGATCCATAGAAAGGTTAAAAAACATGAATCCTGTGATCTCTGACAGATGAGACACAGGCTGAAATTCTTTGCTTCCTCTTGAATATAACAATAAAGGAAATGCAAGTCATTTGAATATAACAAGAAAGGAAATGCAAGTGACTCTGCAGCTCATGCCTGTTGCCCAGTAGGACACTGAAAGTTAAAATCCCTGTCAGTGCAAAGCAGGCAGTGCGTGCACTGTGCTGTCACTGCTCAGGAGGAAGGCATGGGACCTGTGTTGCTGTGCCCTGTGAATACCCCAGGCTGAAATATCCACTCCATTCTCAATTTCCAAGCGATTGCAGCTCTGTTTTAATGGACAAAACACAAGTTTAGGAGGTATGGCTGATCCCAGATCATTCTCCTGTCCAAACCTCACCTCTGTGACAGGCTGTTGGTTTGGTGCATGGACTGCTTCTCATGGATGCTCATCTCACCACAACAGGCCATCCACAAAGGACAGCAAAGTTTTGGTCACATACTGAGGTACTGTGAAGCATCCACTGACTGCAGTGATAGGCAGATTTCACCTAAATCAATTTCCTACATTCAGATGCAGTTAATTTCACTTTCAAACAGCAAATCAGTACTTAAAAGAGCACTGAGTTTTAGTCTGTGTGATTATATAAGCTAATAGATTTTGCTCATTGCTGAGAAATGGGAAGTGAAGTAATTTCTAATTAATTTCCCTTTACACCGCATATGTCACATTCACTGGTCACTGTCCAACTTAATAAATGCTTATCTCTTTACAGGAATTTCATATGATTGCAATTCTGAAAACATCTGCCTGAACTATGCCAATAAATCCTGTGGCATAGTTATCTTATCCTAACACAGTTATTTTATCCTAAAACGGGTGTCTTAAAAGCCAGCTTCTTTTACACCTATTCGGAGTTTTATTGACAATAAACTCTTACCCTCTTAAAGGGACAGGAAAAAAAGCACAGTTACACAAAACTGCTTAAAAAATAAAAAAAAAAAGTCCTTCTTCATTTCCAAAGGCTGTATGCATAAGAAAGTCAGTTTAAAAAAACAACAAAACCAAACCAAACCAAACCAAACAAACCCCATACATCCACCCTTTGTATATTTCTCAAAATAAAATTATGGATCCAGACACTAAACCTAGGTATTTCCATCAAAAAAGTATAGTACAAAACCACAATAAAGGTATTTCAGGAGTTTTTTACCTAATTGCTAGTTTAAATTGTCAGTTAAATACTTGTTTTAATTGTCAGTTACCAAGTGATAATTATTCTTCCAAAAACATTGACAAGTTAACCACGGATACAAAGCAGGCCTCTTCATGTATCTCATTAAAAAATTAAAGAAAAAAGAAGGAAAAAAGGACAAAAAATAAAAAAGACTTTTGTAAACGGACAGATTCTTCCAGAACAAGTAATGCAAAGAAGGATTTACAGAGGTCAATTTTTATGCATTTTATTTAGAGACAAGCATTAGAAAGTGTCAGCACTGAAGATATCATATATTTCACTTATCTATCACAGCCCAAAGCATGAGTCTTGAGGCATATTGGCATTTTTTCAGACCATGTTTTCACCAGAAATGACAGAAAAAACAACAGCAACAACCAAAATAATAGTGAATCAAAGGAAGATAGCGCCTAATGGGATGTAGGAGTGTTTGACCTGCTGGTGAAGCCTTGACTTTTTTTTTTGGTCAGCGTTTGCAGCTTTATATGACCAATAATAAACAGAAGGAAAGCTTTCTATCATTCTTGATGACGTTATTTGCTGCAGTGCGCGCCCGACCGCCGGTGATGTCTCTGACCCAGGGAGCAGCGGAGCGGGCAGAGATGGGCCAGCAGCAACACCCTGAGGTGATGCCAGCCCCTGGAGTCTCAGCCAGCTCTTTCAGGACACCCACAGCCACGCCAGGGCATTTGGAACAGCTCCAGGATGAATTCAGCAGGAGCTGAACCTCAGAGCTGCAGCTCTGCAGTGGGATTAGCTTTAGCAGCATCAGGGAGAAAAGGAAAAGAGTCAAAGGATGTTCTCTGCATCATCTCCCAACAGCCCCTTAATCCAGAAATTCTGTAAGCGAAAGAGAGAAAAAGATCAGCGCTCCAGGGGTTTATAAACAGGCCAAAACCTGGTGGTAAACCAGGCCAAACCCATTGGCTGGCTGTTTGTATGTGTGGGCGGGTACAAAGAGCCAGCCAATGGGATACCCCTAGGGGAGGAGCAAGGGGAGTGGTTTACAGAGCCAGTTCCAATGAGAGTGAAGGGGAGGAGAAAGAGGAGTGGTTTCCAAAGTCAAGGTAGATTTCTAATAACTGTCCCTCATGGCTTTTTTCCTGCCTCCATCAGCTTATCCATCAGCTATGCTTTGCTGTATGCAGTGGACAAGCTGCCAACTTCAAGTTTGTTGATAATTTTTTGTTTGTTTCAGTTTGTTCCTTTGATGCACCCTGAATGTAAAACTGTAGGTTTCAACATACTTTGGTTTTATTATTTATTAACAATTCCAGTCATGCATAATGAAAAAAACTAAAATTATGTTGATCTGGTGGGTTTTTCATCCCTTTACTTCCACTCCCAAAATGTATTTTGGTTTCCATATTTGTGAAAATGCAACATATTGCATAACATTTATTATTATAAAGGCATACTCAGTGGTCCAAAATTAAATTCTGTTTTGGCACCCACGCTAGTGCACATGGGCATTGCTGAGGTAAACAACAATATCAAGTACAGATGGTACTGATACAGTACAAGAAGAAAACAAAACAGATTTTAAAATTACCAGATTGATATTCACCAAAGTTTTGGGATGAAAGAGCTAATTTAGATTAAATAAGGGCTGGTCATGAATAAACCATAGGATTCCATAAGCTTAAACAGAAGCTAGTCCATTTATTTTCTTTCAATTTCTTTCCCTTCACTACCCAATATCAAAATCTTTGAAAAGTCAGAATTTTAACCCCAAAGGTAAAACTAAAACTAACATTCTCACAGGAACTCAGATGAAATCTGACATGAATGTCCAGCTCTTCTACATAACTGTAGTACTTTGCTGCTCAGAAATTTTAGGAGGTTTATCTTTAACAGTGATCCTATGAACCAAAGGATGTATTACCTATTTAAAAATAGATGAGGAGCAGAGAATAAAACAGTAACTTGCTCAAAGTTCAATAGAAGGAAGGAAAGACCAAAACATGGGCTGATAATTATTTAAGACTGCAGAATAAAAGATGACTCTTCCTAGCAAGCTTAAGAAAGATTAAAAGTATCTGATACAGTTCATCTGGGGAAAATTTCCAACCCATTTTTCATCTGCTTAATTCCATTTTAGATAAACACCCAGATTCCTGAGCACTTACTGAGACCAAATTGAAATCCTGGATGATCATTCATTATTACTGAGTACCATATGTCTAATTTTATTTTTGGAATTGTCTTTGGCAGTAACACACTCTGTCTGAAGCTCCATGGCAAGGACTCAAATCTGATTGTTCTGAAAAGACATTTCAAGGGGGAACATGGTACTGCTGATCCTGAACAGAATGTATAATACTGTACTGCTTCTGCCTTGGCTTTGCACAGAGGCTGTTTTGGTGACCTGTTGGCCACTAAGAACAAACTGAAGTGTGAAGAGATGAACAAAAATCTTTGCTTTGACTCACACACAAAGGTAGAAGTAAAGAAGATAGACAAATCCAATAGTGTAATTTTCCCTTGTCTAAGAATTTCTTGTACCACTTCTTAAGAAGTTGGCTTATTTGGCTTTTTAAAATCTTTGCCTGTCTAGTGTCATTAAAACCACATATTGCATATTTCTTTCAGGTTCACATCTCAAAGGCACATTTCTCTGCTTGTGCAGCTCCATCATTTACCACCCTCTGTCTCGACTGACCACAGAAATTTGCATGGCCTGGAGGCCACAGCCGTTCTCCTCAGTCACCACAACCCCTCTCACATGGACCTTCTCCACTTCTTTCATCCACTTAATTCAGACTATCTCAAAGAACTTAATTTTGTGTACTTGTATCACAGGGACTTAAAAGCAGCTCCATTTAAGGGACATTATATTTTTAGTCATGTATGATACTGTGGAAATGATCTAGTTCACTTATTTATCCCACATGAGACAGCTCTCATAGCACACAAGTGCCTATTGCTGCTATGTGGGGGTAGAGGTTTTTTCCACTTAAGCCATAGTAAAGGCTGAGGTTTTATGGGAAAACCTTGCTTCTTACATAAATAAGTTCATCTCTTTTGAAAGGACCTTTGCTGTGCTGTCAGACCCCCTGCGTTTTTTGGAGAAAGCTCTCTGCTCCAAAACACACCTGCAATATTCCCTTGAGCACAGGAAGGAGGTGCCCTGTAATGAAATTACAGCAGAACTCACCGGGCAGTTTCAGCTTTAGCACCACAGGTGAGGCTCTGCCAGAACCCACTGCACAGCTCTCCATGGCCCCATATGCATGAAAATACACACAAATGAAAATAACAGTGCTCTCTTCTGGGAAAATGCACCTCCAAGTGTGGCAGCATTTTGGTTAATTATGGCAGAGTTGCTGACTCGCTGGCAAAACCTTCCATCCTGGTTACTGCATCCCCCTTCAGATTTCTTTGTTAACAATTTAGAAGAAAAACCTACTATTTTTATATAACAGAGTTAAGTTAAAAAAATTATCAACTACTGTTTGAACTTTAAACTTGGATTAAAGATTACTTCCTCTTTCATTCCATGTTTTCTACTGGACTTTACATCTAATGCGACAGCAGAGCTCTATTATAATCACAATAGTGATTATAATACACGTACAATAGTCAGCTCTAAAGAAAATCAAAGCATGTATCGATGTTTAAAAAACTTACCATCCAAATTCATCTGCATATTTATGTATCTTTTATTCATGAAACATCTTTTACATCCTATTTATGACCACCACTCAACATTAAAGAGTACCTTGTCCGTGAACTAAAGATAATGCCTAAGTCTATAGCTTTTTGTTTTCATTTCCCATTTTCTCTCCCTAGGACAGCTTGAAATGCCTTGCATTGGAGCTACTGCAGTGAAAATGTAGGTATTTCAGTAAAAAATGTTCTTTTAAAAATTAAAATTAACTACAACACTGAGTTAGCATACAGACTACAAAGGCACCACAATGCCATTAAATGAGGTAAAGCAAAAAAATAGCCCTGAATTCTTGGATGCACTGAAATTTTTACCAGTTGAAGGAATTTTTTAATCAGATACTGTGTATTTATGTTATGTAGAGAGATAATGGTGAGGAAAAATGGGACACATATAAGTTTATTTGGTTTCCTAGAACCTACAAAGGATGTAAGCAAATTTATACCACCCAGGAAAACTCATTTGTTGCCCAGCACTAATTTGACAATCACTGAGGGCAGAAGAGGAGTAGTACCTACACCTGCAATTAACACAGAGCAGCTAATGAGATACTACAGCTTAACCTACTGACTGTTTGTATCAATTTCAAACACCAGCCAGAGTGCAAATAGTAAATAATATTTGAGAGAAGAAACAAATTGACAGCACATCCTCTAACTTATTTTTTAAATGAAATTAAATGGGAATAGACAATTAAAAATATTTAGCACCCAGTAAGCACTATAGGACAGGTTGAGGGTTAAATATGTAAATGATTGGAGCTGCATGGTTCAAAAAGCTAAAATTGAGGCAAAATGCCCAAGCAATGGCTGAAGCCAGAGGACTCCTAAGTGAAAGCAGTTTGCAGCTTATTTAATTTATGCCCTTGACAAGCAGTTTGTTCCAGACAATTTCATTGCTCCAGACACATTGAAACCATGACCTTATAAATGCTATTCTCCAACACATTGACTATTTTGATTTTGAGAACATATTAAAATTTTTGTTAAAAAGATAGAGGTGGCAGTGTATGGATGAATAACATGTTGTAATCACCTTTAAATAAAAATCCACAAGTATATGAATTAACAAAAACCTGGCTTGTTCACTTTTCCTAGTATGGGTTTGTACAGGTTCTTGACCATCCCCTTTTCTTTATGTGTCCTGATATAATTTAATTATTTTGCCGTTACAGGTGAACACAAAGCCTGACTATTTGAGCATCTGAGGACAGGGAGACATGGTTAACATTGGTTTATATAGGCAAGAAACAACAGATGATGTTCTTTCCTTAGCTTGCTTTACTGTGCTTGTGTTCTGTAGGAAAGATGAAAGCTTTCCAGACGGTAAGATTGATAAGCAGCAATCTTAACAACATTCAAACAATTCTTTTTCTTCAAACAATTCACCTTTGTGACTTTTTTTCCTTTCAGAAATCTCTGGATTGAAAAGTCCTGAAGGTAGGAGTCAGCTAAAGGGAAAGAGTGAAACTTGTAGAAGTCTGCAGAAATTTCCCGTGAAGTGTGTGACAGCTCCCTCTGTTGTCCCACTCGCAGGACCACAGACAGAAAGAGAGAAAATAGTCTGAGATCTCACTAGAGAATCAACTGCCCACCTCATCTGCAGCTTTCTCTCAAAACACATGACCAAAGGTTGAACACATAAATATAGAACAGGAGGAGATGGCTTAATCCAAGCACTCGAGCACTTCAGGAATGGCAGAAATAGAAATGGAATGATGTGATGAGATTGCTCACCTCAGTAGGAGGTGTCTCCTGCAAGTGAAGAAGTTGAATTCAATCTGGAAGGATTTTTTAGTATTCTCCTGCACTCCTTTCTGACTTTCTTCCAGAATGATATTCCTGAGGCATTACCATACATAATGTATAAATGATCTCTGCTCAGTTTTACATTTATTGCAATATGAAGTATTTTAAATGTTCATCATATGCTTCTTCATAGTGACATACTGGGACAAATTCTGAAATATAAGTCCCCTAGGTGACTAGAACTTCTGTTGTGCATACAAATGAATGCTTAGGGAAAGTAGTCAAAATAACCAAAATCTTCACAAAAGCAGACAAACTTTATTTTTAACTTGTTGATAAGCTCAAGTTGCAATACTTGCAGATGTCCCTTTCATGTTTTGGTATTTAGACCAATCCTAGAGGAATGATTATGAAGAAAATTTGATAATTAACATTTTTTCAAGATAGTTTTGAATTTTAATAAAATTTCTGTCCAAATTATGTGGGGAAAGTTTTCCAGCTTTCAGAGTGGACCTACTTTCAAATGATCCTTTAGAATCCTAATATGATATAAACCTAGTAAGATTCATTTTGATTTCAATTCTTGGTGAAACAATAAATTTAAAGTACAATGCAGAGGGCAGCAGCTATTTAAATTTTTTTTTTTCTTAATGACAACAAAATTTTTTAAAAACCTCCAAAAATGAAAACCCAAGCCAAAACAAATTAGAATAAAAGTAATAATGCCTTGATAAGCACAGCCTCTAAAATACAAATGATGCTCATGCATTTAGGAGAATGCTTATTACTAAAGCTTTTCTCATTAGCCCTATGGGTCACCACAACACTGCTATTGAAAATTTTGGCCTCCCAATAACACAGCAAACCCATATCATTGGAGAAGATTTCCCAGCACAACACACTTAGAGGATGTGACTGCTGCTTGCATTAATAAAGCACTTACATCTGACATTCTTTTCATCTCCCCAAAATCAGTTCCGAATTTATTTTTGTGTAAAGTGAAAATCCAGCCACAGTGAGGCGTGAACTTATTATGTGGAAATGCATTCAGATACTCTCACTCAGCACAACTCCCTCTGATGTCAGTGAAAATTTAGACCAAGTGAGAAGTAAGAACAAAATTATTCGCTGTTAAATTTTTCAGTTGATATTTTGGATCCCAGGATAAGATTCTCCATCTTTCCAAGAGACATGCTGGTAAGGAGACTTTTGAACAAGGTACTTCAGCTGAAACAGAAGATTTGGAAGGGACTGCCCAGACTATTGAGTTTTCTCTGCCCTCACAAATAATTACATCATGCCATCTCTTTCTGAAACTGATCTAGCTCCTCCTAAAAATTAGTTGGGCTTTTTTCCTCCGTACTAAAAGGCTGCTCTAGAATCTCGTTTGTGTGATGACTAAAAGCCATGCTCTGATTTCCAGCCTCAACATGCTCTTGGAAAGTTTGTATATAACTATTCCTTAGCTTGAGCACTTGCTTAGCATTACTGCACTATTTGCCAATTCAAGTTTTGTTTTCTCCTATAAGTTACTTCATCTTTCCAGATCTGCCTCTTTTCAGTAGTTTGATTACTCTGTACTTAACTTTTAAAAGATATTTCTAAGGAACTAGCAAAACTTCTTTAGTCCATATCACAAATTTGAGGTTTTTCAGGGTAGAATATTTTCAGGGTAGAATATTTATTAAAAAAGAATATTTTCTCAACAGGGCAGGTAACAGTTCCCACGTCATTAAAAGCTACTGGAAGAACAGGTAAAGAAATTGTTCTCCCCTATCCACAGGGGAAGGGACAACATGGAATGAGTTTATGGAAGAAAGAGACTCTAGGTCAGATACCAGAAAATCCTTCCAGCTCAGCCACTGGGCTTCATTGCTACATCTCCTTTGCTGTGGGTTTTTGTGGGATGTGAGACAAGAGTCAGCCAGGGAGGTGCTGGCTGACCACAGGCAGAGGGGTGGCCCAAGATGTGCTCTCCAGGTCACTCTCCACACTTGCTGCTGGAGTAAACTCAACTGTCCCAAGGGGGATATTTATTACATAGCAGGTTGGATCTGATAGGGGCCATGCAGACCTAGTGATTTTTCATGAGAATGAAAAGATAATGGAAATATCTCCAGGATCAATATCTTCTTTCTCAAGAAGCAGCATTGAATGTCTGTCTTTTAAGTTTCTTCTCTTTAGAGGCAGTAATAAAAAACTCCATGGACTTTACTGCATATTTCTTTTTTCGGAATTAAGCCATGAGAATTCCCCTATTTTCAAGGGCCTTAAAATCACAGCTCCTTATCATTTTCCTTTTCTTCAAAAAAGCCTGCAACAGCATTATGTAGTGTTCTTAAATAGGAAAAGTTACTTAAAGGCTAATAAGCATTCTAAACCTCCAAATATTGATTGGAGAAATATTTTTTCTTTTTTTTTAAGGGATAAACTGAAGTTATTTTTAAGTAAAATAAAGCACCTGACATTTCACAGTGTTGTGTACATATTGTCATTATTTTTAGTAAGAAGCCAAACTGAATGAAATAGGAGATGTATTGAACAACTTTATCTGGATTGTGATCCTTTTGTGTTCAGTTTAATACCAAAAATATGGGGTCGGTTCATCCTCAGTGGCTGAGTAATTGCAGAATGGACAAGGAGACTCTACCCAGAATCAGAAGCAATGCAAGTCTGATGAAGTCACCTACATCTAAAATTACATCTCTGTAAACCTCTTTTACACTGAAAAGCAAAACAAAACCAATGTGGATTGCTATGCAGAGTGCATCTTTGGAAGTTATGCCATTCAGCTGTAACTCCAAGAAATACTACTTGGAAGCCAAAATCAAACAGTAAATCACAGAGCAAACTCAGGCACAAATAATTTGGATATAAAAGTTATCTCCCAAGTTAATAAATGCACATGCATTGTGTAAAGGCAGGGATTAAACTAGAAATCCCTTTGCAGAAAGGGTCTGGCTTTCCAGCAGTCTTGAAGTTTTAATGCAGAACAGATAAAGAGGAGGTTTTTATTAGGAAAAGAAACAACCTGGAAGTGTTTCCCTGAGGAAGGCATTGTGGCCTAGCAGCTGCCACCACCTATCAACCTCCATGTGACTGCTTTAAAAATCAATTATTTGGGTGCTGGACATGCCCAGGATTGCTCCATCCTGCACTAGCACAAGCAATTCCCTTTGCACAACCCTGTGTGCCCCACGGAAGGAATTGCTTCCAAAACAAGGAATTAGCAAACAACAAGGATGGCAAAACACAACCTATCATCTCCTTCTTTCCATCACTATTAAGTAAACTGAAAATTATATTCCCACTGACAGCAAAATTTTGACGACTGCAGTTGAGACTGATGAGAGGTATTAAATGCAGAGATATTCTTTGGTGTGCTTGGCTTCAAAGGCACCACTTCATTTTAAGCACCAGGGATTGCCAATTACTCCTGCTTGAGGCACTCTGTCCTCCTGCCTTCCACAGCACTGGAGGGAGAGTTCACCTTGCACAGAGTTCTCACAACATTTTTTAAGAGTCAGTAATCCCTACTGGCCAACACCTTTCCGTTCACTGTCTCAGGAAATTCTGCATACTGTAAAAGCATCATGGATTGTGACAGAACCACTCAGCATTGCTTCTTGTCTCTCTCCCAGTGACAACTTGGCTCATGCTATTTCCCTGACCTGATTGCTTCCTCTTGTGGCAGCTAAGTATCCCCAAAAGCAAATGACATTTTAAGCCTCCTATGTTTCCACCAGCCAGGGAAATGTGAGCTACAAAGAAAAATAACACCAACACCAGATGTCACATGGGACAGAAAGTTAAATGAAATAATAGGATGAGTCAGCATCACAGTCTGGTCTGTGGGATCTGATTCCACGCATCAGCCTTGGCAGCAGAGATCAGGTTGTTCTCTTTTCTTTGCAGCAACAGTTCACCATTTGCCCCAACTGATCAAGTTCCACCAGGAATGCTACTTAAGTTTCTGGAACAATTTACTCTTTTTCAAACACCCTTGCAGCACACATATTCTGTCTTTACCTCAGTATTCCATGCAAAATGGAAGAAAGGCTGTCACACAGAGGAGGTGGGGAACCAGCTCACCCTGGAATTCAAGTGCAGCAGTTGAGAATAATGCACAAATGGCTATTTTTTTATCTGGAACATGTTCAGTCTAAGTTCTTGCCAACTTCATTCCAACAGTTATGGATTCATTTCTTGTCATTTGCTGTGCTCTTTTGCAATTTCTGACAGAGAAATGATGTATTTGAAATGGAATGCCTCATGTATTCTGTAGATTACCATTGTGAGCAGCACTGCTCTGACCTTTTCAGTAGGCTGTAATTTCATTTGCTGCCAGGGCTATTTAGGTTGTCCTCTTCTGTCTCAGGTTCTCTAAACTGCAGGTAACAGACAAGAATGGCCAACCAGCCAAACAACAAAAAACAGTATTTAAAATTAAGTCTCAAAGTATAACAAAAAAAATAATTGCACCTTGCAACAGGAACCCTGTGTTGAAAAGAAGTTTCATCCTGGCATTGCAGTTGATTCTGAACACTGTGACTGGCACCAGGTGAATCCATTCATCCAGCCTTTTCAGCTACTGTCACAGCACAGCTGGCCTGTAACTGCAAAGATAAATTTGTCTGGTATCAGACACCCAAACTTGACCAGCCAAAAGTAAAACAAACACAAACTGAGACCTCAGCCAGCCCCATTCAGTTTGGAATGCAGACACATCACTGATCAGAGAGCTGGGCAGTGCAGAGATCCCAACCAACTGGCTATCCAAACCCAGGAAACTCAAACCCCCTATAAAAGAAAGGTCTGAAATAAAACATGCTGTTTGTTGCTGACCCTGGGTGAGCCATGTTGTTTGTCTGTCTCCAATCAATGACCTCAAGTAACAAGCTACAATTAAACCCATTCCAGCTAAACAGCTACAACACTGTCATCCTCACTCAGGAATACTAAAATGTCTCAACTTTGTCTCTTCTTGGGTTTAGGATCTTTCCCTGTTTCAATTGACTCACAATGGAATCTGTCCATAGTACTGACTGAATCTCCTATGAAGTAGTTAAGTTTATATTAAGACAGGAGAGATGCCTTGATATAAAAAAAAGAAAACCAAACAAAAAAACCCCCAAAAGACAAAATATCCCAAACCATAAATACTGCCTAAATAGATGTATTTAAGAAAGTTAACAAACCTGAAGACAGATGAGTATAGACCCATTATTTGTGATCTGGTCTTTAGATTGCTGATATTTTTAAAATAATTTCTTATTAAAACCAATATCTTTGATATTTCTGTAGCATTAGCTGTGCCCTTCCTTTCCATTGAATACATTATTTTACCTTTTCCCCTTTAAGCACATTATTAACTCTATCATTCTATCCTCATTCTCTGTAAAGTTTGTAACAGTAACACAGTTATATAAAACAAGAACACAATTTCCTGCATTGCTAAATGCATGGATATTTATTCATACTACACACCGCAGCAGTTGCTCCCTTATTATTTTAGAAAATAACTATTCTTTCTGTGTAAGATAAAGGCCCAAAAGGTAGCATAAAACATCATGGCTCTCTAGACAGCAGCTTCTTGATTCAGTATATCTGCATTTAGAAATACTAAATTGAACACAGGCAGTTCAATGTCTTCAGTTCCTATTTTACCTTTAAAGCAAGGCTCAATACATCACTTCCCTATGGAATAAGGAAAGGTGTAAACTGAGAATGACTGGAAAATATATTTATTAAATAATATTCAGTCTTTCTGTGGAACATAAATAAGTCATTAGACCTTGTCTTCATTTCTTGTACCATTTACATCAGGTATGATTTTACAGCTCTTTACTGTGCATGTGGTGTCAGCACCTCTATAGTGCAGGACAAATACACAAGTGCTTTGCAGACAGTGCAGAAGATGGTAAAGAAGGGCCTTGAGCCAGACAGGAAACTCCTCTAGATGGGAGTTAGATGGAGCAATAAGCACAGCAAGAGAAAGAAGAAGGGGAACACTCAAAACTGACCAAGCCAGGGTATCCATTTGTAAGCAGATGACGGAGAATCTGAAAGGAATTGAAGCATTGAAAACCTTTTTTATTCATTCCTAAGTGTATCACAGCATCCTCTACATTTACCATAAGTACTCCCTTTAGCCACAGTCCTCTTATAATCATTACTTCCCACAGAGGTAAAGAGAAAAATAGAAAGTAACTATTTTAATTTTCGGCACAGAAAAAAGCACTCAATCTTCTGACAAGCAAATAGGTTGAAACAACTCTCCTGTCACATGTACAGCTATATCTTGGTAACTTTCTGTTTGCTTATTCAATAGAATTATTTATTTCTGATAGAGGTTCATTGGGAGTTCTTGGAACATGTTGCAAGTTTGTGCTAGACTGCCCTACAGAAAAAGTGCTTTTGGAGTCATCCAATTCATGTGCTTAATGAGGCTGTGGTAAATAAGGGGAGAGGAAAGGAGCCAGAATTTTTGCAGTTGGCAAGTGGATTTTTATGTTTGTGCTTTTGTGGGGTTTGTGCTTGTTGGACTTTTTCCAACATTTGCTGAAACTTTCCAGAACATGCCAATGCTTATAGCATTTTTCTCAAAGTACAGCTTTGCATAACTTTTACTTTTTTCTGTTAATGCAGGCTGTCCCATAGGCTGATCATATGGTCACCTAGAGCACAGATGGGAAGAGCAATCATTCCTATTGAGAAGAGTCTGTGTTGGGCTTTTTATTTTAGAAATTGGAAACAAAAGATTTTATATAATCTTACTGGTATTGCATAGTAAGATCACTGAGAAAGTCTATTAATTTTAATTAATAATTCAGGGCAAGACTTATCATCATGTCATCTGTGGTTTTTTCCAGACAAGGAGCTGCACCTCAGTCATGCACCTCCTGGAATGGCCCTCAGAGCACTCCTAAAGTGGCAATGGGTGAAATGTCTCCATGACCACTGCTGTGATGGAGCACAGACACCAGGCAGGAAACTCTCCATGACCACTGCTGTGATGGAGCACAGACAGCAGGCAGGAAACCCAGTCCTGGGTGTAGCATCTCTCAGTTTTCTGAGGCATAAACCCAGCTCCACCTCTCTGTCTGGAGCCTCTTGTATTAGTTGGCTAAAACACTAACATGAACTCTTCCTGGTTTTATCCTGTTCACAGGTCTCTGTACTCGTTTTCACCACCTAATTATGCAGAGCTGAGATCCTGATTCCATCAGGAACCACCAAAATGTTTACCCCAAACTGCAGTGGGGATGGAATACCAGTGAGATACCAAATAATGAAAAGGTTTTACTTCTAGATGGAGTCCAGAGGAGAAAAATATGATCTTCCATAATTAGAATTCAGCATGTTTCTTCTGTGACCCAAATATTCTTTGTAGCTCTCCTGAGACTGATCTATCTTCACAAGAGCAGTCTAAATGCTACACTCAGACTTACATAAAATATATTTAAATTGCAATAAGTGTTACCTCATATATTTTCACTGGCTGTGCTCTGTGATGCTTAAGCATCTCTGCTGCCACTTGCACTGTTCACACCAAGTAACTTCAGGTTCTGTTGTTTCCCTCCTAGCAATCAGACACTGCTTTGAAGGGTGAGCCATAATGATGACAGCACCTCCAGGAGAGCTCTGCAAGAGCTTCTGGTGTTCACACTGGGACATTGGTTGGGCTGTTCAATCCCAATCTAACCAATCTAACTCCCAAAGTAAAAATCCTCACAGCAATGTCAAAAACCTGAATACTAATATGTTTTCAGACACTAAGAGCCTCAGATGTAAATTACCTCAACTGAAGTCACAAAAGTTCATCAGTTCAGGAAACTGGGTTCAGTTCATTTGCCACACCAGTTTGAATTCTGATATTATCTAATAAAACAACAATTCAGGTTGCAGAGAGCAAGATTTCAAAATGGCTTCTCTCATTTTTGTCTAAAGTAATCTTGAGTGGAAAAGGAAGGATCTGTCAGCAAATAGACTGTGATGTGCCAAGCTATGGGGAAAATAAACACAGAAGTAACATTAGATATTTTTGAAATGTGTCAGTTCAGAGAAGGAGTGGCACAATTTGCTCTGCCATTGGTAAAATGTGACATCTGTAAGAATGGCCTGTTCCTGGAGACAGCCAATAACTATCAGAACAAGAAAACCAGGTTTTGAGATGGTTATAATACTTCCAAATATCCCAAGCATTCCATCTGCCATACCAGAAGTCATGTACTTCACAGGGTGTTGAGTCCTCTTGGGGATTCATATCAGTGTTCCTGTTGCTATTTCTGTAAATATTTAGCTGTGTTATTTATGGGGACAGAGCTGCCAAAAATCTATGCAACATTGTGTCATTAGAAACACAGAAAATTTAAAAATTAGCAACAAGCCCTTTTCTACCTTGCTAAAAATCAGCAAGTTACATCAGAATCTGAGCACCCTGAACTGCTGTCCCTGGCAGAGGAAAGTACAGCAGCCCCTTTTCAGTGCAATCCAAGCACAGTGACACTATAGAGGAAGGGGCAGCAACTTTGGCTATCTGCAATTATCAGTTCCCTGTTTTCAAGGTCATAGAGGGCAAAAGCTGGACAAAACTTCTGCTTTTCCCTCAAATACTGCGCTCTCCTTGAAGAGGTGGATGGACCCCAGGTGTGAAGTAGGATGCTATCTCTCTGCAGCTGCTACTCTGTATTTTATTTTTCACCAGAAGATAATGACAGGCAGTGCACAGAGCGCAGTTTTAAGGTAATGAAGATACAGCTCAGGACCCAGAATTTTGGGTAGAAATCAGTAGTGCTGCAACAGCTGCTGCAGAATGTCCTACAGCCTTACTGGGGTTCTGCCAATGAAACTGTTGGATTTGCTCCTGCCTGTGTGGCTGGATTTACTTCCCACAAAACACTGCAAGTTTCTACAGATGCAGAGGGAATCACAGCCTTAGAGCAGAGCAGAGAGAAAGTGGTGGTGGTGGAGAGGCAGGAGAGAATGACAAGTTCTTGCAACGTATGGAGTTATTGGTGGGTTCTGATAGCACAGCCAAAGGAATTTTTCCCTTTCTCATGTCGTGGCTTGGGACTGGCTGGATGCCAGGCACCTATCGCTGGTCAAGGGCTCTGTGCAAATCACAGACAGGATGGGATTGCTGTGGAACTGCCTTGAGCTGTTTTATTTTCCAGCATCAGTCTCATTCCATGGTGATGACAATGGGAAGATGCCAGCAGCTCACATTCCAGGCAGCAGACCAAGAACTTCATGTTACAACTCACTTTAGAAGTTTTTTGACCAATCCCACAAAGCAAAAGCACATTGACAGTAGTTCTATCCAACCACGATAAGCACAGGTACCTTTGGTTAAACAATGCTTGCTTATTTTGAATACAACACAACACACAGAGCTCCATTATTAAGCTTCAAACTTCTTAATATCTTGCTAGATAAACTTTTCTATAGCTTAGGGAATTATTTTAGACAAACGTTAATACACAGATCATTGTGCTATTTGTCCTTGCTTTTCTACTTTTTAAATAAATTTTCTGCTGACCAATCTCATGGCTGCTGCTTAGCTCTACTCACAGTTCTGCTGTACCTGAGGCTGCCTTTTGCAGCTTTCCCAAAACCCTCTGATTTTGTGGATTCCCACAGGCACCCACAAAAAAAGCTTGCTTTTTTTTAACTCCTTCTCTGAAACTGGACAGAGGAGACAAAATATAATGAAGCATTCATGGGCTGAAATATGGACTGGGAAAAAACACTCCTCAATTACCGTCAAGGGCAAAACTAGATCCAGCTTGGAGATATAAAGTGAATTTATTACGAACAAAATCAGAGCAGGATAATGAGAATTAAAATAAGCCCTTAAAAGCACCTTTCCCCCCCACCCCCAACAATCCCTCCCTCCTTCCCACTGACAGTGCAGAGAGCCAGGGAGTGGGGCTTATCCTCAGCCTATCACATCTGGTTTTACTCACTGCTCAGGGAGAGGAGCCCCTGAGCCCCTGCACTATGCTGCTCACAGATGCCCACTCTGTGGCCCCTGCACTCCCAAAAACCAGGCCATGCAAAACCCATGTAAGAAAAATAGCCCAAAAAACCAACAAGCTAAATCTAAGTCCAAATAAGTGAGAAAACGATTAAGAGCTGTCAATTCACAACAGCTGCAAGGCGTGCACTGTGTAATGTTGTTTACATCCATGTTTTTCCACAGCATGCTACTGAAGAGGCAGGAGCATTAGGTAAAAAAAAAAAAAAAGAAAAGCCTTTGTTCTAGGAAACTCACAATATATTATTTTAAAAAGAAAAATGAATATAGTGTCCACTACACAACTTATTGCACTTGCCAGAGGAAGTCCCTATGGCCACACATCTAAAAGCACATACTTTTAATAAACATACATTGGCAGATCAATACAAATTAATTGTTTTCTGCATTGGGAAATATTAACTTTATAGGTGCAGTTAATGAATTTTCAAACCCTGCACTTCTTTTGTTGCTGTGTGCAAAACCAGTTTAAAATGAGCCTCAAAACCTTAACTTAGTCCTCCTTCTGAGGTAGGATTATTATCCAGCAGGGTTGTCAAGTTTCTTGCAAACTTGTACATCATCTTGTCTTTACACCTTATGTTCAAATGCTGGTCACAAACACAATTGTTCTAGATTTGGTTTTGAGATAGGGCTATTTTGTAGGATTGCATGTGAAAGATATTCAAGTTTCAAACCACAGATTCCTTTATGTCTTTTATGACCTTAGACACCCTTAAATAATTTAAATAATTTAATTCCTTTTCTCCTCTTGAGCACAGTGAGAAAAAAAAGTTCACAAAGCATCATCCAGAATTAACAGTAGAAAGCACTACAATGTCCACTTCTGTTAAGAAGCCAACAGTGACCACCTAAAGCTCAAAGCTGTATTCTACATGAAAATTGGAAAACCAACAGTCATGCTGTTTTACCTCTGCTGTTGCCAGTAATTCTACTCATCCTTCTGGAGTTTGCTCCTGGATTTACCTGAACTACCTCTCTAGAGAAAGGAATTTATCTCTGAGCAGTCCTAACAGCAGAACAGAGCTGGATATTTGAGGTTGAGCTACTGAACAACAGTAGATGGAAAATAAGGATATTAGCACAGCTGATAAGGTCTCCCAAACTCATTGAGTGATATTCATAAGATGAAAATTATTAATTCATGTCTCTGTACAGGGTTAGGCTGATCCTTGAAAACCCATGTAGAAAATAAATTTGCAAAAAGCTTAAATACAGGTCTCTCACAGTGCAGACTGTGCATTCAGACTTGCATTGAATCCCCTGAGAGGATCCCTGTTTTACTGCAGCACTTTGGACCAGCCACCAGTTGAAGGAGTGACTGCTCCCTCCTGTGGGCTGTGCACCATCCCTGCTTTCACTCTAATATCGTCTGTGCTCACTAGCACGGTACAGAACAAAACCCACTGATTCCATCACCCAAAGAAAGCAGTCTGGTAAAACAGGAGAGCTCAGAATACACAGGGACACTGTGGGAATCTATAAAATCAGAGGGTTTTGGGAAAGCTGCAAAAGGCAGCCTCAGACACAGCAGAACTGTGATTAGAGCTAAGCAGTACCTATTAGATTGGTCAGCTGAAAAATTATGTAAAAAGTAGAAAAGTAAGGACAAATAGAACAATGGTCTGTGTATTAATGCTTGTCTAAAATAACTCCCTAAGCTATAGAAAAGTTTATCTAGTGAGATATTAGGGAGTTCTATGCTTAATAATGGAGCTCTGTGCATTGTGTTTTAAGGCTCACAAGCAGGTATTGTATTTGAAATAAGCAAGCATTGTTTTAACCAAAGGTACCTGTGCTTATGGTGATTGATAGAACTACTGTCAATGTGCTTTTGCTTTGTGTGATTGGTCAAGAAACTTCTAAAGTGAGTTGTAACATGAAGTTCTTGGTCTGCTGCCTGGGATGTGAGCTGCTGGCATCTTCCCATTGTCATAACCATGGAATGAGACTGATGCTGGAAAATAAAACAGCTCAAGGCAGTTCCACAGCAATCCCATCCTGTCTGTGATTTGTACAGAGACCCTGGCAGGCGATAGGACACTACCAAGAGTAGTTACTGCACTGCTTTAATATTTCTTAGCTCTTTTAGACATCTTTTTCCTGGCTGCAGGCTTTGAGAAACCCCTGTGTCCCAAGGCAGGCACTGGATCTTGCAGAGAGCCTGGCTCTGTGCTGAACACCCACCACATCTGCATCTGCAGAGGGCAGGGGCTCATCTCCCTGGGCTGGACATGTGCCTGATCCCTCCTCTTCTGCTCCCTCTGGGGATGTGGCAGTGGTCTTCAATGGCACACAGTCACACAGTGACACACACAGTCACACAATGACACACACAGTCACACAATGACACACAGTCACACAGTGACACACACAGTCACACAATGACACACACAGTCACACAGTGACACACACAGTCACACAGTGACACACACAGTCACACAATGACACACAGTCACACAGTGACACACAGTCACACAGTGACACACACAGTCACACAGTGACACACAGTCACACAATGACACACAGTCACACAATGACACACACAGTCACACAGTGACACACACAGTCACACAGTGACACACAGTCACACAATGACACACAGTCACACAATGACACACAATCACACAGTGACACACACAGTCACACAGTGACACACACAGTCACACAATGACACACACAGTCACACAATGACACACAGTCACACAGTGACACACACAGTCACACAGTGACACACAGTCACACAGTGACACAGTCACACAGTGACACAGTCACACAGTGACACACAGTCACACAGTGACACACACAGTCACACAGTGACACACACAGTCACACAATGACACACAGTCACACAGTGACACACACAGTCACACAGTGACACACAGTCACACAATGACACACAGTCACACAATGACACACAATCACACAGTGACACACACAGTCACAGAGTGACACACAGTCACACAGTGACACACACAGTGACACACACAGTCACACAGTGACACACAGTCACACAGTGACACACACAGTCACACAATGGCACACAGTCACACAATGGCACACAGTCACACAGTGACACACAGTCACACAATGACACACACAGTCACACAATGACACACACAGTCACACAGTGACACACAGTCACACAGTGACACACACAGTCACACAATGACACACACAGTCATACAATGACACACAGTCACACAGTGACACACAGTCACACAGTGACACACACAGTCACACAATGGCACACACAGTCACACAATGGCACACAGTCACACAGTGACACACACAGTCACACAATGACACACAGTCACACAATGACACACAGTCACACAGTGACACACACAGTCACACAATGGCACACAGTCACACAGTGACACACACAGTCACACAGTGACACACAGTCACACAATGACACACAGTCACACAGTGACACACAGTCACACAGTGACACACACAGTCACACAATGGCACACAGTCACACAGTGACACAGTCACACAATGGCACACAGTCACACAGTGACACACACAGTCACACAGTGACACACACAGTCACACAATGACACACAGTCACACAGTGACACACACAGTCACACAATGACACACACAGTCACACAGTGACACACAGTCACACAGTGACACACACAGTCACACAGTGACACACACAGTCACACAGTGACACACAGTCACTGCAGTGTAGGAGCCAGGGGGTAGCACGGTGGGGATGGATGGAGAGCAGAGATCTCTGCAGCCAGGTCAGGAACTTGGGGTTCATTGCAAAGGGCCTGGGTGCAGGGCCCTGCTGGGAGCTGCCAGGCACAGCTGGAGCAGGACTGAGAGAAGAGAGGGGGAGAGAGGATGAGAGGGAAAGAGAGCAAAAGCATAAGAGAGTAAAAGGGGTAAGAGAGTGAGGTTCCCGTTACAATACCATAAATCTTCTGTGTTGAATATTCTGATTCTCACTAACCAATCTAGTACAAGATACAAATCCTATAGCATTTCCATACAGCCTATAAGAATCCCTACATTACCATACTGTGCTACATTTTAAACCCTAAAAACTCCTCTTTGGGCCCCTTCTGCCAAGCTGGCAGGGTCTGCTCTGACCCTTGGGGCTGCCTGCAAGCAGAGGGTGTTGTTTCATCAAAAGGGGATCACCTTCAGCCAGCCACACCATTGTTTTCCCATTGTTCAGTGACAAAAGGATCTCAAAGCTTGCTTTCATTTCAATCTCGCTTATAGTTTCTATATTCTCAAAATCTGTTGCCAGACAATCATATGTATAAGGCTTTCCTGTTTTATCTTCCCCAACACTGCAGTACTTGACATTAGCAAACTATTTCTAATATCCTTTCCACACTGTCTCTTTCTCCACAGAGCCCATTCATCTCAAATATTTGTATTCCAAGACAGCCAGATAGTTAGAGAGTGGCTCCTTGAAACCTCTACTTTTAAGTAGAGGTGTAGTAGATTAGCACATTCTTCCTTGAAAAGCTAGTCTGTGACTTTCCTGCACATGTGAATGTGATCTTTATTGGCAGATAATGAGCATTTGACTACCTTCATGCTGCTGAATCAATAAATGCACACAGAATGCCAAGTAAGTTGAAATTCATTTGGTTGTCTCCATAAAAGTTGCATGAAAACATTCATAACCTTGTTACATATCAGCTTTACATCTGTCATCTCTCTTATTTTTCCCTTTCTTTAATAATTTCTTCTGCTTTTCTCCCAGTTCATCTTTCTTTTGTATTCTTTATTTTTGTGCCATTCCCTTTTATTCCAACTTGCCTTTTGATCTTGTTGCCAGAGGGCAAGAACTGATAGTGGTGGCACAGAGAAAGCATTCAAGTTTTTGAAAACAGAGGGGAATGAAGAAATCTCTCACATACACAATGATAGATTTCATTCATATTCTGAAACATCAGGATGAACACAATTAATTTTTTTTTAATTACAAAGAAATAAAAGTTTCCAGTCTTGAGTGATTTGGCACAAGTGAAAATATCCTGCCTTTCAAGCAAGAAATGTAACTTTAGCAGTGCTATTTTTGCAGGTCTGACAATTAAGTTGTTAGATAATAAAGAAAGATTATCTTATTATTTACAGAACTGCAATGTGTAAATACTATTTATTTTCAAAAGTATAATAGAATGAATGTTAGTTGGTGATAAAAACATCAATTAAAATAATGTAAAGCTGCCATTGAAACTCAGTCTTTCATTCATCTCATGTTGTGGACATATGGTCACCATACCAAGTTCTGATACTGCATAAGTTGGTGGGTCAGGCTGGATACACATGGAACCTAACAAGCAACTACTGTCAGTAACATTACTACTAAAAGAACCACGATTCAGATGTTATATACTTAGCTAGAAAATGCAGTTTCTTCATATTGACATTTAGAAGGTGTTCAAATGTAATGAAAAGTTATTCTTGTTCTATAGTTGCCTGATACAGCACCAAGTAAGCCCATTGGAATCAATGAAGTTCTGCTGGACTGCCCAGATTTCTTCAGTTTTTGGTTGTAGAGCTTCAAAATTGGTGGTAGAAACTGCAGGGATCCTTTTGTGTTCATTAGGGCAGCTTTTTGTCTCCTTACTTTATGGACTAGCCAGTGCCTTTTAAACTTCTTTTACTCTCATAAAAGCATAGAAGGAATGAATGCCATCTCTTATTTATTGCAAATATCTATTTTGCTATTAGGAGGAATAAATAGTAATACACATCATGAATTCAAATCAATCTGCATCTATATTTGTTCTGACAAATGTAATAGATACAGAAGTGATGTTATCTCAGCAATTGCTTCAGGAATGCAGTTCCAGTACTGTATATTAACCCAAGCACAGAATACAGGTCCACATGGCACAGTGAAGAAAAATACAGAATATAGCCCTTATGGGATCCCTTGCTGATTCAGTAATTTTGCTTTCATTATCCAGACGTATGAAATGGGGGTGTTTCATTTTGTGCAGCATTAAATATAGAATTGGAATAGAACTTTCCAACATTCAAGTTGTGTATCTGATTATTTTGTATTTGGGTTCATCCTTTTTAAAAGGAGGCAGATATTTTTTTTTTTTTCTAAATAACTTATGTACATGCTATACTGGTTAGCATCATACTGTTTTAAACTGAGGATTAAAATGAATGTTAATGTGCTTCAAAAAGTTGAGGACACAATGTCTTTATGTCACCAAATACAAGTTTGGTATTAACTGAACTTTAGTCCTAAGCAAAACCAGAATTTACTTAATAGAGCTGTAACCTTGCTAAATACATATACAATTCCTATTTTATGTCAAGAAGAATTTCATTAAGTACTTATTCAATCTTCTTTTGATAAATTTTCATAGAAATCCTGTATGCTCATTACCTAGTTTTTCTTCCTTCAGCTGTGGCTTCCAAGATTTATTGTGAACTATTTATGTTGTTGAAAGATCCTGAAAATTCACATTTTACATTGTGGGGCAACCTGCACTATCAAGTGTATTTAGAAATTAATTCTCAATGTCATGTTTAAGGGCATTAGCCATGTGCTCTTAACAAAGAAGCAAATATTTTTGGTGTGGTTTCTGTTCTAAACTTGGTGTTACTTATTTGCATGGCAAGTTGCTGAAATTGAATTATGAAGTACAGAAATGCTGGAGACATTATTATGAATAGAAAATTACTTCATTAATAATATCTGCTATTCTAAAAGAAGCAGGACAAAAGAACTGTCACTAGGATGTGTATGCCTGTTGTTTTATCTGTCATTCATTTAAAGGAACTGATATGATTTTTATTTTTTGATTCCGGGGGAGTGGTAGATGGCTATAAGACAATTTTTCCTCATGCTATTTTTTGACTAATTAGGAAGAAAATTCTCCCAGTTTAGTGTATTCTTTATCAACTTTGTACTTGTGTTCAAATGAAATTCTTTAATTGCAGAAAGTGCAACATTGGTACCACACAGACCCAATCAGATTTGAGAGTGAGACACTTGAGTATTCCTGTCCATTTTCTGTAAGACAACTCAAATTCACAAATTCAAATGAATCAATAATAAAAGACCAGTTCTCCTCACAGCATCCTCTAAAATCTCAGCTTTTGATTTGATTGCAGCACCTTTGGCCTAAAACTAAATTGCTTGTGTTTTCAGACTTCTAACTTCAAACCTCTTTTCCCCCAACCAAAACCCACATGGCACACGTGGAACCCAAAGCCTAACTTTACTCTGCAAGTACTTTTTGGGTACTTCTCAGTTCTCACTTTCTTTAGGCAACTTACTTGCTAGGACTGCAAGGAAAGTGCATTTTGAAACGAGGTAAAAGACACTGCATAGAAAAAGAATGACTGGACACTAGGTTGCTGTATCAACTGCCAGAAGCACAAGTTCACTGATTTGTACACTCCACCCAAAGTGGCTTTGTGGTGTAGAAGGAAAAATGGCCTCTGTATAGAACAAGGGACACCTCCAGCATCATTCCCAGCTGACCCTGACCTTAGCTCATCACCTGTATGAATTCCCTGAGCATTTCCTATGGGAATGTTCAAGTTTGGCTGCCTTCAACAGCCAGGTTACACTCAATATGCCCATAAAGTAAATATGGTTTAAATTATGTTTCTAACATTTAAAATTATTAATATTTTCCTTATATACCTATTTTTGATCACACACCAGGCTACAATTACCCATAACAGGAATTATGATGACCTCTGGGTCATATTTTCCAAATACAGAGTGAAAGATAAGTGCAGTTAGACTATTCCTAAGTACCACTGACCTTGCAGACCTGTTCAGAGCCTCTTGTGAGTGAAGAACAATGACATTGTAGCAGCATAATAGACAGCACAGTGGGTGATGCATGCTAACAGAATTATGTGTTTGATTTAGCATGACTAAAGGCAGCTAGTGACAAGATTACTGCTGAAGTTAAATCATCCTGAAAACATGATCCCTGGTGAATGCTGTGCAGAACGAGGCTGCACAGGGAGTTTGTGCACACAAGGCTGCTACATGGATGCCTACAACATCCACACATGACAACAGAACAGCTCCAGAGCTGCCCTAATCTCTCTAATCTCTCTGGTTCTACTCTTCTGGTGATCCAAAGTCAGCCCTGGGATGGTCCAAGTGCATGAATTACTGTCTGCTAGAGGTGCACCCTGAGGGCTTCTGTGTGCAGCATCACACGAGCCCTGCTAATGTCACCCTGTTGGTATAAACTGAGCTAGCTGGACCTTAAGGGACAAGATTGTGCACTGATATTGTAAGAGAAATTAGGTACTAAGAAGGAGGCTGGAGGATTTGAATATTTCTGCCTCCAGCTTAAGCAACACTAAATCTTGGTCTTTTTCTTAAAAACTAGGTGAATTAACCCATTTGGCATTCCTATGCCAAAAATGTCAGTAATACACTAAGAACTGTCAAAAGAGTAACAATTCCAATCCTTACTTTATAAAAATAATTCATTGGAAGAAGTCAGGAAGAAGGATGAAACATGCCAATATCCTACCCTGAGAATCATTCTGTTGATTTGCACAGGTTTCTTATTATATACCCATCTAATGCATTGGACAAGTAATTTGTGCTTGTGATGACACCAATACTTGCAAAGCTTACCAGATAAACCATGTTCTCTTCAGACAGCACAACATTTCTTGGTGGTTGCATTTGCTAATTACATTTAGACTCAATGTTCTTAAGGGTCTTTCCCAACCAAAGTGATTCCATCATTCTCTAAGTCGCACATCCTGCTTGTCCTGGTTTAGGGCAAATTTGGCAGCAAACCTCAAAAAGGGAGCTGCAGTGATGGGACAGCAGCCCAGCTTGTACATGGGACAGTACAGACCCAAATCGTTCAGAGCAGGGTCCTTTAGCAAATCCTCACCACACACTGCAGCTCATTTCAAACTTTTGGGATTTTGCAGGCATGGAGGAAGTTTCACTCCTCTGCAAAATAGAATGCATGTGCAATCTCTCCAGTAAGGGTTTCTGGAGACCAAGTGATCATTGTACTCTCTGGTTCTTTACTTCAATCTTCTTAATTTATAATCTTAATTTACTTTAGAGCATTTTTGTAGCGTAATGTCTCACTAGGATGATACAGGATATTAAACCATATGTGGCATATAAATTATATGGGTTATTGCCAATGACATTATAAAGAGTACATGGAGCATTTAATGGAATACTCTAATTTACATTGTAATGGCTCTGTTGCAAACAGGGATGTAGGGCACCACAACTGACATGTCAGTCACTCAACTGCTTCAGTGGCATTATATCATCTCCACAACTCTCCCTTCATCTGTCCTGCACTTAGTGCTGCTCAGCACAATCATCTTAATGCTTCCTTTACTACTTGCTTGTAGTAGCCAAGTCTGATAAAGGTAAATTACTTGTTTTGCAAAATGCCAGGAGGTTTTATTTGTACACTTCTTTTGTAAATCCTTCAAATGAAACTATCTTGCTTGTCTTCTATGCAATTATTTACAGAGGAAAAAATTTCAGCTTGAACAGAGTAACAGAATGCAATATCTGAGTGTTACTTTTTGAATTCACAGCAGTATATTCATAAAGGACTCAAATGATTTTTTTTAAATTATTTGAAATAGAAATCAAATTAGGACAAAAATATTTGAAAACTACTCTGATGAACGACTCAGACAATTCTGATAAAAATGCTCATTAAGTAATTTATGAGGAAAACTGAGATACTCCTCCCTTTCACTATCCCAAAACATACATAAGTTAATACTATTATATAATACTTAAGAATTAAGCTCATCCCTTTAAAGCTAGAATTTCATCTTTCAATAGAATAGTGTGCCCCCACTGTAACAGAGATTAGTACAGAGATGATGTGGAATGTTGCACATTGTGAGTCACAGACTGGCAGTCAAAATAGGTATAAAAGAGGTTTTATATAATATTTTTAAAATTATGCAAACATGGTTTCTTAAAAAAATTAATTGAAAAAGAGATTAAAAAAATAGAAAAATAACTCGTGTTTACTGTAGATAAATACACTTTATTCAAATTTTCAATTTACTTTCACTTCCTATAATAGGCCTATTTTGTTTGCCAGGCAAGTTCTCTATCACTTTTTCCATTGATTTTGATTGACATATGCACAATTAGAGTTACAGACATGTTAATTAATTTAGCAATTGAACACGATGACTGATCAGTGTTCATTAAATGGAAGAACAAAATTCAATCACAACTAAACATGTTTAAACAAGTCAGCTTTGTTTCAAAAGCATGGACTTATTCTAATAAATTGATTTGGATGTATAAGTGTCCCGTTATTCAAATAGTTTTAAAAGTAACATAGCTCAAAGGAAAATGCCATTTTCTACACCAACAGAGCATGTAATAGTTTGTAGTTACAAGCAAAGTTTAAATTGCACAGAAGTTGACTCTTGTTCCTTGCAAGCTTTGTTCTAGAAGGAATGGGTCAGACTTCAGCATGATGCATCATATTGACATGTTGACTGCTTGTTGCAATCCATTTCTAACCTTTATTTTAAAGGCATAAAAGTCACCTTTCCTTTCCATGGTATGTTCCTTACTTTTAGTGGCCTGTATTGACTGTAAATGCTGAACTGCATTCATCTGCCCACTTAAAACATCCACTCAAAAAGTCTAACATGAACTTTGAAAACCAGTTCACAACCGCTACACACACCTACATCAAAATTCTCTTTAGAATTCACTTACCCTGTAAAAGTTCCAGTACATCTTCATTTCACTATTACAGGAGGGGGAAATGCTCTGAATCTTCAGTTATTTTACATCCCTGACAAAGCAGATGTCCTGTATTATTTAAATGACTATTGCTGATTAAAAGCATATTTGAAGTGAACTCTGTATGGACACTCAGGTGCCACTGCCCCATCAACAAATGCTTGTGTCAGCCAAAGTACTTGGGAAGACCTGCCTTGAAGCTGAGTGCACACACATCTCCTCACACAAACCTGTAGAAAAATGTCATTCCTGGGCTTCAATGAGCAGGCAGAAGCTTTGAAGAACATTTGCACTTCAGATTAATACTTAAATGAATTCTCTCTTCTAACAGCAATACACCTTGTCCCCTTTTTCATCAGAAAACTGCTTGGAGATATGTTCTTTGCAGTTCATTCCATCTCTGAAAATTCTGGGAACAGAGTAACAGTACAGTGTGATATGTAGCACTTTCAACATAGGAATAAATAATATCACCTGAAGTTTATTTCTGTAAACACATTTGGATCTACAGCTTCAGAATTATTATAAAATCTAACAAGTCACAGCTCCTATTAAAAAAATAATTTTAACCTATTTCCTTACCTATCATTTGGGAGCAGATTTTTCTTCTATGCTCACATAGAAATTATGGACATCCTACAGAGCCTTGATCTTTTAAGAGGCTATTCCACCCATTTGGGCTCCTTCAGCTGAATAATCAGGAAAAGGTGTTCCAGAAGAGCAATATTATTTACAACTGGCATTTTAAGACACACCAGCAATGCCTGGGACAAATGGGAAAAGGAGCTGGGGTGGTTCATGGTGTTGTGAAAGACTCCATGGGGAAGCCTTTTCTGTCTGCCTAGGTGGGGAAAACTCTGTGGTAAATTCTTCCAAGGCAACGCCCTGGGGATTTCCCTGAGGGGGAAGGATTCAGAGGGTTCCACATATAATTATCATGATCAACTGAAATACAACCACGATAAGCAAATGTAGGTCAGATATCCAATCTAGGCACCCACCCATATATAATGAAATCCATTTAGAGAATCTATATAGAAAAAAAAATCTTCTATTTTGCAGCAAGAAACTGAAGCACATGGATATTTCATACTGACTTGAAGGAAAATGGAACTCAGGAGAATTCACATGCTTAAATACTGTTAATTGCCTTGAAGAAATAAGTGAAAAATCTGGGGATACCTCTGGAAATCAGTCTATTCCTTTTGCTGTCTGAGGATGTACATAAAACTTTGACATCAGGCTTTCATACTAAGAAACATTGGTGCAATGATCATGGTACTGTACAAAGAATTTATTTTACAGTTTAGTAACTCCTTCAGAATATGTCAACTGCATGTCAAGCATTACATTTTTGACTGCACTCTAACACTTCTCAGTGTTTCTGATACTACTGATCACAAACAGTTCTGAAAACTCATCATTGACTGGCATAGAATAAAGTTACTCTATTCTGGTAGAAAGAAGAGATTTTTTTATCTTGCTTTCATCTAAATAAAAATAAAGTAAACCTCTCATCATCATATTTTGCTGCATCTGTCACTAAAAATTTCACTCCCATTTAATCTATTCTAATCAAACTGAAAACAGGGTCTTCTATCATTCAGGGAGAAAATGCACAGAGAAATTTCCAGAAATGCAGGATTCCTGCATCTAATGCAACAGTGACATTTTGCTACAGTACAGAGAGAAAAACATTATACTATACTGATTGTGATAATATCTGCTTTGGCTAGAAGTAAAAATTATGTAAATGATTATTTGTGTAGCTTGAAGAAAAACCAAGAGGAAATGAAGAATCCAGACAAAAAATAAAAGGCAATAAATTCTGTGAGCTGTATAAGCCTACAAGATATTCTGGCACAAATAAACATGGAATCTGGATTCTTTCAGAACAATTTTTGAGTGACTTGAAACAAACATTTTTTAATTATTCAGTTTCCTTGCTGCAAAAATCCAAACAGGTACCAAAGGGGGACAAAAAAAAAGGCTGCTCATAAATGATGAGGTTTGCAATGCTGACACCAAACATTTAAAAACTACTTAGTGCAGCAATCAATAATGGTGCAGCTGCTGCTGGACCCATTGAGAAAAGGCTACAGAACTGATCAAGTTTCAGTAAGGATTTGATTACTTCTTATATATTTGGGACTTTCTTGTTGTTATGAGTTTAATAACACATAATAGTATCAATAAAGTAATTTATAAAACCACTGTCATTAGTTAACATTTTAAAATGTGGCCCCCAAACCTCCCAAAGGTTTTTATGTTTCAGAGACAGAGAAAACATCAAGCAGTAATTTTATTAAGTATTTTCCTGTCTGGCAAATCAGCCTGCCCTTAGAAGTGTCAAAATGCAGACAGGTTTGGGGTACATTCTGCAGCTCAACACTTTTTTTGGGGTAAAATGTTTGATTGTGTGGTGGGATGAAAATTGTGTTGCAGAAGAAGCAGGGAAGTGGTAGAGAAGATGTAAAGAAACAGAGACAGTGCTTTGAAAGACTAGAATTATATGGGCAATTATATATTATTTTGCTCACTGTGTCATTTCACTTGAAAACAAAACCAAACCAACAAACATAAACCCCCAAACAAAGAAACAAACAAAACCCTCAACCAAAACAAAAAAAAACCCAAACAAACAAAAACCCCAAAAATCCCTCCAACCAAGTTCAAACAATAGTTTTGAGATGGCTATGATTTCTTAATAGCAAATTCTTTCAAATTCTGAGACTAAAAATAGCGTAAACTAAAAGCCATCAAGATAGGTAGCCCCTAGAAAATCCACTTTCTATTGTATTGGTGCAATCTGAAACATATGAAATAATTCTGGAGCTATTTTATTTTCTTAAACATACAGAGTAGACAGAGATTTAACTGAAACTCTGTTACAGAAATGTATCTATTACTCAGGAAAGGCAGACTGATATTTTTCTTGGTACAGCATGTAGTATATTATAGATTTCTGTGGAATTAGAACTTAAGGATATAGTCTCATTTTATGCTCTACTTCAGAAGCCTCTAGGAGCTACCAATCTATGTCTTTGATAAAGTCTAACATTTGTCTTTAACCTTTCTGATAAAGAAGAGAAAAATGAAGGTGGGGGCAAGCTCACCTACTGTTTTCAAAAAAGGAGTTGGGACTTTAGCTAATATTTTATTAATTGAAACAAGAATATTTTTCTAGGCTTTCTAAAAAAGTAGTTGCCCTTAAGCTGTTGGTATAGCAGCATTTAAAATAAGTTTCTGGCATCCTCAAGATGTGGGGCTTTTTTCATTTGATCTCTCTTCAGACATGCTTAACAAGAAATTAAAATCAGTTCTTAGAGCCAGAAGTATCTCTATGGAAAACCAGGTTTTGGAATAAAAGAAAATTCCTTAATTTATATTGAACTGTAGTGGTTTTATTAATACAGATCTTTAGTCTTAATATGAGTTCAATATTTTACTTTTCATGCATTTTTGGAAATAGATTTCAACACATTCTGTTCATTGAAAGCATTTTGCCATTAGAATAGAAGATCACATGGCAGAGAGAGCTGAAGATGAATCAAAACATATGGTTTCCCTTTTCTTTCACATGAGAATCCTGGTGTGCATAAAAGCTCTATGCCACAAACATTAGTGAATTGTGATTTGCTGAAAGCAAATCTGTTTGCCAGGAGCTAATTTGTGCAAAAAGCTTCTCGTGAAGCTGCTATGATTTAGACCTCAGAATAAAAATCTGATCTTTATAGTTCTTTGTATCTCAGATTCTTGCCAGGAACATTTGCTTTAGTAGCTGACAATGCTGATGAGACAGTAAATCTGTTTGCTGTGAAAGTAAACAAAGGAACTGTGCTTGTCTTGGGAGTGCTTTGATTATTGAGAAGTTGTTTTTATCCCTTTAATTATTTCATCTTCAGGCTGGTATAGCAGTGTTTATTTCCTTCTTGGTACATAGCTGACAAAACTGTATCCACATGGAAAGAGAAACTGAAGGGAACAGTACTTTCCCCACCATCCTCAATGTGTTTTATCAGAATTCTAATCTTTCATGACTATAGTAGAGGTTAGTATGTAAATGTTGGATTTTGGGCTAGTCTTGTCAGCACCTACAGCAAGAATGTGAATGCAGGATATCTGATTTAGCAAATCAATTTAACAATTGTGTCACATCTCCCTGGTCTTTTCCATAGTGGACTGTTTAGCAGACAAGCTTATGAGGAGATTGAAGGATATTCCTATTGATATTCCTATATTGATATTCCTATTGATATTCCTATATTGATATTCCTATATTGATATTCCTATTGATATTCCTATATTTTAAATCTGATATGATTTCCTGTATTAATTTCCCATATTAATTTAAATCTGACATTATTTCCCTGTATTAATCCGTTATTCCAGAAAGTATTATCAGTTTGTCTGGCTTCTCAGCTTCCACATACAGTGTCCTCCTTTCACCTACATGTTTTCTCATTTTATATTTTATAATCATTACATTTATTTGTAATCATTTACACATTACATTTATATGTAATCATTTACAAGAGTTGCAGGTCTCTCCTGCTTTCTCAGTCTGCAGATTGATTTCCCTCTGAACTCTTTTTTGGCAGCAGCATTTCCATGAATGCATTATTACAAAATCTGATATTACTTTATTCCAAGTAGGAGCAAGGAGATGGCCTTTCCTCTAAGACACCCAGTGCTGCCTGTGTCAGACAGCTGAGCTGCCAGTCCCCCTCTGCTGCAGGATGTGTCCTCTGCAAGCAACTCTGAAGCATAGAACAATAATATGTTTTGCTAAGTGGCTGTTATGAGTAATTGTTTGTACTACAAGGGAGTCTGGGGAGCCAAGGCACAGATGAGGACACTGCTTGAGCCTGGGGCTAATTCCTCCATGATAATAAGAGAATTTAGCTTGATAATGAACTAACAAAAGCAAAGTTCTGAAGATCTGGAAAATAGAATGAGTGGTAGTGGACTTCAACACGTGTCATATTTTGTGTTTGTTCTTGGCAAACCACTGCAAACCATTCATTCAGAAGTTAGGCTGAATTTCTGAAATTTGGGAATACAGTTTATAATTGATAAATACCTGCTGGTGTAAAACCAAAAACAACTTCCCCCAAATGTCCATACACTTCTAACATTACAATGCAAGAAAATTAGATTAGAAGGAAAGTCTATTTTGCTTACAAGAATGTTTTGACTTATTTTGGCTGAAACATATTTTTCTGAGTTTTTCTTAGGAAGATGCAGAGAAAATTTTCTGTGAAGGCTTTTCATGCCAAGAAGAAAACTGAACAGTCTCTTTGCATGAGTCTAGGCTGGACCATTTTGCCAGTTTTTCTGCTGAGGGGAAGATAGTAATTTTTTCAAAGAACTTATAGTGTGTGAGTGAATAAACACTGTAGGTGGTAGGCAGATGCAGTGGACCTTGAGAAAGCTATTTCAGTGATTAATCAACTTCATTTCTGACACCTCTGATTCTTTGGCTCCTAAATATGATAGAAAGAGCTATGTGAACTTCAGTTCATCATGGTTTATAAAATGTAAGCACAGTCCCTGGTTCCATGATCCCCAAACTGGATTCTTCCTCTTTGCTGCATTTACACAGTCATTACATAGTAAATTGTCTGAAACCCATTCTAGAAATTTTAGGGGAAAAGTGAAGCCTTAATATTTGGAAATAGCGTTGCCAATGTGTATTAGAAAAAAAAAAAAGTCTTTTTTTTGTAATGATAGTTACCGAATCTTGGAATAACTACTAATTTTAGCATATTAACTTTCCTGGCATCCTGGCTGTAGCTTGTCCAGTAAAATGTGGGGAAGTGTACACAGGAATGCAGGTCCTGGGTGGTGGGGGAAGGAGGGATGGTGGTTGTGGTTTGTGTGATGAAATCTCTGTGCTGCTGTGTTATCCCAAGTCTGGCTTGTAATCTCTTGCAAAGAAACAATCACATGAGTAAAGTTTTTATATTCAGGTTTAACCTCTACAGAGCAACTGCAGTCTCTGTGGCATGGGCAGGGATTTAAGTGCTCTGCTGACAGTGGCACTCTCAGGGCTGCCTGGGACTGTAGTGGGAGCTGCAGCAAAATCTTTCGTTGGAAAGCTCCTCCCTTATGAACAGGCTTTCTCCCAATGAATTCTTGGTTTGGGTGTGTGTTTCTTGTACCTTTTTTCTTATGAACATCCAGAGCCACACACAGAGCAGCTCATCTCATCCCTCCCAGACTGAAGAGCTGCTGCCCAGCCAGCAGAGAGGAGAGCTGTCTCCTTCTGACCCAGAAATCAGCACTTTGCTCACCCCTCTCTTACACAGTTTCAAAGCACTTTTAGCACTGACCAGTGAGTCTAGGGAAGATCATCTTGCTGGTAAACCAACGTGACATTGCTCAGCAAAGTAAATGAGGAAGCTTTATTCCTGTTGGGAGGCATAATTCTGAATTATTTATATACACACTTCTCTTGTTCTGACTGCAAACCCAATAATTTCCAGGTTTACCCTTTATTACCCTGAATATCTGATTTGAAGATCATACTGTGTTTTTTAGGGAGCACACAATCCATGTACCCACAATGAATGCTTAGCCATCAAACTAGAGCAAAATCAGGACAATCATGTTCAGAAATAAGAACCTGCCAATGAAATACCTCAACAGACTGGAAGAAACCATATTTCAATCTCTTGCTTCCTCACTCAGATGACCAGAGAGACACCTGGAAGACCTGTAGTAAGCTACAGTCCAAAGAAAAGACATAATATATTGTGTTTCTTTTCACTGCAACTATTCAGATAGCAAGCTTGAAAATTTATCTTGTAAAGAAAACAAAGAAGTGAAACTGTATAGCTTTGAGGTTAATTATTTGTGTATAATGTGCAAACATATACCAACAATCATGCATATATGTTTAATGGAAATACATCTTAAAAAGTCTAATTTTTTCAAACATAGGAAGTTACATCATGGGGTGGCAGAGAAGAAAAAGAAAACATGATTGAAGATTCTAGTCTTCAGAGCTGTAAATGTGACTAACTTCATAAACACCATGTGTCTTAGAAATACATAACAGAACTTAGAAAGCATTTATGGAATTTAGTGACTGTGAAAATTGCAACTGCTGGTATTTGGAGTAGTTGAAGAGTTGCACTTTTTTACAGAAGATGACATCTTTATTGCCTTTGATGTCTATAACCATTGTTTTGTACACAAAAGAAAGAGGCATGTCTGTAAGAAAAGTATAAGGCTTGAGTGTCTTGAATGGAGATGATATGAAACATTGCATTTTATCTTAAATCCTCTACTAGTCAGTAAATTATGAAATACAGGTTATTTTTAATTTGATTAATTTTAAACCCAAAGTGGGAAACATTCATATAATCCTTAATATGTGACATATGTCTGGAGTCATTAGAACTCATAATGTGGAGTTAAGCAGGCTGTAAACATTTCTTTCTGTTCATTATTGCTCATCTCTGTGACAGCAAAGTTAGTGCAGCATACAGTGCATGAAAAAACTGTCACTGCATGAGTTAGAGAGGTTGGAGCATAACAGGAATTTGAAAAACTCTCTGTATTTATTTGTTCAATTGTTCATTACTGTAACCAGTAGATTTTCTGTGAATTTTCTCTCACCCATGTGAAAAAAGTTTCAGAAGGAGGAGTCAAGATCCAATTATCAGAACCTTTCCCTCCCTCATGTGATGGTGACTATGTACAGTTTTTCAGGACAATGCTGCTAAATATTGGACATGTAAAACACCTAACCTGAAGAATATCTTTTGTTTTGAGTAAGTTAATGCAGAGATAAGCATAAAAGTCTGAGTTTCTCAGCAAAGTGCCTTACCCTCATAGCTAAATAACCATCATCCCCCTTGGGGGTATTGATAAAGAATAGAAAAATGTGGAGAAGGAATAGTTTTGCTAATGTCCAAGACAGCAAAATTAGAAATACAGTAAGGACATTGCTGATTCAGTTTCACTATCCCATAGTAGACCCTTGAATCTTTTCCAACACATTCTCTCTTTTCCCTCGTTTCTTAGCTTATCCCATCTCTTTGCTTTGTAAGGTCTCCAGCCTTGTCATTAACTCTGTTTTTGCACAATGTCTGGTACCATAAATCCCTCCCCCTGGCTGAGATAACAGTGTACCACTTAGTTTTGTTTTGGCACAGGGTAAATACTGCTCTGATGCTGAACAATGACTGTAGTTGCCAAACAAGTAGGAACAGAGGGTGAGGAAGAGATGCTCCATTAAAATTAATGGCCTTGCCAAGTGCTCTTTCTCAGGCCTAACAAAAACTCTCAAATTCCCTTCTCTCATTTAAAAAAACTACCAGAGAAAGTCCAGGTATCTGCTGAAGGCAGAGATAAATAGCCTGAAGATAGTAAAGGCAAACAGATCACCTGAAGCTGTAACCCATGATCTGAGAAACTGCTTGAACCTTTTCTTTTTCTATGAAGAGTAGAAAGAATGAGATTAAAAAAAAAGGAAATATTGACTTTTCTGGACATAGCCTGTGCTGGCTATGGCTATGCCCACAGTGCATTCTGCCTAGCCCACAGCTTTCTTCTCTCAGCAGCAAACTCCCCACAACATTTGTATAGCACAGCAATAAGATATCTTTCAACCTTTGTAATCTGTACCTAGCTGAAAACTGGGTTGTCTGCTTCCTAACTCAGATTTTGTCTCAGTTTTGAAAATATTTCTTCTGTTTTGAGCTGTCTTTGGTAGCTAATTTTCAGTGGGAGTCTTGCAGACAGAAGGAAGCATTAAATTGACCTAACTGGGTCATATTCATCATGAAAAGAAAGCACAGGGGTCAGCCTGTGGTGGCAGCAGGAGGGACAGATAGATCACACAGAGATGCACCTTTTATTCTCCAAGAAAATTGTGTCCTTTATCTCTTGCCATGTATTTCTAACCCTTCTGCTGCCTTTTGCTACCCTGTGCCCCTGCTTATTTCCTGTCGTGGCAGCACAACAATAAGGATTTTATTAACAATAATGTACATCTACAGGGTTTTGTGAATTGGAGGGCACTCTACATCTGCTAATCTGTTTTATTGTCTTGCAAGGTGAAGGACTGCAAGATTTAAATAGATGTTTGGCAGGAGAAACACAAAATGGAGGTGACATAAAACATAAGACACTGGAAAACACGGTCAGATACAACCAGATGCACTAGAATAGCAAATGTAAAATGTTTGGGATTCTGCACTGACATCACACTATTCTTGATGTAGGGCTCCATGAATTCTCTTTCTTTGTATGTAGACCAAAATGCAAAGAAAGAAATCAGAATTATTTCTAACATGCTCTTTGATGACTGGCTTGAACTAAGATGCACAAACATGCATCTCAGAGATGTACTTCTTTAAAAAAATCAATCATATCCATTGATAAATTCTCCAAGACATTCACTGTAATTTGATTTATAACAATGTAGCATAACTTGAATTCTTGGCTGTGTAAAAAAGATCAATGTAAAGTCGCTCTTACAAAGATTTATTCATTGGTACACAATAGTTGTTGTCTGCCTAATTAAATCTATGGTATCCAAACCAATTCAATTGGGTCAGAGTTTGTGCACAGAGTAGTTGGCAAGTGCTGCATCTGCAGTGCCATTTAGTTATGGCAATTTGTCAGTGGCAGTCTTAAATCATGAGATGTTACAACCATAGACATTTCCTTGACATTGACAATGTCATTTCAGGCATCCTTAATGACATTATAATTTTTTATTGTTGTTGTTTGCTATCTCGTTCCTTCCCAGAAATGCCTCTGAGGCTTTCCAAAATAACACAAAAACTTAGAAGGTCACTCATAATTCTTTGCCTGCTTCCTCACAGCTTTGTTGTCTATAGAAAAGCTTTGCAAAGGAATAGAGTTTGCTCAAAGAGAAAATAAAAAGGTATATGAAGTTGCATATCAAAAGTCCTAGTTTATTGAAACAAAGATGAAAGCTCTCCATTTCAAGGGCTTCTATTCAGTTTTTGAAGATAATTACTGTGATTACATGGGTGTGTCTCCTAGTGAGTAACTTTCTGTGTAAGATGGGTAAGAAACAGTAGGTGTCATGCCTCACAAGGAAAACAAAAAGAAAGTAAAATGTGTAAAACTTTAGTTCTCTCTGTATTCCTATGGTGTCTGTGTTCAGCAGAATGAAAGAGCTTTACAGCTTTCTGTGCAGTTCCATAATTTTCTTGAAGGGAAAGAAATGTAGCTTGCAGTGGTTTTTTTAAATTTTATTTTTTAATCATTTTTAAACTGCACTTTCCTCATGTCCAGCACACACATATGAATTCATGATGGCTGGAGACTAGCACGTGATTTCCTGCTGGGAATGCAGTGACGTTCCTGGTAGCTCCCAACTTATTCCTGAATTTGTTCCATTTCTGAAGATTGTTTTGTCTCACTGCTGCATTAATCTGTCATTGCACTCCTATCATGAGATTGACTGATTTTCAGTCTAGAGAACCTCACAGCACTGAACCAGTTTGATGTTAGTTTTTTTTTTCCTGGCATGCTGTCCCAATGGAGTTGGGGATTTCTTTCACACCTCCTGTGAGGCATTTGAAGGAGAACAGCTCATAGGAACTTGTATTGAGAGGGACACTGAGACCCTATGGTTAAGGTATCAGCTAGGGCTGATAGTTTGTTTTTTGAACCCAAAGGAATACATCAGGAGGCAGAGAAGATGAAACCAAATTGAAAAATAGTGTCTTAGGTTGAAGTGGCATAGGACACTTCAGGAGCAAAATGCCATTCAATTAGGATTTTTACTGATGTAGTAAAAAACATGAATTAAAAGATTAAAACAAAATTAGCAGTAGATGGGACTTGGAAGTCAATTGCAAGAACTGTGTTTCCAGAACAAGCCAGTTTTTCATATATTTAATTTGCTTGTGGATAGTAAATCATGTATTTTAAAGATACAGATACATTTTATTTTGTATAATACTCCATGGGACAGGGGACTGAGGCACACAAAGTGAATGTGTTTCAAAGCCCCAGACTCTGGAATCCTGTCCAGCTGGGATAAATAGTAGTTTTGCTTCAGCAGCAAATACAGAATGCATCCACCTGAGACCATGGGAAACAGCATATTGAAAAGGGGACACCTAGCCAGGCCAATGGTGGGGTCATGGGAGTCAGGATGCTGATAGAACTGTCCTGTATTTGGTCAGGTTTCTGGCTCTTGCTCTCAGTTGGTTCAGTACCTGACACAAATAAGGTCGTGCTCTGAGTTCGCGTTGGTGATTGGACCCTTCAATCAAAAGACCCCTGCACCTTGTTGTGTGTGACACCCCCTGGGTCTTTTGAGCTCACCACCGAGCTCTGTGGTTTTCCATGTTTGTTATTTTGTTATTAAAGTCTTTGTTGTTTCAAGCAAGACCTTCATTCCCATCCCTTATTTCACCAGTTCCCCCCAGCCAAGCCAAACAAGGGGTTGCAGTGAGAGAAGACTGCGATACCAGATGTGTCCACTTTTGTTCAAAGCCTCTGGAAATATTACTGTGATCTCTATTATTGTTCTTCAAAAGGATCAGTGGGCACTTTCATTTATTTGATCTATGACACAGAGGTGAAAGAACGAGGGTATTTAATTTTTGGCAAAGTATGATGCTTCTGCAGTCAAAGCAAAAGAAAGGTATTTTTTATGGCAGATGCAGTCTATATATACATTGAAACTATATTTATACATCAAAATCTAAATATCCTCTGTCTGTTTTATACATATTTCCTAGGAGCTTTGTAAATCCATTTCTCTGTGTTCTCTGCTGGAAAACAGAACTGCAATACAAAAGTAAGATTTTATCTTTCTAGATGTCTGCCTTTGTTTACATTTCCGGTCTGAAACAACATTCTAGTACATTGTTTTGTCCAATACAAATGTTTTGCTATTAAGGTATCCTACCTAGTCATAAGAAGTTAGAAGATCCCTGTAATAAGACCCCATTTAAATTTTATTCCAATTTATTATTCCAGTCGATTGACTCGAGCAGTTCAGTTGGATAGAACCTACACAATCACCTCATCCTACTGCCTGACTATTCCTGTTTAATTCTAAAAGTCAACAATGACATTTCCTGCAGCTACTGTGCTCAAAAGGAGCCATAAGAAAGTAGCTTAAAAAATTCCATTTAACAGAAGGTAAATTATTAGACTATTAGATTTTTATATTATTAGACTATTAGGATTAGATTCTTAGATTATTATTAGACGATTTAGATTCTTTGGAGTTGTCCTTTTGTGCTTGGTTGCTGCTTCCAAAGTTAGGAGAAGAAAATGTGCACATGGAATAAGCACTGCAGAAATGTACAACCTGGGCCAGTTCTAACGAGTTCATAACCTAAGCAAGAAATGAAAGGGAAAAAGGTTTATTACTCCATTTAAGTAAGGGGAAAAGCAACATTTAAGAGCTGTCCTGACTTTGAAGACTATTATTTAGAGGCAAAACAAGGTGTACTCAGTATTTCGGAAGTAAACAGTTGTTGTGGTATTTTATTCCAATGTCAGTGGCTTCTGGATCTATTTTTATCTGTGTTAAAAATCTCTCTCAGAATGGTAGTATTGACTAAAACAGAGATTACTTATTCTTTGAATTTTTGTTCTTTCAAAAGGCAGATAAAACCTCTAATTGATTTCCTGCAGAGAGTGCAGAAAAGCAAAGTCCTGCCAAAATTATCCTTTGTTAAGCATTAGTTCCAATTGTAATTATTTGGATGAAATCTTTCAGATGAGAGGTTTGCAGAACTTTATTGTTTTGATAAGCTCTGTATTGCTTTGGACAGTTAAAACCAAGTCCCAGTCGGTGTTTTAAAAGCCTTCCTCTGTCAGGGATGCTTTGGAGTGAAGACTGGGATAAAATTCTCATCTTGGCAGAGTAAGAAATGCTGGTTCCAGGTGACAGCAGGGCAGTACAGGGGACTATCATGAGCTTCTCCTGTGCCACAGACATCTTTTATGGAAAACCCTTTCCTTAGGATTTTTCCTCCTGAGAAGCTGAGAGGCCTCAGGAACAAAATGTAACCAATGGTTATCTGCTGCTGTGGAATGCAACAGGTGCAGCTGGGATTGGGCTCATGGGGTTGTTTCTAATTAATGGCCAGTCACAGTCAGCTGGCTTGGACAGAGAGTCTGAGCCACAAGCCTTTGTTATCCTTCTTTCTTTTTCTATTCTTATGCCTTCTGATGAAATCCTTTCTTCTATTCTTTTAGTATAGTTTTAATATAATATATATCATGAAATAATAAATCAAGCCTTCTGAAACATGGAGTCAGATCCTCATCTCTTCCCTCATCCTCAGACCCCTGTGAACACGGTCACACTCCTGTGCTTTTCCAGTTAAGCTCTCTGTGGGATCTCAGCACATCGCTCCCGATGTCCAGAGATGCCAGGAGAACCCTTGAGGGTCTCAGAAATCCTGGAATGTTGCCAAGAGTGTTTGGTGGCTTGATTTTGATCCATCCGCAGAAGTGACAGCAGTTTGAGGACATGAGAATCACTTTAGAGTGAAGGGTGTAAAAGGGACATATTTAGAGGGTGAAATATAAACTTTAAGGTTTTTGGTACTGGGGGGTTATGGAGACAAGATGGAGGGATCAGGGCGTGTCTCGTCCTTCTTCTTTCTTCTTCTTGTCCTCCATCTCCTGTGGTGATGTTGGCACTTGGGGATTGGTTTCTGGTGAAGGTGCACTTGCCAACATGGGTGAAAAGTATTGGGAAATAAAGGTAAATATCATGTACGTAGATTTTAGTATAAAAAGACATGACCGCCCCGTGGGTGGGCAGAGTGCCCTTGGCTGCCTTGCAGATCAGACCTCTGTTGGGCAGACAGAAAATTTTGTAGATAAGAAACAATAAACAATCTGAAGACTGAAAAGCTGAAGAGTCCAGACTCGTCCTTTGAAACGCGTCCACCCAAGAACCACCCTGCCCGTGTCGGGGCAGAGACAGACAGACGGACCCGACAGCTCTCTAGAGCTCAGCTGCTGCCCCACCTTCCTGTGTGCTCTCCTCTCCTGGCTTAGCTCCATCCCTGCTCTCTCCTTCCTGTGTGGAGCAGGGATGTGTTCCTGGTGCTGGATGCAGCCCTGTCCTGCTGAGGGAAGCTGAGCCTGTGGTGATGTGCAGGGGATGGATTGTTCAGCAGGGTGAGGGAACACAGCTCTGTGCAGATACTTGGAAACTGCCAATTGTGCTGCACACTGGGCCTAAAGTGAGCCTGAGGTTACCTGTGGGGCTCATCCCTCCCCTCAAACAGCAGTATTTGCTAATTTAAGAGGCACACAGCTCCATTTAAAGTCATCTAGTATGACTGAAGCTTTTTAATACAAAAAGAACTATTAAAATCTTGATAAATATGTAACTTTTCAGGGCAGGTTAAGGGGAAGAGTTTTTTTTTTTTTAATGAAAGAGAAATGGGCAGTAGGACGAAAATGATTTTTTTTATTGGTCTAAAATCTTATTTGTGAGTGCAAGAGTTCTTTTTCTGACTGTATCACATGGGAGCTGCCACAGTGCATCCAACCAGTCATTTGTCTGTGGCAGTACAACCTTTCCAGCAGTGAAACACTCTGGAAAAGGCCAGGAAAACCTGGGAGGAGGCCAGAGCACTGATCCTGAGGAAAGTGAGGAAAGTGGCTTCTTTTTCCTCCTGCTTTTGTGTTGGTTTTGTCTGGATGAAAAGAATTGAAAGACAGCTCCAAAGCCATCATCTGTTTGTGATGTCATTTTAAGTTTTCCCTTTGATAATTCACCAAAAACTAAAGAAAGTGCTTAATGAGAATGCAAGGGGGGAAAGGGATCCAGCTGCATTAAAAAGTGCATCTAATCCAGTGTAGGAAAAAATATTTCTCCTCAGCACAACAAGAAAATGTGTGTATTACTGCATCTACCTTCTGCCCTCCAGCCTGCCCCTTCCATTCACCTCCTCCATGGCTGGTAAATGTGTGTGTGTTTCCACGTTCTTAAAGGTAAAGTTAGATTCTGCTTCCCCCACCTTTCCAAAGGGAGGAATGCTTGATGATTTGCCCAAATCCAGGGCAAATTTAAGGGTCTGTGTGTAGCCATAAGTACTAAACATGTCTTGTGATGCAGAACCAACAGAGAAATTCAGAGGTTTTCCATCAACAGTGTCACACTACATATTGAATGTCGATGATAAAAAACACTTAGAGTTGAAGAAAAATTTATTTCTCTTCCATATTTTTTACTTCTCTCCACTCCAAGCCTTCATTATCTTATTTACAAGTTTTTTAGAACACTAAATTATTGAGGGAAGGTAATTAAAGTCTCTGCATTGAGCCTAAGTGCCAAAACAGGAAAAATAGCACTTTTTTCAAGGAGAAATCTCACAAGACTGATTTGTGGATGTGTGATATTGGAAAAAAAAGTGTTTAATAAATCCCTCTGGGAACGAATAGAGTTTGGGTTTGGTGACTACCATGGATCTTGTTTTAAACTGAATAGTGGTAGTAACTAATAGTGAATTTATTGGTTCTGGTGCTAAGACGTTTCCATCATTGGACTGGGATGCAAAAATAGTTCTAACTGTTATGGTGAGAACTAACCAAGCTGCCTTCTTTTCAAATGAGGATCCTTAGAAACTGGGTTGAGAGCTACTGCTATGTATGCTGCACATTACATCATGAACAAGCTTTTTGTGTTGGGTACAGAACTGGGGCTTCAACATCAACAACGATCTTGAGACAGCTGGAAACTTTTAACATAAAGCCAAACATCAATATGTAGGCTCTGTTTGTAGGTGGCATCCTCATTCCATCTCTATGATGCTGTAACCAATCCTGGGATTCCACATGTAGATAAATATCAAAAGATTTTCTCTTGTAAACCACAGAGAGTTGTCCTTACTAATGTCACTTTAAATCCCAATGAAACACAGTCCATTTTCCAGTAGGTAATGAATAGTGAAGAGATCAATTGATTGATTGATTGATTGATTGAAAAGATCTCAGGGTAAACACAAGCAGAGAGGAGGGATAGGATTGAAAGAAGAGTTCACATGTGCTAATAGCTGGCAAAGAAAAAAGAGAATATAATAAGGCTAAACCCACCATAACACAGAGGAATAGAGTACTGGTAATGACTTGCATTCCTGCAGCATCTTTCATCCAGAATTGTCTTCAGACACTGCAGAGATCTCATCATTCATCCCTCCAAAGAAGTCACCTTTCAGGTGAAGGTAAAAAAAACATATTAGAAAGATATGGAGAAGAAATATTGCTAAAATCTAGGGAAAGGGAGGCAGAATAGGGAAACCTATTTTTCACTAATGTTTTGCAAAGCATCCCACTCATAAACAAGTCATATTCCTGAACTGAAGGCATAGATATTCCATAATAATTTATATTATGTCTGGGACATCATCTTGGGAGAAATATTTGGATGTCTCACCTACAATGAAACCTGAAGACATAATCCCCTCTGCTCTTTATTTTGGGGCTTGTCCTGCCACATTCAGGCATCATCTCCTGAGCACATCCTAGTTTCCCCAGGGAATGGCCATGAGGGAACTGTGATCTCCACCCAGTCCCTGATTTAGACACTTAGACTGAGGATATAATACACTGCAGAGGAAATCCACAAGACTCTTCAGACAAAAAAATAATTTTCATGATAGTTGAGGACTTAAATATTGTTTTCATTTTTTTTAAAACCAGGAAAAAATTAAGGCAACATCATTTTCTGCCTATTGTTTCCAAGAAATATGACAGATTTGTGAGTTTGAATGGTTAAAGTTATTTCTTGACTTTGCATGGGCAGGGGCTTTAATCTGTGGTCCCCCCACAGGCTGGAACCATTTCAATTGCAGTGGGACACTCAGTGGTGGAACTGCAGATAAAGGCAGCCCCTTTTAGAAACAGAGCAGGATCATATAATTATATGTACATTCATGACCACAGCTCCTAAACAGGCAGGAGGCCTCTCCTTTTCTCTCCTCATTACACTTTTCCCATTCCTAAAGCACAGATTTTCATTTTGCAGCCACAAAGCCAAAGGCGTTTTAGCCCATAAGAAAGAGAGACCATTCCAGTTCCAGCAGCAGCTCTTTATGGGAAGGCAGGGAATGCAGTAATTCAACCAGGAGCACTGGAGTTTAATACCCATCCTCTGGGCTGGCTGAGAGCAGCTGTGCTCTGCCACTTGGTGCCACAAGAGGGGACAAACCTTTGCTCCTGAGCTGCCCTGGTTTCTGTGTTCCTCACATGAAGTGCGCGGGGCACGCATGGGCTGCTGCAGAGAATTCCATGCCAGGTGCTGCATGGCCATGTCTGGACACTGAGTGGTCACACCTGTCACTTTTCATCTCTGAACAGGTTCATGCTGATCTTTCCTACTAGAAAGTGCAGTCCCCTTTCCCAGTGCCTCAGGTGGAATTTCTGAGAACACACCTCATGTTCCCTCTTTGAAACAGGCAGAAGCATGTTGGACAAAATGCTGCCAGCCAGAGGACTTGAATCTTCTCCATGTCTCCTTGCCCTGTCCCCTCCTGCCATTCTATCATCAGGCAGATATTGTGGTGTATAATTCAGTTTTAAACAGCAGAAGCTGCATCGTTCTTGTACATCCAGGTCAACTGGTGCATGGAATAAACATGCACCAGTTGATGTGTGTGCAGCCCAGGGAGAGAGATCCACGTCCTTTGCACCTGAGAAAAGCAGGTAACTGTTACCTATGGAATGATTTAAAAATTCCCATTCTGTCTTCCAAATTTCATTTTGCTCAACTCATTCACAATAAAATGCTCCCTTCTTGTGCTTCTGTATTTACATAACTTCATACTTGACTTCACAGTAGATCTGCTGCAATTTCTGGGTTTTTTTCTTGAGGAGCAGGGATGGTTTTGGTTTTCATTTTGTCTTCTGGTTTTCACATTTATTCCCATTATCTCTATACCTTCATTCTGATAATTGATACATCACTTCATCTGAGTTGATATTCTGTCTCCTTAATTTGTGCCCATTTTACTGATGTTCCTTTGTCACCTGTGTTTACATGCTCAACCAAGAATTTCTGTGACAAATTAAGCTACAAGATAAAGTTATTTTCATTGTAAATAAGCCCAAAATGTCCAATCAAAAGCTGTAGTTTTAAGGCATTTATTACACAAATTTTTTGTTGCCTGCTGAAGAAGTAGCTCCAGATTTCAGTTTTAAAAATTTTAATAGCTCTTGAAAGTGTTTATACAATGTAGTGATGTTCCACTAGCAAGGCTTCAAGGATTTTTAAAAGCAATTCTACTTAGATTTTTACAACCTATATTTATGCTAGAATGTCCTTTCCAAGTTCTGAAGGGACTCCAGAAAAACCTGCAAACTGTGAGAGACTCTTGTAAACCAGTGGGTTCTATGCAGCAACATTCATAAAGTGAGCATGGCTGAACACATTTGGTCATTAACATTTGGTCATTAACATTTGGTCAAACTGCCTCCTGTGGCTTTTTTAGCCTTCCCATGGAGCAAGCAGAGAGTCAAATGGCTTCTGGAAAATTCATATCAGTCTGTGGAAAAGGTGGTTAGAGAAGACATAGAAGATATTAGAGATTATGAGAGATCAGAAGTTTCCCAGTGTAAGCAGGCAGTTCCAGCAGCTGCTGGGTAGATTTTAACACTTGTCTCCTAAATTTGTGCAAGCAGATCAAACATAACACTGAGACACCTCTGTTCCAGCACTGCTATTCCTTGTGCTGGGCTCTGGATGGTCCTTTCTCCCTCTCTCTGCCCCTGAGGACTTCAGCTGTCAGAGCAGACCAAAGGAACACGTCTGATATGTCTGCAGAAGCACACAGGTTTCTGGGTGCAAGTTAGAAATCTGTAAGAAAAATTTGAAACAGTTATACCAAGCTTGTGCTGTAAAGCAGTTATTCATATTTTTTCATTCACAATTCATATTTTTTTCCATGACTTGCACCAAATGTCTCACCCAGTACCTTAGACTTTGTCATTTTTTTGTCAGTAAGGCCATACTCACCTATACCAGTTGACAGATAGTAAAAGACCTGCTGTTAAACCTTTACCCAAAAGTGCTTCCTGTGCCATGGAGCTCTTAACTGCAGCTGTTACTTGAAATGTAAACTCACTCAATGATGCAACAGAGATAAGTTTTCAATCTTTATTCAACAATTTTGCATGGGATACTGAGTGAATGTTCATTCATCTAGCAAAGCAATTTGTTATCATCCTTGGTTAGCTCTTCAATCATTATAGTTTTAATAGTTCTTAGATTATAGTTCAATCATTATAGTTCTTTAATAGTTCTTAGCTATTTTTCTCTCTCTCCCCCCCCCCCTCCTTTTTGTAAGTGCTGATATTCTAAAATATGTCTGTTCCTTGGTACAGTAAAACTTCTTGTTTGTTATTTTCTTGCAAACAATTCACTTTATTCAAATGCTCAGATGAGACATTTGTAACCAGGTCAAAAATATAAGCTGATGAAGTTTTCCACATGTCAGTGAAATGACTGCAAATAGCTGGCAAAGAAAAACCCATGCTGCTGCAGCAAGAGAAAATATCTATTTATTTTTTTTAAGAAAACACTGGTGACCCATTGAATAAACATCAAAATTACATTTCTGTATGAAGCAAGCTTTTACTATTCTTTGTAAATAGGATAACTGCATTTCTAAAAGACCTCTGTTATCTCTTAGCAAATCCCTTTGCTAGAGAAAAAACCTCTGATGGTTTTATGAGAGGTGGTTTATAATGGACCCAGGATAGCAAATATTATTTTGCCATCAGTCTGCCATAACCCAGAACCAACTACACTTGGAAAAAGATGAGGTTAAATGATTTATAAGACAAAACATTACTAGGGGGCAGTAGGCCTTTTGTTTAAATTTTAATCTGTTCTGTAATTTTATTGGTACATTTCAGAGAGAGGGATTAAAGGACAATAGTCCTGTGAAAGTGAACTGCTGGATCACAGGTGAAAATCAGCTTTGCCTTGGCAGTGGGCATGATTTATTGAAGGCAAACAGTCAGCCTTTCTCAGGGTGCATGTCACACTGCCAATAATGAAGTGTCAAAAAGAGGGATTTCTAATGTATAAATGAAACACAGATACTTTGATTTCAGGAAATATACCCAAGTTCTAGTGATTTGCTTACAAGTAATGGGTTTTTTTCATTTGTCCTCCTTTATTTTTTCTCTGTTATTCTTTACCTTCTTTTTATCATTCAAGTGCCTGGAGGAAACCCATTCCAAATGTTTTTTTTCTGGCATGATGGTCAAAAGAACCTTTCAGCATAAAAATCCTTAAGCTATTTATAACTATTTACATGTAGGGCTTTTTTTCTGCTTTGGTAGTCAGAGGGCTGTGTACACATCTCAAATCCCCAGGGTGGCCAATTCAGATGAAGTTAGACATAAAAAGACATAAAACCCCTACAGCTGTATTTGCAAGAATGGTCTCCTTTTGTTGGCTTCAACCAGCAGGACAGCCTAGAGAATAAGGTGAAAAACTTCCTGTGCTGTGTGGTGACAGTCTGATGCAGTAAAATAAAGAGACATTTTATGTCTTCCCTTAGCTGCTGTTCAGTGCTGGAAGCACCTGGAACCTGTACATAGTTCTCCTTCTGAACCATGTGTTTGGAGATAAAGCAGAGTGTGATAATTCATAAAACTCAGAAAATCTACCACTTCAAATCAAAGTCTGTTGTAAGAGCTACGTAAAGAATAACAAGAAGACTAAAGCAATAATAAAAATTGTCATGCACTTTTCAAGATGAATTAGAAGGTTTGTGAGATACTGGAGAAAAGTGCCTGTGATCAGAATGGCATCCTCTGCAGTGGGGGCATCGTGGGCATGGGGCTGGAGGTGGCATATTCTGAATGCCAGGAATCAGTCACTGCTCTCTGGTGAAGGCAAACACATTCCAAACACATTCCTGGTGGGTCTTTGCTGAAATTTCTGATAGGAAATCTGGGGGAACTCTGCTCTGCTGGGACTGTGTGTTTGCTAGGCCTGTGTGGGTATTGCTGCAAATGGCCTGGGCTGTCACCTGGTCCTGCAGAATGTGCTCAAAACTGAGGAAAGCTCTGGAGGCAATAGAGATTTTGAAGGAATTTGGGAAGAAGACCAAGAGCAGCAGACAGTCTTAGCAAGGAAGATAATCTTCAAGTTTAACTCAGGTGGCAATTGGGCAGCATCTATATGATGTCTGTCCCAACAAACTTGTGGAAAGTCATCAATGTGGTAGAGACTCTACTAGAACATCTGGATTTGTGACTTTTTAAACAAGGTGCTGATCAAAAGAAGGATACTAATCTTTATCTGTCATAAAAACTTCTTACCTGCAAGGATGAAAGTGGGAGGTTTCATCTGGATGCATGGAAAGCCTGTGATGATATATTAAGTTCATGCAAAATAAAAAATTGTTATGAGTAGATTAGGAACATTCATGGGTTTGTAACTTGGTGAATTGCCATAAAGTGTGCAGAACCTACAACAGTGTGTGTTGTGCTGCAAAAAAAAAAAAAAAAGAAAAAAAAAAAATTAAATAATCCTGGTATATATTCCTTGTAGCTAAGGTGGAAATAAGCTCTGTTGCATGTCTTACTGTTTTGCTGATTTTGACTCTATATGGAATGTGAGAGATTTTGGGTGGAAAAAATTCAAAATTTCCATCTGCTTCTCTGCATGAAATCTGTGACATGAGAACAAGAACACAGAACTGAGACCTCCCAGAGGAGTTTAATGACTGGCCACATGAACTGAAGTCTCCTCAACCCAAAGAAGGCAGATACTGAAATTGTATGTTTGTGTTGGATTGTTTAGTGCTTTTAAATACCTATACTGTTAAGGACATGGAGGAAATTGATTTGCTAAAAGTGACCAGGTGAGAAATGAATGGATTTCCTTTGTAGAAAGGAGTGATGTCTTGGCCATTTGGTGTTACCCCAGGCTGTTTTGAAGCCCCCTGTGCAACAGGGGCTGCTGTGGATGCAGGGAATAGAAGGGACACGTGGTTCTTGCCATTTGAGGAGACAACATCAACAAACAACACCTCAGTGCAGCATCTTTGCCTGGCAGAGCAGGTGAGGGATAGTGTGGTGTGCTGGATAAAGGTTCTGTTCCCACCTCCTCAGAGCTAAAGCATCATCAGGGTTCTCTGCTGGTGGCTGCCTGACTGTCTGATGGTACAAATAATGTGCAGCTCTTGTAACTCACTAGATAACAGCAACTGGCTTAAATCCTGATATTAGATGAGCATTATTATATGTGATGCCCAAAAGAGCCTTTGAAAGACTGAAACCTGGTCTCAGTTGTATTTGTGTAAAATCCTCCAGTGACATAAGTCAGAGATATCAAAAAAAGGAAATGGTTTTTCCAACTCACAAAACCTGCCTCTGACTTTTTGTCCTTCCACATTGAGGCACGTGAAAGAAGTTTCTGTCTTGAATTAAAAATGCAGGAAGAAGTACAGGTCCTAAACACACCAATTATTAAAGTAAAACCTTAAAAGAAAAGAATCAAAGCTATTGATGGTCCCTTTTCAGTGACTCCAAAGGAAACATAGGACCTCCATACATACAGTCCTCACTGGTAGCTTTTTATGTGCATCTTTAAATTAGCTTTTCCTGAATATAAAATACTTTCTGTAAAATGACTGCTTTTGCCTTTCATTTCAGTGGCTGTTTATCAATGTCTGGCAGCAGCATTTTCATTATCAAATTCCAGCACACGGTAATGTTGGCTCATCATGATGTCCCCTGGGTATTTCTTGGCCATGTGATCAAACAAGGCATTTTTCCCAACTTGCCTCCTTTGATATCACAGGGAGTATCATTCTTTGGAGTCATATTCAAGGTTGCAAGTTGATGAAAAAAAAGGATTCAGGGTGCACAGCAGCACAGATACCTTGACTTTGGCTTCAAGAATAAGATATTGCCTTCAACCAAGAAAAAACAGGCACTGCTCTCACTGTCTTTTGTGTGCAGTTTCCCTCTTAGCTGGGAGGAAATTCTGAAAGGCAAAGATTAGAAAAAAATCAAGACTTAGCTCTGTATCTACTCAGATCCTAATGAAAATCTACCTTAGGGTTAGTTTACTCACCAGAAATTCTCTTCCTATCATATTTGCTTTCTGAAACTTTACACAGACTTTACTGTTGTTCTGGTTCAGTAAAGTATATCCACAGTTAAAACTCTGGAGTAGCTCCACAGAGGAAAAAACAAGTCACAAAGCCATTGAGCTACTTTTGCTTTGTATCCCATGTGCATTCTGATTTACAGCTCAAATGGTATCAGGAAGTCAAAATGAAAGAAAAGAGTTGACTGTTAAACTAAATGTTATATAACAGTTTCCAATCCATCAAAGCTGTAAAAAGTGGCACAACTTTTATTTTACCAAAATTTCTGTGCTGATGTGATTCTGGTGTGCTCTTATCCATGCTGGCAAATTTTGTAGTCCAAACGATGTGGAAATGTGGGTTAAAGTAATTGGGTTTTTATTTCACTATAGTGACTTTTTCTAACTACTCACAACAGATTTCCTTGTTCCTTTTACCCAGGACTATGATGAGAACAATCCTAATGAGCCAAGCAGAACTTTAAAATGATAAACCTCCTTGTAGCATTTTCATTCTGTGCACAGTACACACACTACAGGAACCCCTAAGTAATATTTGCTTCATATTGTAGCCTGCCAGCAGCATAACTTCAAAGATAGGTAAAAAAGAAAAAAGAAAAAAAGAGAAAGAAAATAATTTGTCTTAAGAGATCTTCTATCAATCATATTCTATTCAGGTTTTGTAGTGAAGAAGTCCATAATGTGCTCATGGTTTGCAGTTCCTTGCTGTTTAAGAGGTAAATAATTCACAGCATTGTGTTGCTTTTGATGACTTGTATGTTATTGAAAGAAAAAAAATCTATCCAGATTGCTCTTTGGCATTAATTAAAAAATAACACCCAGAACATTACCTGTCTCTCACTTCATAAGGGAAGTGTCACACAGTGCAAATTATTTCAAAATTTTCTTGCACTTTGTGCAAGCAATTACTGTTTGAATGTGTTTCTTTGCAAAGGAGAAAAGAAGGAAATTGTACTTTATTTCTTAGAGACTTTCTTATATTATCCTAGAGCCCACCAAACAAATGTTAGGGCTGCTTCTCTGTTTTGACTCTTACTGTCAGAATTTAGTTCAGAGAGAAATACATAAAATCTCTACAGCTGGAGAAATATAATCAGGTTGTTGGTCTATCTATAAGATGGCTCCAAAGGAGTCACAGGACCATACACATAGTCCTCACTGGTAGCTTTTTATGTGCATCTTTAAATCAGCTGGAAGGTCTAAAGTCAGGAACAGCTTTCAGTGGCTATTTTGATGAGTGCTCTGTGTTTTGCCAGTCTGGAAGAAGCTGGGAAATAGCCTGTGTGCATGTCAAGGACCACTCAGGAGCCACTCTCAGAGGTGTCTCTGGGAGCCACTCAGTTATTTCTCAGTTCCACTCAGAAAATTCTTTGTCTCAGGAATTCCAAGGTGAGGATATACCAAATCAGTGGTGGTGTAACTGAACAGATGAATAACTAGATGATGGGATAAATTTGGGTCAGAAATTCTTTTGCATCCCTGTTATATTCAGATTTTTGTGAATTTCTCATACATGGCTTGTTTGCTGTGGAAATACACATTTGAGGATATGTATAAGATGTGCTTGCTGTTATCCCACTTTTGATGTCCTGGTGTCAGCTTCTGTCCTTCTGGTTCTCAGTCTGTAAAATTAAAAAGGCTTCATTGAGCCTCAGTCTTGACACGTAGTCAGAAATTTTCTAAACAGCCCTGAAATTTTGGCTTTGTTGTCATTTATTATCTCCAGTCTGAGTTTTTGCTCTGTAGTAGAAAACAACTCTCAGAGATATGAAGGAGAGTTTTTTACATAATTTTTTCTGCAGGTATTAAGAGGGTGGGCTCTTATTCAAACAAAATCAATAGATATACACCAATCTCATTAACTGTAGGAAGTATTAAAAATTCCAAATTACAGAGAACACAGGCAGGCATCTTCAAAATATAATCCTGTGTCAACTTCTTGTCAAAAGGAATTGCAACACATCCTGCATTGTGTGAGGCAATGTCTGAATCTGAACCAAATAAAACTTGCTCATTCCCTTGGGAATTAATACTGCCAGGTTTTATGCAGCTCCAATTAAAATACAGCTCACAAGGGATACTACGGCCCAAAACCCACACATTTGATTTCAGTACTGGTGCAGTACCTTATTCATCCTTCAGAGCCAGGTTATTAATGAATAATGGATATTTTATTTGTTATTTAGATTAAAAAAAATTGTGTCTGCATCATGATGTTCTGTTGCTTGCTGAAGTTGTGAGAAGTTGCACCTACTACATGAAATTAAATGAAAATTCAAATTACCAAGGTCTTTTGGCCTCTGCAAGAATGAACAGGAAACCTGAAGGGGGTAGAGCTTCTGGGGGATGCCTGCTTACAGTTGTTGGGCTTGGCAACAATTTTGGTATCACATAAGTAGATCAACAATTTCTCAACTAGAATCCAAAATTGAAACATAGTTGCAGAAGCAGTATTTCCATGTATTTTTTTTTTTGGCAATGAAGAAAATGGTGTCAACTATCTTCTGTCCATCTCTTGTTAAGCCTACATGTATGCTTTTTGCCTGCATGCCATAAAGTCAGAAGAAACATATAAAAATGGATCTTAGAAATAAGTTTTGTCTCCCTTTCTCATTGACTGTCCATAAAAGCGTTAGTGAAGCTGTGTGTGCTGTTATTAAATCACTTACATATTGGTCTAGCCTACAAATTTAGGATAATAAAGCAAAACTACTTTTTCAGAAACTCATTAAACTTTACTGAATTGTATTATACATGCAATAATTCTAAGTCTTCTATTGCAGAAGAGGACAGGAGCAGTATTTTCCTCTGTGTGGTTTAACAGTTTCTTTATTTCGATGTATCTTGTTTTGCAGCTGAGAAAGGAAGCTGCACATAAAGCCTCTGGGGTGTCTGAAAACCTGGAGTTGGCAGAAGATACAAGATACAGTTCCAAAGTGAAGTGGGGAAATGACTGGGTAATGAAACTGAGCCAGCATGGGCAGCAGTGTCAGGATACTGAGATGTAAGACAGGGACAATTGTGGTGTATGGCAGCAGTTACGTAGAAAACCCTGTTCTCCACAGCCTCCTGCCTGCTTGTGTTGACTGCCACCCGCTCACACACAGACAGGTGCAGCACCCACAGCAACACGGCACAATGCACTGGAATGATCCATCTGCACAATCCACTGGAATGATCCAACAGCACAATCCACTGGCATGATCCACTGGAATGATCCAACAGCACAATGCACTGGAATGATCCACTGGAATGATCCAACAGCACAATCCACTGGCATGATCCACTGGAATGATCCATCAGCACAATCCACTGGCACAATCCACTGGAATGATCCATTGGCACAATCCACTGGCATGATCCATCTGCACAATCCACTGGCACAATCCACTGGAATGATCCAACAGCACAATCCACTGGCATGATCCACTGGAATGATCCACCTGCACAATCCACTGGACTGATCCATCAGCACTGGAATGATCCATTGGCACAATCCACTGGCATGATCCATCTGCACAATCCACTGCCATGATCCACTGGAATGATCCATCAGCACAATCCACTGGCACAATCCACTGGCATGATCCATCTGCACAATCCACTGGAATGATCCATCAGCACAATCCACTGGCACAATCCACTGGCATGATCCATCGTCACAATCCACTGGAATGATCCTCTGGCATGATCCATCTGCACAATCCACTGGCATGATCCATCTGCACAATCATTGGCACAATCCACTGACACAATCATCCATGGACACAATCCATCGGCCCAACCCCTTGGCAAAATCCATCAGCACAATCCATCACCACAATCATCCATCAGTACAATCATGCATGGACACAATCCATCAGCACAATCATCCATCAGCACAATCCATTGTTACAATCCATCGGCACAATCCATCAGCACAATCCATCACCACAATCATCCATCAGTACAATCATCCATGGACACAATCCATCAGCACAATAATCCATTGGCACAATCCCTTGTTACAATCCATCGGCACAATTCACTGGTGCAGCCCAGCCTCAGTGTGGGCTGCACATGTGTAGACAGGCTTACCACTGAAAATTTAGGACCCCTAAATTTAGAGCTGCTTTGTGAGTGTGGAACTCCTCTAAGTTTGGCCCTATAACCTTTGGGCCTTAATTCTGTCTGAGGGGGTTAGTGATGGTTTTTTTAACCCAGATTTTGAATTAGTCCTTGTGGCAGGGACTGTCTTTAACAAAGTTCCACTGTCAGCAAAAATGCTGAGATGCCTCTTCATTAGATGTGATGAGTAACATACACACAATGCAAATTTTCTCTCCCCTTCAGCCAAGGGAGAGCATTCTCTCCCATGTTTTTTTTATCTTTTCATAGAATGTGCTGAGTTGGAAGGGACCTGTCAGGATCATAGCAATAGAGGCTAAAAGATCTGCATAGTAACTCAAAAATGTCACATAAAGAGCTGCATGAAGTTATTCTTGCAAATGTCATTCCTGCATGAAGTTATTCTTGCAAATGACACTGTATGCTTTCTTCAAATATATACCTTATTTTCAAAATTCATTTGTTATTAAAATTATAGCAAATAAATAATGCCATAACATATTATTAAAAGTGACTTGTTTTCATAAGAAGCTGGAAATTAATTTTATAGGACATTATTGTTAGTTTTGGTCTGATGCAAACAGGGTTATTGTACCTTTATGTGTCTGTTATATGGAGCAGAATTTAACTTGTGTTCTAATTGAATTGAACAAGTACATACAAGAAACATTCATTTCTTTATTATTGCTTTTTCCAGCCATAGTTGTCATATGCAGGCATAACTTTTATTTCCTTTTCTCTCTGACAATTTTAGCTCCCTGTCTCTGGGGAAATAAATCAGCTGAACATTGTCTTTGCTTTTTAGAAGCTCAAGAATGGGCAAAGAGAAAGGAATGCAGTATTACTTCTCCTGGCTGAGCTGACCAAATCTAATTATTTAAGATTTTTTTTTTTTTTCTGATTCTTTAAAGACATCTCTTGACCTGCTGTTCCTCCAGCTTTCAGGCATGGAACAGACACAGAGCACAGCAGTGCAGTGTTGAGGGGTGCCTGATCCAGAAGCTCTGTCTCCTCTCCATGAGAGGTGGTAGCTGCCCAGTTCCAAGGATGCACAAGCATTTAAGCCACTTGAGGACAGCTGCAGGATATGTAAATTCTGAATTTCCCTGTTGCACATGTGACTTCTGAATTTCCCCATTACATTATCACTTCAGCTTTGCCCTATGTCCTGTCTTCTTATCTGCTTCACTTGTCAGCTCTGTTGATATTCAACACTTCCTGCTTGTTCAAGTTCTCATTCTCTTTCTTCAGAGCAAAGTGCTCAAAATCTCTGGCATTGAGGAGTACAGCCTGGTCCTCTTCAGTACTCGACAAGGCACAGCTTGAGAGGATGCAGCTCTGCCTGTGCTCCAAGGTAGAAGGATGTGAGCCAGGTCCTTGCTCCAAGGAGTGTGGAAGTCCACAAACAGGCATCCGTCGCACCTTCTCAGGAATCTGATTCATCACAACTAACAATTCTAATAGCTTTGAATCCTGTGTCCCTGGCTGCACCACACTGCTTTCCCAGGCCCAAGCAAAGAGAACTGGGGTCAAAATGCCACTCTGTAGAGAGGACTTTTCTGTTTCTGTTCTTATCTGGCCCACATACTCTGCAGGGTCTCATTTTCCATGAAGTTTAGAGTTTCCTCCTCTTGGAGACAGGTAATTCCAGCATTTCCTGGACCTTGTTCATCCATCCATTGCAATATAGCTTTTGCTAAACTTCCTTGTGCTAATGCAAAAATTTCTGGGGTGAGAAATACTGATTATAGTTAATCTGTGTTACTTTATGTTGTTGAATTTTTGTTCTCGAGTGTATACAAAAATTACGACCATGATGTGTCACAAACCGCTAACCCATTGGCGGTGGAGCAAGAGGCAGTGGTGCTGCCACCTTCCAGAAGCATCTCCAGTAATGAAGGTGCTTGGTGGCACAGGCACACACACACACACACACACACACAGTCACTGCAGTACAAACTTCTCTTGTAGAATCACCCATGACAAAGACGTGGGAAGGGTCTTTGTATGGAGTGCCGAGGAGGAGATTTATTCCAGCCATGCATGAAGGTGTCCAGGAAAAAAGACAAACGAACAGTGGAGAGTCCAGGTTTAAATATGGGGAACAGGGGGGCTGAGCAGAGCATCAGGGCCAATGGGCTGAGGGCTCAGGGCAGTGGAGAGGTGGGACAAAGGATGGCAGCCAATAGGGTAAAGGGGGCAGGACACTGTGGCAGTATGGGGCCGATGGGGAAGCAGGGAAGGGAGAGCATTCTAGGGGTTACACATATAAGGAAAAAGGGTCAGAGAGGCCAATGGGCCAGCCAGGGAGGTAGAACTGGGGTGTATTTGCATATGCAACAAAGCATCCTGGGAGAGGCTCTGCTCAGTCGCCTTGGACAGGGGAGAATTTTTTCCAACTTGGGGTCTGTCCCTCCATGGAACCATAATGGACCCTTTTTGTGTAGGCCCACCAGCCTCCACAATGCTGTCTGGAGTAGGGCTCACTACTGAGCTAACCTGCTTTGACAGCTTTTTTAAAATACACTTACACTGAATTACATTTATGGGGGTTTCTCATTTTCTAGTAGAGGTTTGTCCTCGTCCATGTCAATGTCATGCAAAATATCAAGAGTGATTACTCAGCCCTTGATAGAACCTTCCTGAGAGGTCACTGGTCATCCAAAGCAGCCATACAGGAAAACACAAGCATGTTGTCACTAAGCCTTAGGGAATAATGTGCTAAAGGAATCTACAAAGTCCACACAGCCTATTTTACTGTATATAAGCACTACCTTTCAGCCTCAATTCCCTGTATCTGTTTGCTCCATGATTTTAGTCTTCTGGGCCTAGAATTCTGCCCTTCTCCTTCACTACTGAGTTTTTTTAAGCAATCTCACTGCTAAAGCTTTTTTTTTTCCTTGTGTTTTTCTTTGAGAATGGACTTTTGCTGCATAGGAAGAACACATTCCTAGAGCAAAGCTATGCATATGGAAGTCTAAATTTTGGGTTTTGTGATTGTTCATACCAGTGTCTTCAGGGAAATTCTATTTTGAATACAATAGGAGAGTGAGAAAATCAATTTCTAAAACAAAATATGATAAATAGTCTGTCTTAGTGCATAACACATTAATATTGTCACTAACAATAATCCTAACAACCATGCTATTGCACAATTAGATTCCAAATTTCCTGATTTTAAAACAGTTACATAGCTGAAAGTCAAGGAAGTTCAAAATTGCTGGGGAGTTTTCTCTCAGCCAGGATGAAATTAAGCAGGTTACTCTGAGAGCTGGTTGAAACCATAACTTTAATTAATTAACGGTTCAGGACACACGACTTCTGATAAAGCAGACTCTTTGTGGAAAAGAAAAAAAAATTCCCAAGCAAGTCCTGGTTGCTTTTAATGGGTTTTGCTCCTGCTGCCTTGCCCACCCTTACCTGATTTCCTAATTAGACTACATGTCATCAAGAGATGATCAAGACTCCTTGTGCATGGAGTCCCTACAGAGACTGTCTGACTGCCTTAGGCTGGAAGTTTTCAAAACTGGTTAGAAATAGTGCAGTAAAATAGATTGGAGCTCAGGAGAAAACAAAATGAATGAGCACAAAAGGAACATGGATTTTCAAGCTGTTCAGGTACTAAGATGTGGTTATAATTGTAATACTTTATTAACTTTCTTACTATACAGTGAATTTTCTTTCTTCATCATCTTTAAAGATACCTGTCTGTGTTCATTAAAGAAAGCAGACAAGCCTTTGACATGCCAAATCTGTAAAGTCTGATGAAACCAAGAAAGGTTTGGCTGATTTGCATCAAGCACAGAACATATGCAACTTAGATGGCACAAAAATACAGTGAGAGTGAAAAGGAGAAAAGGAAAATCCATAACAGCACTCTGGGACTCCAAATCCCAAGGTGTCCTTCTTCATCAGTTTAGCTGGGGTGTTTACCTGGACAATATGAACGGAGACTTTGCAGAGTCTCTTTCTGCTTGTAAACTTGTTCAAGGCTCCAGCTGAAGCAGTGAAACACTGGGTTAAAATTAACCTGATCCATAGCAATTCAGCAGCACCTGTGGGTGCCAGGCAGGCTTCAGGCTGCAGCAGACACTTGTGGGCAAAGCAGTGGCTGGGGCACAAAGGCTTAACTTCCTCTGAGCTCTGAGGGTGGAGTGGTGATTCCATCAACCTTCTTTCCTTCATGAGCTAGATGCTTACTGACATGGCTGAAGTTCATGAGAAATGAGTGTTTAAATAAGCACTTGTAAGCTCACACAGAGTTGGGGTGTTAGCTGGAGCCTGGTCTCGTGCTGGGTGTTGTCTGCCTCGGACACCAGACAGCACCATAGCCCTAAGGAAGAGAATGGAAACAATGAAAAGGTGTCAGTTCATCTGACTATTCCTCCACAGAAATGTGCAAATGTAGGAATTCTTGAACTACAGACAATACTTTTTTGCTTAATGGCTCTGGATGGATGTTTTCTCTTTGCTTGCCACAGGTTTGTGCTGTTCCTGCCAGCCTGAACAGACCCCTGTCCCATGCTGTGGTCAGAGCTAATCTCCCACAGGCTGATCTTTGTGACAGCTACTGAAAGCAGATTCTATAAAAGTGCTAGACTTGATCACCTTCCAGACAAATGAAATTAAAACACTATTGAAACTCCCTGGAAGGGAAGATGAAACTTTTTCTATTAAATTGAACTCCTTGGTCAAAGAAGTGGAGGATTCAAAGCAGATGATGTATCAGTGGTTAGAGAAGATAATTATCCTTGAGGTAGTGAGAAAAATTGGAGCAATTGAAAACTTTTACCCCAGAGAACAAAACTTTTCCTATTAGAAAATCTTTTAGAAGTGCCTTAGGGATTAGAAAAATGAAGTTCAAATACAGAATAAAGATGATCATGTGTGCTTCTCTGCACTTTGCACTCAGTGATCTTATAAGACATTAATTCATTTTGTTTATTAAATCATGCCTTAAACAATGTGGTAAGTTGCAAGCAGGGTTTTTTTCTTATGCTCTCCCTCCTGAATTAAGAAAGAATAAATAGGTTGGATTTTTCTGAGGGTGGGCATCAGAATCAGGGCCATACATACACATATGGGCAGTTTTAGTATTCTACATAGGAAGTGATCATTTCAGATATGGTCTGTATGTATGGTCCTGATTCTCTGCCCTTTGCACCAATTTTGTATTCCAGCTAAAGAGTGACACTCTCACACTGTTGGTGTCCCCTCAGGTCAGTGTGCTTGAACCTCTATTAAGTTCCCATTACTGAGGAGGAGCCCTTTATTTTTGAATGTCTGCTCTTTCAGTTCTTTAGCTCTGCTGGTGACAGCATCGTGTCAAGTGGTGTCATTTGGATTGAAAGGCTATTCCTGATCAAGCCACTTTATCCATTGGTTCCAGTTGTTCTGCATTGCATTTCCATTTTTGATCAGTTTGAGGACAAAATAATTGTCAGCTCTCCAAGAGATATTGCTGAAGGGACATTCTTGATTTTTTTGTTTTTGTTCATTTGTTTACTCCTTCTCCTCACAATTTGAAGGAAATATTAATCTCAGCATTAGGGTCTGAACAGGCAATTCAGTCATCAATAATTAAAAAAGTCCATGTGTTCTATAAGGCACATTCCTATGTCCATGTGCATGTTTTTAGCTCTAGCATTCTGATTATTTTATTCTGCAGATGACAAGTGGCAATTTACTGCCTGTTCTGTCACTTTGGATCACTGGCTTAACTCTAAGAAAAGACTTTTACAATTGAGTATTAATCACCATGTTTATGAAGGCTTTAGAACCTTAAAGGAAAGCAGGAGGAATTGGGTACCTTTTGAATTTATATTTGCAGATTCGTCTAGCTCTCCACCAACAAACTGTGTTATTGACCTATGAAATGTTTGTTGCTTATTAACCTCTGCTTTTTTCTTAATGTGCTTCTGTACCAAGACTTACTACCAGGAAATAGTCCAGCTGGCAGCTGGGCTATCTGGACATTTTGTTTAGATCCAGAACTTGAGAGCCCTTTTAGGAGAATCCTGTCCTTTTATGGACCCATACTAAGCTTTAGGGATCTGCTGACGGACACTGTCTGTCATGTGAATTAAATAGTGTGGATTAGTTGCAGTATCTTTGGAGAACTACTGACCAATCTTAATATTTGGTTGTCATGGGAAAATGCAAAAAAAAAAAAAAAAAGATAATTATTTCATTTTCATTCCAGAGATAAGTAGGAAGGAAAAATATGATTTTGGTACTTAGTATTACAGTGAAGTTGTCAAGGTGCAATTTGCTCTCTCAAAATAAGTAGCTCCAAGTAATGTATAATAAATATGAGTGTGAGCAGTGAAAGTGATGAGACCACTGCTGAATATGCTTTGCCTGTAAATTTGTTTCTCTCATGATTTCATCCTTTCACTTATAAATCACAGGATGTTTGTTCAATAGTCTCTTATTCAAGCACAAGTAGCTTATCAAATACCATACATAATGTGCCCACAAGCTGCCTGTGGTCTTTTCTGTATCTGAGGCTTAACATAAGAAATGTCAGAAGAAAAAATGCTTTACATTAAACTTGGAGCTAGAAATATAACAGGCTTTCAGTAATGATATATGATCAGAATTATGCAAAGATGATGAAAAGTCCCAGTGGAATTCTCTTCAAAATTGCTTCCCTTTTGGGAGCATCCTATGAAACCAATTAGGAATAAACCCAAGAGGATTCTATTGAATTTGTTTCAAAGAGATATTGTATGCAATAAAGAGCAATTGCTCTTTTTGTAGGGTTTTCTTTCTTTAATCATCCTTGAGAAGATCACGGATAATTATATCTCTGCTAGCAAATCTCAGAGGCTGGTTTTAAAAATCTGCAAGAATTTCCCAGAGGAATTAATTGTTTTTGTCAGTATGATCATAGTCTTTAGGACAATTACTCATTTCTTTTGTGATACTTTTGAGGATTGAGTATTTTTGCAGAGGCTCACCAAACCCTGAGGTAGAAGAGCCATATTTTGGTTCCTTCAGAAATCCCCTTTGTGTCTACACTTGAAAAATCCCCTCTACTATAATGTAGCCAAAGACTTTCCTGGTTAATAGCCATGATGGTAATGTGTTACAATTTTTCTTCAATTGCTAAGACTATCTAGAATATCCCAAAATTTGTTTGTAGTTGTCTTCCTTAGTTTTCTGATATAACCAGTGTTCTCTGTCTGCTCTTTTATCAGAATTTTGCCCAGTGCAGTTCAAATCTGTGCAGAAGTAAGAGAGATGTGTTAATTAGCCCTGTGATGGGAGTGCTGTGGAGATAACCTGGTTTGTTCCTCCAGCTCCCCACTGTGCTGTGCCATGGAGACACAGCCAGGGAGCTGAGTCCTGGGTGGATTCCCATGGGCCATCACATGGACTCAGCTGATAATTAATGGCACCTACTTCTTCTAAAATAGTGTCAGAGGGTAGAGTGGAGGCCAGACCCAGGAAGATGAATAGCTACATTTTAAAGAATATTTTGGCTTTAAACTATACAGAAAAATGTCCCTGTGCTATGTCTAATGATTCTATGCTCCTCATGGAAAAAATGGTTTTATAGGGTAAAAGAATTAGATGTTTATCTGAAGGTTAATAGCTCCTCTCTGGAAATTCAGCAGTTAGAAGCAGTTGCTTAAGTACTAGTAGCTCTCTGGGGAGGAGAAAGGGGGCCTTCCTGAGGCAAGCTGTCTTTTAGAAGGACAGGGTCTCTCCTACCATCAGTTCCTGCATATTTTCCCAACTGATTCTATTTCTTTGTGTTCTGTAGATCTTTTAATATTTGCAGCTTATGAGTTCTAGTTACTGTCTGTTAACAATAATTTCCATGTTTCTTGTAAAAATCTGTTCTTGATATAACCTGATTTGGATAAATACACTATTAGGGGGCTTCTGCCAGATTTTGCCACAGAATAACTCGGACTTTGAGCAACCTTTATATTCATGTTCTGTTTCAGGTTACTTATTTGGAAAGCCTGAGTAACTCTCTCTGCAGAGAGCAGCAGGCACAACTTTCCCAGGCATTGTGCTGGAAAAGGCTGTGAGAAGATCAGAGAAAAGAATGATAATTCTTATCTTCACTTGCTGCACCTGTTGTGAACATGTGGAATGTGTGATGGAGATTTGTTTACCAAAGGGTGATTTTTAAATTGGCCACTGTATTTGGATAGTATTTGGATTCAATTGACCAATCTGGTCTGTCTGTATCAGACTGTCTGTAAAGGACAATGAGTTTCTTAATAAGTATAATATGGTATAATAAAATGATTGATCAGCCTTCTGGAGTCAATGCTAATTATTGCCTGGTGGGGACCCATGCTATGATAACTATGGATTTAACATTGGGGGTCTCTAGAAAGAAGTAGATGAATGGAAGGCTTCATAGAGTGAGGAGCTTCTGGGATGAATAAAATTCTATCATTACAAGACTCAAACAATTGAGACTTGAAATATTTCTGGACTAGCTGCCTTGCTGCTGTACAATAGGCAGAATAGTCTGCCTCTTCTTAAAGTACTTACGTAGCCAAGGAACATGACTGGAAATACAGGTGGCATTTGTCTAATGAGAAATGGAGAATTTAAGCAGTCACGATCATAACAAATGCGTGATAGAAGGAAGTCAAAATTAGCCTCAGGTGTTAGGATCTGGTACACAAAAATGGAGCTATTTGGAAGCAAAGTATACCCAGAGTGAGTCAGGGGATACTGGGCTTTGAGCTGTTAAGGGCCAGCAATCCCTTTACAGACACAATAAAGTAGGAATGCTGTAAGTATTCTATTAAAATAGAAAATAAATCTTTTCTTGGCTCGCAAGAAGGACAGAGCTAGGTATGACTCAGAACACAATTTTCTCACATTTGTGAAAGCTGAGTAACTGGAAGCAGACCTGGCATTTCAATAACCTCCTCTTATAACTCCTTAAAAGTCAATCACAGCTCCTGTAGACTGGAGTTGCACAAAATGAGTGCACATCAACAATTGCTGGTGCCTGCCAATCCTAACCAAGCCCCATGGATGAGAGTCTCACACTGCACTAACTACTACAGTTACACATCCACTCCTTGCCACTAGAATCCCAGACCCTGCTTGCATGATCTCCCTAACTTCTCCCTGTCCCTCCTCTCCCTCAGTATCCAAACTGCTTTTGTCTTAGATCTCTGTCGTTCTGCAAGTGCCACCTTTCACTCAAACCTCCTGCTTTGTGTGCTCTTATGGATCCAGGGTAATGCTGGGGGAAAGTGTTCCCCTTGTCCCGCTGGACATGAGAGCTCAGAACCAAATCACTTCAAGGCAAGGAGCCATTCTGTGGTAACTTCCAAAGAATGGCACCTTTTGAGCACATCTCATACCCTTATAGAGACAGAGCTCTAACACCATTTGGTTTTGCTTTGGAATAAGGGGAGATGTGAAGCCAAAATCAAGGCTCACATTTTGTATTGGGTCTTGCTGTGAACCTTATCCCTGTGACAAGCACACGGCTGCTCCCAGTTCCAGCCAAACCTTCTCTTTGCTGTACAAAAGCAATCACTATCAAGGACTTGATGAACCAGAGCTGCCTCCCTGTCTGTAACTTAATTGATTGTCAATTTGTAGCCTTCTCAGTGAGCGTGTTTGTGAGTGAGCTCTCTTTGGGAGAGCAGGCCAGGCAGTGGCAGCCTGCCTGCGAGGCCAGGGAATGTGGCAGCACAGCTGCTTACTGTTGGGGGAGATGAAACAGGAAAGCCTTATAAATATGATTGCCTGGCAAAAGATTTGGAGAATATGGAAACTATAAGTGAGATTGAAATGAAAGCAAGCTTTGAGATCCTTTAGTCACTGAACAACTGGAAAACAATGGTGTGGCTGGCTGAAGGTGATCCCCTTTTGATAGAACAGCACCCTCTGCTTGCAGGCAGCTCCAAGGGTCAGAGCAGACCCTGCCAGCTTGGCAGAAGGGGCCCAAAGAGGAGTTTATAGGGTTTAAAATGTAACACAGTATGGTAATGTAGTGATTCTTATAGGCTGTATAGAAATGCTATAGGATTTGTATATTGTACTAGATTGGTTAGTGAGAATCAGAATATTCAACACAGAAGAAGATTTATGGTATTGTAACGGGAACTTTGCTCTCTTGCTTCTTGCCATTTACTCTCTTAGCTCTTGTCTTTTACTCTCTTATGCTTTTACTCTCTTACCCTCTCATCCTCTCTCCCCCTCTCTTCTCTGGGGCCTGCTCTGAGCTGTGCCTGGCAGCTCCCAGCAGGGCCCTGCACCCAGGCCCTTTGCAATGAACCCCAAATCCCAAAAGGCCCCTGCACCCAGGCCCTTTGCAATGAACCCCAAATCCCAAAAGGCCCCTGCACCCAGGCCCTTTGCAATGAACCCCAAATCCCAAAAGGCCCCTGCACCCAGGCCCTTTGCAATGAACCCCAAGTTCCTGCCCTGGCTGCAGAGATCTCTCGTCTCCATCTGTCCCCCCCGTGCCACCCCCCGATGCTCTTACACTTACAGTGGGGGCTGCTTGGGCAGGACACAGCCCTTCTGGATGTCTGGCTGCCATCAGGAATCCTAACAGACTGCAGGAGAGCATGGAGCACTTGGCAATGGGCAGCACTGCCCCTCTGCAGGGAAGATACCTCAGCTGCACCTGCCAGTGCAGGGCAGGTTGGAAGAACTTCTTTTAACCAGCAAGTTGTACGCTATGGCCTTGAGTGAGGGTCTGTAGTGACACAGAGTCCCCAGGCAGGTGCAAAGGAGAGGTGCTTTATTGCAAAAACCAGGCTTTTGAAGCACTCAGGCCTTTATCAGTTACATAGCTTTAAGCCATAACAAACACATTTCAACCAACCACCACACACCACACTGTGAACACACAATGGTTCTAGAAATTTTTGATCTACCTCTAATTCAGCTGCCTCACTTTCCCACAGTCTTTTTCTACTCAGCCAAAGTAACAGGACTGAGCCATAGTTTTACAAGGCCTTCCTTTTGTAAGGTTTTACCTATATGCAACAATGGACTTTTTAAAAAATTCAGTCTGAGAATAAATGTGTATTTCAGAGCAGTCTTCATCCACCTTTTGTCTAAGCCTGAAGCAAGATAAGTTTTATTTAAAGGGAAAAAATAAAATCCATGAGGGAATTATCATTCTAAAAGAGCCACCTGTTCTGAGGTGGATATACAGTGGAAACAAATGTTGTTCTCTGTCTTGCTGACACTTCTAGGAATAAAAACATTTTTTCTGTTTGTCCTTCAGCACTTTCTTGAACTTCAGAGCCCTGTTAGTTTCAAATTCATACTTAATGAAGCATAACTTGTATTAATAGCAGCTATGAAATCTAGATAGTGTAATAGAAGTTTCAGCTGGATGCAGAATCTGACCCAAGTAGCAATGACTGGCAAAGCCCAGTTGTGATGCACTCCAGAGATTTCCATTCACTTCCTAATGACAGTGCCTGTGAATCACTGCTCACATAAAGAGAAGCCTGTTTCTGGATAAGAAAACCCCTTTACATGGGCCAAAGGATGTCTTAACAACAGTATCAGTGAGGTGCAATGTGCAAATACTTTCAGAGAAGCATGCTACAGAAAATTGAAAAAAAAAAAAAATCCAGTATTAAAAATCAGCCTGACAGGTTTGGAAAGCTAGGACGATATTTTCAATAGTCAACTCTTCCTTTGTGATTATATTAGAGGGACTTTTGATATCTTGGTTATCCAGAGGCTTTTAGAAGCAGCAGTAAGCCTGAGCTAACAAGCTGTGTGAAATACAAGATGACCGTGTGGAGCTTTGCACAGAGATCCTCAGCCTGACATTCCAGCTCCATCAGGCCCAGCAGCCTTGACCATCCTGTTCTGTGCTCTGCCAACACATCTGCAGAGTTTCCTGGCACTGCAGGGAGGCAGTGCCCCTGTGTTTCCTTGGCAGCACACCCGAGGTGCTCAGCTCTTCCCAATCCATCTGCCTTTGTGTCTTGGGAGCTCCTTCACCTGTGGTGCTGTTTATCCACAGATAAACTGCTAAAGTGTTAATCTGACTTGATTGTGCTTGTCAGTCAGACAGGTTGAGTGCCTTACATTCCCATCTCATCCTCTGTTCCAGAAGAAACAAAGCACTTTACAGAGTTAACTAATCAATAATGAAGTGCATTAGACAAGCAACAGGTGTTTTGTTTCATCTAGTTATTGATCTTTGCTTGTTGACTGAATGAGAGCCTCAGTATAAGACCAGATACACTCTGAGTGTACTTTTTACTGTGAAATATTGGAGAAGAAGGGACAAAGAGTATATAAAGAGATATAAAATCTACTAAGGCAGGTAAATCTGATGCAGTGCCCAATTTGGGTCCTCCAGGTTTTAATAGGTGAAATTTAGACACCAGGGAAACAGTGTAAATTCTGTAATTTGAAAGGGTTTTGAGGGATCTTATAAAAGTGTGGAAGTATCTCAAGAGATGGTATAGAGGAGTACAATGTGAAACACAGCAGGTTCCCTTTGAATTCAGAGAACACCTTTTTTACTGTGAGGGTGTTGAGCAGTGGCAAAGGCTACCCAGAAAGGGTTGTGGAGTCTGTATCCTTGGAAGTGTTCCCAAACCATCTGAACATGGCTCTGGGCAGCCTGCTGGAGGTGTAGGGACCCTGCTGGAGCAGGGGTTTGGTCAAATGGACACCCAGAGGTCCCTTCCAGGCTCAGCCATTCTGTGAGTCTGTGCCACAGCATCACCTCCACAGCACCAGGCCAAGAGTAAAAAGATTTGGCTTTCAAACTGCAGTGTCTCACCTGAGGTAGTAATTAGTAATCATTGTGGGTCTTGGGGAATCTTTGTGTCTCTCAAATTCCCAGCTATGCCATGAATCTCCTGGTGTAGTTTGGTCTATGGTTTTCAGGCTTCCTTGGATTATAAACTATTTTAATCAGTGATCAAGATGATTCCTGATCTCCACTGATGCCCATACCACATGTCTCAGTAATATTATTGCAAGTTAAATGTTGCCTTTAGGAAATTGCAAAATCTGTTTTTCCCAAAGAAACCAGCCTGGCATTTATTTTTTCAAGGGAAAAAACCAATGTTGTAAAAAAACCCCAAAACTTTGATGAATATAGTGCTTTTCTGTGTATAAATGTCACATAAAGGGGTGTGAATTGCCACACTTTTGGCACTAACATAAACCAACCACGTCTCTTAGTCCATGGGTTTGTGCTGCAAGGGCCAATTCTCCCAGTGTAATTGAGCACACAATTGCCTTGACTGTGCAAGTAAGAAAAACCTGTTTACTTGAATGCTACATTTGAGGACTGCAACTGAATGCTGAATAATTGTATTTTAAATTTTAGAAAACTATTTGTTATTGTAACCTGATCTCCACAAAAATAAGTACAAAAGAATGCAGCAGTCCCTGTATTTAAGAGCTTTTTATCTCTGTGATTCCACAGAGGCCAGAGAATTGGAGAATTTCCCAATACAGAGGCCAACTAGCAAAGTTACTCTTTAACCTTTATTGTTTTTAAAACTTTTATTAAGTCATGTCCAGTGTCCAAAGCAAGGCTGAGTCTTGTTCTGTAGCACTCCAGTGAGTAATTCCTTTTCTTTCCCCCAAGACTCTGACTGACTCATTGTTTCTTTCTTCCTTAGTTCTCCCTTATCCATCTCTATATTGCAGTCACACATTCATTGCTCTTGAACCTTCCTCCTCAGCTCACACTGCTGCCAGTGCTGGGATGGCTGTGGTGAAGCTGAGTGCTCATTCTTTTTTAACCTCTAGTACTAGGGAACTTCCCAAGAACAGGTTTTCTCTCAGTTCATAGGCCAGGGTGTGTGCCTGTCCAGTGGGAATTGTTTTTCATCACACAGGGTCCCTGAAGCAGCTGGGAAACAAGGATAATGTTTCTGGGTGAGAGAGTCATGGCCAAAATATTTTCAGAGGGTGATTGTTCAAGATCGTGTGAAAATCAACCCACACTGAAGTGCCCCAAAATGCAACCACTTCCTAAGTAGACATGGTACAAAATCCTGGCTAATTTCTTGCTCTGTCACACTTTATTGGAGATGGTGGTTAAGATTAATTTTCCCTGTGATAATTATTCCACTTAGAATGGAGGTATTGACAAAATAGTACCAAAAAAATCTGTCTTCAGTGAAAATCAGCAAGCAAAACAACTTGTGTGTACTCTAGACTTTTGAGACAGCATAAATGAAATTGATGCTTCCTACTTTAATAGGCCATTTGCATTAATAATTATTTTGGCTAAATGCCTCAGCTTTGCCTTAGCATTTACTTAAACAGCAGAGGAATGTATTCTGCAACAATACTGTGGTCTCTGAATGAGCTCTCTGAGCTACCCTAAATGTGACTGAAACCCAGCACTTTGGGAAAAATGGCACTTATTTATTGGAAAAAGAAACCTAAAAATGACAATGCTGCCATTAAATGGAAAAATATATGGGATACAGGCTTTGAACTCAAACTTCTGGGCATAATAGTTTCAGAATTTCTACACTCCCTTCCCAATTTCAAGTCTCTCCCCAGCTCTATGTTTATTGTTGTCTTCCAAACATTTGTACTATGGGAATGCAATGCTGGTGACCGACAATTTTATCCTTAGACATAAACTCTACCTCTTACCTTTTAACTGCCTCAGAAGTATTGTAAGTTCAAAAAAGTAAATAAAAATGTTGCATTCCAGCAATCCCTTGCATGAGGCCTTGTCTCATTATTGGATCATCCTTGCAGGAAGATCACCTGTGAGTGTCAGAGCAGGCATCAACATTTAGATTTTACTTTTTAAAAGAGTGTGCTAGAAGGAGGAGCTCTGAGAGCTGTGAATTTCAGAACTCCTCTTGTCGTCCTGCCTGCACCACACTGCTTCTTACTAAGCTTGATTCTGTCCTCTCAGGAGATGTCCCCCACCAGCATTATTTACTTTTCAATTCTTGCTTGAGTAAAACTGAGATTCCCAGCATATACTGTGGAATTTTGGACCATTAGATTTAATGGATAATGAGGTAAAAGGTATTTCGAGTTCCTTAAGTATTTTTTTATGTTTTGTTTTTTAATATGAAAAATTATTTGGTGTCTGAATAACTTTATCAATACTTATGTTAATATCCAACAATTGTGTAACTGTTTATTCTAATGAATTTCTCAAGGTCTCTTAGACCACTGTAAGAGCTGGTCCTAATGATCCTAAAATCAGAGACTTCTACAGCCTTTGATAAACAATATTAGTATTAAACTTTCCCTAATAAGTAGACATGGCCATATCTATATGTACTTGTCATGTATTTAAGGAGAAAATGATATTCAGTGTAAGTAATGAATTTCATTGGAACTCGATTGTTGCTGTTGCAATTATCTTCTTTCTCTGGACAGAGCCTTTCACTCTTGGGCAGTTAGAGGTCACCCTCTGGTTCAGTCTGTAAAGGAGCTGTAGGAGAACAAGATTTGCTTGTAATGGCAATATTTATGATCTGCAGTAATTGTATTTGGTTAGTCATCTTGCCCTTTAAGGTGTTATGTTGGGTGGGGCACGGACAGAGTTCATGTCATACATGAGAAAAGATAACCAGAAAAGTTTTGTTTAGATCCAGTTCATAGGTGGAAAAACTGCAATACAAAGGAGGATGCAGAATCTTATGAAGATGACAGGCATAAAAGACAGGAAATAGAGTTTAGGTTGGCATAGTTAAGGCTCATCTCTACCTGTTCTGCCCTCTCACATTCCAAGTATTACAATAATATTTTTATTGCTGTGATCTGTTCTGTGTGGTATCATTCATGTTCATAAATCCAAGTGTCCTCCATGCTGTACTCTATAAAACATGCAGTAGAAAAGACTATTCCCAAAACCTTACAGGGTAAATTTTAACAGGCCACAACAAACAGCTAAATCTCAGACAGTGGAGAGCAATGAGACAAAGCTGAGCAGCCTGATAAGAAACAATGCCTTTTTGGAAATGTTATTCCCTAAAGAATGGCTGTTTCTATCTTGAATAATATTTTTACTCATGAATTGCACAGAAGAAAAATTCAGAAACTGGAAGGATTCTTTTACCCACAGAAAGGCAGACAGTGGCTGTCACTACTGAGAGCTCTTCCAAATATTTCATCTACAGAGAGATTAATTATTTGTTTCTTGCTGGAGCTGCTAATAGTATAACTAGTTTAGATGGTGATTCCTTCTGTCATAGATATCTGCTTGAAGGGATGAGACAGAAATGTACTGCAGTTAAATGCAGAAAGAACTCAGATACAGGAATGATGTAAAATGAGGAAGCACAACCAATCCTCTCCATAAACTAAATCGACCATCTCTTCAACACAAAAATACCTTGCTTGTTCTAAAGATATAACTGAGCTTGAGTTATCACTTTGGAACTCAGAACATCTCATTCCTGCCTATCTTATGTGAAGATACGAGCTTCACAAACAAATCCACAGCTTCTGCTCTCTTCCTTGACCACTGCACTGAAAGACAGCAAGAGCAGACAGAATCCTTCCTTTTCCTTTGAAAAAGCTGCTGGCAGAGCTAGAAAGAGCTAAAAAATAAAGCCCTGCTTACAGAGTTTTACTAATCTCAGAGACACAGCTGAACTCTTTCACTAAGTGCTAAATTTCTGAAGGTTTTGCTTATATTTCTGTGTGAACTCTGTTTTAAGGGTGATGTTTGCAATAATATGCCAAAATAATTTTTTCCTCCCTTTATCTATGATTATTTTCAGGAAAGTTATAATTTTTCCTTTTTTAAGTTCACACTAGAAAGACATTTCAAACCTTTTAATTTAAACCACAGGAAAAACAGCTCCCTGTTTTTCCTCACTCCAGGGTCTCTGGTGATTTTTGTGTCAATGTCTCATTGTAACATCATTAACTCTACAGCACATGGCATCTTACATGGTCTTGGGTGGTCTTGGGAGACAGCTATGTGTTAATTTTATTTTACCAAAATCTTTTACACAGATTTATTTTTCTGTCTCAGCCCCTGCAGCAATTTTTCTCATTCATATATGTTTGTGAGTCGTTTTTTGGTGGTGTTTTCATTTGAGCAGGCATTTCTGATTGAGAAGTTAGTGGGATTTGCAGAAGTCACACTGAAATATTCAGTCTCTCAGGAGCTTCCCTGCTGGAAGGCACACTTTGATTCCCTTGGTGAGCTTTCCTCAAAGCCCTTTCATGCAGAAGCAGCCAGGGAAACGTAAAAACTGCCTGTGGTCTTATTTACTAATCTGTCCCATTTTTGTTGAGAAACATCAGACTGTAACTTCTAACTTGGGGAGAGTGAGAGAAGAGACAAGAGGGCTGTGAGGGAGAGCTGCTGATGTGGTCAGGGCACAGTGCTGAAACCAGAGGGAAATATTTGGTCATTGCTACAGCCAGTGTGTGTGGGAAGGGCAGCAACCCTCAGAGGCTCCAATCTCTACTGCCAGGCTAAGTCAGTGCACATTCCTGTGTGTGATGAGATCATGCACTAATGAAATTCATAGGCTGATGACCCAGAATTAGGTTTTTCCCCTTGTACTCTTTCACATTTTATGTGTGCAATATGTGGTATATTCATCCTTCTTGTTAATATTTTATCAACTTTTATCACACCAAAATGAAGGGGGAAAATAGATGGCTATTAAATATAAATACCAGCAGCTCTTCAAAAAACTCCCTTTCCTTTGCTTCCCTTTCTCAGCAGCACAATGAGAAGCTGTGTAAATGCTCTAAAACTGGACTGAGTCATTTGACACGTGGCATTTTCCTCCTTAGGAATTAGCAAGAGAGATGGCAGATGTGGGCCAGGTATTTAACCTTTGCCACCTGAGGTGTGTTAATGTTTAAGGGTTATGTTTCAGGAAATGAGAACATCTCAATGATCAGTGAAATAAAGATTAGACAACATTACCTTTTATGTGAAATTCTAAAATTATATTTATTGGCCAATTCACAGAAAGTGCTGTAGTGACCACAAAAATGACTCTGGCTTTATACATGTACGGATGTACAGAGCAAATTTTAAAATAACAGATCTATTTGGAATATGCATTTAATCAGTCCTGTGGAAAAACATATGGGCAGTAACAATGTTGAATTCATAAATGACTGTGCAAATTGACATGGCTTTTATGAAATACACCACTATGCCATGGAGGAGCTTTTGTACAACTTCTTACTCTATGTAAAGTTAGGGTTTGTGTACTATACTGTCTGTCAAAATTTACTGTACATTTTCATTAAGAAAGGGTTGGGTTGTCTTTTATTTTTAAATAAAAGAAAAATAACAGCTGATTCATCTATATTAAAAAAATCATTTCATATTAATCTTTTCAATTGCATATAGTCATTTAATTCATTGTACTGCATAAATTGTGTAGATTCATGCTTGCAAAAATGCATTTAACATCTGCAACAAGACATTTCAAGATATGGTTTATGGTTGTTTCACATCAACAACAAGATATTTCATGTAAGGGCATTTTTCCTGGGCTGAACAGTCTGTTGTTTTGAGACACTTTTACAGAGTACAACCATTGTATGTACAACCATACAGCATATATTTATTTAATCCCTTCTCTGGTATAGTTTTTTATTATCCACAGAAGTGGCCACAACTACACAGAATTTGGACAGCTAGGAAGCAATCCCAAGCTACAAAATACATGCTACCAACTGCAGTTACTGCTCCTCAACAAGAACCAATGCACTAACATGGAAACAATTTGGGAAATGATGAACTGTGTGGGAAAAATTGTAAATTTTTGCAGGCAGATGAAATACCATTTTTACTGTCAAGAGATGATGAAATATGAACTAGAATTGTCCCAGCCAATTAGAGCACAGCTGTTATATTCAACATGATGAGATAATTTCTCAGCTCTTCAAAATCCTACAGTCTCAGAAACATTTAAATGTTTAGTAACTATATAGTTAAATCTAACTAGAAGAACCCCTTTCACCAAACTGCAGCAATATTCAGGGTGCATTTCTGATTCCTGCCCTGTTGCTTATCACAAGCAGCTCATTGCCCAGGAATTCCTCTTCTTTTTCCTCTCCTTTGTGTTGCAACCTGACCTTCCAAGGCTCATTCCTCTTCCCCCCGTCCATCAGACTTTGGGCACTCCTCATGCCATGGCTTGTTTGGGGAAGGTGGGCAGAGCAGTGACAGCAAACAGCCAAGGAAGTCATTGTTTGCTCCTGTGACCTAAACCCACTCCTGGCAATTCATTTCCTACATTATGGTTTGCACAATTTACACCCACTGGGGACAGAGATGAGCTGAGGGGAGCAGAGAGCTCCCTAAAGCCCCCCTGGAACCCTCAGTGTTCCTGCTCTCCCCTTTACACCAATCCTTGCAGACAGCCCGAATGAAGAAGAAATCAAATTCTATTTCCCTTGGGTCTTAAGTGATGCAGTGGCTTTTCAAACACCAGGATTTCAGTTCTGGTTTGGAGTTCAGGTACAGGAGGCAGGAGGAGATGAAGGAAACACATCAATGAAAAGACCCAAGCTGCCTTTGCACATCCTCCCTGTTTGCCAGTGTGGCTCCTGAGCCAGCGAACACAGGTTTGCTTGGGACATGCTTGAAAACAAACCACATGGTCATCATGCCAGCCAGAGAGCAGAAATGGATCACAAATTTGCAATATAAGGGTGGGCATGGCAGTAATCAGAAGAGTTGGCACAATTCTTTTTCTTTGCAGCAGTTAGTGCCTATCTAGAAATCTTGAGCATTTGTTTTAGGAAGTAGATGCATTCTCTTGACATTTGAGGAGAAGCAGTATTATCTGTCTTTAGTGAAAGTACTGGTGAATAGCTGCTGTTTAGAGTAAAAACATGGACCCATGAATGACAATGTCTGTTTTCCCACTGATGACAACAACCTAGGTTTTAACAAATTATACTTTGTATTATTGTTTCATTGGTTGGCTTTGTTAAATCATACCTATGTAAAAGACACTGCCAAATTCATATCATATGAGCATTTATCCATGGATTACGGAAAAAAAAATTAAAAATCAAGTTTCAATTTAAATTTATTGTTTAAACTTTAACAACTTATGCAGTGACACCAGCAACACACAGCACCTTAACAGAGTGAACTGACTGTGACTCATTTAAGGAAATACTAGGGGATTTAGTTTGTGCATTAAGGACATTTCATGAAAAGGTAAGAAATACAAAACTGAAGGAATGAATTGGGATGAGGAAGGATTCACAGCTTCTCTAGTAAATTACCAAAGGCAATGAACTTGATAACTATCTAAAAATATTCAAAGGATACAAATCATGGTTAGAGGAACTATTTAGAGTGGTGTAAAAGGGTATAACTAGGACTAATGAGATAAAAAATACAAAAAGGATTATTTAAATTCATTTTCGGGAAAAGCTTTCTAATGGTGAATTCTAATAGACTCTAGAACAATCTCCCAAGGGAAGCAGTAGAAGCCCCAGGCTTAGAAATATTTAAGTAGGTTGAAGCACCCCCACCCCTAACACTAAAAAATATATTCTAGGAAATAATTCTGCACTGTTAGCATAATACTCTACTTGCACTACTTTTTCCTTTTGTCTACTAATCTTTATTTCTAGGATTTGATAAGTCTACTATAAACTTCAAAACACACTGAAGTTGAGATGAAACAGTTCAGGAAGCACACCCATAGCATGTATTACCCTGCAAAGCAATAATCCACTCTGGTGTATCTTCCCATCCCTGCCACGATAGACCCTTTGAATAGAATTGCCTGTTAATCACAATCAAAAATTTACTCAACTGGTGGTGCAGTATTTGGAGTAGAATACATACAAAAACCCCATCTCTTTTCAGATGTACCTCACAGTTTTACATCAGTTTGTGGAGAGGCCAAAAAGAAATGTGCCAGTAGTTTTTTCTGAGAAGAGAGGCAATAACTTCAGCTCTCAGACTGGCACAGGGATGGTTGTTATCCTCAAAAACTTTTCTATTATGTATATTTTCAAAAATCAGGTTTCCTAACTCTGTGGCCACTTAAGAGATTGTATCACTGCAAAAAGTTTACTTGAGGGCCTTTTCAATATGGAATATAATCTACCCTGGGTATCTCCAGCTCCTCATCAACCCATGGAGTATGTTTGTTGTAGGAAATCTCTAAAACTAATCAACAACTGTCTGTGGGCAAAAGTTCCATTTCCTACCTCAAATAAACCATGTGGTAACTGTACCCTCAGACTCCAGTTACAGCAGCCAGAATGTTTGCCCCAAGCCCCCTGGGCTGGCCGTGGCTCTGAATTTTTCTACTCAATGCACACACAGTGTAGAACCCCTCTCATGGCCCTGCTCCCTTCCCAGCTCTGCTGGAGCTGCTGTGACTGGAACTCAAGAAGGCAACTTCAGCATCAGCCAGGCTAAAAACCTGCGAGTTCTCCTTCATCACCACAGCCACCACCTCCCCATGGGCACCATTCTGTGATTTTCTTGTACACACACAGGTTTATGTACACAACACACATCTGTGTGTTTTGCACCTATGTCTGGTCATCCTGGAACCCTTCGACATCCTACATTCATTCTCTTTCTTGTTCATTGTGACAGTGTCAGTTCTGCCATGGGAATACAGAATGTTTCCATTTTCTTACTATTTGACACTGATGCTTTTATGTCTCTTTCTTTTCTACAAGATCAAATTTCAACTTTTTTCACATCACTGTAAACCTCAACTCTTTCTGTTATTCATGCAGTATTCTCTTCTATTTTCCTGTTCACTCTCCCTTAAATAATCATTTGATTTTCTAATGGAACTGACTGTAGTTGATCCATTCCACATTCTAAAGAGCATGCCCAGTTAAAACAACTGTCCACCTTCTCCTCTACTGCACATTAAGCAGTTTGTAGACAAAGATTTATTGCCAATTTCAGTATTGGTTTGAAATGTCATTGTAGTCACAGACTTGGTCAGGGTTGTCTGATCAATTCTTTTGTACCTGTTTATATATTTAGGGGAGGCAGGAATAAAAAAAAAAAAGACATTGTAATTTTAATAACTTTTTGCTTCCCCCCCCCCCCCCCCCTTAGTATATCCTGAAACATTCAGTCAAAAATAGTTTTATGGGTTAATACACTCTATGTACACAAAGGACACTGAAAGCTGGGAAGTTTATACCCAGATGGGAAGTTAAATGCCTCTGAAAACCCAAAACTATATCCAGATTTATACAAAAGGAATAGTTAGGGCTGCAGGAAAGCATTTTACTCCCATGAAATTTTCTGGGTGTCTGAAGTACAAGGATGGAATACCATTGTAAAATCTTTGTTCTCTATTTGAAGACAGCTTCTCTTTGCATTTGGCAAGCTTTGTGCACTTTGCCCAGGGAAAGCTGAACTCTTTTATTGTACAATGTGCTTAACTGGGAAAAAAAATTCTGCTGCTTCTTTGTTCTCAGCACAGACATAAATAGTGACAAGACACGGGCATGGAGCTTCAACAGCTGATGAATGCACAATTTCCCCATGAGTTAGTACTGAAAATAAGAATGAGGGCTTCTCCTGAACTCTGTTTCACACATTCACAGTGCCTCACGCTGCTGAGTGTGTTTCTTTACAGGCAGTAACTAATGAAGCACAGCCCAGATCTCTCCACTGTAACCACTGAGTCTTTCCCTCTGTGTTTGGAGTGCTCCACCATGGAGGGCTGAGAGCAGAGCTGCAGAATTATTGAATTATGGTTCAGCACCAGGCTCTTTGACAGAGCTGTTCCAGGGGATGCTAGCAGCACTGTTCCTGTTGCCAGCAGAGACATGGAAACCATAACGAGCAAACTGCTGGCAATACCTCCTCCAAAGGCAGCAAAATGCCTCTAGGGAAAAAGGGTACCTGCTCTGGTGCCTGCCTTTTCATCACCAGAAATGAGGTTATGAACATACAAAACTTCCTGGGTTCATTTTTTCTGCTAAGTTTCAATAATGAGGGCTACAGTTGTTTATTACTTCAAACCCCTATCTTAGACAGAGCTTATGAAATTAAAGCCCTTGCTCCTCTTTCAGTTTTTGCACTGTTCAGCTTTGTGTATTTTTAATTTATGACCATGTCTTTTTCAGAGAAAACCAAAACCAAAAAGAACATACCAGGCTTGAACCATGCTAATCCTACAAAGGTGATGAATTACAATTACTTTATGAGATATCACTGGAGCAATTCTCCTGATATATTTAGCAGAAATATTCCTTGAGATTGGGTGTGTTAAGCGAGTATGAATTTTGTTCTGCTGTAGCTTTAGGGGTTATCTCTATTCTTTGTATCTTTATTCTCCATGCTAACAAAAATGGAGTTGGATTCCAAGAGAGTTCAGCAACCAGAAGTCTGATCATTGGATAGACAATCTGAGACATGCAGCTTTAGACAACCTAAACCATTTCAGTTTACACTTCTCCCACATTGCTTGTTATGCCTTTCTTTATTTAAAAAACCCCAACATTTGACCCCAATGTACAAAGACCATACAGGACCGCAGCTTCTGGGTGCTGCAGAAAATATTACAAACTGTAATGGTTTGGTGCATGGGACTGTGGGTTTCTTTTAAAACACCAAGGCCTTAAAGGGATGGGCGGGCTGGCTGCTGTTGCCATGGCTGTTTGCAGTGGCACTGGGCTGCTGTGAGCTCAGGCACAGGCTCTGGGGGCAGCGAGAGGGAAAACCTCTTGCCATTGGTGATGCTAGAGCATGAGGGAGATTGTACAGCCCAGGATTATGTACAACCAACAGGAATTCATTTAGTGACTTAGAAGGTGCTTTGATTTCTTCAGCAATCTTTTTGATATTTATGTTTTGTCATTTGGGTTTTTTTTCTCTTATCTCCTCAGATTTACTCACTTGGTTTAGAACTACTTTAAGCAGTTGCCTAAAGGCAGAAAGCAATTCTTAAGGCAGAACCTGATAAAACCTGATACCTCCCCTGAGACTGGGGATATCCTAGTTTTGAGACACTTATTCTGGTCAGCATGTGTGAATTAAGGGAAGGGGAAGCCCCTTAGAGGAGACATACTTAGTTTTGTTTCTTCTCCCTCTCTCAGCATCCATATGTTTTTGCAAACATCCTTAATTTTGGTACTATAATTTCTATTCCAGGATACCAGGAGCAGCTCCATCCCACCAGACCTTTACCTGCTGCCACCCCAGTAAAGTCTTTCCTGGTGCTGTTCTGTGGAGAGCTGTGTGTGCTGGCACCAAAACTTTGAGAAGAGGCAGTGTTGGGTCCCAGAGCACTAGGACCCCTACCAGGGAGGCAAGTAAAGCTGCCTCTGAGATTACAGCTGGGAAAAGGGACAGCTGAGACAATAATTATTTATTATTTATATTTTATCAGAGCTCCAAAGGCTTTGCCACAGTGAAGTAAGGGCTGCTACTGCTACTGGGCTACCCTCTGCCCATCCTTCACCTGGGGCTACTGATTTCCTGTGGCATTATTTTCATTTTAGGGTCAGGCAGGGACGGCTCCTGCAATGGAGACAGTGGATTTCAGTCACAGAAGGAGCCTTAGAACTCTCTGATCCTTTCTGAGCCTTACTTTGTTCCAGAATGGAGTAAGGATGGTGCTCAACAAGCTCAGCACCACCACATGCCAGAGAGAAAAATAAACTGCTCCCTCCCATTAGCCTCTGGTGAGGTAAAAAGCAGCCCCACCACCACTGCAAGGTATTACCTGTTGGAATGAAAAATAGCAACTGTTTATTTTAATTAGTATTAAAGATGTCACAAACCCTATATCTATTTCTAGATGTGTCAGCCAGTGCAGTAAATATTGATATTAATCTCAACTGTGCATTTTAAGGTTTACTTGCAAAGATAAAACACCTATGGAGGGGGTAGAAATGAAAGAGAAATGGGAGCTATTAATCACAAATAACCACTTAGGCAGTTATATTAATGCAGATAACATCTTCAATTTGCATTTGGAGGTTTTACAGCTTTTCCCAGCCTTAGATTAGTACTCCAAAAATTTAAGGGCTCATTGATGTGATGTCATTTTAGACCTCTGTTGTCCCCTCTGGATTCCTGGTGCCTGGATTGTGGGTAGCTCTTCAGAGCTGCTTTCTTTGGATACACTTGTTTATTGCTAGTGTAAAAAAAGCCACCTCACCACAAGACAGCCCTGAGGGGCTGCAGTGAGTCCTTGGAAGAGATCAGAGCTGGGGAAGGGTTGGAGCACCAGGGGAGGGAGCTGGGGAGGCTCAGCCTGCAGAAAAGGAGGCTCAGGAGGGGCCTCTTCACTCTCTCAGACCCCTGAGAGGAATCTGCAGCCAGCTGGGGTTGGTTTCTCCTCTCAAGTAACAAGTGACAGGACAAGGGCAAACAGCCTTGAAGTGTGCTGGGGAGGTTTAGATTGAGTATTGGGGGAAATTTCCTCGTTGAAAGGATGGTCTGGTACTGGAAGAGGCTGGCCAGGGCAGTGCCCAGGCACCATCCCTGGGGGAATGCCAAGACATGGGAATGGTTGGACCTGGGGACGTGGTAGGAGTGGGCTTGGAAGTGCTCAGGGACCTTAGAGGTCTTTTCCAACCTGAATGGTTTTACAATTCTAAACACTTTTTTCAGGGAGAAAAGGAGACAATTTTGGCTTTTGATTAAGGGCAAAAACACCCCACACAAACATGTGTGTCTTTATGTATATATATATGTGTGTATATGTTCTGGTTGGTTTTTAAGCAAGTAGGTTATATAAAAAATGATTTCTGGAGGGGAGGCAATATTGCTAGAATTGTTTTAGAAAAATTCATATTTCTGTGATTTTCTAGTAGTAGTTTTGCTCAGGAAACCACTGCTTTCAGTGCTGTACAAATATTTTAGGGCCCATTTTGTGAAGAGGTACCTCATTCTCACTGCCATTCTGTGAAAAGGATGTTTCTATTTATTTGAATGAAAAATGCTGCATAATGCACTCCAACAAGTAATCTAAAATAAGTACAGTGATACATTTGAGTTTGCTGAGTATCTTGCTGCAAATCAAGTTTTAGTGATAACACACATGCCTGTATGACTTTGCTTAGGTTTAAAAATGTAGATTTATTTATAGTAGAGAAAATACTTTGTTTCCTTTTTGTGTCATGTACGAATACAACCTGAAAAGATCTGCTTCCAGTAGCAAAAAGATAAAAGTCTGTTAGATGGAGAAACACACTGATGAATTCACAAGCATATAAAAGAATTAAAGGCTGTCAATAAGGTTGTAAATTGCTGCTTTCAAGTTGCCCTAATGTTTGCTATGATAACAGCAACAACAACAGCAACAATGATAATAATAATCAGGACTAAAAGAAACTTTAAAATAATTTAAGTCCAGTTTTAAATCTGAAATTGACTTTTAAATATCTACATTTAATTTAGAATGTTTTTTTCTGAGCGTAAAGATTTGCTGATATGTGCTGATAACAAGCATCATGAAGAGCCTGCTTCATGTCACTGAAAAAAATTAAAACTGGGAAATTATCTAGGATACTAGGATGGTAGGAACTGATCTAACATAACATTTTGTTCAAGATAATCAGAAATATGAATATTAATTTTGTATTTAACAGAAATTGTGGACATTTTTACAGTTGTTATTCCTGCAGATAAGATGTACTTATGTGGCCTTGATTCTGCAAATATTCTTCTAAGTTTAATATGTGTGAGAGAATAAAATGAAACAGGATTGATAATAAAAGAAAACTGCTGTATTGCCAGTCTTAACAACCATGTGACAACGTGATTGCTGGCACAACAAATAAAAGCATAAATATCTCCAATTTTAAAATTATTATAGATTTTTCTTTCATTTACTCTCTAGATATTCAACTAAAGGGCCCGGTTGCTGTCAGTATTTCCTTTCAGCTGCCAAATGCAGAAACTGGAATTACAAGAACCCCCAAGCACCCTTTGTATTCCCTATATCCCACGACATTCAGGAGCTGTTAATAATCCAGTATTGAGGGAGGTGGGTGCCCTCAAGATTGCTTCAAGTACCCTTTGCAACATCAGCCACCATTCAGGGTGTCAGGAAGGTCCTGTTGTGGCAAGACTCACTGGGAGAGTGAAGAAGAGGAAGCAGCTTATTTCAAACAGCAGATTAAAGAAGCAAAAGTCAAAGATGAAATTGCAAAGAAAACAAAGTACTCAGGAAAATAACCCGGACAAGCCACTAAGCAGCATTCACTTCCATGCCATTTTGTTTCTGTGCATTGGAGCAGCTACCCCAGCAAGTGCTGCAGCATTTGGTAAGCAGAGCAGCTGAAAGGTGCTTAAGGAAAAGAGGACCAAAACCACACCACACAGACTAATCAACACATTGGATATGTAGCTTATGTAGCTCTGCTTTTTCTTTTTTTTTTTTTTTCTTTTTAAATGGTGTTTAAGAAAAATATGCTGTGTTACCATAACAAACTAAAATACTCTCTCAGCCTCTTAAGATTTTAGTTTTTGTTTTCAACTCTTTTGGTTCCAAGTAGGTTTTATTTTTCCTTGTCTCCTTTATAAAACCTTCTGTCAACATTAATGGCTTCAGGCAGAAGAAATAAGGGAGAATTATGAGCACAGAACAGGACTCACAGTGTTGTTCCTTTCTCTTGTGCACTACAGGCAGGCAGGGGTGCAGAAGAAATAGGGCATCATGTTTTTATAGAATATAGTCAGACAGGAATTCCAGCTGGCATTCACTAAGCAAAAGGGAACGTTTTCCTCATCTAAAATAATTGTTCAAATCCCAGCTATACATAGCTATGGAATAATGGGGTCACTTATTTTCCACTAGTTCAGTAAGATGATGCAGCAAGCTAATGGTTCCATGAGACAGACAGTTTAAAGCATCGATTTGCTGCAAATTGCTCAATCCATAACTAATGAGCAGCTCTACAGATTTTAAGTGAATCAATCCCATTAGAATTTACAGTTTGCATAAGACCATATTACTCAATCTATGGACACATACTGGGGTTTTTCTTTTGATAACCATCAGCAGCCCTTTCTTGTTGCTGTTTTTCTTAAACTCGTTTTTAATTTCTCTTGGTAGATTGGATAAAAATCCCTCTCTTGAGGGTCTGACAGCATGCCTGAAAAAATACACCATCCACATCTAAATAAGCACACATGCATCCCCTGTCAAGTCCCAGATATTCCCTTGCAGAAGACAGTTAACATCCAAAAGGCAGGACGAGATGATAGATGGAATTTAGCCCCTGTAGCACTAAAGCCCTGCCCCAATTTGAAGGTGGATTATGTTTTTTTTACACCTGTAAAAATGTGAAGTTATATGGCAACTGGTATTTGGACCCACAGAAGTTATTCTACATAACAAGCTGAAATCTCTCCTGTGTGAAAAAAGTAGCAAAGGCAAAAACTTGTATGGATTGAGTGACAGGACTTTTGTCCCACATCTGCAGGGCAGAAACAGGAAATTGAGAACTATGCTTGCTAACAGATCAAGTTCTGGATTACTTTATTACTGTGTGTGCCAGGAGGTTTGGACCACCTTTTCTCCAGGCTTTGTAAGAAAAGGGCCAGTTCTATTGTTATCAATTACTACAACAAGATCATTTTAGGCAAAACAGTTACAGGCAAGCAGAAGTTCAAATCCTGTCAATGAATTCATAGACTCTGAAAAAACATTGTATTGGTTGTTACAAAAGAGCTGTGGCTGGCGGGCTGTTTGTTAGTAGGGGAGTGTTGAATCATCCCACTCCAACTGCTCTTGCCTGGTGGCATTCTGTTTGTGTCCCTTTTGGACAATCACTTCCTCCTCCTCTTCCTCCTCCTCCTCCTCTTCACTGTCATCTGATTCAGCACTGGTTGTGTCTTCCTCTTCATCATCTATATCTTCTTCCTCACTCTCCTCTTCTGTCTGGTGTGGCTTTTCATATTTCTACAATACATTTAAAGAAATGAGACACTAGCAGAAAGGTGCCTTCTTGACAGCCAGAGCTGTGTCAAATGAGCATTTAGAAATGCTAACATGCTGGGCAAATCTGGTTTCCATCATTATGTGATTATTAAGCATTAAATTCATACAAGTTGGTAGCAAACATTCAAAAACTACTCCAAGAAGAATGAAATGTAAATAGGCAATCTCTTTGTTAGCCACACTATCAAAATTTAAACCTTCAACATCATCTTCTTTAAACTGCTGATGATTTCCTCTCCTTTTAGTGTATAAATGCTTACATGAAAAAGTTAAAACCAAAGCCAACTATATCATCTTGGGTACCTGTCAGAACCCAGAGCATCACTCTGGGTGTCCAGAGTTGCCAGGACCCCTGCCAGGGGGCTCAGAGACCCTGGCACACAGCCCAGAACACCTCGGGGTTTGATTATGACCCCTGGAGCAAATCACCAGCTTTGTATGAAGACCTGAAAGCCACAGAAGTTTAGGTAGTGTAATAATAAAATTATCAATGGGTGAAGGGGTAGATTTTGGGGACAAGATGGAGGGACTTGGGCATGTCCAGCCTTTCTTCTTCTTCTTCTCTCCCTCCATCTTCTGCTGTGATGTTGGCACTTTTGGATTGGTCTAGAGTAGAAGTTCACTGTCTAACAGAGGTGATAGGTATAGGAAAGTAATTGTAAACATGTTATCAGTAGTTTGTAGTATAAAGAGATAACACCGCCCCGGGGGCGGGTAGAGCGCCGCTGTCTGTCCTGCTGAGCGCACCTCGGCTGGACAGGAGAAAAATTTTTTATAGATAAGATACAATAAACAACTCTGAGACTGAGAACTGAAGAACTCTGGCTCATTCTTTGAATGTGCAGGCTGAAACAGAGACTTTTCCTGTGTCTCGGGGCTGCAATAAACTGCAGAACTCCCGAGAGGTACCTACAAACAGACATGGATGGAGTGGAAGTGATGCTGTACCTGAGAGTTCTTCACCATCTTCTTTAGTAATTATACACGACAACAAATCTGAAGTTCTCAATTATATCTGATCAAGGTGTGCAGAGCTGAGAACTGGGCTGGGGTCTTGAGTGTACACACACACAGCTGAACAAGTGCACCCTGAGAGATGCTCAAACCCACTGCCAGCCCAGCCATGGCTCCTGGCAGTGCCAGGGTCACGTACCTCCATGGGGTTGACGGTGATGGTGAGAGCCGAGTCGTCCCAGTCCATCTCGTTGTCCTTGGCTCCCTCGTGCCCCAGGGAGCCGTGCTGGCGGGCGGAGCGCAGCCGGAGCACACCCAGCGTCACCACCAACACCAGGATGCTCACACAGATGATGATAACCATCGTGGCCACGCTGGGAACCACTGGGACAAAGGGTGGCAAAGGGAATGCAGTTACACTTGTGGAACAAGTCATCTAAACCTCACTAGCCTCGTTCATTTTCAACCACCCATAGCACCCCCTCCTCTGGACTGAGAATCAGGACAGACACCTTCCATATGCCACATGCCTGGGATGATGGAAAGTGTTGACCAGTGCCCATCCACTAAGGTGGAGCACACACAAATGGTGTTCACAGGTGACGAGTATGATAAATCCTAACTGAAAAGTGAGCATGCTCACCTTTGCTTTTTTGAGCCACTTAACTACAGATGACAGGTAGTTAATAAGTGCAGAATCAAATAGTTTTTGCAGTAAAATTCTGTTATCTCACTTGCATGTTGACCCTTCTCAAGGCTTCAAGCTTGAGACAAAATGTACATCTCAAAGCTTGTATTTCAAAGGTTTCAAATGCTTGTGATTTCAACCTCAAGCTCCCAGAAATAAATGCATTGCCACCCTATTTATCTGTGTTACAACCTTCCTGGGAGTTTCTTGAGGACTCAAGACATTTTCCCCCACTGGTTGTCTGAGAGGCCCCTGTCTCCACCTAGTCACAGGAAGAAGTCTCTCTGAACTACCACATGTAATCAGCTCCATAATTAGGTTAGTGGAGAAATGCTGCCACTCTCTATGTACTGTGAGGTACTGCAGTTCCAGGAGCATGGGATAACCCAGTCCACAACCCACTTTGTTGCCTTGCCCTGCCTATAAGAATGTAAGTCTGAAATCGAAACAGTATTTAGGAACAAAAAAACCTAGTTTGCATTAGTTTATCCATTAAACATTCAGTTTCATTTTAGTGAAGTGTCTTTACAATGTAAAGAAAAATACAGCAATTTTCTAAGCATCTCTGTATATAGCTACTTACAACTGCCTACACTTTACATCAGCTTTACTTCTTTACATATGTATCATTCAGCTAAAATGATTTCAGAATCCAACTTTCAAACAAGTATCTTTGCCCTGCATTTAACTTCACTGAAAAGGTTTCAGATTTGGGTCTATATTTTAACTCATATAGCCTAAAAATTAAATAAAAATATATCCTATATATTTTTCAACTGTGGGGGTCAGAGCACAAAACCATTAATGAAGACTTTAAAAAAGGATACCAGGTTTTAATTTAAAAGTACATTCTTGGACAGAATAGAATTCAGAGTTACCTTCTTTCACACCTGTGATCTCTGAGAGGTCTTAGAAGCTGAAACAATGGCCCTCAGGGCTTTAGTCTGTGGAGCAGGCTGACCCACAAGGGAAACACTGACACATCGGAATCATTGTGAGCAGTCTCTGGGAAGGTGTCACATACCTGAGCTGTGGACTGCACTTACGCTCCCCTCAGGGTGCTGAACAGATTGGAGAAATTTGGGCTGGAATATCATGTGATTTACATGGTCCATGAAGTTTGAGTTGGAACTGTGTAGAATATTAACCTGGGAGAAGAGAAAAATAAGAGACCAGATACTCAAAAGTGTTTTATACTCCAAGACTGCTGGTTCCATATATTACATTGGACTATGAAGTTCATCAGCAGATAGGGACACTACTTCAGAGATCCTAAAGGACAAATTAACTTTTTTTTAATGCCAGTGGAAAATACACAGCTTAATATATTTCTAATTTGTAGCATGAAAAATGCAGTCTAACCTTTCTGGCTGTTGACTCTGAAGTGACACAGAACAGGACTCTTTTGATTTACCTGTTTGGATAAGTAGTGACTTTTTCTTCTCTCTATATTAACCAGCTTTTAGGTGTTACCTAAACATTATGAAATAACTGTTAATTTTATTAACAATTATCAAGCTGTTAATTGTCTTTGTAAATTAAATTTGTTATTAATTTTGACCATATTGCTAAGTAGGTCCTGCAGTTTCCTGGAGTTGTTACCTGGGCTCTAGGCCTCGGTGCTAGGTTGGAAAACATGACTGAGTCATTGCTCACCTCCAAGCTGAACTCACTGCTCACCTGCAGGCTGAACTCATTGCTCACCTCCAGGCTGAACTCATTGCTCACCTGCAGGCTGAACTCCTTGCTCACCTCCAGGCTGAACTCATTGCTCACCTGCAGGCTGAACTCATTGCTCACCTCCAGGCTGAACTCCTTGCTCACCTCCAGGTTGAATTCATTGCTGGTGTAGCGCCCATTGAGCTCGGAGCACTTGACCCTGAACTTCCTGTCCGAGGTGGCCGAGGTGCCCCAGTTGCGGTAGCGGAGCTGCCTCAGCACCTGCTCGTAGCTGAACATGCTGTCCACACCTGTGGGGTGGGAGGGCAGGGACAGCTCTGGGACAGGCAAGGGAACACTGCTCTGGCAGTGCACAACAAATCAACCGCTCACAGAACACACGGAACTTGGCAGAAAGGTCTGGAAATGACAGGGCATCAAACGTTCCCTGACACTCGATTATGTGAGGATAAGTTTTTGGAACTGAATGTAGGTCCCTAATGGAGAGGGAAAAATACAACAATGGTACAGAATAAATTACTTAGTGATGAGAAAAAGATGGCCAATGTCCCAGCATTGTACAGGAACCCCCTCACTCCCATATTCCACTGTGATGGTCCACAAGAACCCCACATTTAAAGAAAGCAGGGATGTCATTTTCCTTACTTGGGGAGTAGCAGGAGGGATGCTGAGAATCCAAAGGGCAAACACAGCACATCCAGAGATCAAGAAGCAGCTGTGTTTTTTAAGATACAGTCACCCTTGGGATATTTTCATGGCTAGAAAATCACAGATTTCTGTCCAATTTCTTATATATTTGAGCATTCATTCCAATATATAATTGATATGACAAAATAAGGGAAAACAAATTTCCTGAACTTACCATAGATTGAATATCCTGCAGTGGAATTTGTGGCATCTAGATGTTTTCCTTGAAGCTCCCCATGATCTAGTTCTAAACACTCTTGTTCAGGGTCTAGTTCTGCACCAATGACCAAAACATCACAGAAATCCAAGTTGTGGAGCATTTCCTCTACTACCACTTGTTTATTGACTGTGAACCCATGGCATGGGGCATGAAAAAAAAGATGGAAATGAAGATAAATTATCACAGAACAGCTCAGTCATTTTATGTGCTTTACATCAGGACTTTCAATTTTTGCCAAGATGGCTGAACTGTTTTTACTGATATTAAATCCAGCACACTTAAAGCAAATCAAGAGAAGTGTCCAGTCTGCACAGGTGCTGTGATGATGAAGGCCTTACAAACACCCAGTGAGATAAATAGAAAATATATTGCTCTGTAGTATAAGGCACCCAAGAACATTACTGGAAGTAGAAAACTGAAATTTGATCTTGGAAATAAATTCATGTAAAAAATTCTACGTTTCAATGCTGAATTGATACCAGCTTTCTTAAGGAAAACCAAACTGGAAAAATACAAATCCAACATATCTATGCTTGGATGATTCTCTCAGTTACTCCATATCCCATAAACAATTTACATTACAAAGACCTGGCCATCTATCCAAGAGCAAGGCATGATTATAAATAGCCAGATCCTGTGCTGTGTGACTTAAAGAAATTAAGTTATAAACTGACTGTCCTTCAACATGTACCAGTAAAAAAATAATTCTGTTACTGGAAGAAGGGTAGCATATCAAATTAATATTTAAATTCTCTGATCAACTTAGCACAGAGTGTGTGGCAAAACTCCTTAAGCAGCTCCCTGAGGGCACAGACACTGCAAGCCTGGAACTTCCTGCCCATTTTGCAAACTTGATGTTAGAGGGCAGGAATTTGGGAAGGAAGGCATTGGGAAGGAGGGCACAGCCAGGAAAGCCTCACGCCCCACATTGCCAACTCCTGGTGCAGTGAATCTGGGTACCTTAGCTCTAAGTTACAGCTGTAACATATCCAAAAATGCAGCCCAAGTCAAATTTGTAGGCTTCAGGTAATCCGTGCCTGTAAACTTGCATACCATTACCCATTTTCTCTTCTTCAGAGACATACATCTAGTTGCTGCTTATTCTAGTCCAACAAACTGTGTTTAGAATGATTCCTCAAATTACTGGACATTTCATCTGCCTTGCACACAAACATTCAAAAGATTCCTTTATAGACAATGATTTTAAACTTGATTTATACTTTTGAACATTCCCACAGTGTTGAATAATAATACACACATTGCTTAGCATTAGAATAAACAGTCATCATTGAAAAGAAATATTTTTAAAGGATTATATATACATTTTATAGGTGAGAAACTGAGGCATGAGATTACTTTCTCGAGTATCACTCACAAGCTGGTATCAGAGCTGGAAACATAAGAGCAGACTAAAACTTCAACTGTTGTTCAATTACTGCTTTTCACCTTATCAGCACAATTAACAAAATTCTGTTACAAGTAGAGGCATTCTAATGAAAATACCCTACATAACAGAATATGAAAGGAGGAGTAGAAAGGAATTATTCTAAAGTATACTAAATGAATACTACATGGAAAATCTGCTTTTTTTGAAACACCTTCTGATCTGCCACCATTTAACACATTTTTCAATGTGTTGAATTGAATTTCTTCAGTACAGCATTACTGTGACCTAATTAATCTGGGTGAAGCGACTTCCTTTGCATTACTTGTTTGCACCAGCCTTTAAAAATTTGAGGAGACGTTACAAAATGAGTAATACTATTTAAAAGAAAGACACAAACCTCTGTCATGTTCTCTTAAGTCCACTGAATGCTCCATTTTAGTGACTGTGCTGACAATCCTGATGTCAGGGAACAAAATAACACCTCTCTCACTTTCAAACTGTGCAGCTGGTCTAGCAAAGTGGTCCATCCCAGTTATGGTAATCTTGGGCTCATTGGCCTGAAATACCATTACAGAGGCATCTATATCTGGGATACTAATGCAGACATCTTCACCAAAACATCTGAAAAGACACATCAGTCATTAACTGCTTGTAACACATTGCACATCAGAGGAGTGTGGCACTGGCAGTGCCCCAAGCCCAGCTCATGGCTCTCAGGTCAGTCCAATCCATCCTCAGGCCACACATGAGGCCATGCTCCTGTACCACTGTGCAAACAGGCCAGCTCTGCCCTCTCCTCCCTTCCCACCTTCACAGATACTCATCCTGACAGACAAACTCAGTCTTTCCTAAGGTGACTATCAGAATAATATTTTAACGTTTAACTGACATTTAACAGAGCAGTAAAGGGTTAAAAAAGTTAACTAGATAACAACTAACTTTAGCAAACCAAACATTAAATTCAGAAAGTAGTAGCTAATGAATACAACACGGTTATCCTGTCATGTGTGATTAAAAGGGCCTAATTTTCCATTTAAATTGGTCCCATTATGAACTCTTTTTGGGACCCTCCAATATTTGCAGTGAAAAAAAGGCTCCTGTACTTCTATTTTCACCTGAATCAGCAGTGTGCAGGCAGTGAATCTCCTGACAAGCTCTGCCTCATTTCATGCTGGCACAGGAGCTGGGCCAGCCCTGGGTGTGCAGGCTGGGCTGGCTCCAGTGGGGCAGCCTGAGAGCTCTTAGAACTCTGCTTGTTTTCCCTCCAGGCCCTGCTCTCCCTGCTCTGGACAGAGCAGAGCCCAGGGGAGGCCAGGAGAGGCTGTGGCCAGCTCTGTGCAGCTGCTGTCACTGTGCTGCATGGAGAAGGATGGACACGGAGCCAGTCCAGTGCTCCAGGGACAGCACAGACAGCAGGGGACAGACACACACAGGCTGCTTCAAGCACACCTACAGACACTGCTCTTGCAGATATGTCCTCTGTTTGATGGAACAGGCCTGCAGTAAAAAGTCATGGCTCTGGCCATCTCAGAAGGAACCATAAATGTTTAAAATTAAAAGTAAATAAGATTGTAGTAAATGCACTTTTCAGTCCAGACTGTATGCCCCAAAATGATAAAGAGAATGCAAGTACATTATACTAACAAGAAAGGCTTCTTAAGAAGGTAATGTCAAGAGTAATCTACCATGTAAATGGTGGTTTTGGCATAAAAATAAATTAAATTAATCCTTTAAAGTTCAATAACAAAGCAGTATGATTTATCAATTTCATTTAGCCAAAATTATTCTTTTCACATGGCCAAAGAGAAAAGTAATTCATTAAAAATGTTCCTAATCTGTTCAATTCAGCTGAAGTGTAACTTACTGGACTTTAGATGAGACTTTGAGACGTCGTACGCCTGCAGTAGGAAACTGTCTGGAGTTGATGTATGAGACCTTTTGGAGAGCTTGATTTATATTCTCAATGTCATCTCCTTCCATGACAAGGGCTGACTGGGAAGGGTTGAAGTGATACTAGGAGAAATACAAATAATTAGGATTTAAGGGACCAGGTACAGAGTACAAAATAATATATATTTTTAAGGAATGTTGCACAGATGTAAGTAAAAATTTTAATGATTTAAGAAAAAAAACATCTCCGTAGCTATCACTGGCTGAATCCACATGTTGTTTTCTATAACATGTACTTGTATCAGTCACCTAAAAATTAATCCAGATTTGCTGTTCTTTTCCCAGCCTTATCAACCTCGCTGATACAATCTCTGCAGCAATTTCCAATGCTGTTTATTTTTGAACTCTGGAGAGGTTCAAAACCTTAACTGACCACCATGATTCTTATTTCTAGGTAATCTTTTTAGGTTAAACACATTCCCCATATAAAAGCATTGCCTTTTGAGCCAGCCTAGCATGCAGAAGCCTATTTTGGCTGCTTTCTGTTGTGGTTTTATCCTGGGCTACCTTTCTGAGATATATTTCAACACGAATGAACAAAACAGTTACAACATTTGCCTCCTACATCTTCATTAGTGTCAGACACACTAAAGGGGACTCTCCATCCTGTCTGATGATCAATAAGGGTGTCTTGATTTAAGATGGAGCTGCTCACTTGGGCCAGCAAACCCTGCAAAATCACTGCCTGCTCATGTAGCCCCAGGCCTTCTCTACTGCATTGCACCGAACACAGATCAGTCTTGATGACCAAAAAACTTTGTCACTGTTGTGACACAACCAATGACTGATTTTTACCTTCATCATAATTAATCCTAATTACATGTTTTATCTGTTAATTGGTTTACCGAACCATCTGCATTGCCGAGGAAACCAGCGTCACCCACTTGACATCGTGCCCTACTGTTGCCAGCACTTTTCTCTCCTGGAAAGGCTTTCTCTCCCCAAAGCCTTCACATTGATTATGTGAAGATTCTGTTAAAATACAGACAGAGGCTGCCTACACTTCCTTACAGCCAGAAAGGTTAAAAATCAAACCACATCAAACAGTCTGTGAAGAACAGGAGGAAGTGCAGGGTCCTTTGTCAAACAGAACATGGAGGACTGGGTTTAAAGCTTGTGCAGGAAGGTCACAACACACTGAAGGGTATTTTTCAACAAAGAGGAGGACTAACATGAATCCCAGCCTGCATATACTTCTTTTTCCTCTCTTTAAGCTAGCAACAGTAGGGAATGAATTAGCAAAAAGGAGACTCTAGCTAGCCAGTTAATAGCTCAGCTGCAAAACAGCTGGAATGCTGCCAAAGGGACCAGAGAAAGGCCCAGTCTGAGCCATTTTTGTCTTTCTCATTAAAAAAGCTAAAAATAGCAACAGTTTAGACAGTGTCTCAGAGAGCTGTTACAGATATTGAAAATTAGGCTGCAGCCCAAAAACAGTCTGACACTATTGTCTCAGAAACTGCTGCTACACTGCTCTTTCTTAGGTGGTTAAAACGTGAATCTCCGTGGTGCAAAGTGCCCAAAACACCTCCCAGTATCAGCCTGCCAACACTGAATCTGCAGAGCACCACATAAACAGCCCCACAGAACCCACTGTCTGTGCAGCTGTCACACCTGCCTGTCTGGGGTCAGGTGTGTTTGTTTTGGACACCACAACACCTTTCCCTCTCATTTTCTCTTCAAGGTCAGGCAACTGTTCTGCTTTCAGCTGAGCTTCCTTCTGTCAGCCCCCCAAAGAAACCCTTCCACAATCTCTCTCTCTTTGCTCCTTTCATTTTTGCCTCCTTCTGTTGCTCTCACTGTTGGCTTGCTGAGGCAGTAAAAGCAACATCAGTAACTTAAAAAAAACCCCCCACTATCTGTATTTCAGAAAATGAAGATGTTTTAAAGGTTTGCAAAAGCATGAAAAGGCAGAAAACAATCCCTTGTCTTCCTTTTTCCCTCTGCACTGCCAGTGCAGTGAAGAAGCCAGTCACAAATGCTGGAGCAGCAGTGGGTGGTAGAAGAGGGATTTTCCCATGCCCATGAAACAGGGGTGACTCAAATATTTTCAGGTTTCAGAGGGCAACAACAGGTGAGGAATTACTATGCTTTTAAGCACCATGGACTAAGTGTACAGTACTTTAATAAATGGAAAATCCCAGCAAAGAACTTACTATTAGGCATACACATGTGGGTTCCAGAAATCCCTACCTGCTCCTTGTATGCACTACCTTTTAAAAACAGCTTTAACCAGCCCCTGTGTCCTGTTGCTGTAAGAAGCAGCAATGTGAAATTCTTAATGATGTCCTTGGTAGGATGATTAAATCATCCTTTGGGGTCTTTCCTCAGGTGTAAAAGTTAGAGCTAGCAAAATTCCTCCTTACCTTTGCACTTTCAATTTTCATTTTTACACTCGTTTTCACAAAATGTGTCAGTTATACGACACCACTGCAACCTATCATCACCCAGACAGGCATTTATTTGGGTGCATTTCAGGTCAGTCTGTACAACAGAAAGGTCTGGCTAATAAAATGCTGTCCATGGCACTCCCACTGCATGTTCCAGATGAAGTGTTACAGCAGCATCCTCCTCCCCTCTGAAAACCCCACAACAAAACACCCCTGTTCTGTTTCTCAGGATGCATTGTCTGCACCCAAAGGAATTTTCTGGGCTGGAAGGGAAGCTCAGCTCCTTTGGAAGTGGTATTTGTGTGCTAGGACACAGCTTCACAAATTCATTTACACTGAGCACAAGAACACTGCCACCAAATAATGGTGTCAGTAAAGGAAAACTGACAATGCAGCTTATGTGAGCATTGGAATAGCCAACATCCTACATGTGTATCCAAAGAACAGAACTTCAGAATTATCTGAATGAATGCAAAACCCATCTAGCCACTAGGTCAGCTGAAACAGGATTTCCCTGTCTGTTGTTCTCCAATCTTAGAAAAAGCTCTACATTACCAGTAGTCATATGCATAATGAAGATGGAGAATGACTTATATTCAAATCTAAAAGTTTAATTTCTTGCCTTTAGGGGTTTTTGTGTTCATTCTTCATGTACCATAAAGTTTTCCTCTTTGAACACACCGATTTTTAGAATGGTATTTCATTAGGACTTATGTATTCCACTGCTTTAAAACTACCTGAGATCAAAATTCAATAAATCTTTGGAATCATGTCTGTTTCCTTAGAAGTAACAAAATAAGCATGAAAACACAACCTGGCAATTCATACTGGCTCTGAAGTATCAGCAGTGCCTTACCTTCTGATCATCTAGCTCTGCAAAAACAGAAACATTTTTCTTTGCAGTGTCACAGCTCTTTTAGTGTTCTGTTTTTTCTTTGCATGATTTTATGGGAAATTACATTGCTTCTGGGAGTACATTTGCACTGTGTGTACTCTACCTAGGGCTCTCCATTTCATAAATCAGATCTAAATTTTTATCAAAGATGATGTCAGTTCATCCCTCACCTTTATTCCTTGGCCAAGACTCTCGAGAGAATTAATATCGAGGCCTTCCTTGCAGGCCTGCAGACAGGAAATCACTTTCTGACTCTCAATTTTCCCTGGCCGTATTGTCAGGCTGGCCAGGCTGCCATGGAAATACTGAGCAAACCTGGGCTTGGTGACTTCACCTCCTGCAAAAAAAGAGGATGCAAAATGGTTATTGGTACCAGCACACAAACTGCATATGTAAGAAATCACTTTATGTTTTAACACGTTTAAAGAATCTCTGTCCATCTCAGCCAAGTGGATTTGAGATCCTGTTTATTGTGGTACAGTGGAATGTCTTTGTGGGTTGTTGGGTGGTGTCTGGTAGCAGGCTGTCTTTAAGATTCTTGATTTTCCAGGATTGTATTCAGGTGTTTATAAGCTGAGACAGCAAACCCAGAGATGAAACATGGCTTCCCAAATGTATACAAGGAAGCAGATGATTTTAAAAAATGATCTTAAGTTCTCAAACACTAAATGTTAAAGTCCAATATTATTTATAAAAAAGCAGTATTTGCAAGTGTTCTACCACAAGATCAGCTACCTCTGCCTTTGTCCTCCCAAGAACACAGCCCCAGATGAGCTGAGAGTGGTGGCTCTCTGTATACAAACTGCCACCTCCCTGGGCTGTGTCTGGGGACACGCTGGCAATTCCTGCAGTGAGCAGGGAACTGTGCACAGCCCCTCTCTGAGAGGCTGGCAGTGCTGTCCCTGACCCAAGGTGCAGCACCTGGTGCCAGGTCTGGTCCTGTCACTCTGTGTTGCACCTGCAGACACGCTCAGTTTGGTTCCACTCCAGGCAGCTCCGAAGGAAGGCTGATCTTTAGGAGCTGTCAATAAAACGTGATTACAGACTGCCTGCTCCAGTGATCATGGCATCTCAATTACTCTTGGGACACTTAGTGATTTACTCATCCTCCTTTAGGAGAATTTTTAGAGCTTGTCTTTCCTGCAGTGTTATCTCTCTCAGTGCATGTGAATTACTGCCTGCCTCGAGCCTGGGAGGACCAAGGAAGCCACAGAGCAGGGAGCCAGGCAGACTAATTGGATTAGCAGTTGATAAGCTGTTGATAAGGTGTTGTAATTGGTAGATAACTCATCTCTACAGTGTTTGTAGCTTTAGTATCAGACAACTTGGTTTTGGCAGGCAAGACAGCTCAAACTTGAACTTTAACTTGTGTGTGGATTGGAGTTGGATAGGGATGAAGGGGCAGATTTCCTTTAGGCTGCTGTTGTTACCTAAAGGCCTGAAAACCCTCACTTCCAGTCTCTGCAGGATGAGCATCATGAAGAAGACTCGAGCTATTTTATATAGTGAAGAAAATACACACAGGTGTACTGGCAGGAAAGGGGTGTCCAAGCAGGCTGTTTCTTCAGAGAAGTAGGAAGGGGTTTTTTGTTTGTTTGGTTGGTTTGGTTTTTTTGTGGTTTTGTTTTTTGTTTTGTTGTTGGTTTTTTCTTTTTCTTTTTTTTTTTAAACACTACAGCACAAACTGCCTCTCTTTTTCTTACCCCAAAGAAAGGTTCCCAAGGGGAAATTATTCTTGTCCACTCTCATTCATTTGTCCACTACACAGGAAATTTCCTCTGGGCAGAATTTTGAGATTTTTTTTGACATTTGAGATTTCCTAGAAACTTTCACATATATGACAGCTAAAATTCAACCTTTCTAATACTTACCAAGACAATTATTTGGTAATTATTTGGTAAATCAATAGTGCATTATGGGGACATTGGCTTTTCAGCCAAAATATATTTATATTTATCTATTATATTTATCTACTTACATTCTCTTTAAAAGTACATCCACAGCAGTAATATAACTGGACAAAAAAAGGTATGCTGAATTAAAAAAAAAAAAAAAAAGCAAGCATCTCCTTAAAAAGGAGACAAAATCATTTAAGAGCTTACAGAAGAAGAAGGAATCACATTTTGTTTGAAGCTTCGTGTTCTTATATCACTACAGAATTGTGAAGACAGCAAGTTCCAAGGCTAAAATACCAACACTAATCCTGGAACTTTGAAATTTAGAAACCTATAGTAAGTCTGCCAGTAGGTCTTAATAATTCTGAGGAGATGCCAAATAAGAAGAAGGCTCAGACCAGTAAATGTATTTAAATGTGAAATACACTCATCAAAATGTATAAAAAAGATCAGACAAGAAGCCAGAACAAAGAACTCAGTGCTGAGGCTTTGCCTGACAGAAACAAGCAGAATGAACCAAAGCATCCATGAACAGATACTGGGTGTTCTTCCACTGTGGACTAGTTCTGCTTTGGTATTCTTGACAAAGCACTTACAATTACATTGCTAGCTCATTAGCAGTGATACAGGATTTGCCTATAAATCATTAAATACACAGGGTATTCACTGTGCCCAAGCCACACTTTTAAGAAATGCTGCTGCACAAGGAGGTATTACCATCTTGGAGATGTATAATTCTTGTTTAAAGTCATCTGTCCAGCCACCAACATCAAAGCATGGAAGGGAATATGAGTGTTTCCAGGAATAAGCTTTTAAAATACTCTGAAAATACAGGCACTATAAAAACATTGAGCATTTAAAGAACAAGGCTTACACATCCTCTTCACAGGAATAAGGAGGTGTTTGTGCAGGTGCAGAGATTAACACTGGACTGTAAAGGAGGTGATATAATATTTGCTTGGGAGAGGCTATCAACTGTTATTTAAACAAAAATCCTCAAGTATTTCAAGAAACAGTGAGTGAAAAATAGCTGGGAGTAGCCAGTGTCATACTTTGTGAGTGGAGAAAATCTGCAGAACCATGGCCATGGCCATGACAGGGGGATCCAGGCTGAGACAATGCACGTGAACAACTAACAGCAGACTCTGCAGGGACACGGAGGGATGAGGCACTGTCCCCAGCCCCAAGATAAATACAGCTGGACCTAATCTATTATTGAGAATATTCCTCAGCTTTCTAAACTCTTCTGAAGATAGAGGCCCCCAAGCAATCCTCTCCATCAACCACTCGCCCTTGAGGGGGGGACTTTTATTCCCAACTGGAAATGTGAGCGGTCAAAATACATCTGCATCATTTCCCTTTGCCAGGCTAAGCAAGGGCTTCTCTTTACATCTTCCACCTAACACTGCAGATTATGTAGACTAACACAGAGAACAAAGTGGAGTTCCAGTGACAATAGTCAAGTATATGAAAATTTGTAATAGCTCTGTAACACAACATCTCCTGTAGACTATGAACATCCCTGTTGCTCTTCCTGGAACTTATCTTGCTAAAGTACTAACCCTACTGTAGTGTTCTTGTCACTGTATGTGTAAAACAGGATGTGCCTGTTCATCCAGGGCACTGAGAACACCAGCACCAACACTTTTAATCACATGAAAAAACAAGAACACTTGAAGAGAGAATATTATCTTATACCAGATAGCTAAATAAGCCTTCCGTAAGCAACTTTTACCAGTGTTAAAGACAAAATTATATACCTGCCAATTCTGAACTTGAAGGTGAACAGAAATCATTATATCTGACTCTTCTTACAGTTGCTTGTAATTGCAGCATGCTGTCATTTTGATATTCTTCTGTCTCAGCATTTCAGAATCTTCTCAGCTCAGTGGGGTATGTTAGCTGCTGATGTTCCCATCACCAGTAATTATGAGATTGCAAATGGACAAAATCAAATGCAATAAAACTGGGAAACAAACCCCAAAACTCTCACTAAAATTAAAGGAATGGCCTAAGGCCAGTTTCCTACAAATCCTGCTTTCTAGCTTTGATAAAATGTTTTATTCATATTTGGGTCAATTGTATTGGTGTGTTTGGAAGCTGCTTCCTTCTGCTTCTGCAATCTGATTTTCTTTGAGTATTTGACTTCAGCTTCTCAGTGGGTGGAAATTTAGCCCAGGATGGCCAATCTCCAAATCCTAGTCAGTCTGAAATTCTGAGCTCCCAAGACTAGATGAGTATAAATATATTTAATCCAGAATGAACATGATAATTCCATTGCATGTTTAAGCACAATGGGTAACTGTACCTAATGCTGATAGTAACATTTTTACAGAATATTATCCAAATTCTTCTAAATACTGATTTTTCAAATAGAGATCCTTTGACCCTGAGCAGGATTCATTTCATGCTCCCCATGGAGCTGACAGGCAGCTCAGAGTCAGTGGCTTCACTAGGCAGGAGGATGCTCAGTTCCACTGCCTGGACTTGACTCAGCACTGCTGTTACCACCTGCTAAGAAACAACTGAGAAAAGATTTAAATGTGAAATTCACTCATTAAATTGAGCATTGAGATGCTCCCAACAGCCCCTTACTGCTTTAAGGCACTTTGAGGTCTTGGTTCTGGCACCAAAGTGAGCCTAAGCAGCAGTGGGATAACAAAGCTAGGCCAAAATTGATTACACAGAGAACAGAGTGGAGCTCCAGTGACAATAGTCAAGTACATGGAAATTTGCAATAGCTCTGTAACACAGCATCTCCAGTTTCTCTTCAGAGCTCAGGATAACCAGTTAACTTGGATTGCCTTAGCAAGATTCATGGGACTTCCTTGCTGTCAGGGTCTTTTTGCCCTTTCCTAACTGCTCAGATACAGCTCATCTCCAAGAAGATGTTGGTAAATTCTGAGAGAATGCAAAAAACCTAGTCCTCAACTGTGTTGTATCTTGTGTTTCACTCAGCATTATCTTTATTGATTGCTATGGATTAATATGCTGTGAATGCTAATTCTTGGAGGATGGTTAAATAGTTAAGGCTAATTAATGACAGAGCCAAGAGAGGAAAACAGAACCTTCCCTGCTGCCAGGGAATTCAGTTAATGTCTGTAACACAAAAGACTGAAACTACACTATAGTTTAGTCATCAACTATTCTTACTACAATTCCTTCCATGAAAAATTTTTGAAGCTACTGATTTTTTTCTCTCCTTAAATGTAAATGTTGTGGTTGCCATCACAGTTGTGAGGGAGCACAGGCCACAGGGTTGTTCAGATCTTGCTGACAAAATTGTGCATTGCTTTTCACACCTGACCCAGCATGCATCACACTTCCCAAGTCTGGCAGATACAGGAGGATGGATGGTGGCTTTTGGCATTAATTCAACCCTTGTAAAAGGAAGATGGTGTCAGCAGACTGTGGAGGCATCCAGAGGAACCATGACATCCATAATTATTCACTATAATACTGTTCACCCCTTAGTCATTGTTGAAGTAGCATGCATCATACCATCATACCTTTCACTTGCTAAAATAATTACTGTTTTCTGGACTGAGATTCTTCTGTGCTGGTTCTCATCTCTTTTGCTGCTGGAATTATCTAGATAATAGATAACTAGATAACTAGAGCTATCAGGGTATGTTGATGGGTAGTGTCCCATGATATTAGCTGCAGCCTAGAGGCATCTCCTTCCCTGGGGCCAGGGTTTTCCCCTCCCACAAGAAGCCTGAAAGCCTCCGAGCCATTGTGAGTGTTGATTCCCTCCTGTGCCATTCACAGCTGGGGCTGAGCTCACAGCAAGGGGCACAGCCAGGGACATGCAGGAGACCCCACAGGCCCCTCAGTGGGGTGGGAGCACGCTGCCAGTGAAAGCAAGACTTTACCATATCAGCTCTTGGCACAGACATTAATAGGCACAGACACAGTTACAGCTGCTCCCTGAAATTTCAAACACACCAGATCAAATGGAGAAGACCAACCTACTTAATTTTAGCTGAGTATGTTGCAGATATCTGTCTGTCTTGGGGGCAGTTCAGTGGGGATGACTCCTTAGACACATGGAGGAAAACAAATCTTTTGTTATAGTTGAAGACTGCCAGATGATCAACAATTTAGGGGAATTAAGAACTGTTACTTGGAAATCATCTCTTGTTGCAGCCACAGAGAGCTTCTGCTAGATATAACAATATATCTGTTAGATATAGCACAGGGGAATCCAGGGGGAACTGAAGAATCCCAGGGTTTGGACTTCATGGGGTTGAAATGCATTCATTAAAGAAGCAGAGCCTGTTTCCATGACACGTTTGTTTTTCATTTTGCATCGAGTTGATATAAAGTGTGACAGAATTTGATTAGCATTGCATTTTGCAGTTGTAGGTTTGATTACACAGATGTAAAGTGCTGCTTGCCTTCCTTACCAATCTCCAAAGAACAATCAGGCACGTCAAAACAAGTGACTTTATGGAGCTCACAGATTTTGCAGGCTTTTTGTCCTATCCTAATAATGAGCAAGTAATTATCAAGGCAGTCAAATCACAATGAGGTTTTCATGGGAAATGGTCAAGAGTCAAGAGAATTTCCAACTGAGATGCAATTTTTTAAAGATATTCTAGACTCTGGTTATACTGAGCCAGATAATTAAAGAACAATTGAGTATTTCGGGTTCCAACATAAAGATTGAATGAATCTGGGAGCAGGCAAAAGACGTTCTGGCTCTGAAGTCCTCAGATCCAACCCTCCAAATTTATCCCATCTTTTTATTACAGCAGTTTGGGGAGCTGGATTTAATTCTCTGACAAGTAGACTGGCTGTAAAACAGGATGAAACTTAACACAGATTTCAGGAGTAGCCCCAATAGGTGACATGACATTTCTCAGCACAGAAAAGTTTTAGTGGGGTTTTTTATATCAGTCAGATAAAAATTAATCATAAGTTGGTCATCAAACATGTCCCATGTTAAGTCTGCCTCTGCTCTGGGTAGATATCATAACCCAACAACCTCACTCAAACAGCTTTAGGCTTTAAAGCTTTATCTGAAGTAGGCCAAGTTCAGAGAACACTAAGGGCTCCCTGCTCTTGTGTGTCCAAATGCCAACTGATGTCTTTGCAATACATCCTTAAACCCAAAGTGGGTAAAACTTACAGTATTGACAATGATTTTTCTTAGGATAATAAAAACATGATACAATTTTTCACAATCCAGCCAATAGATAAACGTTGCTCAAAAAACCTATATCCCTATTCTCCAAAAAATATTTTTGTGCTGGTAAGTAGTTCTCCCTGCCGAAATTCAGTTAAAAATGGGGCATATATCTAGGGTAACAGATTTGAATGCAAATTCAGCTCTCCAAGAAAATACCCTCCTAAACTAAACCTTCCACATGTGTTTGTACTTACAGCTGAAACTCAGCAAAGGTCTCTGAAGCGCACTGAAATCTGCCCCATCTTTCTCTGGATGAGAAGGGCTGTCACAGGAAATTTTCCATCTTTTATGGAAAATCCTTTCTTTAGGGTTTTTCCTCCTGAGAAGCTGAGAGGCCTCAGGAACAAAATGTAACCAATGGTTATCTGCTGCTGTGGAATGCAACAGGTGCATCTGGGATTGGCCCATGTTGGATGTTTGTAATTAATGTATAATCACAGTCAGCTGGCTCAGACACAGAGCCCAAGCCACAAGCCTTTGTTATCATTCTTTGCTATTCTATTCTTAGCTAGCCTTCTGAGGAAATCTTTTCTTCTATTCTTTTAGTATAGTTTTAATATAATATATATCATAAAATAATAAATCAAGCCTTCTGAAACATGGAGTCAGATCCTCGTCTCTTCCCCAATCCAAAAACCCCTGTGAACATGGTCACAAAGGACAATGAAGCAAGAGCATTTGCTTCCTTCCTCTGTCTGCTTTTGCCCCTGAATGTATAGCAATAAAGGGATCAGAGTGGGAACCTATAAATCTTGATTTTATGGAAGAAGTTTCTCACTCTGTAAAAGGGTCCATTTGCTATGTCCTCAGATAAACTGAATCAGAAATAATGAACTCAGAGGAGAACTTCATGGGGTGAGCTCTTGTAAAGTGTGCTCCAGGACAAGCTAACAATTTGTTTACATTGCTCAGGAGAATTAAATAGGATGTTAAAACCTAAAAGGGAGAATAAGAACAGAAGATCATGAGTTCTGATTCTGTTCTTGCTCTGATGCGGATTTTTTAAGTGACCTGTGGAAAAATCACCTACTGCACTTTATCCCCACAGAGTATGGGTCACTCTCCTGGCCTTGCTGCACCTTTTTATTATTTGAAAAGACTTGAGACTCTTAAGGTAAATGAGGAAATCTTAAAGTATTTTTATGCTAAAGAAGAAAAAGTGCAGTAATGAGAACCTTGGGGAGTTCCCAATGGACCATGTCTGCTTTGATTCCCATTCAGGGAGGAAGCACTTCAGACACAGGGAAGTGGTTCCCTCCTGTTCTCTTTGGTGTCTTTTTTGCTCTAGGAGACAGATGTGCAAGCAAGTCAATTTTGTCCTTTAGATATGCTGAGAGAGTAATTCTGCCTGAAAATTTCTTTCACCATTAAGAGAAAGAGCAGCACTTTGCCCTTAAATAACCTGACCTCCATCAAAATCACACCCTTGACAATCATCACTAGACCAGCGATGTGAACAAAATTTTAAAGATGTTAAGATTAAGTTATATAATTAACCATATGTACCTGCAGAGAAAGCTGTCAAACTTCATGAGGTTACAGAAAGGGCTAATTGCAGGAACAGCTGTAGCAGGTGTTTGTTTCTGCCCTCACTAGGAGCCCAGTTTGCTTAGCTTTGTGGTCAGCCTTACCTTTTCCCAGGCCTCCCAGCACTGAAATCCCAGCTAAGGAATAAGTTGGGATTTGCCATGCATTACCAAACCAACATCAACACTTTAGCCTAAAGATAATGCTTAAACTCCTACCCTCAAATAAACCACCCCCACTCAAGCAGTACTGAACATCAGCTGCACAAAAAAGAATTCACTCTAGGCCAACCATTGTGAAGGACCCTAAATCAATGAGGTAGCTCTGCTTGGATCTTCTGTTTAGTAAGATCCCTGAAGAAAGAACCAAGGGTTTTAGATTTAAAAAAGGAAATTATACCACAGTAACATACAGTATGCCTAATTTTTAGTAGATAAAGTTCATATTGACTATGCCAGAACAAATTATGCAGCTTTCCTCATGTGCAGAGTGTCATCAGAACTGGGAACCATTCCCCAGGCTTGGTTTTAAGTAATTGGGCCATTTCCTGGACTGCAGTAAACTTGACCCAGTGCCTGACAGAGCCTAGGAAGGGTCTTTTCCATCACTTTTAAAGGCTGGCTTTCTGCTCTTTCAACCATCTTCTCTCCCTGTTTGTCTCCAAGAATATGCCCTTCAGGAAAAGGCTAATTTTCCCTACTTTTTGGAGAGCCCTAGCACTCAACTCACATTATTTAAAGAAATTTTGCATAAAATCAGGAACAAACAAATCAGGCAAGATTTTTACATTGCCAGGGAAAGGGTAAAGATGTAGGAGAGATTTGCTTATGCCACAGACAAACCAAGTGAGCACAGCATAGGCTAAAGTTTGAATTTGTCACATAAGCCTGAGGAATTGCACATTCAATTTGTTTTCATGTTATGGTCAGGAGAAGAGCACTGATCTTAAACTGCTCTTATATTTCACTTGAGAAGCTGAAGGTAGAAATAAAAAACAACCTAACTTTTCATAATGGATGCTATAAACAAGTCTATAAAACTCAGAAAACAGTTACTCAGGTATTGGAATATTAATAATACGCAATAATAATCTTAAAGAAAAGAATTTTACATGTCCAAGATTCCTTCAGGCCATAACTCTGACGAAGACAAGGAGGAGGTGCAGGCATGGTGCTTGCTACAGAGCCCCAGGATGGGGACCAGTGTAAGGGATGGAAAGATCAGGGCTCAAAGAGTCACTCATATCCCAGAGGACACTCAGGATCCTAAAGAAGCAGCAGAACAATTCCCAGTTTCCAGACCAGAACTGAACATTTTCATCTACAGGAGGGTAAATCCCTCATAGCAGTAGCAGATTTTCCTATTAGTGCTAAAAGAGCAAATTGCCATTTTTGTTCTTGATTTTTCACAGTCCTCTAAATATACTCCTCCTGCTCCCTACCAGTCTTTCAGCTGCCCCACAGCCACAATGACTTTTGGCTGTCAGCCAATCAGAATAAAAAAAAGGAATGTTATTTCTTCTGATTCATTTACTTGTCTGAGGGGAGACTGTTTTTCAAATAATTTGACTTTGACAAACGGATGCTGTGTACTCAGAAGTGTAAAGTGGTTTAGTAAAGACAGGAAAGAAGATCTTGCCCTTTCTGAAGGAAGAGGTTAGAGACCAGTGCTCCTTTCTGCCAGTGCTTTAATGAAAAGAAAGGAAGGAGTCTTAGCAAACCAGAGCTGGAAATTCTTCAAATCCTCTTAACAAGGAGACTCCTGAATGGCATTATGACACCAAAATCACCATATCTTTTACTGAAATAAACCACAGAATGCTGTAAAGCAGCTTTATAATGTTGTGAAAATGTAGAGGTTTAGACTATTCTTGCTGGCTAATATGTATAAGCCTAAGTAGACAATAACAGTTTCACAGAAAGTATTTATAGTTAAAATATTTATTTCATAGAGCCCCTTTTTCTTGAAATATACAAACTTTGAAAATTATTGTTTTGACTAGAATAGATTGTTTTGACTAGAAGGATTTGACTAGAATAGATTTGACTAGACTAGAATAGATTTTCTATGTTAATTAATTACTATTTCACAGACTGAAATACAGTGCTGCATCTTTTTAACAAAGTGACTTTCCACACCATTCATGTAAAATAGTTTGAGGTGATCAAAACAAATGTACCAAATGAGAAGCTTTGTCAAAAGCAGTATCTTGAAATCTTGTTTCACATAACCATTAGAAGTTTATCTTTTTGCCACACACATGATAGTTTATCAGAATCTTCAGCACACTGTATTAATAAATCTTAGCATTTTCATTAGGTGGAAAATTTGTTTCCACTTTTGAGGAACTCAAATTCTGTCACTATGAAAAGAACAATAACATAATATTGCAGTAAATACTAATGGCAGCTATACGTATGATTTCAGTAGTTTAAATTAGGTGTTCCACCAAAAAGGAAGAAGAATCTTATTCTGAATGGTTATTAATTAAGCCATCAAATTATCCCAGGCAAAAATAAAAATGTTGGAAAACAATATCCACTTTTTTATTTTTTAACAGCTTCAATATGAAATATAGTCCCTGGCCTGAATGTATGGGAGCCTAAGTGAGCAGTTTTGCCTCAATTCCTTCTCTTCCCAATTTAGACAGGGAGCCAGAGGTGCAAAGGGAGCAAGATGATTGGTTTTGTTCCCAGCTGCCTTGGGGGCAGATGAGCCCCATGGATGCAGGGCTGTGGCAAAGCTGGCCCAGCTGTTGCTCAGGCTGGGCTCGTTGCACAGACACCCAAACTGCTCCATGGGCCCAGAGTGGCACCTGCAGCTTGATTAACCTGAGATTCAGGTGAGGGCTGCAGGGAGAGGATTCCCAGCAATACCAAGACTTCTAGGAAAAAAGACCCAAAACACCAAAGATTGCTTTTAGAGAGTAACAAAAACACTGAGTGAGGGTGAAAGAAGATCAGGGGCAGAAGTAATACAAATAATGCACAAGAACATTTATCTTGACCTATGCAGAAAAACCTTGTATAAATAGGCAGTAAGGGATTAAAATGAATTTGTTTTAGTACAGATACAGAGAAATGGTGAGTTTTCTGAAGGCAGTACTCCATGATTATTCACAGCCTCTATGGCATTTGCTCATGTCTGGAAAGAACTAAATTTACAAATTAGATTTGCATTTTCTAACTCTGGAACTTTGATCCAAAAGTACTGCACCAATATTGCAGAATAAAAAAAAATCCACACATGCAAACACCAGCTAGACAAGAAACTGTCTATACTTTTCCAAGTATATGGGATTAGTGCAATGCTGACCAGCTGATCACACCTCCAATAATTATCAATATTGTCAACTTATGAAATTTTGTTTTTAAGGTTAGTACAGCTTCATTCTGCATGTTGTCATCAAAGTAAAGATTGGATCTTTAACCCACTCATAATCTAACAGCTGAATTTGCTTTGAGTACTATTAACATTGAACAGCCCTGCCACGCATAAGATGTCCAAATTTTGCAAATAAGCAGAGATCAAATTGGCAAACAAGGTGACAATGGAGAAAGTGAGACTACATGAAAGAGTGGGGAAGAGACACAATCTATGTTAAAGCATTTTTCCTAATTATAGTTTCCTTCAATTCATACTTTAAGTGGAAAAAAGACTGTAAATAGAAAATCAACATGGAAGGGTAATGGAGACAACTTTACAAAAACAGACAAGCAGAGAAAAAGGAGCACTTCAGGTGTAAGGCAGAGAACAGAGAAAGAAAGTGGTGCAAGGACCAGGTAAAAAGAATGAGAAAAATTGGATTATAAAGGGTAGAAAACAGAGAAAGGTAATATTTAAGCAAACGCCCATATGGCTCAGGGGTTTGGACTTTTGGATTTATTTTACTCTCACTTTTACCTCTGGTGTACAACAGGGTGAATCAAGTGAATTACTGGAATTGCTGGTGAGATACATCCAATGTGAAGAGACCAGGACTGGGCCATGAGCTGTAAAAGAAATCTGAGGCAGGGACTGAGAAGAGATAGCTGGAGTTCTTTAGTACCTAGATAGTTTGCTTAAGGTGGGAGAACAAGGGAAACAATTAAGTGAGGATGAAAGATAAAGAAGACAATCTTTCACACTGAGTAGACAAACTGTATCCAATATTTCTTCAGGTGATGAAAATGCAAAACCTGTTAATATCCTGTCCATTTTATCCTTGGACTTGATTCATTAACAACTCTGGATTTACACCTGATTTTATACCATCAATCTTTTAGCAGCTTATTTCCTACACAATCAGCGACACAGGGAAGATTCTCCCTTGGCCTGAACTCCTGGCAGTGCTGTGTGTTGTCTGGTGTGATTTTACCTTGCCAGCAGGCCCCCACTGTGAGCTGCATGGCGATGTGGGAGGGGTGGATGGGCCAGTCGTTGGTCACCAGGTACGGCTCGTACGTCGTCCCGTCCATGTACAGCGTCACCACCGGGAACTCCACATTGACCACGTAGTAGTGCCACTCCTTGTCACAGATCTGGGACACACAGCACAGTGTTAGACAGCTCTTACAGTGGCTGGTTTTTATATCCCATGTGGTTTTCAAATGGTGTTTCCAAATTTCAGTCATGGGAAATAACGTTGCTGTAATTTCTGTGTCTCTAACATGAATGAAAGCCAAAACAATGTTGATAAATACTCTTGGCAAAATATGTATTTGCAAAATATATGTGATAAATAGAGGCTTCTTAAAACACACTCTGAAACGAGACATGGATAGAAAATAGAAAAATCAGGCAATTTGGTATTTCATCTGTATTTTCACATTTCCTAATACATAATTATCTTAGGTTACAAATACAAGATGTGGCTGGGGGTATTGCCATTGGTTAGAGGTGGGGCAGTTATTTTCTGTTCATTGGGCAGTTTTCTTTCTCTCTCCCCCAGCCACTCCTCCCTGCAGGAGATCTCTGCTGTCCATGGCCACTGAGTGTCCCTGCAGGGCTGATCCAATTCCAGCATCCCATGGGGAGATGCTGCATTGCCCAGGGCAGGAGCCAAGCATTCCTACCTGGATCCAATGTGAGCCTGGCACAGCCCAGCAGCCTTTGCCCAGTGCATTGCCAGAGGAGCAGCTTCTGCTGCCCTGCATGGCCAGAGGGAGCCCAGGCCCATCTGCAGCAGCCCTGGAGCTGCAGAGGAAAACTCTCCCTTTGTGCAGGATCCCTGCTCCAGCAGAGCCACAGCTGGCACTGCAGGAGGGCTGAGCCCCATGGGATGGGGCTGTGCCACCCCCCTGACACACAGGGGACAGGGCATGGGCTGACTCTGGCAGGGTTGGTTTGTATTACTGCTTTTTTTTTTTTCTTTCCTAATAAAGAACTGTTATTCCCACTCCCATATCTTTGCCTGAGAGACCCTTAATTTCAAAATTATAATTATTCAGAGGGAGTTACATTTTCCATTTCAGGGGAGGCTCCTGCCTTCCTTAGCAGACATCTGTCTTTTCAAACCAAGATGATAATATTAGTTTCTTAATGCTTGTATCTAGTGTTGAAAACAGAACACTTCATGTAAGATACACAGAGGATGTACTGGCATAGTTACTGAGCATTCCTAGTAGGTTCAGATTAAGAAAATGTACAGCCCTTAGTCACTGGACTGATGATTGCCATTATTAACTTATCCCATCAGTACTTAGAAAATCCTGTACAACCTGCCAGGACCTTGACAGTACTGAAAGGACCTGGGCCGTGGCCTGTGCAACACAGAGGGGTTTGCAATCTACAGGTTTGGGCAGGAACTCACCTCTTCTCCACCCCTCCTCTTTTGGCCTTGAGCTTTTTCCCAGATGGGGGGAAAATGAGGATCTTTATGAGTTCCCTGACACCCACCAGCTTTGAAAAGCAACAGCCACAGCTACAACATACTTTCAGGATGACAACATTCGTGTCAAATCACATATGAATTTCAGAGCTGGACAACCAGGGATTACTGCAGGATGGCCAAATTCAGCTTTAGTTTACAAATGTACAGCTGGATGAACCCATGCCTCTAGAGACAGAAGTCTGGTGTGCAAATATCAATGTCTGCCCAATTATTTTTTTCTGTTGTTGTATCTTTCAATTTAAAAGTTCAAAGGAATAAATCACAGCAAACTGGTAGGATGAGTGGGCTGTTTTAAAAACAAAAGTATAGTTGCAACAATGGTGCTTTCAGTTCTGGGGAGATCCTTGTTTTGGTGCATTTAGAAATGGAAGTGCTTGAATGCAGATATGCTTGCTGTTTCACAGAAGCAAGCAGAAAGTGATGTTTAACCACAACATTTTGTCCTTGGCCAGGTGAAGTGCTATCTGGGGCAATATCTCCCCTTTGAAAGCAAAAGCTAATGCTTTGTTCCAGAAGGCATTTCAACAAGAACTTAATTACTTCTATTTCAAATGGATACATTTATTATTGCAGATACTGTAGCAACACAGCAAGAGATAAATGCAGCAAGGGGCTGCAGGGGGGAGCTTTCCTTTTGTAAGCAGCAGACAGCAGAAATCTTTTCTGAAGGTTAAACGCACTGAAACCAAAATTGAAAGTAAATAAATTGGAAGACTGAAAACCTTATTGAGCATCTCCAACCACCAACAGTATTATGCAGCCCTGCCTTCCAAGGAAAAACAGCTTGCCAAGCCCTGACCTCATTAGCATTTGATACATCACAGCCACATGCAGCTGACATTTCATAGAAAACAAACCCTTATTTTGAGAGACCTTGCATGGCCAAACCTACAGGGTGAATCCCTGGCACCTTGTGGAACCAGAACTGTTCCACACTGTTTCTGTTTTGCAACCCTGAACTGCATCACGTGCACCCCATGTGTGTGACCGTGGTCACAAGGGTTTTCAGGATGAAGAAGAGACGAGAATGTTGACTCCATGATCAGAAGGCTTGATTTATTATTTTATGATATATGTTACATTAAGACTATACTAAAAGCAATAGAAAGGAAAATGTTTCTTCAGAAGCTAGCTAAGCTAAGAATAGCAAAGAATGAATAACAAAGATCTGTGTCTCAGACAGAGCAAGAGCCAGCTCTGCCATGAGTGGTCAGTAAATCCAAACACCCACAGGAGACCAATCACGGGTCTACCTGTTGCATTCCACAGCAGCAGATAACCATTGGTTACTTTGGTTACTGAAACTGCAGCTTCTCACAAGGAAAAATCCTAAGAAAGGATTTTTCATGAAAGATGTCTGCGACACATGTGCACCCCAATGAATGAGTAATCCTCATGTTTAACTCAAGCAAGGGCACTTGGACAGACCAAACCAAAACATTTTGGAGGCATTACACCACAAAGAGCACAATAATGTGTAGCCAGTGTAATTAATCCATTAGGCAGTTAGATTTTTCAAAGAAAACGCTTCCTGAAAACACAACATTTCATAAATTCCACAATTCAAGGATCCTGCAACTGGGCTCAAGTGCTTCCAAGAAAAATACAGAAAATACACATGTCCAGCTGTAGATGTCCACACAAAGTACTCAGTAACTTTTATTTTTTCTTATACATTCTGGAACATAAGATTGGTGATGTCTGCAAAGCCTCACTAACCTGCATTTCCTTAAATTTTAACACATAAACACATCAAGCATTGTTTTGAAGGATAAGACTTATGGTCTCAGCTTGGTTGTTCCTGAGATTTAAACAGCACTTGTTGGTCATCTTAATTGTCACCCAATTTCAATCCAGCTTAGGGACACAGACACATGTCTATTCCTCTAAACCATCTTTCAGCATCTGTACTGGGCCCCAGTGTAAAAACAAATACTCTACAAGGAAGCAAAAAATTATTTCCAAACTCTGGAGTACATCCCAGTCCTTCAGCAGCAGGTAGTACTTCATGCCTGGCCATTTCACAAGCAACAAAATAATGAAATAAATAATTGTGGTGTGTAATTTGTTATGCTGTTACTTCAGACACCTTCTTTGCCTTCTAAACACAGGAAACCAATTTTTTCCCTGCATGTATTCCACTGTGGCAATGGAATGCAATATGAAGCAGTGAAGCCAGGAAAAGAAAATTATAAAATATACTACACTGCAAATAAAGAAATTTTAATACTGTCAAGTTGGAAATTTATTTTAAAAATCTAATTTATACAGCTAACGTAATGAGATAAAATCACAGATGAGTGAGTTGGGCTTTCCAAAACTGCTGGATGGCTTGGTCTAATCACTCTATCATGCCAGTCTGCCTCAAAAAAGTATTAATCAAATCACAGTGAATGAAACAGCCTGAAGTCCTAGTGCTGATTACAAGCCATTGCATTGGAATATGCTTTTATGAAATAGCTGAAAACAGCCTCCATATAAATCTTATGGAGTATGTGACCAAGGCTCTTGGAATCTTCTAATGAAAAACATCAGATTTTTGTGCTTTATACTGGAATGCTCAGGAAAATACTGAAACCAAAGTTCTTGGTCTGAGAAGCATGTGGTGCTTAGAACCAGACTTTGGTGGCCTGCAAAATGCCCCATTTTTCAGCTTTGTCCAACAGGCCAGGCCTGGCACCTGGGAGAATCTGCAATTTCCAGCTCTTGGAGCCTCCCTCGAGTCAGCTGGGGCCACCCCTGGAATGGGGATCTTTCACCTGCTTGGCTGCAGCTCCAAGGCAGCCTGTGCTCCCCAGGAGCCCAGGGAAGAGCTGTTCATGCTCACCACGAGCCTCTGCTGAGCTCCCTGCACATCCCTCTGGTCCCCCTCAGCAGCCTGAGCAGGGAAACAGCTCTGCACAGCCCAGTGTGCTCATGCCAGGGAGCCTGAATGGGAAACAGCTCTGCACAGCCCAGTGTGCCCATCCCAGGGAGCCTGAGCAGGGACACAGCCCTGCACAGCCCAGTGTGCTCATGCCAGGGAGCCTGAGCAGGAAAACAGCTCTGCACAGCCCAGTGTGCCCATGCCAGGGAGCCTGAGCAGATAAACAGCTCTGCACAGCCCAGTGTGCCCATGCCAGGGAGCCTGAGCAGATAAACAGCTCTGCACAGCCCAGTGTGCCCATGCCAGGGTGCCTGAGCAAGGAAACAGCTCTGCACAGCCCAGTGTGCCCATGCCAGGGACAGAGCTCTGCAGCCCAGTGTGCCCATGCCAGGGAGCCTGAGCAGGGAAACAGCTCTGCACAGCCCAGGGTGCCCATGCCAGGGAGCCTTAGCAGGGACACAGCTCTGCACAGCCCAGGGTGCCCATGCCAGGGAGCCTTAGCAGGGAAACAGCTCTGCACAGCCCAGTGTGCCCATCCAAGGGAGCCTGAGCAGGGAAACAGCTCTGCACAGCCCAGTGTGCCCATGCCAGGGAGCCTGAGCAGGGACACAGCTCTGCACAGCCCAGTGTGCCCATGCCAGGGAGTCTGAGCAGATAAACAGCTCTGCACAGCCCAGGGTGCCCATGCCAGGGAGTCTGAGCAAGGAAACAGCTCTGCACAGCCCAGTGTGCCCATGCCAGGGACACAGCTCTGCACAGCCCAGTGTGCCCATGCCAGGGAGCCTGAGCAGATAAACAGCTCTGCACAGCCCAGTGTGCCCATGCCAGGGTGCCTGAGCAAGGAAACAGCTCTGCACAGCCCCTTGGTGCCCATCCCAGGGTGCCTGGATGGGAAACAGCTCTGCACAGCCCAGTGTGCCCATGCCAGGGTGCCTGAGCAAGGAAACAGCTCTGCACAGCCCAGTGTGCCCATGCCAGGGTGCCTGAGCAGGGACACAGCTCTGCACAGCCCAGTGTGCCCATGGCAGGGAGCCTGAGCAGGGACACAGCTCTGCACAGCCCAGTGTGCCCATGCCAGGGTGCCTGAGCAGGGACACAGCTCTGCAGAGCCCCTTGGTGCTGCTGAGAGCACACCTGAGAGTGTCCCCCCAGGGCTTGGAGAGGCACGTGTGGCTTCCATCTTCTGCTTAGGAAGTGCTCTCAGAACATCCTCAAACATCCTCAACAAAAGCAGAAAGAAGGGAAGGGAAGTTCAGGGAAGTTTGGGAAAGGGAAGGGAAGGGAAGGGAAGGGAAGGGAAGGGAAGGGAAGGGAAGGGAAGGGAAGGGAAGGGAAGGGAAGGGAAGGGAAGGGAAGGGAAGGGAAGGGAAGGGAAGGGAAGGGAAGGGAAGGGAAGGGAAGGGAAGGAAAGGAAAGGAAAGGAAAGGAAAGGAAAGGAAAGGAAAGGAAAGGAAAGGAAAGGCTCACTGCAAATAGCACCACTTACTGCAGCTATGAGACAAAAATCCTTCCTCCTGAGTGGTCTGAATCACTCATTCAGTTGACAAAAGTGGTCTGACTGAACCACTTGTTTCAAGAAAGCATCTTAACCCCCATCCTTAGCCATTATTTATTAGAGCACACTTAAAACACTGGGCCTGCTTTGGGACCCTAAATACAAGGAGTATTTTGATAAACTGGAGTGAATTCAGTGGAGAACCAGCAGAAGTGTCAGCTCTGGCCACATAAGGAGAGGCTGAGAGAACTGGGCTTGTTTGGGCAGGGGGAGGCAGCCTTAGGGACAAACAGCAGCCCTGCAGTGCCAAGGGAGAAGTGACCATGGACAGGCTTTTCAAAGTGGAAAACCCTGCATTTTTATACCCCCTCACTAAAGAAGGCAAAAAATGCAGGGAATCTTAATGGCATTAGCATTATTCCCTCAGCCACAGTCCCCTGGTCAACCCTCCTGCCTTATTCTGAAAGCAACCAAATGCTTTGTGGCTCTGCTTCAAAGCCTGGCCCCTACTACCCTGGTTCAGAGCACTGAAAATAGATGATAACTGGATGGGGAGAGGGATATTGATTTGAGTTTAAAAAACACATTTTTCTCTCCATCGCTAAAAAAATCCTCCTGAAAGAGTTTTTTAAAAATTTACAAGGTTTGGAATCGCTCTTTTTCTGTTGATTACAATAATTTTTAATATCTATTTTTTTAGTTTTTTAGATATATTTTTATAGGTTTTTTATATATATATTTAAATATTTATAAATATTTTTATTATGTATTTTGAACATATTTTTATAGTATTGAGAGAAAACACTGCACTGCTTACAAACAGGGAGCTAAAAGGAAGGTTCTGAAAGACTGTTTCATTATACTTTGAATCAGGAACTAAGCAGTAGTGCCCCTGCAACAAGGAAGCCTATAAAAGATAATAATTTGTAATTGGTTGGCAGTGGATTTCATATAAATTGAAAAAATTACATATATTTGCAATTCTTCAGAGAAAGATGTGTATTACATATGTAAATTTTTTAAAAAATTAAACATTTTAGGCAGTTGAGTCATTCTGCCTGAGATTGGTGAGTTTTTCATGAAGGCAATTCACAGGTGAGCACAGAGGGCCTTTCTCCTTTCCCACCCTGGGATAAACCATGGTTGTCTCTGAAATGGGATCTTTACAGATATTGAATGAGCTTTTATCTGTTACTTTAGAATCTCATTTATTATCCTAATTGTTTTCCTAATGTCAGTTCTCATCCACAGATGTCTGCAATTAAGCCATGTTAGTTTAAAATAAGAAAAGGAGATACCTTGGGGCATTGCTGTTGCTATGACTGCTGCTTCCTTTTGATTTCTTCTAATAAATCTTTGTCTCAAATTTCAGTAGCTGAGCTACCTGCAAAGCTGATTAAGTGATATAGGAAAAAAAGTTACACAGTTGACTTTTTGAGCTCTTTTTCTCAGTGTCTATAAACACTTCTGATTTCTTTCTTTCCTTTTTCTTTTTTTTAATTATCCCTGCACCACCAGGAACAGAAGAAAACACTGCTAAAAATATCCTGGTGTAGATCTCAAGTGTGTAATTCAGTATGCAGATATTCAGTGTGAAGGATGGCATTGCTTCACTGGGGGTACCTGGGTTACCTGGTGTCCTTCTGTTTTCTAATATAATGAACAAAAATCTGTTTCTGCCATAAATATGTAGTTTTATAGTAAAAGTCTGCTTTTGTGGGAGTCAACAGATATGCACTTGAAATTGGCTTTGTGCTACAGTGCAGTCTGTCAGCATATTCATTTTGGGGAAGAGCTTTTGGAAATAAAAGCAAAGGGCAAACACCGACTCATCAAATCCATTCAGTCACGTGAATTGCTGTATTATTATTCTGCATTATTATTATTATTATTATTATTATTATAGCATTATTATTCTGCCTCAGTAATAGACTCTGCATTAGGACATATTTACCACATGTGTTGGCTTTACTCAATGTCAGCATTGCTTTCCTGGAAATGATTAAAACATCTCTGGGAAAGGGTTTGATATCCCTGACCACTAAGTGAAGGTGTGCAGATTGCAGATAGGTCTCCAATATCTCCACAACCTCTTCAGAAAACTTTAAATCAAGCTCTAAAATATTCATATTATGTACTAGGGCTTTTTGAAAAGATACTCTCTTTGTGTTTTGTGTTCTACAGTTATAGTTCAGCAGCTCCTTCACACGACATCTTCCCCCATCTGTAAAATCAATGCACCCTGTCTCTGCAGTGCCAATAGATACAGGAGGGAAGTAGTAATTAAGGCAGGATGGAAGGAAAATACACTGCATGTGGGAAAAGGAGGCATTGCTACAAACTCCCACAGTTAAATTTACAGAATAAAGGAGATGAACACTGTGCAAATTAATCCCTTCCTTCTGGAACCTCAGCTCAATATCAGAGGAACATTACCCAGAGAAGGGAGCAAAAGAGATTTCCCTGCTCCTTATGGAGGTCTCAAACAAGGTATTGCTTCCTCACAGGAGTTTTGGCATGGAATCTGGAAACAGGTTGTATTTCCTACCCTGGCTGAAAGGATAAAAGGAAGATAATCCTCTTGTACTGATACTGAGGTGGGCAGAGCCACAGGGATGTCATTCTCAGGACTCTGCTGGCAGGGCCTCCTGCCCAAGCTCCTGAAGGAGGCACTGGTGGCATTCCACAGACACTGTGAGCCCCAGCACTGACACCTTCTTCAGGAAGCTGAGCAAAGCAGAAGGGATTTCCCACAACTCTGTACTTTGAAACAAACTGGAGGTGAAGGACTGGGGAGCACTACCTTGCCCTTATAACCTCACTAATTGAAAGGATAATGCAGATTGATTTAAAATGAGAATTTGTGTACCTTATAGAACAATTGTTTCCTCAATATGAACTATTCAGTTATATAGTTTAGAAAACTGCCCATTAGAAAAACCTGATGGAATTTCTTGTGTACTTACTTGTGCTCAAGTAAATGCTTTATGCAAATAAACATGCATCTAATCACCATCTTTCTAAACTGATATTTTCAACTATTTACTCATTGTCTAGTACATATTTTCTTCTGCTTAATGTTTATATGACTTAGACATTTTCTTTCACTTAAGAAAAAAAATTTTCAAAGACTGTTTAGGAAACATGGCTAAGATTTGATATTTTTAAGAAAATATGGATAGAATATTTTGTTAGAGTACCTTGAGCCCTGCCATTTATTATGCAATATCATTAATTTAACATGTCAAAGAGAAGTGTGGATGTTCACTAAATCACTCAGAAAATTTGGTGAGGAAAGTTTAATCTTTTAACCATTTTTTTTCTCTTGAGAAGTACCCCAGCAGTACCAATTAATCCAAACAAATTCCTGAAACACATTTATATAGCAACTTTGCCAAGTATCTATCTTCATAGCTATGGATGTTCCCATAGGAAACACCTTGTTGTATTTTATCAGAAATTCTTCTTTACTCTTCAGTGAAAAATAAAAGTAATTATTTTTTCCCTCCTCAGCCAATTTCCCCTCTATGTCCATTCAAATGAATACAGAAGGAACAGCATGACCACAGTGCTGGCCCTTTTCCATCAGAAATTTGAAATTTATGTGGCTGTTCACCTGCACAGATTTGTCTCCTATTGTACTCTTAGAAGAGACTTGACAACCCAGACCAGAAGACTTTCACATCACTCTAAGATGGAGAGATGATAAAAACAATTCACTGGTGCAGTCCTTTACAGCTTTTAGTGGTACATATATATATACATATGAATGTATGAGAGATATAAATATGCATATACATACATACACACAAAACTTTGGCATTTTTAATTACAAACTGGAGTGAAACATTTGAAAACATCGTTGTAGAATAGTTCTGCATTTCTAAAGCTCTAAAGTAAATAGGGAACACTGTTTTTAGAAAGTCAGCACGGTACAATCACTGAAATAAATAAACTCCAAACAGCTCATATCAATGGGAATATTCTCTTAGACCAATTTGTAGTATTCTAGGTGTTACTTTCAACAGCTCATATCAGAATAAATTGATTTAAAAACTATTAAAGCAAGGGAAATTATCAGAGCATACAAAGATGAAAAAACATTTTTAGAAACTAAGTATTTAATAACTGAGTTGAATTGAAATTCAAACTAAACTACTGAAGTGACACACAGCTAATGAAAACTGATCCCTGTTAACTCTACTATTAAAGTTATTGTCGATATTCCTTAAACTACCAAATAACAGTCTTGGTAGGTAATAGAAGGAAAAATAATTTCTATAAACTGTTATAATGGTCCCATAAATAAATTCTCATGGGATTAGGCTGAATGTTGGTTCTTCTTCACCAGTAAGGGAATTTTTCCTGGGCATTAATCTCTCTCTTGCTCTCACTGCCTCTGGGTGTAAATAAACCCAGTTAACATTATTTGACTGTGGTGCTCTGGATTGGACCATCCCTCTGAACTAAGGGCTGGTCTCCAAAGAAGAATTAGAATGGGAGCAAGGCAGTGGCCTCCTGTTTCAGAATATTCCCTTCTGAAGCTGTCAGGAACTGGTACCCAATGAAGGGACCAGCCCTGCTGCCAGCAAAAGTGAGACAGCCAGGATGGGGAGCAGACCACTTTATGTGTTTTTCTGGTTCCTCTACTGTTGTTTAAAAAAGTAAATTAAAAAATCAAATTATTTCTATTTTATCTGTTCTTTGTTCTTATAATATTTCATTTCTTGTAACAGGAAGCTTTACTGAACAGTAACTCACTGTGGTGTATTATTTCCCTTTTTTCCTTTTGTTCTAAAATCTCCTTTATTTTTCTATTAATGAACACCAACCGATCAGGAATTAAAAAAAGGCAGAAAAGTCCCCTGATGTCAGGGTATAAAAAGAACAAGTAAAACCACTAAGGATAATGCAAAGAACTTTGCTTCTGAGATGCAGCATGGCCACTGCCAGCTTGGATTTGCCCTTGGAAATCTCCAGCTGAGGAGAGAAGGAAAAGCAAGGGAAGAAAGGCCCCAGCACAGATGCTGCAGTGTGTCAGGCTCAATAAAATTGCCTGGCTCCTATCAGGGTGGAAAACTGCTCCTATCTAAATGGAAAGAATGATCAATATTCTGAGATGTATGCACTTTCTACTAAGTAATGAAACATGGGGACATTTTTTAAGATCAACTTGAATCAACTGAATCTGAGGACTAAAAAGATCAACCAAAGTCTTAGCTAGAATAAACACTATAGGTTTAATTTCCTGCTTCCCAATTGAAAGGGCTTCTATGATTGTTTCATTTATATGCCAGATATTGATCTACACTGTGATTTGTCCATATAAATTTTCTGTTAAATATCTCTCTAGACTAAAGAAACTACTATAAATGTTATATACCCAAATGTGTATATATATATAATCAGAAATGAAAAAATGCAAAGACTTGGGGAGATCATGTCTTTGGGAATTATTCACAAACTGAACACATTTACCACTTAACAAATAAGAATAATATTAAGGAGAACTATGAAACCCAGCAGATCCTTTGAGCTCCTACCTAACTGAAATGGCCTAAATACCTCCTTTATTTCCTAATCTGAGACCTGATATTTGGTCGACATTATTTATTGAAGTGCTCAAATAATTTTTTTAATTTGGCCTATTAATGCATTTATAAAGCATTTATAGCATTAAGCATGTTTTATTCCCAAATGGCACCCATTATGTTCCTGAGGGCATCACTGGGAAGGGAGTACAGAGATCAGGGATGTTTTCATGTACATTGAGGTACAAATTGTGTCAGTCTCATTTTCTTGCATTATTAATGTCCTTTCCAAAACTAAAAAGGTGTGGGCTTTTGAACAACCTGATTTCAAAGGGAGCTGAAAGGAGCTTTTGGTCTGTGAGTTTGTTCCCTCCTCAAGACAGGATGCATAGAATTCTACTTCATTTCACTCATGAGGCCTCATCTTTGAATCTTATCTGGAATTTAAATCGCTTTCTCTCATCTCCAAAATTTGCCTTCTTAGGTGACACATGCAGGAATTCTGTCTGTCAGATATTTCTATTAAGAGATTTGCAACAAACTTATTTTTCACTTTGGAGGGCTCTGTCTGCAAATGGAATTGTGGTCATAAACTAAATGAAATGCCCATTTACCACACCTCCTGAAAAACCCATTATTTGCTAGAAAACCAAGCAAATAATTTTCAGGTTATTAATAATACTTAATCAAAACATAAACTTAATCAAAACATAAACTTAATTTAAAAAACCAAAAGCTAAGAGTGTTAATACAAAACAAACCCTGCTATTCTTTGCCATTACCTCTCAAATATTAATATACATGCTTTTTTCAGTTTGCTTTCTAGAAACCTGGCTGAAATGATAATATTCAAATGTTTAAAGGTTACATTTGAGTCAGGCATCTTGACTGCCTGCTGCTTCAAGGACTGAGACAATTGAGAGGTATGACCACACTCCTGAAGGGGTTTTTTTTGTCTCTCTGATGTTGCATGAAGAAAAAGGAGGCTGTCCCTGTTCAAAGCAGGATGATACATCCTTTCCTTGCTGCTGAACAAAGAAAACACTTTGTTCAGGCAGCTTTTAAGATGTTATAAAGGTACAAAGAGTGGGATTAACGCAAACTTGACCCCAGAGACAAAGAAAACAGGGTAGCTGGGGCTTGTTTGCTTTAGAGGGCAAACACTTGTGCTCAGCTCTAAAAACACCTCCTGAAGAGAGCTCCTGCCTCCTCCCTCTCACACAGCCCCACCTACACACATCACTCAATTTGTCAGACCAAGGGACCACGCTCCCTTACCAATGCACATCCCACAGGAAGTTACATGCTGGCATTAATTCATTAAATAAACATCCAGACTCGATGCCTAAGCTCTCAGCTCCCATCTGGGAAACACTGGGGTTCCCAGGCTGGGCTGCACACAGAAGAAAGCCCGCCTGGATCCTGCCTGGGGCTGCACTCCTGTCCTTTGCTGGCTCTTTGAAGGCCCCCATCACTGGGCAAATCCCTCTTCAAAGGCTCTGATCTCTGAAGGGAGTGCTGAGACTGCTTGCAAGGGCTGCTTTAAACATGCTCAGCAAAGGCAGAGGCAGCTGACATGGGTGTTAAACACCTCTCACAATTCCCACATTTCGGGAGAAGGGATTTACTCGAAACGTTATTTGCTCTGTTGAAAGTGCACAGTGCAAACTGGGGATGAAAGAATCCCTGCTTTCACACAAGTCTCACACTGAATTGGGAGGATCTTTCCAGGGAACCATGGAGGGAATCTCATGCAGCCCAGAGCCCACTACTCTGGCAGGTGTTGTAGCTGGGGGCAGCTACAGCAGCACAAAGGCACAGCAGAAATAGGTGCTCCTTCCCCATACAGATTAGGCTGGGATTTACTTCTGTTCCAGCAGACAATTAGGACATAATGCAGGGAAAAGCAAATGCTATTTTGTTTTAATGCAGCTAAAAGGTGGCAATGAGTCATACTTGGCTCCCTTCATAATTTCTGCAAGGTGAAGAATGGTTGTGTGTCCTTGCTGCTGTATTTATACATAGATATAAGTCAGGAAATGATACAACTCAATATTATGCATAGTCTCTTTAGTGAAATGGGGACTGCTAGGACTTTAATTACAGAGCTGGCATTTTGCAGACAGACTGATTATGTGTTATATACCGTAGGAAGGTAATTAGTTATCAGCTGTATGTGTGACTTTGCCAGAGAATGCTGTTATTTTGTCAATATGCAGCTTGCTTCTAGTACTAATCATGATCATGTTCTTTATTCACAATTGAGCTGTCTGAAATTTTCCCAGTGAAACACTGTTTTGCTGATTGGTAAATGGGTGCTGAAATTACTATTTTTAGAAATGGGAGAACAGGTTCTTCAGGTAAAAAAACCAAAAAACCAACCCTGAAAAATATGCCTTTTTAGTTTTGCCAAATAGGTCAGGTGTTTGCTTTCAAAATTGTAAATAACTTTAAAAAAAATCTGGATATTAAGGACAAAACTTCCAACATGCTCCCCTAAAGTAGGTAATAACAGACCCATACCAAGTCGTATGGAAGACTCACATGACATAAAAGAACTGTAACTGCAGAAATAAAGACAGTAGGTGGATCCTCTGCCAGCTGAGAGCTGTGTATTTCTGAAATCCAAACAATTAATCCATTTGGGCTAGGAAGTGACATTCAAGGAGAGCAACAGCAGCTCTGTCCTTGAGGGAAGGAGTCCAAGTATGACATTCAGCAATGTCTCTTATTACCTGAACTGGACATTTCCTGTCACCTCTGCATGCAGAGGACTATTGCACACACTCTAGAGTCATATTAATACCATCATTTATGTTTGCATTGTAATCCATTTAACTTATCACAGTTCTCCTTCCATTTACTTTGGCTGAGCACTGGGTGCTAAGTTACTGCAAGAGTTTTCATTAAATGAGGCACATTTGGTTATATATTCATCATATGGAAAATGAAGGCTGAATTTGAAATCAGGGTCTCTGTGCTGGCCATGAAATTACAGCAAACCCTCATTTGGGAGTGCATGCAAATCCAGGGATGGTGGTCTCAGGGAGAGAGGGCATGAGGCCACTTAGGAAAGAATAAAAAATGCCACGCAGGCCATGCGTGCAATTACAGCAACAGTAAATTCCTCTGAACATGTTTGAGTCCACAGGTTAATTGAAGTGAACAAACTGCAAGGGAAAAGATTGAATCAGTAATAAAAGGATCACAGTAAGATAGGAAAAGAATTTAGTGAGATCCTGGACTGTGTAACTGCTTGAAAAAATGCAGTAAAATTCTGGAGTGTCTGGAATACCATTGTCCATTTGGAAGAACACTAAAACAGGGGTAGGAAGATCTGTGCAGTATCAGTCTGCAGTTTTTTTGTCTGTTTTCAAGCAGTTGTGAGTAAATTAGAAATAGGAACTTCACTGGCTGCTGTGGGGATATTTTAAAATTGGAAGGTTTGTTATAATACTCTACTAGAACTTGGTGTAACTTCCATGGCATAGTGATGCTTCTTTTGGGAAACTTTCTTGCTGAGAGAGGTTTGTTATGACTTTAATATGCAATTACTTTAAAAACCCCTACAAAACATTGCAGCTATCAATAATACCAAAGAATGCCAGGAACTTTCCTGGAAATTATGATTCAATAAACTTGCAATTTCTAACATTAAAGTTGCACTTTTAATTTCATTTGAAAACTTCTGCTAATGGAAGATTCACATAAGTATCCTGCTTTTGCCTGCCTAAGAAGTTTCTGTAGGGTTCACTGCCTGCTTATAAAGAATATGCAACTCTGAAGTAGAAAAAGCTTTCAAGACATGAAATTATTCATAAGAATTTCCATTTTCTAGCCAGCACTAGTACTGCTACAAAACTCTAAGTGGATCCACAATCATTTGTAACCCAATCAGGTCGTAACTGCTAATGAGAGAACAGTTAATACTAAATTTTGAAGTTGGCCTGGCTCTGCTGTGCTCTGGCAAAGCTCACGGATCCGGGCACAGCTTGAAGAGTACATTTTTAATTGGTGGCATTGAACTGAAAACCTGCACAGTTACCCTGACCTTATTTAACAGCTGCTGATTCTCCTTTATCCTTACACAGTGAATTTCCATTGGTGAGGAAGCAGAGGTTTGGAATCTCAGCCAGTGCAGATTCACACCAGTGACTCCACACTGGCTCATCAGCTCTGCAGATGCCTGGTGCAGCCCTCGGGAATTTTTTACTTTCTGCAGCACATAAACACAGTAATAGCAGCAAAGCTCAATATGGCCAATAGATATAAATTCTACTGAAATCCTGGTGAGCACAAAAAAGTGTTTTTTAAAATCTATGTCTTAAGACAGTCAATATCTTTAAGAAAAGTAGAGCTCTTTATGAAAAGTGAAATTGATCTTTCTTCAAATTCATGTAAATCACGCACTTGGTTTACCCACCACAGTCATTCCTAATACATCCCAGGAGCTCTGTAAATAAGAATATTGATTTTGATGACCTAGGGAGGTGGTGCAGTGAGAACTGACAAATCCATAGTACAGCTAAATGACTCCTGCAGTCTTAGGTGAGGAGTTGTTTATATGGCTACTTTCACATGACAAATGCCTGATATAAGTTTTATGAAATCACTAGCAACCATAATGATCTATTTTTAGAATATGAGACATTACTTAGAGCTGGAAGGAATTTTAAGGGGATACATAAAGTGCATCTTTCTCTGTGTCAAGGTTGCACAATGTATACAAGTTACAATTTCAGTAATATATATAAGAAAATAAAAATTTAGTGGGTAAAGTATAGAAAGGGAGGATTAGAAGATCAAGTTCTTATTTGGTGCAAGCAAATAACTGCATTAGAAAATGCAGCTTTCAAATAAGAGCCTTTCTATTTAAGGTACATTTACTTGTGGCAGTGACACAGGACACTTCTCTGCAGTGACAGGAAGAGTTTGCAAACTGATTTGCATGCAAGCTGTGAGCTGCTTTTGTAGCCTTGAAACTCGTAATGTGTAATACTGATTTTCACAATGGGTTTCAGAAATATGGATGGCTTAATTACAACTTTAAATAATGAAATTGCTTAATCATGCTGACAGATAAAGCACCTGAAAAGCCTGATTATGTACAGTAGCTGCAGCATGTCTTTGTGCTGTGATGCTGTAACTTCCAGGTGGCTTAGTAAATTAGATCAGTAGTTCATTCATGATGAAATAATTCTATTATAACCCACCTTTCTTGTTCCTAAATTGCATCAAGGAAATATGTCAGTTCAGTAACACTTGCTGACTGCAGTTAGGCAGCACCCTGTGTTTGTTTTTAAATGTAGAACTAGAAAGCTGCTCAGTTTTGCATTTTTACATAATTTTTCACCATGTGCTTGAAAATATGCCTTCCTAGGCTTTGACATTGTCAAGAGACTACCCAGATGTTAAATCCAATCCATGGAAAAGCATCACCATACTTTATTCCTGAACTGCAGACAACCAGAAACCCTGGCTCTGGAATAAACAGTTCATGAACATGGATAAATGAAATTATATTTATTAATAACATAACCTCTTTGTCTCCTAACCTGCCTTTGCAAGGATAAAGATATCAGTCCTATCTTTGTGAAATGCTTCAGGCACCACCTGAAAGCCAACCTGCTTTTCCTTTAAGCTAAATTTCCTGAGGGGCCTCAGGAAATCGCCCAAGTAATGGATCTTGAACATTTCCAAACCAGTTTCTGCATGTGTTGTACAAATTCTGGTGCACAAGTGATAAATCACAGTGTAAAAGAGAAATATTAGAAATAGCTGACAAATAAGAGAGTAAATGTGACTTTTCACCTCCAAATAATAGTTTGATAGGGAATTTCCATTCTAGGCTTCAAATTTCTCAAGTTCCTAGAGTAGTGTAAAACCAGGGAACTAACAGACACTTTAATCCAGCTTGTTTAGAGTTATTAATAACTCCATATCAAGATTTTCACTAAGAAATGAAATTAGTTGGAGGGTCTTCCCACAGGATGCTTTAAGAATGTCATACTTTTTATTATTTCATGGTGCTATATAGACAATATAAACTTCCTTTTATTCTATGCAGAGTTTCCTTCCTTTTCTTTTTCCTGCTTTCATTGAGAAATTAGTGCCTTAGGGTCTAAAGAATGTTTGCAACAGTTCTAACTTCCCTTGGGAATGACCATAACTACATATGGGAAAAACAGTTTTCCATGTAAGACCCAAAGGACAGCACATAATAGGGATCCTTTTCAGAAGGGTCAACCCAGCTCATTTTAAGTAGCTGAGCATGAACAGGTGTGAAAGTCTCACACCAATGTAATAAAGCTGTAATAAAAGAGGTCAGAAAATTGCAAAATGTAGGACAGAAATATGCAGAAAAAAATGTCCAAATAACTTCAAGCAAAAGCAAGTAGAGAAAAGATAAAATATTGAGCTTGGTTGCTCCTTAAGGTCATAGGAGTTTTACAGAAGCACAGAGCAGTCACTGCATTTCACACAGGGCTGTACTGCAGAAATCAGAAATGCACAAAGGCACACCAATGTGTAGGGAATACTTCAGAGGGGCTCAAGGGGAATCCTGTGTGTCATAAAGCAAGTTCTGGACAGCCACTGTGAGTGGTTTGTGAAGATTTTGTTGTTACCAGTGATAGAACAGTTGCATTAAAAACTTATATTAAACAAGCTTTTTTCAGTTGGGATCTCAAAGAATATTTTCACCATTTATCATCACTGGTGACTCATCCTTGTGCTATCAAGAACTGTTTTGAAGCAAGACACTGAATAAATATTTGTCAAAATAGCATTCAAAGATGGAAAGTAGCAATAAAGTGCATCAGAATAGACAGGGCTGTAATGGAAGGCACTTAAGGTGCCAGGAATGCCACAAAGACTTTTTAAATCCTGGAATTATTTAATCTGTGTTGCAGAATTAGTCATTCATTTATCATTTCTCTCTTACTGGCTCTGTAGGCAAACACCTCACTGATTTGTTTCTGCTGTTTTATTAAAGCTGTATGCATTAAGCAGTGCAGGCCTGCATACTAATTTCTAAAGTAAGTGTTTAAGAGCATAAGAAACTCTTCTGAGCTTCAAGTAATAAACAACTAAACTCCATCACAAAAAAAAGGTGACTTCAAATAGAGCATCATGTTGGAAAGGATGGGACTGATGGCTTTTACCTAGAGGTTGGATTTCATGACAGAAATGATGGAAACTTGCAGCATCCTGTCTCTCTGTGTCCCCTTACCCCTCCTGGACTGGGATTATGGTGTACTCTCTATATGTACTCACTCATTTTCTCTCTCTGCAATCTCTCAAGAGGGAGGCCACACACAGCTTTCACTATATGAAGGGTGCTCTTAAAACTGAATGCACACAAAAACCTATTCTAAACAATGGTTAAAAATCCAGAATAAAAGAACAACTTCCAGGCATAAATCCTGTTGATCCATGGAAATATCCAATTTAACTATATTAAAAAAAAGAGTCCAAATACCCAATCAATTTCACTTTACCTTCTTATCATGTAGCATAAATTCCTTGGAAAGTCAGTTCCTGCTCTACCATGTCCTTGAGCAGGTGCTGATTTTAAAAAAGGAGCTGGGGTGAAGCACTTGAGTGCCATGGCTGCTTTCCCCAGGGGCAGCCCCGGGTGTGTGCATGGCCACGGAATGGGTGAAGTGCAAACCAAGGCCTTGCCCTGATCCATGCCCACACTGACAAAACGCACCACACTTGGACTTATCCAAACCATCTCCTCTAGTTCCTGTTGGAAAAGGAATTGTTTTGGGGGTTTTTCCACAATGAAAAGCACTGCAGGTTAATGCTGGATTATTCAAACAATTTATCTCGTCTTAGTAAAGAAGCAGTAACTTTCTTCATGTTTATCTGGTTTTTGCTGACTTAGAATGACTCCATGTCATGCACTAGATTCCCTGTTTTTAATGGGATCAACATAAATTTTGCCTGTGGGGTGAAGACTGTTTGCAGAATGATAACATCCTGAAAATAATGTTGCACTGTGAATAAAGTGCATGAAAAAATTGTTCATCTCTGGCTCAGATACCTTCTCCCACTAAAGACAGTGTTGTTATCCTATTGATTTAGGAGAAGAAAAAATACCTTTTGGCTGTCCTCATATTTGTATGGAAAGTGTATAATACCTGTTCAGAACAGTGTGAAATACACCATCCTGTTTAGTGTTATGTATTCCACTGTCACCAAAGGCTTGAGTGACTTGGTTAATCATTCAAACTGCAATTCTGGTTTGGTTCACAGCTTTCTGAGAAAGTCAAAGAAATAGTTTTAATATTTTATATGTTATTCTTAGATGTCCCAAATGCATATTTGGCTGCCTAAATAATTCACTTAAAATAACACCTATGTTCATTTGAGATAATTAGATAATAATTTAGATGTTTTTTACTGACTTTGCTAACAAAACTTTTTGTTTTATTAAGAGTAATTTCTGCCCGTTTTGTAGTAAGTTCTTGGGTTTAGAAAGTGTCCAATACTTGAAGTATGAGAAAAGAAATTACATAAATGTTGACAAACATCATGATATTCAATTTAAACTTTTGAATGGGAAACTCAGAGAAAAAAGGTCATGATCCTGAAACAAAGGAAACACCTGGGCTTACAAAGAAATGGGAATAAAATGATGGAACCTCTTCTACCTGGGCATCTATTGCAGTTTTTATTACCAATGTTACAGACCTGACACTGATTTTCTTTAACATTGCTTTTGCCATTCCTTTTCTTCCAGATTACTGCTAATGGATTCTCTCACAACTAAGACACCTAATTTGCAAAAGGATGAAAGTGGGGAAAATCCCAAACTATCCATACTTCTTTCTTCCCATGTTTCCTATAAATAACAAGGACACCCTCAGTAAAAAGTCTGATACTCTGATTATCAGCCCCTTTTGCAGGGGTTCTGTGTCAGCAGGTCACTGGTACAGGCACGTCTGCCCAGGGCTGTGGCACTCTCAGGTCATGGATCAGTGCAGTAAGTGAAAAATTCATGTAGTAAAGGCCATTAATGGAACAAATAGGGACAAATAAACTGAAAGCCATGCTGGAAATAAATCCTTAGGTTTATGAACTGACCTAAAGACACAATCTTCCCAGAGCTAGCCTGGCAGACACTGTCATTTGGAGCTTCCCCACACTTCTGGTGCAAGGCTGTCATGGTGTTGAGAGGCTCCAGGTGCACTGCTCAGGTGCAGCTGTGTAAAATGTTCATGGATCCCTTTATCCAGACAAGGACAGAGCCTGCAGCTAAGGTGTATGCCAAACTCACCCCCCACAGAAATGAGATCTAGACAATTAAATTAAACCTAGTCAGTGCCCTGAAAGAATAAGGAGTCTCATGGAGTAGATAGAGCCCAGAGCAGCTGGTATCATAAATTTTACTGTTCTGCAGTGAGAGTGATAAATGATTTCACCAGTTCAAGCTTCACCCTCTTCCAAGGTCACTGGATATCTCTCAGCAAAAACAATCTCTGGATTGTTGCATTCATAAAGTGAGCTCAGCAATAAAGTGCTCTGCCACATTTTCCTCTGCTCTGGCTGTGGTTGGGACCAAGCCCTGGAGGGTCCTGCAGAGTAATTTCTGCCCTGTCCTGTCCCATAGGGAGAGCAGCTGGGCACAGCTCCATTCCCAGGCTTTTCTTAACAAAACAACATCAGCAGCAGGGAATCTGAGGGTTTGCCCCTACAGAATGAACTGTTCTGAAGGTGAGATTTCCAGAGGTATGTCAGTGACAAAATATGCAAATAATAAAATTAATCTACTCCTGGAAGTCTAGTCCAGCTTCTTTTCATATTGAGTAGGACCCTAGCTTGTTTTATGATGTGGTTTTAAAATATCCTGTGCTTTCTAAGATATACCACTCTGGCTATACAGTCAGAAGAAGGCATCATTTTAACTACATTATAGTGACAACTTCTCACTGCCTTGTCTTCAAAACCATGCAAGTTCCTTCCTGGCTTCCTGGCCCATTATTCACATATGGTTTTTTTTTTTTCAGTTTCTTTTAATTTACTCTACCCTATAGGCCAGATGAAGCATGAAGAAGAGATAAAGCAGCAATTTTTATGAGGTCCCTTCATGACAAAACTTACAACAGTATCACCTTGACAATATAAATCTATCTTCATGGAAGTCTGGGCACACAACCCATAACAAACTTTATTTATACTTTAATCTTACTTTCTTTTTCATCTATAAACAACAGCTGAAAATATACTGTGGAAATCAATTGACAGCAGCCGAATGAAAGGCAATTAATCAAGTGACCTAAAAAATATTTTCTGTCTCTAGTTTACATCATGTAGGAGTTTTCAGTAGTAGTTAGAAAGGTTCATGGCCAAGTTACAAGAGTCACACACAAATTTAATTTATTGAGAGGACACTGGTTCTCTCTCATTTTAAGGATATAGAAGTTGACTGCACTCAATTTTCAAAATCAAAATACTTCCCAAAACCTTGCATTATCATTAATTAGATGCTTAGTACCGAGTTTAGAAATACAAGTCCATCTTCAGCACTCACAACAGCCTTATCTGAGATGATATCAGTTACTCCTGACTTGCAATCTTCAATATGATTTAATTTCATTTTATTTTGTGACACTAAGATTTCATATTGAGTACAGCACCAACTGATTTCAGACTGGTTAGTGTTAAATGCAAAGCAAGTGCCATGACCACCACAGGCCTTCTTACCATGATGGAGATCTCATTTTTATATACATTTAGAAGGTGAATTAGAAAAGTAAACATTCCTATAGCTACGTTTTCCATAGCATACTTTGGACTCAAAGATAAGAAGAAATTTGCTTTGAAAAAATAGTACTTTGCTGAAGTCTGTCTTCTTTCATCCAAATGATGCTTATCCTACCTCGAATGAACAAGTCTATGAAAGGCAACTCTTATCTCTTTAATAATAATTTTCTTGCAATATACGCTTAATAATAAGGCAAAATTACATACAGCACAGCAGATAAAAGAAAAGGTCTGCAGATAGGATTTACAATATAACAGAAGTGCCTTTCTGTGTATCAGCATACTCTTTACCAAAACGGCGTCCATCACTCCCATTCTGCTGATAAAGCAGGTTTTTTAAAAATTATAAATGGAAAACATTTAGGGAACTATATGCAATGTCACATCTCTCTCCACTGCCAAAGGATATAAACCTCTACTTACCATTTAAAGGGGCTCAATTAAATAAAAAACCAAAAAACTAGGGCATAAAATGACTTGACAAAGTTAACTTATTTGTTGCTTTTTATGTGGATCCTAAATAGAGCTGAAACAGCTGCAAGTTGCAGTGTAATTCCAAGAGATTCTGGACAGACTCTGGACAACTGCTCTGGGATCTGGGTGGTACCCTGTGCTGCCTAAAGGGCTGAGGAGGAGGCAGGGTCCTTGTTGGGAAGGATGACAGTTTGACAAGAAAGTCTCACAGATATGTGTGCTTAGCAGAAAGATTTTTAAATGTGGAGTCTGATGAAGGAATAGAGTTGGAAGCAAGTTTTGATATAGAAGAAAAGAATTGCTGAGCCAGTCTTACTGGATAACCAAGGAGGCAGAGGGTGTGTTAGTTAGAAGGGGTTTTTATGACTTAGAGCAAAGGATAAACCCACCCCAAACATGAAGATGTTTTTACCAAGCAGAAAGACAGCACAGGCAAACAAGCCTGCCGATGTGGCAAGTAGAAAAAAGGTCTCAGAATTTTCCACTGCAAGAAGACTGAATAACAACTTCTAGCTTAAACTGTAATGTATTAACTTTTAGTGATTGGAGAACAGTAACATGAATATTGTAATTATAATAGTTATGATAGGCTATAGAAAATAGTTAAGGTATAGATTGGTTCTGCTGTATGAAGATGCTCAGCAAAGTATAGAATGCATTGTAACCAAAATTCAGGGTCTCCAGGCCTGCCTGCAGCTGGAGCTGACAGCTGTGGGCACAGCTCTGTCACACACAACCCTGGGCTGCTGTAACCTCTTGGATACAATAAACTTCAGTTTGGAAAGCTCCTGGAGTCCTATATCTCTCATTCAGGCTGTTACAGTGGTGCCCAACGTGAGGCACCATCAGTTAGAGCCTGAATGAGGGATGCAGGACTCCAGGCCTGCCTGCAGCTGGAGGCACAACTCTGTCCCCCACAACCCTGCACTGCTGTAACTCTTGGAAACAATAAACTGCATTTTGGAAAGCCCCTGGAGTCCCACATCTCTCATTTAGGCTCTTACAGTGGCACCCAACATGGGGCACCATCAGTAAGAGCCTGAATGAGGGATGCAGGACTCCAGGCCTGCCTGCAGCTGGAGCTGACACAGGCTCTGTCCCCCACAACCCTGCACTGCTGTAACTCTTGGATACAATAAACTGCATTCTGGAGAGCTGCCTGGAATCCCACATCCCTCATTTCAGCGCTTACAGGTCCTGGATGACCTTGGGACACACGAGGGGGGTACCTGGTCGAGCTTCCAGTGGAACTCGGCGGGGCGGAAGGTGTCGGCCTGGTCGAAGTCCTTGCGCAGCAGGAACACGAGGCGGCAGTTGTGCACGTAGAGCGCGTAGTGGTGCCGGTTCATCTCTGCGGGGACACAGCGTTAGCGCTCACAAACACAATCACAGAAGCGATTGTACGCGGTGCTTTTTATTGAAGAGCTCTGGGAATCGGGGTGATTTCCACCCAAATCTGATTCCGACCATACATTCAAGGTGAATGTGTTTTATACTCTATCGTTATACAACTTTCATGATAATTATCAAACTTATATTGTTCTATTGTATACACAGATTTCAGCTAAACATAGCCCCCTTGAAATTTCCAACATAGTTTCTCACGATTCTTCTTATGGTTATAGAATAATTACATTTAACTACTAAACAATCATCACACCTAACAATTATATCATTTTTCATACTGCTTACGCAGGTGCAGTGATCTGAGAAAACACAAGGCCTAATATTTTCAAAGACTATTTTTAACATTTTCCAGGGCTCCACTATCAACAGTGGCTCAGCCACACACAGCCCTCGGTGTCTGCGAGCCTCACACACCAACAGAACCCAGCCACATCACAGAAACCCCACAGGACTGGGCTCTTTCATGGATTAGTATGACTCTTCTTGAATTATGCTGTATCAGCTTTGTTCATGGAATCATCCTGCCCAAGCTAATAAATGAAATCCAAATGCATATTTTATCTAACTTGCTTCAGTAAAGAATTGGAAGTGTTTCAATCTAAATAATGGAAAAAAAAATTACACATAATTTAGTTATGCTATCAGTCAGTTCCTGTGAAATCTCTAGCTGTGTTATCCCAGCTGTGTTTGAAATTTAGGTAGTCATCAGGCCCTTCAATAAGCTCTTAAAGCAGCAATGTTTGGAGTGGCACCATCTGAGATTAGTTTTTTCTCAGACCAAATTAAATGAGGAGACATGGCAACACTCTACTGCTGTTGATATCCCCTTTGCATAACATTTTTTCCACACACAGACTCACCTGTCTTGTCAGAGTTGCAGAGAATAGTTTCCTTCTCAGCTCTTAATCCAGGGCTAGGTCCATGTTTCATCCACAGAGTGATGGTGAATTGATCAGTTAAATTTTTTGGGACTATTCCATCGGGGATTTTGGCTCCTTGCTTTCCATCAAATTTAAAAATCATGTCATTGCTATCCATGAGGAGCCCAGCTGTCCAGTTGGTTGTTGCACTGGGAGATGGTAACAGGTCAATGGCACCTGAGGAAGCTCCTGCAAATCACATAATGAATAACACAATGAGAGACCAGTGAAAAAGCTGTGAAGATTAATATAGGCTAAGGTTCTGATTCACACTCTTTAGACTACTTTACTACCCAAATGGTCCTACTAGCCTCAATGCCAAATTACTGAAACATTATAAAATACCCACCATCATGAACCAGCAAGAGTTTTCTAGATTAAACGTTCTGCACAGAAAACTATAGAAAATAATGTAAAGTTACCTTTCTCAGAAATGTTCATTATTTTCTGAAATTCATTAATGACATTTCTTCAGCTATTCCAAGATCTGCTAAGTCAAAACAAATTTTCTGCATTTATCTTCCCTCCCTGACAGCATGAAGGTTTATGGGGATGATGTGCTGTAACATACAGCCCAGTGGGGATGATTGCAGGACAGGCCCCACAGTGTCCAGCTGCCAGCCATGGATATCCCCAATAATTCTGGGAGGAATGTCCATTCATGGGGGGGATTCACCCCAACCAGATAATATCACCCCAGTGCTGCTTTCTGGTACATATTTGCTGGTTGGAGCTCTGTGTGTTCTTTAATGATAGACTGAGATGGAAAGCACCATGGTACCAAGATCTGATAAAACACAGCTCTGTGTTTGCTTACAGCTGAACAACTGCCAGGCACTATGAAAACCATGCAAGGAGCTACCCAGAGCATGCACCTACTGGTGAAAGCCTGCAGCAGGAAATAAGATTCCTGGAGTAAAAAGCACAGACAATCTTTGTATTCCTCTTGCTGCTTTGTCAAGTAACAATATGGTGAGCAAACTGTGATGGCATTAAAAATCCCCTGCTAAGGTGTTCTGCCCTCCTTCACCATCCAGGAAGAGATAAAAGATCCCAAATCTCTGCAGGAGTGCAAAAAAATTAAAGCCAAAAGTGTGTAGAATTGTTTCATACAGGCTTTTAATAAAAATGTATTATAGCAATGATTTGGAAATATTTATCTTATTCTGTAATGGAATGTCTTGGGTTCTTCTCCAAAATTTACTACTGTAAAATGAGGCTATTTTGAAGTGATATTTTGAATATCAAACCTAAAACCTACATGTTCATAAGTTTGAGCATGGAGACAAAGTGTATTTATTTTACAAACTGTAATTCTGGATAATACAGGACACTGCATTTGTGTAACCAGCACCAAGCTCAACAGATTCTACTTTATCTGCCTATATTTGTATGGAGATTTATGGCTAAGTTTGGAATCTCATCCTGCTATGTGTTTTAATCCTGTCCTGAGAAAAATCATTGGATTATGTACTGGGGAGACTTGGCTGGAATAAATCATGCTTTTCCTATCCTAGTAAATCCAGCCAGAGTCCCAGGCTGCTCAGCCATGTACAGAGACAGACCTGGAACAATGCAAACAGGATCTCTTTGGAGGTGTTCCCAGAACAGCCTGACCATGGGATCAGTGCTCTTCCAAAATGTAGTGCCTGATGCCCTTTTCTCCCAAAATGCTTCCAGAACAATGCAGGAACTGTTGCATGAAGCTCAGTTTTGGGCTGAGACCCCTAAGGCACCTCTTGCATATGCAAGTGCTTATTTTCACCAGTGATTTATGCAGTTGGCCCCACCTCCTCTCCCAATCCTGCACATTTGGGCTCCAAACTTTGTGCCAGGATAAGCACACAGGGATGCTGCTCACTGAGCTGGACCAGACTGCTGGCTTAGCTCGAAACAAATGATCCAAATAACACCCAGCTCAAACTCTGCTTTGTGATCAGAACAACTTTGGGCCTCTTGCAATGCTGCACCAGCCAGGATAATGGAGAGAGGGCAGGATTGTGGCTGGAGCAGGGCCTTGAGGCTGACAGTGTTTCCCTGTCTCAGTTTCCCATCTGACACATGTGAGAATTAGCAATCCCATTATTTTCTATTTTATCTACATTTAGAGGGAAAGGAGACAGCACCAGAGCCATCTTTCCACTATATTTTAGGCTCCTTATCCTGTGTTTATTTTGGTGTGATTTTTTCTGATATGTTTTTGCAGTCCAAGTGGTGCCTTTTAGACAGTCTGTACTTTTTATTACTGTCAGGTAACAAGGTGAAAGAATGCTTTCTAAAATGCTTTGAGGCACAACACTAATAGTTCCTTGCCTTTAAAATGACTCAAGTGTAATTTAATCATTTAAGCTGCCCACCTTGACCATCCAAGGGGTGCAAATCTCTGGGTTATTGAAAAGTAGACTTGTACCTTCCATCATATAAATAATGAATTTTAATTCACCCTCCTTAACATCTGCCTTCTCCAGATTTCCAACAGATAAATGAAGAAATGAGCACAGGATTTATAAACTGGATCTTTACTTTTACAGAGAGAGCCTTGCATTTTACGTGGTGCAGAGCTGTATGAGTGCTCAGTTCTGCACACTCTGCAATCACATCATGCTTCACTGTGTAAAAAAATTCAGGGTTTTCATCCTTTTCAAAGGATTTTATCATCCAACCATTAGTTACAATAAGGTAACTTCTGGGAGAAAACTGATTTCCAGAAATAATTTAAGTGGCTTTCATAAGACTCCTCTCTATATTAAGAATGGTAAAAAATACTAAATAGCAAAGTGCAGGCCAGGCTAAATGCAATTCTCATGTAAAGCACATTGTCACTTACAGCCTTTTCATCAAAGTCCTGTTACAAGTTTCTACCATGTCTGCTTGCTATGAAGATATGGAAAACCTGGACCAAAAGAAAAATTCTTTCAGCGGTGAGAATTTCCCCCCTATTTACAGACACTCTTCTACTTTACTTGTTTTCTCAAGTAAATTCCCTTCCTTCACAGGTGAGGAGAGCTGAATTCAGAGCTGAAGATCAGCAGGGCTGTCTGTCCACTGCTCAGAGCTGCCTGCAGCCACCACAATGGCCCTGCAGACCCAAGAGATGCCTGCAATTCTCTTTTCTACTCCAGTGTCAGCAGGTGAGGCAGTCAAGCCACACTCTGCAAACTGAACCCCTGAGAGTTTGTACAGCCTTCCTCAGCTAAGGACTCCTACACCAGCTGAAGGCACCTCCTTTCAGCCTACACTTGAAATGATAATTTTGTTGGATATAGCTGCTATCATTGTTTGATTTCAAGGTAATAATTCTGTGGTTTAGGTCTGGTTCATAGTGGTCTGCACTGAGTGACTGTAACCTTTGCAGTTCAGGTCTGTAACAGCACAAAGCAAAGTTCTTTTGGCTGCTAATACAGCTTCTTAGAGGAGGCAAAAGTATTTGACTTTAGCTATTATATAAATATTATTTCTAGAATATATAAATAATATAAATATAATATAAATATAAGAATATAATATATATCATATAATAATATAATTATATATAATATAATTATATATAATATAATTATATATTATAATATATATTATAGATTATATATTATATTAATATATAATATATAATTATAATATTATATAATTATATAATATATAATATAATAATATAAATAATATAAATATAATATAAATATCTATAAATATTTAACATATTTATTTTTATTAAAGTTTTCATATTTTATGAAATCAAGCCTTGGTCTGCCTCTCAGATTTAATATCATTACCAAGATGCATATTGGGGCAGATGGATTTTCATCTGCTCTTCTAGAGCCCAGGCAGTTGGATAAAGACATAGAATTGAAGTCATGATTGTGATCTTAACTAAGCAATTTTGAAGTTGAAAATATTCAGATTTTATGACAATGCGACTACTCCCATTCACCCTTACCTCCCTTTCTTCATCTCCACTGATAACTGATAATTGCAACTGCCAACCATTTTTCCCTGGAAGTTGCTTCTCCATTTTTAATAATTTAGTAACACTGGCTGAAATATTTCATTTACAAAAATTATTTCCTAAAATTTAGTGTATTGATCTTAACATGCCTGCAGCACTGCTGGGTGATTACCAGAGCACCCAGAACCAAAATCCACACATTTAAATGAAAAAAATTGCACAATTACTACTGTAGCTCAGACAGAAACCAGGCAAAGAGACAGGGAAGATGAGAATTAATGTCTACACCATCAGGGCTTCAGAGGAGGATATTTCTCTACCAGGTCAGCTCTTATCTGAAGTTCATGTTTGTTAAATATTTTTGCCTAGAATAATATTTTACTTTTTGTTTCTTTGTCCTCTGGCACAGCACTGAGCAGCAGAATAGAAAGCTGGGTCAGGAGGACTGAAACACAACAGGGAGATTTAATTCCCTTCAAATCCTATGGTCTTCTTGTGATGGCAAATCTACACTGGAAATCTCACTACAGTGTCACACCACTATCTGTAGCAGAGGGAAGGAAGAAGGGGAAAGAGATGGAATGAGGAAGAAGGAAAAACTGAGAGGGGAATCGAAGCAGGAGAGAAAAAAAAATAAAAGAAGGCAGGGAGAAAGTATGAAGTAGAGTGAAAACAAATGGAAAAGAAGGATGGAGCAGCTGCCAAATACCATCACCCTCTCCATTTTCATTGCTACGATCCAAAGTGAGCCAGCTGAGCTAAATCCAAGCTCTGCATGCTTACAGGTCACAAGGAGCTGGTGCCTTGTTTGCAAAAACATTATTATATCCATGGAAATCCATATCCATACCACATAATTTCTGCAGAGATTTTTCAGAGTAGGTTTCCCGATCACAGCCCTTGCCGATGTAGTTGGTCTGCAGTTCAATGGTGGTGTGGATTGAGGACACTGGTCCATCACACGTTTCCAGGTGGATGCTGGGGAACAAGGGGATGCTGCCAGAGCCAGGCCTGTATTCAATCCGTTTGTTCCAGTCTGGAAAAGCAAACAAATCAAAACCAAGATCCAATGGTGAGTAAAAGAAAGGGAGTTATATAATTTCAAATTACATATTATTCTCAAAGGACACTGTCTAAGGCAAAAATAAGAGTCTCTGAAGTTGGCATCAATAAGCTGCTGTGCTAAAAAAGTTGGATTTTGGCCCTGTTCTTCTAAGAGTGTCAGGCTCACTTCAGTAACACTTCTCCTGTTGAGTCACACAAGCAGGGGCTACACACATCTCCTGACCAGAAGTGCTAATTGGTGTCAGTCTGGAGCTGCAGTGCCCACACTCCGTGACAGACTACAAGCTGACTCTGCAGGGAGGAGGTTCTCTGCTGCACCCAATCTGGTCAGATTTCACAGCGTTGTGATAAGAACAAATACCTCCAAAGACCAGGCTAGACAAGTCACTCTAATATAACACCTCTGTAGTGCCACTTCTGGTCTTTGAACATCTTCCTTATTTTGTGAAGCACTGATGACAGGAAGTTCCAGCCAAAAGGATGACTCCTGCTTCCAGCTAGATCTGACTAATCTGTGTTTATGCAGATGCCTCACAGCCCACAACATTTAAACAATCCCCTGCCACAGGCAGCCACCTGTTTGTGCCACACAAACCCCCCGTGCTGCTCAGCTGAAGCATTTTAATGTTTGAAATCCAATTAATTATGGTGTTTGCAACACGCTTCAGAGAAAACCCAAAAAAGCAGCAGTAATTACAAACATGTATTTTAGATGTCTTTACAGCTCCTATTTTCATCAAGTCACAGAATGGCTGGAGTTGGAATGGATCCTCAAAGCTCACTTACTCCATCCCACTGCTGTGGGCAGGGACACCTGCCACTAAACCAGGTTCCTCAAAGTCCCATCCAGCCTGACCTCAGGTTGAGGGATAGGGCATCCACAGCTTCTCTGGGCAATGCCTCAGCATCCTTATAGAAAAAAAAATAATTTCATATATCCAATCTAAATCCAACTTAAAGCTGTTGCCTCTTGTCCTGTCACTACAGGCCTCAGTAAAATCTTTCTATCCATCTTTCTTATAAGTCCTCTTCAAGCACTGAAAGGCCTCAGCAAGATCTCCATGGAGCCTTCTCCACACTGAACAACCCCAACTCTCAGTCCAGCCTTCTGGCCATGTTCATGGCCCTACCCCTCGTTGCTTTAACAAGTTCAAATCTTTCTAGGTAAATAAGACTTCAAAGATGGAAAAGTTCTAGGTCTTGGCAAAATCTCTGAAAGCAAATGGACAGAGATTTGTTCTAAATATCAGTGGAAGGGAAAACTAATAGTGGATACAAATTTGCATGTATGCATTTAGTAGGTGAAGGAGTTTGTGTTTTTCAACAGATCTCATTTCAGAAAGCTCAGGTCTTAAACTAAACATTTACAAGAAATTCTAAACATCCATGCAAACACTTTGAAGTGTGAGTAAGTCATTAGTCCAGAGTCCAGGCAATGATGCCACAACCACTGGTCTGCATTTCAGAATTCTCCAATCTTCTTTCTGACATAACCCAATTGGTTTTTACTAAAATCTTCAGGACTAGTACATCATGACTAAGACAACCATGACTTCCCTTGCACATATAACTGAGTTACTATTTGAGTTGTAATTTTCATGTAATTCACTCCATTTGTTCCACATTAAGTTAGACTTGATCTACAGTATTGCATAATTTCTCTGCAACTGTCGGTTTAAACAGTTCCATTAGAATTCCAAGTACCATATATGGGACATCATACAATAATAAGTTTCTGTTCCCTCTCCATTGCAGAAATTTGAGGTTAACAATTTTCCAACAGAACAAGAGCAGCAAATTCTTTGAGCTTCTTCGGGTAAAAATAAAGTAATTTGCTGGTTTTATGCAAACTAATAATATATTAAGTTTTGATCTTTATAATCTCTTATTCACCAGTTCAGGCATTGTATTCCCCTACCCCAAAAGGAAAAAAAAAAAGTCTTATATATGTCTGGAACCTTTCTGACTATTTCAGCAGCTTTCAGCCACATTTTCATTTCTCAGCTATACCAAATGGACCAGTACTCATGCAAAATATTCCTTAGGGGATGTGAGATATGACTGAATTATAAACTGCAAGGTGCCTGAAGCTGCACACTCACCTCCAGCTATACAAGGAGTGTCCTATAAAACTCACATCATATAAAATGCCACTGCTCACGAGGAAGAATGATGGGAGGCCTCTGTTTCTGCCACAAGAACTGAAGGAGGTATTTTGTTTCATGCTTGTTTTCATCTTGGCAGAAGTGGGAATTTGTACCCAGAGATCATAAACCCTGCACCTCCCTAAACCACTCACATTTATCTCAGATCTAAATTGTAAAACATCAACTAGACTTGAACCAGTGTCTTTGGACCTTGGTCTACTGCATATACCACAGACCAATCCCCATCCTAAACTGCACCAGCACTTCTTCCTTCACTGACTTGGAGCAGATTTAGGAATTCCACCAAGAAGTCCCTCTCCATGCCAAAGGCATTCCCAGGCAGGTGTGAGGCAAAACTGGAGCAGGTTACAATCCTGTGATGGCAGAACCGTCCCCAAAGGCAGCAACAGCTCTGATAAAAAACAACTGGCTTATTCCCACAGAACCTGCCCCCAAGCACTCAGCTCCCAGAGCTGTGAAGCTGAGGCCAGCACCCTCTGCATCTCACCACCACTAGTGAAATGCACAGAGCTGGAACAAGCAACAATAAGCGGTAGTAACAGTGCAAAGAAATTACTGTGACAGTAACCCAAGTCCTTAATTCAATTTTGAATAGTGTATTTTGCTTTCTCTCAGAATTACATCCTGCATTGGACTTACTCAAAAGATCAGCACCTTCCCTTCAGGAATGTGGTGGTACTTTTTCATTTCCTCTGGAGTGACTCACAGGAAAAGTCTTAGGTAACCTGAGTCTGCAAATACCTCTAAATTTAGGTATTTTCTGGATATGCTCAGATACATAACCCCACCTGAACTGGCAGGCTGCACTTAGATTAACTAAACCCAACCAACACAGTTCCTGCTTTGACACAAACCTGACCCGAGTCCTGCTAGAACACCACATTACACAGCAAACTTAGGAAAGTAAATGCTGTCAGGGTAGAAGACCGATCCCAGGGGGAAAGTCTGAATAAAACTAGCACTGTTGAGTCCTGCAGCCACTGTTTTGATTTTATAATTCAGCAGGCTTTTGCTTGATTTGCCACTTGTAGCATGAAGGTGCTCCAGACAATGCAAGACAGCCCCAGCTGGGTTATCCCTACAATTAGAGTGCAAATATCACCATGTCAAGCTTGTGGTTCAGATTTCATCAATTATAAAGCAACTATGCAAACGTGCATCTTGATCACTGAGATACTCAAACGATCCCAAGATCAAAATGGATCAAACTTCAGTGACAGTTTGAGCCTTTAAATGTAAATCCCAATGCACTGGACAAATTTTCTTTTTAACAACAGATGGATAGTGTAAAGACGGTCCTTGATCTCTAAACTTAAGGTTTTCTGTACTGTCTTTGTGATCCATGTTTTATATTTTCATTAATTTCTAATGCTAGATGACACTGAGGGGTTTAATCTGATTTTTTTTTCCTTGAAGATCACACAGAGGAGGTTTGACACGGTTCACATCTCCTACATGTGTGTGGCCATAAACTTTGTTTCCATTTCACGGTGTAAAAAATGATGGTGATGTAATTAAAGATAATTGTAACACAATGAAATACGAAACTTCTCTCCTGTTACACTGAAGATATGCATCTTGGCAGCTAAATCTAAGATAAAATTTATGTGGTGCCGTTAGTGAGTCTCTGCAGCATTGCTACATAATTGCTGGAACAGAAGGTTCCCAGAGCAGTGTAATTGGTATCTCTTCTGTTTCCTCTGCAGCATTCTCACATCTGTGCTGTTTATGTGGGCTAGAGACTTGGCTAAAGGTTACTCTGGTGCCTTTTTAATGTGAAATAAGATGAGTGACTTGTTAAGGAAATGGTAATCAGGTCTGACTCAGTTAAAGGGTTTCCACAGCAAAGAGAAAACTCAAACTAATGTCCAAAGCTCTGCTGGTTTGCTAAGAGATTTAAGTGCACATCTCAAAGCATAAACAAACATTCATATACACCTTTTCCTTGTGCAGTATGTTGATAGTTTCAAAAAGACAAACAAAAAAGAGACAGAAATTTGTGCTTAGTACAGGACAATGGAAAGGCTGATGCTGCAGGAGCTGGTGAACCCAACCGAGTAACTGTTGTGCTCAACCTACTGACACTGAATATTCCATCAAGTGATAAAGTTCCCAGACCTAACGGTGCTTAATTATGTGAAATAAACATATAAGAATCTAAAAGCCATGAAACAGCATGACTTAAGCTATTATTTGTCATGAGATTTCATTTGAATAATCTATTTCCCACAGTGTCAGAGCCCCAAGGGCACTCATAAGCCCTAATGAACATCCACAAGCTTCACCTGGGGCCTCCATTTGCCCTTCCATGGGCCTGGAGCTTTGTTTAAGCTCAGCCCCATCAGACTGGGCTGCAGGTCCTGGTCTGTCTCAGCCACAGCATCTCTGGATCCAGGAGCCAGCCCAGGGCTTGACAGAGCCTCAGCACTGTGGACAGGCCCAGTGCCTGATCCCAATCCTCATCCGTGGATCCCAATCCTCATCCATGGATCCCTGTCACAGTTTGCAATCCCTGCTTCACAATTTAGCTGCCAAATAACTTTGGCCTTGTCAGACCTTCAACCTCGGCCAACCTAGAGGTAAAAAAAGTCCTCAGATGAGGCAGGGATAGGTTGGATTCAAATCTACACAGGGGCTTCCCCTATCACGTGCCATCCTAAGCTGCAGACATCTCCCTGGTCAGGAGCTGGGCTGTGAGGGGATCAGCCCAACCAGCAGCTGAGACCAGGCTGTTTTAAGCCCCAGGAGGAACTCGGGCTGCTTTAAGCCCCAGGAGGAACTCTGGCTGCTTTAAGCCCCAGGAGGAACTCTGGCTGCTTTAAGCCCCAGGAGGAACTCTGGCTGCTTTAAGCCCCAGGAGGAACTCGGGCTGTTTTAAGCCCCAGGAGGAACTCGGGCTGTTTTAAGCCCCAGGAGGAACTCGGGCTGCTTTAAGCCCCAGGAGGAACTCGGGCTGTTTTAAGCCCCAGGAGGAACTCGGGCTGTTTTAAGCCCCAGGAGGAACTCGGGCTGTTTTAAGCCCCAGGAGGAACTCGGGCTGCTTTAAGCCCCAGGAGGAACTTGCTGTGGGCAATAAAGCTCACGGCTGTGGCGTGAAGCTCTGAGGTCTGTGTGTCCTTCCTGTCTCCAACCACTGACCCCACAGGTGCACATGGCCCCTCACATAATAAATCCCCCCTCCTGGGACCTGCCTCCTCCCCAGGAGGGGGGATCTGGCATCTTGGCTGACCCAGGCTCCCTTCTCTGGGTCTGCCCTGCTGCCCTCAGCAGGGTCAGGGCTTGGCCCTGGGTGACAAATACCTCACCCCACCCTGCCAGCTCTGTTCTTACAGTTGGCTCTCTGCTTGCTTTCCTTAGGGAAATTACCTTCTTCTTGCCAGGTTTAAGTTGGTCACAGGCTTCTAATGTCTCTGCTGGAGAGTCTGCAAAGTGCTTCTCAGATTCTCAAAGACAGACTCTGAAACGCTGCACAGAGTAGTTACCCAAATCAGTGAATTGGGTATCGTAACTCTTGTGGAAAGCCTTAAATTTTTCAGCCCAAGGTCTAAGACTATGTGGCACTATTTACATGCAGAGAAAAAAAAAAATCATAAGGAAAAGCTTCAAACCTAACTGGATACCCTGCAGTGCTTTAACTTTTGGGCAGAGGAAATGTTAATGGAAGGATGCTGTCAGCTGCATCTCAGAGATAAGAAACTTCTCAATGAAATGATAATTACCTCAGTAAAGCTCAGAAGGATCTTGCAGTGAAAATTCTAAGAAGAAATGACTAGTTTTGTAGTTGCAAATACAGAAATGTGAAGAAAGGAGTTATCTTCCACAGAGTTATATGGAAATAAAAATCTAGTTAAATAGGTCTAAAATTAATGGGGGTTTTGTATCACTTAAGGTGGAAAAGACTGGCTTCAGTATTTCAGTCCTCACAGATAAGCAGAATGGCCTGCAAGAGAGGGCAATAATGGGTTCCTCTGCAAATGTGAAGCTCGTGGTACACAGGGAACTCTCTGGTAATGATCCCTGTGAGCCTGCCTTGGGAGTGTTATTTGATATTTCCATTGGCAGCCCTGGCAAAAGACCAGGACCGTGTTAGTTACTGCTGCCAGTGAGGGGAAAGGAAGGCAGTGCCATACTAGAAGTCAGTTCTAGAAAGAAGATATCCTAAAGACAGAAAAAGACGACCTTGAGAACTGGTGTTATGGAAACAGTGCTTAGTAATGATACAAAGTGCTCCAAAGTCCAGCAAACTTCTGAGAAATCACTGAAAAACAACAAATGGAAAAAGCTGATCTCATTAAGACAAGAAAGCATTTCCACAGGCCACAAGTCTGATATGGCCAGGCAAAAGCAAGGCAGCCCTGGAATATCTAAAGCACTGTTTTCAGTAAGAGGACATGGTAAAAAGAAACATGGGAAGACCTGGAGTGCTCAGGGAAGATGAATTTAACTATAATGCAGATACAGAACTTACTAAAGAGAGCATATCTAAAAAATTAGATTGGAACAGGTATGACTGCTTTCTCTGAATATGTCTGGTAGTCAAAGCAAAGTAAAAACGACACAGATACAAGTAATAAAGCAAATATGAACTTACATAAATTTTAAGCTCAAAACTCGGTAGTACTCAGGAGTTGAGTTAATTTTCAGATGCCTGGAGTGATTATTTAGAGTAGGTATTTTACTAAAATGGTGCCATTCAAGTTAACAGCTGAATGTAAGTATTTCATCCTGATTACCCTGGTTGAAGGATGCGTGGCTAATGCATGCATGGGGTGCCAAGCCTAGACTGGCATAAAGACTCCCTGCTTCACAATAAATTTCATTTATAAAAATATGGGTGAATATCTCAACACAAGGATGGTGTTTTGAGCTGCTAGGTGTCTGCACAGGAGTAATGCAAATTGATTTGTGTTTAGTGCAGGAATTACTTGTCCCTTTTAAATTGTTCTGGAAGACTGAGAACATTACCTTCATCAGCAAGCTTTCTGCACTTGACCAGCCTCCTCCAAATAATCAGTTCCCTTAGTAAATCATTCCTCCTCGTTAAAAGCATTGGCGGAATGAAAGCCAATATGGTTTTGGTTTTCCTCAGTAACTGGATCTTACTAGAAAGCCCTCATGAAAACCATTCTGAAGTCACTCAGCTACTGCAAACAACATCTCTGAGGAATGTTGACTCAAAAGTGATGTGAGATCACTCTGCTACTGAAATGGAAGGTCCTGCCCTTCTTTGTACAAAAAAAAAAAAAGATTTCATTTCAGCAGGAAGGGCAAGCTGATCTGACTGCACACAGCCTCTGAATGCCTATTCAGCCTCAAAGAGGTGCTAGGAATGTGCCTTTAGGAAGGGCCCAGGTCACCTTAGTGGGCCCAACATGCCTTAGTGCAATCATTTCCTTCCTATCTCTGATACACTAACAACCTTTTAAGAATATTTTTATAATCTATTGGGTGAATAAACAAAGAAGCTTTTATTTCAAAACTATTTTTAAGCCAACACTATGTAAAAGTAATTTAATTTTTTAGGACTATCTCTTTTAAGATAAATTTTTAAAGAACTTCAACCTTATTCTCTTTCTTGTGTAGTTGGGTGTGGATGCCTATGGGTTCACAGACCTTGGAAGATAAATGCAAGAAATCTTTTCAGACTGGTAAAACACTTGAGGCTGGATGCTGTGAAATCCTGTTTTGTATTTGGAGTCCTAACTGTCCAACTGCAGGTCAGTCACCATTGCCTATGCAAGGCCATATGAAATTTGGCATGGAAAAAGTCTCCTTTCACGAGGGGAAACAAAGTGACTTTTGAGTTTTGGGCTGTTGTCTTTGCTCCACACTCATCTCCCAGGAGGCATAGCCAGCCTTCCCTGTTGTGAGCTCTCTTTTACTCTCCCAGGGTATTCAGTTGGTTGCTTCAGAGAAGTTTTTATTCTTCTAATAACTATTTTCTGTCTGAAATCAATTGCATTTTAGGGAGCAACCTCACTTGTGGTTTAATTGTCAAGAATTGAGCAGACCTCTGACAATCTCAAAACATATTTTTCAAGTTTTCAGGTCCATGATTCTACCCTTTTTTTCTTTTTTTTTGAGGCTAGACTCTTTCTCTCCCCACACAGTGCACTGGTCACCAGAGAGCCTGGTACAGGAATAATTGTTTTCAATTTTTTGCTGCCTTGCATCTTTCAGCACATTGGGTTATATTTAATTTCCATTTGTAACCCCACTATGGAAGGACAGTAACAGTTTTGTGAAAATTGGTCCTGAAAGTAACAGAAATGTGACAAAAGGTTACAACACCATAAATGAGCAAAAGGAAACCTGGTCTAGATTACATGACTTTGTCTAACTTCACCTCATGCTATTTAATGAAAATACTTTAGGGATATTTAGTGCTGGGGTGCCACAAGTCTGTCCACCCTGCTTTGAATAAGGAAGAATAAGAAATCAGTTTTTCTGACATTAAAACAATGTAGTGGAAGGAACCCCACTGAAAGTGAATGCCTGGGAAGAAGTGCAGTGTGAGCTTTGTGCCCACAGAACTGAGACCAGACTTCCCTCCTGGAGGAGGGACAGAAACTGGGGAAGGTGTTGAAGATAACAGGTTTTGCTTGGCATGGAAACCCCATAATTGTGTTTAAAAATGTTTTAAACCAAAAATCCAAGTATCTTCAACTGCAGATTGAGCCATTATGATGTCAGGAGTACTGTCATCATCCAGCTTTTCTTGGTAATTCTGTCCTTTACCTACCTGGCAGGACATGGTCACTGCACTGTTTGGAAATCATGGACATGAAAACACAGCTGGCACGAAGAGATTTTGTAAATGCACAGCTCTAGAAGTCACTTGACAAAACTCAGTAATGAGAATTTCCAATTAAAATAACTGATTAGGAAGTCATCCAGCCCATTGATTTACATTTTTAGCTTTTCAGTATACAAATAATACTCCAGAGTGGTCTGCTCAGAAAGCAGATGCCAGCTTGGGTCAAGTTTTATTCTAGAGTAGCATCTGAATAGAGGGGAGGCTTTTTTGCTGAAAATGTCTGTGTGGGGATCTGGCTGCTGGTGGATTAATGCCCATCATCAGAGAGCAGGGAAGCAGCTCCTGGATTTAATGAAGACGTCAATGCTGTTAGCCCAAGGAAATATTGATTAAAGGAAAGCACCTTGGCTTGTGGAGCCTTATTTGCTCTGCCACACATCAGTCACATGCTGTTGGCCTCAAGAAACAGGAATAATTGTGAATTGCTTTACATCAGCCTGTTCTTCCCTCTCCCAGCCCTGCACAGTGGAGGTTATCTGAAGGGCATCTACATTGAAATTGGCTGCAATAAAATTTTTAATACTGAAGTTGCATTAGACTACTCCAATCTCTATTCATGATAGTTACATAAACAAGTGCACAATATTTCAAATTACAAAAGCCATTAGCTTTCAAGAACTAAGTGCCAATGCCATAAATTGGAATTCCGAGTATTTATTTGTTCAGAATAACACTGAAGAACAACAACAAAAAAAAAGTATTTTAGCAACATCTCTATCATAACCAAAGACTCAGAATATTCCTTTTTTCTGTCAAAAACCTCCCATTATTTTACTTCCTGAAGTCATCCAATCTTTACAAATATAGCATTATTTCAAAGAAGATGGAACAAACTTGCTGGCTGCCCCTTTGTGAGGAGGTCACAGAGCACCAAACAAAGGGAAGAAAGAACACTATTAATATCTTCCATTTCTAGTCTCCAGATTTCCTCTTTAAGTACTACAAATACTCTCAGAAAGTTTTGCTTATTTGATCTTATTTTTTTCCCTAGAGACAAGTGATTTTTACTGGCTCAAACTGGCAAACAGCATCACCTACATGAATTTCTCCACCTGTAAAACTAAAAAAGTATAAAAAAAAATCTCTTTAAAAGAGAAATGTATAAATTTCTGGAATGCTTATGGTGTAGCTCATTTTCCAATTACAATTAATTAATTAATAATAATTAAGCAATGAGGCCCTATCTACCTATCTGTTTAAAGACCTTCTACCCTGAGTAGGAGACATCCCCTTGCATTTTGTGCTCCTTGACCTGGGGATGTGCCAGGAGGTGGAGACTCATGTGTTTGACAGATGGAAAGGTACAAATAACACGAACAAAGCATCAAAACCACACCCCAAACCCTGATCAAACCTGTTTGAGATTGTTCCTTTTCCTTTTATTGGCTGCCTAGTGTCAAACCCACCTGATGGAGCCAGTAACAAGCATAACAACCACAACAACCACATGAACTGTGAAATAATACTGGGCAATAGAAATACACCATTATCACCTCTGCAAAACTTATTCAATCAATAAAATACCTGAATAAAAAAAATATAGAAATGAAAAAAATATTCATCTGTTACACCCATTTTAATACAAATCTCAAGCTAATTTGGGGATAATTAATTTATCTGAGATAACTCCATAAAAGGGAAACAAAATATTTCTCTAGCGTAAAGAGACCATAATAGTTTTATAGAATAAATCACGTGAACAGGAATATCAGTTAGAAAATGTGAAAATAGTTCATAGGCATTGTGGTTTGTTTCAACAAAAATGTTCTTCAAATACTTGGGTACTAGTACATCCCAAAAAACTGAAATGTGGCTCTGCTCCAAGTGAGGGCTGTGGAAATGGAATCCTGCTATTGCACACATTTCATTACTAGCTCCTCTAGACAAGAGCTTCTCATTTCCCAAAGAAAATATTTTTTTCTTTTAAATGCCAAGCTGCAAATTTACCTTTAAGTACAACAGCCAAACTGATTTTTTCATTCTCAATCATTATGTTTAAAAATTACAATTATGAAGGTCAAGTTAATCCTGAATGACACCTGCATAACGTGGTCACATCCAATTTGTTTGTCTGTAATCCAGCCCTCATTTCCATCTCAATTCCTAATAATTAGTGGCATATATATCTTCCCTGTACATTGTCAGCTGGGGTTTTCTCTATTCCAGACAGGGTATAGATCCTTACAGCCTCTTTAGAAAATCAAATTGATTCCTACCAGAATGTCTCAGTATCAAGACAGGAATCAGCTTTAAAGATGCTTTTCACTCCCACTGAGGGTGCCTTGGCTCCTGCATGCCACAAAAGCCAATCCTGAACCTTGAACAAGATAATCTGAACAGCTCCAGCTCACATGGCAGAAATACCTTGCCACGGTAGCTTCAAAAACGTTCTTTTAAGGAATAGTAGGACAACGGCAAAACAGCATCATTTTTTTTTAAACCTTCCAGAATATTCCCATAAGATAACTTATTAGACTCACAAGATAACTTACTGGAATAGAAATTTGCCTTCTTTTTGTCTGATCTGCTCTTTGCCTAGAGAAGAAGTATGGCAAATGTAAGCAGACATGGGATTATCATCCACTTTGTTAGCAGGCTTGGAATGAGGCAGAAGAAATAGCAGCAGTTTTCCACACCAGTACAACGAGCACCCTCCTTTCCTTGCTGAGAGGTAGAGGGAAAACACCAAAGGAAAGAGATTTAAATAAAGAATTAAAATAGAAAAGCTATTCAACCTTACCTTGCCAGCCTGGTTTGCACACAGGTTTGACATTAACTCGTACCAAGACATCTTCTGTCGCACGCTTCTGCCCACAGTCAAAGGCTGTGACCATTATCTCATACTGGTGCTGTTTATCATAGCTCAGTTTCTCGGTGTTCCTGATGTTACCTAGAGGTTCAACACAAGAAAACATTCAGAGATTCATTCTTGGCTGAGCATGCCCAGACTGCAACATTTGGGTCCTGGTTCATCAAGTGCTTTGTGACTTTGAGCTCTCTTGTGACCATGTTCACAGGGGTCTCACATTGAGGGAAGAGATGAGAATGTTGACTCCATGTTTCAGAAGGCTTGATTTATTATTTTATGATATATATTACATTAAAACTATACTCAAAGAATAGAAGAAAGGATTTCATCAGAAGGCTGGCTAAGAATAGAATAGGAAAGAAGGAATAATAACAAAGGCAGCTGTCTCAGACTCGCTGTCTGAGCCAGCTGACTGTGATTGGCCATTAATTAGAAACAACCCCATGAGCCCAATCCCAGATGCACCTGTTGCATTCCACAGCAGCAGATAACCATTGGTTACATTTTGTTCCTGAGCCTCTCAGCTTCTCAGGAGGAAAAATCCTAAGGAAAGGCTTTTCCATAAAAGATGTCTGTGACACTCTCTGAAGCACACAGGACATGCAGAGGCAGGACATTCTGAGGAATGGGAAGGATTTTCTTTCAATCCAGCAGAGAAATAAGATACTTGTAGGAAAATGTAAGATGGGAGTGATATAATGTGGGCATGGCTCTGTCAAAAAACATCTGCTCAACAACACTTTCTAGAGTAAGACAGTAAAAGTAATTAGCAGTTACATCTTGACACAGGAGCTAGGAGTAGGTGCACCCTCCTTTTCCATATCTGCCATAATACCTGGCTTTAACAGCCACATTCCTGAGATCCACTACTGAACCCAAGTATCTTCCTGTTTTCTCAAAAGCGATTACCCTGTAGGTGAGAGACATTTTAAAAATAGGAAAAGCCCTAGAATCACCTCCTGCATTACAGTGTTTAGCAGTATTTGATAGGGCAGCACAGAGTTATCACATGCAAAATAAAACCCAGCAACAACAGGGTTTATCTGCTGAACCTGACACACATAAAAAGGTAACAAATTGCCTGCTTTGGGAACAAAGACATCAGAACTTTCAGAAGGAAAGGGAAAGATCTTTCTCTGAATAGTTCCTGGAGGACTGGGAGAGCACCATGCAAAACTATATGGGTTTTCTATTAACAAGTTGAGTGTTTTAATCCTGTCCATTTCCACTGAAATTTACTTTTTGCACAAGTTGAAGCTTCATCCTGTTTAATTAATTTCATGCTTTTGCTCAGGGCTGTTTGTTTTACCATCTCTTTGAATGAGGATTTTTGTTCTAGAATTCAAAGAACAAACTTACTCTGCAGCAGTGCTACACGTAACATCTGCTTGCAAGCAAGGATCAGCAAAATCCAATTGTTTGTGCTAAATTTGAAATGGGCAGCCCCCCATATCCTGGGATTTAGTGAGATGCAGTGAACCAGTCCCTACAGGTGCTGGCCAAAGTCTCTTTTGTTAGGCACAAAACATTAGGTTTGGTTTGAGCTTTTGGGTTTCATTTTCTTTGTTCTTTTCACTCAAGTGAGTGAGAGACAAGAGAAAGCACAAAAATGCAGCTTCTTAAAAGATGACTTTCACTAAACTCCATTAATTTGACAAGTGAAGACTTTTAGCCGCTGTCTCTCTACTTCCCACTCCTTATCTTGTCAGAGCCCACCACTTTGCTTTTTACTACTACTACATTAAAGCCAGCTCTAGGGGTTAATTGAAATGGATGCAAAACTTTCCAGGTCAGGGCTGAAGAAAGGCTGTTGTTTGCATTTAACACCACCTTCAGGTTCAGAACCTGTAGCTTAAATAGACCCTTGCATCTGCAGTTACAGGTCAGGCCCAATCCCCCATTTACGGCTGGGTCTGAGTCTCTCCTGCTCTCTTTGTGGGCAGGGCACACAGGAGGACAAACCCTTCTCATATTTTTATGTCTTGAAAGGAAAATTGAAAGGAAAAATGGAATGAGCTGCTGAAGGCTGATTTGGACCCAGGGCAGTGTCCTGCAGACTCTGGGGTTCTCTCTCTGGGGTACCTCATGTTGCCAGCTGTTCTCAGGCCTGCCATGGGCACAGCTCTTTGCACCCCACAAGAACTGAAACAAACACATCAGCTACTGTCAGGACTCAGTGCATCCCTCGGGGTGTCCAGAGCTGCTGGGACCCCTGCCAGGGGCTCAGAGACCCTGGCACACAGCCCAGAACACCTGGGGGTTTGATTATGACCCGTGGAGCAAATTACCAGCTTTGGATGAAGACCTGAAAGCCACAGAAGTTTAAGTAGTGTAATAATAAAATTATCACTGGGTGAAGGGGTAGATTTTGGGGTTTTTAGAATGGGGGTTTTGGGGACAAGATGGAGGGACTTGGGCACGTCCAGTCCTTCTTCTTCTTCTTCTTCTCTATCTTCATCTTCTGCTGTGATGGTGGCACTTTTGGATTGGTTTAGAGTAGAAGCTCACTGTCTAACACAGGTGATAGGTATAGGAAAGTAATTGTAAACATGTTATCAGTAGTTTGTAGTATAAAGAGATAACACCGCCCCAGGGGCGGGCAGAGCGCCGCTGTCTGTCCTGCTGAGCGCACCTCGGCTGGACAGGAGAAAAATTTTCATAGATGAGATACAATAAACAACTCTGAGACTGAGAACTGAAGAACTCCGACTCATTCTTTGAATGTTTAGGCTGAAACAGAGACTTTGCACAGGGTGTCTTGGGGCTGCAATAAACTGCAGAACTCCCAAGAAACGACTTCATTGGGTTTTGAGTTAGTGATTGACAAAACAATCTAATCACCCATTTTACTACCTTGAGTTGCCTAATTAGTGGCTGCCTAAGAGGATTTAATGAAAAACTGCCACTGTATGTATATACTTAATTACTTTATATCTGCTCAGTTCTTCTGTCCTTTCTCCATTATATTATTTCATATATGAATCTTTATATTTCCCTATTTGGTTCTTCTTAGTATTACTTTAGTCTGTGATTAGCAAAGATAATTCTCAAGAAACCAAAACTGTCTAAATTTTCATTAGCAGACTGAAAAAATTTGTGTGGCACATTAACTGTCCTACAGGATTTATAAATCATTACAACATATTTACATTTCATTAAGTCTATCTTCCAAGATCTGTATTTCATTATGGCCATTTCAGATTTGGACTACAAAGATTCTGACTCTTAGGTGTTGTTCTGGAAGGTCATTTGGATGACTTGCAGATGTTACCCAATAGTTTATTGATTTCCTAATATTTTTTTTTCTTACCTCTGATGCTTTATGATTCTTTGGGTTTTTATAACTTAATCAATACAATTAAAAAGCTGACACAGAAGGAAAACACTATAAACACAGACTAAGTAAAGTTTTAGAGATGAAAGTTTCTGTTTACATCTTACCCACAGACAAAAAAGCAATTAATAACATTAAAAAGAGAAAATTTTAATGGAGAAATAAGGACATTTCTACACAATTCAAAATTAGGCCATACATTTTTTATTCAGTTTTCCTAAATCTCTGCCTTTCCCTGGAAATACCCAGAGCTATAACCAGTTTTCAAACATCAAAAAGCAGATCAGTGACTAGAGGAATATAAAAAGACCTTCCTGAGGACACAGGAGGACATTTACACCTCTGTTTCTCCAAGGTCAGTTTTGGGTATAGGTGGATATAAACATCCCTCTTTTATGGCTCTTCCACCTTACTTTGGAGCAGACACAAGAATGGGGAAAAACTTGACTGATTTAGTATGGCAATTCCCTCCTAAATTCCACAGTTACTAAATCAATTGATCTTCTTGTCAAAAAGGTTCATTTTTAAATGACAAAGGAAATAATCTATCATTTAATAAATCTATAAATATCAAATGCAGATGCTCAGCTATAAAGTTTGGCTTTACTTTTCTGGCAACATGAAGTGTGCACAGCTCCTGCTGCAGCCCTGGTGCTGTAAAGGGGGATCTTGTGAGGTCCTGTTCTGCCTAGGATTTGTAACCTGATAAAATCTGTATGGACTGGACAGGTTCCTGTCTCATCTCCACACTGAACAGTCTGAACACGCATTTGGGAAGTGCTCCCCAGAGCTAGGTGGCAAATAAGAACCATCCCCATTTTTGAGGTGAGACTAGGTCAGAGCTGGGACAGAATTTGTATTTATACCTGAGTTCCCAGATCATCTGACCACAATACCTAACAAATAAAGCACAAGAGATGTGAATAAAAATGGGTTTTGCTGCCATTCTGATAGATCTGTGCATTGTGGTTTAATTTTTCTGTCACCTGAAAAGAGCCTACACAATATTGCTGCAGTAACTGACTTGATTTGGATTCTCTGCTAAGGATAAAATGAGATTAATCTGCATGCAATACTGCTTTAAAACATATTACACCTTATACCTTTAATCACAGTTCTTTGCTCAGCAAAGCACAGATTTGTCCTCTGCCTTTACATGCCTGTGCTTTATGACTCAGAGTTCATTGCCTGAGTTGGGCTCATCATACACAAGACTGAATTTTACTAGTGCTATAGTTTCAGAACACAAAGTAATTTATCCACAAGGAAATCACATACCAAGGGCCAGAGTTCCCCAAGATAACTGAGAAGTTTTATATTACCTTCCCAAAGTGCCCAAGCTGCCAGGACCTGCAGGAAATACCCTCAGGCTGATGCTGCTTCCTGTGCCCACTCACTCCTGCCTCCCATGGAGTGGGGATGAGGCAGCCTGTGCACCAACACCTGAGCCTGCAGGGCTCCCTCTGCCTCTCTACAAACCTTCCCCAATGTGTAATTCAGTTTTTCAAGCCAACAAAAGTGCTCCATGCATGGATCTAGGGACAAGAAGTAAGTTTTACCTAACAAGACACTGACCTGCCAAAAGAAAAAGAGCTGATGATTTAGCTTCATGTTTCTACAGACCTACGTTTAGGGTTAGTTTCCTATGTTGGTCATGAAAAAAGTCCACCATCTAGGGCAGAAAGTGGCATGTTTTCCTCACAATTCACCCCCACCTCCATCTTTTGGGGCCCCTTGCAATATTTAGATTTGATTTTAAGGTATTTACTTATCCTCCTTCTGAGCAATGAAGCTCCACATGTAGGTGACTGAAAAGCATAAAAAAATCATAACCTGCAGGAGACCTAAGAACCTAGATTTGTACTTCACAATGGCTAAAAAAAAAACCCTGTTAACAAAATCCTAATTAGCACAGTATTACCAGACAGTCCCAGGCATCTCATACTTCTATTTTAACCACCTGACTGGGAACAAAAATGGGCATGTTTCCATAGAATTTGCACCACAGAAAGTTTCTATCAGCTGCCATAGAGAGACATTCTCAGCAGTGAAATGTGTTGGAACTAAGCAACATATTTTTGTCACAAAATAAAAGTATAGTCATCTATTCTGACTTTGTCTCTAATCCCAATGGGTTTAAGCAATTACCATTATCTTAAAAAATTGCAAATTAGACTGCAATTACTGTTGGTTGTGGCAGCACTGTTCTTTTAGTGAACAAATAGATCAAAAATATTAATTGAACTCATGACCAAGAAACTGCAAGTATTGCAACCTTATACCAATTATTCACTGCAGGCTTTGAAGTCACATTTGAATCAATGATTTTTCTCATTGCCTTTGCTGAAAAGCAGGTCCCAGGCACATGAGGACAAAGATGTAACCAAGGACTCCTGACATTTCCTATGCTTTTGATCATATCTCTGACTGTAAAAAGACATGAGCACTCCTGAAGCAGCTGCTCTGTGTGATAGGAGCTGAAAAGGCATGAGTAGTAGAAATGCCTACTCTGTATCACACCAATTTCAGGGTATTCTCTGTCCCTTATATCTGCCACAAACCCCACAGGAAATTTTGAGCCAACGTGTGACTCCCCCAAGTACCCATCCTTCACACAGACATGTCACATGGAGCCTTGGAAAAATCTGGATTCAGAGATAGAGAACTTTCTTTTATGACAACATGGGAAATCTCAGTTAGAAAAAAAGCCATGGAGAGGAAAATCTTCTAGGGAATTGCTCCCAAATATGTCCTTCCAAATGCCCAGTTGCTGTAAAAAATCCTTTGTGCAGTTCTCTGGATTCTCAAGAACCCTCAGGGTTACTATGCCAGCTGCCCTCATTTACTCAAACACAAACATATTCCTCATGATTGCACTTCCCATACCATACACTTGCTTCCCAGTGTGTGATAACAGGATGGATTTTTCCCCAATGTCAGTAAAATTTATTGATGGAACAGGTTATTATCTTCTGATGCTCATCTGTGCATTGTGCAAGAACTGAACAAATCTAGATGAATAAATTTTGAACAGGGTAAAGAGTTTTTATAAAACATCCCAACATGAAAATGACTGCTCAGAGAAAACAGCAGCTCCATGCATGCTTTCAATTTACAATTTGGCCAAAAATCAGATTTAACTTCCAAACTGTACTCTCCTCCAACAAACATGGATTAAATGTTTCTGGTAGGAGAGATAAATCAGAGCACTGCTGGGTATGCACACAGGGTGTTGCTTCAGGGGAAGCTATTCTGTACAATCTCAAGCAAGCAGAGAATGGGAAGAAGGACCTTCCACACACTTTTCATGCAACTCTGTCATCATTCCCAAACTCAGTTCCATTTTCTTTGCTGATCCAGGAAGCTGACCTACAAGGCCACTAAGATCAAAAGCTGCTGTATATGGAAAACTTAATATGGCTTATTATTTTCACTAAAACATAAAATATTTACTTTCAAAAAACAACTAAAAGAAACCAACAAAAACTTAAGAAATGGTACTTATTCTCTGTTGTTGTTCTACGTCTAGAGCCCCACACTGTTGTATTGTTGTTCTTTTATTTCTAGAGTCCCATACTGTTGTTATCAGATTTCTAAAGTCCATACCTCCTCAGTGTGCTCCCATGGCTGCAGATCCTCACAGCACAGACTCCTTCTTCTGCATGCTGTCCTCTCTCAATTAAGGGCTCCTTCAAGACCCTCCCTGCCTGGCTAACCCGCCCCCTTTTATCCCAGTTATCTTCATTGGCCACAGCTGCAGCCCAATTAAGGACATCGCAGCTGCAGCCCAATTAAGGACATCGCAGCTGCAGCCCATCAAGGGCAACCAGGACCTAGCGGGGCAAAGCCTCTGTACAGATATTCAAGTACAATACTTCTGTTTTGCTAGGACTCAAAGGCCACCTCTATAATTCTCCAAAGTACATTCTCTTCCATGCTGCAGAATATTGGATGCACTTCAGGAAGCACCACAACTGGGCAGGTCTGTGGACCCATGATCCTAAAAGCTTTAACAATCAATAAACATATGCAGAATATTGCTATATTCGGGTTCTGGTTCAGGAGATTTAGGGGAATAGGACTGGCTGTAATCCAGTAAATGACCCCTGCATTGGGGAATACATGGTGCCTTGGGGAATGCCATCACTTGGATGGGAAACAGTATCTGAGACAATTAGGAGAATGGAAAAGGTGACCAAGAATCATGCTGCTCACCTAAATCTGGTGGTTTAATTTCCACAGGAGATGAATGCATGGCTTTCTCTCCCAGCAGTACACAAAAGGGATGGAATTGCTCAGTGTGAGGATTCCTGTGCTCTCAGAGATGAGAACAGGATTTCTCTCTGGAGTTCCCTCTCCAGCCAGGTGATCAGCTCATGCCCCCAGCACTGCCAGCCCTGCAGACAGCCCTGCTGTGGCCACACTCACCGTTCCTGTCGATGGCAAAGGGAACATCCGTGGTGACAATCTCGTAGTTGCAGATCTGGCTGTACTGGGGGGAGCAGTCCTCGTCCGTGGCTTCCACCTGCAGGATGCTGTCATAGATCTTCCCCTCTGTCACTGAGGCCTTGTACATGCTCTCCTTGAATGCTGGGGAGAACTCATTGACATCCTTTACCTGGATATGGACTACTGCCCTAAAACAGGCACAGAAAATATCAAAGAGAAAAGGTGATTTATTGTGACGCCTCACTAACAGTTTATTTTCAAAACACTTGAAAAGACTAACAAAGCATATCTAGAAAACTATGTAAACCCCAATTAAAATGAGATATTAGAATTTTTATGTTTCATTTGCCCAGTTTAGTATCTTAAGTGGCACTAGGTAAATGTCCATTGCCATGTAGAGAGAGAGTTTTATGGTGTTCGCTATTAAAATCTGCCCCCAAAAATGAACCCTAGCAGAAAGCCAATGATATCATTACACAGTAAAATAAGACACAGTAGTCTTCTGTACCCACTACCTAAAAATGAGCAGTTTACAAGCATTCTTCCATATTCAGTAAGGCTCTCACCTTCTGCTGCTGACAATTATCTAATCCTTTAAGTAGTCACAACACTGCACATGTATTTAGGGAGGAAACCCCAGAGGCCTTGCTTTGGAAGGCTTTGCTCTCTGGTTTGAGAGGCAGGGTGACAGAGGGACACAAAAGGGATGCTCTGGAGCAACAGCAGAGCTGCAATAAAGGCTGGGACCCCAGGCAGCGTGGCTGAGCATGTGCTATGAGACAAAATCTGGTGACTGTGGGCCAGACTTCATTTAGTCAAGATTAGACCAAAATTTTCCACAACTGGATTTCTACCAGATTGTTACTGATGTGAGAGGGGGAAACATAATAAAATTTGATATTGTGAAGCAAAACCTGTTTCTGTGATTTGATGGTTATCTGCTATTGCAGGCTTCCTCCTAACTCTGTATTCTTTTGAAATATCCTGAAAACTTCAGCTTGCATTACAGACCTAATTAAACTTTTAATTGTCATATGTCCTGGATGAGCAAAAGGAAGAATGATTACTATAAATCATTTATTATAATGGCTCTCAGCAAAATGAACTATTTGTACAGCACTTATACATCTACGTGAGTTAAATTCATCTTCAATGACAAATGATCTGGAGCTTCGTTTCAGGAATTCAAAGGGGAAAAAAGCCACTGTGCCAACTAAGCTTATTCAGGGAATCATCTCCACAGTAAAAAGTGCCACCTACTGACTTTCAATACACTCCACTTCAGAGGACTTCACTTTCTCTGAGACTTGTTGGACAAAAGCTGAGGTCAGACACCATTCAAATGTGACACTGCTCAGCTCATGGCATAGATACACTAAAAAAAGGGGATGACTCCTCTTTTCTTACCATTTGAAATGAGATGAACAGAGAGAAAACCTATTTAGTAATTGCAAATATCAGTTGAAAGCCAGTTTCTATGACCTGGATGTATTCAACATGAAAGCACGAATGGAAAATATAAACCAAATCTGAGATGCATTTATCCACTTGAATGGGGATCTTGTCCAAAGCTTTAACTGAAGCAAACAAAAAGAAATGTATTTTCTACTAGGACAAAGCAATGAAAAAATGGGTGGAATATTTCAACTATGATTTATCTTTACTTGCTTTCTACCTGAAAAAACATAGACTGTGGAGTAAATGTATGCCAAAGCAAAAGAATATTTTTTTCTCATTTTCACTCACTTGTGAGATTTCTTCCAGTTGGTTCCACCTGGCCCTGACCCACAGTCATAGGCCTGGATGATGAATGTGTATTCCTTCTGCAGCTCACAGTCAATGGGACTCTTTGCTCGAAGCCGACCTTCTCCAGATGTCTTGTTCAGCACAATGGCCTCGAAGGGCATCTCTTGCCCATGGATTTTAAAAGCACAAATTTCACCTGTGAGGAACAGCACAAAACAATCATAACTGGGGGCAGGGGGGTGGGTCAAAGTCTTATGCACTGGAGAGACACGTGCAAAGTTCATTTGTATTTCACCTGCTTTTCCAGAGGAGGAAATACAGACTGAGGCACCAGGTCATTGTGTATCCAAAAGGGCCATTAAGCAGGTGTTGTGCAGTGGGATGTGCTGAGTGCAGCTCTAGGCACACTCCTCCCTCTTCCTCTGTCAGTACTAAATGGTTTCTGAAAGCCCCAGAGGCCATTCCATATGGTACCAACAGCAACGGTGAGCTAAATTATATTAGAGCTAAATTAGGAGACTGTATTTATTTAAAGGAAATAACAAAAAGAAAAATAGATAATACTTCAGAGGTGGTCCTTTTTTAACTGCTGTCACTCCTTGAGCCACTTGAGCTGCCAAGGTGGTAGCTGTGCAGATTCTTGCAGTTTAGTTTCCCAACAGTGGAAAAACTAATGGTGCAGAACATGGGCACATTCAAAATACACCCTGCTTTATTTACAGACATACATCAGCTTTGGATCAGAAGCAGTTGAAGGCACACCAAAAAGTGTCCCTTTTGGACATCTCAGTTACCCACCCACATTCTCACTCTCATACATGAGAGCCTTCTTGGCAGCAGCTCACTCTGCCTCCAAACTCTTTCCTGATACAATAGATCCATAGCATCTCCCAGACGAGTACTAGAGAACAGAACAGATGATCCAGCAAGGACCAATAAAATCGATTTGGTCACAAAAGACAGCATAAAGGATATTGTGAGAATATGAGACTGGAAAGGGAAAAAAGACCCAATTTCTGGTGTTCCTTTTTTTATCCTTCATAATGATAGCAAGGATATGCACACAGAGCTAATTTTATTTTATTTTTAGTTCAGTCTCTATATCCTGCTCCTATGCAAGACACTCCAGAATCCAACTTTAAAAATGAAATATTTATATAAAGATCAATATGACTTAAATATTTTTATGACACATTAAACACATGCTCTTTTATGAGCAAGTCAGTCTCAGGACATGCATTATAGATTCCAAGCCATCTCCCACTCACATAATCCTTTTCCATTTATTTCCAATTTACAGTTGCAGCCTTTTGAAAATCTCCTTGCCAATCATATCCGAGCCAAGTGCCAAATTCTAAATTAATTCTGAATCTATGACCTCTAATTCAGGCTAGATTCCTGTTGCTCTATTACAATATATTGTTTATTTTTGCAAAACAGAACAGACGGTGACTTTTACAAAGTGCTGAAGTTCATAATTCCTATTATGTGTGAAAAATTGAAAATGGCAAGGGCGTGTGTGCAGGGAGGGTGGGGATTAGGTATGGAGGTATAAACACAGAATTTTAGAATATTTCCTCAACTATCATCACACTGGCTTCCCTTTATGACCACAGGAGCTGAGGCTTTGCTCAGCTACATCCAGTGACATTTAGGCATATGAATCCCACACTACACAATTGCAATCAATCCTGTGAATGCCTTTAAAGGACCAGCACACAGTTGTTTTGGTAATTATGAGGTGCTGAAAACATACACTAAGCATTACTTGCATATTTTCCTGCTGTCCCCTCTCCCTCCAGGGGTGTGAAAGGGCTGTGGAGTTTCCCTGGACAAAGCTGTGCTCTTGTCCAGGCTCTCTGCTCTTCACTCTCAGTGAGCTCAAATATTCAGGCTACAGAAGAAGCAATGGACTTCAGCCTGAGAAGCAGATTTTCAACAGGACTAACACCTTGCACATCCATAAAAGCAGGCTGCACAGTGATAATGAACTGTGCACAGGGGCCAAAGCACAAGATGAAGAGAAGGCTGAAGGGAAGCAGCCTGTTCAGCTTTTATCACAGACACTGATCACTGAGTTTGTATCCCACTGCTGTCACACACAACCTTTGAAAAAGATTATCTGCATTTCCTTGTAACTTCAAAACAAAACATTCATCTAAAATGATATTGTGGATTTCAGCTTTGTTTTCATTGAAAACAAAATAAACCAGTGCAAACATGGGAAATCTAATGGCAAATACTGTTCGTTGTGTTCTATAAAGACTGGCCTTCATAGCTCCCTAATAAAGTTTTCTTCAGATGCACAATCCATCACCAAAAAATCCTAACTTCAGTGGTTTGTCTTTATTATTTTATTGATCCACTGTTTGATTGCAAACAACACAGCATTTGCAGACATCCAAGCTACAGTTCTTAAAAAGCAGAAATAGTTGGGGGAAAAAAAGGTCTCTCAGCCCTAATCTAAATATTAATAATTTTTCCCTCCCCAAAGGCAGTGCCTAATGCAAAGCAATCATAGAAGCAGCACATGTTCCAATTAGTTCTCATCAAATATTTTAGAAGTCTCCATATCCTGCTCCTATGCAAGATACTCCAGCTTTAAATATGACTCTAATTTTGCCTCCATATTCCCATTTGCCGAAAATAAAACAATGGCAGCTGCCTGGAAATGATGAGATATTTGTAAACACACTGCAAGAAATCCAACATGCACTTCCAGAATGTGGCTACAGAAACCTGCTTATTTGAAAACAACTGGAAATGTTGTTAAAAATTGGGTAAGATTTTTTTTCAAAGGAAGGGCTTTACTGCTGTTTCCAAAGAAATGAACTAACACTGTCAAACAATTTAAATGTACAGGATCATGACTTTTTAAAAAGATGTCTTAATGGCTGTATTGCAAATGGAAATCATAACAGAGTTGTAAGAGCTGTAACAAAGCACAATGTTAAGTAAGGTCCACTGCCAGACACAAAGACATTGACAGATATATAGAAATACTCTTATTAAGCATTACAAACAGTGCATTTAAAATGAAACAGATACTATTTCTCATTCTTAAATAGAGCTGCAGGGCTTTATTTTAAGCCAGCTGAGCTAACCCCAGACTGTCAGAGATCAGACAGCTACAGAAGCTGAGCTGGGCAGCATCACAGACCTTTTGGCCCTGGTACAGTGAAAGCCAAGGGAGAGATAAACTCGAGGCAGGAGCAGAAGTGAAGACATCATGTATGGTCACTCTGACACTGACCACTCTGGTGAGGGGAGATGCAAAAAGGACTTGATGGCAAAAGAGATAACAAAGGACATTACTAGCACAAGAAGAATAATCAGAAGATTGTGTTTCTAAAGGGGACCAGTGTCATAGACATCTTTTATGAAAAATCCTTTCCTTAGGATTTTTCCTCCTGAGAAGCTGAGAGGCCTCAGGAACAAAATGTACCCAATGGTTATCTGCTGCTGTGGAATGCAACAGGTGCATCTGGGATTGGGCTCATGTGGTTGTTTCTTATTAATGGCCAATCACAGTCAGCTGGCTCAGACAGAGAGGCTGAGACAGCTGCCTTTGTTATCATTCCTTCTTTCCTATTCTATTCTTAGCCAGCCTTCTGATGAAATCCTTTCTTCTATTCTTTTAGTATAGTTTTAATATAATATATATCATAAAATAATAAATCAGCCTTCTGTAACATGGAGTCAGATCCTCATCTCTTCCCTCATCCTAAGACCCCTGTGAACGCAGTCACAGACCAGGACAAAGGGGTCAAAATGGAAAATTCTGTATGAATGTAGTGACCTGTAAATTCTGGTAAACTGTGTAATAAATGGCTTTGCTTTGCTGGCATAAGTGGAGTCCATGTCAGTCAATCCTTGCACCAGACATACATGATGCCAATGGGAACTGTGCCAAGCTTATCTTACTTACTGGGGTCTTTTAGGTAAGTGTGAGTTTGTAAATCACAAAAGAATTGTGAAAATTGTGAAAAAAGGGAGGCAGGATTTCTCTCCTACTCAGACTCACCACTGAAGCTGCAGGACCTTTGCACCCCTCTGCAAGGCTGAAATAATGAAAGTGCAAAATGGGACATTGTTTTTCTCCCAAGAGATAACCCAGCAAAATTCTGTGCTTTGTTCTTCATTTCATTTGAATGGGTTTGTGAGCAGGTGGATATAGGATTTTGTGATCATAGAAATGGTGGTAGCACTGAATAACCAAAAAAAAAAAAGGATAAGCTGGTGACACCGTGTAAAGGTGGAATCACATTCATGAAATCCTACAGCAATTGCCAAGGCAGAGGGAAAATTTCTCTTCTCCCAGGCCAGGAGGCACACTCTGAGGGCTTCCAGTTGCTTCCTATAAAACCTTCTGGTTACAGGCCTGAACTCTGCTGAGAGTTTCACTTTAATACATGCTTTAACTAAACTCTGGGCATGTTTTTTCTTCAAATTTTTCAGACTATCATTAGCCATAAGCACCTATTATTTTGAAGTTTACATTCTTTTAAGTTTTAAAGCTGTGGTAGATCCCTATGTTACTACTCCAGGGGTAATAAGGATATTATTTCCTCTGTAAAAATTATAATAGCCTGAAAAAAAGCTACTGATGGCTCATAATTACTGTAACATAACCAACAAATTTATCCACTGTTTGGAAATTGATAAAGACAATGTTTCACATTCAGTCACATTTGCATGCAAGATTTAGTGATTATAAGCCTTGATCAATAAAATTGTATTACAAATTACTGTCTTTTATATGAAACACCAGATTCATGCTTCTTCCAGTAAAATAATAATCCCCAATGTTACTCCTTTAATAACTACACAGCCTCATTCACTTGAAATCAATTCAGAAGTTATGAAGAAACACTGAGGATTATTTGACTTTTCACAACTCCCTTTCTACTTCCTTAGCCTTCACTACACCAAGAATACTGAAGACTTCAGATGGAAAGCTGGGATCTCTGACATTCCATCACTGGCATCAATAGTTAAGAAAGGCACAAGTTAGGTGTGAATCAGGAATCAGCAAATGCTGTTTCACTGTGCTGGCTGAGGTTCAGCAAGGCCAAGCTGGGCCACCATGAGCCTGCAGTGCTCCAGGCTGGGGCACAGTGCCTGACAATGCCTCACAGCACCTGTGGGTGCTGGTCAACAGTGGCTGGACACGAGCCAGGTGTGCCCAGGTGGCCCAAAAAGCCAATGGCACCTGGCCTGGACCAGTGTGGCCACCAGCACCAGTGACTGCCCCCTGTACTCAGCAATGGGGCAGCCACACACCAAACCCCAGGCCCAGTTCTGGGTCCCTCACTGCAAGAAAGACCCTGAGGGGCTGCAGTGAGTCCAGAGAGGGAACTGAGCTGGGGAAGGGCTGGAGCACAAGGCTGGTGAGGGGGAGCTGGGGGAGCAGGAGGGGGCTCAGCCTGCAGAAATGGAGGCTCAGGGGAGACCTCAGTGCTCTCTGAGAGGAGGCTCTCGTGGGATGGGAGTCAGTCTCCTCCCCAAGATAACAACTGACAGGGTCAGTAAATGGCTCAAAATGTGTGGGAACCCAGAACATCCCTCTGGCAGTCCAGGACCTCTGCCAAGGGGCTCAGAAGCCCTGGCACAGAGCCCAAAACACCTGTGGGTTTGATTGTGACCCGTGGAGCAAATTACCAACCTTGTATGAAGATCAGCAAGCCACAACAGTTTAGGCAGAATAATAGTGAGGTTATCACGGGGTGGAAAAGTAGATTTTGGGGTTTTTGGTATGGGGGTTCAGGAGGCAAGATGGAGGGAACTGGGCATGTCCAGCCTTTCTCCTTCTTCTTCTTGGCCTCCATCTTCTGCTGTGATGTTGGCAATGTAATGGAAAGGTAATGGAAAGTAATTGTAGACATTGTACACATTGTAGTTTGTAGTATAAAGACATAACCCCACCCCAGGGGCAGGCAGAGTGCCTGGAACTGTCCTGCTGGACGGACCTCGGCAGGGCAGGAGAAAGAATTTTATAGATAAGAAACAATAAACAACCTTGAGACTGAGAAATTAAGAGCCCTGACTCCTTCTTTGAGTGCCAGGCTGGGACTTTTAACAATCTCGGGGTCACTCTGACAAGCCAGAGATCCCAACAACGTTGCACCAGGGGAGGTTTAGATTGGATGTTAGGAAAGAAATGTTTCCATCAGAAGTGTGGGTCAGGCACTGGCACAGGGTGCTCAGGGCAGCAGTGGCATCATCATCCCTAGAGCGATTCAAAAGCCATGTAAATGTGGCACTCAGGGATATGGGTTAGTTGTGCTTGGAACTGCTGGGTTATTGCTGCACTCAATAATTCTACAGGTTGGACTCAATAATTTTTCCAGCCTCAGTGAAAACTGCATGCTCAGGCAAACTCGTGCTTCCTTATGGAATGGAGATCACACTGCTGTGTCCAGGACACGTCTGGATGTGTGACTACACACATGGACTTGCTCCTGAAACCATCTGTTCACTTGAACTATGTTTTAAAGAGATGAATTGTTTCCCTCAAGTGCTATGAAATTATGCAGCTCCACAATACAGAGATGCTACAGAAAAAGTATAGGGGTGACAAAGAGGTCACATCTCACTAAACGGCAGAGAGCACACAAAAACGGTCTAAAAGCTCAGCAAGAAGAAAAGCTTCAATTCTATCTTTTACCTTTTAGGTAGCAGTAAATCAAACATGAAGCTCAAATCTCTGAGAAACCAGGCTTCATTAGTTTGCTGCTGACAAAATTACTCATTTACATTCATATCCTGTTCTAATTTTATTACTCTCTGGACTTTTATTACACTTTCATGTGGGTTTTTCGCCAACATGCAAATCAACACAGATAACCCTTTATTTAAAATTAAGGTTGCAGTTTTATACTTCCTGAGGTAAGCACAGAGACCCTGGAAGATCCCAAAGTGCCTAAGAATCAAAAGTCCCAGGATCCCATGGCAAATCCACTCCCACCTTGAAGGAGAGAAAACCCCTGCTCAGGACTGATACATATCAAGTTTTGATGCAAAGAACAGGCAGAAATGCCATGATCAAAGTGTTACAGTGACCTCCCAAGCTTTGTACACAATGACAATAACACTGCTGTTTCCTTAGGTGTGTCCCTCAAGAAGGGGTGTCCTAATTCAGCTCCACGGATCCATCAAGTCCTAACTGAGGTATCTGACTGCCAACACTAAAGAGGAATCTCCATACACTACATGCCACCAGCAGGCTTCCAGGAATTTTATATCATGTGTGGGTTTGCTTGAGGCATGACTCTCCTCTTGTTCTTACTAAAAGTTTGTCAACAAAACTGAAGTACTATCAGTATGAATCCAATTTGAATCTTTAAGGCTTTACATGGAGATGGAAATATAAACACAGACATGCTGTTCTTGGAAAATTTATCAGCAAAGATTTCTCCTGGCACTTTGATGGCCACCTGCAAATAAATACCTGCTGGGACACTGCTCAGTTTGCTGTTTTCTCAGAAATGCAGCACTGACCCACGACCTGCTGTCACTGTCAGATTTTCCAATAACTTTTTTTAGGGGTTGCTGTTTCTCTGTTTTGGTTTTTTTGTTTTATTTTTATAATCCAACCTTCCACAATAACAGTTGTATACAAGTTTCTCGGCTGGAATCCTGCAAACACCTCCTGCAGTGCAGAGCTGGTGACCTTTTGAGTGTCTCCATGCCACTGGGAAGGTTCACAGCTTTGACAAGTTTTTCTATCACAGGCTGTTGCTACTGTTTAAATAATTACTGAATGCAGAAGGTTATGTTTTGAAGGAAGAAAGGGTGGTTGTTTGGGAAAATGAGGCAAAATAATAATCAAAAAGAGATGTAAAATATCAGTAAAGATAGGAAAAAAATTAAGGTAGTAACTACTGTATATGCTTTTCCAGCTCATTTAAGTCAATGCTATTAAACTCACACTGCAATACTAAATTCCAGGAAGCAATACTGAAATCATGAATAGAGGGAGGTATTCATGCCTTAATACCAAAAATTGTTATTTCATCATATCTAATTTTATGGGCAACACGCTCTGCAAAGAAAGAGCATAAATCCACTGCTACACTCCCTGTGCCATGGATTTAAAACTGGAAGAGGGGAAAGCTGCACTTGCACTTTAAGTAATTCATTGGTGCCATAAGCTCACACCAAATGAGCCAGACCTCATCCTTCTCCTGAAGCAGGGACCAGCTGCTCAGGATAAAGACAGTTCTGTGGGCAGCATAAAGGCAGCAGTGATATCTGGGTTTCCTCCTGGCTCCACAATAAATTTCCCTGATCTACAATTTTGTTTACATAAATGTTGCTTACAAAGTGTGATTTTTCTGGACAAACTGTGATTTTAGTGAGATATCTGACCACATTGCTCTGTTGGAATCCCCAGCTGCTGAGATGCACAGCACGTCCCACTCAGGTCTGCACTCCACCTCAAATGATGGAGAACTGATAGATGTTTGTTTGAAAACTGCAATAAACCTTGAGGTGGATTAGAAAAGTAAGTAACAAGGAGATAAATGTTTGTGCACATAAAGATGTAGTTAATTAATTAATTACTGACTGTGCCTTTTGCAAACACCCTCTACTCTATAAGCATAGAAAATATAAAATATTTTCTTTCCTTCCTCCCATCAATCAAACCCTTACCAAATTAACACTCCATTGCAAACAATTCGAAACATTTCTTAATCTTTTATTCTTTCTAAAATCTGCCAGATTCAAGAGTTTCAAAAAAGGAAGAAAGTGTGATTTTCAGAAGAGTAGCAAAAAAGAATAGTTTTCTAATCAATGTGTGGAGCTCCATGCCCACTGCACCAAGGGAAGGCTTTGTCAGCCTCAAGTCTCATGTCTGGAAGTATCCCATGGATTCAGGAGTGCAGCCACACACTCAGCACACAGGAACTGCTGTCCCATTTAGTTACAGTGCTGCAGGGCACTGCATGGTGTCTCTGACAGTTACATGAGCATCACTGAGAAATACTTGCCTTGGCATTTTTTACAATACCACATTATAATGAACAATTTGAAAAATTAATCCTGCAACCGTGTAGTTAAGCCTGTGCAAAAAAAGCACATTAATAAAAGGACCTTTATCCTCCAGGAGCCAAGTGAAGCTGTGAATGACACAGTTCCCAGCTGGGTCATTTTCTGCTTTCCTTTTGTGCAGGTGTCAATAACAATCACAAACACCTCTGGGTCCTTGTACTCACACACATTACCTGCATTCTTTGGGTAATGCTCACTCAAGGCTGTAATGTCTGCAGTTGTGGCTGCAGCAGATCAAAAAGCACTTTGCTTCAGCCCTCCTCTTCCAGGAAACACAGAGGCCCAGATGCTGCCACTGCCCTAATTCCACATTCGTGCCTGAAAGATGGGTCACAAAGCTGCTTCTCCTCTAGATTAGTGAGGTCTACACACAGAAAAAATAGGAGATAACTTGCCTTATGAGGCCCTGACCCAATTTGGTGTGTGTATAATTTTTAAAACAAGGTTAACCTAATTTTAAAAGAGCAACTTAGAGGTATCTGCACCTAAAATTATAAAGGTTATTACAATGCTTACAATAATTTCCTGCCACTAAGTATTATTGAGCAGTTAAAGAACAAATGCTAATAAAGGATGTGAAAGTAGCAATGATGTAAGACTTTCAAATGAAATAGAGACCTAGAATTAGGAATCTTGGGTTCGTGAATACACATTGCTTACAGAATTCCTACAGTCCAACAGGCAAACCTAACACAAATATTTCTTCAGCAGGATAGGTGCTCCAACATGACCTGCTAGATTTGGCTCCCTTGTGAGATACACAGAGATAAACGAGAAAATGAACATCACCATGGCACACTCAGAGTAGAAAATCAGCAGCTGTTTAGTCTGCAGAGGACTCAGCAGACTGACAGAAAACCTTACTTTTTAATTAAACTACTTTCCCTAAGGCCTTATATCAAGGCAGACAATTTTTGAGATAAAGCAGCTTGGAAAATGTTGAATTTATTAAATGATTATTTCCCTGAATAATTTTAAAGGCATTCTTTTGGGGCATAGTTAGCTAATTTAAAGCACACAGAGAATGATCAATCAGTTTTTCTGTTTCTTTTGAATCAAAGGCATGAGTTAGCTCTACCTTGAGAGCTGTATCAGGAACTTTGGACTGGCTAGCACATAATTGAAACAGTACACTCAACCATGCAAACCAGAGGAGAGCCAAGAACTAGGAGCTATGGCTGTCCTTCAAAAATAACAACCATCAAATAATATATAATAATATATAATATTCCAATATTATACCTTTGAATAATTGTGGAGCTTGCATGGCATTGGCAGCCTATGAAATGAGTTCAAAAGGAAAGTATGGATCTTTTCAGTCGCTCCTAAACTCTTGATAACACACACAGTAAAATTTCAGAGATGCATCAGGTGCTTTAGGACCCTTCTACCATTTGCATCTCTAAGAGTTAATGAAAACACACATGAAAGGCAAGGCATTGAGTGAGAGGCTAGGAAAGGGATAAAGTGCTCCCACATCCTCAGTTTTTCACTCAGCTGTTTACTCTGCTGTGGCCTCATCTCACAGAAGCAGATTAAATAAAAAAATTTGGGAACATTAATTTAATCTTGGCATGGAGCCTGGACACAAGGGATTGGTCTGTGCATCCTGCAGACAGGCAGCAAAGTAGAGCACTGAAGTTTAATTGTTACAAGAGTACCATATGGTTCCTCCTGATCATGGCTTTTTTTCATCTGTCTTTACTTCCACTTGCCTGTCTTTAAACAATCTGAAATACTCAGCTGCTGATGTAAAGTCATAATTTGGATTGGATCTCTAGACATGGCAAGTTACTTTGGACAGAAATACTTCTACAAAGCATCATCTCCAATGAAAAGCAACACAGTTAAAATTATAGCATCTGGCTTTTTATCAGAATGGAAATCACATAGTGAAGATAACAAAATTCATCAAAAGAAAAAGTAAATGCACATCTCTCTGGAAGATCAGTTGTACTCTAATTTGTTTGGACACTTAGAACTGCTTCTTCTAACAAAATATATTCACTTCATCCTATTCCTCTGAGCCTCACAGTCTCCCCCTCTTTTGTACTATTGAGTTTAACGTTTCCTACTTCACCTTAATGAGGAGAAGCATCAGTGCCTTTTTATTCTGTGCTGGTCTTAAGTGCAAGGCTGCTCCCAGCAGCCCAGTACTCCAGGAGACAGCTCCAGCCACTGACCAGAGTGCAGGCAGCCAGCAAATGTCTGTGCTTCTGTGCAGAACAGGCTTGCAGGGTCGTGTCACTCCAGGGTAGCTCAGGAGAACATGGCTTTTGTGACACAGCAATTCAAGACCCCCCAGCACAGCTTTGGGCAGAGCTGCCTTCACCTGCTCAGGCTCAATGTCTGACACATGGGAGGTGTGAGAACATGAGCTGTGTGAGCTGACTGTCTCAGTACTTCCACTTGCCCTACTTGACATGTTGCTCATTATTCCCACCTTCTCATTCTCCTAACAGCAGCACAAATAGTTAAGCAGAGCAAAATCCCAGCTTTTTCTGAGACAGCAGCTTATTCCTACTCAGAATTTAGTAAGATCCTTGTTTTTCAATGCAGGACTGCCAGCTTGAAGAGATCCTGATATATTCCATGATTCAGATGGGACTCCAGGCACCAAAACAATTCCAGAAGCACAGCCCCATTGCACAGTATTTATAATGGCAGGTGGATTGTGCACCAGGAAATCCCAGACTGATTGCAAACACGGCTCTTTCATGGAATGGTATGGTCAGCAGCAGAATAAAGTAACTTTTCCTATATGGAAACTTAGATTAAGGTTTTTATACTCTCACTGGCATGAAAATAACTATAATGGATATACAAACTGCAGCTGTGTTGAGCCTAAAGGTACAGAACAGCCATTAACAACTCCATTGTAAAAACAGGGGCTCTGTCCCTTCTAAGATTTTACACTGGGATATCTTATCTGTGGTAGATTGTTTTTCTGTTGTAACCTGAAGTGTAGTTTTATAGTGGTTTATTCCATGTTTAGTTTCCCCAATGGTTTTTGCCCTGAAGTTGTTTACTACTATTTTCTGCCTAATCTTATGTCAGCTCCCATGTCAACCTCCCTGATTTCCAGACCCTTCCCTGCCCATCCTGGAAGTACTGCCCTCTTCCCTTGTTCATCAAATGTAACCCCACCCCTTTCTCTAGAACCTTCCTTGTCTATCACCATTCCCTCGAAGTTCCATTGGTGTGTCCAGCCTGATCCCCTCCCATGTTATCTCCTACTGATTACCTGGAATCTGATCCCTGCCCTACATTCCTCCCCGCTGTTCTACTCCTGGTTATCCTCCCCAAGTACCCGCCCCTGTTCTTAAGTTGCTGTTTGTGAGGATCTCTGGCTTGCCAGAGTGACCCCAAGGAAAGTTCCAAAGTCTCTTTTCCCAGCCCAGTGCTTGAAGGAGTCAGGGCTCTTCATTTCTCGGTCTCAAGGTTGTTCATTGTTCCTTATCCATAAAATTCTTTCTCCTGCCCTGCCGAGGTCCATCCAGCAGGACAGTTCCAGGCACTCTGCCTGCCCCTGGGGTGGGGTTATCTCTTTATACTAAAAACTACAATGTGTACAATGCTTACAATTACTTTCCAATACCCATCAGCTATGTTAGACAGTGAGCTTCTACTCTAAACCAATCCCTAAGTGCCAACATCACAGCAGAAGATGGAGGCCAAGAAGAAGAAGAAGGAGAAAGGCTGGACACACCCAGTTCCCTCCATCTTGTCTCCTGAACCCCCATACCAAAAACCCCAAAATCTACTTTTTCACCTAGTGATAATTTTATTATTACACTACCTAAACTTCTGTGGCTTTCAGGTCTTCATACAAAGCTGGTAATTTGCTCCATGGGTCACAATCAAACCCACAGATGTTTTGGGCTCTGTGCCAGGGCTTCTGAGCCCCCTGGCAGGGGTCTTGGCCATCCTGGACAGCCAGAGGGATGTTCTGGGTCCCCACAGCTGTTACCCTGTTGGAGCCTGGTCATTTTCCACTTGTCCCTGGACCCTCTCAGAGGTTAAACCCTCTTGAGAACTTATCCAAGTGGCCCCTCTCATCTCCTTTCTTCTGTCTTCCTGGACTCGAGGTTCCCATCAGCAGCTGCATGGTGCAGCTTTGTTGCCTCTGGGAGTTGGGCAGCCCTGCTCTGCTGTGTTTTTACATTTTATTTAGATGGTGTGCTCAGGCAGCCCTCAGAGGAAATGCCACACTCTGCTGCCACCCGGACTGGCTGAGGGGTGGAGAGGGGGCAGCCATGCTTGGCACGGGCCGGAGGTGAGGCCTAGCCCAGAGCCCGTGTCACCTGCCCATATCAACTATGCAGCAATGCAAAGAGCTTTGCTTTCTAAACTGCAAATTCAAAACCACAGTCAGCTCAACATGCTGGTGCTTGTGCTTTTTATCATCTAGCCCACTGAAAACCCCTATTTATTTGCGGTATCTCTTAGATCTTCTCCTATTTCTTGCCCTCTAGAGCAGAGGACAGAAATGGTGTTGTTCAGCAGCTTTGAAGGTGGTGTTAGCTTTTTTTCCCCAATGTGAAATGAAAAACTATTTGAAAACTTTTCATGAAACTGAGCTGTGTCAAAATAGTTTTCAGAGAAAGGTCAGACTCTCAATCCAGTCCTCTCAAAACCCCCCTCTGCACTGCAGGAATGGCAGAAACCTCAAAAAATCCACAAAATCCTTCTACTTCAGTGCAATTACATTTTTGATAAACCATATTTATGCCAACTCCACTATAAATATTTAATGACTTTGCTCTTTCTCTTTGACTCCTGCTCCAAGTCTGCTGCCCACTTCTGGCTGTGGTAGTTTGAGAGGTGCTTGTGACTTTTAGAAAAAAAACTCCTTCCTTGCTTCTTCACACATGTAGGAGCCTGGGGTTGCCAGTCCTGAAAACATGGAACACTGCAATGGGGCTGGGACTCCACCATCAGGTTTAGTTCCAACTTAGTGTGAATTTGGCCTTTCTAGGATTTCCTGATCACTGGATCTGTTGCATCAAAGCATCCATGGTCTGGCAAACATTTCAGTGTCTGGGGATGTACCAGGGTTGTTGTTCCCTCACTTTTTGCCTCAGATCAGCCCTGAGTAAGTCCCTGCTGCAAGTGCAAAACTGAAGTTCTCAGGGAATGACAAAAACGCTGAATTCAGTGGAATCCAATGTGAAACAAAGCATGCTGTGGATACATGTTTCAGTTTCACCTCTATATTGAAACTGAATATAGAGTGAGTGAGCAATTGTCTAATTGAAAATATTTCAATTACACAAATATTTCATTTGTGTAATTGAAATATTTGTGAATCCACAAATATTTCAATTACACAAATGTAAATTGAAATATTTGTGGATTCACAATCTATTATTTAAATTACTTAAAATCTTTATTTCTTTTGAGATATTTTGCATCTCTAAGAGTTAAGACTGCTGCAGGAGTTTTGAGAAGTCTGGATTTAAGTATAGGCATAAGTCTTTGCATAGCAAACTCTTTTAATGTTTTATAATGTGAACTTCCAAGGACAGTTGTGTATTGATTTTTTGAGCAAATGAGATACCACATTAAAAAAACAACAACAAAAGACTACCTGAAAACAGAGCTGAAGTTAAAAGTACAGGATCTTACAGATTATTTACAAATTTTGCATTGCTATCAATGGCAAAAGGCAACCCCTTCCTCAGTGCTGGTAAAATCCATAGTTGTTTAAAGTCTAAATTAACCTTGGGTAACCAAAGTGCAATAAAACTAAAGGTTGTAGTACAAAAATGAACACAGATCTCACAGTTACCAGCAGCTGTTACGAATAATATCAAGCACTGTTCTTGCTGAAAGATTATTTTTCTACTTAGTCTGTATTCCCCCCCACTTTCATTCTAGAAAGTGAAAACCAAAGCTTATTTTTTATGCTTTAGGAGCTATGGCTGAACTTCAGTGGCAATTCCATTTTTAATCTGAAATTAACAGAATGAAGGATGCAACTATTAAAACCAAATGTGCAATATAAAGCAATAAAAAAGTAACACCATGTAAATTCCACAATAACAAATCATTCCAGTGATTCAGAAAGTGCAAATAAATATCTATGTATTTTATGTGTAACTGTTGCTCAGCAGTGTAAAGAAACAAATTATATTTGCAGTTTCTGAAGTAAATGATAATATTAATTTGAATATATCTAGCAGGTAACGTATTTTGTCAAGAGGTAGGTATAGTTAATCCAAAACCAGTTTTGTAGTTACCACTCAAAAACACAATAAATGCATTTGCATTTATACCTTCACAAGTGGTCAAACAGAATTTGGCTGTGGCAGAACTCCCTCATGAATGCTCAGCTCTAGCTCTGGGAAGCAAGTGCTGTGTCAACACAGTTTTTAGAACAGCCATTTGCAGACCTGAAATTTTGGGTGACAAATGTGTTTTTGGAAGGAGGAACTGAATAACTGCTTGTCAAGGCATTTGCTGAAAACAGCTTGTCTGCTAGCTTTTATTCCATACATTTCTGAACATCCTGGTTTAATATAAAGTGGCATTTTCTCTCAGTGGATATGGTGCAAAGTTGTCTTCCAGGAATGATCAATAATGGCAGTGTTACCTGTTCTGGGTTATTTCACTCCAGGTCACCCCTGCTTGCTCTGAGGACAGAGATGCCCCTGAGAGTATCCTCTCCTCTCAGCCCTGCAGCACACAACTCACAGCAAGCAACCAGGATCAGCATCATCCTCCTGCCACAGCATTAGAGCCTTGTTTACTGGAAACCTCATTTCCAGAGGTATTGAGAAAATGCTGATCCTCGGGGATTCACTGGAAATTGCAGGTGATCACAAAGCCTAAACCAGGCTGCCTGTCATGATGATATTTGAGTTAAGTAGCAGAATTGTACAAGTGGCTTCAAGGGCATATTCTGAACACAGAGGGATCAAACAGTTGTCAGGGAGAGCCCAAGGAATCTTTATTCTCATTACATACTTAGAACATTTTGTCTCAGACCAGGTTTATAGATGTGACAGTTAAAAAAAGCTTGTGATTTTTTGCAAACTGAGCACAAAGGAAATAATAAAACAGAGATACAAACAAAGCACTGCTTGAAGAACTCCTGGAAATGAAATAACACAGGAATTTAGCCATGCTTGTGCCAAGGCTCAGGGCAGAGCTGCACACCATGAGATGATGGGGGCCATCTCACAAAACCCCAGCAAACACCTGGGAACAACTGGGATTCAGGACCAAAAATTCCCACTTGCACATCTGCTTGTTTCCTGGCATGGCTCTCTGGGCAGGGCACTCTCCTGGGGACCAGAAGGAACCCAGAAAAACAGGGTGCTCTCAAGCAGGTAAATCTCACCTGAGTGAGGTTCTTCAAACACTCTGAAAACACATTAACACCAGTTCTGTGGTTAATGAAAAATAAGCAGCCTCAACTGGCAAAACCCCAGCAATGACCCTCATCATCCTCCCAGCGTTGCTCCATAATCAGCACATTATGGCTGTCAAAATTACTTATCAGATACAATGACAGCTCACTTGGCAGATTATAACTACTTAAAGAGCCATAATTGCACAGAGATATGTAGCTGAGGAACCCTTGAAGAATTTTGAATATTACAGGTTTGATAAATTAGACGATAATGAAAGGAAAGTTATTAAAGCACTTCTCATTTTTTCACAAGTTGCAATTTTCAAATTACCAAGTGTGCCAACTTTTACATCTACAAACCACATTCTGCAGATGGGGCACAAAAAGCTTCCCAGCTGTGGCACTGGTACAAGTGTGTGTGCTGAAGTCTGAAAGGAACATATTTCAGGTGGAGCACCAGCTCCTTCTCTTCTCTGGAATCCAGGGAATTTTGAGAAGAGGATGTGTGCAGATGTGTGCACTGCAGAGCAGGTGGGAAAATACCAATGAAACCCAAACATACAGAAACTTCCTGGCTTGAAAGGAGATGAACTCTTGCTGTCTGCACATGGGGAAAGGCAGTGACACCAAGGAGTGGCTATAACTTTAATCATGTGCCAGGCTTGCTTGGTCTTTTGAAATGGTTTCCTCTGCTTTCCTTTCCACAGTGGAACAAATGTGTGAACCCTGGGGTGCAAAAGCTGTGTACACCACTGTGCTCTGCTCCAGGCAGTGATTTCTGAGACTCCCTTCTCCCCACTCTTATTTTCTTTTTTGCTTTTGTGGAGGTTTTGCATTCTGGGAAGAAGGCAATCAGGTAATAGAACTGATCGTGATCTTTTTCTTGGTTCTAGTGATGAACTAGGTCTCTCTCATATCAGTTTATTCATAGCATTGTTCCACTGACTTCAGGAAAATGTTTTCTGTTTTTACAGCTGTAAGAGAACAAAATAAGCACCATAATGCCCAATGACAGCTGCAAATGAGGCATTTTGGGGGAGAATTCTAGAGCATTAATGCATTTTTCCACTGTGAACAACACACCAACATTTATTGTTTCAATAGTGCATAGTGTTTCAATAGTGTAAAAAACTGTGCAGGAGTCTGTGTAAATTCACTGGAAATCTCAAAAGCATAATTTAAAAGTTATTTTTACTGCTACCAGTCACTATTAATGTGACCTATAAATCAAGGATACATGGATACAATCACACCCAGAAAGTGATTCTATTTGCCATGACAGAGGAAGAAACAGGGGGTTTTACACAGTATCCAGGGCATCTGCCCTGAATTACATTCTCTTAGCCTGCAAAGGGAAGTAAAATATGGGAGTGGAAAGGATTCTATGAAAACACAACCACATTGCTACTCTGACAGGACCTTTGGAAGGATGTTTGAGAGATTGTGCTATCCAGGAATGAGAGATCCCTTCGCTCTGATGATAAAGAAAAACAAACAAAAACAATCCCAAATTCTTTAGTTGATACTAGATTTGAAACCAATTCAAAATCACAAGAACAAAGTTTCCACAAAACTGATGACATATAAAACACTAGAAAGAGCTAGAAAGATCAATATTCATTATTCCAGTAATGCCTTGCTCTCCAGAGTAGAAGCTTTGAGAGGTCACTGCCACCAGCCAGTCTGTGTTTTGTTAGGGTATCAGAAGTATGTGGTTGCAATGACTCTCACATATTTGATTTCTTCTACTGAATGGCACCATCAGTAGAATGAGAAACCAGGCTTAAGGTGGAGAATAGTCTGGCAGCAATTATTCTGATATACTCCCTGTGTTTTCAGCTCATTTCTATAAAAATATATATGTTCAACAATTCAGTGAGGATTTCTGGTTTCTAGACTGAAAATGCTACTGATGCTTGACAATGGGGACTTTTTTCAACTGAATGTTACAAGTTTCTCCCTCCATCTCTTTTAAAACCATTCTATGAGGCATGAAATTGCATCAGAAATAATGGCACTGCATGAGGCAAAACAACAAACAAAACAATGATGAAAGCAAGCCTTGCAAATAAACACCAGAGGGGTCTGTGGATGAGCAATAAAGAGGTCATCAATGAGATTGCTGCTTCCAGCCAGGGTGAGTGAACCTGTAACTCCCAGAACCAAAGCCCAGGTGACAGAGAAGTCCCTGTCCCCAGAGCAGAGGGGTCATTGGAGCAGGGGTTCACAGAGAGCAGGGCAGGGGGCAGCAGGAAGGGGGGTCCCTGCCACAGGGGACAGACCCAGCATGGCCAGTGACCAGAAGGATTATTGTTCTAATCTAGGATTATTCTTGTAACATAAGAATAATTAATCTGTGGAATTCCACACCAAGACAGGTTTAAGAGGGTCAGCCAGAGTCAGGTTTGGCTCCAGCAAGACACTGTAAGAGACTGATAGCAAAAAGAGAGCAGTGACTAAACCGGATTTGTCAAAAACTCATGGAAATTAAAAAACCTGCAGTTTATGGTGCCAGTCCTACCTCACCTGTGGGATCTCAGCACATCGTTCCCGATGTCCAGAGATGCCAGGAGAACCCTTGGGGGGTCTCGAAAATCCTGGAATGTTGCCAAGAGTGTTTGGTGGCTTGATTTTGATCCATCCACAGAAGTAACAAGAGTTTGAGGACAAGAGAATCACTTTAGAGTAAAAGGTGTAAAAGGGACACATTTAGAGGGTGAAATATAAACTTTAAGGTTTTTGGTACAGGGGGGTTATGGAGACAAGATGGAGGGATCAGGGCGTGTCTCGTCCTTCTTCTTTCTTCTTCTTGTCCTCCATCTCCTGTGATGATGTTGGCACTTGGGGATTGGTTTATGGTGAAGGTGCACTTGCCAACATGGGTGAAAAGTATTGGAAAATAAAGGTAAATATCATGTATGTAGATTTTAGTATAAAAAGACATGACCGCCCCGTGGGTGGTCAGAGTGCCCTTGGCTGCCTTGCAGGTCAGACCTCTGTTGGGCAGACAGAAAATTTTGTAGATAAGAAATAATAAACAATCTGAAGACTGAAAAGCTGAAGAGTCCAGACTCGTCCTTTGAAACGCGTCCACCCAAGAACCACCCTACCCGTGTCGGGGCAGAGACAGACAGACGGACCCGACACTCACCTATGTTGAACACCAGGTTTAAGTGCTGTTAGACAGACCTGTTTCCTGAAAAGCATCTTTGGTATAGGATCTAGGGAACAAGGCATGGGTGCACCTTATCTCTGAGCCATCACTTTGTTTTAAAGAAAACAAAGCAGTCAGATTTTCAATAGTCAGGGCCATCAGAATTATCAGAAATCCACCATGGCAGAAGCTGCACAGTTTATTCTACACCCATCAGGATTTCCTGATTACAGACACATTTTTGGAGCTAGAAGTTCCTATATATACATTTGTATTTTCTCTTAACTTTGATAACTTTAGCAACCATAGGGGTATGTGAGGCACATGGAAAGATCTTGCCCATCCTGAATATAAAGTGGCCCTTTGCGATCACTCCCATCAAGAGGTTTCCTGAGGGGCAGATTGCAAGGCTTTGTCCTGAATGAGATACAGGCTTCCTGAACAGGCCCTACAGAAACTCAGTACCCCACCCAGAACTCTCTGTCTCCTTGGGGAGCACCACAAGTCTCTTGACATGAGATGCTCAGGACACTCTGAAAAGAATTTTATAGACAAAAGTACCGTGCAGGTGCTACAGACATCAGCATCTGGTCTGCAAAATCTGTCAGGTTAGAAACTCTGTCCACAGAAGAGATGCCCAAATTTTACATGTTTTACATCAGAAAAAGAAACTTCAGGTTTTTTTCCTTCAAACTTCAGCATATTCAGATTGGAAATTGCTGGGGCGCAATAAACATTAGAGCTACATCTCCGGTTTTACAACAGCATTATCCACATAATGACTTTTCTTTAAAATACTTCTAAAGAAGTATCTAGCTTGATCATAAAAATCAGTGTTACAGCCAGTACATTTCTTAAACAGTTATTTTTGTTGGATGTTTAAACTTGCAGTGACAACAGGATGATTAGAGGTGAAATGAATTACGTTGCTCTGTGAAATTTCTTAGCTTGTCTGAAGAATTCTTTAGGGTTGTCCTAGACCCAAAATCTGAAATACAGTTGAGTGCTTCTTCCCTGCATGACATTTTCTAATTCTGACCCGTTTAAATTTCTTTAAATGACTTTGCAGAAAGGAGAGCATTGTGAAAATATCTCAGCTCATGCCTTCTGCTGGACACATTCACGTTGGAGCAGAACACAGCACCTCTCATAGTGTTTGTGCAGAGGCTTCAGCCAGAGCCAGGACCTAAAAGTCAGGAGCCAGAACTAATCCCCAAGTCCTTACACAGAGCTACCTTTTAAGGGCTCTCATAAAAGGATATGTTGTCCTATGGCAAGTATGGGAGCACATAAATGATTGCTCTTACAGTCTTGCAGAGGAAAAGGATGACCAGGACATTATTGTCCCCTCTGGGTGAGGGACAGTCCCAGTGACCTGGCAATCCTACTCCCTGTTAGCCAGTGAAGCTTTAATGAGGAGCATCCTTTCTTCCTTAGAAACAAAACAAAACAAAACAAGCCCTTCAAATGAGAAAAAGGATCAGAAAAATAGTTTCAAAAAACAGAGGAAGGAAAAGATTAACCATTCCCACTGGACCTACTGAGTCCCAGATTCTCAGTACGATAGATTAAGCAGTCACACATTGATTTGTTGGTTTTTTGGCAGTTTGATATGGTGTTTGATTTGTCAGCTCATTCCTCTTTGCTCCAGCTACCTCGTTTTCTTTATCTGTTACTCCTTTGTCTGATGTCAGACCAAGGATCAAAGGACTGACAACAAGGAAAAAAACTGCAGTGGCTGATCATACGCAGTGCATGGCATCCAATTATTCCATGCAGCCTGCTTGAATTATTCAAGTCCCTTTGCTGTTGTTTATAACCTTGTGGAGCTTTCTTTCCCCAGCAGTTTTTGTGGGAGCTGATTTCAAAGCTGTAAATACAAATAACGGGGTGATGTAGTTTAATTGAGGAGTGAGCTGATTCTTCAAAGCCTGACTCCTTCCAGTATTTCATATTCAAACCACAGCTGGAACTGAACAGAAACAATGTCCCCCATGCCAGGAGACTGAATCATATTGCAGAAGAATTTAGTTGTCAACTCCAAAATGATTTTGTTCTCTGTCAGCATTAACTTTGCTGGACCTCACCATTACTTTTCAATTTGTTTGAGCTGACAGCAGTGAAAGGTGCTAATAAAGAAGCAAAAATGGGTGAAAAAACACATGGGATATAAAGCAGTCACAGCTCAAAGACCTGGATTACTCATTTTCTCCTTCAACAAATCTAGCCTGCTCAGAATAAGAATTCAAGCACATTATGGCTCTGAAAATAAAAACACCAGTTGTTTTTTTCCCTCCTAAAAAACCAACCAAACAAAACCAACCAACCAAAGAAAAGGAAAAAGGAAAGGAAATGAGAATGTAGAGTGAAAAATACAGCATGCATTCACAGTCAAAATCTACTGTGGAAATAAGAATTTTAAATAAAATAATAAATAAACTATATGACACTTTCTTTTAGAAAGTATTTCTTTTGCTGTTCCCTTACACTCCTCTTTTATTTTTTAATAGTTGCCATGGCTTAAAAAATATTTCAAATATTTTTAAATACTTGCTATGAATTTGCATTATGTCCAACAGGCCACCACTGAGTTCACAGGCTGGGTGGGCCCCAATAGATTGGGTCCAATCTGTTTTGGACCAACCTCCCCTTCTGGGAATTGGAAATGTGCAGGCCCCAGAAAGGTTTCCCCTTTTCAAAGGATTATTGCAAGAATGCCCTTTAATGACTCATGAAAGTTGCTTTATAAGAAACTCTGCCAAACAAGCTTTTAATCTCCAAACAGCCAGGGAACAAGTCCTAAGGTAGGAATGTCACTAAAACCCTCATTTTTCTGTGAGTACACAGAAATTCTTGACTGAATGTAGGTGTAGATCTTCCAACAAAAAACCAAATCACATCTACAGGAAAGAGCATCCTGCTTAAGGTTTCTTTTTAACCAACTTTCAGCTTCCAAACAGTATGGATTTAATTTTCTCTTCAATAGTACCCAAGACAGTATGAAATGTATTGAGAATTTTTCTTCAGATAGAACAGAATAATCTTCTTCAAAGAGTGATTCAATTCTTTCCTCTAAATACAGTTAAGGTAGCAGTAAATGCATCTTATCAGTCCAGCTACTCAGGATTCATTTTTCAGAATACATTTCTGCTTATAGAGGTATTTATTTTCTGGTTCTCTATAGGTTTTCCTAGCAAACAATTTTGAATCCATTTACCCATCCCAATTCCCCATAAAAGACTGTCAGCAATATTTTGTGGAATAAGAAGTAAAATACAGCATCAATGACTTGAAATTAAATGAAGCCACAAGAGAAACAGTGAATTTTACCCAAATCGCTGCCACCACAACTGCATTTTAAATCTGTTGAATATTTGTTATGTCAGAACAAATGCTTTTATTTTTTGTTTTTTAAAGTGAAAAAGTCTCAGTCTCACCTGCTGTGCTATGAAAATCTCTGGCCAGAGAAAGCATCTGAGAAAGATACAGTATTTCCTAATGACCAGGCTTCTTTAGACACCTCTTGGGATGTTGGCTGGAAAGACACAAACCTGGTCTAGTGGGTGCTTTAAGTTTTAAATGCTTCTTGGTGTTTAAGATGTATTTGGATAAAATGGGAAATAGGGATGGTAAAGAATTCTTTGTCAAACAGAATCTTTGATGAGAAAAAAAGACTTTTTCAGATTAGGAGTTGTTTTCACTTACTGAAACTTTAAGTGCATTCTAAACCTCATTTTGTAATTGTGCAGTTCATTAACTGAGGGAAAAAGGTATTTACAGGTTTAATATATAACACAAAATTTCTGTAATGTCAGTGGCCTCCTTTATATATATGGACCAAATATTACACACATAAAGGTGCTATTTAAAACAAATTAATGTAAAAAGGAAGTAAAATTTCTAAAAAGTTACAGAGAGTAAACATAAGAATAGAAAAAAGGAAAAGAGAAATAATAATGTATTTTAATTTATTATTTAATTAGAGGTTCCACAATGAAAAAAAAAACAAAAAAAACCCCAAACAAACAAACAAACAATAACAAAAAAACAAACCCCAAAGACATGAAATATGCAGGGCACTAGGGGAAAACTATGCAGAGTTTCAAAATTAAAATATGGAAAATTTAGATTTTTTCCATCACTATGCAGTTCAGTCTGCACTGTAGTACAGATTTTAATATTCAGCTTCAAAGGATTGTCCTTAATGGCAGAGTTTAATTTTTTTCAGGAAAGACAGATGAGAACTAGGTGGAATGGAAACATAATGGGAATTCTGCTATGCCAAAATATATATAATTCAATTAGCACACATGGCTGAAAACTGAAATGAAACTAATGAATTGCAATGTCCAATATGCCTTTAGAACAATTTAAACGACGTCATTATTAATGTAATAATTAATGCTCCTAGTAATTGACAGGCCCTGCTTTTGTTGCCATTAATGCATTCATTTAATTGACAGGCTGGTTTTCAGTACAGAGAGAGGGACTTGGAGGTGTTTTGCATCAGGCAGGAAAAGGTTAAGCAGCAGAAGTACACGGACATTTCAACCCAAATCATGGTGCAGAAAATCAGCCAGTTTTCACAAAGAACTGGCTTTGTGTTAACTCCACTGCACTGTGCCGTGGTGGACAGCACCTGGGGGCAGATCACTGCATTTTACTAACACTGAAAAATCTTCCAGTGGTTTTTGTATGAGACACTTCCCTAAGACTTCATACTGCCTAAGACCCCACGGGATTTCAAACACTTGGGCACTCTGGGGCAGAGTCTCTAAAGGCACAGCTCTAACTCCTTCTGCCATGGCAACTCCCACTTATGAAGGAAGAAATGCAAAAACAAATTTAGGGATCTCATTCCCTTAAATGTAGGACCAACAGTTATTTCTCCCATCCACCAAGCAGGCACCTGGAGTGGCAGCTCTGTGAACAGGGACTCCTCTAGAACTGCACAGTTCACACAGGATCTGTGAACACACAGGAACTATTCCACCTCTCCTGGACCCTGGAGACCTGGGCAGGCTAAAGGAGGAGGGTCAGTCACAACAGCAAAGTCATTTGCTGGGGGATCCAGTTGGCCAAAGGTAAAAAGAAACAGCAAAATAAAAACTCCAACATGATGCAACTTCCCCAGCCCCTTGTGTTTGTACAGATAAAGGCAGTATAATAAATATGGCTGCATTCCCAGAGGCAAAGCCAGCTTCTTTTCCATGTGAGAACATCAACTTGAAATGCCAGGATGAAAGATATTCATATGTGAATTAGGTATTCAACAACAGAATATTCATTTCTTAATATAAACCATTTCTAACTGTTGTACTACTGAAAAAGTAATTTGAAAGTACAGAAATCACCCATGGTTTTTAATTAGAGTCTATGAGAGTCTGGGTTTCACCCTTCACCTTTTCTAAGTCACTGCTCTCTAACAGAATATGTTAGAATCCCCTGATTCAGACTGCCACAGAGCAGAAAAAACCCCAAAGCCAGCCACACTGGTGGCTTGGTTCATGGAGGTTTCTGCTGCAGTGACCTGATGTCCCTGAGAACTTCTAGGTGTCTGTGTAATGCCTGAAAACATCTACCTGCTACTCATGGGAAAAGGTTTTTTCCCAGTGGCTCTACATAATGAATCACATGGGAATATAAATTGTTTTTAAACCCTGACAAATCTGATATATTCCCTCCTTGTTGAGAAATATCATTGAGAGGTCATTTGTCTTGGATAAAACTCCATGGGAAGTAAGGGTTATTTTAAATATTGCTGGGGTCTCTGAAAATCAGTGAATAAAAAGAGAGTGCCCAATGCCCAGAAGTAAAAAGTGTATGGTTGTTGGAAAAGAAATGTTAAGATACAGCCTCCCATTATGGGGAAATATTTTTCATCTCTAATTCATTAGCTCTTGACACAAACTTCTCGTCTAATAATTTACATCTTCTCCAGTTCCTTAAAGTAAAATCTGCAGAAATAAAGCATGAACACTGTAATTAGCTTTTGTGTTGCTGGCTGAGATTAAACATGAAAAGTAAATGGGAAAAATTATTTAATGCCAGTAACTTGATCATTTTGGACCAGCAGTGTTTTCCTGCAAATGCTTTTTAAAATTTGCAAATAGAAACTGAAATAATTATTTGAAATTTATGATACATATATTTCACAAAAACCTCCTGAAATATTTATCTGTTTACTACTCCAAAACATGGAGTACACAGGCAAATGTCAATTTACTAATATAGTAATATTAAGCTTTTTTTTTAAATACCAGGAAATCATAACAATTATTCTGAGATGGAGTTCTGAGAGTTTAATTCCTATTTTCTGATTGATAAGAAAGGGCAGATAGGGAATAATCTTTATCTTCTTTTATTATACAGTCAGTTAAATGTGTAAGCAAAAAACAGCATTAGTAGCAATCTTCCCTTGCCAGTAAGTTTTCCATGATTTTATTACAGCAGAGAACCAAAACAGGCATTCTTTCACTTAATTAAAAGAGAGGATGAAAGAAATCTTTTGAACCAGTCGAAAAGACCTGTAAAACAAAACACTATGAGAAAACAAATGTAAAATTATCAATAACATTATTTATTTACCTCTCAGATGTGTTGCATGTGTGCAGACTGATCTGACTGAACTACCTTTATTGGTTTTTGCCTTTCCTTCTCCTGCATCTAAATCAATATGCAAATGTATTGGCATTTCTTTAATGGGTCTGTATTTCTTGCTCCAGCATATATGATCAGATTGGAAAGCACAGTGAAATGGGTGAAGTCAGCCCCTCATTTCACCATCTTATTTGTGACAAATAAATGTTAAGGATTCCTCTCTGACGTGCCCAGGTGAGGTGGAAGGCCCTGAGATGACACTGACACACAGCCTCTTCTCACTGCTCACTGTCACCCCACACTCACCGTGCCCTTCCTCAGGGCTCTCAGGAAAACACACATGGCAGTGTGTCCTGAAACAGACTGCAAGCTGAGCCAGGGTAAAAATAATTCTGAAAACCAACGCCAAGTCTTCCCAATTTGACATAACCCTCAGGGGCTTGGAAAAGCTTTTATAAAGCTGTTTTCACATCCATAACCAACCCATCCAAGCAAAAGCAAATACTGGTTGGGCTTTGCCTTTTGTTCTTACACAGACAAAGAACTATGACTTAGGTTTGTAATCTCACTGATGATTCCAAGAGTAAATCTATGTATAACTGAAGGCAGAAAATCATCAGTGCCATGTCTCAGGAGCTAACCTAAACTGACTTTCAGTTTCCAGGCCTACATAGAAAAGTTTAGGGGTTTTTTGATGTCTTTTGATTTGGAGGACAAGAAGAGAAGCTTCCTCATTTTTTGGTGTGAATTGAGATTTGCTGGTGGTGCCTGTGGAACATGACTCCTTTTTTTCACAAAAAAATGTGCTTAAATGCACTTCCCCATGTACTTCAATTGAATAGTCACATCATTTTATGAGCCAGCAAATGTAACATCTGTCTTTTCCCTTTCCCCCTCTTGTTGAAGGGATGGCAAGATTTTTCCCTCCCTACTTTTCCTATAATGGTTCTAAAGGCAAAGAGAGAATCCTGCAGCCCTTCTCTGGGGAGCAGAGTCAGGTGAGGAGAGTGAGAAACTGTACAGTCAATTACAGTGGGGAAAAAGAAGCTGAAATACCATCCACGAAGGAGAAGCACTGCTCAGAGCAGGCACTTAGTGTTGTTCAAGATGAATTGGATTCACACCTGTGAAATGAGACTGGCAGATGAAACCTAACTCAGAAAATACTGCTGTTGTCAAACCAGAGTCTTTTACTTGAGTGCACCCAAGTTAAAGCCCCCCAGTTCCCTCAGCTGCTCCTCACAGGACTGACAATAATACACTCTCTATGACACAAGTTACACTGCTTGGCAAGAATTTGTCCTGTAATAATGTGTAGAACATTAAAAACATTGAAAGAATCAGAGAATCACTAAAAATGAAACAAAGCATGAAATAGCGCAGACACAAAGCTTTAGCAGGTTGATTGAGGCTATTTTCTAACTGCCCTTAGATTTAAAGCAGTCACAAATTGTAGTTCTTGAATTATTTTCTAAGGAACAACAACAGGGGGTGGGTAAAGAGGAAGAGAATAAAGCTGTGAGGCAGCTTGTGGGCACTGCTACAGTGAGCTGGAGTCCTTGTGATGCAGTCTGAGGTACCTGTGCCAGCACCTCCCTCTGGCTTTGCAAACACCAATCAACCCAATTCATGTGAGTGACTCAATTAATTTTATTTTTCATTATTTTTTTTCTATGTGTTTGTAGAGACACAGAGTATGTGAAAAACGTGCATTTTATGATTGGCTTTTCGCAAATATTAAAATGAATATTATATGTGTTATGTTAAAAAGTTATACTGTATTAATCATTTCCAGTAGGGTGTTAAATATAGTTTTAGGCTATAACAGAATATTAAAATAAAAACTATACAATGTAAGATACTTTTTCTAATGAGCTCTAGAAATTCGTTGCACAGAGATAACAGCAACAAGACACCAAAATCCCCAAGAGGCCTCCTTATCAGAAAAGACAAACTTCATTCCATCTCCTTCTCATCTTTGAGGCACCAACAGGATTAAGGAGGAAAGTTGACAACAGCCAGAGAAATCCCCAGTTTGAAAGGAATGTATGCATCATGTATGAGATATATGAATATGCAACAGGCTATTGCTTTTAAGGGTTAATCCTTTGTTAGCAAGCCATGCTTTCTTTGAGGAAAGCACCTGAATGTTGGTATTCTTTGCTTTTCTTGTCCTTTATTGTCCAAATTCTCTAATTTGTATTACTATTTTTGTAACCATTTTACTTTTAAAAATTTTAAAACAAGTGATTGGCGTTTTTTACAGAGTATTTAAGAGAGCAACAGACTCCACAAAGAAGCAATGGCAAGTAGGTACAAGAATATAGCTGTGTGTATTTTGTCTCTCATAGGTAAAAGCAACACTTAATCATAGTGATTCTGCAGGCAGGAGAAGGGCTTGTCTAAAGGCCAGAGATTTATCTGATATACAGAGAAACCAAGGACGATTTCTTGGAAGTATTAAAAAGCTTAATTGGGCTGTGGTGATGGAATAAGAAGTCCTTTCAACCACTTTTATAACATCAGCTCCTAGCAACCAGAGTTATTCCAACCTCACACTCCTACCTGCCAAGGCACAGATATGGGACACAATCTGTGATAAAGCTCGTAATATACAAGCAGGAAATTGCAAAATTATGGGCAATTCACTTCCTCTCTGCAAACAGCCCCATTTCCAGCACCTGCAATTTTGAACTGTAGAATGATAGTATGCCAAGTTTGTGATAATCATGGGTAATTTTGTGACTAAATAAGTAACAGGGGCCCTAAAGGCAAGCATAGGCTAAAAGCTTATAATTTTGATTTTAAATGTTAAGTCACCCAGCATTCCCTTAGTGAAAAACTTTGGTAATATTTCGAAGCAGAGATGTTATGCTCTTTATAAATGTATTTTTTCCTGTTTTGTCTTCTTAATGGAAGTCATATTATAATCACTTGGTCTTGCATTGTCTTTCTAACCTTTAGTACTTAGAACCCAATATTAACATATCAGCTGCCCAATGTGTGATAGAGGGAATCAAGGGTAAGTCTTTTCAATTCAACCAACAAAATGGAAGTGCATAGCTCAGTTTAAAAAGTACTTTGTGCCGTTCTCATTTTTCACACCAGTTAATTCTGTGACAAATGTCCCAATTTTGTGACTCACCTTTGACACCCTGACAATACCTAACAGCATTTTCCCTTCTGTCTCCTGTATTATCAGGAGAATCTCACGGGCTTTTTTTACCCGGCGATTCCTCTGTCCTTGTCCCCTTTCATCACAGATCACAAAGCAAAGATGCACTCCTTATCTGCTCCTCTTATCAGCCTGGGTACCACATCCCATCATGCCCTTTGATGCAAACTGCCTGCTCAGCCTGAGGAGTCTCCATCACCTTTCCTTTCCTCATAAAGGATCCAACCAAACTGAACCAATCCACATCCTCTCCATCACTTGTCTGTCCATACATTTCCCTGGCTGCTTGGTGGCTGTGATGATTCCATGTGTTGTTTCTTAGGGCCAAAAGTCTTTTAAAAAATTCTACCCCATCTACTCCCAGAATTTACTCTGATCTCCCAAAGTCAACACATGCCTGTCCATTTAAAATGTGGAAGGTTTGGTCTCAAGTCCTCGTGCAATGCACGTTTGAGATTCTTCAAGCTTTCAACTCTAATTTGAGTTGAAAGTTGCAAAATGTACAGTACAAAATTTACAGTTGCAAAATTTACACTACAAAATTTACACTACACTATAACACATTCACATTTCATAAACTTGGATCATTTCCTGTGTTTGAGACATTACTCCCCTACTATGTTACTCCTCTACCATGTTTTTCTACAGCTGGCCAAAAAAATCCAAATAAGCATGTGACTTGGCATTAAAAAATAACAAATATTCTGTGAAACATTTTGATTTTTTTTAACAATTCACTAAGCAACAATAAAATATTTATCAATAACCTCAACTATATTTTACACAATGCAAAGAGTGCTGAATATATTAGCTCTGTAACACCTTAGAGTTAATACAAACTGAGTATGTGCTTTTTGGCCTCAGCTCAGTTTAAGGTATTATTTAATAATATTATACTGATTGCTCTGTGAGACAAACAACTTAGGGCAAATTTTCAGCTAATGGACACTTTTAGTTTGGGTGTGGCAGGGCCTGGGATGCCTCAAGAGAGACAGTATTTGCAAAGTGCCTTACAAAATTCTTTTAGGTTTTGGCTACTGTCTTATGAAATGTATTTTCCCTAACATTATAAAAGCATGTAGATGGCATTATTTTTTCATTTTTATGTCATGTCTGAAGGCTGCAAAATCTCCCTGGTTCAGCTGACAGTTAAACTTTACTTTTTTGAGGCAAGTAGCATGGACATTATGAAGGGACTCAATAATACAGCTGAAGTGGCTGTGCATTAACGGGGCTTGTCACAAGCATGGCACTGCTCCAGCCTTCCAGCTGCACAGCACAAAGGGCTCCAGTGCCTCCAGCACATTCTTCATGCCCTCTGTAGTGCTTCTCCCCCTCTGGTTACCACTGCTGCACCTGTAACTTGAAGTGGATTTGTGGGGGAAAAGTGTGAAATACAAAGCTGTATTTTCTGTCAGGTACATACAGGTAATGTGTGTATTTGTGACTGGGATATGTGTGGAGACTGACAATGGGACAGTTGCGAGTTCCAATAATAACTGGGGAAAGTAAAGCATGGAAGAAGGCCTTTGAACCTATCTTTTGTTTGCAATTAACCTTAGTTGATTTAGGAGCATTGGAATTAAAGCATTAAGGATGTGGCTTTTTGGCTTTTTGCTTGTAGCCAAGCCTTAAAGAGTTCTGCAATAATAACCTTTTCGAGTAAAATTTTAGAATATTGCTTGTATACTTTAAACTATAGCTTTGGAATATATGTAAAGGAAATATGCTTATCTCATGCCTTAATAAAGCAGAGAAAAACAGCTTGAGAAAGGAAGATGAACATCAACTCAAGGATTTATAGTTTCAACCAAGGGAAGCTGGACATCACTGTTATGAGATTTACAGTCCTTGCAATTAAAAGGTGGACCCACATCTGGGGAGCTGGACTTCACCAGATGGGATTCATCTTTCTTCTTTCAGAAACCAGACCCCCACCATCTGGGGATGCTCATTTTGGGATACATCCTGAGAAAAACTAAATCACAATAGTGTATAGAATTGTGATGTAAAAATTTGGAATAGAAACTGCTGAGAAAGCTGATGAGTACCCCTATAAATACCTGTAAGCCTCAACTATGGGTGTGCAGTTGGAGGGAAAACTTCCCCCACTGTACCCAGTGCTGTATTGCTCACACTTTACCATATTAATTAATCAATTGATTGCTGCTTGAATATTGGCCCAGTCAAGCTTCTTATTTATAACAAAAGCAAGACAATCCAATTCTCAGCCTGCTTTGGAGCCAGCCTGGAAAGAGGTGAGGTTCTTGAGTCCACAAAAGCAGCTCTTGCTCCTGTGTGAGGTGCAGGGCTGTGTCAGTCCCAGCCTGCTGCTGTCTGCTGAAACAGCGATGGCACCGCAGGGGCAGGGGGACAGCTCTGGGGTGCAGGCTCCTGTTCAAAACAGCCTCACCATCCTTCAAGAGACAAGCATGCACACCAGGAATGCAGTAATGGTAACCCCAGCGAGGCACAAAATTTCATATGAGGATGTACTGTGAGGATGTACATCGTATGAGGATGTCCTGTGACTGTGGACCAGAAAATTTGCCCCTACTGATTGTGCAGGATGCAAGTGTTCAGGGTAAATGAAACAGAAAAGGCTGCCACAGTCATCTGCTATGGAAGTCAACAGAAAATACAGATGAAGAGAAAAAGGAAAAGCTAACAGAAATGCAGACCAAAGTTTGGCACATTAGTATTGTTCTACAGTACAGAAAGCAGCTGTTAGACTTTCATCTGGCCTTTCATCCTACTTACTACACAGAATTTTAATCAAATTATGAACCAAATGTGGTTTTCTCAACCCCTTTTTTCAACTTAAAAAAATGCCTCAAGTTTTCACACAGACTGTACACACAGTGGTTACACGATAAAAATATTTAGGGCTGGCTTAAAGCCAGACTTTTAAATATCAGTCCTTGGTTTAAAATACCAACATTGCATGGGAAAAATGAACTAATTTTAATAAACACACACCACCACCATTCATTAGCCAGACGCAATTCATTCAAGGAAAAAAGGAAGGACTGATGAACATTCCAATCAATATTCAAGACTTGAGGTATTTCTTAGGTCACAGAAGGCACTTGAGCTTTCCCTGCAGAGTCACATCTCTCATTCCCTAAGTGCAGGCAAGAGGAGAGCAGTGGACATTGTTCCTCTTGACTTCACAAGGCTTTCCACAGTGTCTCTGTAACATCCTCACTGACAAACTGAGGAAGTTTAGCCCAGGTAAGTGGACAGTGAGGTATATTAAAATTTAAGATTGGAGCACCTGACATGCAAATGCTTGAAGTGGTCACTTTTAACCTGGGATTCATCCTCCATGCACATTTGGCTGACATTTTACATCACTGGGAGGAAACATCTCAACTTGGAAGAGGAGTATTACAGCACTTTACAGACACTGAGAACTGAGAGAGGATAATCAAATTTTCAGATGTGTTGACAAGACTCACCTCACTATCAGGACAGAAATAAAATAATTAATGGGAAACTGGGGGGTGACCTGGATTGCCAAGCAGATTGTATTCTATTTCCCATCTGTATGGCCGTTGTCTTCTGTTCAGGGGGCAGTTTTCCTTATCTCTTCCACACCCAATCCTCTCTCAGGGGGGACATCTGCTGATAACAGCCATGGAATGTCACTGCATGGCTGATAAGAACTACAGCATCCCATTGGGAGATGTGAGCCCAGAGGGAGGAGCCAAGCATTCCTACCTGGATATAATCTGGAGATTCTGGAACACCAGCACGGCTTCTGCACTGGATTCCCAGAGGAGCAGCAGCTGCCTCTTCCCCTGGATCTTCAGAGGCAGAGACTGCACCTTTCTCCAGGATCCCTGCTCCAGCAGAACCAGCCCTGGCACTGCAGGAGGGCTGAGCCACAATTCCAATGGGACTTCTACCAACACCCTGACCCACAGGGTGTGCTCTGACTCTGTCAGTGTCGTTTTGGTCTTCTTCATTGTTTATTTTATCTTTTTATTTGCTTCCCTAATAAAGAACTGTTGTTCCTGCTCCCATAATTTCAAATTTATAACAGTTCAGAGGGAGGGGGTTTACATTTTCCATTTCAGGGGAGGCTCTTGCCTTAGCAGACACCTGTCTTTCCAAACTAAGACAGTGGGGAATAATGCAGAGCTGAGCAAAGGATTCAGAAAAAATATATATTGCAATGCTCTGCAGCAAGGTGTGATGTGAGTGTGTTCATTATTTAAAAATATAATTCCTTGGAAAGCATTTTAGTTGGAATATGCAACGTGCCTTCTTGGACTTGGATTATACCAGGCTGTACTGCAATTTATATCTTACACAAAATATGTGGAACTAGATATTCTGAAACTAAGAAAAAAGAGTGACTCAACATCTCTTAAAACACAAAAATATTTTCCTAAAGACGCAAAAAATATTTACTGTTTTAAAGGATGTACAAGAGGACAAAGGATCTCCATGTTATTAAGAAATTCTATGAGGTTTTATACATTTAAATTGTTATGTTACTAGTAGAATGGTTTCTTTCCAGTAGAATTAGACCAACATCTATTCATTCCAAACCAAGAGAAACAATCTGATTTTGCTGGTTTTGTCACAAAAAATAAGAAAGCAATTTTGTCAAATCTTATGGAAAAGTGGATCTGAGGAGAGGTAAAATTGCATAAAATAGCAACCACTTTTGTGGGGGGAAAAGCCTCAAAGAATCATTCTGAGTAGTTTCCCAGAGCTCTGAGGAATGCCATAATGAAAGAAAATGAAGGCAGACACTACAGAATGGAGTTATCAAAAGTCCCGATGAAAGCACGTTCTTGTCTCCTTGTCACTGCTCTCTGAGGTAGGAGAGCATTCATTTTCCAGAAGGAGGGGTATTGGAGATTGTGCTTTGGGGACATAGAAGCCATTTGGAATGACACTGAAAAAGCTTGTGTAAAACAAGTGAGGTATTAGACTGAGAAACAACAGAGGCCCCCCGCTAATGAGAGATTTCAAAGCTCTGTTCAGCAGTGGTGAACAACTCTGTATGGAACAAGATATTGTCTGTAGCTATGTGGCAATTGTCTCTCCTGGATCTCTGCAGAGAGGCTAAAATATAGGTTATGTGGTTTTTTTTTTCAAACATGCCATATGAAAAACACAGGGCCTGCTTTTACTTTTTTCTATAAAAAATATGCTTAGAAAACATTTTACAAAAGTATATTTTGAAGATACTGCTGTGCTCCTTTTTTCTTTGTTATCTCTTTATTTAAGTATTTCTGTTAGGCAGGGAACTTATTCTGCTAAATTATTAACATACACCATGAAAACTACTATAAAAAGATTACAGAGGTTTCTGCTGTGGTGTTATGAACATTTCAAAAATTCTGTCACCTTGTTCGTAAGGTGTCACTTCACATAGTATTTGACAGTATGCAAAGATTTTAGAGTGCAGGAAAAATCAGCTGGCTGCTGGAAACTCCCAGCTTTATTCTCTCTGACCTTTTATTGTGTGCTATCTCCAGTAAAACAGTGATGGTGATGCATTTTTAATGTTCTACCCTACAAGGCACAGAGCCAGCAAGGAACACTTTTTATGCCATGGGTGTGTACACATGGGCTTGCTCTTTTCCTCTCTAGAAAGCCTGGAAATGGAGGAGAGCTTTCATGTTTTCAGCCACCAAAGAGGTGTCTCCTTTCTGCCTACCCTCAAACACGAATATGCTTGCCAGGCTGTAAGTCTGCAAGCTTAGACACTTCTGTAATGCACAGTCAGCATATACATGGTACCAAACACTCTGGAAACGTGAAGCAGCAATTTATTATATTGAAATATCAGTGTTCTTCAAAGACATGCAGCTTCTCACATACAGGGAGAGCCCCTCTATATTTATATATTTACTTCTGAGCCAGGTTGTTGCAAAGGCCTAGAGCACTCCCAAAAATGACTCTGGCAAAAGAAGAGGCAGTAGCTTTCTCTCATGCTCATAAATAACATGATAAATGTCCTTCAGTCACTTCCAGAGCATTTTTTTTGCTTTGGAGAAGAAAGACTCAGCTTCAGAAGCAGAAGTAATTAATTCCAGAGTGCTGGTCTGCTTCTGGATTAGAAGCCCTGCCAGGTGGTGGATCCAGCTGTGCCCTTATTACCTGTGCCTCCTTTCCAGGGCAGGTGAACTCTTGTCCAGTCTGATCTGAGGAAACACATCAGGATTGCTCCCAGGGGAGTTCATTGATGCAGCTCCATGGGAGGATTTTCTGGTTTATACCACTGGGACTAGATTTAAATCAAGTGGGAGATTGCTGCTTTTGGCCCATGGGTGGGGTGTATAAACACACAGCTCTAAGAAATATCTGCAAACAGACAAAAATCTGTAGGAATGTCACAGGATTTGGTGAAGGGACAGAACTGGTGGGCTTTGACTGGAACAGGAAAGAACAGAGCTGAAAATGTTGGAACACAAACTCACAGACTCAGGACCTCTCTAATTCATCTTCATTTGGAAGCTTATAGGGGACATTGGTCTTAGGCAGGCAAAGAGAAGATGAAGAATGCTGTCCTCATGCCCTGGGGGCAAAGCAAGGCACATGGCCATGCATCTTCCCTTCTCTCTTGGTGCACAGCTCCCCGTGGGACTCTCACTTGCTTTATTGTCAGTGCTTTTCAACAGGATGGCTTGTTGACTCTTTGTTTTTGTCTTTTCCTAACAATTATGCCTCTCCCTTTAGGCAAGAGAAGGAAGTATTGTCTTTTATCCTGAACCAAACCTCTAGACTTCGTTTTCTTGCCTCAATTCACTAATTATAACAAATGACTATAATTGCTCTTCTGGTCAGTCTTTCCCTGGCCAGTTCATGGTAGAAAGCAGAATAAATTTCATGCATTCCAATCAGGGAATTAGGCAGAATAAATAAATTGCTATCAGATGTACAAATTGCTATCAGATGGCATCTTGGCCTTAATTTTCACCAGGCTACTTAAAAATCTGCCTTAGATGTGTAGCATTTTTATGTTCTGTTTTTTGAAAATACATAGGAGTGAAAACCATGATGATAAAGCAGGTTGTGTAAATTCATTTTGCCTACAATATCATTACTGCCTGTACAAAGCTCAAATATTTGACTTTTGAAATTGATTCTTGCAGACAAAGCGAAGAGCTGCCAGAGAAATTTTGGATCTGGGATAGCCTATGCACTGAAACATGCCTGACTCTTCTCCTGCAGGAATGCTGTGCAGTTCCCTCACTGGATGCTTCCAGAGCTGCCCAAGAGGGTAAAGCCAGATTTCCTGGGATGGGAGCCCTGAGCTGCCCAGCTCTCTGCACACCTGATCCCTTTCCATTCACCTTCTTTAGAGCATTCACAGTGTGTAAGGTGTCTCTGAGGTGGCTTTTTATTAAGAGCAGAATCTTGTAAAGAAATAGCTGGAGGGAAAAAAGTCATAAAATAAATTCCCAGTCCTAAGTAGCCAGGCATCTTTCTCACCTTCAGGTATGCACATGGAAAAGATGAAGGGGGAGTTTGGTTGCAAGGATCCAAGGAGTTTTACAGCCTGTTCATGCAAGAAGCTGGGAGAGCATTCCCAGCAGCGTGGCATGTTGTGTTTCATGTTGTTATGGAGCTTTTGTCAATGGGATTCTGTGAGAAATGCTGTGCTCCGATGAGACAAGTTAAAACAATCAGAGTTTGCTCAGATTTGCCTTTCAGGCCACATTTCTGAATTCCATGCTATCCAAGAGCTCCACGTCCTTGGTCACTTTTGGCAGAGGGTAGAAATTGCCACACATCAATACCTCACAGGTTTCCTAACTCCAACTGGGACCTGAAGCATCAGAATGGAAAAAGAACCTAATATGTGAGGTTTGTCTTGTCTGCACCAATAGGTAAAAATATCCTCTTGTAGTCTGGCTCACTGCCATCCCTGGTCCGGCTTGGGTGGGGCGAGCACAGCATGAGATAGAGGAATGGGTGTGATGAACTTGCCCAAAAATAAAGAACTTTAATAGCAAAATAACAAATGAAGAAACCTCATCATCTGAGGGGCAAGATCCAAAGACAGGGGGGCGTGGGCAGCATAACAAGATGCAGGGGTATTCTGAGGGTGAGGGTCCAGTCACCAACACATGATCAGAACATGACCTTGAACGTGACAGGATCCAAACTAACTGAGAACAAGAGCCAGAAACATGACCTAGTCTAGAATAGTGCCATTAGCATCCCATTAGCATGCCATTAGCATACTGACTCCCATGAGCACACTCTTCTCACCATGACCTGACCAAGAAAAGCCCTTTCAGTGTCCCACTTGCCATGGTCTCAGGTTGGTGCCTCCTGTGTGTGCCACTGAGGCTAAACCACTGCTCATCTCAGCTGCCTGCATTCCCATAATATCTTAAAAAAAGAAATTTCTCTGGTGCTTCAGATCAGCCTATCTGAAGCACCAATGTCAATCTTTTCCATCAATTTCCTTACATTGAGGATTTCAATCTACACTGTAATATTATAAAAATCAGGGGTCTTTTTTCACTTTTATCTTGCTCTGTTTATCAATTTATTTTTTTGGTTGTCAGACACTTTTTAGTGGGTGCACATACGTAGACTTTATAAAATAAGTGTTTCACTATGGGACTACAGCTTGAGGTCACTTCTCTGATAGTTTAAATAATTGAAGAGTTTCAGGGTCTTTGTGAATTGGTCTGTAAAAATCCATTCTTTTCTCACTAGTTGTAGTGAGGATGTTTAAAAACAATATGAAGGCAGTAGCAATGGAATAGTAAAGTCCAGTTTTTGTCCATATAAACATCTAGTAAGAATGAAAAAGTACTTCCAGAGTGGTTTTATTGATTGCTATAGCAGCATGCAGTGGAAGAGTTGGTATATTTATATGCAGGATTATACTGATAACTGCTAAGCTTGGGTGCAACCCTAATTTTGCTGAAGATAATTTTCTCTTTGTCCTGTGCTGTGCACATCATGTTCAGCAGCCTTTGCTGCCATTCATCTCTCAGCCTTGGTCACAAGCAGCTCTGGGGACATTATGTGCAATTTGGACATATTTGGGGGTGCCTGAGGTGATTTTTCACCTGTAATTGCTGTTCTCTGAAATACATGGTAGCAGCTGGGTCCCTGCACAGACCTCCCCACCCAAAGCAGAAGTTCCACCATGTTCAGCTTGGAGAAGCTGGCTGTGTATGAATTTATTCACTCATGGGCAGAGTGGCCTCATGCTCCAACAAGCAGCCATCAGCCAGGAGCTGGATGCTATCGACTGCACCCGCTGAGTGTGCTGGACTCAGCTTCTGCCATCCATGTAGAGATTTACCATCAGGTTCTCTTCAAAGTTAACACAGAGTAATTATTGCCCTCCTGGAGCCATTAACTGCGTGTCCCTCAGCACAAAGGCATCACACTCATTGGGGACTCTGCTTCTCAGCTCCTGCTCAGATGTTTGGATGTGTCCTTTTGTTGCAGACATCTTTCATGAAAAATCTTTTCTTAGGATTTTTCCTTGTGAGAAGTTGCAGTTTCAGCAACTAAAAGTAACCAATGGTGTTATCTGCTGCTGTGGAATGCAACAGGTAGACCTGGGATTGGTCTCTTGTGGATGTTGAGATTTCTTTACCACTCATGGCAGAGCTGGCTCTTGCTCTGTCTGAGACACAGATCTTTGTTATTCATTCTTGTCTATTCTTAGTTTAGCTAGCTTTTGAAGAAACTTTTTCTTTTCTATTTCTTTTTAGTATAGTCTTAATGTAACATATATCATAAAATAATAAATCAAGCCTTCTGATCATGGAGTCAACATTCTCATCTCTTCTTCATCCTGAAAACCCTTGTGACCACGGTCACAATCCTTTTCTTCCACAGGAGTGTGAGAGGGGGTCAATTACACTGTCTGAAGTTGGCTTAATTGGTCCTTTGACACTGATGGAAGCATTTGAATTACTGATGAACTGAAGTGGAACATAAATGTAGCAACACTCAGTAAGCTTTTTCATCATCTTGGACATAGCACATAGTTGTGGTAAGCTATTCTTTTGGAGTACTTCCCTCTGTGTTTCTTAGACATTTAAGAGGAAGAAAGATTCAGAAGTAATTGCAGGATAATTCTAATAGAAAGGGATTTTCATTCTGTATATCTAAAGAATTGGTACAATTTTTCTCACAGATTCTTTGTTCTACAATTTTTTTCAAAGATTCAATTATTATTTCCCAGTAATTATACAACTAGAAATTCACAGAATGCAAGTTACTATTTTAGCCTTAATTAGAAAAAGTAAATAAGAAAACACAACTTAATTCACTAAGCAAGTGTCCTAATCAGCTTACTGATTTCCTGCTCATTTGAGTTTTCTGCTAATTTCAGGGAATTTACATATCTGATACATTTCCTTTAAATATGTTTGATTCTGTTATTTTTGGTTTACATGCAAAAGCTGCCTTTTTTTCAGACCTAGTTCTAGCATTGCACCATATCCAAGATTTCAAGCTTAGCTTTTTTTACTAAGTTTATCAGTTGTACCCAGGGGATTAGTGCTTTGACTTTAAATAGCACATGAGAAACAGCTGGAAATCACCTCTCTGGAAATTGTGTCACTGTTCCTTTGTGTAGAGATATAGGATGAGATTCTGTTTCATTTAAATGTTAAGAAAATAATATTTATAAAGGAACTAAATCTAGTACTATTTTCATTTTCTTTTCAAATAAATGACACCTATGGGATTACTTACACGTATGAGCTAAAACTTGTGTAAAACACTTTGATCAGAGTCTGAAAATGTAGCTTTTATGGAGGACCCTATACCCTTTCAGGATAAATTTTGCAGCATTGTAGGTACTAAGCCTTAAGTTTGTCTCCCCAGCAGTCAGTATTCACAACAAAAGCACTTTCCAGCTACTGTATCCATTTCAGTCTTCCTGGCCTTAAATATAGCTGTTACTGCCACTCCAGTGGGAAGAATTACATGTATTATCTTTCTAATCCTAATTTGTCACCTTCTGAGTAACCCTGAATGCAGCTCTCATCCTCAGGTTTAGAAATAAATGTTGTGCTGCCACTGTGTGCAGGAGACCTCTTTCCTGGAGTTTTTGGGTCTTTAAAACTCTTGGAATACCAAAAGAATGCTTGTGTGTTCATTCTAATAGCTTTTGATAGGTTTTTGTCCACATAATTTGTCTTGTACAATGTCTGTCTGTGGAGTTTTGTCTTTTGAAGTACTAATCCAGAGTATTTTCACGCTGGTTTTAACCAAGGGCCACAAATGCTGTGTCCCCCACATAAGTGATAATGTCATTTAGTGTAAAGGTGTGTTTGGGCTCTGTAGAGTACAGGTAGGTGACTGAACACCCACACAGTCCCAAAGCATGAGCTGAGCACTGCTCCTCTCCTGCTGCCACTGTTTCCTCTCTGGTTTAGCTTCATGGCCCCTCTATGTCCCTGCCAGGAGGCCTCTGCCCAGCACAACCATCCACTTTAGGGTGTCAGGAAAAGCCCTCAGAATGGAGCGAGCGTGGAGAAACAGCAGAGCTGAGAGTGTGGAGTGTCACCTCTGGAGTAACTGTGCCCAGGCTGGTCCTGCACCATCCCTGAGCAAGATCACGGCCCCCTGCCAGCTGGGCACAGTCTGCTGCACTTCCAGGAAAATGCTGCACCAGGGGAAATCATGTCTAAACCAGTGAAACACTATCTAAGGCCACGGTGGATATGAAAGAAGCTGTGTTTATAAACAGTTCATCTATTAGCTTCTCTGCTGCTGCTGTCAGAAAAAAACCCATCCCTTTTTACCTCTGAGTCCTGAAGAGCACCTTAATGATTGTTGGGTTGTTCAGAAAATAACCACAGCCTATTGGCATCACAGCTGGATTCATTTTGTTTGATTCCTTCAGACTCTCCACTGGTCTGCTAGCTAACATAGCATTTACTCATTGCCCTATTGAGATTATGGCATCTGAGGTCAGCTGTCAGTACCTGCCTTTTCCCCCCTTTCTTTCACTCCTCTGTCCTGGAGCATCCTGTGTCCTGCTGTGTGACAATGTTATCTTCCCACTCTGGTTTCAAGTAGGGTCTGTTTGAGTGTGTCAAAGCAAGACACTGCTGTCTCTCAACCTCTGCACTCCAGTCTCTGAACATTCTATGGATTCATAAAGAAAGCATTTCCATTCAGAAAGATTTTATGCTCATCACTTCCTGGATATACTTTTGATAATCTTTTGATTCTGCTCAAGAAAAAAAAAAAATTAAGTCTGTTAACAAAGACAGCTGACAGATTTTGCCATAGTTAGTAAAGGCATACAAAAAGCTTTGTTTGACACTGGGCATTTATGGAAGATAGACCCAAGCATTTAAATTGGTGTTTGTCCGACTACCTCAGCTCTTAGACCTGGAAAATGCAATCTGTAACTCTAAGCCATTTGATGGGAGAAGGTTCTAGCTCCTCCTTTAATGTTGCACAGGGCTCACAAAGCTCACAGCAGCTTTCCTGCATGCCATTATGATCTGGATGAGGAACTGGAATGGGACCATATTAAACCATACTATGGAGAAGAGACTTGACTTTGAACTCTGTGCTGCTGATAGGAGTCCTGGAAGCAAGAGATTGCATCCTGCCTCAGATCAGTGGTTTAGAGACACAATTTATGGTTCCCTTTGTTTTTCAGTAAATCAGGGCTTTGTTTGCTTTATTTACTCAATGGTAAACTGGCTTGCTCCCTCCTCAGTTGTTGCTGCTGTCATTGATTGTGGATGGTTCTCTAGTGCTACATGAAGTGTAAGCATAGGAAGTCTTCACAAAACCTGGTTTATTTTCTCCTGCATCTCCCAAACAGAAGTGTCTAGGACTGCTTATGTTTCAGCTTGATACGCTTTTTTTTTCATTAGATAATTACTTCTGTTCAAGTAGGCTTTTGTTTTTCCTTTGATAGTGTAATTTCCTCTTTCTGCATAGAGAGGCTATTAAAAAGGTAATCAAATTAAATAATGGGTGAACATGCAGAATACAGTGATTGACTGCAGGCAATAGCAAGCAGAGATGTATTTCAGATATTTATTTATGTGCTGAAGCAGGATCCAAATTGCCATGTTCCTGTAAGAATGTACTGGAACAGAGGAGAGGAAGAGAGATCCTTAGTTATGGAGTCTCAGTAACAGTTATTTGTAACTTTAATCTTGTTGACTGGAGAACAGTTTTCTTCTGTATGATTATTTACTACAGGCTTGTCTTCCGCAGCATTTGCTCGAGATAACTCTTGATGAATCAGCCTTACTTGCTTGAAAAGTGTTAATGTCTAATAAAACAATGCTTGAATTACAGGATGGTAGGATTGCAGCGCAAGATGTTTTGCTGGCAGCAGATTTGAGAGGACAACTCATTCCTGAGAGTGCTAAATTTAATCTGAGTAGCACTTGATCCATATCCCTGACAGGTAAAGCTGAATGGTGTTCAAGCAAGAAAGAATTTTTTTTGTGCGTGAGAAAGACAGATAAAATACAATATAATACCATAGTCTGCAATACAGACAATGGAGCTTTGACATGAGGCAGAGAATTATTTCTCCAGGCAGAGGTGATGAAGAAGGAAGTAAAAACATGCAAGAAGCAAGCTCAGACTGTGTGAAACTGGGCTGCAAAGGCTTTAAGGTGCAGAGTAGGAGGAGGTTGGAGCAAACCTCAAACCAGGAAAGAAAAAACGCCCAGGGTAGAGTTTGTAGCAAGAAAATGAATGAATGAATGAATGAATGAATGAATGAATGAATGAATGAATGAATGAATGAATGAATGAATGAATGACTAAATAAATATTAAACCATGTTATCATCTCAGTTTACAAAACAGGTGTCTGCTAGGGAATGCAGGAGCCTCCCTTGGAATGCAGAATGTAAATCCCTTCCCTCCAAATAATTATAATTTTGAAATTAAGGCACTCCAGGTTCGGGATTCCCAGGCACATGGGGTTTGGGATTCCCAGAGGGCACTCGGGGTTCAGCATTCCTGGGGTACTCGATGTTTGGGGTTCCCGGGCACTCAGGGTTCGGGATTCCCAGAGAGCACTCGAGGTTTGGCATTCCCGGGACACTTGAGGTTCGGCATTCCTGGGACATTCGAGTTTCAGGGTTCCCAGAGAGCACTCCAGGTTTGGGATTCCCGGGGCACTCGAGGTTTGGGATTCCCAGAGAGCACTTGGGGTTCGGGGTTCCCGGGGCACTTGGGGTTCAGGATTCCCAGGGCAATCCAGGTTCGGGATTCCCAGGCACTCGAGGTTCGGGATTCCCAGAGGGCACTCGGGGTTCGGGGTTCCCAGAGAGCACTCGGGGTTCGGGGTTCCCAGAGAGCACTCGGGGTTCCACATTCCCGGGGCACTCGGGGTTCGGGGTTCCCGGGGCACTCGGGGTTCAGGATTCCCGGGGCACTCGAGGTTCCGCATTCCCGGGGCACTCAGGGTTCCGCATTCCCAGGCACTCGAGGTTCAGGGTTCCCGGGGCAATCCAGGTTCCGCATTCCCAGGGCACTCGGGGTTCCGCATTCCCAGGCACTCGGGGTTCCACATTCCCGGGGCACTCGGGGTTCCGCGTTCCCGGGCCCTGGAGCAGACGGTGCTCGGTCCCTCAGGGCTGAGCTCCAGCGGTGCCGCTGAATTGTCCCCGCAGTGAGCGACAGCCCGGCCGCCCTCCCCAGCCCTGTCCATTCCCTGCCTCTATTGTCACGGGATCTCTGTGCCCCGAAAGAAAACTCCCAAAAACCAGAGGAGTTCCCCCTCCCTGCTGTCTCAAGCACCCAGCCACCAGTGCTTCTTACCAACTCAGTGGGAAAAAGTTCCACAAATAACAAGGAAAGAACACAAAAAAACCCCAAGCCCAACAGCATCAAAAAGGTCCTCACAGCATCCACTTGTATTCCCTCAAAGGCAGAACTTTGGATGTTCCTCATTCATCCCTGACACCAAAGACAAAGCACTATTTTCTCTTTCAGTAACTTTTGTAATATTTTTTCTTTTCATTCAGACTACAGACGCTCAAAATGCAACCCCTTAATTTCATTATATACTGCAGAAAGAAAAGACAACCTCAACATTTGAAATTTCCACGTGCTAAAAGGTTTCCCATTTGTATCATGTCAAGCTGGATGAATGGAATTAAAATGAAAAAAATTAGGCTATGTTTGGGCAGGTGTTCATTTAGATTTTTGCTTTTCGGTTATGTCCTGAGATAGTGAGAGATTTTGTCTGATTTATTCACATGCCCTCTCCCAAAACCACAAAACAGAAGGTGGCAGCATTTCAGGAGAAAAGAAAAGCAGGTTGGTAACAGAGAATTTAGAGACTCAAAATGTATCTTGTTTCTTTGACACCAAGATTACTTAAAGAATCTACAGAGTCACACTCATCTAGGGCTTCCTCGTGATCTTCTGACCATTTGGAAATTCTGGCAGCAGTGTGCAAATAACAGATGACCTTTAATTCCAAAAGAGATGTTCCTTCAGTCTTTTTAACATCATGCAATGTAGAAGTATAGGTCTGCTGAAAAGCTCCTGGGAATAAAATCCACATTTTCCTTTATATTTTAGCATGGCTGAAGCCTGGTTTAATCCAGGGCCATTTTAGAAAGGACATTTCCTTGACTGAAAACAATCTACAACAGAACAAGGGGAAGAGCTGTGAGTGAAATAGCAAAAAAGCACCAAGGTTACACAGATAATGAGTTTTATAGACACGGAGAAAAGTAATAGAATTTTTATCTTGCATTAAGGGGAAGAAAAAGCATCAGCAATAGAGGGAACAGAAAGGTATATTTTACAGCCTGAATAAACTTACTGTAAATCACACCAAAATACAACAGACCCTATTTTGTAAACTCTTGAACAAAATGAGAGCTTTTCAATTAAAAAGAAAATAAATAGTTTAACTGTCTTAGCCAATCTGTGTTAATTCAATAGAGACTGGAGCACTTTGTTTTTTAAAAATTACTTTAAAAGAATCCCAAGCCCTCCAAGCCTTCAGGCACAGTAGAGGTCAGACAAACCCACTTAAAAGCAAACAAAGCAGTTTGTGAATTACTGTTTACAACAGCAAGTTTGCAATATGTGTCCATGAGAAAAGCAAATAACAAGAAATGCAGAACAGGTTTGAAAATGGCAAGACAACACTTCTGTTCCTTCAGGCATAGGAATCCAGAGGGTAGAATATTCCCAGGCTATATCTGGAGCTAACACCATCAGAATTCTCCCTTGCAGAGAGAGGGTGACTGGCCATTAGAGAGTCCAATAGTGCAGTTAGAAGCAGCAACAGTTGAGAGAAGTTCTTAAATAAGGCCAGATATTTTCCACAAACTAGGGAGATTCAATAATATTTCATCTCCAGACTAGACATAATGTTTTGTATCAAGCAGGTGTATGGTAGCTCACTGTGCTATGAATGTATTTATTTTGCTTTTTTCTTTACAAAGTGTAAATTCTTTATTAAATATTTCAGGTTTCCTTATCTGCCCTAATTCATGCAGGAAAATCCTGATAGATGGGTGCCTTAGCTACAGAGACAGAAGACCAGATTTTGTATGCAAGTTTTCTACACTAAGGGTTCTGTTTATCAGTAGTTCAAGGAATGTATCTGGATTACAAACACAGTTTGGTCAAATTTTGGTATCAGGACCAGGCTGGGGTTACTGCAGAGTGAAGCATTTAATGAGCTGCAGGAATGACAGAACATTCCTCAGAAGATGCTCTACAAGGCTGACAAAGGGATTTTCCAGAGCAAAGACATCAGCTGCATGGAACACAGAGAATGAAGAGGTTCAAAGATGTATCTCTCTCAAACTGGCATCTGAACACCCAAATTAATGAGTTTGCTCCAGCCCCACCAGAATTCCAATAGTTACTGAAAGGGAAAGGGGAGTCTGCAGGAGAATTTTCCCTCTTCTCCAGGCAGAGGCAGCCTCAGCAGCAGAGTTTAGCAGACATCATTTGCTATCACAAAGAAAGGCACTGCCTTGAAGCCTCAGTGTTTACAAGTGCCCAGCATTAGTCTGCCCTTTATTTCCTACTGACCAGGGCCATTTATCTGAAGATACTAATGCAACCCAAGAATAGACACAGCCCCTATCAACCTTTTATCCCCCTGCCATTTTGTGCAATTCCTAAGTTGAATGATTCATGCTAGAAATTAAAGAATAGAAGTACCATGACAACAATACCCCCGACTCTGCTTTCTGGACTTCCCACCCTGCATCCATGCCTAATTTGTCTGGGCTTCCTGGGACAGTGGATGACAGCAGAAGTGACTTTAATGCCTGAGTGAGCCCAGAGCAATGGAATATGTCTCCACTTCTCTCAGGGAACACACCCTGCTGCCCCTCTCTGTGTTATACAGCACATGCTAAGAACAGGAAGGAAAAACAGAAGCTGAGCTTCAGATATTTTGCTTCAGACATGTATTTGGACAGAAAAGAAGGAAACTCTAAGTGAGATGGAATAAGGCTGTATGTTCCAAACAGAACCCTCTGGGGAATTGTGTTCTCCCAAACCACTTTCTGTCTGTTTATGCATCCTGTCACTGAGAGTTGTACAGCTGAATGCTCCACATACTTCTGTCAGCCTTTCATCATCCCCTTCTCACAGCCATCTGAAATGCCATCAAATTCTGGAGTGATTCAAGTAGGGACTGGGGATTTCTCTGCTTGAGGACAAAACAAACAGAAACACCTTTCCTGAGCTGAGCTACAATTCACCAGTGCCGTGGTGTTAAACCAGGCTGGCAAAACATAACAAAGTTATTATAAGGAATGAAGCACAAATATTTTTGTCTGGTCAGCCTGGGTTCTCCCACACCAGCTAATTAGCCCACTGTCCTGGGATGCTGCAGGCTTCATGAGCCATCTGAAATCCATTTATTCAGTCACATTCTGAGACTTGACAGGGATAAACTATCACAATGCTGTAATAAATGGTTTGGTTTGGTGTTGGGGTTTTTTTTTGTGTGATTTTGCTGTTCTGAATACATGGAGTCACCAAGCAGTACTGATTATAAAGACTCACAAACAGAGGCTCCACTACTTGTACACAAAACCCTCTTGGTAAAAACTGCTTTTATCTTTTTCTGCTACTACTGTTATAATACATCGAGTTTTGGTTTCCAAAAGCTAATTTGCTGCGTCTCAGTTTATTGTTTTATTTCTTTATCTAAAAGGCAACTTCCCACAGTTGAAGACAACAGAATAACCAAGCTCGACTAGAGAAAATATTGTGTACTCCTAAAGTACCTGTTAAAACCTGTCATTTGTGGCAGTAAAAAATAAGGTATTTTTTTCTTTGTAATTCTAAGGAGCTGCTTTGTACATTTCAGTTTTGAACTTGGAGAAAATCTAACTGATGAGTACCATTTCTTCCCAAACCTGTGCATCACAAATTACTAGTGGCAAACAGACCAAAATTGAGAGAAATGCAGAAAGAAGTGATCCTGTGGAAAAAGGAGTTTTGTTCAGTAAGTGATTACTACAATCAATGAGAGCACTCATTGATGCAGGATGGAAAAGTTGTTTAACAGCTTCCATAAGGGTCTCTATCTTTTTGCTCTGCTTCTTTTGCTTACACAGTATCATTTTCACAGCAAGGCCTACTTATTTAGGAAGTCTATAAAAGAAAACATTTGCCATTAATAAAGGTCAGGCCGAATTTTTGTTAGGCACCTTAGTACAAGGGGGAATTCACCACACTTAACCAAATTAACATGCAGTTGCATCAGCAGGGCATCCCTCAGCATGGAAGAATGAGGTATACTTGGATTATTCCTCATGTAATATCATCTTGTAGGCATTCCCTGCAGTTTGCTTATCTCTGTAAGCAGCTTATGGATGTGGTCCATTAAAAATATGTTTGCTTTATTCTTCAGTTTTATATCAAAAAGGAGAGACAGATTTAAAATCTGGAGCCAGAAATGCAAACTAAATCATTCCTTTCAGCCAAATTAAAAGGTGAACATCTTATCTAGGTTATCCAGGTCTCATCAATTTGTAGAGGTACAAAGGATGTAATCCTCTCCTGTTCTGACAGATCTCAAACACTAAAGGCTCTGCAGTGTGCACAGTACCCTCTTGGAGTTTGAAACATTAGATTTGCCTCTAATAAACCCAATCAGCATTTTCCCAGTTGTTGTCAGTGTAGCAAGGGCAGACTTCCAATACTTTGCCTTAGGGAAATGTATTCTATATATTTATATATATTTATATATATATATATATTCATATATCATGGTGTTAAATCTTAAATGCTACATCTGAAACACTCTTCAAACTCCAGTAACTACAGGGGCACTAACAGCAGGTGGCACCCTAAATGAGTTCTGGGGGAATTAAACTGCAGCTGTTAACAAGCAAGGTCACTAATGAGCTGAGACAGAAAACAGAGTTGCTGGCTGCCTTTCAAGTTCAGAGGAGTATTCAAATGGATATGTTATACTTGAGAGCAGAGAACTAGATCAGTGTAATAATTAATTCATTGTTGATCTGAAAGTTGTTAGAAATTTCAAGGGTAATATCCAGAATGCAGGCAATTGGAAGCTGTGTCCATTCTGTGATCCAGTATTTACCACAGCAGGGGACCGAGGAGCTGTCACTGAGGTCACAGTTACACACACAAATGTGAAGAGACAACCATCTCAACACAAAGAGGCACAACACATTCAAATATATTGCAAATGCATCAGAAACACAATGTCATGTTAATCCATGTGTAAGAAAATGACTTTGATGCCCAGAAGTTGTCTTTGCCACCAAGGGGAATTGCAAATGGTGTCCTGCTGACATTTTTTCTATAAAAAGAAAAATCAAGAGGGGACTGAAGCACATGCTCTCTGCTGGGACAAGTTCAGAAAGGGAAAAAAAAAAAAAAGAGGCAATTATATAAGCCCAAATGTTTTGACAGATTAGTACAATTCCTCTATACCCTGAAGCAGCAATCTTGCAAAAAGCCTCTGAATGATTTTTGCCAGGTCTGCTGGCCAGTGGGAGGCTGTGGAAACACGTACACATGACCTTCAGCTTCAGCTTCCAGGCTGACACAAGACTGGGGGTGGACAGACATGATGCAGATTTAGGGAGCTGTTCCCCAGCCCAGTAAGTCACAAAGTTCCTATTAAGTCCACAAAACATAAATGTATATTTTTATCTCCTCATTTTTTAGTATAAGGATCAAAAAAACCTCCAAAACCCGTAAATGATTGGAGATGTTTACTAATGATTTTGGAGGTTTACTAACCTCCAAAACCCATAAATGAGATGTTTAGTTGTTTAGAGATGTTTAGAGATGTTTACTAAGGTCAGACCTTTACGTTGCTTTATGAACATTATGTCAGTGTGTTCCAACGTGCCTTTCCAAGGGGAAATGGAAGACACTGGTTTCCAGGAAGTGGAAAAGGCTTCTCAAAGAAAGCACAGGAGAGATGTTCTGTTCCAATCACCTTCCTCTCAGTTGGGCAAACATGAACAAACTTTTAATTTCCTCTGTGAATCAGCTGGGTGACTAGCTTGAGTCACCTAGTTTGCTCAAGCAAATCACAAAAGCCACTTTATGTTTAATCTGAGACTCTTCTCCCCACAGAACAGATCTGCCCTCCCATCCTGTGCACTGTGGGACCTGTCTGAAGCCAGACTGCTATTCATGAAGTGCACATGAACATAACATAAGCAGCACTGCTCTCAGGACTCCTTCACACTAGAGACAGATTTCTGAAGCTCTAGCACTGTTTACAAAACAAATAAGCCTCTGTTGTCTTTTATTTAGTGTTATTAAAATAAATACCTTGATAAATAGGAGCCAACAGGTAAAGCATGGCTCACTGTGGTAAAACAGAGTATGGAGGAATCTATTCTTTAAACATACTTTAATATTAGTGCTTGTTAACTTCTTTTAGCTCGCCCTCACTATAAAGGCAAAGCTGGTGACTCAGAGCACATAACTCCAGGAACTGCAGCTGTTCAGGTGATCCTGACACTGTTACATCAGCCTTGAAAGAGCATTATGGATTTCACCAGAGAAGCAGTTCCAGACATTGCCCCCTTCAGATCACCCTAATGAGCACACACTTCTGTATGTGACACAGGCCCCACTGAAATTCTTGTGCTAGTGTGTGTTTTATACTAAGGCCAATATTAATTGGAGTTGGAATGCAAATCTAGCATAAGGAGTTGAACTGAAATTCAAGCTTATGCTTAATGGATTCAACAAAGAATCATGTGTTTTTTCTTTAAAAGAAACAAACAAACAAAAGCAAAACACCCCCACTGAAAACAGGTGGGTTTCTTTTTTATTTTCTCCATCTTTTAAAATAAATGCTCTGATTCATTGTTCAATATTTCAAATTATCTGGAAATATCTGAGTACATGACCTTATCCCTGTGGGGTCTTTTAATTTGACATTTAAAAGCTGGTAATAAAGTATTTAAAATTATTTGCCCCTTAACTAAATGTTATATATTCCCACTTAGGCAAAGTCAAATTACAGAGTTGTATAAGGCACATCAGTTGCAAAATCTGATTCTGAAAATCAGTTCTTTCTTAGACTATGAGGTATGTTTTCTCAGTTGTAGGTCTTGGTTGACTTACATTTCCTACAAAATCAAGGCTAGAGACAATGGAGGCAGGCTCGAAATAAAATGAAATCTCAAAAAACACTTGCTTCCCTGAGTATCCTTGTATTTTCCCAGATATGGTAAGTTAAACCTCCATATTCAAGCTGCAAGTTTTAAAGTTGATATTACACGTAGTTTTAAATCCTTGAAAACAGAAGTTGGCTAAGGAAACTTTGACAGACCTTGAACAACAGCACCTCACAACTCCTTCATAATGCAACCTGACTGCTATTGATTTAAGGCTCCTCTGTATTCCACTTAGCTGGGCCTCTTCATTTGAGTTTCTTGTATTATCCTCATTAATTAAAATGGTTTTGTGGTGGCGCAGTGGTAGCTGAGCAGTACCTTCTGAATACCCAAGTCCTGGGCCCTCTTCAGTGCTTGGTTTCCATACCTGCTAATGATCAGGTTGCACTAGAGGGTACTTTTGCATCTGAACACTCCTGGGCCAGGAAGAAAAGGTGACAACACAGCTGATGTTCAGAGAAAGGGAGACTTCCTTTTGTCCCCAGAACTCTGCATTATTGGATAGAATATCAGAGCAAAGTGTTGGGAGCATGAAGTTTCTTTGCAGTCAGTGCTCTGCTGCTAAAGTTCAAAAGGTGGCAAAGTCCTACACCTGTCTGTGTCACTGGATGTTCATCCTTGTGCTGCAAAGTTTCCCAGTAACTGTGTCCAGCTTCCAGGGGAATATGGAATATCCCTGCTGAAGCAGTGCTCCCAGTGCATGCCCCTGCTCAAAGCAAACCCTTCTCTCCCAGCAGTAACTCCTGTGAGCCCTAAGCCATGCCAAGCAGCACAGGCACAGCATCCTGGATGCCACACCTAAAACCCCTCTGTAGCACTGTAAAATCCCCAAGGAGCACACACACAGCATCCTGGATGCCACACCTAAACCCCTCTGTAGCACTGTAAAATCCCCAAGGAGCACAGACACACAGCATCCTGAATGCCACACCTAAACCCCTCTGTAGCACTGTAAAATCCCCAAACAGCACAGACACAGCATCCTGAATGCCACACCTAAACCCCTCTGTAGCACTGTAAAATCCCCAAGCAGCACAGGCACAGCATCCTGAATACCACACCTAAACCCCTCTGTAGCATTGTAAAATCCCCAAGGAGCACAGGCACAGCATACTGAATACCACACCTAAACCCCTCTGTAGCATTGTAAAATCCCCAAGGAGCACAGGCACATCATCCTGAATGCCACACCTAAAACCCCTCTGTAGCACTGTAAAATCCCCAAGGAGCACAGGCACAGCATCCTGGATGCCACACCTAAACCCCTCTGTAGCATTGTAAAATCCCCAAGGAGCACACACACAGCATCCTGAATGCCACACCTAAACCCCTCTGTAGCACTGTAAAATCCCCAAGGAGCACAGGCACATCATCCTGGATGCCACACCTGAAACCCCTCTGTAGCATTGTAAAATCCCCAAGGAGCACACACACAGCATCCTGAATGCCACACCTAAACCCCTCTGTAGCATTGTAAAATCCCCAAGGAGCACACACACATCATCCTGGATGCCACACCTAAAACCCCCTCTATAGCACTGTAAAATCCCCAAGGAGCACAGACACATCATCCTGGATGCCACACCTAAACCCCTCTGTAGCATTGTAAAATCCCTAAGGAGCACACACACAGCATCCTGGATGCCACACCTAAACCCCTCTGTAGCACTGTAAAATCCCCAAGGAGCACAGACACAGCATCCTGAATGCCACACCTAAACCCCTCTGTAGCATTGTAAAATCCCTAAGGAGCACACACACAGCATCCTGGATGCCACACCTAAACCCCTCTGTAGCACTGTAAAATCCCCAAGGAGCACAGACACATCATCCTGGATGCCACACCTAAACCCCTCTGTAGCACTGTAAAATCCCCAAGCAGCACACACACAGCATCCTGGATGCCACACCTAAACACCTCTGTAGCACTGGAAAATCCTGCCAGGTGAGATCCAGGGGGAACTGTACAACCTCCCCACAAGCTCCCTGCACAAGCCTTTATCCCTTTTTATGGATGGCACATTATTGCATTTACCAGTGAGCCCTACCCCATTTTTCCAAAACTGAATGATGTAACTGTGAGTTCTAATGATTACTGAGTAAAATGATTTAAACAGCATTCATGAATAAGAATAGCATTCATTTCCCTGCTGCCATGAAACTGTCTTTGCTGCACCATGATAAGAACACTTCAAGTTTTGTAGGGTTTCTCTCCCCCCAGCAATGTGGAAGAATAACAGAAAGAATGAGAGGGGCAGCAAAAGAGTACTTAAGCAATAAATGTTCTTCAGGGTCATTGAGCCAATAAAATATAACAGCTGCCAAAAGATGGGGTTCACACTACATTTGATCAATTTTCTTTAATCCAATGAACATTCTGATGTTAGCATTTTTACAATATGTCCGTGTAACTTTGCTCGTATCAAAATGAGGATTTTTTTCATCAAAGCCTTTCAGTAAAGTGAATTAATTTTGTTTGAAGTTTAAAATAAAAAAAAAATGTATCTCAAGTGCACCGTATGAAAAGTCCCCAAAACAATGAAAACCTTGGTTTTATCATGCAATTTCACAGAATACTAGATGGAAAAAGGTGTTTGTTATCTTTAGCCACTTAGCTGCCTCTTTTAAACTACCTTGAAATTAGCAGGAAATGAGGATAAATCTTGGCTTTTAGCAAGATTTAGTATCAATTAGTCAACTGTGTCTGAGAAGCTTAATAGATAAAAATGTACCCTAAGAGCATTAAATAACCAAAATGCTCCAATAAATTTCCTAGCACATTCTAGAAAGAGGAATGTTATGCTACAGGAATTATTTTTCAAAATGCAGATAGCTTAATATACAAACTATTACGCAGCACAAGGATTTTCCACAATATACTAATTCCCTATAATACTGGAATTATTAATTTTCTGGGACACTTGTGATCATATCTGGTTAAAAAGTTGGCTAGGCTAAGCATTCATTTCCAAAAAATGGGGGCATCTTTTTACTCAATTCAAAGCTGACTGCAAGAGTAAAACCTGGAATTACTGTTCTAGAATGCTCTTCTAAATGACTATCACAGCTCTGATAGCACAGGAGAGGAGGAGGGTGCTTATATCCATCAGGAACAGCAGTTCTATGAAATAGTCTATTAAAGTCCATCCAGAAATGAAAACATGTTTCTAGGAAACAACTACTTTTAAAAATATTGATTTCCTTTCTTGTCTTCTTTCATTTAATTCTTCAAATCAGGCTGAAAAGTCTGAATAAAGATTCTGTGAACTCTGCTGTGTTTTATAAATAAAGGTATATTTTCACACTATCTTGAGACCTGAACAATGACATCATACACACAGGATATTTTTTGCTCATAGCTCTCTATTTTCAAATAGATGGAATGACAAGGAATATTAACTGTACTCCAGTTTCCACCTTCCCAGCTGCTGAGGTTGTCAAGAATTAAAAGATCCCATGGAGACACAAATAATCATCATATATCACTCACAGCTCAATCCAAAAAGAACCATTTTTAAGCACATGCAATTAAATAAATTCTAGCAAACTGATGGCTGCAATACTACTCCCTATCTTTTAGCTTTTCCTCTGGCAAATCTGCATTTGTCTAAAATTCTCTGCTGTATGTGTGCTGCCTATTAAAATAACAACTAACCTGTCAGAGGGGGCTAGAGGAGGAAGGAGTCTTGGACATTGTAAACTTTTCTTTACCTTGCAGAGGGATGAAATGGTGGCCAAGAAGATGCTTTGGGGAAAACAAAACAGAACAAAACGAAAAACAAAACCAAAAAAAACCCAAAAAAACCCAAAAAACCAAACCAAAACAAAAACCAAAAAAACCCAAAAAAATCCAAAATCCAAAAAACACCAAACCAACAACAACAACAAGAAGAACAAAAAAACAAAAAAACCCCCACAGAGATAGGGGAACGAGTAAAAAGCATCATATTAATTGTGGGCATAAATAACTCAATCTCATATTTCACCTCTGACTCAGATGAAAAGCTTTGAACTCTGTCTCCTGCACTCCAAGTGAAATCTCTCAACACTAGACTCAGTGTAATTATTTTTTTCTTATGAATTCTTCTGCCAAAGTTCATTTTATTTGGCTGATTCTGGGGGGAAAGAGAAAGATAAATACACTCTACAGTCCACTAGTGAAGGCGTTTGCTTGGGATAGAAGAAGAGAAGTGTTCAATTTCCCATCCCAACAACTATTTCAATATTTTTACAAAATACAGCAAGGGAAGAAAGTGATCAAAACCCCCTTCTTGAGCAGGGTGCTTGCCTTGGACACTGCAGATGTCACCTGAGAGAGCTACAGGCTATTTTTTCCCCTCCTATCCATAGTGCAGAACACACCTGCTTTCACAGGAACTGAGAAAATATTCTAATAATTTTTTGGTTGTTTTTCCCATGTGTAAAAATTCAAAATACAGGATATACATATATATATATTTTATATATATAATATAAATAATAATAATAAAAAAATATATATAATCTATTCTCAAATTATGTCTAAGAACTGAATAACAACAACCTTAGACTGTCTGCTCTAAATTATTTCTAGAGGTAGGCAAAACAGGATAATTAAAAAAAAATAATGGTTTCTGTCCATTTCATTAACATCTGGTAAACAATCCAATGTTAATGAACATTAGGTGTTTGGCAAAATCTGCTAAAATGCCATGAGAATATAAATTACCAAAACAAAGAAAATAATAAATAGATAATAAAATTAGAGTCATCAGCTCTGTCAGGGGACAGTTCTGCATTGGAAAAGGCCACTCAGTGAAGATTAAGGATAATTAAAGCAGAACTTTGCAAAGCAAACATTTCCTTGCACTGAGTCTGCTTTACAGGCACCTCAAAAAAGAGAAGGCAACATTCATTTATTCTATTCATTTATTCTATTCATTTATTCTACATCCTCTTTTATATACTTCCAGGTCACATCTGTGCTGCACCTCCTTTTGTAAGAGCAAAAGATTAAAGGAAAAATTGCACTGTTTATATAAAACACAGGAAAATATAATCCTATGAAATATAATCCTATGAAATCAAGAAAGGAAGAGAATATGTGGATATGTACAAGAATATATGGATATGTATATTCCTTTTCAGTTATCAGGTTTATACATTCATTTCTCAAAGGATTATGAGAAAACTCTGTATCAACTAAAAAGATCTGGACCACCCTTAGTCTCCCTATCTTTTCTTTTTTATTTTTTTCTAACAAAAACACATAAGAAAACCAAGTAAACCTAATAACAATCTTTCTACAGAAGACTGATCTTTTTTCTGTATCAAAGCTGTGGTCTAGAAATACATCAGAAAAAATGTTTTCAAGTGAGTTAAAAGTGTAAATGTTAGCAGCTAAAAATAGTGTAAAGGAAACCAAATTCTGAGACCCCAAGTGGGATTCTGGGAAGATTTTCTATTTTTCCTCTTTTCTTTCCAGTTTTACAGACAAACAGAAGTCTTAATAAAAGATGATGAACTTCAGCTTTGCAAGCCTCATCAGACACTGTAAATATTGTCATTTAATCTGTATTTAAGACACAACCCTGGGAAACAACAGAATGGAAAAAAAAGGAGGAGCTGTTAATAACATTTTCCTAGGAGAAACTGAACAAAACTAGAAATAAACAACAGAATGACCAATGTTACAGTAAAACTTGTGGTTCAATGAATGCAATTTTTAAGGACCCAGCACAGGGAAGCTGTATTGATACATCCCAGTATCATGCTGAAGAACACGTGGGTTTTTCTAGCTGGTGTTGCTTGTGAGTTCACTGGATTATTTCCCAACAAAAAATGAAAGCCATAAACACTCACATGGAGGATGGGGGCTGCAGAGGATTTGCTCCAACTATCAAATAACCAGCATCAGTTTTACTGACTGTAATTTGGTGCAGTTCCTCAGAAACATTTAGCACCTTGAATTACCTTTCTCAGCTACAGAGTGGCTGGTATTTAATGAAGTCTAGAAATATCCAACACAATGGGAACATCTCTAATAAACACATTTAGGACTATGCAAGTTCAGAAGCTTTAGGAGACACATAATGAAATATGGTCCTATAGTAATGTATTCTTTTTCACAGATAATATGTAGAAGAAAGAGAAGTTACTTCTACAGTAACTTAATAGTCTTTGAAATGCTGGTTGGGTATTTTTCTTTATTGTTTTCTAATTTATTTTGCCCCAGACACTGGATAGCAGTATGGCATATATTTACTGCAAGTATTTCAGCCAACACAATGACAAGTCAGCCCACTTTTACTTGAAGTCAACAGAAAACATAGAAATTCAATTTGCTGTTGTAGACCACAATAAACACACTGATTAAATTGCAATGGCTGTGAACTTTATAAGTAAATATTGTCATTCATAAAGGTAGGCTTCTCTATAAACATTCATGTTTGAATCAGTTGGGTACAACTGCATTTCTATCGGTAATCACAGATATTACACCTTCTGAACTGCATTTGGAAACACCCTCTTTACTCATCTTTGAACACAGAGCAAACTGCACCTGAAACCTGTGTCCATTTCCAAGCCAAAGCCAAATCAAATCTGCCCCAGCTGGCCAACACTACACTGCACTTAACTTCCTTGGAGTCACTTTCAAACGGCCAATTTAATTTTTCATATCTGAATTGACCTTTCTTTCTTTTGTGTTTGGTATTTTGTGTGGTTGTTGTTGTGCAATCTATAAAATGCAGCTATCAGATACCCTCCTGTCTATGATGTTTTCCTGAGATTTTATTCCCAACCTGTGTGGTGTTGCTTGCCCCTCTGTTCAAGCTCCTTCAGTGTTCAAGCCATGCACACCAAGTGATAAATCGAGCTATTTACCCCACTGGACATTAAACTCAACTTCCCTGGAATCTTTTAAGAAAATACATCCATCCTTAGGGATTTCAGCAGCAGCCCTGGTGTTCACCTTCCAAGATGCTGATGGGCCCCTGCTCTGTGCTCAGAACCATGATGAGTGTGGTTATTTGCATGTGCCTGTCAGGATCTCTGGCTGCTCAGAGTGACCCCAAGAAGAGTTCCTAAGTCTCTTTTCCCAGCTCAGCACTTGAAGAAGGGGTCAGGGCTCTTCATTTCTCGGTCTCAAGGTTGTTCATTGTTTCTTATCTATAAAAATTCTTTCTCCTGCCCTGCCAAGGTCCATCAACAGGACAGTTCCAGGCACTCTGCCTGCCCCTGGGGTGGGGTTATGTCTTTATACTAAAAACTACAATGTGTACAGTGTTTACAATTACTTCCCAATACCCATCACCTGTGTTAGACAGTGAGCTTCTACTCTAAACCAGTCCCAAAGTGCCACCATCACAGCAGAAGAGGGAGGCCAAGAAGAAGAAGAAGGAGAAAGGCTGGACACACCCAGTTCTCTCCCTCTTGCCTCCTGAACCCCCATACCAAAACTCTAAAATCTACCTTTCCACCCCATGATAACTTCACTATTATTCTACCTAAACTGTTGTGGCTTGCTGATCTTCATATGAGGTTGGTAATTTGCTCCACAGGTCACAATCAAACCCACAGGTGTTTTGGGCTCCATGCCAGGGTCTCTGAGCCCCCTGGCAGGGCTCCTGGCCATCCTGGACAGCCAGAGGGATGTGCTGGGTTCCCACATGTGCCCAACAATGTTTCTGCTAGCCAAGCAGTGTAAAAAGCAAATAAACACATTGGTACAGACCTTTAGGATAGCATGGAGTTCTCAGCAACCCTTCCCTCTGCCCAGAAGCTGCCAGGGGATGATGTGCAGCAGGCACCCCCTGGGAGCTCAGGCTCTCCTGGACACCACACCCCTGCCACGGGGCTCAGACACTCCCCAGGTGACAATGAGACTGCACAGCACACTGTGCCATACCCCCAGCAGCACAGCAGGTGTCTTGCTAAATGCAGTCAATACTCCTATGAATGCCATCAATCAGAAATTCAGAAAAGAACAGAACCAAAAGGTGACACCAGAAAGCTCTTACTGTTGAAAGCTTATGATAGCAGACAGTAAAGCAGCTAAAGAGGCACAGGTACAAGACATGGCAGAGACTTGGTTTCAAGATTCCTCTCAGGCTTTGATGTTTGAATGCAGACAAGACAGAATCTGAATAACATTCTTACTTAATCTATTAGAAAACTGTTTTCAGCAAAAATTGCTAATCAACCATAACAGGATTTTGAATCAGAATTAGAATCTTAGCAAATGAGAGCCCAAAAGAGAAAAAAGCCTACATGTCCAGATTAATAAGATTAGAAAAAATTAAAACAAGAGAGGTGTTGGTACAGTAGAACAAAACCCTATTATGCACCGTAATTAGATGTCAGCACATATTCTGTCAGCCTACATGCTAATTTTAATTTCTAGGGCAAACTGTTTTACATGTTTGGACATTTAAATTGATGCTTTACAGTCTAGTCATGAGTATCAGATCTGAAAATTAACCTCTTTTGACAAGCTATTATTTAGGAGTTGATTCTGCGACCACAAGTGAAGCATGTTTGGATCCAGCTGCACTGCAGTTTGGTGGGAAAGGGAATTTACCAGCCTGTCTGCTTTGAACAGAGGCAGGCACAAGTAACAGGTCCCCATTACTCCCTGTTAACTTTATTTTGTTTTCATCTGAGTATTTCAATGCACTGTCTATGTATTACATATGAATTAATTGTCTACACAGAAGTATGGTTCAGTTTTCTTGATATAAAATATTGATGATGATGATTTATAGCATCATTCAATGAAAAGGTACTCTGAGATGATGGTTGAGTGGCACTTTAATTTCATACAATAAAGTAAATTCCAGGGTGCCACTGGAGCAAATTTAAATAGAAGAAAATTATTCCCAAGCACAGGAAAACCAGTACAGTGTCATATTCTTTCATCCAAAACAGATATGAGCTCACAAGAAACTTGGGTTTAGCTTTATGCAAGAATTTGAAGTGATTTTAAAACAGTTTTGAATTTTGAATTTATGAATAATCATAAAAGATAAAATTATCAGTATTTTAAAAAGTAAAAACCAAAAGGCTGTTTAATGCTGAGGATCCTACACAGTGTTCATTTGAGAATTTCACAAAGGCACTGGAGAAACTAGTTTATTCTGGCTAATGAAAAATATACCTGCTAAAACTATACCTTTCATAATGAAAACTATACCTGCTAAAATATACCTTTCATAAAACCATCTATTAATTTTATTAGACTTATTATTTAATAAGTTTGTGATTTTATTTCATAAAGCTAGCCCCCATTGTTGTGTAGTTTCATGTGTGTGCACGTTTGCTGTTTGTCTTGAAAATACTGATTAGTCAGCCCAAGAGTCCTCCCAAAGTGCTCAAAAGAGAACAAACAGCAAAAATATATATTTACTATGTACTGCAATAGCTCTGAAGAATCTGGACTATTGTGGAAATGTGAGTTGTATTCCATCTTCAAATACCCAGGACATGCCAGCTAAGTTTCACTTCCCAAACCAATTTATTGGCAATAGAGCATGAACCAGGATGAAGACAGCTTGATTTATATCAAGCTGAGCTTATGGCATTGACAAAAAAATCACAAGAAATCCTGAGGTGCTTTACTTGTAAATTAAACAAGTGTATCCCAGAACACTTGTCTGCAACACACATCAAATGCTGCACACTCAGTTTCAGGTTATTTTATCTTTCATCCTAAAAACCAATATGCATTTCCCTTATGGAAAAAGCAGAACTCAAAAGCAGACAACCAGTCTGCAGTGATGGTTTGTATTCTATTTCTGTCCATGTAAGAAAACAACTCCAGTCAAGAGTTAATTATCCTTTCACACATAAAAAGAATCTTCATTATATGACACTATACTAAATCTCAGAGAGAGGTAATTTATAGTAGATGGTAAAAATTGATGATGGCTCATGCCCCAGGATGTTGTTTTGTTTCTGAACCTAACTGGAAGCCAGAGCAGTGGAAAAAAACCCTGGAAAAGTAAGAATTTAGGAAAGAAAACAGGTGACAATAAAGCAGATTATGTGAACTGAAAAGTTAAAATCTAGATCAGTGTCTGGCTTTACTCTGGAACCTTAAATTGTTCTAGTTTGAATTTTAAAGAATTTGTACATATACAGATATAATTTATAGTGTTCCAAGTGTCCTTTCAAGGTCACCATCACAGAAGTATATTTCACCATAGTCTTTGACATACAGCTACTCTTAAATAAAAAAACTGTTTCAAAAGGGAAAAAAACCCAACTCAAACCAAAACAAAAAACCAAAACCCCACAAACAAACAAAACCCCTCCAAACAAACAAACACCAAAACCAACAAACAAAAATACCCAAACACAACAAAACAAAACAGCACAAACATTGGTCTGTACAAGAGTCTAAGACTATCCAAACAAACTTATTTGAATTATTCCATACCATGAATTCAGTTGTGGAGGCAATAACCTAGCTTCTAAGAACAATGAACATCATCTCAACAACAATAATATTTTATACCAATTGTGCCTGTAAAGAAAAAGAAATTCTATTCCATCCAAAGGCTGCAATATTCAGGGATTTGATATGAGAGGATTGAGCCACTTTTTCTCTCTCCCTTCTAAGCACTCAGAGTGAGGAGTTTCCCATCTACCCCTGCATGAATGGCAGAATTTCTGGCATGTTCTGTTCCTCAGCTGCTCAGGAGGGCTCTCAGGCACAGGAAGATTTCTCATCTCTTGCACCTTGTGGCTCAAGCTTTCACTCGCACCTAATGCTGTGCCTGCTCATTTTAAATTAACTCTGATTCTGGGGCACAGGTAGCAGAATATGTTTTTAAAAAGCTATAACACCAATTGCCTCTGAATATAACAACATTAAGGGAAAATTGCTTTCATCACTTCAGGGCACTTTCTTTTGGATCATTATGAGAATTATCTTATTATGTTAATGTTTTGCACTGAAGTTCTAATCCATTGAGGATCTCTGGAGTGATACTGAAAGGAACAAACAATTAACTACCAGCTAGAAACATTTAGATATGAGGCAGAAATGAGAAGTTCTGGGAGAACAGTCCCCAAAAAATTAACAAATCCATTTATATTGATTGAAGCAGCAGAAACGAGAGGTTTTTCTCTAGCCTCCCATGAAATAGAACTTTACCCATTGAGAAATATATCATTGGAAGTAGAGGGAGAAAACACCTTTGAGAATTAAATATTAGAGTTTTTGCTCTGCATTTTATAAAATATCTCATCATTTCAGCCCTGATTAGACCAATAAAGACACCATGGAAGTAATAAAGCTCTGAATGAAACATTGGCACAGTTACTAATTAAGGATTTTGGGGATGAAGATATTTTTTCCCCTCCATCAAGCTCCTCAAACAAAACCAAACATACACACACAAAAACACATTCAGGGAAAAAATAATTTATTTCCTAGCAGCCTAATCTAGAACTGGAATCAAGTTCAACAAAACAGAGAAACACTCATGTTTTAAAGATTTTTACCACAGCATTTCAAAGACCTGTGTAGGAGAAAAATTCTGCAGAGCCCCCAGCAATTTTGTTTAGCTTAAAGAAAAGCACCAGAGCATTGCCATGAATAGGGTAACAGAGTTCAAAGTCCTGTATACAATATATAGGGAAACTACTTAATTTTGACACCAGCTGTTTTGAACTCCACTGCAATAGTGGGTACATGATTACGAGTTGTTTAATTGAATAAAGACGGGCTTGTAGTAGAAAAAGAAATGGCAAATAATTATGTTCATTTAATTCACTTGGGATTCAGCTTGTTTTCTGCTTCTTTGATATTAATGAAAAGAAGTCTAATTTGTTCTACATGGCAAGTGCTGTAATTTAGATGCTTATTAATGCACAGTTCTGATAGCAGCTCTCTGAGAAATGTAGTTTTAAAAATTATTAGGGGATGGGGCTTTTTTCTTTTCTCTTCTTTCCTTGTTACTTGTGGAACTTTTTCCCACTGAGTTGGTAAGAAGCACTGGTGGCTGGGTGCTTGAGACAGCAGGGAGGGGGAACTCCTCTGGTTTTTGGGAGTTTTCTTTCGGGGCACAGAGATCCCGTGACAATAGAGGCAGGGAATGGACAGGGCTGGGGAGGGCGGCCGGGCTGTCGCTCACTGCGGGGACAATTCAGCGGCACCGCTGGAGCTCAGCCCTGAGGGACCGAGCACCGTCTGCTCCAGGGCCCGGGAATGCGGAACCCCGAGTGCCCCGGGAATCCGGAACCCCGAGTGCCCTCTGGGAACCCTGAAGCCCCAGTGCTCTCCGGGAATCCTGAACCTCGAGTGCTCTCTGGGAATCCCGAACCCCGAGTGCCCTCTGGGAATCCCGAACCTCGACTGCCCCGGGAATGCGGAACCCCGAGTGCCCTCTGGGAATCCCGAACCCCGAGTGCTCTCTGGGAACCCCGAACCCCGAGTGCTCTCTGGGAATCCTGAGCCCCGAGTGCTCTCTGGGAACCCCGAACCCCCAGTGCTCTCTGGGAACCCCGAGTGCTCTCTGGGAACCCCGAGTGCTCTCTGGGAATCCCGAACCCCGAGTGCTCTCTTGGAACCCCGAACCCCCAGTGCTCTCTGGGAATCCCCCGAGTGCCCGGGAATGCCAATCCTCGCTCTCCCTGCCCTGCTCGCAGCCGGGCCCCGCTGTTTCTCTGCTCCTGCTCTGGGTCTCCCCAGGCCGCCGCCGGCCCCGTCCCGCAGTTGCAGTCCCCGCAGTGAAACCGCAGCTGCCCCGCGCCCCCAGCCCGGGCTGTCGCTCGTTCCCGCCGGCTGTGAGGGAGCTGCACCCCAGGGGCAAGGGCCTGCAGTCGAGAGGAGTTACCGGGCCCCTGCTTCTGCTTGTTGTTAATGCCACGGTTACTGGTTTTTGTTTGCCTTGTTACACATACTGGTAAAGAACTGTTATTCCTATTCCCATATCTTTGCCTGAGAGCCACTTAATTTCAAAATTATAATTATTTGGAGGGAAGGGATTTACATTCTGCGTAAGGGAGAACTTTCTGCCTTTCCTAGCAGACACCTGTCTTTCAAACCAAGATAGATTTTAGCACCCAACATTGGGGCTCGTGGGCATCGAGAGAAAAAGGGGGAAAAAGGAATAACAGTTCTTGAGTAATTTCATTTTTGTGTGCTGGATATAGAAACCTCGTTAGGTATCACCATGTGGTCTACCTTACCCTGGTTTGGGTGGCACATGGTCATGGCTATATTTCTCCCATTTGCACACCCTTATCTAAACATGGTTCCTATAACCAAGGCTACTGTGGCTGTTATCCAGTTTGCTTTATGGCTTAATAAAGTGAAGAATTTATAGATTTTTATCTTCCTCTGAAAGGCAGGCACATGGATTCAGAGCTATCACACACTAACTGTATGTTTTAGGGTTACTTTAATAATGGTACCTACTGTGAGGAAATGACACCAGGGAAATTTTCTCCCAACCCTTTAACCATTTCTTTGTGTCTGCCCCACCAGTTTTCGAAGGGTTCAGATCCACTCTAAATGCTAATGATATCATACAGTAGCTGGTACTGATGATATGCCTGTTCTATTTAGCATTTAGAGAGAAGGGGAGAGTAACCTGGATAACCACCCTGACACCTATCCCAGAGACTAGGGATGCTACCACAGAACCTGACACAGCACCAGAGCCTAGGGATGCTGCTGCTGCTGCCCCAGAGCCTGACCCTGCCCCACAGCCCACCTCAGAAATGAACCACCCAGACTGGGTGCGGGTTCTGGTGAAGGAGATACGTGAAATGGGCCAGATGCTGAAGGAGTACATTTCCCCAGCTGGTGGGAAACCCTCCCCTTGCCTCAAAGAGGGAGAGTCTGATGGTGCAGCCACTGAACCCACAGATGTTCATGTTACAACAGTCCAGCACAACTCCTCCTTGCACCCCAACTACCGGTGCTGGGGTGGATGTTTAAAGGAAAGGTTCCTCTGCCCAGCACGCCACTGATGCCACATGAAGCAAGTGGATTGCTCTTATCATGCAGCGTGTCAGATATTGGAAATCTGAATCACCCTGGGATTTTGGAGATAGTTACAAACTGGCTGGAAGGTGAAAACTTTGGTCTCACTGATGAAGAGGAGCAGGAACAAGTGACACAGACTGAAGAAGCCCCTCCATATAACCAACTGCCACAGAGGAAACACGCTACGCTCTTTTCACTGACGGTTCCTGTCGCATCGTAGGGATGAACCAGAAGTGGAAAGGCCTCAGAAATGAAATTTAAACAATAATTATCTGCTGCTGTGGAATGCAACAGGTGCATCTGGGATTGGTCTCGTGGTTGTTTTTAATTAATGGCCAATCACTGTTCAGCTGTTTGGACTCTCTGTTCAGTCACAAGATTTCATTACCATTCCTTTCTATTCCTTTCAAGCCTTCTGATGTCTCCTTTCTTCTACTCTTTTAGTATAGTTTTAATATATAATTTTCTTTTAATAGAATATATATCATAAAATAATAAACCAGCCTTCTGAAACATGGAGTCAAGATTCTCATCTCTTCCCTCAACCTAGGACCCCTGTGAAAACCACCACAGAGCACAATCAAAACCTCCTTGGAAAAATATTATTAATTGGCTTTGTCCTGATTATTTTAAAGCTATCATGTCTGTTCTAACCAGGACCATCCTTTTTGACACTGCCTGCATTCCTGCCTCCCAAGGAATACTTCTGTTATTTCTAACTTTTTCTGCTGCATGTATAGAAGGTGTGTTGCAGGCTTTGTAAATCTTAGCTGCACCACAGGTTTAAATACCTATACATATAGTAAAAAAGGCTTCAGGCTAGATGCATAGACCACTCTCATCATGCTGGCAATGAAGCTGGTGTATTTCTAGACACTGAAACTTGTTTTTAATAAGTGCTATAAACTTTTAAATTTTGTTTCTCAAACTCCATTCTATTCCAGCTAATTGTCTAGTCTTCTATCTGCTAATTAGCTGCAAGTCAATAACCAAAGCTTCTGTCAACATGATTTGAATTTCAGCTATAGAGTAATGAAAATTCATTTCCACTAGCACACCTTAGAAATTCTTCCAATTAGCTGCTTTTTGTCCTGTTTTATCCCTGTGGGATGAATACTTATAGTCCTGAACTTTATTTGTTGCTGCACATATATAACCAGGATTATTTTCCAAAAGCCGATTAATGTTTTCTTTTTATAAATCACACCTCATCTATTTCCAATAGGATGGCTGCCCTTATAATGTTAAGCAATTAGCATCTTGAACAGCATTTTGTAATAAAACTTAATTTGCAATAATTATAATGTAACCAAAAAGAAATAGTTATCATTAGATACCTACAGGCATTTTGCTTGGATGATAAAATAATGAAGCCATCTATAAATGGTTTCCTCTTCAAAGTAAAGATCCAACATACAGACTCTTCAAAATAATATATCAAGACAATATATTTTAAAATTGAAATATGATTAAACTTTAAGACACAGTCCAAAACTGCAAAGAGAACAAAAGCATTTTTTCTTTTCCTTATTGCAAATGTTCAGAAGTCTGAAGGCAAAATTTATAAGATAATACCAAAAAAAATCACTTTTTGGTTTTAGATTTCTCAGAATTCTTTTTTTCACTCATGTTAGATCTTGCAATGGCACAAGACATACAAAATAGGTTCTAAAATGTCTTTTCCTGTAAATATAAACACATTGGACCCATTTCCTCCTTAATTTGCTGGCTTTAGCTATGGGTCCTTCTGAAAAGATTTTTTTTATGGAATGCTGCTAAAGAAGACAGGATTTACTGAAGGAAGAATAGGCCTATCAAAAGCATTATTTTCCAGGAGAAAGAAAGTAGGAAAGAAAAGACTGGAAAAGCATTTTAAAGCTACTTTATTGGACAGTAGTTTTGCTCTGGGTTCACTGCATTACATGATGAGCATTGTGATGCCATTTTAAATGTTGCCTTGTACAAGCAAGGCTGAACCTGCCTCCAAGAGATTTACCTGTCCATAGTATTTGTATAGAGAGAAAATTGTACTAATGCCCATTTTTGGTCAAGAAAGAGATGAACTTCCAGGTGTAAATCATACAGGGTGGAGACCTTGCTGTTCTCTTTGTACACTGAGCTCAGAGGGGACAACAGAAGCATTCACAAACTTGAAGAGGAAAAGAAGGGTTATAATGAACTTAGGTTTCCCTCTGACAAATTACACCAGATGCTTCAAAAGTAAGTGGAAAATTTGAAAAGAAAACAAGCAGCACATGAGACTATTCTCTTCAGAGAACAATAAGGATATTCACTATGCCAGTATCTCAGTTCTGGGCAGAAGTTTGTAATTTTCAGCTGTAAGCCCTTTATGTCAGGTCTCCAACAATAAATCATGAGCAGCCTGCATCCAGTGCTTCACTAAGCTCTGATAAATTCCTAAAAGGGTTTCTGGGTGCTTCTAGATACTGCACTGAATATTCCCCAGCAGCAACCGACATCTGTCATTGCACTGATTCAGTGCCATTAGAATTGTGGTAAACAGAAGGGGAGAATATTAATTTGAAATTTGCTAATGGACACATATCTGGGTAGATCAGAGCTGGGCAATCACCAATCCTAATAAATTTAACAAGAGCAAGTGCAGACCTCTCTACCTGGGACGGGATACTTCCAATTATAGGTACAAATTGGAATACTTCCAATTATTATACTATCCAATTGGATACTCCCAGTTATAGGTACACACTCTCTAGTGTGTACCTATACTAGAGAGCAGTGCCATGTACAAGATCTGTTGAACACAAGTCACCAGTGGGCCCTGCTGACACAAAAGGGCCAACCTATCTTGCACTGCCAGCTGGTCAGGGGACATGACTGCCACAATCTGCACTGCTGCAGCCACACCTCAAGTGCTGGCAGCACCTCTGGGAGCCAAAAAAACCAAAAAACTGCTGTAAGAGTGTCCAGAGGATGGCATGACTGAAAAATAAAACAGTACTTAACAGATTCTCATAGCAAAGGATTGTTTCTCTCACTCTTAAGGATTAACATAACCCAAAAAGGACTTTGCCACTTTTATCAAAGAATAAAGATCCTCTGCATCGAAATACAGAAGTATTCTAAAAGCAGAAGTCTTTAAACACCTCTTTGTGTTACAGAATATGATGGCCCTCTGCTGTAGAGAGAAAAACTATCAAGAAGGAATTGAAGACAAAAACTGATTGGAAAGCAATCCTAGAAAAATATTACCTAAACAGCAAGCCTTTGATAGCAAGTCAACATTTCTAGAACACAGAAGAGTCCATTGGGTCTGAAATAATACAAATGTGAGCAAAGGTCTCCTAAATTCTGCTCTGGATGATTTGAAGGAGAAATGAAGACTGTTTTCAGATTCCACCCAATTTCAAATGTGTACACAGTACAGAAAATACAACTGGGAATGTTCCTAAACAAATCTTCAGCACTTGGCCATCTATGCTGTTGATAATGCCTTTAAAATATAAATCATGATATAACAAACATTAGTTCCTCTAGGATTCTCTTCAAGACACTACCTCACACAGCCCAGTGGGGTTTAATTTATCTCAGTCATCTTTCTAAGTTAAGTCACAGGTCTGTCAAGTGTGCCTCCCAATCAGGTCCTTAGATTACTCATATGATTAGAGTTAGGGCCAGAAACAAGACTCTTGGCATTCCAGTTATGACTAGTTGAGGAAATTGATATTGGCATTTTCAGCATCATTTGCTGTTTCTCCAGTGAATTACTTTCCTGTCTTTGATTCTCCTAAAGAAATTTCAACCTTGTGGGAGAATAAAAGTAATTTAAAAACCCGGCAAATTTAACTTCAGGCAGAGTCTGAGCTTCCTGTTAGAATTAATGTACCTATTGATCTGTTAAAATAATAAACTAAAACTCACAGTCTGTCACAGAAAAGAGTAAGGTGTTTGAGGTCAAACACTAATTTACCCTTTAATGGAGAGGGGTATGGGGTTTCTTAAACCACATATAGGTTAACCTGGCAGCTTTCCAAGATAGGATGAGAAAAATAAGTAGGAATAATGTCAGGAATACACAGGGAAACAACTGGTCATATTAAACCATTTTTTTTCTTTACACAGACTGAACTTCCTGTAATAATACAGAGATGATGCAAAACATTCATTCTTCTCAGGGACACACGTTAAACTGCCTAGTGACAAGGCTTTTCTTTCAGACCATTGTAGTCAACAAAGTTTATTTAAAAGTAGTCTTAATTCTCAATGTGAATTAAGTCTTAATTCTCAATGTGTTCACCTTCTGTGAACTTCTGTCCTTTTCCCCAGTCTTTCCTCAATACAGCTGCAGCTATTACACAAGTTGGGAAGAAAAGGTCTGCTTCAGATTTTCAATATCAAAGACAAAACAAATCAATTCTAATTTTTCAGGAGATGAAACCACTGATGCAGAAGGTCATTAAATACTGTCTGCTTTTCAGTGGCACTGGAGCCAAGAATAAAGGACCTTACAAAATGACAATCACTGAGATTGAGAGGATGAAGAGAAAGGAAAAGTTTCTGCTCAGGAGGGGGCACTGAAGAATAGATTTACAAGAGGGACATCCTCTTTATTAATCCCATAATCCCTGATTATATCCACTGAGTACCTGGGTGCTCTCCCAGTGATGCTGATCCTTACACAGTATAGGAATTTATGACCCAAAATTCCAAAACAAAATTAATCTTTTCTGCCAGCTGTCCTCCTCTAGCATCACTATGTACCTGTAGCTTAATTTCAAATTTAAAAAAAACTGCTAACAAACAAACTGATATTTTCATTTCAACCAATTCAGTCATGTTTCTTTCTGGTATCTTACACTATGGAATTTTATCACAATAATTACCACAAAAACATATTCAAAACGATCAAAATTCACATATGTTAGACATATGTCAAATGGAAGCAAAAACATATTGCATAGATGAAACCCAAAACCAATATTAAACAAAAGAACAGGAAATCTGAAATTGGCATCTATGATTTAGGCCTGACACTGGACCACAGTCTGCAAAGATGGCACACAGCAATTTACACATTAATTCTTTCTGCATCATTTGGAAACCCTTATCAGCACAGCTGCCAGTCCCTTTGTCTTGTTGGGTGCTTCATGATGCCCCTGAATTTTTATTTCCCTGATCAAAACTGCTTGTGTGATTGTATTAGATACTCGTCACAATTTTAAGTCAGACCTAAAAATATTGGTTTGGCTTACCTTCCCTTTTTTTGCTCATTTTCTTTCTCTACCTAGTCTCTTTCCTTTTATTTTTTAGTTGCCTTTTGCTTAGCAAGTATTGGGTTTATCCAGACAAGACCATTTTTCACTGAGCTTGTGACCAATGAGGCAGTCAAGAGCATTGACCTAAACAGTTCAATGTTCATTCAAGTTTGTCAGGTCACAAAATTCCTGGTAAGAATTTGAGCTGAGCCCATGTTTCTGCAGAGGCAGTACAAAGGCAAAAGGCTGAATGAAAAACAAACAAAAAGGACTTTTTTTCACTTTTATTATTGGTTTCCTCTCCTCTTCCCTGCATTCATCTCCTTTTCACATAAAAGAAACAGGCTTGACTTCAGTTATAGCTTCTGCCCTTCTCAAATAACTCTATTAACTCTCTCTTAGCCAACCATGCCTACAAGGAACATTTTTTATTATCTCAAAATAGATTGTGTCAGTTGTTGTTACAAACAGCAATTCCCTTTTCTCCTGAATCTTTGGAATACATTTAAAAGAGCTGCAATCATGCACTGCCCTTGGGATTAAACTGGCCACTGTACACTCCAAACTGCAAGCCCTGCTTTGCTGGCCAGTGGCATAGCGCAACTGTCTTGCTCTGTATTTGTATTCAGTGTTGCTCCCTCCAAAACAATGCTATTTCCCTAATGCAACACTGTGTAAATTAATTTGCCACATCTACACATTTAAACCAGGTAACCTGGTTTCTTTTCCTAAACTCACCATATTCCACAGACTGAAAGCAGAAATGCATAGTCCAATATCGAGTTAAATGCTTTATCAGGCTCATTAGTCAATACACACATTCAGTCCCAAAGTTCATGGAAATTAATGTGAATGAACTGATTCTCATATGTGGAGCTAGTAATAACGAGTGTTACTGAAACTACAGTTGTTAACAGAACTGTAATTAGGATTTTAACAATCAGAGTTACTATCTAAATTTCAACAGTCATCTTTTATGGTCATGTTAATTAGGAGAGCATTACAAGGTAAGCAGTACCATATGCTTTCAGTGAAAAATTATTTTGTGAAGTTATCTTGCCTTCAGTATATTACACACACTCTTGAAAAGTAGCCTTTCTTGCAAGCAACCTGCATGCTATCAAACTTATGTAATATTTTAAGCTTTTTAAAATGTAAAGAAGAATTTTCACAGGCTCAATATTTAATCAGTGCTGAAATCTTGAGAGCTATCCCTGTATGGAAATGTAATCTGAAACAGAGCCCTGCCCTGAGCAGAGCTGCTCCCTCAGTTTGGGTGTGTGAGTGCACCCAGGGACTGCCCCACGCTGCTCTGGGGCTGGGGACGTGTCCCAGGTGGCACTGTCACCCTGATCACAGGGGTCTCAGGTTGAGGGAAGAGATGAGGATCTGACTCCATGTTTCAGAAGGCTTGATTTATTATTTTATGATATATATTACATTAAAACTATACTAAAAGAATAGAAGAAAGGATTTCATCAGAAGGCTGGCTAAGAATAGAAAAAGCAGGAATGATAACAAAGGTTTGTGGCTTGGACAGAGAGTCTGAGCCAGCTGGGCTGTGATTGGCCATTAATTAGAAACAACCCCATGAGCCCAATCCCAGGTGCACCTGTTGCATTCCACAGCAGCAGATAACCATTGGTTACATTTTGTTCCTGAGGCCTCTCAGCTTCTCAGGAGGGAAAATCCTAAGGAAAGGAATTTCCATAAAACATGTCTGTGACATACACTTATGTTTTTAATGTTTGATTCAAATAAGAGCCAACAGCAAATTTTTAATCAGTTTGGTAAATTTCATTTTTGAAGGCTTATGATTGTGCTCACTTTAAGGTCTTGAATATAAAAAATTATTCATTAATTTTAGTGATTTTAGGTATTTCAGCTCAGAAAACCATTCTGTGAACTTAGAATTGCACTCCCACCTGCCAAGATATGAGCAAAAATGCAAGCCTTTTGTAGAATGAAGAATTTAGCTGAATGCTTTCCTCTGATACAGAATATAACTAAGCCCAGAATACTGAAAGTATGCTCAGGGTGTACAATAACATCAGCATTTCAGCTTCAAAAAAGGCCTCTGACCTTCTCTTTCATACCTGTCCCTTTCAGATCCAGAGAAATCGGCCTAAATATTCTTCTGACCCCACCTATTCAGCCTGGCTGCAGGATCAGGGTCACATAGATAGAATTGACAGAAAAAAAAAAAAAGAAAACCTTTATTCCACCAGATACTGCAAGAAAAATATGCTGCACCTCCTTGAAGGAAATCTGTCGATTCTGTTTAGGGCTTATTATCAAATAACATCAGGAATAAAAGTGGATGGGTTTTGTCACACAAAGGGCATGGCAGCATCCTAGGTGTGCACTGCCTTTGCATGGTTTTCTCACCACAGAAGCCATGCAGATTTCTTTATTCATGCAGAGCTTGGAAACAGGAAACACAAATTAGGTTCCCAGCTAGGTCACTAGTAAAATGAAGACATGGTACCCTACATCTATTTACAAACATACAAATCAAATACTAAGAGAGAATACTAGGAACAATATCTTCATCTCCCAGTGTTTTGAACCTCAGAGAATTTTCCCCATTCTTTTCTGCATTATGAATTCTACTCTTCCATGTCTAGTATCATGGAAGGGTAGAATAGATGTCTTCTCTCTTTAGGTTTAATTGAAAACAAGCTCTCAAACCACTTTGAGCCTTTTTTATCTCGCCCTACTTTGGGATTGAAGCTTCCTTAGTTGAAAAATTTGGCTTTTAAAGCATTCCACAATACACCTATACCATAGTGAAGATTTTATTTTTAAGGTTTTATTTTTAAGGTTTAACTACCATTCAACAGCAGTTCCTACACCAATGGAGTTTCAGTCTCTAGATGCTTCCAGTGACTTAGTTTCATACATTTCAAATACAGTCAACCTGGACATAATTTCCAATTAAAAATAAAATCATAATGTGAATTTCATATTCACATAAGACCAGTGGGGAAAAAAACAAAACAGGAAAACCACAATAAAACCAGGAAAGATGATACCTCTGAAAGCAATATCAAGGTTTTTGCCTGACCTAGAAGCATTTTAAACATACACATTTCATTTGATGTGAGCATGGAAGTATTTTCAGTTCCACAAAATCTCTTTAAAGTTAATATAAAACTTGGAACCACTTCTAGGTTTCTGGACACACAGGAAAAATGCTTATATTCCTCTTTCTGCATTTGGCAGGGGAAGTCCTCAAGAACTATAGTTTGGCAAAAATAAGAAAATGTCACCCAAAGTATTGATGAAAAAAGAAAAGAAGGGCCTAAACCAAAACAATCTGGGCTGCTGCATAGAACACAAGATCAAAGTGGTTTTCCAAGTGCTCCATGGGAGGCCAACTGGAGAGGAGAGGCCACACTCTGAGCTCTATGTCCTGAAAAATGCAGCATCCATGTCACTAGAAAATCACTGGAGATTCTGACAGTTCAAAACCTGCTCTTCTGTGTGAATATCCTTTATAAGATTTACAAAGCAGTTATAAACTACTGCTTTTTTCCTTAGGATTTCTTTTGTGCTTCTAAACTCCCAGTGCTTACTGTCATTTCAACTTTGCTTACCAATGCTTGCCCCACAAGTAAGTCTACACCTGAAGAGATCTACAAGAAATACTAAAAGAATTTTAACAACCTCATCACTGATACATTATATTTGCTGGATGGACAGCATTCAGATACTTTCTACTTTAGAAGTCAGATCTGTCCATAACACTTGCTTGCTTTCCCTGACATTAACAGTATATATTTAATTTCCCAGCTATTTTGAAAACATACAGCCACAGCTGTTAAGTTGTAACATCAAGAGCATGCAGTCAAGTGTCTTTGAAGAAAACAGCAACACATTTTTAAAAGGAATACAAAAATCCAAGCTTGCATACTTAGTACTTAAAGAAAAAAAAACAAAAACCCCAAGTTTTAGAATTTAAAACAGTAAAACTAAGATGCAGAAGAAGGATACAGAAAGTAAATACAAGTTGGGGGAACAGGATGCTTTAACCTAAGGCACCTTTCACATAATCTTAAACAAGATTCTGCAGCAAAGTACTGCTAAGAGATCATTAGGGATTAAGTCAGCATCATGCTACATTTCACTGAAATGCAGCCACCTCTGGGATAAACACAAACATCAATTTAAAGAGCACATCCTCTGCAAAGTAGTTAAAAGAAGTTTCCAAAATTGCAGTGACACAGCAGCAAACTGAGCTTATTTGGCCGACCACGTACATCCTTACAAGCCTCAGCACTGATTATGTGTGGTAAATTTGTTTTTATTGGGCAGATTCCTGGGACAGCAGAAAGGAAATAAATTATGGGATTCAGTTGTGGCTGTGTCATAAACCAGGGGGACATGAACATCTCTGAAACCAGGAAGGACTGGAAGCCCTGAGCACCTCCAGCTGTCACACCCAGTGGGGGACGATCATTTATTTTTATATATATATATATATATATATAATATATAACATCTATTTTTATATATATATTTTATATATATATATAATATATAACATATATTTTATATATATAACATATATAATTGTTTATGATATATACTTATAATAATTATATTTTCATTTTTATAATATAGTATAAATAATTATAAATAATATATTTTATTATATATATATATATATATATATATATATATATGTATTTTATCAGTTGTGTGTAGTTTGCCTGAGGAAACTTTGCCCCAGGACTTTGGAATAGACTGAATCTATGATTGCCTGCATCAGACACCTGAAGCATGTCCAGGGCACAAAACTATAGAGGTATGTGCAGAAATACTAGTGCTGGAAATAGGTATGGTATGTATGCATCATTACCCTAAAAACCCAAAGGTGGCCCTTGTAACCCCATTTTCCTCTGCTACACTGAGAAACCACCAGCACCCAACTCCTGGCACACCATCACACTAAATATTGCTATAAAGCTTCATTAGAAATTCAAAGAATGCAAATTGTAAGATAATTTGTAAATGTTCCTCCCTAATTTTAAAAGTGCTACGCAGCAGCACTATGAATTATACAGGTAAATCTGGGCTATAGCTCAAGGAGAATAGACAATATGTTTACATAATTCTGTTCAGATCAATAAGGCTTGAATAATAACTAAGCCCATAAGGACATAAAGAGACTTCAGGGAATTTACTTTTACTATTAAGGAACTGCCTTTGCACCTAATTTAGACATACAATAGACAAACTATTACAAATCTGGGATTCTTGTTAATTGTTTTGTTATATATTTAACATTTGTAATGGCTCTCACAAGTCCAAAATTAATAATTGATGATCCATTCTTTGGAAAATAACCTAAAGTATTTAAGATATGTATAATTTGCCCATACAGATGTATTTTCTTTTTAATGCAGTATTTTCTGAACTGCCACAGGAGCATCTTAATTTCATGTCCAACATTTATTCTCTGAGATAAAGAGTAAAGCATTAAAAGCAATAGGATTAAAAATGTATAGATAAATAATACCTCTTACACTGCTTCCTAATATTAGCAGTATATAGCAGAGAAGTGTATTAAAAGGGGTAGGTTACAAATAAAATCATTACAATTAATAATTTTAATTGTTCAGTTACATATTCCTTTAGGATTCCATAAAGCACACTGATGTACAGCTGAACTAAACCTAAACATCCATTCTGTGTCAACCTTCCTATTTTTCAAGGTTATTTATTTTTTTTTTAATTAGTGCCAGAGTTAATTTACAGAACAGGACTCAGAGGAAGATGCTCACCCCCTAAAAAACCCCAGACATTTGTTCTCACACCTGATGTGCTCAAATTCTCCACAACTCCTGCAACCACAATCATTACTACCATTTTTGCACATTATAAAAGTAAAAAATTGCCACTAAGTATGATCTAGAAACTCAGCAGCCTCATCTATTTTGTTGTTTTGCTTCTTCTCATCCTAAAGATTCCAACTTTTATTCTTCCCCTGCTCATATTATGCATTTGCTTATGGCAATCTGAGTCTGCTTTCCTTTCAGGGATTTTTACTGAGCAGTCAGTTCCTCAGTACAGGAAATTTGCAGAGTTCCTGCCTCTCCTGGCTCACTGGGATGTTCTGCCCACCCAACACCCAGCTCATGGCAGGGAAGCAAAGCAGCTCCTCACCTGCTGCCTAAAGCCAGCACCTGAAGGGGTTTTTGGCAGTCAGTGACACCATGAGCCACATGCTGCTGAAACTCAGGTTTCTTAGAAGAAGCCTTTGGGCCTTGTTTGAGATACCATCCCTGAAGTACTGCTGATGTAAATCTCCCTAATTGACAACTGGCAACACACAAATATTTCCTTCCTGTTTTCCTTCCCCACCCTTCTTGCTGCTGTGACTGGGGGAGAGGGAAGCCTCCTCTCTTCCAAGTCCTCCAGCTCAGCTTGCAAATTGTGACAATGTCCACAGGGGTCTGAGGATGAGGGAAGAGACGAGGATCTGACTCCATGTTTCAGAAGGCTTGATTTATTATTTCATGATATATATTATATTGAAACTATACTAAAAGAATAGAAGAAAGGATTTCATCAGAAGGCTGGCTAAGAATAGAAAAAGAAAGAATAAATAACAAAGGCTTGTGTCTGGGACAGAGAGTCTGAGCCAGCTGACTGTGATTGGCCATTAATCAGAAACAACCCCATGAGCCCAATCCCAGATGCACCTGTTGCATTCCACAGCAGCAGATAACCATTGGTTACATTTTGTTCCTGAGGCCTCTCAGCTTCTCAGGAGGAAAAAATCCTAAGGAAAGGATTTTTTCATAAAAGATGTCTGTGACACAAATGCCCACACAGACAGGATTGTGCCAGGGAACAGCAGCGATCTCTGCCAGGTTTACTCATGTTGACCAAAGTTTCTAAGGGGTGTGTGGTGGATTTTAACCATAGAAAACTTACACACAGGCAAAACAAATGGGCTTGCTCAGCCCATGGTGGCCTTCCTGCATCCCAGTCTCCCAGCTGGAAGAGGAATCTGCACCAGCAGACTCACTGTGAAAAATGCATGTATTTTATGATTGGCTTTTGGCAAATATTAAAATGAGTATTATATGTGTTGTGTTAGAAAATAATGCTGTATTAATTCTCTTAAGTAGTGTGTTAAATATAGTTTTAGTTTACAAAAAATGTTACAATAGAAACTATGCTCTGTAGGATACTTTTTTTAAAGGAAGGACTTGCAGTGAGACAGCAGCCACAGGACACCTGAATCTTTCAGAGAAAAAGAATTTATTGCTCACTTATCAGAAGAAATGAACTTCTTCCTGCCTCAAAGGTGCTGTCAGGATTCAGAGGAAGAAGCTGACACTGCCCAGACAGAATCCTGTGTTTGAATGGAATTTATGCATCATGTAGGAGGTGTATGAATATGCAACAGGCTGTTGCTTTTAAGGGTTAATCCTCTGTTAACGTGGGTCCTTTTTCAGGCTCGTGCTGCCCAGAAAAAGGTACCCGGACATCTGTAACTCTTTGTCTCTATTGTCTCATATTGTCCTAATCCAAATTGTCCAAATTATTATTACTCTAATTGTATTACTATTTTTATAACCATTGTATTACTATGAAACTTTTAAAATTTTAAAAACAAGTGATTGGTGTTTCTCACACTCACCATGGTGGGTGTTTGGGACCCAGCACCTTGCACACAGGCTACGCCGTCCTGGGCAGGGGCACAACACCATCCAAACTCTCCCATGGTCCTGACTTTCAGCTCCTTCTATTTTCTAGGATAAACAATCTCCTCAGAAAGGCTGCAAAATTCAGTTTTGTGACAGTTTTGAAGGATCCTGGCATGGCTCTAACTTCAGCCATGCTACATCTTGAAAAAGCCAATGAGGTACTATGGTACTGTTTCAGTGCAGACTCCAAGGGAAACACTGCTCTGGATATACTCCATTTAAATCAACACAAACATTTTTCTGTTCAACACCATGGGCTGCAAAGTTTCTAACCTTCAAAAAACCCTAGAAGTTGTCAGATTATTCAGAGGATGTAGCGGAGCATGTCTTTTATTTTTGTTCTGCATAAACCTCCACAGACATAGCAGGCCATCACATTAAAGCAAAAATATCTCAGAACAAGCAAGACTGAAACAAATAGTCAAAAGGAACATCAAAGAGCAAAGCAGCAAGAGCTTGCTCTTCTAAAGTTATCAGTTTTCATCACTGAAGTGGAGAGATGAGAGACAGAAGAAGCAAATGCCAGATGCAGTCATGTAAACCAAGCTATGGAGCTGGGAATGTGAGATGTCCAACAAACACTGCAATTAGCAGAGAGACAAGGACTGCTGACTGAAATATTAAATCTCTGTCTACTTTCTACTGTTACATTAAATAGTGGTATTTACTCATGCTATTACTGCAGGTGGTTTCAAGTTTTTTCTAAAAAAACCCAAAAAACAAAACTGCACCAACCTCCAGCACACCTGGAAGTGTTCAGACTGTGAAATGTATTTACCTGAACTTCAGCTAAGTGTTTATCAAAGAATGCTTTACATTAGGAATGTTCATAAATGAACCTCCTAGCTTTGAATTTTGTCAATGAAGAAAAACACCAGCAAGGTCCAAAGCTGTCAATCAATTCTTCACAAACAATTGCAGCATCCCATGAAGTCAATACATACATTCAATATATACACAAGAATTATTACAGAGCACTCCGGGGTATCTTCCTGTCTAGTGTGTAGAATTATTTCAACATTAATTTTGTTACACATTTTTAGTATCACAAGCGCACCAAAATTAGGGTCACGTGAAATCCCAGACCGAATTTCTCATGGTGGATGTAAAAGCCAAATTTTCCAGCATGCACAAAAGGCCTCTGGTTCAACAGAGTGTGGAAACTCCAAGTCTCTTAGCACCCCCATGTAGCTGAATCTCTGCTTCTGCTCTTGCCTAAATCAACATACCAAATGGTCTGCAGATTGCATTCAAAATTTTATGATCATTTTAAACAGTTCTCCCTCCTCCTTCCATTAAAGATAAAAGTATTTAAAAATCCACCACACAGCTCTTCTCCTTAAACTATGTTCGTCTATAACCTAGGGCTGGTGAGATGAAGAAAAGCCTGAAGAAAGTGCAAAGTTATGACACATTTCCCAGTGCAGCCATTTAAAGGTTCAAATATAGCACTTCATCCATTTTAATAACAGCTTTAGGAAATTGAAGTAAATGTAAAAAAAAATCCTGTGCAACTTTTAAAATTGAACTCTCTCATAACCTTCAAAACATTACTATGAAACAGCTGTGCTGCTTTTTCCAAGAACCACTGCCTTTTCTCCTTTTCATCAACCTAAATAAAACAAAAAATAAGGATGAAAAGGAGAACAGAAAACTGACACGCATTAAATTTCACTCACTTTTACCCTTTGACTCCATTTGTGCTTAACACATTACTACCAGCTACTTTCTCATCTAAGAAGAGCATTCTGTCCTCAAAATGACTGTGTAATAATTAAGTTATATTTAAAGCTCCCCAAAACACAATGATAGTTTTGCTTTTACATTCATACAGCTAAAACAATACAGCTCTGATTTTCTCCCACATTTTAATGGGGAAACAATCTACTAAGAGAGCAGATTTTAAGAACTGTTCAGGGGAAATGCTGAGGGCAAACACTCCTCTTGAGCTTTACCTTCATGGAGAACTGATAAACTCCCCTACTCCCAAGATGCTGCAGAGAAGTCCAGGCTCCTGAGGTTCCTCATACATTGTGTGACAAGGAAACTCTGCCCCACCCAAGGACTGGAGCCCGGCTGTGGGTAATTGGGTAATTGGATAATTACCCAATTAATGGCACTACCCAGTCACACCTGTGCTACCCCTGCCTGCAAAACCTCCAGCCTCAAGAATGTGTGGCACAGTTATTTGCACTGCAAACACCTGTGACTTAATAACAGTCCACCCAGAAAACAGGTGAGAAGAAATTCTCAGAAAGCAAATCAATTGAATTAGCATAAAAATTCTGTTTGCTTCACGTGCTACATCAGTGCTTTACAGCAAAGCCAAAGATCTTCAGGTAACAGAGATGAACCTGGTCGTCATTCCCAAGTGGGCAGGGGGTTAAAATATTTTTTTTCCAAATGAATGAGAACTAAGAATTCAGCATGTACATTTTGCAATACCCATCATTTATACAGCATGATTTGATGGCATGAAATGGCAAGCCAGGGGTGCCTTACATCACTGCTGTGCATGATGGAAGCCATGCAGGACAGGCCCAATGCCACCAGCACTGAGCTGACTCTGTCCCCACAACCAGCCTGCTCTGGGCACTCTGCCATGCACCAGCATCTGAAAAGGTCCCAGGTGCTGTCATGGAAATGTAACATAAAGATTCTTTAACTGATTTATATTTCTGCATGGATGAACCAAGCAGAATGGTCCTATTTGCTTTAGAAATAAATCAGAAGTGAAGATATGGCTTGAGCCCTCTGAAACAGTGATTTTGCAATAGGGAGGTCATCATAGTTTGTGAATGTTGAGGTTCTCCAAATCTTAAGTCAGAATGATTTTATATATTGCTACAAATACTTAACAGCTCCCTAGAAGATTAAATTAATTTCTTACTCCTCAAATATCCATGTGTCACATACCTTTGGTCTACTTTGAAAAGTCCCAAATATACTTTACAGCTTCAAGACAGGACATACACTGGGATATTTATTTCATTTTTAGAACTGCAGTGAGCAAACATAAATTGAAAAGAAGCCTGAATATTCTAAATAGTCTTCATGGGTTTAGTAGTTTAAATTTTTACACCTCAGTGAAATTTGTTGCATAAGAGGAGAGAACCCCACAAAGTGATCACAGCCAGAATCATTTTGCATCATCCCAGCAACACTTTATTAAATGCCACTGAATGGGGTGAGCAGTGGGGCAGTATTAACAGGGCTTGGATGGCTGGTTGGCCAAGGCAGGCTATTGCTGTACAAATGATCCTAAAGTATAGATGTTGTTCTTTTTTTTTTAATCTATTCTTCCTGCATGCTTGCCCTTTAGCACACAGCCTAATGGCAGTTTTGTGGCTGTGGCACAGGACAGGTTCTGCAGTGCCTCCACAACAAACTCCTCACAGCCCTCTGCAGCTTCCAAAATCACCTCTGTGAGCAGGCTGGGGCAATCTCCAGTTTGTACACAGGGTTATCTGTGGGCAACAAGGGGGCATTTGTAGGAAAGGCTCTTTGGTGACTAAAGCAATGCATACAGATCTGTTAACACTTGCCTGCCCCTTCCTCCTTGTGTCAGTCTGATTGCAGCCAAGGGAGGAAACAGAGTTCTCCTAAATTTTTGTTCCACAGCCCCAAAAAATACTCTTGTGTAACAAATCTGTGCTTTTATACTGAGAGCAATTTTGTACAGATACAAAATGTGTATCTCTCACTGCAGCTCTACCTTTAATGATGGTTTAAAGGAAGGTGTGTAAATAATTGTCTTTGCATTCATTGTGTACACCGGCTAAAGGAATTTAGGTTGAATGCCAAGTTAAAAAAAAAAAACCTTCTAAAATAGACATGGTGTCCTTCAGATGACAAATAAAGCAGTGTAGAAAGGCAGCATTTTCCAATGAATTGCCTCTAGGGCAGACACATATGGCACATATGAAGGAACAGGCCTCGGTCTGTGATGGAGCCTAATTTGCTTTTGCTTACTGCTATCTCAATTTCATAGCAATGATTTATCCCACACTCAGAAATGTTCTATTGAGGAAAAACCCAAGCCTTTTGGCATCTGAAGACACCAGGTTACCTCATCTATATGGACAGTCCTTCCTCACAATTCCTTATGCAAAGACTAGGTGGCTCTTTTCTGTGTAGCATAAAAAGCACAGGTGGCTTCCCACAGCATGGAAAAAGGTCTCACTTTTGCACCTGCCTTAATTCAGGTATGAAATCACAGAATAGCTGACAAGACTGTTAGCAGTCTCCTTAAAATATTACTTGCTCCATCAGTGATGCCATCAGTGATTGTCACATGTTGAATGTCATGGCTGTCACCATGATGTTTTCTGAAAAATCCCTTTGCCAGGATTTTTCTCCTGAGAAGCTGAGAACCCTCAGGAAAGAAATGTGAACAATAATTATCTGATTGCTTGGGATGTGGTCTGGAGGTTCCTTACCAACAGGTGCATCTTTGGTTCCATGTGAATTGTTTTTAATTAATAACCAATCCCAGTCCAGCTGTGTTGGGACTGTGGCCTGTCAGGGGTTTTTTATTATCATTCTTGTCTAGCCTTCTGATGTATCTTCTTTCTTTCTTTAGTATAATTTTAGTATATCATTTCATAGAATAGAATAGAATATATGATATGATATAATAATAAATCAGCCTTCTGAGAACTTGGAGTCAGATTCTCATCTCTCACCTCATCCTGGGTGAGATGCAAGAACACTGCAACACAGGGCAGGATGAAGGACTTTGCTCCCACACCAGGAACACCTTGGCACATGGGACAGAGTGCTCAAGCAGAACCTGAGTGCTGGAGTCCAACCTGGCCATCTACCATGAAACGTTAAGCAATTCTTTGTTGACAGTCATTATTTCCATATCTTGTGGAAGACACAGAAGGTGCCAATTCCTAGCTGGAATAAATAAGTAACTGAATTTTGGTTTTCCTGTGTTAGTTCTCTGGCCTCGTGGCAGCACTGCAGGAGCTGTGTGGCACAGGACACCGTGCTCTCCTCCACACAAGGCCCTGAGCTTTGCCTTCCTGAGGCCCGTTGGCATTTGAAGGATCACCAGAGCATGGCTGTGGCAGGGTGCTGGCAGGATTTCCAGAATGATCTGACAGCAATTCATCAGCTCTGAGCTGTTAACACAGTGCTTTTGTGACTTCATGCCTCAGTCCAGCTCTGATCAGGGCTCTATCCCTACCTTGGTCTAATAAAACATATACACACTCCCAGTGTGAGTGGAAAAGCTGATAGGAAAATATTGATTTTATTTTAACCCTTACTCCAGTTCATTTAGTGGGAAATAATGCTGTACTGAGCACATGCCCCAGACTTTACCTTGCTAGGTTGTGCCTGTCTAAATGAATGTCCTGGGCACTGTGGCAGCCACACAGCCTAGATCAGGCCCTGCCAATACACTCCACTAATTTAGGATTTTCCATACCCTTTGCTAAGGGCTATCTCCCTTCTGCTATGTGTTGAAAAGGGAAAAAACCACAGGTATTGTGGGGAATTCTGTGATGTGAGATTCCTCTGTACCTAAAGACTCCTGCCTTTTCATGCACTTACAACTTAAAATAAACATTCTCATTATTTTAGTTTGGTTGAAGCAACCAAACTAATACCTTTAAACTGAAAAAAGGGATGTGGGGAAAAAAACTCCCATTCTTCAAATCTGTTTCTAAAAGTCATCGTAGAGATGCCACACAGTCACTTCAAAAGGTCCAGCCCATCTTTTGTAGCATTTGTTAAACTTGGGTTCATTCCTGTGACCAGTTAGAGGAACTTTTCAGTTTGATGCCTGTCAAGCATTGTTATCACTGTAAATACAAAGGCTGAAATTTCCAAAGCCATACAGAAACCTGGATTGAGTATTTTAAAGCTACTTTTTGTTCCTCAGGGTAAAATTCTTTCAGGAAGCCAACAAGAGTTTTAATGCACTTAACTCCTCTGGCTATGTTACTACTCCTCCAAGTTAAAATGCTGAAATTTCATTTAAACCCATAAGATTTTGTGATTTCTGGCCTAAGATGGTCATACTAACAATGACTTGATTTCATGACAAGAAACATAACCTAAGATGGCACAAACACTAAAAACCTTTAGTAGCTCTATTTATAATGAGTAGGTTAACTGACCTTTTTGTCATGCATTAAATGTAATACATATTTCATATTATTGTGATTAAAAATTTTCAGGAAATGAAAGCAGATATCTGCATTTTTAATGACACTAAATGTGCATTTCAGTTCTGCCTGTCAGTGGCAATTAATTCAAAAGGGTCTGCTAGAAGATACAAATAATAATCCCAAGCCTAAAAAAGTGATACCTTAAATAAGGGCAGTTAATTTGGTTAATTGGACTGCCTATTTAGGCAGAAAACTGGGCTCTTCCCAGGGATGTACCTTTATAAAAGCAAATAAAAATCTGCTAGAGATCCCTGTGTAGAGTAATGAGGGGATAGAGATGCTTGGAAATGAATCTCTTCAGGAGCTCTAAGAAAATGCTACAGGAAGCAGGAGATGTTGTCTGAGAGGCCTGGATATGGGGACTTGTGTTTTGTCATCTGCTGGTTTGTACCTGTGCATCAGTGATGCTCTAGTTGGAAAAAGATGGTGTTGAAGGAGATTTGGCTTTTGTCACAGGCTCCAGGGAGGGCTCAGTCACTGACTAAGCTGTGATTTCCTGTGTTGGTCCCCGGGAAACAGCGATGCAGCCCAGAAATTAGGATGATTCTGTGGTTTGTCTTAGAAGAGAAGTAGCATAGCCAAAACTTGAGAAAATCGATCTAAATGCAGTATTCTTAAATACTGGATTTGTCAGTGAGGGGTGCAGGGCCATGGGGATAGTGTCCTGGAATCCAATTATCTTCATGATATTTTGCTAGAAGGCTTTTTACATGTGAAAAAGGGGAGGGGGAACAGTTGGTCTTATCAGATTTTTAAAACCTTTTCTCATTTCATCCCCTTTTTATTCTAGCAAAGGAATTTATTATTGTTCTTGCTATTGTTATTCAGTTTCCTACGGTGTATTTCAAACATGTTCACTGGGAAGTGGGACATGTTAGAAAACAATGGCTTATCCTAAAAATCTGTTCCACGTGCAACTACTAGTGTCAGGGAAAAGCTGCTTCACTAAAAAACCTCCAGCTCCTTCACTACCATGATATTTTCTGAAAAATTCCTTTGCCAGGATTTTTCTCCTGAGAAGCTGAGAAGCCTCAGGAAAGAAATGTAAACAATATTATCTGATTGCTTGGGATGTGGTTTGGAGGTTGCTCACCAACAGGTGCATCTTTGAGTGGTTCCATGTCAATTGTTTTTAATTAATGACCAATCCCAGTCCAGCTGTGTCAGGACTCTGGTCTGTCAGGGGTTTTTTATTATTCATTCTTGCCTGGCATTCTGATGTCTCCTTTCTCTTTCTTTAGTATAGTTTTAGTATATAATTTCTTTTAATATAATAGCATAAAATAATAAATCAGCCTTCTGAGAGCCTGGGAGTCAGATTCTCATCTCTCACCTCGTCCTGGGGACCCTCACAACAACACCTCAACACACCAGGACACTGAAACCTTGCACTGCATAAAAGCAAATGGGAATTTAGGTTCAGGCCCTAATTCATGCTCTACCTGAAAGCCTTCTAGCCACCTGAAAACTAGTCAGAGTATTAATACCTCTTAAATGGCCTCACTGCTGAAGTTCCTACATCCTCTGTTATTCTTCTTTGCTTTCAACTAATGTCCTCTTGTAAATGTCAGCCTGAACAAGAGCACAGTAGTGTAATATTCAATGAGATCTATATCAATAGAAATGACAGGAAAAAATCCTTCACTTCAAATCAACAGAAAAAAAGGAAAGGTGGTGGTTTTCACAACTCTAATTAGAATGGTATTGATGTTTTATCTCTTCCCTCTATAATTTTCACTTAACCATTTTATTGCATCTTTCTATTTTCTGCTTGATTTTTTCTCCCATTAAATTTATTTTCTGTTTTATCTTTCAGCTACATCTATAATTTACAATCTTTCATTCCAGAAGCACAATTTCTTTGCCTTTCTCTATTCACTTCTGGCAGGTTTAGTATTAGAAATCATAAGAGAAGGGGAAGAAGTATAATAACAATACCAGGCAGATGATTTATCATTAAAATTTTAGGTTAATAGGCCATGTCAAAGCCTGTAAGAAAATGTATGAAACACTGTCTGTGTTTTAGTGAGCGCCAAATATTAAATTTAAAAAAATTATGACAGGTGATAATTGACAATATTAGTATGGTGATAAAACTAACTGGAAATAGGACCATGTCTTTAAAGGTTACACACTAAGAACCAGAATTCAGACATAAAATAATCTGAGCTACTTGAGACTCACAGTCAACAAGTCAAGTTTCCTTTATTTTTACAGGGTTTTTGACTCTATCCTCTGTATTCAATGCCAAATAGGGCAGTAAAGCATACAAGTTAGACTTAGGAGTGAAGTCTCTGAGCCTCTCAAATGATACAGGGCATTGCCAGCAGAAGCTTTTCTGAAAGATGTTCCAGTGAGGAAAAATCTCCTGTAATGCTTCAGAGATGAACCAGCCAATAGCTCCAAGTCTCCTGCCATGGATTTAGGTGGGATACAGAAAACTTTTATCCCTGAATATCATACTGCATGTGTTTGGCCTTCATGCCTTGGTTTTGCTGATAATAAAGGGTTATCCATTCAGTAACACAGCTTAATGAACACTGAAAGTGTGAGCAGTCGGAGAGTTTTTCAGTGGCTTTATTTAAAGATAATTTTGTCTCCACAAAAAGGGGAGGAATAGAAAAGAGTCATTGCCATTGGCATGAGGATGCTGTGTTCTGGTTCTTTGTTTCTCTGAAGCACAAACTCTGCCCAAGAAGTTTGATTGTGTACAGGAGCATCTGACAGGCTGGAAAGCACCAGATTTCTGACTGCAGCTCCTGTCTCCAGCACCAGACTAAAGCAGATTTTGAACCCATGGTGATGTTTACCAGAGCCCTGGGAAAAGAACCCAGAAGTGTTTCCCTTCCTCCTCCTGTAGCACAGGACAATATTTTGCTGAGGTCACACAGAAATCTCTCACCTAAACAAGAAGATACCAGGGCAGGAGTGCCCAAAGCTGTGAGCAGTGCAGTGATGCAACTGGGGACTCTAAAATGTCTCCACTAAATAAAGAAAGGCTGATATGCCTAATTTTTCTAAAGCAGAGTAGTTAATCCTTTTTCCTGCTTTAATTTCAAGTATTCTATCATTCAGTGTCCACTGCCCAACCTACTGTATAGTCATGAAGTCTAAAAATATGGCAGAATCCATCAATCTTCTCACTTGTATTTTTATTAATTTTTGAATTTAAAATGAATTAAATACTCATATTAATTTAATGATCTCATAAAAAGGAATTTAATACTTTTTCCAAATTAATTAAGCCCCACTGAACTCATCTGCTGCCATATCAGCAAGGCTTCAAAAATTCATAAAAGATGCTAACAGTCCCTGTAAACAATAGCTGTTCCTCATAAGACCACATTAAGCTCTCTATTCCAGCAAATTAGGAAGCATTAAATAATTTTAATGACAAAAGTGATTATTTAAACAGAATTATCCTGCCAACATTTTTCTACAAGTGGACTCTCACTTAACTTGTTTCTATTCTTACAGAGTACCTAGCAAATTAAGGAGGATCCTGACATTCAAGAGATGTGATATTAAAATATTTGGCTTAGCAGATATGAAGAATGTAGTAAAAAATTCAGTGGCAAGCCTAAAAATAGATTACAAAGGATTAGATCTCAGTAGTTGTTACAATACAGCATTCTAATGATAAATTATAGAAAAACAGAATATATAACAATCACAATCTCTGCCATTTATTCTTTAAAAAGGTACTTTAAAACTGGGTGTTCATTGAACAAACAGCTTTGATGAAGAAGGAACAGTTAAACCAAGCACTATTGCTGAGTGCACAGAATCAAATATTTAATTTTGGTACCATTGGAAAGTATGCTTCTATGGAAATGTTTATATCAATGTACCTGCTCTCTGCAGAAAGGTCACTAGGAGAAACAAAACTCTCAGGGAATGTGTGGAACTGCTGAAGCTGCTGTGATTTGTGGATCTGCTGCAGGGCTGGCCAAGGCCAAACACCCTTGCCATGATCCTCCTGCATCCCTACAGAAACCCTATGGCTTAGGTCCTTACCAATGACAAGAAGAACACAAAAAGCCAATCCTTAAACACAGAAATTTAAAAACTGCTCAACTACAGACAAAGCAAATCAGCTTTATTTATTGGAATAAAAAAAAAAAAAATCGATGAAAAACAATTACTACAATTTTTAAATACTAGGGGCTCACTACACTCTTCCTATGCCATGAATCTTACAGCACTTCACAGTTCTGAATATTTCTCATCAGGGAGCTGGTAGTCATCAGAATCTCATTACTCAGGCAGGCAGCATCCTGATTGCTATCACCCACCTATTTACTAAATCAGATATGAATATTCAGCCAAGCACTATCATGTAAGAGGGAGCTCCCCAGGGGAAAGTAGCCTTGCTCTTTCCTATATACAGAAGAAATGCTGCTCTTTTTCCCCCCTTGTATAAAATATGTAAAGGTTTCTGAGCCAGGGATTCCTAATGCATTATAATTTACAAGCAACTGGGTTGGCTAACAGCTGTCAGAAAGATTAGACACTTGCATAATCATAATGAAAATCTAATCAACTCCCCAACTAGTATCAATTAATTTCAGGAAGAGTTAGGAAAAACTGTAAAGGTTAGCAAAAAAAAAAAAAAATCTAAAGTATAAGACAACATAAAAGAATAGAAAATAGAACATTATGAAAGGAATTATTTAAGTCTATTCATAGGAAATTACTTTAGCTCCAGTTAAGAGGTAATTACATGTCTGAATAAAGCTCACCTATTCAAGCCACACTAACAAAGCCTGAGACTCTGATACTTAGCTACAGCCACTGAAAAGGTCAGGAAAATATCCTGGCTGGGTTCTGAACCTGGACCTGAAGGTTTGTGCCTCATGGAGTGTTCACAGGGCTTCTCATGGCCCCAGCAATTCACTGCTGTGCTCCCTCTGCATGCCTTACACCCAGCCCTGCTCTTGAAAGGACTCAGATTCTTACCCTGCTGCATTAAACCCTTTAATTGCTCAGTGTTTGCTCAGTGCCACATCCAGCCAGCCCTTATTCATCACTCCCTGTGCATTTCTCCTCTTCTGGCAGCCACCTCCACTTACATGTGGTCTAGCTCTTAGGGAAAGATGCCTAAAGTAAACACAACACACAATTCAGAAACTTCTTCTTGTCAAATGCAGTAATGCAAATCCCATTCTCTCAAGTCCAGATAAATGTGAGAAATTCCAGAATTACCAGGTACTAATTACCATCCTCCCTGTTACAGAGCCTATAGTCTTTTGTCTTATTACTCCTTAAATCCTGCAGTGTAACCACTTGTGATTCTGGCAGGATCTGTTTGAACCTTGCTCTGTTCCTCACCAAGTCTCAGCATATACTCAGAAGGAATCATCCTCCTCTTTGCAGCACAGAGATTTTCAACAACACACAAAAAATTGGTTTGTGTCTTGAAAAAAAAAAAAACCCTCAGCCCTCAACAATTACCAGTTTTCAAAAGAGCTGATTGAACTGCAAACTGATACTGTAAAGAAAGATCAAAATTTCTATGTACATGTGGCTGGACATTTCCTGCACCTCCTTACCCCCTCTTTAATTTCCTGAAAATTCTACTTCTCAGAGAAGAAGTGGCAAATGCAATCCATTTTGTCATCAAATGATGGACATTTTGGTCACCAGGGCAAGAAATACCTGTACTACAATCCCTGCTCAAATTAAGAGAGAATATGTAAGAGTAAATCGGAAATCAGGCACACATACAGATGCTCTGATGTCAGGCTGAGTTCTTTTTTATTGGCAGAAATTCTTGCCTTTACATGGAGCATAATTCTTTATGGCACAGAAAGGAAAGGGGAAAAAAAAAAAAGCTTTGTAGAATAAATGCCAATCATGAATTGACTTGTCAAGCTGAAGTGCTCACACCCAGTGCTGTAACCCAGTGCCTCCTTTGGCAGAGAACTATCATTCTACCCCTCAGAAAAAACTCATCCGAAACAACATGAGGGGACCCAGTGGACCAGCAGCAAATACAACACCTTTGAAACAGGATACCGAGGTGTTCTCACTCTGGAAGACCTAAAAATAAAGACATTTAAAGATTCTGACACTTGAAAAATAAGCCCAGTGAAGCTGATGTGCTCAGTTACACAAGGCACTAAGAGCACACCATGCCAAAGATTTCTACTGCCAGAAGCCTCTTTCTGAATACTGATAAACTCCAGACCTTTCTCATCTGCAAAGACCTCAACAGATTTAACTGAGTATACCTGAGAAGGACCCAAAGCTACCAGAGAAAACAATATCTCAGTCACAGTAAAGAATTTGGGTGCATATACCTGGGCTTTCCCTTGCACACAGAGCACTCACCAGCCATAGTTTTAGTATCAGGGCATTAACAGCAAAATACCTGTAAGCACAATATTTACTTTTGGACAGCCTAGGCAAAACTTAATGTTCAAGGTGTGTACTGTGTTACTAAATATGCTTATGCAGGTTAAGAGATTTTAACTTCTAAGTTGCAAAGAAAATACTGATGTGGCTTTTGTCACAGACACATTTTATGAAAAAATCCTTTCCTTAGGATTTTTTCTCCTGAGAAGCTGAGAGGCCTCAGGAACAAAATGTAAACAGATAACAGTTATCTGCTGCTGTGGAATGCAACAGGTGGATCTTTAATTGGCCCATGTTGGATGTTTCTAATTAATGGCCAATCACAGTCAGCTGGCTCAGACAGAGAGTCCAAGACAGAGCCTTTGTCATCATTCTCTCTTTTTCTATTCTTAGCCAGCCTTCTGATGAAATCCTTTCTTCTATTCTTTTAATATAGTTTTAATATAATATATATCATAAAATAATAAATCAGCCTTCTGAAACATGGAGTCAGATCCTCATCTCTTCCCTCATCCTCAGACCCCTGTGAACAGGGTCACAGCTTTTCTTCCCTATTTACATTTCTATTTGGCTAAAGTATTCTGGGCAGTTTGTCTTTAAAACATGGGCTCCTGATAAAGACAGATTAACAGCTCCTCTTACAGAATGACAAAACAGGACCAGCACAACAAACAAAACAGAAGACAGTTACATTAAAATTAGATTATCCACCAGAGAAAAACAGTGTAGGTGGAGACATGAATGACATTCTATAAATTTTCTAAACCAGAAGAATATTATCCATCTTAAGGACAATGAATTAGATGTTAAAATATCCAGTCTTTCTTAATGCTTTACATTTTAGGCTGTGTTATCTGGGAAACTGGAAACAAAGCTGAGAGAAGGATGCAGTATTTATATTCTTGTGACGTACTGACAACATTTTCCACGAAAAAAAAAACCTGTTAAAACAGCGAGACTTCAAACTGCTATTTCTCTTCTTGTCATGGAAACTGCATTGCTTGACACCACACTGGAGACTCCCTGCCATATGCTTTGAACCCTTTAACAGGGTGGATTTAAAATCCTTCATAAAATAACCAGAAGCTGGCTGAAAGGGGTAATAAGGAACTATTTACTCCAACTGTATCTCTAAGCAAATATATTTTTAACCCAAACCTTTTTCAACACCTATTTAAAAGTTTCTAATGATAGAAATGCCAAACTCCACTAGTGTAATAGTTAATGATTGTTAGCACACCACAGGATCTAATAAAATAAAAATAAATAGCAATGGATCAGAAGTTCTCTTGCTGCAATTTCAAAGTACTACTCTTTGTTTTAGTCCTGACAAGCAGAGAAGGACATTCCTACCTTCCTCTTATCAACCCTTTCATGCAGCTGAAAACTCCTTTGTTCCAGCAGTCCTCTCTTCAAAAGATCAAATAACCCAAATTCCTTCTAAGGTCCCTCCTTGGGATTTCTGCCCATGCTTCCAAGAGTGTAGCATGATTCTGTGGGTGTACACAGAAAAGAGCTGCAAATTAATAATGGGCATAGCAAGAAGTCAGGAATCCCCATGCTTACAAAACACAAGGAAAGGAGTAACAGATGTAAAATCCAATTATTAAAAGTAGTCTTTTCATGTATTATCTTCTTTGTGAAAATTATTTGGAGAGAGTCAAAAGTGAGAAGATTTGATCCTACAAGCCAAGCCACATTTAATTCATTTGAAGCCCCTTTGAACAGCAGCCAAGGGACTTTTTCTTGGCCTAAGATCATCTAATAACAGACAAGGATGGGATCAAGGAAGGTTCAGCCACTGGAACCAGTGGCCTGCATGAGGAGCAGTACAGGCATTTGATAATTTATGATCTTAACTCTTGAAATCAGAGTTAATTTTCAGGCATATGAAAGTTAGACAAGAGTTGTATGGCAAGAAGGAGCAAAGTTATCCCTGAGATTCCAGTCCAGTGGGAATTTCAACAGGATGCTTGCACCTCCAGGTCGTGTTCTGTGCACTCCTCTCAATTAAAGTTCTGGTAATTAAATGAGATTGGTGGATTCAGGAATTCTTGATTGCTTCTATTTGCTTGTCTTTATGAAAAGATTTCCCTGATTCCAAACACGAGCGTGCTGGAATCTGTTTTCCTTGGACACTTTGGTGTTTCAGCCAAGTGCCACCAAGGACATGCCCAACAAAGGAGAACCTTTGCCACTTCTGGCCAGCATTTTATCCTGTGAACAATCCATTGCACTCCCAGAACTGTCTGTGGGAAGATGTATTCATCAATAAAACCTTGTGATAACAACAGCACAACAATCCTGATCACAATCCGCTCGCCTGCTTTTGACTTCATTACTTTTCCACTCCCACAAATTCATTTCAGAGACATGTTTAAAGGAGAATTTTTATGCACTTGGTTTGCTCGTAACTTAAGCAGCTGAGCAATTCCTCATTTATGCAGCTGTTGAAAAAGATTAACTCTGAAAGAACTGTATAAAATTTGGAATTGGATTTTATTTTCCAATAACAACAAAGTACCATTTTCACAGATTACTGTAACTGATTATTTTATACCCTGCTCATTTGTGGCCAACTCTGAAATCCTTTGCAACCAGCATATTTTTGATTGAACTACAACACTAAACATTTTATTCAGTGTTTTAGACCTTTACTCAACAAAACAATTACAAAAGGAAACCTTTATTTAATACAAAATGGAAAAATTATATTTGTATAAGTATAAAGGAGCTGACTGATTAAAAGTATTTTTATTAGGTATGATATGAATTTGCCAATAATGGGTCAAAACCTGCAGGTTTCTAACTAAACTTAATAACCAAAAAATTATTACTGCATTACTAAAACATGTCTAGAGTGTATTAATATTACAGCTATCAGTTCTTAAACAGATGCACAGTTATATTCCTTTATTTTGTACTGAGGCACTCTGAGAACTGACAAAATGGATTTATAATCCCTATTACTTTTTGACATCTCTCATCCATATGGTTTATGTAAAAATACTCAATGCTATTGATTACTTAATGAAAGCATTTATGTGAATGTTCAGAAATATCCTAGAGTTAAGGACCTCAGCTACACATTTCATGAAGATGAATGTGTTTAGTTGTAAATCCATCTGTATTGCTTCACACATTCCATACATAAAGCTAAAATTATGAACCAATAAAGTCAATAAAATTTGCTCTGTCAAATTTCTAGCAAGAATGAACACACACATTTAAACACCAATAATTCCTGGAAGCATTTTAAGCAAATAGGTATATAAAGAGCTAATGCTGAGAGGACCTAGAGAACTAAGTTCAAGTAAGTGAAATTCATTTGATTCTCTGCATGCCTGAGAAGGTCAAGATAAGATTACATAAGATTATATGAAGGTACAAAGTTTATTGGTTGTGTGCAAATGTCACTTTAAAACAAAAGAGAAAGAAAAACAGAATTCTCCTTGGTACCTTTCAAGAAATAAGGAACCTTACCTTGCTAACCCCTGAAAGGTCTCCAGGTAAAGAACTATGAAGATCTAAGAATAAAAGCAAAGAAATCAGCATCTTAAGCTTTGGTATTTTTTAATGCCAGCAAAGTGATTCCAATGTGTTCTGGACATTCATTTATATATCTGCATGAATATTTAGAAAAGAAAGACCAAGACTACAAGGAAGTAGAAATATAAAATATCTGTAATTTCAATCCAGACACTAAAAGATAAAACATGGTAGAGGGAAACTGACTGTTTAAAGCTTCTCTTCTGTTTTAAGGCTTTTATTATTATCCATTATTCAGTTATTTCCAGCAGCACGGGATAGCTGCAGGATCCTACTCCTTATTTAAATTAAGAATGCTAATCATACTGAATTTTGATTAGTGCTTTTTAGGGTTTATTCTGCTGATGGTTATTTTCCTATGTTGGCAGCTTGATAGATATCGCCATGCACAGTTAAGTAAAATAATTAACTGAACTGATTTTCTTCCCCTCTGGAAGTAATTTTGTTTATATGCTTGCTCCCCCCAAATTGTAGCCATAAATGGAAGCGTTCCATTTATCAAAAAGATTGGCCGCTATGAATTGTAAAATTAAATATTTAGACATCTTCGTAGAACGGATTAAATGCCAACTGTGTCATCTAATACCAGGAAATATCTATTAAATATACATTTGATAGTAGATATTTTCTCATAACACTAAAAAGCTGGGAAACAAAAAATTCTTAGAGTATTGCCAAATTGAAAACCATGCATAATTCAGCACTCAAATTGAATTTTAATCTTTTCGTAATGCTTGGGGAAATATTTTATACTTATGAAAACTAATGGAGATAAAGAACATTACAAACCAAATAAGTGGTTTTATGTTCAGACAGAAATGATACAATAGCTAATAGAAATAGGTTCTTTGAAGCAGTGAGAGGAATGGGAAGCACCCTGGACATCACAGATTCACATCCAAATTCACAGGACTGTTAAAAGAAATTAAAACATATGGTATGAGGAACTCAGGGAACTTTTCATCCTAAAAGGGAACAGTGAAGCCCTTTAAGAGTTTAAACAGAGGAGAAACAGAAAGAAGCAGCTGCCCATAAGCAGAGGCTGCTGCACTGTCACAGACATCTTTTATGGAAAATCCTTTCCTTAGGATTTTTCCTCCTGAGAAGCTGAGAGGCCTCAGGAACAAAATGTACCCAATGGTTATCTGCTGCTGGGGAATGCAACAGGTGCATCTGGGATTGGGCTCATGGGGTTGTTTCTAATTAATGGCCAATCACAGTCAGCTGGCTCAGAGAGTCTGAGCCACAAACCTTTGTTATCATTCTTTCTTTTTCTATTCTTAGCCAGCCTTCTGATGAAATCCTTTCTTCTATTCTTTTAGTATAGTTTTAATATATATCATAAAATAATAAATCAGCCTTCTGAAACATGGAGTCAGATCCTCATCTCTTCCCTCATCCTCAGACCCCTGTGAACAGGGTCACAGCTGCACTTTCCTCTGATGATGCTCAGAGTCCTCCCTTGGGACAATTCCCCTCCTGCACTGAGCTGCTGCTGCCTCCTCAGGTGCCCATGGCACAAACCACAGCTCTCCAGTGAAATCCTGCTGCTCTTCCCCAAACAGGGACTAAGGGGGCTCTCGGCCTGAGAGCTGGGAGGGACAGCACTTCCAAAATCACTTCCTTTTGCATTGATAGAAGGATCATCACCACCACCACCAAAGCAATCAAACATCATTACAGTTGGTATCAGTACCAAGAAGAATCCAAGAGAAAGAACCAGCACTGGCATGGCATTTCCACTGTGAAAACACAGTTTCTTTAGGGATGTAATAGAGATGTGCTTCTTAAATTTACAGCTACTAATTCCCAAACATGAGTCAGACTCCCACAGAAGCATCCCAGGACACATGTAAAGGACTACTTGACTCTTGAGTAATCCCTCACAGCTGGCTCCATAGGTCTACAAGAAGATATTTGTAAAGGAAAAAAAACCCCAGAAGTTTATCTACCCCATCCCCTTCAAAACCCTGGGAAAACACCTGTTCTACAGCAGCTTCTTCTCCTGTTCTTCCCCAGTTTCCATAACTTAGAACAAGTATTTGTTCTGATTCCCTTAGGGACTTTGGTACTGCAGTTTTGAGCTTCTACCCAAAGCAATTCCTCGACATGTGGGGTAAATCTTTAGCAGCAGGGAAGAGCATCTACCCCTCCTGCAAATTTCAGGCTCAAATGTCTTGGAGGACTCTGATGTACAAATGAACTTTTTGTACAAGCTGAGTCTTTGGGAGGAGCTGGGAACTCTGTCCTTGTGTGCTCCAGAAGGCTGAGCTAAGCACTTAAATCTGGCTTGTAGTGAACAATGAATTTCCAAAGCAGGAGAACTATTTCATTTACAGTGCCCAGGATTGCCAGGCCATGCAGTTGCCACTCATCCTGATGCAAACCCCAGCTTAGACTTTATTGGGTATTACTGCTGGCTGCAGCAGATGGTTGCACACTTAGAATTAGTAATTAGTCATGAGAAGAAAACACAGAGTGGGGGGGGAAGGGGGTGGGAAAAGAGGCTGATTCTCTTTTACTGTTACTTTTGCTCATTTTCAGCCACACTGAAGATTCTGCTCTCCTGGCAATGATAAAGATGGGCTGTTTTTCTGCAGCAGTCGATTCATTTTACTTTATAGGTAAAGTAAATTGATAGTCAATTTTCCAATTCTTCAAGGGCTAGAAATTAGGAAGATAAGGTCCAGCAGGAAGGTTAGTCCTTATTTGCTGAGCACAGGAAGGGTATGCATTAGAATTATAGCATATCCTTCTTCCTGTGCTCAGCAAATAGAATTATATTTTTACTGGGGATACTGGGAAAAAAGCCAAGGAACTGCTGTCAGCATTTCACTGAAAGAAATGAAAAGCAGATCCATGATTCGAGTCATCATTAACAGAGCAGTGGGTTCAAACAGCTCTTTAATATTTAATTCTGTATGTATAATTTGAAATCCATTATGCTTTTGATATTTGCAGATCTAACAGCCATTTATTTGCTGCAATAACATTGCCATCATCATGAAATAAAAGATGCAGTGCTATTCCAAGAAAACCAGAGAGGGAGGGAAGGTGGTTGGGAATTTTGGCTCGGATGGAATTCTTGGCTTTTTCTGTTTCTCTGTAGCAGGTGATGGTCAGTTTTCCCCAAACAGCACTATTTTGTGTCACACAGTTCACACAGACCAAAAATGAACACCAACATATTTTATCATTATCGGGTTTTCCTCATTAGCATCTAAAACATGAAAACTGTTTTATTTATCAGGGAAGCAATTGCTTCCCATTGGAAACCAAGAGACACATTATTTAATTAGCCCAGAACTGAGCTCTTGCAGCTGTCCACTCTTTCAAGCAATCTATAGCTTGAAAGATCTATTAACAAGAATAAATTTTAAAATACACATTTCCTACACTTGTCTCTGAAAAAATAAAGGATTCACTAACATCACAGAATGTAGCTTATTAAAGTTGTCAGTCATATAGTAAATATGGAGCCATTAAATAATTTTCTGACTACCACAAATACCTTTAAAAGGGCTTTTAAAAACAAAGCTACTGATTAGAAGGGAGAGTAAATGAGAAAAGAATTGTTGGGCCAGACCCATGTGTGCCCAGACTCATATTGCCTTCATATTGTCTTTTAGCAGAGCACTGGTAACTCACTGTACATGAAAATCTGACTTATTTCAAACTGATGGTGTCCATTTTCTTAATAAACCAGAGCTAATCTATTAAGTGCACAAATGGCATCTGGACTATTCCAATGCCAAGAATAAAGAGAGTGTCTTAATGAAAAGCTTTTTATTTTTCCCTTCTGAAAAATATTGGGAAGCAGAAGAAAGCAGAAGCTGCCAAGAGGTGCAGCCCTGACACAAGTCACCCTCTTCAGATATGAGTCAGTGCAAGTCAAAGGTGCTAATGTGTCAGTGATGAGATCATGATTAGATCAGGATTCCTGTGACAATTGCAGTGCTGTGTGGCAGGGGAAATAAGAGACAGGAACCAGACCATAAATACACACATATTTATTTGTGGCGTGGCGCAGCAGAAAAGGCAACCTCCATTTAACTTGAAAAGCCTAGAGATAAATTAAAACTATATTTCCATTGCCTGTGATTAAGACCACTTAGAAACAGAGAGAGACAGACAAAGCCTTTGTGTATAATCTCTGTTGAAGTGCACAAATAACGAATAGCTGAGAATTCTCTGTCCCCTCCAGGAAGGGCTCAGGCCCAGCACTGCAGTTTGCATTTTCTTGACCTAATCCACTGATTATCTGGAATAATTTGAGAGACAAAAGCACATGAGAATTTTGTCTTTAAGTTCTATTTGAAGTACAGACTGTGATAAAATGGCAAGAAATCTAAAATGAAATGCTTATCAAGTGAGACAAGTAAAGAATTTGCAATAAGCCCTGAGAGGCAAACAGCCCCCTCTCAGGACTGACCTACATCATTTCAATGTCCACTGTCAATAAAATGAAACTCGCTGAGGGTTTTAAGTTGCTAAGAATTTTTCCTTCAAGGAGATATACACATACATCCTGTAACTTTGACCAGTTTGGACAGGGCCCTGAAACTGAAGCCAGCGTGCTTTTGGAAAATAGGAGAAGTCACCTTTCCAAACCAAAAGGAAACGAAGGCAGAAGGAGTTCAGATGAATGTTGGAATATGAAAGAGGAAGTATTGTACACATTACAGTCATCAGAGTTGTGCAGGGAACATGAACAGCAGCCATTATATGAATATCAGCCATTTATTTCAACAGATTCCTCCTTGATGTTCACTGATGTTGATGGACACCCAATGATGAATGGAAATCAACCTGGGTGCTTTTTAATTGACTCCCCAAAATCTGTGCCAGATGAAAGAATTAAATTCTGATTTCTGAAGTCCTCTGGGCTCTAATTCCTTCTAAGAACAATTACAGACACATACCCTGGCTCAAAGAAGAAATTATATGAATTTCTAATTCTTAAATAAGAACAAAATAAATGGAGTGTGTGGGAAAACTGGCTGCCAGGTGGGGTGGAAACACCAGCTATCAGATCACAGCCTTAGTCAATTCAGGTATTTGCTGACAACTCATGGAAGAAAGGGGGAACACTCCTCTCTTTCCCTCCTTTTCTCAGTTGTTTCCATTGTCATCAGCAAAGCACGTAGTGGCTTAAGTGCAGAACACTGAAATATTCATTCCTATGCCCTAGTTTTGTGCTCTGTGCACCTTCCTGAAGTGTGATAAGTTACTTTTGGTTTCCAGATAAAAAATTGATTGATTCTGACCAGTGCAAACCTCTTAAAAAGCCTGGTTTTACTCTAGTGGCAACTAAAGAGCAGACACAACAAGAGCAGCTTTGGTGCAGTCAGAAAGCAGAAAACCACAGTGCAACATCACACACCCAACAGAGTTTTCAATAAATCATAGTGAAAGATAGCAGTTCCTTCTTCATATCCAAAATACTATTGAGTCTGAACATTTCTCAAGATGGATACAAACTCAGAATAAATATTATGACTGTAGCAATCACAGAACTACCTGGAATGCTCAGCATGTCTCTCCCCCTGTGTATTCAGGCTTTTGTTTCCTAGAGCTTATCTACTGATTTATCAACCTCAACAGTTAATTATGAGCCAACATCTGCTTATTTCAGCACCTTAAATTACTTCTTATTAGTTTTAGGAAACAATGACTCAGCTTTCTCTTTTTCCATTCAAAGCTGAACTTTCATGTTTTAAATCTACATTCACTTCTCCTCTGATGTTTTGATTTTTACATCCTTATCACAGGAACAGAGTTAAAATTCTCCCATTTTCATAATAAAAGTATCCCAGAATGAACTAATAAATATTTGATGTGATTTATATATGATTTAAACTTGCAATCTGAAGATAAGTCAGAATCTTCTACAATTAAGAGTCAGCTTCAAGGCTGAGTGTAGGAACTAACTTCATCTTCAGTACAGCAATTTAAAAAACTCCTAGCAAGTTGTATGTTATTTTAAACAATGTATGCTATTTAAGCAAAGTAGCTGCACTTCAGTCCCTTATTCTGGGTCACAGACCAATTCATACAGAAAATGCACTGTGGGCAAAATGTTACTGAAAATTCAGATTAAGTTTAATGACAATGCGAATTTCAGCATTACCTTAGCTGCACCATGATTGTGTTCTCCTTCCAGAAAGTGATGCTGAAAACCCCAAAATGTACCCAGCCTGTGGCTCCAGATGCCTCACCTGTTTATCTAATGCCCCTCCTCCAGTGTTATCTCAAACCTCAGCAAACCCCTATATACTGGGGCAGCTTCAGACATGGCAAAAGAATAGTATTAACAAGGTATTTTAGGATGGTCTGTAGCTTTCTGACTTAAGGGTTTATTTAATACATTTAAATACATTAAATACATTTTCAGAATTCTTTATTTTGGAGTTTTTTTATGTCAAAAAGTTTTTTTACTTCTTGCTGTCTGAGAAGATGTCCTTTTTGTTTATTTTTCACCTCTCCCAAAGTCAGGCCACCACCTCTACACCTGCAGTCACAGCATCAGGACAGACACACGTTAAAGTGTTTGTTCCTGAGTGTTCATTCCCTCTCTTCTATGAAGATAACATGATACTGAAATAAAAAACTTAAAATTAAATCAGCACAAGGGGGATTATTCCTATATATATAATTCTGCTCAATAAAGCCACAGTCATTGGCAAGAAACGTTCTAACCAAATTAACTTTTCCCTGTATGTAAAACCACACCAAGCAAACGTGGGGATTACGTGGGGACTCTGGAGAAAGCTGTGATTTCTCTGCTGTGCTTTCACATGCAGCATAAAAAGCACTTTGCAGTAAACAGTAGGCAGGGCCTGCTACTTCAATCTTGCAGATTAAAGCAAAGGACTGTTTTGTTTTCAGTCCATCAGCTCAGCCCCACACCCAGCAGCCCTTGGCTCCTGCAGTGCCACTGATAATCTGCCATATGTGGCACATCCTATGGCAGCACCCCCAGAGAGATGGACTGAAATCAACACTGTTGTGTTTTCTAAAGGGCACTGAACACTGACAGATGGCAACAGCTGGGGCAAATTCCATTCAAGGAAGCACTTTTTAATCAAAAATTTTATACAAAGCGTATGGGGTTTTTTATTGCACATGATTTCTCTTTCATTGCACATGATTCCCACTGCCTTTCATGCTGCTGTTCCAGCAGGCAGCTGCCACACACAAGGACAGCACTGGGGCAGAGGTGGGCAAGCATCCATTTGAGCCAACAGAGCTGCAGGATTTTGCCCTTTGCTGTGTCCAGTTTTAGGGAAGCCCTGCAGAGGTGAAGCCCTGGGAGAAGAGGCCATGCAGAAACAGCTCCCAGCTCCAGGGAGCTGCTAGGGGGGGATGTAGAAACTTTGCTGTCCTAAATAAGGTATTCTAGTCCAAAAGCATCTGAAAGCTGATGTTAAATTGCTGCCATCCTTTCAATTCTAGCACACCTATTAATTACAGTGTTATATTTCATTTCTGTCCTCTGGATGCCGCACCAAATACAACGCTCACTGTTCCTGCCTTCATTCATGACTTTTTTTCATTAGCACACCTGGAAGCTCTCCAAGCAGGCAGCAGTAAGGAGCAGAAGTCTTGTCAGAAATATCCATTAAATCTGTCACAGGCACTAACAGATCAATCAAGTACCAATGAGCTTTTCAGAAATTTTTTAAGCAGCTGGTTAAAAAGGGACCCACCTGACTTGAAAGCTTTTCAGCAACAACAAAACACACTGGGCCTGACATGTTGTGGTTATCATATCCACTGCTGCAGAATCACAGTTACTTAAATTTCTTTGTCATGAGACAGGAATGCTTGAACTAAATTTAAATTTAATTAACTAAATAATTTTAAAGGAAATTAGTTAAATTTAAATAGAGTTTTTGATGGAGATGGATTCCTACAACAGGCTGGCAATTGCTCTCCCTTGTAAACCTGAATTATTTTTCTGTTCTTTTAAACTTTATATAAAGGGCAAGTAAGTTAGAGTACATAATGATTTTTAAAAAACAGACAAAAAAAAATTCCATTTTTAAAGGTAATGTAGGTTTCTTTTGCAGTCTGTTTATGTCACCATGGTAATTGCACACCAGCTAACTGGAGTCACAGTCCATGAAGTAACTAAAAACCAATCACTTCCAGGAACTAGTTCTTTTTCTCTCAACCTTTGCATAATTTTCAGGTAAGAGACAGTGCTGTAAGTGAGGGAAACTGACCTATGATGTGAAATACTTTATTACAAACTCAGTGTAAGGCAAGTGTTTGTGTGGATACAAAGTGCATACGCTGGTTAATTGTGTCCAAAAGCTGCTGTTACAGGAGAGAAGCTTTGCAATAACGTGCATCATAAATGCCTATATCACATCTGTCTGTACTTCATACCTATCAGTATTCTGTCTGTTCATGCCCTTCTGTGTTTTCACTAAGCACAGAATGTCTCAGGCTCAGGGCTGTGGAATGGGGTGACAAATAAATCAATGAAATCCTTGAGACTGACACAAGGCACTGGGGGGGAGGCAAAGAGCAGGAATCCCAGGGTGGGACCAAGAGCTCTCCCAGGAAAGGATCCCAGCACCCAGGGGATGACTGGAGCTGTGTGGATGGGACTGAGGGCCCATTTTCCATCACTTGTCCTCCTTGATTGACCTGGCCTGAGCCAATCAGCTGGGCAGCTCCAGTGGCTGCCACCAGGCAGGAGCAGAGTCTCTGTTGAGCCTGGGACTGGCAGAGTGTGTGATCCTGCAAAAATCTAACACAAATTATGTATTGTTTTCTCAAAGCATTCTGAACTCTACTATGTTTGTGTTCACCACCACTATGATGGAGGCAGCAAACAAACAAAAAAAATCTGATATTGCCTCCACTGTCCTTTTTAAACTGCCTTTCAGTCTGAGAAACAAGAGCTAGCCTGACATCTAACAACATTTAAAATAATATAAAGACTTGGCCCATTTAATACAGAAGCATTGGACTTCATTTATAAAGGGAGAGGTTGTTTCCAAATTGCTGAACAAAATTGCTATGTGTCAGTCTGGTGGCACTGTTACATCCCCTACAAACACACCCATGCCATAAATGGGTGTGGAACAGAAAACAGCTGAGAACAGCAAATCCTCCTTGTGCTGGGGCTGCCCTCAGAGATGCTCAGTGCTCCACAGTCACTGAGATAAAAGCACTGGGAGAGGTTTTTTTTATAATCTAAGCAGACAGAACAAAAAGACAGTGGAGGAAACCACAAGCCAGGAGAACAAATTGGTTGGATGTATTTCACACAGCCAGAAACAGGAGAATTGAGCAGAAAATCAATGACCTAAACCACCTGTCCAGAGTTTGAATTCTTTATATTGTCCTTCCCCTTCTTGCTTCATAAAAGTAGCATCACAAGCATTTTTTAGGTAGCCCTAGCAAGGAAAGGGATCAACAGCAGTTTCAGGCTATTGGGAGTGCTTGTTCTTGTCCAGAAAAAGATTTTTTTTTTCAGCTGAGTGGAAAGAAGCAGTTTTAAAGAAAGTGGGGGCTCTTATCTATTCTTTCCACAAGATAATTGTTGACCAATAAGCACAAGGAGCTTTAAAGAATAAATAATTACCTATTCAGGCTATTCTTTTAAAACATTTTTAATATTTAGAAAGCATTACAAGCAAGAGGCTTGTCCCTGCTGCTTTACACTAACTCAAGTAGTTCCATTCTGAGGAACAGATTTTAAAACCTTTTGATTTGATTTTTAAAGCAAGCTGCAATCCTGCAGTGCCAATTTTGTCGCAGTAAACTTTTAAGTGGTGAATATTCCCATTCTACTTGTTGCATTATAAATTATTTTTCTAAGTCTGTATAAAGAATGCTGCATGCTTTTACAAGCAGTCCTTTTAGGTTTTCATCATCATTCACCTAGGAACATGACAACACAGGAACTCACACATAAAAGGAAATGATTTATGTAAAGGAGAGAGATGTAATTGAATTAATGGGTGGACCACAGATGGAATGAAAGTGTGAAGAAAGTTATTAGAGTGGAATTTCCATTATTTGACTCAGTTTGTTCCTTCCTTCGAGTCCTCACTCTGCTCCTTCAGCCCTCCCTCTGAGGCTCTCTCCTGTTATTGCAGCACTGGAAGTAAAGATGGGTGCAGATTTTGGACTCTCAGGTTCACACACACTGGAGAGCAGAAGTGAGCAGCTCAAGTTTACTACTTCTCAAATATCAAATAGTGAAGAGAATCAAACTACACAAGAAGAGAAAATGTCCTGGGGTACCATCCTTGTTTGCTTCAACTGGCTCACCATGAATCCTCATAGCTTGGAGTTATGCTTGCTAGCATAGTTATTTGAAAGAATTTCATTTCTATCAATACATGTTAGAAAACATCCATTTCTCCCTGAAACTGTAAGAAGCTAAGCAGTTCTGATTTCCACTGCAATCTCAATGATGAGGGATAACCAGAGCAGTTTTACATTTTTCACCTGCTCACACTTCTTTTAATATAGGAGCCTGTTCAGACCTCAGGTAACCCTCCATGTATCACTCAAACCAGAAGAGATGACTAATTCTCATCCTTTTTTACCTCCAAACAGGTGAGTTTCCTATGCTGTCCTTCCTGTGACTTGCAGAATTTGAAATCCTTGAGGAACCACCTCTGATTTTAGAGAATGTCTAAAAAGTGTAGAAACCACACTTAACTCCACAGCAAAAAATCACATCTCAAAAGCAAATTACATCTTAATTCACACTAAAATGTTTCATTACAGAAAAAAAAAAAGTCAAAATAGCACCTCAACAAAATAAATACTTTCTGCAGCTTTTAAAATATTTTGTTGAAAATAAAAGGATTTATAGTTCATTGAAATAAATGACTTCATATTCCAGCTGCAGAATCAGGCACATTGCAATGGCTCTCATACAGCAAAGCTTCATTAGTTTCAAGGGAGTGTGACACAAAATCTACATCCATCCTCAGAGCATAACAGCAGCCAAGAAATGTTTAGACCTGTAGGCTTAGCAATTCCAGTACTCCCCACTCAAGCTTCTCTCTTGTGCTCTGAATAGCCCAAGAGTTTAAAAACTCTCACTATTTTCCTGGAACCTTCAGTGACAATCTGTTTCAACTTAACAATTTTTTACTTAAATGGTTATTTATTATCAGGACTATAAAATGACAGATTCTGTCCCTGTTTTATTGTCTAGGGTTGCAATCCACTGTAATATCCTGCCCTATTTTTCTAAAGATCAAGGCTTGTACATAAAGAAAACTACTCAAAAGCAGTTAGTGCAAATGTATCACAAATCACTATTTTCCATCACTAGTTTTAAAAGTCCAGGTGGATATCACCAGAATTCCTTGGTTATTTTCATTGATTCTTTCTAGTTTCAAGTAATTTAGCATATTTAGGTGTAACAAAGTATCTCAACGTTCCCATTCATTATTGATTTTATCTGTCAGGAGGAACTTGCATTCACTCCCAAGCCAAGCATGTAATTCTCATTTTCTCCCTAGTCCCTTCCTCCTGCAATGAAGACCCCTCAGCAGCCACTAAAAGCTCCATCAGAACAGCCTGAACCCCGACCCTTCAGTCTTCTTTGGACACACTAATGTTGCCTACTATTACTTCCCAGCAGTAAAAATGACTAGGAAAGGCAATCACAGAAAATAACCAAACTTTAAAGCCTTCAAACCCCTGATCTCTGAGCTTCAGGGACTAGCAGAGGTCACTGTGAGAGTGACTGGGTTTTTTAGTGCATTCTAAATCTGAAACCTGAGCATGTTTATCACTCTTAACTTTACTGGATGATAAGCAGCATCCCTTAAGTCAAAACCAGCATCCCCAGAGTTAATTGTGCTATTACCAATCTTATATTTTACCTTAGATTAGGATCACTGTGAAGAGATTGATATTTTGCCTTTGAAGGCTAAAGCCTTATTAATTAAGCTACAGTAATAAATGTAAGCTTCAAAGCTAGAAATTAAAAATCATTAAAAAATTGTTATGAACAACTGCAACACTCCATGGCTTTGCCTGCATGTCATATTTTTTTGATCATGCCTCATTTTCACAGCGAAATATTTAACACCAATGAATTCTGGGCATCCTAAACTGACTCGTGTTCTAAGTCTGGCTGACAGTGAGTAGAAATAATAATATTCAGAATGACAATTTTAGAATAACTTCTGTATTTTCAATGTTGTAGCAAAAGGATAGTTGTTATTAATGCCACTGCTTTTCAATACAAACAAACAAACAACAAGGAGGCTGGACAGCTTCACAGTCTGAAGCAGAGAAATGGGATTTTGTGTTCAGTCCCTGGGTGTAAGTGGGCTGACAAGTGCTGGATTTGCTGTGGTGTAGCTGAGAACACACACTCCTCTGAGCTGCTAAAATAACAAAGAAGATTTGGAGAGTTTGTGGTAGCATCTTGTAGTTTAGTGAATATTCAGGCATCCTTCCTGGCTGGTTTTGTTGTCTCCTTCTTCTTTACAGTGCTTTTAGCACAGCCAAAACACAGTCAGAGGCTGAGACTCCATGTGCTCAGGAGGTGTGAACTGGAACTGCTTTGAGACACACATTACTTGTCTGGGGGGAGCCAGACCTCTCCTCTTGCTAAGAAAGGCTCTCTATAAATTTATCAAGACCATAAAAGTAGCTGAAGATGTAATGGGCCCAGCTCACCCTGGTACAATGACCTAGCTCAGCCTTGCTGGGACACAAGGCACTCAAATGTGACTTTACCAGCCCAGAAATGGGGACACAGTGACAAGTTTGGCTCTTCTCTTCCAGGGTGAGAGGGGACATCCATCACCTCCCTGCCCTGAGTGTTACCTCCTGTTTTTCTGCTTCAGAAAACACCACGAGCAGCAGAAACCCCCTCCACACCAGGCTGCTCAGGATGCTCACAGTGCTTTTAGGGAGGAACATAAAAGGCTTCTGCACAAACAGAATAATCTGCTTTGCCTTGTGGATAGGACTAAAACAGCTAAAACCACTGTACAGAAAGTTCAGACCAAGCTTCATGAAAAACCAGGAACGTGGTGAAGTGTGCAGCAGATCACCCTGGGAGGCTGTTGCATCTCTGCCACTCCAGATCTATAAGATTAGGACAGAAAACTGTTTCAGCTGTTTCTCAGGAATGACAAGGGGCCTGCCTTGGGCAGGAGCATGGACTGATGACATCCTGGAGCTCCTTTCAGATCTGTTTTTGCACAGCATTGCTGATGAAATGTAGTTGCTGTTGTTGGAATGCAGGAAGATGTCTCCTCCAAAAGCCATCCATCATCTCCCATCATTTTGTGAGGGACAGAATCCTGACAAACTGATTCAGTAGATCCCAGCTTGTTTCTAGCCAAACCACCCCTAAGGCTGAACTGTTCCAAGTTCTTTGTGGGTTTTGTAGGGGTTCATGTTCTGGGGGGTATTTTTTGGCCAAGGGGAGGGAAGGAGGGTCAGGGAATGTCTCTGATACCCTGCAAAAGGCTCCAGGATGCCAGGGTGAGTTTAGTTATTTTAAAGGTCAGTTGTATTTCAACACCAGTCTGTGAAAATCTTTTTTGGGCCAGGGCGTGAAAAACTGAAATATGGAAAAGTGCTGATCCTGAAACTTCTCACCCTTAGAAGCTTATACTGGTATTTTCAAGCTTTCCTTCCAAACAAGGAGACAAAAAAATACAATTGCATAAAAAAGAGAAAGTGAGGTATGCTTACACCATGGTAATTTTAAGAACCAGGACTATACATATACTTGAATTATTCACAATAAATTCATTAGATAAAGAGACATGAAAAGCCATTCATTGCAATCTTGTGAAAGTCTTTGTGCTCCAGTTATGAAAAGTGCTGATCACATTTGACAGCCAGCATTTTCACAGGCACATTTAGTCCTGTTAGTCTCTCCTTAGTCCTTCCTGGAAACACAGACCTGTCAGGAAGGTAACTGCACAGAACACTCCTATTTCTCCTGTCATCACCCTTGATGTTTAACATTAGATAGAGGTGAAAAAAAGTGCAGATTACAGTAATTTTCTCCTGTGACCACTCAGGTTTGATGTGCACCATAATGTGTGCACTCCTAGAAGGGGTAGACAGACTCACCTTAGTAGGCATGGTGATGAAAAAAGGCGGAGGTATTAGGAAAAAAGTTCAAGTTTCCATAAGTGAAAACCAGTTTGGAGTAGGCCTGTGCCACAAGCAACATTTAAACTAAACAAAGGAGATCACAGGAATGGGTACAGAAAGCATATCAAAGCACTATGGGCAGGTAAGAATCACTGAATAGCAAATGCCTCTTAACAGAGTTAAGTGTTCTTCTTAGTAACAAAGTAATTACCTGGTGAAAAATTATTTGCCCAGGTGAAAAATATGAAATGCATGAACTACCTGTGCACCAGGGCAAGCAGCAAGAAGCAAACACAAGGACTAAGTTAAGCACATGCCCAAAAGAACTACACTCTCACTAACAACATATAAATATGGAATAAGTATAAGTTAGTAGATAAAATTCAATTCAATAAATGGGTGTTTCCCCTACCATGACCTGTCCCAGTGGTAAATCCTGGACATTTCCCTAAGCCTGTCACTGAAGGAAGACGAGCACTTCAAAGGGAGGGCATTGAGAAGAGCAGGAGGATTTCACAGTTCAGATAACATCCAGCTCTGTACAGGTGTGCCCTGGGAACATCAGCCTGGGCTAACTGACACTGCTCTGCTCCAGGTCTGGTCCTGTCCATCTGCATCAACTCCTGCCCATCTGCACTGAATGGATACATGGCAGCTGGGTTGTTGTCTTTTTTGTTTGGTTTGAGATCTGGGTTTTGTTTTGGTTTCTTGGAGGGGATCTTTTGTCAATAGGTTTTGTGTGGGTTTTTAAAGTCAAATGCACACTGGTACTACTGAAAAAAAAGTTTACTTTTATAAGGTAAAACAAATCCTGATGGAAGAGCCAACCATCTGCCTGCAAACTATTGCAGGGGTTGTTGCAGAGGAAGAATTCACATAAATTTAGTATTACTACAGTTTGCTCAAGGAGATCTTAGCAGACATTTCAGCACAGATCAGAAACTGCCCTGATTTATTCTTGAATCTGGGCCCATTAAAAAAACCAACCAAACAAACAAACACGGAGAACTTTGCAAACACTAGAATTTTTTCTTCCCCAGTAATTGCACAAAATACTGAAAATATTAACAGGATGATGATAAAGGAACTGTTGGAGCTCTGATTTTCTGTTACACTTGAATACTGATATATCATATAACTGCAATTTCCACAATCAAATAAAATATGGCCATAAAAGACATTTCACATTACCACACTATTACATGTACAGCTACTGAATATTGTTAATGTTGTATCTGTTTCAGTTTTCTCCTACTAAATACATGATGTAAATTTAATTTTCCATAAAAACCCTTAATAAATTAATGATATTATGAAACCAAATAAAAGTACAATATATTAAATCAAAAACGACAACAGAAATAGTAAGTTCCTCCAACAATTTAAAAAGACAGGAGTTTTTTTAAAAAGTGCATAGAGGTTTTTCCAAAAGCATAGGGAATGAAGTGTTCCATCAGTACTATAATGCTATGCCTGGACTGCAGATTATTTCCTGATAATATTTGGCCTCATGAACTATTAGTATCAGGGAATACACAGAAAGTATTTACCCTTGTAAGAAGCAGATACTTCTCACAATATAAATACCTTGAATTAATAAATGGAGAAGCTAGATTAAAACTACTGTCTGATGTAACCTTTATCACAAAAGCCAGTCTGTCTGTGTAAGTTCAGTATTTCAAGGGATGATTTTCTACACAAAAAGTAAAGCGCTATTTAATGAAAAATGTGTTGATTCTCCCAATGTAAAAGCTGAAGAAAATAATCAGGTTAACAAATTCCCAGTCAGCAGAGTTTGCAGTGTCAGTGACAACAGCAAATGATAACATCCCTGGAAGGATCCTAAGGGAATGCAAGGAAAAGAACCAAATCTAAGATGGAACACACACAGTAAGAGAGGGAAAAAATGACAAGGGCATCTTTTCACTAGGAACTGATCTTCATGCAGCCAAGAATGGGCACCATGAGCAACAAACAACTGGGCACCATGAGCAACAAACAATCTTGATATTAAAATGGGGTTCAATATATAAAAACCATCTGGGAGCCCTGGCTTGGCAGGGTAGGAGCTGATGCCAGTGTAAGCTTTGGGAAAAGTGACTGAGAACAATTCTTTGAGGATGCTGTAAAATGCTGTTTGGGACAAGCACTTGGACTTCTGCTTCCTGAACATGACAACTCCCCAAGAACAAGTACACTCACCTTTACCAGTTCCTTTCCTTAGAAAAGGTGAAGATTCTAAAACAATATCATCTTTTGAACAACTGCACCATCTTACAGCTATCAAGCTTTACTATTCTCTCTTTTCTTCAAAAATTCTTTTTAATGAAAGAGGGAATTTAAGAGACAACTTGCTCAACATGAAGAAGTCCCATATTCTGTTTAAGGGACTCAGGACAGACAAAGTGTCAGGAAAAATAAACTTAATATAAATGCAAACTTGTATATGACATACATCTATCATTCAGCAACCTGAGCAAAATTGTTCAAAACCTCCATTAAATTTTCTATCAAAGTCTTGACAGCTAAAAGTACTTACAAAGTAAGATATGATTTGAGCAACTTTAAGTATTTGTCACACATTTTGTCCATAGCCAGGGAGAAGAACAGGAAGAGAGAAAGCAGGGGCTTTTACTGCTGAACAAAATTAATTATGTATTATTACTTCAGGCAATTGCAATGATTAATTTCTATAAAAGCAAATTCAAGTGTAATTGTGTAATTATTGTGTTTTCATTAAAATATATTGATAGTGGGTGCCTGCTGCATTATTCTCTTTATTCTGTTCTGCTCCACAACAAGTTCAGTGTAGGAAACACCTCATTTCAGGACCTATGGGCAACACTCAGGTCTGAGTACTCAGACACAACTTTTACATGTGCCCTTCAAATTACACTGGAAATTTCTTCCTTACAAATGCCAATAAATTCAAAATGCAGTTCACAGGCTCAAATGCTGCTGCTCATGAACATTCCTACCTGCAAAGGGAACAGGTGCATCTTTATCCAAAGCAACTAGGGGAGGGTCCAAAATCACAGTGTCGTTGTTTTCAGTTATGATTCCATGGTACGATGTCTCAATCCAAGGTTTGTGTTTATTCACTAGAAAAGAAGAAACCATGCCTAATTAATTTGGTTTGTGTTTCATATCCATTCAGCTCATTTTATCTATAAAGAGAAATTATTTAGTATACTTCCAATATTAATGGTATTACTCAAAAGCCACTGCAATAAACATTCAAATATAAAAGCAAAATGACATGCACATTGTACTGCACTCAACACTTGCAGACATCCCTCCAATTAAGACACTGAAATAAAAAGGCAATTTGCAAAATATTTTTGATGTGTTCTCAGCTGTCAGCCTGACTTGGTTCAGAGAGTTTTGCAGGAATTACTTTCAGTTGCAAAGCCCTGGTACAACAGAAAGGGCATCCTGAGAAACCCAACTTGACAAGACACAAAGCAGAAGGGTGGGGGAGAACACTCAACTCTTGGTCACCTTCTTTCTTTGTATTTTTGGAACAATACCTACAATTACTTCTGTGTTTTGTACATGGTAGAGAAAACAAACATCTGCATTTTAATTACTGATAAAAGTCTGCACATCTTCACAATTTAACCAGGGGATCTGAAGTTTTCCTGGAAAAACCTGTCCTTCAAATCCAGCTGTTGAACATTTGGATATCTGGTCTTGAAGCACACAGGAAGATCACACAAAAAGACACTTTAAGGAGAGACTACACTACACCATCAGATTGTCTTATTGCTGAACCCTCTCCATTTAGACCCCTCTCACCATCCATCTCCTATTGACTGGAAAGGATGAATACACAAAATGAAAAGGAAGGGGAAAATGTAAAAGGCTTAGCTGTGCTGTGGTTATAAATTGAGATTTCTTCCTGCAGGCAAAATCTGAATGTTATGTCACTGGAACTCCTACATAAGGAATACAATGGTGACAGCTAAATGAATTTCAGTTTAAAGAATGTACTCCCCCAGGCAAGAGGGAGCACTGCACCAAGGAATATCTACCCCATTTGCAGCCAACTCAGATGCAAGGTAATTTCTATAGCTATTATATAGCTGTGTGTACCAGATGCTGAGGAAAATACTTGGTGAGTTAACAGAAATGACCTCAAAGATGGAGAGTCGACACTTGGAGCGAAACCAAATTTAAAAAGAAATAAATAAAATAATTATGAGACCAAACAAAATCTTCAGATATAACCCTAAACTCTTTCCTGTCTTGTCTTCTGTAAAAACCCCAGGCATCAATGAGATTCAAGTTTCTCCCTTTGTGAAGAAAGCAGCAAAACCACCAAGACAACACAAGGCTCTAGCCACAGGTAAACGTGGGCAATTAGCAAATTATTTTTTCACTGGCTATTTGGGAAAACATACAAATATATTTATGGGAAATTGCAGTTTATTCTGTTCCTTTGTTGCTCCTTTGTTTAACCAGTTTGTTTAGGAAACTGTGGACTTGGGAGAGTGATCCTTCTAAAGCTGAATTATTTTATATTCTAGCACTAATCTGAGAGCTTTGAGTTCATTCCTATGTTGCAATAGATCTTCTTTCAGAAGAAAACCTACTTATCTTCACAGTAGTTGGTATTGCCCATTTTTGCTATAACTAAGCAACAGGAAGATTAAACTGGGGCTGTGTCAGGGAAAGGTGAAATGGAAAACAGGGATCTCAAATCTCTATCTTGTAATGACTGTACAGCCAGAGGAGAGATTGGTGAGTTTATGTAATAGATGAAGGCCAAAAGTCTTGTCAATGTTGAAAAATGAGAAGTGATAGATGCAATTTCAGAGCTTTTTATGGCATTTGGGATTCTGGTTTGCAGGGCAGTTGAAGCATCCTGTATTTGTTAATGGAATATGTGAATCCCTGAGCATGCAGATACTCCAGTGTGCTCCAGTGGCACTCAGGTGTGGCTCACAGGCCTGGGGGGACACAGGCTGCACTGAGCCAAAGGGCATCCCCTGACTGCAGGCAGATGCAATTGAACCTCAATGAGACAGTGAACAGGAGCTCACATGAAAAGGGAACTCCTTATGCAACCCAAATTTCAACTACCAAATGCTTTTCATTCCTCCTGATTCTCTTAAGGGTCTGAGCTCTTTAAAAAAACCAACCAAACAAAAAACCCGAACAAGCAAATAAAACAAAAAAAGCACCAAAACTTTCTTCTTACTGATTCCTAGGGAATACTTATGATGGCACTTTTACTTAAAGAACTCTCAGAATACAGTGAGTGCAATTCTACCAGCCTTAGCTTTCTCCAGTTGGTGTTCAATGAGCAATAACAGCAGTCAAATGAGTGGCAGCAACATCATTCCTTAAATTATACTGGGGAAAGAAAAGAAAAGTACATTATGAACCAATGCTACAGTTTAGACCTTAGAGACTGGTATTGGGAAGAGGAAAAGAGCAATAAAGCCAAAGGAAAATAAAATAATATATCAAATTATTTGCAAGCTCTTGTCTTAGAGATGAATTTCAGAGATACATCCCCAAATGTAAAAACTGTGGCTATAAAAGCTTTGTGTGACCCATGGTGTGGAAATTTTACAAATGGAAAACATCCATGCTCTTTGGGAATGCAAAGCAATTCTTTTGCATCAGATGATGTCTCTTCAAATATTTTCACATCATGAAAATTATTGATCCTTTTGCACTGTTTTGGATACTTCCTTTAATTTAAGAAATCTCTAATCCTGAGATGAGCAGCTGGTGTTCTGGCTGGGGGGCTGTTTATATTCTCCCTGCTAAAGGCTGGTAAAATGTTACCATACCATACCAACTAACTGCAGAAACCACTCCACAGGCTTTCATAAAATAAGAGACTATAAAGGAAAAACCTTCATATGTAACATGATCAATAAATACTTTAGAGACAAAAGGACAACTACAAAATATTAGACTGGTTCAAGCCAGTGTTTATCCACAAGTTAACACAGCTCTTAAATCTCTGGTATTTGCCTATCCTTATGCAGTGTCTTCAAAAGAAGAGAATTTTCAAAATTCAGAAGTGTTTTGTCTTGCCTTATTTGAGCTACTGATTCTACTTTGGGATATGTGAGTTGGATTTTAGGTTCCCAAAAACATAGTAGTGCCACACTGCATTTATTTAAACCCCACAACAAAACCATTTTACCATGCTGTCTATTTCAGGCTACATGAAACTGTATGTTTAACTAGAAAAGAAAAAAAAAATCACATTATTGAAAAAGTTCCATAATTTTGATTATATACAGTACTTATTAGGATATTTTAAAGATTAACATGTATCCTTTTTGGAATTCTTTAAAGTTTTAGATAGGATGTGACTTTTTCATTTTATCTTTAAAATGGAAAAGGCAGGAATGGTTAAAAAATATTTCAATGCTTCTCAACAATGCTTACCAATTCACAGCATTCCATAAAGTGATGTGACAGGCAAGCTACTTTTCTTTGGTTTGCATTTACTAAAGATGATGGAAGAGATCTATACACAGATTTGTATGTGAAGTTTCAGGAACTAAAAAGGCAGAGCACTACACAGCCAGTCAAGTTCAAATGAGCAAATAAGCTGGATCATCAGCAGGTTAAAAGTTATACAAGAAAACTTTTCCCTCTTAAGGCATATTAAATTGTAGTACAGTGATATTAACTCTAAATATAGAGAGAAAAAAAAAGGTTCTGTCTTCCTCACAAAAGATCTTCTCTGGAAGCATTTACTGAAAGCTGGAATCAGTACAAGGCTTGTATGAATTCAAACATATTTAGTCAAGACATAAAGATACCCTCTGGGTTGTTTGTCTTTTTCAAACTTGCCTCCCTTCCTGTAATTTATTAGTCATTTATATAAATCTGTACTATAAATAATTTATACCATCTATGATCAGGCAATTAATCCTCCTTTATTACAGCTTGAGGCTGATCCATTACTATTTGTCTGCACTGTGCATTTCCCAATCTGTCCCATGAAGGCTGTGATCACAAGCCTTGGGATGCAGTGGAACCCCCATGCCAGAAAAGTGTCACAGACATCTTTTATGAAAAATCCTTTCCTTAGGATTTTTCCTCTTGAGAAGCTGAGAGGCCTCAGGAACAAAATGTAACCAATGGTTATCTGCTGCTGTGGAATGCAACAGGTGCATCTGGGATTGGGCTCATGTTGGTTGTTTCTAATTAATGGCCAATCACAGTCAGCTGGCTCAGACTCTGTTATCATTCTCTTTTTCTATTCTTAGCCAGCCTTCTGATGAAATCCTTTCTTCTATTCTTTTAGTATAGTTTTAATATTATATATATATAGATAGATATAGATAATACTATAATATATATATATATATATATATATATATATATATATATATATATATATATATATATATGAAATAATAACTCAAGCCTTCTGAAACATGGAGTCAGATCCTCATCTATTCCCTCACCCTTGGACCCCTGTGAACATGGTCACAGGAAAGGGCCTGGGGATGCAGGGGAACCAGCCCTGAGTCAGAAAAGGGCCTGGGGATGCAGGGGAACCAGCCCTGAGTCAGAAAAGGGCCTGGGGATGCAGGGGAACCAGCCCCGTGCCAGGAAAGGGCCTGGGGAAGCAATGGAACCCCCATGCCAGGAAAGGGTCTGGGGATGCAATGGAACCAGCCCTGTGCCAGAAAAGGGCCTGGGGATGCAATGGAACCCCCATGCCAGGAAAGGGCCTGGGGATGCAATGGAACCAGCCCCGTGCCAGGAAAGGGTCTGGGGATGCAATGGAACCAGCCCTGTGTCAGGAAAGGGCCTGGGGATGCAGTGGAACCAGCCCTGTATCAGAAAAGGGTCTGGGGATGCAATGGAACCAGCCCTGTATCAGAAAAGGGTCTGGGGATGCAATGGAACCAGCCCTGTATCAGAAAAGGGTCTGGGGATGCAATGGAACCAGCCCTGTGCCAGGAAAGGGCCTGGGGATGCAATGGAACCAGCCCCGTGCCAGGAAAGGGCCTGGGGATGCAATGGAACCCCCATGCCAGGAAAGGGCCTGGGGATGCAGTGGAACCAGCCCCATGCCAGGGAAGGATCTGGGGATGCAGGGGAACCAGCCCTGTGTCAGAAAAGGGCCTGGGGATGCAGGGGAACCAGCCCTGTGTCAGAAAAGGGCCTGGGGATTCAATGGAACCAGCCCTGTGCCAGGAAAGGGGGTGGGGATGCAGTGGAACCCCCATGCCAGGAAAGGGCCTGGGGATGCAGGGGAACCAGCCCTGTGTCAGAAAAGGCCCCTCTGTGCTCCCTCTGCAAACACACCAGGCACAAGAGCCCAAGCAGAACACGGCCAAGGAACCAACCCCGGTCTGAGAGTCTGAGGGAACTTCATGGCCCAGGACTGCTGTCCTGAAAGTCAGCCCAAGGACAGCCCCACAGGGAACAGAGATAGCCCAGAGATAGCTCAGAGATAGCACAGAGAAAGGCCCAGATGATGTTCAGAATGCCCAAACCTTGCTGACCTTGTGCAGGGTATTCAAGACTGCAAGACATGCACAGCACTTCCCGAAGGCAATCGCAGGCTGTGCATTAAATCTATCAAGTCCCAAAGGCTGTGAGCAGCAGAGCTGTGATTTGTCAGTGCAGAAGCATTATAGTAACAGGAGTACAATAAGGACAAAATGCATGAGGCCATCATCTTATGAGCAAAGCCATCTTTTCTCTAAGCTGAGACAGTCATTTGTTAGGGCGTGGGGAGAGGAGGAGGGGGTGGGAAGCAGCACGTGTACAAGGGACACATTACAATGATATTTGCAAAATTCAGATGGTTCCTGACTCAAATCAGTTAGAAAATGTCACTGATCCAAAAATAACACATCGGAAAAGAATTAAGAAAGAAAAAAAGTGACTATTAGAAGGTTTAACTCCTGACACCAGGGCAGGTTCAATATTGTCAGTTGGTTTATTTGACGCTTTCTAAACTTCAGGCAGCTAAAACCTGAGGTAGCAAATTGTAATGGTTAAGAATTGCTTTATGAAAGCATATGTTTTCTTTCTTTTTCTCCTCTAAATTGCACGATGGATTTATTTTCCATTTAATTGTGTTGATAATATGTTCTCTCATCTCTAGCTTAAAGACGTTGTCAATTCCAGAAAAATTGGCAGTAAATTTAGGCTTTCTTACCATTTCTTTCAGCTCTAAGTCTTTTCATCTGCTGATTTAATGATCTTCAGCTCAGCCTGCTTGAATCCTGTGTAGGTATCAAAGGCCTTCCCCTGAGAACCACCCAACCTGAGGATGCCCAGGAAGCCTTTGAGGCATGCAGGAAATCCCATTAACTCCTGCAGAATGTCAGACTGAACCTGCTGCCTGGGCATGCTGCAAGCCCTGCCCTTGAACAGCAAGGCATGGGGGATCCCACTCCCAAGGGATGCAGCTGCCACAGGAACAGCTGCAAGGCACAATGGCCCTGGCTGGAAGAGCCCTGGACAGCACTGACCTGGTGGTCACTCCTCCCTGGGGACAGTGCTTTCCTGGGGAAACACCACAGTGACACCTGTGGGGTCAGCCATGGACACAGCTCGGGCTCGCTTTTCAGGGGTTCTAAAGGAAATGGTAACTAAAACCACAATTTGTCCATTATTGAGTTTCTGTGAGCTGTTCTCTGGAGAACTTTAACAGCTCTGGGCTCTGGACCAAGAAGGAGAAACTTGAAAGAGGGTGAGGTCAGAAGATGATTTTGACTCACAAGTGTGGCTCGTGCTCGTGTCATTCTTTGATGAACAAGTGAAAAGTTTTGAAATTTCATATCCTAGAAGAGAAATTCACTGGAGTCTCCAGTAGCTCCAGTTTCTGGTAACTGGATGTCACTACAGTGAAGTATTTCAGATGTCACTAGACTGAAATATTTCAGAGATTGTGTTCTACTAAGCAAGTCCTCCTCACACAGGTCCTACATGTGACTGTATTGTGCACGTGTAGCTTTATAACAGAGGAGACCTTAATTCCCCCAAGGTATGTCTTGAGATAGAAACCTGGATTTCCAGAATGAGCCAGGAATAGAAACCAAAGACAGCAGCAAAATCCCAGATCTCATAAAGTAGCAGCTAAGAACAAAAATGTTCAGAAAATAGGCAGATTTGGGGGCTTAGGTCACTAAAGAAATGAGGATTGGAGCTTGAGAAAGAATTTAAGACTTCCTCTGGAAGAAAGAGAAAACAAGAACATGGATTTTTACATGCATTTTTGAGGAAAAAGAAACTAAGTAAAAAGTGGAAACTGAAAATGGCTGTGAAGTAGGAGAAGTAAATAAATGTTTGCATTTTACAGGATTAAATCTGTCTCAGCATTAGGAAAAAAAAAAAAAAAAGAGTAAATTTATCAGGAGGAACTGTGTTTCCCTACCTACAAAAATCCTGAAAACTTTCCAGAAAGGTTCTGATGTAAAACACATTTTATATGCTTTGCCCAAAGACAAACTGTAGAGAAGAAATTTATTCTGTCCCACACACTTTGTTCTCCCTGTGATGCCATTGCATGAATAACTGAAATTCCAGTAGTTATGTTCTGGCTTTATTTTTAGATAGACAACTTTAAACTATAATGCTTTATGTGCTTTTACATAAAATAATAACATGAAAATCCTGCCCCAATCAAGGCAATGGGAGTTTTGACATTAAGATCAGTTAAAGCAGAATTTATATGATTTATGATGTGTGATTATGAGATGTGAACTCTTTGGAGAACATTTTAACTGAGCAATACATTATGGGCAGTGCATCTCAGCAACATTAAATTACTCAGTGGAGCTCCTGTGGATACCTTGGCACCGCTTTGATTGTGCTGCACAGCAAAACCTATTCTGCACCAAGTTTTCTGCCATAAACACATTTTCTGGCCTCCAAGAGAAGGCCTTTCAACAATGACAGTTCCCATCAACCAAATTTGTTCTTATATTACAAAAGGGGCAACATTTGAAAAGGAAGACTCTTTTGTTAGTAGCTAATTCTTATTACAAACTAATTTGACCAAAAGCACCAAGTGCCTTGCCTAACAGACTTGATAACATCAGTAATTACACTGCTGTTGGCAATTTCTAAAGTAAGATAACATACTCTGTACTTATTCTGACACGTTGACATGCTTATGCAGCCATAAATATGATTAATTCTCTTGTAAATCTGTTTGTTTGGGGTTTTTTGTGAGTGGGGGAGAGAAACTTCTTAACACTGAGGAAATTAATATTACACATTTAACGGGAACTTCATGAATGCTTTGCTCAACTCAAACCTGTGCTGTTCAGGAAAAAACAATCTAGCCACAAATTTTGTAGAACTCCACTTACAGTACTGAGATGTAAAACTTTCAGCAGCATGTTTTACTTCTGATCCTTATTTCTGAAGAGCACATCTTGAATTTTCATATCCATACAGGAATTAGTCTTTGCACCCTGTCTCATTGCCCTCTTTTAGGGAATGGATCACATAGTTGTGGTCTCTGGGCCTTGAAGTGCCTTTAAACTTCAAAGTTAATTTAATTAACACAAAAGACATTTCAACTCCTTCATCAACATCAAATTTATCTACTGATAGTTGCCATAACAGACTTCAGAGTGTAAACCTGAATTCTGAGCTCCCAGTCTCCATGCCTCAGCACTGAGAGCAGGAGGCTGCTCATGTCCCATATCTAAGGAACAAAATCAGAATTAGGGGATGAGTCTGTCCCACAGCTATCCACAGGAACTTTAACAGCACTTATTGATTGCATCCTCACATGAAAATTACACACTTAAAAACCTTGGGGAAAGTATCCAATGACTTAAAAATGTTTTCATTGATGTTTCAAGGGCACAAAAAAGTCACAAACAAGGTGTTTTCCTATGTATTTACTTGCACTCAAAAAGCATTTCACTTATCTTGCTTATCAATGCTAATCTTCAATTCAACATGGATTCCTCATGAACAGCTTCATTCTCATTTAAAAAGACATAAAAGCTTGAGATGCCCAATATTTAATCCTTCTATCATTTAACTTCCTTGCTATTTAATAACTCCACACTCACTGTATGAAGCTGCCCCAGTCTTACTCACATTATGTCTTTCATTTGGGCTGCAAGTTGTTCAGAACATGGATTTATTTTTCCATTATGAGCATTAACAGCAGGCTTTTTAACTTAACCTGACTCTTGTCCTTATTCCTTAAATAAACAAGAATGGAGAGAGCTCTGAAGGGTTCTGTCAGAGCTGCCCAGGGCTCCCAGCTCTGCTTCACTGACTGGACATCAATGCATTGGAAAGATTCCAGTATTTCATGTAATTCTGAGGAGCACACAGATCCCCAGTGAACATTTTTATCATGACAGTGTGTTTTCATAGGAAGCAAAAGAAATCAAATGCAGTGGTTGTGCAGAAAAGCAAGAGCAATCCCCTAAAAGCACCAAAGACAGACCTCACTGAGGAGCTGCAGGCCTGCAGGATGCCCTGTTTAACTGAAGAACTAAATTGCAATTGAACTAAAAAAGAACTAAATTGTAATATCCCCCTTACTGCCTAAACTACCAAAACCAGGGCCTTCCAATCGCTGCAATTTCTCCTATGAATGTCTCAGTTATGACATCTCTAAAGTGAACATTGCAGATGCTAATGAACTCAAGACATTTTAACACTGGCTGAGCAGATTTTCAAAGGTTTTTCAACACCTTATATTTCAGATTAGCACATTTTCCTTTGTAAATAGTACCTTGAGTTGAAGTTTTAAAAAAGGATATTAAGGTACCTTAGGCTTTATGCAATTATGTCTCAAGAGTTTCAGCAATACTCTGTAGCTGAGAACAGTATTTTGAAAAATTCCAAGTTAAAACCCCTATTACATTATGAGGCTAAAATAAATGAAAAAAAAGCCTTAAAAAATGGTAGCCTTTATAAAATTTCATGCCACACTATTTTGATAGCACAGATTTGAGTGCTATCTCAGTATACAAATTTAATCTCACTGAAATCCTATGCTCCTACATATGAGCCTACACATTTGGAAATCTTGGGAATTGAGATAAATCCTAATGCCATGGATTTTAAAGGAGTCAGTAGTTTCTTTTTTTTAAAAATAGAAGAAAGTATTGATGTTTATCTTTTCATTATTTGTTTAAAATTAAAGATTTCCATACAGCAGGGGCTGAAGGATATTGCAGTGGAGAGAAGCTGATAATGTATAGGACAGGTGTTGCTGCAAATTACCTGTCCTCTACTTCATCCAGCAGATCTTGAAAGAAGCTACTCATCTTTTTTTTTCATTTGGCCACCACTCCTTCCAAATGAACTATGTTGGTTTTTAAATTGTGACTTCACTACAGAAGAGATGCTTTATTCCCTGATAAAAACCAAGAAGCTCCAATTCTTTAAGAGGGAATAATAGGAAGAGTGCAAGAAACTGAGAGAGACTGATAAATTCTAGGCACGCTTGTGTGTGGGCAAAGGCTCATGAAGCTGAAAGGTCAAGGGAGAGATGTGAAAATGCACAGAAATCCATAGCTGGGAGCATGAGAACCCTTTTGAGTGCATATCCTCTGACAGTCTTGCATCATTTGTGCATTATGGATGGGCAGACCACAGGGGCACTGCAGGTGTCACAGCCACTGTTCCACTGCAGGCTGTTCTCAGGGAGGGTGGCACAGCTCTGTTCCATGCCAGGCACAGGCTCATCACATTCTGTCCAACAGCCATGGACCAAGCCCACAGATAAACCACAAAGTGTCAAACCAGCAATGCAGGCAGAAGGCACCGCAGAGAAACACGGCAGGAAGTCCATTTGCAAGCATTAATTTTGTGTTCAGATGCTGTAAGTCAAAATGTACCTCAAAATAAATCTATTAACTGACTTTCCATCCTCACTCCACACCTCTCAGAACCTACCTTTAAATGGCCTTTGTCACAGGGTCCCACACATTAATAAAACAAGGATTGCATAAGTTTTCCTACCATCAGTGCACAAGGCTGGTGTCAGCTGATGGTGCTGCCCTTGTCAGTCCCAGCAGAAAGCAGGAATGCAGTAAATGACACACAGGCAGGACAAAGGTAACCCTGGAGTGTCTCCTGCTTTGGTACCATTCTGGGCAGCTCTGTCCATGGTGGCCATTTCTGACAGACTCTCTGTTGTGTCCTGCTGTTCTTGGTTTTTGGGACAGAGCCCAACTTCTTTGCACTTTCATACAGCAGCTCTTATTAGTTTGCAGTCCTGATTGAAGTTTCTATACACTCCAAAACAAATAATGATTTGTCTACCCCACAAAATCAATGGGAATGTGGCTGTTCCAGACATTGTAAGAGTCAAGACCTCTGTGTTTCAGCTCTCCAAGGCAGAGAATGCCTTAATTCCCTGGGCTATGGAATCCATTGAGTGAACACCCTGCTTTTCACAACTATTCTGCATTCTTCAGACATATTCTACCCATACTTTAATTTTTTCCACTGCATTTGTTTTCTTGTAACACCTCAGTCTAGACCTAGGAACTGCCTGAAAGAAATACGTTTTTAAGCTTTGATGCTGTTTCTGATTATAAATAGCTCTGACTTCATAACAAAATGCTTAATTTAATTTATTTTTATGCACCTCCTCATTATCAATTCAGTCTTTATTTTTTTCCAAGGCAGTCTTTTCTCTCAGTACATTTTCTATAGATTTAAACCTAAAATTTTTTTATCACCACTCCTATTTTAATGGTTTACTCTTCCCTCAAAACTGCTTAACCTCTTTTTTTTTGCATTTCAACCTGGAAACAGGCTCTAATTTTTCTTTCTTCCTTTAACATCCTCAAGTGTCTCCTAATTACTGAGTGTTTTGAAACATATCAGTCTATTTACATAGAAATTATACTGCCAACAGCTAAGTTCTAAAATGCAATTCTTACATTAGCAAGTACTCTTTCCTCCTACCCACATTTATGCATTTAAATAACAAATGCTGAGTACAGGTGGAGCTTGGGGTGAAAGTGTGGCACAATTTGCCTGCATTAGGAGTCAGAGTTCCCAGAGCTCCAGTCAGAGCTGGACCATGTCCTTGCACCAACAATTAACACATTCTTGTCTCCATATGGATCCAATGACAGCACCAAGATGTTTTACTGTGTTATAGCCTCTTTGGGAATGAGAACAAACTATTAAATTCCACAAAAACGTAAGACAGCTTTCCAGCTCTCTTAAATCTTGACTCTGAATCTGAATCTTGACTCCAAGGGACCCCCCTGTACAACTGTCCCTCTCATGTTAGCCTGATATATAAAAAGGTGAGGAAGGAGATGTCCAAGCAGAGGAAGGTAAACCTAGAGACCACCTGAATGTGTGGGTTACCTTTTCCCCTCTCCCTCTGTCTCATTTAAAACATAACTGAGAAGGCAGCATTCTGGGGTCTGCACAGCCTTTCATCAGATGCCAAGGGAAGTATCATTCCAAGGTTTCTTTTAGGGTTTCTCCTTCTTCAAAATTTTATAATTCCTGCTTGCGTTTCTGCCCTCCTCGGGCAATAGCAAAAAGACTTTTAGACTTGAGGCACACCATACAGATGTGAAAAATGCATTTATTTTATGATTGGCTTTTTGCAAATATTAAAATGAATATTATATGTGTTGTGTTAGAAAGTAATGCTGTATTAATTCTCTTTAGTGTGTTAAATATAGTTTTAGGTTATAAAAATGTTAGAATGGAAACTATGCTGTGTAGGATACTTTTTTTTAAAGAAAGGACTCACAGTGAGATAGCAGCCTCAACAGGACACCTGAATCTTTCAGAGAAAAAGAATTTGTTGCTTCATTATCAGAAAAAACAAACTTCTTCCCACCTCAAAGATGCTGTTAGGATTCAGAAGAAGTTGATACTGACTGACCAGACAGAATCCTGTATTTGAATGGAATTTATGCATCATGTATGAATTGTATGAATATGCAACAGGCTGTTGCTTTTAAGGGTTAATCCTCTATTAACGTGGGTCCTTTTTGGGGTTATGCTGCCCAGAAAAAGGTACCCAGACGTCCGTAACTCTTTGTCTCTATTGTCTCATATTGTCCTAATCCAAATTGTCCAAATTATTATTACTCTAATTGTATTACTATTTTTATAACCATTTTATTACTATTAAACTTTTAAAATTTTAAAAACAAGTGATTGGCGTTTTTCACATAGGGGACCCCACAGGAAACAAAGAACCAGAGCAAGGCTGACCAATCTTCCTGCCTGTACAAAACCACACAGTAAAACCTCCTCCTCATTAAAAACCTCATCAAGCCTACAGCTGGGTTACCCATAGGAGGTGATGAGGCAGCAGGTTCTGTGGGATGGGATATTCACTCACTCCAGTGGCATCCAAGGGACATCTGCTGCAGTAATTCCTGCCTGGCAGCTGTCCCCAACAGCAGGCAGGGGGATCCACCAGCTCCTCCTCCCTTCCAGCCCAGCCCTGCTGCCAGTCCAGTGACATTCCCAGCCCTGCTGCCTGCCAGGTTGTAAGAGCAACAGGGGTAGGACAGTCAGGATGGACAGAGAGCTGAGATCTCTGCAGCCAGGGCAGGAACTTGGGGTTCATTGCAAAGGGCCTGGGTGCAGGGCCCTGCTGGGAGCTGCCAGGCACAGCTGGAGCAGGACTGAGAGAAGAGAGGGGAGAGAGGATGAGAGGGAAAGAGAGCAAAAAGGGTAAGAGAGCAAAGTTCCTGTTACAATACAATAAACCATCTTCTGTGTTGAATATTCTGATTCTCACTAACCAGTCTAGTACAATATACAAATCCTATAGCATTTCCATACAGCCTATAAGAATCATTACATTACCATACTGTGCTACATTTTAAACCCTACAAACTCCTCTTTGGGCCCCTTCTGCCAAGCTGGCAGGGTCTGCTCTGACCCTTGGGGCTGTCTGCAAGCAGAGGGTGTTGTTCCATCAAAAGGGGATCACCTTCAGCTGGCCACACCATTGTTTTCTAGATGTTCAGTAACTGAGGGATCTCAAAGCTTGCTTTCATTTCAATCTCGCTTATAGTTTCCATATTCTCAAAAATTCTTTGCCAGACAATCATATTTATAAGGCTTTCCTGTTTTATCTTCCCCAACACCAGGTGACACTGCCAACCTGGGAATGGGGCCCTGAGCCCACCAGGCTCATGGGGTATGGGCAGCCACTGGGGCCCAAACAGCACTAAAGCAAATGGAGGAAAATCAGAAGATGATGGAGATTGGCTGGTCTGGCTCTTGGTGAAAAACATTCTGCTGTATTACAGGCCAGCAGGCACTCACTCAACAGTGAAAGAATCGAAGCCGGACAGGAGCTCCTGCCCTCGGGCAGCACAATCCCAAGGAATGCTCAACTGCTTAGGAGGTGTGAAAAATGCCAATCACTTGTTTTTAAAATTTTAGAAGTTTAATAGTAATGAAATGGTTATAAAGATAGTAATGCAGTTAGAGTAATAAATATTGGACAATTTGAATTAGAACAATATGAGACAATAAAAACAAAGAGTTACAGACATCCAGGTACCTTTTTCTGGGCAGCAGGAGCCCGAAAAAGGACCCACGTTAACAGAGGATTAACCCTTAAAAGCAACAGCCTGTTGCACATTCATACATCTCATACATGATGCATAAATTCCATTCAAGCACAGGATTCTGTCTGGTCATCATCAACTTTTTCCTCTGAATCCTGACAGCGCCTTTGAGGCAGGAAGAAGTTTGTTTTTTCTGATAATGAAGCAACAAATTATTTTTCTCTGAAAGATTCAGGTGTCCTGTGGCTGCTGTCTCACTGCGAGTCCTTTCTTTAAAGAAAAGTATCCTACAGAGCATAGTTTCTATTCTAACATTTTTATAACCTAAAACTATATTTAGCACACTACTTAAGAGAATTAATACAGCATTACTTTCTAACACAACACATCTAATATTCATTGTAATATTTGCAAAAAGCCAATCATAAAATAAATGCATTTTTCACAGGAGGTGACAACTTAGCTGCGTTTCTTCTCCAAAAATGAAAATACACATTTGCAGTACACATCTATTTTGAGAAACACTGGAACACTATATGCAACCAGTACGTTTTCCTCCAAAACAGGTACTATATAACGCTGGAATAATTAATTGCTCACAAGAGCTAGATAATAGTACTTGCATAAGATACATTATTTATGTATACAAATGAATTAATTTCTGTCTGTCCAATCTCACAAACAGCTAAGCTTCCGTTCCTTGCTTATTAGTATTCCCTGATAATTAAATAGATCTTTTCCTAATTACTGCTGTAAAAAGAGTTTCCTGGGCTCTGGCGAGTGCAGAAAAACTTGTCTGTCAAACAAAAGACTGACTGATGGAAGAAAAATGAAATTGCATCTTCCGCCCATTTTGGTTTTTTTAGTTAATTGGTTAAGTCTTGTGACTAAATATCAAACACTATTTCCCCTCATCACTCAGTCCCTAATTACCAACCACCTCTATGAATGGCTAATAGGAGTGATTTTGGCCTGTGACATCTCAGCTTTTGTCCTACAGTACTGCAGATGGGACACATTTTATTGCAAATTTCATTTCATGCTTTTTATTGTGAAAGGTATGGAACACTGAATGATAATTATATATTTTACAGTTCATTCATTTCAAACTGATCATTTAATATTCATTACTCCAGTGACAGACATGTCCTGTCAGTTTTACCCCTCATTATGCACATAATATCTGCATTTAAGCAAGCAACAGAATTTTGAAAGGAGATTGCAACCAAGTTTCCATTTTAAAAAACCCCACTAAAAGTCAAAAAGGCTCTGCTAGCTTGTTACATTAATTTTTGGGGCTGCTGTCAAAGAAATAGCTGACTAAAGTCACATTTCTGATATTTTTTACAACCTGGTTAAAAAAAACTAGGTTTGGGCATAGGAACATACAACTATTAAAATCATTCCTTTGAAATCTGAAGAAAAGGTTAAAGCTCCTGGACATATTTTCAAGAAATGAACTTGGACTTCAATTTTTCCTAGTATTTCAGATCTCATGAAAGAAATTTTTTTTTTTTGTATTGCAAAAAGTCACCCTGGTGATAGCTGGTGATTACTTGAAAATGTGTGTAACATGAAGGAGAACTTTTTTTCTGTGCTTCCTAAAGCAACTACTCCAGCCAATTTCTATGTTCCAATTTTAAGTAAGAGCTCTCTGGATACTCTGCTTTTGAGGCTCCTTTCACCAGAAATAATTGCTGATAATCAGAATCTCTTCATCCATTGATTGAACTGGATATATTCGATGGTATTTTCAAAGGACGTTTGGCCCTCACAAAATTTGAGTTGCTAATAGAAAATTGTTCTGCTCTTCCTTTTGACATCCCCAAGAAGAGGTTCTGGCTCCAAAATTGGAGGTTATGATGTAAGAAATATGGCATGTTAAATAGAAAATACATGGAAGGAATGAGTACAGCTGGAGAGCAGGCACACATAAAACACCAAACCAGATACACCTCAATACAAGCCAAGCTTTGATGACCCCAGCTGCACCACATCAGTGACCGAGCATCTACTCTGGGTGACACCAAAAGGGACCAAGATGAGACAATCTGCTCAGTCCCCAGCCTGGTGAGAACCTTCTCCATCACTCTGTGCAGCCCAGGCAGCTGTGGCAGAACCCAAACAGTGGGGACACACCAGACCACTCAGGCTTTCCTGACAAGAGCCAAGATCTCCACAAAACAAGTCAGCCAGGATGCAGAAAATACTGCCTGAAGTTATTTAAATGCAGAAATTACATGGTATTGTAAGTGGTAAGGCAAAAAAAATATTTTTTCAGGAGTCAACACTGACAGTTGCTTACTGCCTGATTTGGAGTGACCAATACTTGAAAGGACGATAGAAGGAATGAATTAAATCACAGTTTCAGGCTTTATTTATTTGCATTTTGCAAATAAATGAAAGTTCTAAAGACCTCACCTTGCATTTATGACCCCCTGTGCAATAGCAAAAAGGTCTGGACCAGTCACGTCCTCATCTGAACTGTACAACATTGACAAGTTTTATCTGATCTAAAAGCACACTTGTAACTGCCCAGAGCCTGTCCTGGATAAAACCCAAAATAATCCCACACAACTCCAGGTTTTTTGTGACTTTGAAACTTCATTCATTCAAGATCACACTAAAAACCACTAAAAATGTTATATATTAAAATGCAACAAGAAACAGCAGAACTCCCTCAATGTTTAGATCACACTTGGGAGCCCAGGAAAGTGCCTGCAGCGACATAAACGCAGAAATGACACCCCATAATCATGTAAACATGAATTTAACAAGGCTGATGCAGGGATTTGGCAATTGGCTGAGTTTACATCAGCACATCTTCAACACTGCTTATCAACCTTTACTGCTATGGCAGAGATTAAAGAGGCAGGGGTGGAAAAAAAAAAAAGCCTAAAAATCCAGACTAACTTGCCTTTGGGGAAAAAAAAAAAGGATTTTCTGCTATTTGTGTCAGTAATAAGTAATAAAAGTCACCTGCCTGGCAAGGGTCAGAGGCCTGCCCTGGTTCAGCAGGAACAGGCAGAAGGGGCCAATTGTATTTGGCTGCTCTCATATATGGCCAGTCCCCACACACAGAGGAGGAAAAGCCCTGCTGTCAGAAGGGACATGAATTGAGCAGGGTTTGGCAACCCTTCAAAAGTACCTTCCCTTTCAAAGTAGTACTTTGAATGCCTTTACATCAAGGATGCCCCTGAAGCTCCCCCAGTACCAGCAGCTGGGGCCTGATCCAAGCTCAGACAGCACAGGAGAAACAGCAGGGCCCACACATGGGGGAGCTGAAAGGTCTGCAGAACATGGCCTGGGAGCCACTGCCACACACATCACACATGGAACTATGCAGAACATGGCCTGGGAGCCACTGCCACACACATCACACATGGAACTATGCAGAACATGGCCTGGGAGCCACTGCCACACACACATCACACACATGGAGCTGTGCAGAACATGGCCTGGGAGCCACTGCCACACACACATCACACATGGAACTATGCAGAACATGGCCTGGGAGCCACTGCCACACACACGGAGCTGTGCAGAACATGGCCTGGGAGCCACTGCCACACACATGGAGCTGTGCAGAACATGGCCTGGGAGCCACTGCCACACACATGGAGCTGTGCACAACATGGCCTGGGAGCCATTGCCACACACACATCACACATGGAGCTGTGCAGAACATGGCCTGGGAGCCATTGCCACACACACATCACACATGGAGCTGTGCAGAACATGGCCTGGGAGCCACTGCCACTCACATGGAGCTGTGCACAACATGGCCTGGGAGCCACTGCCACACACATGGAGCTGTGCAGAACATGGCCTGGGAGCCACTGCCACACACATGGAGCTGTGCAGAACATGGCCTGGGAGCCACTGCCACACACACATCACACATGGAGCTGTGCAGAACATGGCCTGGGAGCCACTGCCACACACACATGGAGCTGTGCAGAACATGGCCTGGGAGCCACTGCCACACACACATCACACATGGAGCTGTGCAGAACATGGCCTGGGAGCCACTGCCACACACACATCACACACATGGAGCTGTGCAGAACATGGCCTGGGAGCCACTGCCACACACACATCACACATGGAGCTGTGCAGAACATGGCCTGGGAGCCACTGCCACACACACATCACACACATGGAGCTGTGCAGAACATGGCCTGGGAGCCACTGCCACACACACATCACACATGGAACTGTGCACAACATGGCCTGGGAGCCACTGCTCCCCTCAGACACACACACACTGTTATCCCAATGTGTTTAACATGTTCATACATTTTAATGAGATGTAGATGACAGAGGGAAATGATGACAAGCAAGCTGCCCTAACAAATGCTGCACATATTTTCATCAGTCTTACCATTGATACTACACTGCACATTTGCATAACAAAGTGTAAAAACATGCTTGTAGCATTGTGAGGGGCAACACAGGAAAAAAGTCACTGAATTTGCTTGGTATGGCCCTTATTAGTTAAGCAATACCACAAATAAGAGCCATGCTAACTGAATATTTTATCTACTCCCTCCTACCTCACACCAGCAGCAAGTCTTCCTTTCACTGCTCCATGCTAATATTAAAACTGAATATAAAAAAGAAAATGTTACAATTATCACACAGGTCACATTCTGCCTGGTATAAGAAGTTAAACAAGAATTTAAGCAGCTGAATTAAAGGTAACAAGTATATAATCACTACAAGCTCCATGGTTTGCCATAGTTCATGGCTAGAGTAGAACTGCATGGCTGAAAGGCCTCTGCATTGCCTTTTGCCCCATGTTTTTGACAAGTACCTCTGCTCCCCTGGGGCTGGCCTTGGCATGCCACTGGCAATCAGCTCCTGAACTGGTCCAGACCTTCAGCTCAGTGCATCAGTTGTGACAAGACCTCCCCACAAAGTCACAGGTGCTTTACTCATTTCCTGCCCTGGACCACAACCCATCACTACAGACCAGAGCCACCAACATTCTGCAGCCTAGCACTGGGGTGAAGGAGGAGGGAAAACTGGTTGAGACTTTTTCTTTTCCTTCTCCATGGATCAAAGCTGTAGTGGTTTGTTTTGTTAAGCACAGCTTTTAGGACAGAGCCTATTCAGAAAGCTTAGCAGAGCAGAAGCAACTTGAGCAGTCTCCAGGCTTTGCAGGAAAAGCATTGCCAGAGGAAAGTTTTCTGCTTTTGTAGCAGTACAATTCAATGCCAGCATTTGTATGTGCAGAGGTCCTGTCTTTCTGGGGGGGACAGATCTGCCAGTTACCTGCAAAATCTGAGAACAAAGGGCTGAGGGAAAAGGCAGCTCCTCTCTGCCCTGATAGCTTCTAGTCTTTGCCACTGAATGAAGGACTCTGTCCAAAAAATCACTTTAGAGACAGAAAATGAATGTCACATCAAATATATTATAAGCATTGAATTTTAGGAAGGGGAGGAAGTATTTGTCTGTAAAAATACTAATATCAGTTGTTTCATTTGTGTAGGTTTTTTTTAAATCAGTCATATTCTATAGAGAAATGCTGTGGCCAGGTTCATTACTAAAGCTTTTTTATCAGAAGGAGGACAACAACCTACACAAGCCATAATTTGATGGACACTGAAATCAATGTAAGTCAGCTCTACTCCAACAGCTTCACTGGATCCTGGGTTTGTGTAGCCACTATCTCATGCCAGCATCACCCCAAAGATACCCAAAACAATGTACAACAGTGCCAGCCTCCCACACCTTCCCTTGCTGGGAAATTGATTTCTTTTGGAGGATGTAAGAAATATCTGGTGAATTGTGCACATACAGAAAGCTTCTGTGGAACAAACAGTATCACAAAATTCTACATCATAACTGTAACAGTCCAATCTGAAATAGTATCACAGACATCAATGAGATTATTCCAGTTGTAGGCCAATTACCTGCCTTGGTCATGTTTGCACACAGCTAGGAGATAGGATTGAAGAATCTTTTGTGAATTAATCCCAATAAAACCTGAAGTGAATAAATAAATTAACTTTTCAATGTGTATTCTTCCAGCTCCTGATCCTACTTTTGGGTTTATTGTGTGGTCATCTTGTGCTGTTTGCAATTGAAAGATCATTATGAAAAACAAAAGTTCTAATCATCAGTTTCAAATGCAGTGGTTTCAAACTCCTCCCATGACAGCCTCAGCTTGAACATGTATAACTGCTTTTCTTTCTGAACCAAACAAGGTTACAATGAAAGTTCTTTTTACACAAGAGATTATGGGTGCTGGCACATGGCCAGGACAGGGTTCAGCTCCAAGGAGCATCCCAAGTGTTCACAATGTCACTCATAGCAGAACACTGCCAGCAGAGAGACCAGGACACAGGACACTGTCCCCACCACAGTGAGCCTTGCAGCACTCAGTGTGCAGTGCACAGCCACAAGCACCTTTGCTGTTCCTCACTGTGTACACAGGACAATTCCACAGCAAGTTAAAAATCCAGGAAGGCTCACAGGTTGGGATGCTTTTTGCTTGGTTTCTTTTCCTTTTTTTTTTTTTCCTGTATGAGAAGTTTTAGATTTAGGTTTTTTCTGTTTTCTAGATGGTAAAGACAGTAAACTTTATTCCTGTATATCTGTCAGTGTTTGGATTAACTTTTCCTTGTCTGTTTCTGGCATTGATCACAGTGTATTTCCTTTTTTCTTTCTTCCTTTTTACATCAATATTTTCAGTTATTTCTTTTTTTTTTTCATTTCAATTTTAGCATCCTTTTATATAACAAAATATAACAATACAAATTTCTCCTTCCCAAGGGAAGGATGCACATTCAAAGGCTAAAGCATATTCATTGCCCACTGAAAAAGAAAATGGATGGGCAATGAGTACATGTTTAAGCTTTTAAAATACCTTTTATGAATCCAGGAGTTACTATAAGGGCTCCCATGCAGACAGACCAGACCTTTCTCCAGGCCTTTCCCTCATTTCCTTCAGGACATTCCTCAGAAGGCAGGATTATAACCATTTATTACATCAAGTTTGCACTGCTGATCCAACACACCAAGCAATCTCATGGCAATGCTGAAGTGAACGGAGCATTTATGAATAGAAAAGCTTCTAAATCATGAAAATACAGCAATATAGCAATCTTCAGACCACAAGACACAACTCTCAATGTTTTGAAGAAATCCCTTGAGCTGTGAATTTAAGAATGCTCCAAGCCATTCCAGTGCAGAGCCAAAGCTTTATGAAATCACGGGGTCGCTTCTGCTTCAGCAGGGAACTGTGAAAGGCAGAAGGGTCTGAGCCACATCCCAGCTCTCAGAGACCCAGTTCTAGCAGCTGACAGGGCTAGCACAGACTCAAACCCATCAGAAGAAGGTGATATCTCTGAACTCAGCAGTGTAAAGTGACCACACCAAATGACTCTGTCTGATGCGGGGATCTGAACACAGAACGGAATTTGGCAGCCCAACCCCAGCCCTGAAACATGAGTGCAATTCTTAATGTGGCTGCAGATTTCACCTATTTCTGTTACCAAACAGGTAAAATCTGGACAAGATACAAAAAAACCTGCAAGAAAAGTAAAGCAGAGGCATCCCAGAGCCCTCAGCTGAGGGCAGCCTGAGGTGGCTGTCACAGCCCACACAGGGGCCCAGCTGCCTGCCTTTGGTTTGGTCCTGTTTTTAAAACTATTTAACACTCACAGCTGGACTCAAAGCCTGAGAACACACCCCTCTAAATTCCAAAGAAACATGAAAAATGTACAAATTGCCTTTCAACAGCATGATACAAATATTTTGGCTGAGCAGTGACCGGAGATAAAACTTTGGAATTCCCACTTACAAAGAAAAACATCAAGAACCAACCCATTCCTCACATTGCTCCATGTGCTCCACTTTCTAGTCTCAGCTGGTGTTTAACCTCTAAAGAAACACCCTCCACAGCAGCACTTTAATGAATAATAAGAAAAAGATTAAATCAAAATTAATCCATCACAATTCATTACTCCATTGTTTCCTTCATAAAGTGAACTTCTCCTCTTTCCCCAGAGGAAAGGCTCTTCCTCTTCTTCTCTCTCCCAATTTAGACTCCTGTTTTTCCAAACATGACTGGCAGCTGCATCCACTGTAATCTCCAGGGAAGCTGAATGTTCCTTTTCCATTACCAATAAATGATAAAAAAGCAGGTACTAGTAGGCTTTGGGAGTGTTTGGCTGTGGGGCTGCCCTGGCTGGACACAGAAACAGCTTTGTTTTGTCATTGTAAAAGAGTTTAAAGTAAGCAAATTGAGAGTATAAATCCATTTTTTATTATTCTCTCTCTGTATAGCCAGCCTACTTCAGTACAAACTGTGCTTATTCTCCAGTTCAAAGACAGCACAAACAGCTTTGTGGCTGTTCATAGCTCCTGCCATTCTCCTCAGAAATCTGCAGATCTCCTCACAATTTAAATATCACACCCTGTACACCTCTCACAACAATGAAAACAGAATTCTGAGCAACATGGTGAGGTGTGCACTCAATAGCCCTCAAATATTCCTTTAAAATTATTTTATTCAGACAGCATATTTTTTACAGCTCTTATTTGTAGCCATACTTTTGTTCCTTTTAGTGGTATCATCTCCTTGATTTGCCTGAAAGTGTTAACAAATGAGGTTTATAAAAATTAGGAGTACAACGCAAATCAGCTTCATAAGACCCATAAGTTTTAATTCTATGGAAATATATGGTGTTTATAAATGATTCTTTTAATTGACTGCTTTGTAATGTCAAGCAGCAGGAAAAACTAATTCCATCACTATTCATTGTAACAGTGGCATTGATTTGCTTTTTCTGAGATGTGGAAGATTAAAAGTATAGAGACTTGTCCACTCATATGGTTTTTTTACCAAGCTGAAAGAGTAGAGTTGTGTCACTATGAGGAAAATATCTATTAAGATGTCATTTATGATATAATTTGCCTTAATAATGTGTAGCAACTGCAAACTCCAGAAGTGACAGATAAGGCACAGACACATCAGAAGTGAAATACAGAACAGCAATTAGCATGGAATGAAAGAACATGGAGATGCAATGAGCAGAGGGATGAAATCTCCTCTCTAGACAGAGACTGTAGATGTGGGACAGACAAAACCCAGAGAGGAGCAGGGGCCCTTCTGTGACCACTGCTTTGCCAGCAGATGAAGAATCTGCCTGCTCCCACTGTGCTATGGACAAGGAGCTGCCTTTGGCTCCCCAGGCATTTCCTGCTGAAGATGGGGCTGGTTCCACTCCCTCTGGGGCAGGGGAACACAGAGGAGCCAGACCAACCATGGACATTGCTCCTAGAGCAGTCCAGCCACTTTCCCCTGAAGAAGAACATGTTTCCAGGTAGCACCACACACTGAGGACTCAGGTGCAATAATTTCTGGCTGACAGTACAAGTCCTCTCTTTCCACCTGATTTTCAGGTGGAGGAATTAAACTTTTTCATATGCAAAGTGACAGCCACATGAAAGTACTGGCAGTAAGAGTCTGCTTTCAAAACTAACAGGATTATGCAATCCACAAGTGTATAAATACTATTATCTCTTTTAGTGTCATTATATTAACTTTTTTTTAAATGGGTGAATGACAAATAAAAGCAGTAACTTGCACTTGCAGGAACTTTGTAATTGACATTAAGGGGCAAGGATAGCAGTCTGGCAGTGTTAGCTTTTATCAGCCTCAAAGCTACATCTTTCTTTAGGAAATAGAACTGAAGTAGAATGAAATGTTGATCTGACAAAAAGATCCCATTTCCCTTTTGTAACAGAGGAAACAATTCAGCCAGAGGAAAAGATGACCACAGGATCTACTATATACAGAAACTAATGTAACAAAGGCAACAGTCCCAATCATTCCAAACTATTAAAAGCAACAACATTTTAATTCTTTAAGGATGCTTTTTAGCTTAAAACTAATACTTTGGAGATTAGATCCATGCCACATGGAGTAGTAAGACAATAGGACAGGTTCCATCTCTGGTACACATTCCCAACTGAAGTGACAAAACAGCAATACTTAGAGGTAAAATAAAGAGAACATCAGATCTTACCTAGATTTCATCCAATATGGATTAGACACAGTTAATAAAAGAGAAGCATGTTTAAATAGTGCTGGCCAAAGAGGGCAGAACTCAGCAGTGCAAGTTCCAGTCTGAAATTTTCAAGATGAGTTAACTGACTTATGGGTATACACATGTGTATTTTCAGGATATTGAGAGACAAATCTGCTGGATCAGTATCTGCATAGGTTATCTGCCATGCCAAGTGCCAAAGTGCCAAATGCAGAAGAGAAGCCTGTCAGAAGCAGCTCTTCTTGCATCATGAGTTGATGCAGACACAACATTTGTACTGAGTCCTTCAGACTGGCTGCCCTTTGTGCTGGATTGTGTCTTGCTTTGTTTCCATCCAAAACTCTGCACAAGGTACACTGGGATGACCTCTCACATGGAGAAGAGAGGGGCATACAAATCCAGAGGCACTGAGCTCAGATTTAAGCTGCAGGCAGGATGCTGCAAAAATCAAAGTAACTCAGTAATTCTTCAAAAACTGCCAAGTTCTGGGCAGTCACACCACACACCTGCAGCTGGCCAAGCACAGATAAAAACAAACAAACAAAGTAGCCAGAAATAAAAACTCACAATATGATCTATGCATTGGTTACTTCAGTCCTCTCCACCTGTTATAGCATTAGAGTACCTGCTCTGATCTCAACACACTAGACATGACTTTAATGATGTACCAATACAAAAAAATGACCACAGCCACATTAAAAGCCATTTCCATGCACTATTATCTAAGTAGGTTTATAGAAAAGACTAATTTTAAGAAGGAAGTTATTTTCTCTTCACTAACTCTCATAGCTACCCCTCTCACAGCAGTCACCTTTAGAAATGAATTCAATTATCCATTCAATTATTCAGTTAGTCACAGTCACACTTTGCTATTTTTCCTCAAGCAGAGGGGTGTTAACTTTGACTAAATCTACCCCAAATTCACACATATTTTCCACAGGGACAGAATTGGGTACATGTGGCACTTACTGCTTGCTTACCCCTGCAGGGAACCATCACTGCATCATGCTGTGAGGTCACACTGTAATAGGATAATTTAAATTTCTTCAGGACCAAAATAATTCTTCATTAAAAAAAAAATAAAATAGAAGACTGAGAAAAAACCATTATTTTTTACCCACAGGACTTGGAAAACACACAGTACAATTTTATGCATGGAATTTGTGAAACACAGACTAGATAGTTCAAGAAAAATGAACACTAAACAAAGCTGGGCAGAAAAAATTTCCAAACCAGTCCAGCATTGTTACACAGCAAAATGAGGACAGTGCAGGAACAAAATGCAGAGGCAGGAAGCACTTGTTCACAACACAAAACTTTTTAAAGCTTTCCTCCTGATACAAACACAGAGAATTATTTCTTGAGAGTGCCTGTGTGGCCTTTCCCCGAGGCCCCATTTATATTCAGTCTGACAAGGGCAGATTGCTACAGCCTGAAGCTGTTTAAGCTCACCCTGGCTGTAGACTCTGTGCCACAGGGGCCCCAGTGCCCCCTCTGCACCCCCAGCCTGGACCACTGACACTGCATTGACACAAACACAGAAATCTTCACCTTCTTGCAGTCCTATTTCAGCACCCTGCTGGAGGCTGCTGACATGATTCCCTTCTTCCTTCAAAAAGAAAGAATGAAAATACAGATCTGCTTTACAGTTACAAGGAAGCTCCAGAATAGAGAACCACAAGTGATTCTAGAATTTCTTAATTTTGATGTACACCACATGCATTAGTGTGAGGTAATAATAAAACTTGATCAGTTAAAATTTCATAATTAACTTCATGCAAGAGATGTTTTGAGTCAAAGGAGCCAGAGATCCAAGTCTGTAGTTGCAGACTCCCACACCTCATAAATACCTTGTACATGCACCTACCTACAGGAAATTTAATGAAAATGCCTTTGGTTGATCAGTCAGAGGGCAAACACTTCCCTCTCCAACCCCCACTCCTTTACTGTAAACAAATAATTTTCTATAAAATATCAACTATGATGCCCTTTCTCAGCCTGGCTGAGATGTCATTTGCCATCCCAGACACCTCTACAGCCCATAAAATTCTGTGCCTGTGTTCACATTGCTAAGACTTAATGCCTACATGCCAAAGCCACAAATATCCAGGGCTGTGGGATTACCTCTATCTAAGAGCAGTACTTCAAAATAATGGATGCTGTACATCATCCCAATGAAAAATCTATAAAGAACTGTCATTCAGAGAAGCACTTAATCTGAAGGGAGAGAGATTTACTCCCTTCATGTTTGAGGCACTGCTTCCCATGCTTCATGTTTACCATGAAGACTCATTTGCATCCTTGTTTGATTGTTTGCTGTGTGGGGATTGGAGTGTCAGACAAGCCCCTTCTCTGGGATGGCAGGGGGACAATCCAGGCAGCAAATGATACAAGAGCCATATAAAGATGGCAAAGAAATAGTTAACGGGTTAAGGAAAAGATCAAAAAATATCTTCTATTTTATATCACTGGAAAACCAAAGAATTTCAAGATTTGGTTAAAAAAAAAAACCAAAAAACCACCAAACAAAACCAGAAAACAAAGACAACAGTGCAGATGACACCAGGCAGACAGTTTTAGCATGAAGGCAGCTCCAAAATAATCAACTGGGAAAGGAACAAGTCACATGAGACTCCAGATCCCACATATGAGGCTAATATATTAATTTCTAGTCTATGGGTTTCTCTAGGGGATTTCTCTTTCAAGTTATCACTTTCATCAGAGACCTGAGGAAATTCTCCACAAAAGGCTCATCAAGGCTGGCATATATTCCTGTGAAATTTCACAGTCAATATATCAGTGTTTCTGATAAAGCATCCTGTGATGAAAAAATTATCACCTTCTCCTATATCCTTCTAAAGGATAATTTGTTTCTACAGGAATGGGCTAGCTTTAAATGGGTGAGCAGTTTCATTAAAACTTTGTTTTCATCAGTGCCTGAAAGGTGCTAAAAAGCTACAAGGTATCGTGCCTACCACCGGCATAACACAAAAGCAGCTTAAGGGTCATGACCTGAGAAACAACCTATTCAAAATTCTGAATATTCAAACCCAAAATACAAATGAAATTATTTAAGCACATGACAGAGATAATATGGTTTTCAAGGCCCATAACAACATATTAATCAACCTGCTAGCTCCCCCAGTGTCACCACTACACTCTGGCAGATGTACCCTACAGTGACTGAGCTCGGCTTTGACATCATCCCCACCTTTCCTTGAGCCCACAATACACCATAAAGTCCTAAAGCAGAAAACCTGTCTGACTTACTGCTCCCCTGCCTGTGCTCCTGATTAATGGCACAACCACAACAGTTAAAAACCCACAATGGAAAGAGCTACATGAAAATTGTAAGTGATAGTAGAAATGTTTGCTAACAAAGGGGGCTGTGTTTGCAAACAGGTAATTGAATTTCCTTGCGCTGCTTGGTAAACTGAAGTTTGTGAAATTAAAGTGAGATTTGTTTTCATGCTAAAATTCACTGGGAGGCTGATTATGCTGAAACACACTTCAAGTCTTGAAGGAACAAAGAGGAATGCAAAGAATGTTTCAATATATGGAAACTGCATATTAAGTAACTCCTTGCTTTTCCTAAATGAATACACTAAAATGAAAAAAACATTTCTTATAGACCCAAATTAAGATTTACCATAAAGTAATGAGTAACTGCAAGCAAAATTATAGCTCTTTAGCCAGCTCACTTTCTGTTACTTCCATTGCTAAATACTTTGAGAAGAATTTCTTATGCAAGAATTGTGTTGCTCTCCTTCCATAAAGCAGGTGCAGGTAAACTCCTTCTGTGGATCTGCACAAGTCCCAAATGAATTCTCATCATCATTCCCACAATGATCTGGCCTTATCTTCACATCCCAGTCACCCATTTTCCCACCAGTTTCCTCCACATATATAAATTATCAAAACACCAGACAAACCAGAACAAGAAAGTTCATTTGACTCCAAGACTTCATTCATCATCACACTAAGAAACAAGCTGTGCTACTGGTAGGTATCAATTGTCTGGGATCAAAACAAAGACAGAAATGCTTGAACCTAGACAATGACACATCAATATTCAAATTATTAAGTTCTGAAGATTTCTTTCCATTTGAACTTCAAGCAAAACCAGGACAGGGATATGGAAGAAGCAGCAACAACTGCATTTTTCACTTGAGCTAAGGCATTCAGCACTGTAGAGGCACAATTTATTAAACACTTTCACATAGTGCAGTAGTGATCTTTAACTTGTGTGGAGGTTTGGTTTCCCAGTCGTGATGCAAGTCTTTTTCACATCTTTCCCTCTCTCTCTTTCAATTATAGAAAAAAATAGGGGGAAAACCATCTCTGTTGATCTCATGAGCATATTGCAAAATGACACCCAAATCAAGTGCCTGCATAATGATCTCACATGATATCAGAGTTGCTCATGAAGGAAAATTTCAACAAATTTTTTTGGTAAATTTCTATAAATGTGAAGCTTTGGGCTGTTTTAAAACAGTACATTTTTTTGAAATGCTTCTCTTGGAAATTGAGAAAAAGTCCATCCTAAGAAACACTGCTGGGTGGTTCAAGTCACAGAATAGCAGGGATATCTCACCCTCACAGAGCTGCAAGAGTTTCATCTGAGAGTATTTCCTTTCAGAAGTTTCCTAAATCTCAAATGAATTAACAGAAAAATGGTGCAGACATTAACCCCCTGGAATTCTGGACTGCTCGGGTGCTTCCAACAAGCCTTCAAAGGCTGCCCTTAGGATTCTTATCAGAGCAGATGGATTTCACTCAAATGGCCCCATCTGTCACTTCTCGTTCATGTGGCTGCAGCCTGAACTCAAAGAACACCTAGGGCACATTTTCATCAAAATGCCTGGCTAAGCAATCCAAGAGATGAAAGAGATAAAGAAGATAATGCTCCAAATCTTACACTGAGCAGAGAATCCGACCCAAACAAAATGAAATTCTGCCAGATTCATTCACGTTAAGAGATAGGAATAGAATATTCCCCCCTGCTCCCTTCACCCAACGAGCTGCAGAGATATTTGGCAGAGGGAATTTTCTCCTTGCTGTCATTTCCTATTTTCCAGGCTTTGGCCATCTGTCCACTATTAGGTCCCTTTGAACGAGAAACGGGTTTAGAAGCACAGAGTCATCTCCACAACTGTTCTCTTGCAGGGCAGATAAGGATAGAAAGGGATGATTAAAGCTTCTGCTGGCTAACAATAAAAGAAATCAGGAAGAGGAAAAAAGAGCTGCTCTGAGTCTTGCAAGACAGAAGGTGGGTTCAAACTCCTGCTGCCCAGAATTCACCAGTCCGGAGGAACAGAATCCAGCCCACGCCTGGCAGCACAGCAGATCCATCTTAAATGTAAAGCACCTGGCTCAATTAAAATGCCCGAATTTCAAGCACATCCAGTCAGATGCAGATGTTCCATTTCCAGTGAAGAGAGGTGAATCACAGTGCACATGGCTCCAGAGGACATACATCCACCTTTTCAGAAAGGGGCACTTGGTGCTCATCACTCCTCCAGAGTTCTCCTCCTTCACAGGCAATTCAATATGCTTGCACCTAGTATGGACGAGTTTTTCCTTTTCCTTTATTTTGTTTTTTCTCCTGAGAGTTTTGTTAGTATCATTGGAGACAGTTATCAAATGCAGCAGTAGGGAAGGACAATACAAGTTTTCTGATAAGGCAGTGCTGTCTGTATCAGGATAGTCTGTGGATCACAGTGTATTCTATTGGTATAAAGAAATAAAGAGATTTCATCTGGCTAGAACAAAGAGCAGTGTCTCTCAAAAACACCTTAACAACACAAAACACCAAAACCTGTTCAAAAAGTAGTGCTTTTCAGAAACACATAATTAATTTAACAATAAATCTGTGAGCCACCAGACAAAACCCCACCATTTACCTGCCCAGCCTTTATGTCATTATGAATTTAAGGTAGCATCTGCTGTCTGACAAGTGGCATGGCAATTCTGCAAGGTTTGTAAATGTATCAACAGTTAGGAAGTCCAGGCACTCATCTGTGAAGGGAGCTGGCTCTAAAGGAGCCCTGCTCCCACCCCCAGGTGAAGAATGAGGCAAGGAGCTGGCACTGATGAGGGCTAACCACAGCAGGGAGCTTCCTCCTCCTGACCAGGGACTGACTGCTGGCACACAGCACATCAGAGTTTAATCTTCCTTGTAGGGGTCAACAAACTCCTAACAGCATCCATGTCTTTCAAGTTATGCCAAAGAACCTTTTTTTCTCAGAAACATCCCATACTCGGATTCAAACCACATTTTGACATCAGTCAAAAAGTTTTGACACTTTTTTCTTGACCCTTCAGACTGGCACCCTAATCACCCCCTCAGATTTGAATCTACATGTCAGAAAATCTTTCTTCTTATCAGAGGGATGATGCAAATATAAATTCAGCATTTGTATCATGCTGAAACTCCAAGGCCATAAGAAAGTTGGATCCTGAAGAGAACACGATGGAAAGTATGTAAGAATTCTCAGTGGAATGATACACTCACAAAAAGCAATTTCAAATGCTCTGCATTAATGCAGAGAATTACTACCAATAATAGCATTTCTGTTGGCATTTTAAAGCTCTTCTATATGTAGAACACTTTATACAGACAGATATTAGGCTATAATCAAGCCAATGCCAGTAACACTTTAGTGTGACAAGATCAATCACAGGAATCCAACAGCTTGGGTAATCATTCTGTTAACTCACAAGAATTGGCAGAACTCAGTGGCTGTGCTTTCCCCCAACATTTCATCACTAAGCCATATGATACAAAGAGTCTTGTGATGCAGACTGAAAACTGCTTTTATAAAGATGAGAGAAGTGAGATGAAAAACAGGTAGAGCAAGAAATCACACAGGTAAGATCATCAAGAACTGTTGGAACGACACAAAGAGCTTGCAAAGCATTTGTCTGCAGTAGGTCTAATCCCAGTTAGCAAGGTCTTAGTTTATGAATAGCAAATTCCCCTCACACTTAAATAAAATACTTATAGTAATAGATTAAAAATGTAACTCTATATTTCTCTCTACATACAAATATATTACATAGACTGCTGTGACAGAGACACAAGATTCCCAATACTGAGGTGTTTCAATCACTTTACAAAATGTACTTATGGAAGCTCAAGATGGAATTCCTTGAGTGGTGAGTAATTGCTTGTTCCCTCAATAGTGCTGAATTTAGAAATGAACAGCAGTAATGATATTCATAATGAAAATCCCATAACTGCTTAGAGGCCACTGCTCTGCATACTATTCACTACCTACTGTATTAGTGATTTTTCATAGGACAGGGAATTTCAGCATAATTTTTGTTAGAAATGTATTTATTTTACATAATGGCTATTTTCATGCCCTCTAGGCAGTCAGCTCAGTCTGGTAAAAAAGCTCATACAGGTAAAGTTACAATAATAACACAAATTGATTCACTCTCAGTTTTGGCAGCACAGACTCACACCCAGAGGACCTCCCAAGAGCCCAGCAGGAGAAGACAAATCCAACAGCTGAGAGAGAAGTCAGGGCCAGTACCAAAGGCACTGGGCAGGTGTAAGGCAACAAACTGAGCCAAGGAGGAGGAGAACAAAGCTGTTTGCATCAGCTCCACCTTGTCCCCTTGTCTAGAGAAAACAGAAACCACCTCGGGCAGGAGGTGGGAAAAGGACAAACAAAATTCACTTTAAATGTGCACTGATGATCATCCCAATGAGGCACTACCCCCCTGCAGACACTGCCCCAGACACATCTCCTGCTGTCCAGGAACCTGTTCAGCAGCTCTCAGTCCATCCCCATCCCCTGAGCAACAGCAGCACAGCTCTCTGCCCTGTACCCACCCCTGTATTCACCCCTGTATCCCATCCAACCTCACCTTTCCTGCTTGGTCCCCTCCAAGGCCACTCCTCACCCTTCAGGATTCTGAAGCACAGCTTAAATTATGAGGGTCACAGCACTCTGTCCTAGTACAAATAGCATATTTTGATCCAGCAGGATGCTGCCTCACAGCACAAGAAAGGTTTGCATGCAGACAGACAGACTTCCCTGAAAAAGCCCCTTGACTCAGTTCTTGCAGAGTACAGCACTGGGATGTTCCAGGCATTTGACCTTTTCTAATTCAATCAAAACTGCAGAAAAAGTCATGATTTTAATACCACAGGTAGCAAATACTCAGGTACAACTGTAACTTCCAATAAAGATACACCTAATTATTTCAGTCTCCCACTTTTTGTTTTTAGGCATGATTTTTTCTATATATTAAAATCAACATAGATAAAAGGACATTGTAATGGCTTTTGTCATTCAGTAGAATAAAAAAGATAACTTAGAAATAATAATATGTTTCTCAGAATCAACTGCACAAGAATTTCACCATCAAGTATGAAAAAACTACATGACTGTAATTTGCAATTGAAAAAAAATCCAAATTCCCTGAAAAATGCTATTAATAGTAACCCAAACCATAATTTTAACAGACAACAGAATCTCAGTGTCTCACATAGGTGCAACAGAGAGTTGCCCAGTAATCAGGTCACTACTGAACCAGATACAGGAAAGATGATAAAAATTGAATTTTATCTCATAGTCCTGGTATTCCCCACTGAAAAAAACATTTTTTGCACAGAATCACAGCAATGATAACAAGGCCAGGCCTTTTAATCTTCCTATTATTTTAAAAAATTAAGTAAGCTTTACTGTGCTATTTTAAACATGGAAAAAAATGTGCTAAGTGTACCCATTAAAAGTCAACCCTGCTAAATACAGATTGAAGAGTGAGTTAGGAACGGACTCTGGTGGCACAAATCAGCTCTGAGTGGGGCTGTCAGGACTGTGCTGGGGTGAATTTAGGGCTGCCTGGTCTCGTGTCTGAGGTGGCACTTGGACACAGCCTGGGTGAGCAGCAGCTCAGCACAGCAGGCTGGGGCTGTGACATCTGCTCCAGAGACTCCGTGCTCCAGCCTCAGCTGGAATTATCTTTGCATGGTCTTTGGAGCCTAGGGAGGAGGCACAGCTAAGCCAAGGCTCTGTGTGTGCCCACTGGAAGAAGGCTAAGCCTGTGGGATCTCAGCACATCGCTCCCGATGTCCAGAGATGCCAGGAGACCCCTTGGGGGGTCTCGAAAATCCTGGAATGTTGCCAAGAGTGTTTGGTGGCTTGATTTTGATCCATCCACAGAAGTAACAAGAGTCTGAGGACAAGAGAATCACTTTAGAGTAAAAGGTGTAAAAGAGACACAATTAGAGGGTGAGATATAGACTTTAAGGTTTTTGGTACAGGGGGGTTATGGAGACAAGATGGAGGGATCAGGGTGTGTCTTGTCCTTCTTCTTTCTTCTTCTTGTCCTCCATCTCCTGTGATGATGTTGGCACTTAGAGATTGGTTTATGGTGAAGGTGCACTTGCTAACATGGGTGAAAAGCATTGGGAAATAAAGGTAAATATTGTGTATGTAGATTTTAGTATAAAAAGACACGACCGCCCCGTGGGTGGTCAGAGAGTGCCTGTGACTGCTTGCAGATCAGACCTCTGTTGGGCAGACAGAAAATTTTGTAGATAAGAAATAATAAACAATCTGAAGACCAAAAAGCTGAAGAGTCCAGACTCGTCCTTTGAAACGCGTCCACCCAAGAACCGCCCTGCCCGTGTCGGGGCAGAGACAGACAGACAGACCCGACATAAGCCTGACTCAGAGGCAGGACGAGCTTTACCCAGCTGTACCCAGGGATACATTGCTGTTTCCTCTATCACACTGTGCAAAAACACCATCCCCATCCCTCACATAAATGGCTTTGGATCCCCATTGATCAAACAGCAGCAATGTCCTCTTCTGCTAAGCTGAACTGCCTGATGTCCAGCAGGTATCAGCCTTCCCCACAGCACCCTGAGCAGCCAGGGCAGCACCCTCCACAAGAGCTGATCCAGGAGGATAAAGGGTTTACCTCTGACCTTAGCAAGATAAGACTTTGAGATATGGAAATGGATAATTCTGCTTTTACAGCAAAATGGATAATAAGACTTTGAGGAAATGGATAATTTTGCTTTTACAGTTCGTTTTCCCACTTTTAAGGACAAGATCTGGAGCAAAAGGTATTAATTGGAATAAAATGATAGGATGCTGATTTAAAAAATTTATCTAATTGTAAAGCAGATGTAATTTAATAGATCTCAGGATATCAGTTTGTCTTATATCAGTTTTGCTATGTAAATAAAAATAATGCTGTGATTTCAATAGCCAATGCAGAATATACTGAAATAATTTTCATTACCACAATAATAAACTGCTATCAATACATTTTTTTCAGTAAACATCTCTTTCATGTTCAGCCTTTCCATCCTAGCGGCACTGATATAATTTTCTTCAATAAAACAATTTAATTTAAAGGATTTTATCCACATTTCACAGTCTGCTCATGACCTACTTCTTTGTATTTGAACTAAAACTAATCATATTTCCCATGCATTTTACAGAATAATAAGATCAGGGATTGAATATTGGAGAGAATGGAAAAATACCACAAAAGATGCTTGAACAACTTTGAAAGCTCCAAGTCTGAAACACTAAATTTCTGCACTGATAGCTTGAGTTTTGAAAATGTGCATATGTTAATTAAAACAGAACGTGGCCTAAGCAAAACCCAGAGAAATGTAGTTTACAACCCAGGGTTTTTTCCAAAACGAATTCCAGTGAGCAAGTCCAATGAGCACCCTCATTTCAGTAGTACCAACAGACAGCATTGAGGTAAAAATGCTACTCTGAAAACTCTCTGCCATCTTGTTATCTGATAAATAAGATAGTGGGGTTCTTCAAGCACACTTTTTTTTTTTCTTTGAAGTAGACACAATAGCAATCTTGACATTTGAGATACAGCCTCTGTCAAGCTGATCAGAGGAAATGTCCAGTTTGCTGATTAGTTCCTGGTTTCACTGATGATTTGTATGTGCTGAACCACTGCTGAAAGGCTCCCCAAACTTCAGACTCTCATTATCTTTAAAAAGAACTTTCAGACATTTAATGATCATTGCCACATTTTGCAGACCAAACTGCAGGGATGCTGTGTTCTTTAAAACTTTCTGCTTCTGGCAAGTCAGACTGTTGGCCTTTCAGAGCAGTGGTGACACAAACTGCTGAGAATTACCACAGTGGGCTGAATGATTTATTCATACCTCAGGCTCTCTTTTTCTGCCCTGCATTAAGCCCCAATAGAATCTATACTGGATTGCAAATCATAATGACCTATGACCAAAACCCAAGGGCAAACCTGCCACTTTTATAGATACATAAATGATTAATAACTGGGAAAGGAAAGAATTGCATGTGGTTTTTGCTGTATTAAATCATCTTTCTAAAGTGTGTTGTAGTTCAGCTTGCAACAAGTGAAATCACAGAGGAATACAAAAATCTGAGCCTGCTATTTCTGCAAATGCAACAGAGAAAGAGTCTACAGAGCAGCAGATTCCACATCACCACTAACGCTCCCATTTTCACTATGCCAAGAGAACAAACCCTTCACGTGCCTTCAAGACTTCTCCTTAGCCTTTTCCAAAGAAAAAAATTTAGCAGCAGAAACAACAATTGGTTCAACAAGAAATTATTTTTATTTTTAGTATTTTAAAATAAAATTAATTTTAAAAATTAATAATTTATAAATAATAAAATTTAAATATTTTATTATTTTAAAAATAATAATTTTTAAAATAATAAAATTTACTTATTATTATTTATTATTATTATTATTATTATTATTAAGTATTTAATGAATTAAAGCAAAGATTGTCTTAAATTGGATAATTCACTTTTTGGTAATGCAAGAAAATGCAATTCTCTCCATCCCTGTATCAGTTTTACCAGTATATGAGCCTGAATTTGTCAGGAAAAGTAACTTGATGTGCTCTTTGTGAGGCACAAGGAGCAGCACAGGCCATTGCAGAACTGTACAGATGAGTCAACTGCACCACTGGAAGAACCAAGAGCAATGCTCATCCTCTCTTTGCACATCATTTCTCAGCAGACTGTACTCTACCAGTATAAAATAGCATAATCAAATAATTTTTAAAACTTCTTTATGCTCACAATTATCTGTAAATTATTTACTCTTTGCTACAGTTAATCCATGCAGGAAGTTCAAAGAGAAGAACACAGCGCTGCATTAGCAGATTTTTATCCTGTGGTGTGCTACAAGGATGCCTACAAAGCCCAACTAAAAGCTTGTAGTAGAAAGCTTGAGCTTTTGACACAGACTGGCAAGTTCAGATGTTTCAAAACCACACCCTGAAAACCCCACTGGGACAACAACAGGAAGAGTTGTCCATTTTTAATCAGTTCTGTGTGGATGGTAACTGCCAGCAGTCTGCACCACCACTGCAGCTGGCAACACTGAGCTCCCTCACAGATTCCTCCAAACTCAGCCCAGCTTCCTCTGGCAGCAGAAAGCAGCAATCACATCCCACTGCTCACAGGCAGGGGTGGGGAGCAGCAGTCACAGAGAACACGAGATGCATGAGCTGTCCCTCCACTGATCAGTGCAGGAACATCAGATTAACCAAAATACCAGAAACAAGCAAAGCAGCAGCAAGGATCCAGATGGTAACTCTGCAAAAATTCCAGAATGTTTACAGGGTGGTTCTGCAATCTCATACTCAGAGAAGATGGGTACATAATGCTATGCCAAAAAAGTTTAAAACCCCAAGTATTTCAGGGTTAATAGAAGGATACACATGCAGAACAGTAGATTTGTACTGCCAGTCCTCCTCTTTCTTCTGCACTACCCCCAGTCATTCTACTCTGGGAAGAAAAAGAATTAATTTGATCATTCTGAGTGCCCTGATCAATGAAGCACTAAGACATTAAGGCTGTCAAATACCTTTGTTTTCCAAAAGAGCATCATCACCTCTCTACATTAACTATCCTCATCCCCAACTGTAATTCCAAACCAGCAAAGGAAACTAAGAAATACAGAAAAAATTGAGTCCCGTGGCACAGGAAGAAACAGGTAGAACAAACGTGAATCACTAACAACCTATTCTCAACCACCTCTCACTTTTTAGAGTGCCATTGAAGGGAAGATGGTAAGAAGGAAAAATAAAGGGGGAAATCCCTACCCAGCCATGTAAGGAGCCTTTTCCCCCAAGACACCAGGCAGGTGGGAGGTATCCCACCCTCATCAAATGAAGGATGTTGGCCTTTGCATACCCTGCAACCATCCAGGGAAAAAGCAGCCACTGGAAGATTGTACAATTACCTTAGAAACATTCTACAAAGCTGCTATTACTGCTTCAGCCCTTGGCACAATTTACCCCTGAGCAGCAGCTCCACCTGAAGCTGTGCATGTGCTTCGAGCAAGTCCTTGGTTCAAAAGCTCTTTCTGTTCCTCAAGTGGTTTTTTAGTTAATCCTACCTGGTGCGGAGGGACCACGCTCACCTTCTGCAGCCCTGATTTCCCCAGGTAGCAATAATCTACCAAAAGGAGATTGGTTTGGATTTCAAAGCACTCAAGTCTCAAAGTGCTGGCCTAAATCTGCCAAATTCAGTCCCAGATGGAACAAAACCAAGCTGAGCCAAACTGGGAAGGTAAACTGCAAATACACTCCCCTGCCACCAAGGAGTTTTAGTCCCCTGTTCTACTGGGGAACAGGTCACACTTAAGTCCTATTATCTTGAAATTGCCTGGGTTTTATTTCAGACACTAATATTTATAGGTCTACAATTTATATTTAGAGTTTAACATTTACATAAAATACACAAATTTTAGTTCTTCAAAGTCTCAGTTATTCAAGTTTCTTCTCCCATTCTCTTTTTGTGTTTCTAACTCCCAAGGAGTCCAAATACCCACTTCTAAATCTCTAACCCTTTACAATGCAAACCATGCACAGCATGCCAGTCACAAAATTAGTCTGTGATTTGCAAGGAGGCTCAGCTCAAAAACAGAAAAGAAAGCAGCATGTACAATGATTACTCCATTTAAAGAGGAGGTGGGCAGAAATGAAAGTTACCACAAGATCAGAGAACCTTTTATATAGATTAGAGTTTAAAGGATACCAAGAATAAAGAAGCCTGTGAAGAGTTATTAGTAAGGGGTAATCACCACTAATGAGTTATCCTTAGCAAATACATTCTAAGTGAGGGATCTCAGGCATGTAACTCCAAGCACAAGAGGGAAGGAAGATTTATGGAATATGGATATTCACAGGGATGGGGAAGTTTACCCACCTCAGTACCAGATTCCTCTCTAGGGAATAATTAGATCATTTCCATTCCTTTTTTTGTCTTTAATCTTCCATTTCTGAAATTGTTTTAGGAGAGCTAGTCTCACAAAAGCACAGTAAACAGAAGCCCATGCCTGTACAAGTTCCATCATTAATTAGCTTTTACAAAGCATTATGATTTCAGTACACTAAGCAATTGCTGCTAACTTTGTGCAAAGCAGATCAATGTTGCCTTAAGGCAAAAATAACTGATCAGCTCCAAAACCTGCCCTGAGATGCAATGCAAGGCAAGCAGCTTTTATGCAGTATCCTTGAGATTGTGGGATGCCCTGGGAGGCTTGGATGTCAAAACACACTTGGGTTAATTAAAACCAAGGTCAAATTAACAGTGTTGCTAGTTTATTTTCTAATAGGTATTACATCAAATTTCCTAATATCAGCAAATTGGGTGTCTAAATTTGAGCTGCAAAATTAGTTCTAAACTTCAGCTAATTTAATAAGGATCATGGAGAGGTTAATACCTATTTAAAAGAAGCAGAAAGTTATAGTGGGTGCTACACTTTCTCTTGAACCTCCTATACTTTGTCCAGATTCCTCAGCTTCCTTGGCACACTACTCTTCTTCTTTCCTTTGAGGTATGAATTGCAAATAATTAACAGGAAAAAACAATTTATAGAAAACAGTCCTATGTGCACCAAGGTAAAATATTTATTTTGCCAGTCTCTTGTAATAATTATAAGTAGGAGGACAGGAGTGAGTGCTCCAAAAAGTAAAATAAAATGTAATTACTGGCTTATTTCCTTCCCAGGAATACTTTGGAGTCTGGTGTAAGCCTGGCTTTATTTCTTATTGTGACAATAAGAACCTGCAACACAACTGAAGGTATGCAAAGCCCTTCAATGGCCTGACTGCTCTGGGCATCATCTCAGCTTGGTGGGAGACTGTCACACCTGTATAGGAAATGCTGAGTTTACCAGAGAATCAATGGCCTTCAGAGTTTGGGGGAAAGATCTCCCCCTGAACAAATTTTACTTAATACAAATGTACCTACTGCATTCCACAGCCATGTCAGTGTAGATCTCAGGTCTGCTCTGGATGTGCCCCAAATCACAGCAGTCCTGATAGACTTGTAGCTGAAGTGAAGCTTCTTTTTGGGATTTAATGCAATTTTGAAAGCTTGGTCCAAGCAGTATTTGCAGAGCACATTCAATACTTCCCTTACATTGCTTACATTGGTCACCTCCAGTCTAAGTCTCAGGAGTGGCTACAATTATACAGCTTTGAGTAAAACAAGCCTGAAGTTTTCTGGCACCTCTGAATATCAAAGGGACCTTAAAAACCACTGGCATTCAAATTACAGACTGAGGGAAGGAAAAGCATGATGGCCACTGCTGCTTTTCTAAGTGAGGCTTGGTTTATTTGCATTAATGAAGGGCACTTAGCCCAGGTATCCACAGAAACATAAAATCAGTATAGTTTCCTCAGAAAGGATGCCCTTTAGTGACCCATGTTGGACAGATCTTCAGACCTTTACCTTAAAGCTTGTAATTATAAAACTACTGGTCCTTCAAGGTCTAAAAACCTGACAATTCCTTACATTTGTCTGAAGGAAATGCTCATGATACATGAAAAACTCACAGTACAGAACCCACCCAAACTGTGCAAGGTCACAGGACCTGGGCTTTCAGGGAATGCTGCAGACATTTCCTTCATCCTTCCCCACCACCAAGGGCTGCTCTGGGAGGAGGGTCGGGTTCTCCTCCATCCCCTTCTGGGGTGATGCTGCCCTGAGCTCCCACAGAGATTGGGTCACCCATCAGTCCTCCAACCTGGGATGTTTGTGACTGATGGATTTCTACCCTCACATCCATCTCAACCACCTTCCTCTCTTCCTGCTTCCAGGGTTAGGTGATAGCTTGACATCTCTTTAATTTTGGTTTGAGTTTCGGTTTTCTAAAAACTCCCTCCTTACAATCCTTAAAAAAACCCTCAAAAATTTAGCCTCCATAAATCCAACACAAAAATGAAGCCCCCAAACACCCCCACCTGCCAACTCTTCTGTTTCTATATTCTCCCTCACACCCCAAAGGTGATGGCTTGGTTTTGAGCTCCTATTGCTGCTTTCAAACTCTTTCAGAAGGAAGTATTTTTGTCATAATTCAGCAGAATTTACTTCCCTAAATTCAGAGTCCACAGCAGAAATGTCACATGAATGTTCTGCCAATTTGTTTTTCAATTTGAAATTCATCATTCCCAAACTCATACCGAAGCCCTCATTCAATCAAAGCCTCTTCACTGACTTCAATTAGACCAGTACTGATCCTGTTTCTTCCCACACAATTCTACCATAATCTGGTTACTTCCCACTGCAGCCGTCATATTTCTCATTTAAATCCCTAATCCCACAGCAAACTTCCAGTATTTGTACCATTCAGACTGAGCAGTTATCCCAGTGTGGAAAAAAGGAATGGCAGAAAAGCACAATATTGCCTGTTCTTCTGAGCAGGTGTGGAAAAGCTCAGTGCCTTTTTGCCCCCTGGAGGGCTGCCTTTGGTTTGCACAGGAACTGGACACCATCATGAGGAGCATTTTGTTGTTGCCAAGTCCAAACCAGATCACCTGAGTGGCCAGCCTGGTTTGCAAAGCATGGAAACCCCTGCTCAGTGACACATCCATGAGCAGCACTGGGACAGGCTGCTCTGCCTTGGGCCAATGCAAGTCTGAAACCAACACAGCATGTTCACAGACTCACATAGCCCAGTTTGGTCCCCCACTGCCTTTCCCTCTTCCCATCCTGTCTAGATGACATCTCACATCTCAGTGTTCAGCTATAACTGCTGTACACGGGGTCCTTTCTTACAGCACATTTCCTGCTGTTCTCCCAACTTCACTTGGAATGTTTCTGGTGGTGACACTTCCCCTGAGAAACTCCTCAGCAGCACTAACAGCATCTATTTACAACTCTTTTTTCCCCCCTTGGTATTTGTATTAAGGATATCCCTTTACTGCCCTCCTCACTGCTGAACACAAAACAAAAATTGAATTTTTTATCTGTGCTCACATAGAAATCATATGTTGACAATTAGATTAATGATATTATACATGTTCTGCTTTTCAGAGTTCCTTTCCCTCTAGTCCTCAAAATTTACATCTTCCTTTATTCAATTTTCTGTGATGTCTCACTTAGTTTTGCTGTAGAGATCTGGAGTGAATGTAGCATTGGCTGTGTGCAATCAGAACTACAATCTCCTCTCTAAACTCAGGGTGTGGGTGAAACCTACTGGTTTCTTCCATGTTTCTTTTCAAAACCCCCACCTTTCCCTTTCTTCTGTCCCACCTATTTACACATGTACCCTTCAGTCCTTGTACTTACCCAACACTCATCTTTCCCCTCAGATTTTCCACAGATGAATTTGGTACCTTATTTTTCCAAGAAGCAAGTAATTTTTATGTCTACTCCTGTAACACAGATACAGCTTCTGGTTTATAGTCACTGAAAGATTTGTGCTGTGAACACACGTTCCTTCTTCCAGATAAAAGTTATGGGGTGAGAAATCACCTCATTCAGCACCTCAGAAGACATCCATGAAACCCCACCAAACTGCTTTACTCTGTCTGTGAGCTGTCATCTGGTTTTCCAGAACTGAAGCTGCCAAGTATTGGATGAGAATAAAAGCAAAAGCACACCCACAGCCTCGAGACACTCACAGCCCAAAGGCAGGTTTTGAGACTGGTAGAAAATCAGAGGCAAATAATGTCAGGTTCACCAAAAAAGCACACATTTTCCAGGTATTTTCAAATGTGGAAAAGGACAATGCAATAGACAAGGGAATAAATTTTTTTTTGAAGTTAATTTTAATTCTGATGCAGCAATAACTAAGTTTTCCTTCTCTTTAATCCTGTGAACAAAGAAGGACTTTTAAGTGGACTTTACAGCTTAAAATTGCTACTCCTTCTCCAATGGATTCACTCTATGTTTACAAGCTGCTGGAAAACCAGCAGAAGTAGAGAGGAACTTACAATAAAACCTCATCCTCAATTATCACAGCAATTAGAGCAATTATAGCCAGCTGTCACCGTGGGAGGAGCAGGTGACCCCAGAAAAAGCTGGGGGGCTGCAGGGAGCTCTCACATCCCCTCTGCCTGGGGAGGAACCGGGCTGTGACCCCTGGCTGGGCAGGGCTCTCTGATGATTGTCTCTGCTGTAGCTGGAAAAACAGAGCATCACTGCAGTGGCTGCCCTCACACCTCCCTGGAGCCTGTTATAGATGAGCAATGAGAGGGTTGGGGCTCTTGATGGAACCCAGGACATTGCTCTGGCTGCCCTGGAGGACTCCAGACTCAAAGACACCTGTGCCTTCGATTTTAGCCCATGGAAACAATTACCAACCTTGTGTGAAGAGTTACAAGCCACAAGAGCTTGAGTAGAATGACAGTGAATTTGTCACAGGGTGAAAAAGTAGAATTTTGGGGGTTTTAGAATGGGGGTCAAGAGGCAAGATAGAGGAATCTGGGCGTGCCCTGTCCTTCATCTTCTGCTGGGATGGTGGCACTTTTGGATTGGTTTAGAGTAGAGACAGACTGTCTAACATAGGTGATAGGTATTGGAAAATTATTGTCAATAAAGTACAGGTAGTTCTTAGTATAAAAAGCCAACACTACCCCAAGGGTGGTCAGTGTGCCACAAACCAACCTGCTGGACAGATCTCAGCAGGTCAGAGAAAGAATGTTATAGACAACAGAAAATAAACAACCTTGAAAAGCAGAGCTGAGGAATCTCAACTTCTTCAACATGGGGCTGGGAAAAAAGACCTTTTAATACCTCAGGGTCCATTCCAGCAAGAACAAACCTGAGAGGCTCTCACAATTAAGGGATGAATATTTTCAATATGTCAAGAGATGTTTTATAAATGTCCAGTTATGTTATTGCATTGTTATCCCAGAATGGTCTGGGTAGTCCAGACTGCTATTTTTCTTTATTTAGTCCTTTTGTAGTATTTTTTGTTAAGGTTTAATAAACCTTTTAAAATTTTTCAAGTGAGCAGTTGTTTCTCACGAGCCAGACAAGAGCAGAGCCAGTGTGGGGTGGAGCAGGGCACTCCCAGGATACACCCCCAAAAATTCCCAATCTCAGTCCCTGGGCTGGAATTTCCTGCTGTGATCAGCCAAATGCTCAGTAGGCCAGAAAGCAGAGATAAACTGAATCTGATTTACTATTAGTGCCATGGAGGTCTTGTCATCCGGCTCATCAGGATGCGAGTCTGAAATTACAGAATGCCTTTACAAAGCTGTTCTTCAAAACAATCTATTTGACCCATTTCTATTTGTAAAGCTTCCACGTTAGAGGCTGTAAAGATGTAACACCTTTTCAGTGTAAATGAACAGTCTCACTGAGTTGAGGCATAAAACTAATAAAACAATCCTTTAGAGATTCAATAAGTCAATTCCAAATTTAGGATTTTAATTTAAATTTAAAAATTAAAAAAAATTTAAAATTTGCTTTTCCTTTCTCTGGTGTGATCTTGTATCTCCAGTTATATAATTGGGTTTATTGACCTGAATTAATGTAAATTCAGAATGTAAAATATGAACTTGTCTCTGATGAGAACATTCTTTTAAAAAGTGGTATAATTTAGTTGGTAATAAAATGCGCTTGTACTGCAAAAATTTTAATAAAATTAAAAAAAAAAAAACAACAAACTATCTACTTTCTCCAGTAAGAGTCACCAAATGACAAAGCATTATCTGGAAGATGCATTGATAATGGTAAAATAGTTCTTTATGGAAAGTAAGAACACAAATTTCAAAGAAATAAAATAAAAAAAAACAACTGGAAGGTCTGTTATTATTATGTACTCAAATAAAACAATTGTATTTTCCCTCTCTGTGCCTCTCTCAGGACAGGCAAGGAACCCTGTCCTGTACCTCCTCAAGCATTCCTTTCTCAAAATTTAAAACAATACTTAACTACCAAGGGAAATATACAGGATGACTTTGAATTTTGAAGACTCTCAGAGAAATGCTGCTCATTTTCACACTCACAGCTCGGCCAGGTAGCAACACTTAGAGCAACACTTCTATCAATGAACTGCATCCAGCCCCAACACCAGGTATGGAAATGGGCCTCTGACAGCCCAGCAGACCTTGGTTTGTACCTGCACAGGAGAACAATGAGTGGAAATAATTGGATATGCACCCACTGCCTGAGCATCCCACTGCTGAACCTCCTGGAAAGGGAAGTCCACTTGTGTAGGAAAATGAACATTCAGATTCCACCCAAAACCTGCACTCCTTTTAAGAGATTTTTTCCCACCTGCATTCTCAGATAACCAGCTCAGGTGTCAGCAGCTGCCTCGGGCTATTTTCCTTCACTAAAACATGGAATGAAACCTAAAATGGCTCTGGAGTTGAATATTATCCTTTTGGAATGCCCAGCCTTTGAGGTTTGTCCAGTTTGCAGCCACTTGTGCTTCGCTGCAATTTGAAAGCCCCCAAGTGACAAAGGGAAGGATCCCAGCTCACAGGAGCATCCTGGGCTGCAGGAAAAAAAGCACAGAGGTGTGAAAGCTCCATTTCCTGAAAGGGATAAGGTGTCATATACCTCCAGGAGATTTAGATAGAAGTCACCGACACACACACACTGATTTATTGTGGCTCTCTCAGAATCTCAGGGAGATTAAGAGGTGGTCAGAAAGAGATCATGGAGTTGTTTTCTTTGATAAAGATTTTACAGTTTGGATCAGTGGAAAAAATAAGTTAATTTTGCTCAGTATCAATTTAGTGTCTGCCTGGCCATCTCTTTAGTCCCGTAGCACCCAGGTAAGTTGCTTAGTTCATCTTTGAAAAGAGCCAAGCAAATATTCTTTGATAATATGCTATGAAGGTTTCAAGCATGATAAAGAATCTGAAAGGTTATGCAGCCCCAAAAGTAAGTTATTTTCACAAAATATGTGGATAATGATTACATTTAGTCTAAATTCTACCAAAAAAAAAAAACCACCAAGAATTAGTTAGGAACTATGCAAATGATTTCCATTTTCATGGAATAATTAATGCCTATGAAACTTTTCAGCATTTATCATCACTTCAATGCATGGTCAGAAGAATGGATAACAAATGCACTGTCTGAAAGGAGGAAAGTTCTTATAAATCATCTGTGAAGTTAAAGCCAGGCATGAACCAAGATGTTTGTGCAGTAGATTTATTTAAGAATAAAATGTGATGTCTTCAACTTTTGTCCTGTCAAAAACATGTACAGTATCAATTCGGGTAAAAATAATTATGAGCTTTCAGTAATCCTGTCTTTCCTAATATTTGGAGGGGGTTTCCTCTTGCTCATCGGGTTGCATTCATTTTTTACCGACACATTATAACAATTATAACAACTATAACAATTTTCAGGATAAGGAAATTGGAAGGATGTAACAGAGGAAGTGATCTGTCTAGAATCATGTTTTTTAATTTAAATTTTTTCCTACAGCACACACCACCTTGCCAGCTCTTTGGAGTGAAGTCTCATTCCAGAACACAGCAAGAAATTTACCCTAAGGAAGGAGAGGAAGCCCCAGGTGAATAAGGAAGCTCAGGCTGCTGTGCTTCACCTGAGCTCCAAGCCTGGAGGAGGAGCAGACTTCAAGGGAGAGAAGAGGAAAAACACTCAGCCTAAAGCTGAGAGGGGAAAGCTCAGCTCTAACAAAGGCTCAGGAGGATCATCTCTTCCCTGGATTAACTGTGTGAGAAATCAGCTGCAGATGGAAAATGAACTTTTATAGGCAAAGTCACCACACAAACACTGATGTAAAATAGTACAAAGCAAATAGGGGCCCTTGTCAAAGGCACACACTGTATTAGCTGGTTTTTAACTCCTAGGATTTCACATGCAAGTTATTATCAAGGACCTACCTTGATTCATTCAAGTCCCTTCAGTTAATACAAGTTAGACATAAAATAGCCAAATTAATCAATTGTAAGACTTTTCCTGCTGCTAATCCATACAACATCAATTATCAAGAATAAAATTTGGCCCTATATATATTTCTGTGGCAAAGTGAGGACTGCTGAGGGCAGGAAACTTGTTTGGTTATATGAACTTTGATTACCCGTGTCATGCAAATGGTCCCCAAGATATTGCCTGCAACCAGCTTTGTGGAGAACAAAACCAAAACACAAATGAGTAATTATTTCAGAAATGTAGAAATAGAATTTTACTCATTTAATTCTTCTGAAATTTTTTTTTAATAATAGATTAACTTTTAATTTCATATCAGGAATTGTTCCCTGTTCTCTCACTACCCACTGCTGAAAAGGGCAGATGCCCAAGGTAACTGAGGCCTGAGTGACAGATGAATACTTGGGCAGTGTTCCATCCAGGAGGATGTCCCAGCACTGCACTCCTGCTGGTCCTACCTGTCCCCTCTCTGTTGAAGACTGCAATGCAAGATGTTTTCCATTCCCATCTGTATGGCAGATTGCCTTTGTCAAGTGGGCAGTTTGCCTTATCTCTCTCTTTGAGTGACCACAATCACACATAACAGCCATTGAATGTCACTGCATGGCTGATAAGAACTATAACATCCCATTGGGAGATGTGAGCCCAGGGGGAGGAGCCAAGCATTCCTACCCAGATATAATCCAGAGGTTTTGAAACACCAGCACAGCTTTCTCCACTGGATTCCCAGAGGAACAGCAGCTGCCTCTCCTTCCCCTGGATCTTCAGAGGCAGAATCCATCCTTCTCTACAGGACCCTGCTCCAGCAGAACCAGCCCTGACACTGCAGGAGGGCTGAGCCACATTTCCAATGGTTCTGCTGCCAACAGCCTGACCCACAGGGTGTCAGGCTGGGTCTGACTCTGTCAGTGTTGTTCCAGTGTACTGCATTGTTTATTTTATGCTTTTTTGTTTTTCCTTTCCCTATTAAAGAACTGTTATTTCCTGCTCCCATATTTTTTTGCCTGAGAGCCCCTTAATTTAAAATTTATAGCAACTCGGAGTGGTGGGGAGGGTTTACATTCTCCATTTCAGGGGAGGCTCCTGCCTTCCTCAGCAGCCTCCTGTCTTTCCAAACCAAGACACTCTGCCATGGCCTCAGACAAAACTCCCCCAGGACCAAGGCAACCCCTGATGAGCAGAGCCAGATGGGAGAGGAAAAGGAGGCATCCAGAACACAATGGCCAAAGCCCCTCACCCTGTCCCCTCCTCCACTGGCCCTTTTAGGCCAGGATCACTTTTTAATTTCTTATTTTGATTTGTGGGGCTTTGTTATCATCTAAACAATGTTGTTAAGTGGTGTAGGATTCCTAATCTTCTACTAATCCTTAAAACAAGTACTAGGAAAATAACAGTGGTCATTTTGGCATATATTTTACTTGCTAAATGTAGTTTCAGGTAGGAAACACAGTAACCTATTCAACAGCTTTCATTTCCTATGGAACAAGGTGTTGATGAAAAGCAGTTTAGCAGCTTTGATAGAAGAGAACACAAAAAATTGCTCATTGTGACTCATGTTCTGTAAATGGCAACATGAGATGGGCAGACCTAGCCTGGGAGCTGGGACAGAAAGATTCTACTTGGGAAATCCTTAACAGGTTTGCATGTCCAGAAAAACAGAAATAAGGCACTAAGAGTATAAATTGATTCTGTTCAGATTTTTTTACTTTTTTTTTGTTGTTGTTGCTGCTGCTGTTAAAACAGGAGAGAATGCTTAAAAGGGGAAGAGACCTTTCCAAAAGTGCCATGTTTTGTTACACTGAAGATGATTTATAAGATGGTTAATCATAAAATACACGTTTTGCTTTCAGATCCTACAAACCAGGTGCTCATGCTAAACTATGCCCTGCATTAATTACCAATTGGCATTATGAATTTGAAATCTTCCCATTTAGACCATTAGCACCTTCCACAGATTTACATGACTAAGGAAAGACCATCAATGTCACACTAGGCAGGTAGGTATGAAAATATTTGATTTAAAAGCACTTTTAAATCTAGGCACACAAAATACTTCAATTCACACAGCAGCCATCCCACACAGACCAGAAACCTTCCCTCCCAAACATGGAAAACCTCGTGTCCAACATGAGATAGCTCAGCTGTTTGCTAGTCAACAGCAAAATGTGCTGCTTGCAAATACAGTCCCTTAGGATTTACCATTGGTAACTTCGTACTAAAATCCAGCTGCTCACTTAGAAACTGATCCCAGACAGTGGGAAGGAGTTTTCTAAGGGAATTCTTCAACCTTTTGCATGAAAAAACACTTAACTCCATGACCTTTTGCAATATTTTCTTAGCCAGCTGCCAGAATTACTATTTTCTTTGTCTAATATACTCTTTAATCTTATGACTTCTGATCTATTGAAATTATACACTGTGTAAGAAAAAGGAAATTAACTACTTGCTCTACATTTCATTGTGCTTTTTTCATGTTAAAAACTCACCATTTTCACAATTACTATTCTGGAACAATCACAGACACAATTGAAATACTGTTTTTAGAGGAGCACAAAAAGCTTTGCATTCCATAAAATAAAAGTTCAGCTTGAACTGTTCAATATTGAAATTTGAAATGTGCACTTGTTTTAAGTATTTCAGTTACAGAATTTTAAATTTAAAGTAGAAAGGAACCTGAAATCCTTGAGTGCCCAGCTCTGTCAGCCAGGGAAGAAACCCATTTTTGCATGAATAAACCCTGACAGGATGCTGGCTTGGCATGGCCACTGAAAAGCATTACAGTAGAAAGAGTCCACTTAATTCTATTAACTGCTTCTAATATCCCCTCATTGCAATTTCTAATTCAACTTCAAATTGTCATAATTGGATCCCACTACTGCTTCTAGGGTTTTTGGTAGATTAGAGAGCTGCTATCATGAATCTCTCCCTGCTATGTTGGCAATTTATATAATCGAGTGACTCCTTATTTTTTAGGCCATAGATTGGAAGTCTCATCACAAAGGCTTTTTGCTACCCCTCCCTCCTGACTGGAAGGACTGATATCCCATGGAACTGTTCATTTGGACAGCTCAGCTGAGCCACACCTTCACTCAGCTACCTGGAATACATCACTGGTCCTCATCCCTGCCTTACCGCCACTCTGCCTCTTTAGAGGCAAACTTGGTAAGGAAAGGCAGAACACAGGTGAGGTAAACTTGGAAGAAAAGGCAGAACACAGCATTTTTGCATCTCAAGAGTGTCCTTTTTTAGAGAGGATGCAGCTGCCAGCCTAGTGCAAGGCAGGAGGTGCAGAGCAGCTCTGGAGCGCTCAGTGTCCCTGCCCTGGGACCTCATCCCCATCTTCAGAGCACAGAGCCACAGCCCACCAGCAGAAAACTGCCACAAAACAACCTCTGCAGAGCCCACACCTGCTGTCATATATAGTGCAAGGGTTCTATTGTCATTATATTACAAGGGTTCCATATTGCTAGAGTTCCATACCTCTTTGATGTTTCTTGCAGGCAGCTCCTCTGGGCACTAACTCTTCCCTGTCCTCACAGCAGCCAAGTGACTCCAGTTCCCCCCAATCCACTCTTTTATAACACTCTGCTGATTGGCTACAGGTGTGACTTGTTAACATCAGGCCTGTTCCCAATCTTTAGTAATTGGCTCAGCTGCAACTCTTTAGGGGATAAGATTGCATTCTACACCACCTTCATTTACCCATACTGTGTCCCCCTACACACCCCTGTGGAGAGCTCTCTGGAACACAGCAGAACAGCACCTGAGCCACAGCTTCAGCAGTCCTTGCCCTAGAACTGAGCTGTGCTTCAGCTCTCAGAGTAATCCTGATGGATCCTGCTGCCTTCAGTACCTCCACTGCCAAACAAAGGCTGATTAGTGACCTGAGTGACACTTTTCCTTTGAAGTGTCTCCAGGGAAAGATGCTCCATGCATCAGGAACATATCTGCTTACCAGAGGTGCCTGGAAAGGAGGCACTTCAGGCTGCAGGTCACACACATCAATTATCTGAACCTCTCTGAACCAGCTCTGAACCTTTCCCAGGCTCAATTCCACAATCCCCCAGCTCCCACCCAGCATGGGTATTCCCAACAGCACAACTAAGCAGGATACACATCAGGAATACCATCTATTACTTTCTTCTTGGCTCACATCAAGACTCATTTAATCCCTTTTCCTTCCTTCTCCCCCCCCCCCAAAAAAAAAAAAAAGAAAGAATTCATGACTTGAGAAGGCACTTCTCAATCCATTGGGAACAATCCATTTTAACTTCACTAAACCTCTGTAGCCAGCAGAGTGCACTATGACAGGCATGGGTGTGCTGGGCCACATCCAAGTCAAGTTTAAGCTGACATAATAAACTGATTTATTATATATTAAACAAGCAACTGAAAGTACATGGAATTAGATGAAACTTTCAGCATGTATCTTGAAAAAAAAACCCAAACCAACAATTAGTTACTCTCACAGAGCAATTGCTGGCAAAACCAAGCTCTTGGTAGGGAACTGTTTGCTCTTTTCCTGAAGATCAACAAGCATTATTGACAGAAGTATTTAAATATGATTCTTTTTTTCTTTATTGGCAGTTATTTTCTGTAGAGCAATTAAGACAAAGCTTGATTGCAAGGAAAGCTTAATTTGCAAAGAGAAATACATATTTCATGAAAGCTAATAAGGTGTTTCTAACTGTGGAAATTGCCCTACCTCCAAAAAATGCTGCAATCTCTTCTTCTGGGGGGGGAGAGAGATTTTTCCATATCCTAAGTATCCACTCCTGTTGAACTAATCAGTTGGTGATGCATGAAATCAGACTTCACCTGTCAGGGTGACCTTGTAAAGGTCTTTCTGAACCTATTATTTAACAAACACTCCAGGATAATTCATCAGGGAGGCCACAGAACTGGACACAGAGCTAACTCACACCTAAGGAACAAACACATCTGGCTTTTTTGTAGCTCCATATTATTATAGGAGCAAATCACCTTTTGAGGAAACTTCCATTGAACCTTGACTTTCCTATGGCTTTAAAGAGATAGAAAAATGATTAAATATAAAAGCCTTTCAAAAAGTTCTCTTTTTAAATAATTTAAAATAATTTCCTGCTCCTGGAACAGGAAAAAAGTTGGGGAACAGCCCCAGTGACCACAACTGCAGAGCCCAGAGAGGAAAGGAACTGAGCTCACGTTGTGCCAGATTCAGGACTGCACCTGAAAATCCTACAATGGTAACCTGCTGGACTGAGACAAAAAAACAACACTTGCAGTACTTCCCACTGAAATGAGAAGTCCCGAGGCTTTCTCAGGAGGAAATTTGGCTGTGGTTTTATTTGTAGGAAATAAAAAGGAAGTGGCCGCCATAAATTTAATTGCACACAACAAACCAGAATAGCTCAAGCAGCTGGTATGACAGATAAACGATTAGCTAATTACCAGGTGTCTTTACTATGGATCACAGCAGCTTCTTGCTGGTGGACACAGGACACAAGATTTTGACAAAACATATACAGCCTTTGGTTGCAACACATCATGACTTTTTCATTGGGTTTTCTCCCTTTTCTGTGCTCCTGAATGATCTGACACAAACTCTGTATAATGGTTTCTAACTACTTTAAAGGGCTGTGTGTCTCCTACAACTGCAGAGGAAAAAAACGACATAGAAAAAAACCTATATGTATGTATATATAAACATGATCTCCACTTGTCCTTAATAAAAAATTAAGAACTCTACAAAAGCAAAGATGATCTCAGATCATCCACTTTCCTTATAAAGCTTCTTGCTTATTGAGTTAAATGCACAGTAAATTGATTGATAAACGAACTGAAGGGTAGCAGAGGAAGAAGGAAGGTAAATAAGCCCTGACAGCTTTTTCTCCTTTTTAACCCAGGCAGTCCCCATTTCTCTGCCATGACCCATCTATCCCAGCCATGTGCTGCAGACTGCCAGAGCAGGGGTGTCACTGATATTTTATGAAAAATGCCTTTGCTAGGATTTTTCTCCTGAGAAGCTGAGAAGCCTCAGAAACAAAATGTGAACAATAATTACCAGATTGCTTAGAATGTGGTTTGGAGGTTGCTCACCAACAGGTGCATCTTTGATTGGTTCCCTGTGAATTGTTTTTACTTAATGACCAATCCCAGTCCAGCTGTGTCAGGACTCTGGTCAGTCACGAGTTTTTAGTATCATTCTTGTCTGGCATTCTGATGTCTCCTTTTTTAATATAGTTTTAGTATATCAATTCTTTTAATATAATGTTGTAATATAATAAATCAGCCTTCTAAGAACTTGGAGTCAGATTCTCATCTCCCACCCCACCCTGGGGACCCTCACAACACCACAACAATTGGTGACCATGCAGGGGGATACTTCAGTGCCCGTGGCTGAACACGCAGCTCCGTCACAAACAGAACTCTTGCCATGATCCTGTGCAAGCTGTGGCCTCCTGATCAGCTGGGGCACATCAGTGCCAGCTGATCCCCACTCCTGCCCTGTCACGGTGTGCTACGATCAGGGTGGCCTGGCTCGGTGACAGCAGGGGTGTGACAGAGCCCCTGCACGCTCTGCAGATCCCAGCCTCCAGGGATCAAAGAAGGAACCAGCCACAGGAACAAAGAAGCAGCAGCCTGGGTCCTGGGCTAGCTTTATTTGGTACTAGTTTCCCTTCAAGCTCAAAACTCCAAACACCCAAGACCTCGACTGGAGGCTTACAAAGGTTCCTGTAACATGTAGCAGGCTCCATGGAATTGGCCAGGGCCCCATGGAGGGCTGAGGCTTTTCGGTAGGAATTGCTGAGTAATAGCAAAATAAGCTCCTGTCTTCTGCCTCTCAGACCCCAGCTTATCTCTGTAACCCCATAGGTCACTTTCCCCTAACCCCTACCATTGGACAAGTGTGGATCCCTCTGTACCCTATAAAAAGGGGCTGTTTTAGCCCATTTGGCAGAAGAAGAGCCATCACTGGAACCCTTCACAGACCCCTCAACAAAACCATCGCTGTGGAACCCCAGGACGATTTTTCTTCTCCTCTAGCATCTGCTTCCCCAATAGCTTGCCAGGCACCTTAGCAAGCAAACAAAATAAACAAGCAAAACCCCAAACAAACCAAACCAACAACAACAAAAAAGCACCACAAGAAAAAGAAAAAAGCTTAAAGGAAAAAATAATCGACCGTGTCATGCCCCCTCACAAAGAATAATTCATTACATTTCAGTAAATTATGGCCTTGAGAGCACTGAAGTAGTCATGAAATGACCAAGCTATATTTATTCTCTCCATTTATGAAATGGAGAAAATGCTGCAGCACAGAAAGGCTTTTCTGTTCAAGGCTTTTTTACATTATTAACAAATACATGCTGGGTTTGTATTTGGAATTTGATGAAGATTACCAGTGTAATTTCACAGGTTCCCAGTGACACATCCAAGGAAGGAGTTTAACAGGGAGCTGAGCTGACATTTGGCTTGCAAAGCCTTTGAACTAGTGAGTGCATTAATTCCACTGCAAACATCCTAAGCCCACAAAGGCTTATTGCTATTGTTCCTGAATTATCCACAAGCTTTGAATTAGCACATGAGAGGCCTCCCAGAGGGTCACAGATCATTGGTTCTGCCTAGACCAGTCTCCAGCATGCTGATCAATAGGAGACATAATTGGAAGGTCTCGAATAATTGGGAATTTCAAAGGATTGCTACAACCTCCACAACACACAACTGGTACAGCAGCATGTAAAAATACCAGAGTCTGAGGGGACCTTAAAACAATGCTCTAGCTCCAGTTTTTAGAGACTCTGCCCTTTCAGAAGCATCCTTCTTTATCATTAGTAGCTGGCAATTCCACCCATCATTTTCTGGACAAAATTAGTTCAGGTTATGAAAATTTGAGATTTGAAAACTCTCTTCTAACTTATACTGGAATAGCACTGTTTAACTTCTGAGGGAGAAAACAGAAATTGCAAATATGCTTCAAGGATTTTTTTGGTCTTTTTTACAGAACTGGAAAACTTCAAATTAAAATCAAATCCATATAAATGAGATTACACATATAATACAAGATTTGCAGTACATCCTGGTCTTAGTGCAGTATCAGAGTTCTAACAGTAATAACTTTCCCTGTCCCTGCTCTGCCAACAGAAGTTTATCAGAGCTTTGAGCTCGGATGACATCTGGGATATGCTGGTGGTGCCAAAGAAAGCACAAGACCTGAACTCCCCCACCATCATATGCCATTACAAAAGTGCAAGAGCACCAACACCACAGTGGGTTTGGTGGGAAAAAATCAGCTGCTGATGAGGTGTTACCTAATTCCAGAACAAACTTCAAAGGTTCCACCAACAGTGTGGAATGACCTACTATTCAGTTTTGTGATATCCCTACACGACTTCCACAGAAAGAAGAAAAAAAGCAAAGGTCTTGACTGTTCCATTTCTGGACTTTTCACTGCCTGTAATCTCAAAGGGAATGGTATCTTCTGTCAGTCCCACTTCTAAAATGCTGCTTTTCAGCAAGTTTTTGGTTTTATTTTTAAAGCCTCAACCCTTCCTCGAGAAGATCAGACAACAGCTCATCATCTGCTTGAATGCAGAACTTAATGAAAAGCAGGGATTAATTGCCAAGAAAAAGACTGCACTTTCAGATGTTGAAGTAGTCTGACAAGAGCAAGAAAAAGTTTCCAGCAGAGAGCTAAGAGAGGTCAGATCAGCCACAGAATAATCAGTCTCCAGTGCAGGTCTTATGATTTGTCACGCCGACCAATGAATATTTCATTCTGCCTGGGGGTGCCACCAGGAGCCAGAGTGCTCAAACAACACGGAATGCTTCTGTCCTAAAAACCTTCCTGTCCAGGGTCCTGCAGCTGGAAATGCAGACTGCCAGGAGAGGCGTGTGAGGCACCTGAGGCAGCCTCAGCGGGCAGTGCCAGCCTGAGAGTGGGAAGGAACAACCCCTTTCTCCCTGCACTGGAGGGTCTGGAGCAGGGAGGGGACACAGGGGGTCCTGCTTTATTTATTTTCTCTGGTTTGTACCCGAACAGGCTGTGGGAAGGCTCTGCCCCAGCTGTAAGTGCAGCACAGTGACCTGTGCAGAAGGTGGAGCTGGACAATGCCGAAAGCTCCGGCTCCTCCATGAGCCCCGGCAAGCTCGGATTCCTGTTTGGAACAAGAATGCTTCTACATGGCAATGCCACAAATGGGAGCACAGCAGGGAAATGCTGAGCACCACAGGGAGGGGCCCAGGGCCCTCAATAAATAAATAATGGAATAAATAAAATAAATAATATTTTATATCAATAAATAAAGCTTTCTGCAGGAGGGCAAAGCCCGCCCTGAGCCGTGAGACACAAACGCTGTATCCTCATTTCACATCCACAGCTTAGGACATTCTTCCCTCATTCACATCAGAGAACAAACTGCACCCACAATATCATACATATTATGTGTTATATTAGAAGGTGTTCATCTACTATGCAGCAAATACATGTGTTTTTCTTGATAATACATCAGAGATTGCATCAGTTAAACATTACATTCCACCCCATTCTAGCAACAGAACTCCAAGAGAAAAACAGACCAGCACCCTGAAGAAGAAAAAGAAGAAAAAACAATCTCCTGGAAAGTTCCTAAATACTGTGCTCAACTGAATTTTTTGCTGAACTATCCCCTCTGGAAATTGCATTTCAAAGAACTGAGAGGAGACCTAAAATGAACTGCTCTAAGTACAAACCTTGAAACTCAGCATTTCTCCATGTTTAACCATGTTTCATCCTAAAATATGAATCAGTAAATAATGCAAAGTAAGTCAGTTGTGTAACAGAAAGGAAAAGAGAACTGGAAACAAGGCCCAGAAAAATCAAAGAAATATCATATTTTTAATATGACTGTGAGGCATTTTAAAATATTGAAAGATAGATTATAAAAACAGCCCATTTGTAATTGTCTTTGAAATTATAAACATGTAATTTTTACACATTCCATGACAAATGCTTTATTTAACCATTGATGTCATTTTGCAGCTTCTCTCCCTGATAACTTTTAATGCCCAGCATCTCACTGTGACATCTGGCAAGAAATCTGATGTGAGTTTTCCCATTAAAAGTAAAGCTGTGTTAGTAGCAAATAGTCAAAAATGTGAAACGTTAAAATTTAACAATGGGGAAAAGACTTGTTCCAACTTGAACAAAAAATCAGAACTTGAACTTTGTCAGAAACAGTGGTTTGCTATCATTTGAAGGGAAAAAGTTGTAGGTGTTAAAAGATTTATCAGGAGTTGAATAAATTGCCAAAAAGTTAAGGGTAGAAGGTAAAGCAGAACAAAAAAAAGAATTATACAACACATGTCATAAGAGACAGACTAGAATTTGTATGGTATAAAAACACAAACAACCCTCAAGGATTTGCTCTGTAAAAAGCTTGTGAGAGAAAGTGCTCCTGGGACTACCTGTTACCAGAAGATATCCCATTCTAATGGACATTCACTAAACTTCCACTCTTAATGGAAAACATTGCCTTTGGGGAACATGTTTTTATGACAACACTACTTCTTCAGAAGTAAAACTCATCTCATTCTTACTTTAACAAAGCAATTTTACTTGTGCCTGGTTTTCTTTGGGTGAAAAATAATAAAAGGCTACTAAAATATTCCAATCATCAGAACAGCATGGTGCAGAATCAGGCACAACCCCAAGCCATGCAATATTCCATCTCTTCCCAACACAAATGCAATGGCCCTGCTGTATTAACCACCACAATGAAGTATTCACACAGGTTATACATTTGGCCAAGTTTTATGCAGCCCAAACTGATGTTTTAAAACAATAAATTAAAATTTCACATTGCTTCTGCCTTTTGCATCTGATACTAAGAATGCAAGCAGGATCCAGTTCAGAGACATGAATTCAGGTGACAGAATCAATAGACAATATTTACTGGTCAGCAGAGTATCAGCCTGAGCTTTACAACTAAAATCAAAATTATTGACAACAGCAATTCAAGCCACTTCACCCTCCCAATCTTTAGTAGAATTTGCTCTCCTTCGGCATTAATTTCGTCAATGGGAGCTTTGGGAGTTCTCAAATCCAGATGGCTTATTTAGGTATTTAATTTTAGGCACCTGCACTACCTGCACTTGCTGTGATCCATGCTTTGACAAAGATTTGTGTGTGTTTGCCCCAGTTCACTGAGTAGGAAGCAGCAAGTGGTTACAGGAACAAGCTCCAATACTTACATTCTTATTTAATGATGATGCCTGGCTCAACAGCCTCTGCTCACATAGATTTTAGAGCTCTTGGTCTCAGAACACGAGTGCCAGAGTAGATTTAACACCAAGGAGCCTTTGGACTGTGCTCAGACATCACAGGCACACGGAGTTCCTGAGGATTCCAGCAAATCCATCTCCAAAGCAAAAGTCACCTGAGGTTTTCCCGAGTCCCTAAGTGGAATTCCTCCTTCCCCTTTGCCCCTGCAATAAGATGGACTCTGCTCCTACCCTCCTTCCTCCCCTTGCCACATCCCCTCCTGCTCAGGAAGGGTATCCCTGGCTGCATTCCAGGCAATAGCATTCCCTCAGAACCCTTCCACGTTCAGCCGCGCACAACGGCGCAAACTGCGCAAGTAAAGTCTCGACAATATTTCCTGAAAGAGACAAAGTTTATTCCACGCTTTTTCTTCTCGACAGAAGGTTTAGTACACTGCTCTGTGGAGTGCCTCTTCACAGAAAAACAGAGCCTGGATTTCTAATCTCAAGTTTTAACCATGAAAAAACAGTTATTCCTCAGGACTCACCACCACACAGTTGCTGCTACTTCTGCTCATGATTTGCAAGCATTTCCTTGTTAAATGACACTCTGTGCAGTGTGCCAAACGTGCACACATGGCCCTGCAGCACTTCCAGCAGCTCTGAACATTCTGCACAGTTACCACACCAAGGGCTGATCATGTTTTACTGCAACTGCTCTTTCTAGGAAATGCCTCAGCAAACTGCAGTGCTGCAATTACAATATGCTGATGATAAAGTCCTTCACGCCTTCCCAGCATTTTAGGGAGTTTCACCCATTTTTATTTATTCTTCTAGGAAATACGTGAGCAATATAATTATTTGGTATCCTTTTGTGACTTGTACATCTTTCTGTTTTCCCACTCTTATCAGCCCAGACCAAATACAGTGAGGGCAGTTCCCAAAAGCATTTGGTCTTTCAAAACCATCAAACCAGCTCAGCCAATAAAACTGTCTTTGTGGTTTCACTAACCACTGTTACAAATTTGATCTTGTCAGTTTTCAATGTAAATGGCAAGGTACAACTAATGCAACATTTTGCATTCAAGCCAGTTTTGAAAATAAAATACACTTGCTACTGGTGGTATTTTTATACACAGGAAAATGGAGTCATAGAATAAATTAAGTTAAAGAACCCTTCAAGGCCATCTGCTGCAGCCACCTCCTCAAATCAGGGCCAACTCTGAAGCTAAAGCACTTGCTCAGGGCCTTACACACCCTGTTTTTAGTATCTGCAAAGATGGAGATTCCACAGCCTCTCTTTTCCCTCATCTCTCCTGTAGGGAAAATCTCAAGGAGTCTCCATGTGCATGCCCCCTTAGGCTTTCCTTTCCAATTTTATATTTGATTTAGACCTGACAAATGCATGTTTGGGTATTCCATTTGGATATTTGGCCTAGAGCCACATGTTAGAAACTCATGAGAGGTATGAAACTGCTTCCAAAAGACACTTGATTTTCAGCAGGGGTTTCCATTCCATAATCCAATGGGCTGAGATGGCTGGAAAACAGATACAGATACAATTCTGTCCACACCTTTCCTATGCCTGATCATCTCCCAACAATCAAAACATTGTGTTGTGGCTGTGGAAGGACAAGATTGAGGCTCTGGCACCTTCTCATCTCTCAGTGCCATCAGCTGGAACATTTCCTCCCAGGAATGGATTTATGGAGGAAAGTAACCCACAGGGACGAAGTATACAGTCAATATCTGGGATTATAAACCCTAAAACAGATTTTAAATCCCCACTTAATCCAGACACAGTCTTTTATTTTGATGTTATTGATTCCAGAAGCTTGAGAACAGAATCTCAAAAACTAAAAATGCACCCACTGTGATTAAGATAAACCTGTATCAGGTAGCAATCCTACCTTATTCCTACCATATCCAAGAACTTAATTTTATGGCATCTCCTAAATCAGTTGCATTAAATTTTATTTTTTAAAAAAAAATCTATATAGCAGATTTATATTTACAGATGATGAAACAGTCCGAGATGCAGAAATTGGACCTTTTTGTGAAGGATACTGAAGTAAAAAAAGTTTCCAAGCAAAGGACAAGAGAACTGCACTGGTCTTCACTTCATTCTTTCTCTTCTCAAGGGAAAGCATGCATCCCCCTTCCTCCCATCTGGACTTCATGGGCAGCTCCTATCAGATCAGTGAGGAAATCTGGGTTGTTCTCTGTGCTCCAGAAACCCCTTCTGTCCTCGAGGGTGTGATGGAGAAGATGCCATCCTCCACAGCACAGCACCCACCTGAGCCCACCAGGTGTCTCCAGAGCAGCTCCTCCACAGGGTTTGCTGCTCTTCCAGTGTCCTGCTCCTCCTGCCCCTGTGGGAGCTTGTGGGAGCCCAGAACATCCCTCTGGCTGTCCAGGATGGCCAGGACCCTGCCAGGGGGCTCAGAGACCCTGGCATGGAGCCCAAAACACCCATGGGTTTGATTGTGACCCATGGAGCAAATTACCAACCTCATATGAAGATCAGCAAGCCACAACAGTTTAGGTAGAATAATAGTGAGGTTATCACGGGGTGGAAAAGTAGATTTGGGGGTTTTTGGTATGGGGGTTCAGGGGGCAAGATGGAGGGAACTGGGTGTGTCCAGCCTTTCTCCTTCTTCTTCTTGGCCTCCATCTTCTGCTGTGGTGTTGGCACTTTGGGATTGGTTTAGAGTAGAAGCTCACTGTCTAACACAGGTGATGGGTATTGGGAAGTAATTATAAACACTGTACACATTGTAGTTTTTAGTATAAAGACATAACCCCACCCCAGGGGCAGGCAGAGTGCCTGGAACTGTCCTGCTGGATGGACCTCAGCAGGGCAGGAGAAAAGATTTTATAGATAAGAAACAATAAACAACCTTGAGACCGAGAAATGAAGAGCCCTGACTCCTTCTTCAAGCACTGGGCTGGGAAAAGAGACTTTGGAACTCTTCTTGGGGTCACTCTGAGCAGCCAGAGACCCCAACAGGAGCTCACAACACCTGAGGCACGTGCATGAGGTCAGTTTATGCTGTGCCACATTCTGAATTTACAATTTCACTCGGACCCTTTGGCTGATTTGGAGGTGAAGGATGAGATAATTGGATCAGGACTGGTTGGACTGAGGAAGGGCAGAAGCAAGTTCTAATTTCATTTTATATCTATGAAGGTGTCAGCAAACACTAAGATTAAGTGCCAATTCAAATGCTCATGTTTAATGAACAGATGGCAAACGAATCAGAATCCTTGCCATTTTTAGTTCTGAGATGAATATTGTCCCTTTTTACTTTTCAAAACAATCTAGCTCAGCTAAAACAAAGCTAAAAATGTATATATACCTTATAACCAGGCTACAGATTGATTGATCACAGCTGAAGTTTTATATTCGACCACAGAAACTCAACCTTTTTTAACTACTTCTTCATATATAAAATTCCAGGATCTGCATCACAATTCCACCAAAATGACACTTTTAGTAATTACATGTAAAGCCAGCAGCTTCCTTTGTTACACCTCAGTTTGTAAGAAATCCAAAAATAAATTGTAAAAATAAATTTGTGAGTATTTCTCAGTAAAACAGCACCTAAAATTCATTTGTAAAGCCGTCATACCATTCAAACACATGAAATAAAATCACTTGAATTCTTCACATGAATCATTTTAGATTTAAAAAGGCAATAATCCATTTCCTTCTGTCTTGTCACCACCAGAACCAGATGAATGTTTTCAGATGGATGCTAATAGAGGGTTACATTATAAAGGTTATTTTCTTCTTCCACAAAGAATTATTTCTAAAATTCTAAGTAACAGAAGGAAAAAAAAAACCAACATAAAAATACTTAAATCCTCTTCAACTACTGTTTAGCTGTAGACTGGCATGATAATAAAATCACAAAACTTTCACCTGATGCAATTTATAGCTTGAAAAAACCTTGGAACATAAGTGAATCACCTTCATTATGCAGTTGTACCAGGATTTCATACATTTGGAGCTCATTTATTGCAAAGGATGAGGTTCTTCAAAGTCAGTCTCCCACGAGTTATCATTTCTATACATTATATACTCCCTCCTGTCAGGAACAACCATCCATGACATATTTATCTGAATTATTTGCAGACATTATGAGAAGAATTCCTGTTACACCTGCTTAGAAATACTTTTCCAGGCCATATGCTCTCCAAATAGCCTCCTCTGTGTCAAGACAAGTGCAACAGAATCATTCAGGAGAAAGAGAACAAAGTCTGCTTGAAATCTGTTCTACAAATGTCCTCAGACCATCAGAACCTCATATGTTTGGATACCTTAATTTATATCAGTTTTGTATTTGAGCAACCATGGCCAGAAGAGTCTCTTTCAACCCAAGTGATTTGAAATTTAGAAAATTAAATATTTAAGAGAAATTTAAGAAAATTTATATTGATGTTTTCCTTCATGTAATTTCATTCAGAAAGTCTTCATTATTCCTGTTCACATATCCACAAGACACAACAGCAAGTCAAAACATTCATGCATGACTCCTAAATCCCAAACACTGTGCTTGGGTTGGCTATGAAATACCACACAGAACATCATCTTCCAACATTTCATCTGGGGAGAGGCTGGAGATGCAGACAAAAAAGAAAACAAACAAAAAAACCCAAAATCAAAAACATGCACCTTAAACAAAAGACTTTACGAAGTGTTTATGATCAGGGTTTGTCATAATAGCAGTCCTCCAGCCTTTGAAAATGAGGAAAATGACTGATTACACAATTCTTCAAGTGCAAAGGGCAATGTCTAACATAGATAATTTTTGTTTTTGTTTAAATTGGTCCTGGAATCACTCAGAGCTGGAAATAGGCAGGTAATGTCTGCAGCACTGATTCAAACTTCACAAAAATTCAAATATCAGGCATTCATTGGATTTTTTTCTTAGTGGTTTTTTCATTACTGCAGTTATGTTTATTTGGCAAAAGCTAAGATTTAAAAGAGTTAAGTCTCGTTTCCTTGTCGACTCTGTCAAGTGCTCCCCAATGAGAAATGTTGGATTAAAACTCACAGGGTCAGTTTACTTGCCTCTAAACTTCCATTTTAGAAGAAAAGCCAGATTTCTACTCATTAAAATTCATTTCAGCTGTGTAATAAATGCAGTTTATTTGCCCTTGCAGACTAAAAAATTATGTGAGGGGGTTTTGCAGTCAAGATGATAAATACACACACAGCAGGTGGCAATATTTGCAGCTTTATCTTGGTGGCTGCTGAGCACCAGACAGTGTGGGAGAGCAGAAGTTTGAGGTAGCACAGACTCTTCACCCAGTGTGAAATCAGAGAGGATTCCTGATACCCATGGAACAGGGGAACATCTCCATGGCTTCTCCACCTCCATCCCCAACACAAGAGATCCCATCCCTGGGTTTGGGCCTGGCACAGAAGAGAAATCATCAGGTTTTCCCCCACTCCTGGGTGTGAGAAATCACATCATATGAAAGCACAAGTGAGAAATTACATTATTTATCTTTTTTAGCACTCCTATAACTTTGGTTACCACTTCATCTTGCTTATCTAGTACTCCTCTATAAGAAACCTCATTGAAAACACCACCAGTGATTCTATGGAGGGAGAGAGAGGTCTGCCACCTCACTGCCCATTTTTAGCTTCCTTAAGGCCAAGAACTATTTTGGCAGTATACAGGAGAAGATGAGATTCAGGGTGAAAGAAGGAGAGCTTGGCTAATCCATTCCTAATACTCTGTGTGGTGTTTTTCAGAACATTAAAAGATGCAAGGTCTAAAAGACTTCTATAAGAAAACAAGAAATTTAACTTACTAGAACTAGAAGTATTGTCTTCTGGATGAAGAAATGTAAAGGGGTGTAAAATGATGGTATTTTGCTGTTCAAAAATACCCATTGCTGGATCATGCATAAGCTGTACACTTACATGCCCAGCAGTCAGTAAAGTGCTGCATTATGCTTTATGCTTTTATTTATGGTGTCAAACCATCACCTACATTTCTGTTGTTCCTGAAGACAAACTCAGTTCTGAAGAGCTCTGGCACACTCTGGAATCACAGATCTTTGATTTTCAGGCTCAATGGCATTATTACCATTAGAGAGAGGTATCTCAGCTAATTACCCTTCTCAGTCTGGCAGGGATGGAGTTCGTTGTGCTCCTTGCTGGTGAGCCTGGTGCTGTGTTTGACTTGTGACTAAACCAGCATGAAAACACAACAGAGCTTTGGCTGTTGCTGAGCAGTCCTTGCACGTCCTCAAGGCTTTGTTCCCTTTTCCCCCACTCTGCCCCCAGAGCCAGCACAGGGGCAGAGGGCAGGGAGGAGGCACAGCCTGGATAGGGACCTGGTCACACTGATTACAAAATTCAAATTACCTGTTTTAGCTCTACCCACTGCACATGTGCCATGCACTGTGACCCTGTTCACAGGGGTCTGAGGATTAGGGAAGAGATGAGGATCTGACTCCATGTTTCAGAAGGCTTGATTTATTATTTTATGATATATATTATATTAAAACTATACTAAAAGAATAGAAGAAAGGATTTCATCAGAAGGCTGGCTAAGAATAGAAAAAGAAAGAATGAATAACAAAGGTTTGTGGCTTGGGCTCTCTGTCCAAGCCAGCTGACTGTGATTGGCCATTAATTAGAAACAACCCCATGAGCCCAATCCCAGCTGCACCTGTTGCATTCCACAGCAGCAGATAACCATTGGGTACATTTTGTTCCTGAGGCCTCTCAGCTTCTCAGGAGGAAAAATCCTAAGGCAAGGATTTTTCATGAAAAGATGTCTGTGACAATGCACAGACAAACACAGCCATGGAGAAGGCTCCAGTCCAAACCAAGGCTTCACAAACCAAGACTTGTGACAAACCAAGACCTGTCTCACCTTCAGGTCAGGGTGGCCAGACTGAGCACCCATTCCAGCCACGCTGGAAAATGCAGAATTTCCCCAGGGAGCAGTTCCTGAGAATGCTGAGACAGCTATCACACACAACAGTGACAAAAGGCAGGAAAAGAAAGAGCAGCTCCAAGGCTTTCAGAGCAGTCCTCAACACTGGTGCAGTCTCACTTTACAGAAAGGTTTAAAAGAAGACAAGGGGATAAAAAAGCCTCATGAGACAGCCTGTTCTGCAACCCTGCACTTTCCTCTAAAAGACAGGGGCAGGAAGAAAGATTTTGTCCCTCAGCAGCCCACAAGTACAGGATCTTTATCACTTACTTTTTCTTTCCCTTTTTCTGCAGCACAAGTGAAGTCCTTTTTCTGGTAGTTTAAGGAGCAGAAGAGAATGGGAATCAGTGACTGCACTGAGCTGTCTCCCTCCTGCACCAAGCAGGAGCTCACCCCAAACACAGATGATGTTCTACTTCTCAGTAAAGCCAAGAGCCAAACCCTCTCTTGAGTTCAAAGACCCAACTGGTTTTGACTCAACAACATCAGAAAGGATTTTCAGGTTCATATTGTCTTTAACACCAAGTTGTATCTAGGTATTACAGTAACTTCCATAAATGCTTGGTAGATTATACCATAGGAGGGTGACCTTTCCAACCACTACTTCCCCACCAGAATAAAACTTAATTTGAATTTGCAGTAACTTGGCTTTCAGAGCTTGATGTAGAACTTCTTTCTTAGATAAACTAATCTACAAATATGTTTTGTTGAAAAGATTGCTATTTGCAGATTTCAAAAAATGGAGCACAGATTACAATAACTTGAATGTTTTCTGTAATGACTTAGCACATTCTTAGAGACAGAACTTAAAATGAGCAGAAGTATATATACTATCCAAGGGAGAAACATCATTATAATTTACAGAAAAAAAACCCAATAAAACAACCCCCATACATACTAAGCATGTAATTCTGGATCTGCTAAGTACTTCAAACACTTTTTCTACCACTAGGGCTTTCAAGGTACATTTTCATAATGTTCCATTTTAAAGAAATAATGAAATATTTGTTTTACGAAGTGCTGTGCATCAAAATTTATTTCCAACTCCCTAGTTTTGCCCCTGGGTGAGGCCAAGGCTTGCCCCTGGTCAGGCTCCCAGTTCCCCTTCCTGTGGGGAGCTGCTGCTGCTGGACAAAGTCCTTCCAACCAGGAGCAAAAGCCTCTTTCCCTGGACACTCAGCCTGGACAGAAGAGTCTCAGCACAGTAAAGCTGCAACTTCCAAAAATCCCTGGCCCTGGAAGCTCCTCTGAGGCTGCAGAGGCTCTGACACCACTGAAGTTTAAGCACAAGTCACTAAAAGAGATTCTCTTGTTTAAGTGGTGTATCTACAGCCTGCCAAGGCCATTACACCACCAGGGGTTTTTAAATTATTTTGCATCAGCTCAGAAAGCATTTAATTTCTTTCTTTCCATTAAAATTTTCTTTCTTTGCATTAAAAAAAAGAGTCAGACTAAGCCAAAAATTATTACCAATATATCAATGTTCTATGAACATAAATTTTCTCCCCATCATCCTGGATTTGGAGGTCAGCTGTTGGTATCCACCAATCCCTGACTTGTTTCAAAGGGAATTTAGGAAGTTGTGATTTATTCCCAGACTTCCCAAAGTGGAGGAGGAACTGGCTGACCTGAGATGGCCAGAATGGGATCAGGCATGTTTGCTTTTCCCTTTCCCCAGACTAACTGCTTAAAGAAGACAAGGACCAGAGGAGAGGAATATTATCTTTAATGCAGAGTCCTCTCTGTGTGGAAGAGATGCCTTTGAGGGGCCCAAAGAAAATGGCAGGCGAGCCCAGACTCCAGACATGGTAATGAGGGAGAATGAATGGAACATTAATACACTGCAAAACAAGCTTTAAGTACCTGCAGGAATCTGGAGACTATTATTCTGTCTGGTAATTGTATTAGTCCCTGATCCGGACCATCACTGCAAGCAGAAATTATTCCTACAACCAGTAAATAATCAGATACAGAAGGACCTTGGCTTAAAAATATCAAGGCACTTGGAAAAAGAGGGAATATGAAGCCAGGGAAAGGGGAAAACCAAGACAAAATCAATGGGAAAACCAAGACAAAATCAATAGGAAAACCAAGCTAAGTTTCATGTCCATATTTTTAATTCTAAGATAAACCAGTACATCTTGCCCAACTACCACTCATGTAACAATACTCCTAACACAGAGCTGTTTCTACTGAGCCATTTATTTTAGTGGATCCTAAAGAAAACATTTCAATGTGTTTTTTTTGTTTCTCTCAGTGTTTTCCTGCAAGTATGTTTATCAGGAGTATGTTTGCACAAACTCAATATAACACTGATTTCTGGGTTAGAGTAATACTCACACAGTATCTTAAAAAAAAAAAGAAAAAATAAAAAGACTCCCAGTGAACAGTAAAGCCAGAAAAAACAATAAAAGTGGAATACATTGTCTCCTACAGCGTTGAGACAGGTTAATTTTAGAAGGCATTCCAGTTACCCAGGATAAATGATTTGAAAATCCAGTTTGATCTCAGTAATTATATGGGAGGTATATTTCACATTTGAGAATTAGTTTGTACTTGCAGTGATAATTAGACCCTTCATTATCCTCGTACAGATAATTTTGTAAAAATACGAAGTGCTTTGAACACATTCTGACCAAGACTGTGCTCTTTAAAAAAAAATTGCTCAAGATGAAAACTGCAACATAGGAGGACGAGCAAATAAATTTTCCTCCAAATGTCCAATTAAGAAAGAAATGTAAATATGAGTAATGCAGTCATTAAAACCCCCAAATGAAAACACGGTGCAGTTATCCCTGCAATGTGCAGCTGGAAGCCAGGGATCTCTCACCTGTGAGCTCAAACTGACAGCAAACATCATCATTTCCTGACCTCTGCAGCCTGAACAGAAGACTTGTGGCCCCTTTAGTAGGTGAAAGCATCTCATTCTTATTCCTCTTTTTCCAAATGATCTGTCACCTCACAACACACTTGTATATTTTCCAAAGCAGCTGATAGGTACACTGAGACTTCAACAGAAAACCTTGCAGGTATGCAAATCCCAAGGGCATTTTTTTCTGTTCTGAGAAATGAACACCCATTTTTCAATCCTTATTGGACGTGTGAAAAAAAAAAAACCAGTCCACAAATGACAGCAATAAGACAGTAGTCTCTTGAATTAATATCAAGGTTCTTTTTTTAGTTATTAAATTTTGATTTGTGTGTGGTGATAAAAGATTTTCTTTATTTATATGTCTGTATTTGTCTGGGCAGCTGTTCCTGCACAAGAATGCTGATCCCTTACAGAGGGAGCACCAATCTCGTTTTCACATTCACATGAAATGTGTTACAAATACTGGAGTTCTTTAAACGGTGCCTTCAAAATAGTTTTGATTAAATTTCTCCAGAGACCAGAGCATGATTACAGACTACTTCACAACTCATTTATCTGTCATTTAAACAGATCCACACTGAAATAGGTTCTGACACAATACAAATAGACAAAAAAAATCACATAATTTGAACAGTATTTCTGGCAAAACATTTATTTAGTATTTTCCCTGTTCCTTTGGGTGTTTTTATTGATTAGATGAACTATTTTTACTGCTGTGGCTGAAGCAGCTGGATGAAGATGTGAAATATGCTGCATGAATAAAATTCTGGGTCAGATGTGTACCCCACCAGTCTCAACACCAGCTGTGACAACAAAGGTGCTCAACTTCACTGCTTTGAAGCATGGAATGATGGAAATGATGTGACACATAACCCAGAGACATGGGAGGAGAAGTAGGAGAGAGTTGATCCTGCAAACATTTTCATCTTATTGTCCAACTGGGAAATCAGTTCAAATCTGGTTTTCTGGATTTTTTTAATACGCTGTTTAATGCTTCTCTTTGAAAAAACATTTATATATAGTGCAGAAAATGCTTCTGAGTAGTGTCCTGCCTTTCAGCAGGTCTGCCATACTTTCAAGTACAAGGATCCTTTGGTGGCAAAAGGCATGAAAAGACAAAATGTAAAACAAAAGCAGACAAGCACACATGCCCTTGCCTGGTGAAGGAAGCTGCAGATTGCACACCACTACAGAAAGCCTGAGTTTCACAGCAGAAGGTGACTTCTTGGCAATTATTCAAAAGAATTACATCCTATTGAGGGATTTAATCACTTCTCTAAATATTACTGGAAGCTCCTTCACCTTGTACATTAGTCACAAGTGCAGAAATCCATCCGATATCTTGACAGAGTAAAGGGCTTGAAGAGCAGGCAGCTGGAGGCAGACAGGCTGAGAGTCAGCCTTGAGAAATTCCAAGTGTGTGCAGATATTCCAGAGGAACCAGGAGCAATGAGGCTGAACCTCTGCTCCAAGGCTGTGAATAGCCTTGGGTAAGTAGTCTGAACACAAAGGTGACAAAACCCACATCTCCTTTATGCCTGTGAGGCCACACACAGCTTTCCCAAGGAGGGAGGACAGAAGCCAAAGGAGAGCAGCCCTGAGCTGAGTGCTCCAAGCCCTCCCGGGGCTGCCAGCCCTGGCCCTCTCCTCAGCCCATCTCACACTGGGAGAAAATTCTCATGGCATTTTCCTAAAGGAAGATCCTCATGAACAAGTCCTCACTGCAGCTTTAGCAAAGCAATCAAAACTCTGGACAGAACCATAATTCTACACACGCTTTAGCAGCCTGCTCCTGGTTTCAATACCTGCTCATCTTGCTAAGCTGTCACTGGGGATTCTGACATGCAAGAGCTGCCAAATGCAGGAAATACCCATTAAAGGGAAGCTGAAATGTTACACAGAAAGTGCTAAGTAGGATTGGACTTGGCTTTTGACTTTGCAGAAATGTGCCCCCAGCAGAACTGTTCAGCAAGCCTTCAAAGCAAGGTGTCAAGGTGTTCTGTCAAAGTATTGCAAAGGCACTTCTGATAGGGCAGGATGGGGATAATTGTGGGGAACAGACAGAAGTGACAGATTAAAGCAATCAATTAAGATTTCAATTGACTTGGGATGGCAAAAAGCTTCATCTTAACCATAGTTCTCAGCATGCCCCTAGCTACTAGAACTGGCTAGGAACCAAGGCATTGGGAATCCTCAGAAATCTTCCAAATTCTGAGATTCTAGTCAAAGCAAATGATGAAAAATCACAGAAACTTAAAACAGAAACTAAAAAAACCACACAACCCTCCCCCCCCCCCCCCCCATCCAAAAGCTAAAAACTGAAATCTGTTCCTCTCCATGCCCTCCTGTTCTCTCTGCTGCAGGACTCCTGTCCCACCTGCCTGCAGGAGCTCCTGCAGAGCCCCCACATTTCCCCTGGCACACGCAGGAAGAAGCTTTTCAGAGGTTCTCCATGTACTGCCAGGGACACCTGACCACACACACATCAAATACTCATTTTTATCAGCTCATATTCCTCAGCAAAATCTAATTTTCTTGGGAATTGGCTAATCTCAGTTAAATGAGCTATTGATGGTTAGTCAAAGCCAACAATAATTTTAAAAGCTGTGAGAGAAGAAAAACCAGAAGTAAGTCTGATAATGAAACACAGCTATAGGCAGTTTGATGTAGCATTTTTGTTCCTTTTACAAAGAGAGACTGCAGGTAATAAAACCTAGCAGGTGTTTTCATTAGTGGATATTCTATTTTGCCTGGAATTATATATATATATATATATATATAAATATATAAAAATATATATATACATAATATATATATAATATATATAATCTATATATAATCTATCTATCTATCTATATATATATATTATATATATATTTTTTATTACAGTTAAATCTATCAAGCATTTAAGCTATTTTGCCAGGAACTGTTGGCTGTCATTTCTGGCACAGCTGCTGTGATGTGTCTGTACCACAGCAGAGGTGAAGGCAGTGTTGGGGATCTGTCCCAGGGTCTCCCTGAGGAGGAAGGAGGCAGTGGAGGCACCAGCCAATGCAGACAGTACCCAAACTAACAAGTCAATCAAGGCTCCTTGGCATGCAGCAGGGTGACAGTGTTCACAAGGGTCTCAGGATGAGGGAAGAGATGAGGATCTGACTCCATGTTTCAGAAGGCTTGATTTCTTATTTTATGATATATATTATATTAAAACTATACTCAAAGAATAGAAGAAAGGATTTCATCAGAAGGCTGGCTAAGAATAGAAAAAGAAGGAATGATAACAAAGGCTCGTGGCTCAGACTCTCTGTCCAAGCCAGCTGACTGTGATTGGCCATTAATTAGAAACAACCCCATGAGCCCAATCCCAGATGCACCTGTTGCATTCCACAGCAGCAGATAACCATTGGGTACATTTTGTTCCTGAGGCCTCTCAGCTTCTCAGGAGAAAAAAACCCTAAGGAAAGGATTTTCCATAAAAGATGTCTGTGACACAGCAGGGTGCACTGTGGAAAGATTCCCCATGGGAATAATGGAGGGGAAGCTTTAGGGAAGGTTCCAAAGCTGGTTAGAGATGTCAAAGCTTTTAGGGTGAACAGAGAGATAACACATTTTCATTTCCTCCTAATAATAAAGATGCAGATACACCATCACTAGAAGACACTGGTCATCACCAACCTTTCCCTAAGTCACAAAAAGGAAACACTGTTGGGGAAGATGAAACAGGAAAACTTATAAATATGATTGCCTGGCAGAAGATTTTGAGAATATGGAAACTATAAGCAAGATTGAAATGAAAGCAAGCTTTGAGATACCTCAGTTACTGAACAATGAGAAAACAATGGTGTGGCTGGCTGAGGGTGATCCCCTTTTGATGGACCAACACCCTCTGCTTGCAGGCAGCCCCAAGGGGCAGAGCAGACCCTGCCAGCTTGGCAGAAGGGGCCCAAAGAGGAGTTTATAGGGTTTAAAATGTAGCACAGCATGGTAATGCAGTGATTCTTATAGGCTGTATGGAAATGCTATAGGATTTGTATATTGTACTAGATTGGTCAGTGAGAATCAGAATATTCAACACAGATTTATTGTATTGTAATGGGAACTTTGCTCTCTTAGCTCTTACCCCATTTATTCTCTTACCCCTTTTACTCTCTCACCCTCTCATCCTCTCTCCTCTCTCAGTCCTGCTCTGAGCTGTGCCTGGCAGCTCCCAGCAGGGCCCTGCACCCAGGCCCTTTGCAATGAACCCCCAGTTCCTGCCCTGGCTGCAGAGATCTCTGCTCTCTGTCCATCCCCACCGTGCTACCCCTGACACTCCTACAAACACATTTCTGCAACAGCTTTTCAATGCCTTTGGCATGGTTTAAAACCAGAGTGACAAAATACACAGCCAGCCACGTGCCACTGTCTCCTTTTCAGTTACTGGGACACACCTGCCCCTCTCTGAGGCCACAGAGCCCAAAGCACTTTCAGAGCAGAGCCCCCAAGGCCACTCTGCCATGGCTTCTCTCCAGTGGAATACCTCTTGGTGTAACCTTACCAAAACCAAGGTGTGCAAAAGGCTGAAATAACAATGGCAGCAAGTAGTTACAAAAGCTGGTACTGAATTTCTCATTGGCAGAAATAGAGGGAAAAAAAGAACGCCTTAAGTCAGAGCTGGATCAAGATTGTTTCATCTGTGGGGGAAAAGCAAAAGCGACAAGGCAGAGAAAGAGGTCTATGAAAATGACAGCAACCAATCTGTAAATACAAGATGGTACATTAAAATAAAACAAACAACCATGGAAAGAGCATTTCAGGTACAATAGTCTGGAGCAGGTTTTATTTACTAAGTACACATTTCATTGATGATACACTTGGCTGAATTGGCAGCAGATTAATTTTGCATTGCAGCAAAGATTGAAGATAGCCAAGGAAGACATGACACATCTCATGTTCCAGAGGCTGGCCAAGCAGCAGTGAGAGGATTTTCCTTAAAAACAGGCAGCATAATAGATAAATGTGGGGAAGTAGCAGAATGAAGTACTGGAGGTTCTTTCCTGAGCACAAGGACAAGACTTTGCTTCTGGATGGTCTGGCACAAAGAGCAGATTGTTCACTACTGCCCTTCCATGAAATATTTGCAAAGATAAGGAACAAAAAGTGTAAGATACAACCACCTGAAAAGACAGCAATTGATCACCTTCTCACACACTGCTAAGATCTGCTCTTGGATTTTCAGACTAAGCCTCTTCCTCCTTTCTCAGCTGATTCCACTGAGGATATGAAATGATATCAGCACCAATTCTGAGAATAAAGAAAAGGCATTAACTCTTGATTAGGAATTTATTTACTTTAAAATTCCATAACCAGGTATCACTTTTTAAATAGTTACATTATCAGCAGCTAATTTCTTCAGGGAACTTCTAAAATTGATTTAGCTCTTCATACTTTCCAACATTTTTAACAACCACCTGTGATAATGCCAGGGATCCTACTCTACACCACAGCATTTTTAACCTCCCTTTCCTAGGTTATCCCAAGATAAAAACAGAATGTCCCATTAAGATAATTTCAGACACCTCCTAAGCTCTCACAGAGCAAACAGCTGAAAACAGTCTGTTCTACAGGGCAGCTTGGCCTGGATATGTCAGAGATATTAAATACTTCACCAGCTTCACCTATCACAGACTCAACAGCAAGACTGGCAGCTGTGGGGACCAAACCAGGGAACCATTCAGAGAAAAGAACAAACTGGCATCAGCTGGACCCATTGTGAGAAGATACAGACAAGACTAAAACCAAGGAGCTAAGACATCTGACATTTCCTGGGGGAATCATCAATGTAAAAGGCTGAAAAATTACTTTGGAAGAGGCTGGGAAAACAGAAAATGTAATTTGTAATCAAGAGCCAAGAAAACAGATCTAGGTCTGTCTTGAAGTGCATCTCAAATTGTTTAAAACATGTCTTAACTAAAACTATGCAAGAAAGAGACAGACAAGGACCTTCACTGTGGTTACAGCTCTCAGATCTTAAATGCTGTACAAATCCCAATTACCCCATAAAAGGTGTTCTGATGACATTTTCCACTCAGGTGAAGCTCCAGCATCCATCAGTCAGTGTAAGGAAGAGGTGACTGTCCCATGGAACACCTGCAAGGCTCTGCTCTCCTCTGAGCTGAACTGCCCAGCAAGCTGCAGCCAGTTTTGTGATCTTTGGTGACATTTCAGTGATAGGATTTATGTTTGGATGTAACAGAGGTCATGGACAATGTGAAAAATGCGTATTTTATGATTGGCTTTTTGCAAATATTAAAATGAATATTAGATGTGTTGTGTTAGAAAGTAATGCTGTATTAATTCTCTTAAGTAGTGTGTTAAATAGAGTTTTATATAGTTATAGTATATATACTATATATATGTATATATACTGTATATGTATATATGTATATATACTATATACTATATATATACTATATACTATATATATGTATATATACTATATACTATATATATGTATACTATATACTATATACTATATATATGTATACTATATACTATATATGTGTATATATACTATATATAGTATATATATACTATATATACTATATATACTATATATATACATATATAGTATATATGTATATATACTATATAAACTATAGTTTATAGTATATATAGTATATAGTATATATATATATATATACACTATATAAACTATAGTTAAAGGAAGGACTCGCAGTGAGACAGCAGCCCCAGGACACCTGAATCTTTCAGAGAAAAAGAATTTATTGCCCTCCTATCAGAAGAAATGAACTTCTTCCCACCTCAAAGCTGCTGTTAGGATTAGAAGGAAGAATTTGATGCTGCCCAGACAGAATCCTGTGTTTGAATGGAATTTAAGCATCATGTATGAGGTGTATGAATATGCAACAGGCTGTTGCTTTTAAGGGTTAATCCTTTGTTAATGTGGGTCCTTTTTCAGGCTTGTGCTGCCCAGAAGAAGGTACCTGGATGTCTGTAACTCTTTGTCTTTATTGCCTCATATTGTCCTAATTCAAATTGTCCAAATTATTATTACTCTAACTGTATTACTATTTTTATAACCATTTCATTACTATTAAATTTTTAAACTTTTAAAACCAAGTGATTGGCGTTTTTCACAGACAAGAAAAATAAATCCAGCTGAGGTAGGGCAGACACTGCTTCCAGGACAGTCTGGTACCAGTGACTCTCATGTGAGATGTGATCCCCCACAGCAATGTCAACGTGTGCTTGTGAGCATTAATTATCATAAGCAAGGCAAGGTAACTAAAATACATCAGCTTTCTGAATTTCTGATTTCCAGGTGAGCTGCTGTGGCTCAGGTTGAGCAAAAACATTTCTCAAAAGTAATGAATGCGCTAGGGAAAAGAAAGTCTTTAAGGCACTTGGTGCTTCTTAGATGTGGCAAAATGAATTCTCTTTGTAGCTAGACAATAAGTGGGATAGCACATTATCAGAAAAGTCAAAATACAGCGGGGTTTGACCTTTCCTGAGATACACTGAAGGAGCTCACAACAAAGTAAAACAAAGTAACAAATTTCTAAATTTACAGAACTGGAAGTAGATTTCACTCAGACTGCATTTAGGACAGTCAAGGTACAAGACACACTCAGCTCTCCTTCACGGGTCCCACATCTGCACTAAAAATGTAAATCTGTACCTTGACAGAAGTACCATGAGCACTGTGCAGGAAAATACCCTGGAACAGTCTGTTCTCCTTCCTTCCAGAGAATCTGTGCACATCTGCAGCAGTCCTCAAATGCTCAGGGAGACAGTGAGAAATATTTTAACGCTGTCAAAAGTTACATGACAGTGCTACAGTTTGCACTGAACAAAGAGTTTAAAATTAAGGGGCCCTCTAGAAGTCACAGAGTGTTTAAATACTTTCCTACTCCCCTTTTAACACCTCAGAAATAAATACCCACAGGTCTCCTGCCTCCAAAAGAGGACTCTAAATAAACCCTCATAAAAATCCACATCATCTGAGGTGTTAAATAATGACAGACCACAAAAAATATAAAGCAGCCTCTGAAATCTGGATTTCAAGGCTAAGCACAATACTAAAAACATCAATAATGTTTTTCTTAACTTATTCAAACCTGAAAGCATAGCTTGAAATTGTTCTTTTACCATGTTTTAAGAATGTATGAGCTGAAAACAGCTGCTGGAATAAGAATCATCCTACAGTGTGGCCAGAGCAGCCTGACATCACATTCCCAACATTTCCCTTAAGGAGCACTTGCAGGGCTCACAGCAACCCAGGCAAGCCCAGCCATGGGCACAGCTGGGTGGAGGTGCATGCTGTGAAACACAAAGCTGTGTTTAATGTCAGGTACACACAGGCAATGTGTGTATTTGTGACTGGGATATGTGTGGAGACCGACAGTGGTTGGAATTCCAATAATAACTGAGGAAAGTAAAGCATGGAAGAAGGCCTTTGAACCTATCCTTTGTTTGCAATTAAGCTTAGTTGATTTAGGAGCATTGGAATTAAAGCATTAAGGATGTGGCTTTTTGCTTGTAGTTAATCCTTACAGAGTTCTGCAATAATAACCTTTTGCAGTATAATTTTAGAATATTGCTTGTATCCTTAAAACTATAGCTTTGGAATATATGTAAAGGAAATATGCTTATCTCATGCCTTAATAAAGCAGAGAAAAACAGCTTGAGAAAGGAAGATGAACATCAACTCAAGGATTTATAGTTTCGACCAAGGGAATCTGGACATCAATGTTATGAGATTTACAGTCCTTGCAATTAAAGGGTGGACCCGCATCTGGGGAGCTGGACTCCACCAGCTGGGATTCATCTTTCTTCTTTTGGAAACTGGACCACCACCATCTGGGGATGCTCCTTTTGGGATACATCCTGAGAAAAACTAAATCACAATAGTGTATAGAATTGTGATGTAAAACTTGGGAATAGAAACTGCTGATGAGTAAAAATTGGAATAGAAACTGCTGAGAAAGCTGATGAGTACCCCTATAAATACCTGTAAGCCTCAACTATGGGTGTGCAGTTGGAGGGAAAACTTCCCCCACTGTACCCAGCACTATATTGCTCATACTTTACCATATTAATTAATAAATTGATTGCTGCTTGAATATTGGCCTGGTCAAACTTCTCCTTTATAACAATGCCAGAAGGAATACCAGGTTCTGTGCAGCCTGAGCAGGGGCTGTGTCCCTGGAGCCCTGCAGTCCCAGTCCTGGACAAGCACTAGGTGCAGTGAACAATTCCTGCTGTGACAGGGCCATGGCCCAGCAATGCTCCAGAGCACAGTGGATAATTAGCACCACGAGCCCAACAGTGCTTTTTTAGAGCTCTATAGCTCACCACAAGGTGCTTCTGTTAAGGGAAGGTTTGCTTGTTCCTACATGGAAAAATAACTTATCAGTGTAACCTCTGAGCAGAGTCCTGTATCAGCTCACACCACATAAACAGCTCTATTCTCACTGCTGTGACTGAAAAGCAGTGTTTTCTGTTAGTACACTCCAGTGTCTCAAACTGATTTTTAAGGTTCATTTATTTAAATACACACATGCTACTATGTAAATACTCATGGTCCAAGAGCAAAGTCCTAGGATTTTGCTCTTAGACTTTTATTTTAAGATTAATCATGACACTTTGCTGCTCCTCCCAGCACTGGAAAATACACTAGAGAAATTACCAGTGTGACCTCCATTCACGTCAAAGAAATCTGGTGTGTGGTTGCTGAGAGCTCGTGGGACCCCATGGAAGTGCTGCACAAAGAGCTGTCCCTCAGCTTTGAGAACAAACAGAGTTGGGCAAATACAAACTGCACAAACCTGCACACACCTCCTGCCTCACCTGAAGTCATCACAGCTGCTCCCTGGGGTCACAGACATCTTTTATGGAAAATCCTTTCCTTAGGGTTTTTCCTCCTGAGAAGCTGAGAGGCCTCAGGAACAAAATGTACCCAATGGTTATCTGCTGCTGTGGAATGCAACAGGGGCATCTGGGATTGGGCTCATGGGGTTGTTTCTAATTAATGGCCAATCACAGTCAGCTGGCTCGGACTCTCTGTCCCAGACACAAGCCTTTGTTATCATTCTTTCTTTTTCTATTTTTAGCCAGCCTTCTGATGAAATCCTTTCTTCTATTCTTTTAGTACAGTTTTAATATAATATATATCATAAAATAATAAATCAAACCTTCTGAAACATGGAGTCAGATCCTCATCTCTTCCCTCAACCTGAGATCCTGTGAACAGGGTCACACCCTGGTGTCTGGGATCCAGGGACTGTGAGTGACAAAAACACCTTTTCATCACGTCCTTTGCAACAAAGACAGGCTCAAGTTATTATTTCTGTCTTATTCCAATCTGACAAACCCTAAGCCAAGGTTTGTCTGCCTACAAAGTTACAGGGGTCCTCAAAGACCACTAAGCACCAATTTCTCCATTGCTGAATGGAAGCTTTCCACCTTATTCCTAGCAATGCATTTCAGACTTTCAAAACTCACTTCATGGTTTTTGTGTAGCTTCTTAATAATCATTCCTGTTAACTCTTCCCAACAGCTTTGCTCACCACTACCCATCACAGCTCTCAGAGACCACTCCATGCCCTGAATATTTGAATTACACACTGGCAGCACAATCCTGTTTCAGCCCACTGGTTGGATACTGAATGGAGGTCTTGCTCTCCAGCTACATAAATCAGTGGAGCATTTCAAAAAGGTAACATGAATGATTTATTACCCTATTTTCAGGGTTCACATGTATAGCTTCCTAACAATAGTTTAATAGTGGTACATAAAATTCAGGTTTTAGAAATAATTCATCATAATCTGAAAGCACTTTGGTTTGCATTCCAGACTAACTAAAATTTCAAGCTCCATCTCTACTGAAGTCTGAACATGCCTGCTCTGCTCTTGTGGGAACCCAGGACATCCCTCTGGCAGTCCAGGATGGCCAGGACCCCTGTCAGGGGGCTCAGAGACCCTGGCACAGAGCCCAAAACACCTGTGGGTTTGATTATGACCCATGGAGCAAATTACCAACCTCATATGAAGATCAGCAAGCCACAACAGTTTAGGTAGAATAATAGTGAAGTTATCACGGGGTGGAAAAGTAGATTTTAGAGTTTTGGTATGGGGGTTCAGGGGGCAAGATGGAGAGAACTGGGCGTGTCCAGCCTTTCTCCTTCTTCTTCTTGGCCTCCATCTTCTGCTGTGATGTTGGCACTTTGGGATTGGTTTAGAGTAGAAGCTCACTGTCTAACACAGGTGATAGGTATAGGAAAGTAATTGTAAGCATTGTACACATTGTAGTTTGTAGTATAAAGACATAACCCCACCCCAGGGGCAGGCAGAGTGCCTGGAACTGTCCTGCTGGATGGACCTCGGCAGGGCAGGAGAAAGAATTTTATAGATAAGAAACAATAAACAACCTTGAGACCGAGAAATGAAGAGCCCTGACTCCTTCTTCAAGTGCTGGGCTGGGAAAAGATACTTAGGAACTCTTCTAGGGGTCACCCTGACCATCTAGAGACCCCAAGATGCTCTGAAACCTGCTGTGTCCCATTTTCAGACCTTTCCTTGCACACCACCTCCCGTTATCTCACCGAGTGCTTTCAGCAGCAGCTCCCAGGAGCTGTCACCAGTGCCCTGGCACACAAACCACTGGGACCAGCAGCATCCCCAGCCAGCTGGCACCTGGGACCCCCCTGTGCTAATAGCTGCTGATGGCTCTCAGCAAAGGCTCCTCACAGCAGTGTGATTTCCTTCTGCTGAGACAGGCTCTCCATCCAAATCAGCAGCTCCTTGTGATCTTTGACATTGCAAGGGCAGCAGCTTTTATTTTCCTATGAGTGCCTGAATTGAAAGCAACACAACATGGGAGCACAGGATTGGGGGCAATCATCCCATCCACAGCTCCTCAGCACTCTAATAATCTGTCCATCATTCAAAAATCAATTCCCAAGATGTGCTGGCTTTAAAATGAGGTACAAAAGCCACACATATGAAAGTTTTAAGTAAACAGCTAAAAGCATTGGGTTCTACAAAACATACCCTTTTTTTTTTTAAATCTCCATGCTTTCCTTCTCTTTTTTTTTAAATCAATCACAGATTAACCTAAACCAATTACAAACACATCACCTTTAATAATCCCAACCCTTTTGGACAAACTTTAGTTTAAAACTCAAGCATAAAACACTGTCACTTCACAGACTCAAAGACTCCCTGACCTTCTCACCTGCTCTGCTGGGCACAATAGGCATTGTTCCCTCTCCTTGCCAAGAGAAACACAGCTGAGACAGCAAGAATGTGCACAAGCCAAAGGACCAGAGTACAACAAAATAAACACATTCACAGAGTGTATTTGGGGATGGTGAACATACAGAGAATGAAATGAAGTCTGAGTCACTGTAAAAGCCAGATGCTTTCTCCTTTGAAGTGAACTTAAGGGACTGCAGCCTCAACAGCAAGGAACCAAAGTTAATGCTGAAAGCCAGACTTCAGATATATCTCTACATTTCCAAATCATTTAATTTCTCTGATGATGCCATATTGCTATTACTGTTATAAAAAGATGCTGCAGTTAAGGTCTGTTTATCTCACTATTTTTCAGGCACACAGAACTCAATGCATTGGGCAATACATTAAATGGACTAAAAAAAATGTATTATCATGCTTTTCTGTAGACTTTTACTCTTTTGGCAGCAAGATATAATTTCTGTCTGGAAAAGATCTTCCTTGAAGTGTGTTCAGCACAACAAAACCCTTCCTTGTACATCTGTGTTCAAGAATGTGACTGGTGGAAACCCTTCATTGCAACACTTCACCCAGCCAATGGTCTATGGCCATATAGCTTCATGTCAAAAATAGGGATGTGCAACTTGAGCTCATCAAATACAGCACCAAGGCCAGCAATCTAATTTATCTGCTGAACAGAGATGGAAAAAGAATTCAGCTGGGTGAATAAGCCATTTATTTTGTTGTCCATAGGAAAACAGAGTAAGACTTCAGCATAGTCAAAAATTACATATTCACTTGCTTCAACACTGAATGAACTTTTTGTGTACTGGTAGGAGCTGAAGATTCACACTTGTCCTGCTTCCTCTGTGAGTCTATGAAAGCAGGGCATCAGAACTCAGCTGCAAGATGCACAGACAGGTTGATAAACCATGTTCCACCTTCTCATGTGCAGTGCTACATTAACAGCTGGACCTGATGATCTTAAAGGTCTTTTCCCATCTAAATGGCTCTGTGATCCATAGATCTTCATCTAATGAGAATCACCACTGCTTTCAGGGAAAACAGCGTAGAGCAACTTTCTGCTTTCTGAAAACAGGCTCCTGTAACTGCATTTCTAGCACCAGCACAGGCTGTTGCTAACTGGAAGTGCTGGGACAAATTCCCAAATGCCCAGACAATGTGGGCCACAGCAGTCAAAGACTGGGAAAACAGCAATAAAGCCAGCTGCTGCTTCTAGGAAAGGCTGTGATGAAGCCAGCAATAATGCAGGGAATACCCCACCCAGCAAAGAGCAGAGCACTCACTCATCTGAGACAGCCTCTCCACATCAGGAAACAGCTGAGCATTATTCAGCCTCCCCTCAGCCTGGGATTTTGGCAGCTAGAAAAATGTTCTTGCATTTCTACTTTATCTTGTTAAGTGGCCCCTTAAAACTGAGAGAGCCATAGGATTAATGGTTATTTTGGTTATCTACCCGAGAGCAATATGCACAGTGAAATGTTCTCAATAACAGGAGAAAGCTCAGCAGCATATTTCAGTGAGGCCTGGCTTTGAGGCACAGTGCTAAGATGACCAGATTTACTTCTCAACTAAGATGTAAATAAATGCCAATGATTTAATCCCCAGTGGTTGTTTTGAATAACTCAGCTCCTTGCAGCAGGTATGATTTCATTATTCCAAAAAGCCCCAATGGTTTATACTAACACCTAATTCTCATGAGAGCTATCATTAATGATAGGATTTCCTTTACTCCTCAGTGAGAGCCCTGAATGTGCAGGATTTATCTTGCTGGCTCAGCAAAACAAGGGCAGTTCACACACTGTGCCCTCCCTAAATTTTACTACACATGCAGCAAAATTTAGGGGGGGAAAAGCTTCTTTCTCTAAGTGTTTTTCAGAGGACAAATAATATTCCTAAATATTAATCCTTTCCACTTTAAATTATTTTTCTTTATTTAGACTTTAACTTCCCAATCTTCTTTGAACCACACTTTTCTAAATTTATTGCCTCACCAGTGGGCTGAAAATCAGTAATAGACAAAAATTTCTTTTGCCTTCCCTGAAATTTCAAGAAATCTCTGAATGTTGCATGACAAATGGGCCATGACTTACTGGCATTCTCACATACCACAAGGGCTGAAGCTGAAGGCTTTAAGCATTGCTGAGTCAGCCATGATTGCATTAAAGATTTAGCAATTCAGATACTGATAATTTTCACCTTATAGTCTGAATTGGTTATCTGTTGCTTACATGTAAAATTCCCATCAAATCCATTTCAGAAAGGTCAAAGAAATGGAATAGGATAGGGCTGAGCATTCTGTATTTCAAGATGAATTTGAAAAATCAGTGTATTTTTTTGGTGAAGTTGAAATAATTTCAACCTCTCAAAAGAAGTGCATTTTGCTGTGCTTCAAGACCAGTCATTCATCACCCATTTGAGCAAACCTCAGAACACAGCAAGATTTAGCTAGCATGAGCATTCGTGGCACTGTGATCCTGCTAACTAGCCCTAAATCACTTTGTAGAAACAGAACTGCTTGGGGGGCTGCACATATTTTGCTATTTGCTTATTGAAGGTGGTTAAAAAAAACTAGTACTCTGCAGAGCCACCTCCTGTCCCCTTGGCTGGCTTTCAGAAGCACCAACACAGACACTGTTCCTGAATTTGGGATAAGAAATAGCTACAAAAATCCTGGTATATGTTTCCCACTCGTGCTCAGGGACAGCAAGGCTGTGCCCAGGTCAGACTGGAGCTCTCAATCCAGCGGAGGAAGGATGGAGCACAATCACAGCAGAGAAAGGAATAATTCACTTGGCTTTTCTGTTAGAGTTGTCCAGAAAACTCATTCAGTACCTTGGTATTTCAGAGCCCTCATGTCTCACAATCCATTCGTGTATTGGGTGCCTGAGGAGACTCAAAGCAGCACTCACAGAAATGAGTCTGTGGCAGTGCTACAGGTGCAATACATGGATATTCAGCACTGTCAACACCCTCAAGTTGTGGAAAGAAATTACACACACAGAGGAACATCCCATCCTGCACTGTCCTCTGATTGGGAGCTGACAGATGTTACAGAGAAACAAAGGTTGGTGTCACAGACACATTTTCTGAAAAATCCTTTCCTTAGAGTTTTTCCTCCTGAGAAGCTGAGAGGCCTCAGGAACAAAATGTAACCAATGGTTATCTGCTGCTGTGGAATGCAACAGGGGCATCTGGGATTGGGCTCATGGGGTTGTTTCTAATGAATGGCCAATCACACCCAGCTGGCTCAGACTGTCCCAGACACAAGCTTTTGTTATCATTCTTTCTTATTCTATTCTTAGCCAGCCTTCTGATGAAATCCTTTCTTCTAATCTTCTAGTATAGTTTTAATGTAATATATATATAATAAAATAATAAATCAAGCCTTCTGAAACATGGAGTCAGATCCTCATCTCTTCCCTCATCCTAAGACCCCTGTGAACACTGTCAGAGGTTGGTGCATTACTGATGCATTATATGCATTACTGATGCATTATTTTGCTTTATATGTACCTTTGCAATCTTTTATGATTTGCAAGGCTGAGGAGAGTTAGTAATTTTTCCAGTAGGATGTGAAACAAGTAGGAAGTAAATTAGTGCAATTGCTTTACAAATACAAAACAATCATGAATTTCAACCACCAAGATGCTATGAGACCAACTGAAACATGCACACCTATTAAAAAGACAAAATCAGAACCTGCCTGCAGCAATGACAACATGAATTCTCTTACAATCATGCTACTAAAGCAAACTAGCACATTTTTCCCTAACTCCATAACTCTTACCATAAAACACACACCATGACATTCACGGACATATTTATTTATGTCACATACTTGAAACACATTGAAACAAAGCACACCAAGGTTCATGAAGAGGCTTCCACCAATTCCATGGTGCATGAAATAGAAGCACACAACAATTTGGAAAAGCTGGGCAAGTCATCATTAAATACTGGCCAATACCACAAAAGATTAGGTGTCTTTTGGATGTGCAATAACCATTCAAAATTTAATTACTGATAATCAACAGTGACACCATTTTGGCCTACCAGCATTGTTATAAAGATAAAAAAATAGAGCAGAAAAAAAGTCTGCTTCAAATTTAAAAAAAATCCCCTGGACACTAAAGTTAAATCAACAAGTGGGAAAAAAATTATACAACTGAACCACCTGCTTACTTACTTAAAAAATAGGAACATAAAATTACATGAAACTAAGTGTTACAGTTATACCTACAGAAAAAGCCAAGTTCTGTGAATTTACATGGAAAGCAGTTGTAGCAATAAAAAATGACATAGTTACTTCCAATATTTCAGAGAGTTCAAACTTCACATGAATCAGATCCTCAGTTCAGCAGCAAGCCATGAAATGTGCAGCACAGCAATACAACTGCCCATGCAGGGCAAGGACACAGGGGCAAAGCAGTGACATCCATGTACGAGTGAATAATTTGTTATTGTGGTCACTGCAGAGTGAGAATGGCTGAGGCTGAGGCTGCTCAGGCTCCACATCCCCAAGGAAGCTGTGGGGCACAGACTCCCACACTGTAATGCTGAGAGAATCCTGCAGAGAGGGAATCAGTCCAGGATCAGAGGGTGAAAAGGCAGCTATAAATTCAGTTCTGCCTGAAAACAAGAAATAGAGGATAGATGCAAGAGAGAAAAACAGGACTGAATAATAATGGAATGGTGGTAATGGAATAAGACCAGACAGGAAGGTTACTAAAAATAGCTCTCAGTGTTCTCTTCTGAAGGTGGTTTCAGATTAAATAATGAAAATCATTGAATAAAAATTCAAATGCTTTTCTGACTGGAAAACAAAGAAGACAACAAAACAGTGACAGACAACAACATTCCTATTAACTCAGGAGTGAAGAACCACAAATCTGAGGATCATCCCACACCTTTGCAAAATTTCACCCAATGGTCACTGACTTGTTCGCTTACAGTAGCTGGTGCTGCAAAAAAAATAATAATAAAGCATTATAAAACTCTAGGAACTTTTAGTAGCAGCTCATTTTGCATTATCTGGATCATAACCTGCTGGGAAAGCATCCCATTAATACTCTCCAAATAGGACTGGGTGCTGTTTTATTGCAGGCTGCTGTTCTAATTGTCCTTGCTGCCAGAGCAATCACTCATATTGGAAAGCACTTAGCCCAAGACTAAATAAGAGACAGTTGCTCTACTAAAAGCTGTGAAAGGCTTCTTTAATACATTTCCTTTAAACAAAGTACTTGGAGGAGCTAATGTGAAGCAGATGTTTTTGAATCACCCCGGAGAATACAAAAATACCTATTTCATCATTATATGAAATAAGATATTACCCAAGGCAAATGCTGGTAATAAAATTTTCCCACAGGATTCCTGTTGATATTGTCTTACCCTAAATATTACAATAACTTAATTTTCATAAATGAGGAAAGTACATGAATTTGCTGGAAGGCAACAGTAAGACATTAATGCACCTTTGAAAAAGTAACAGGTTTCCAACACAGTTTGAAAGTTGCAACGGTTTCCACAACTTCTTTGAACATCTTCCACAACTTGAATGATTCCAAAACTCAAAAGAAATTCATTTTATATTGCCTAAGAAATGGGGACTGAAGTGATCCTATTCACTCCAAAGAGAATCCCAGAAGTGCCACATCCTATCCCTTCCTCAAGTCTCCCAACTTTACTGTCATTAAATATAATCAGATAGTGAGATAAAAAAAGCTAAAGCTACCTTTAAGGCTGAGCTCTGTGGGAAATCTAATAACAAAGCACGGCCTGGAGAAGTTGATGTGAAAGGAATAAATCAGCAGTGGCTTGAGGAAGTTCTGCATGAGCACTAGTACAGAACCCTACTTTTTTGTTAAAACACGGTAGTTGCAGGGGAGGGAACTGCCCAGCCTGGCAGTTTCTCCATAGGAGCACCAAGAAATGTGGAAATTCTGAGTGGAAGAAGCAGATGCTCCCTGGATGAGCAGCCTGGATAAGCAAAGAGCCTGGCAGGAGCTGTGCCATCAAGGGAGCCACCACCAGCAGCACCACAGGGACCTCGCTCTCCTTCCAGGGCCTGCTGGGCAGCTCCAAGGCAGCAAACAACCAAAGCCAGGAATTATCCTTTGTGAAGGGACCAGGCACAACAAGGAATGACCACAGCACCCATTTCAATCAGCTGGAACAAACAGCTTTTGGTTTTTTGTGAAAAATGCACGTATTTTATGATTGGCTTTTCGCAAATATTAAAATGAATATTATGTGTTGTGTTAGAAAGTAATGCTGTATTAATTCTCTTAAGTAGTGTGTTAAATATAGTTTTAGGTTATAAAAAATGTTAAAATAGAAACTATGCTATGTAGGATACTTTTCTTTAAAGAAAGGACTTGCAGCAAAAGATAGCAGCCACAGGACACCTGAATCTTTCAGAGAAAAAGAATTTATTGCCCACTTATCAGAAGAAATGAACTTCTTCCCACCTCAAAGCTGCTGTTAGGATTCAGAGGAAGAAGCTGACACTGACCAGACAGAATCCTGTGTTTGAATGGAATTTATGCATCATGTATGAGGTGTATGAACATGCAACAGGTTATTGTTTTTAAGGGTTAATCCTCTATTAAAGTAGGTCCTTTTTCAGGCTTGTGCTGCCCAGAAAAACCGGACATCTGTAACTCTTTGTTTCTATTGTCTCCTATTGTCCTAATCCAAATTGTCCAAATTATCACTACTCTAATTGTATTACTATTTTTATAACCATTGTGTTACTATTAAACTTTTAACATTTTAAAAACAAGTGATTGGCGCTTTTCCCATTTTGTACTCAGCAGTTTGTAAACAAATGTCAGTAACTTCACTGCTCACGGAGCTGGGGTTCTGCACTTGTTTAGCAGGCCCTCATCAGGAAGGAGATTTGGACCAGATTTGAACTTGAATTTTTGTTTAGAAAAAGCAGGGAGGGAGTGATTTCCAAGTGCAGCACTGAAGCACAGAGCACAACTCCCATATTCCACTGCACCACGTGTAAAGGAATGTGGTGGTTTGACAGGAAACGTTAAACCATGACAAGGACACACATCCAGCTCCAGCTCCTGAGCTCCCACACCTCACTCCAGTTCCTGCACCTGGAACTCAAACTGTGCATTCTGATCCTCAGAAACCACTGAGGTAGCCAGGGGAAGCCTTCTGAGCATGCAAAACTTTCCCTGAGAGCTTTAAAACACCCAAAACCTCTACAGGAGCACTAGAAAAGAAAAACCTTTCCCTCCATTTCCAACAAGCAGAGAAACAGCTATTGTTTAAAATGGCTTAAACACTTAAATGTTCTGTGTCTGGAAGAATGGAAAGGCATTAGCTGGGATATGGTAATTCCAGCATGGAAGAAAAATATACAATTGACAGGTAATTATTTATGATGTGATGTTTTATTATGTGATTTGAGGGGTATTAGTGCAACCCAGAAGAGTGATTGCTGCTATGTTGCTGTAGGAAAGTTCATATGACAATCACAGTTTTGTTTTTATTGTTTTCTGCTTATCAGGAAACCAAAAAATCCCCTCTTTTCTTTTAGACATGTTTTTCAGCTGAAAATATGAAAACCAAAATGACTCTTCCATTCTGAGATTAATGGCTGTGGATTTTTGAACAAACAATTCTGAATTTTAATCTGAATATCTCAATGCATTATTTATATTTATGCAATCATTTGAAAAATACTCCCTCAGTCCTATGCTAGAACTTTCCTAAAGCCAAGGAAAGCAATATTTCAGAAAATCACTTTGTACTTCTAATAAAGAGATATTTCCATAATAAACATCCATACAACAGCTACAATCACAACAGAAGAGATTGTTTTAAGGAAGAATTTGTTATGTTATAGGAAAAAAAATATGAAAAAGTTGCCCTTGGAGTTAAATAAGCAAGAAGTTTCCTTTTAAGGATGACAGTGCAGTTTATTACAGCAGTCTACAGTCATTTCTCTTGCCTACAGAGGTGCTGCTGATGAGCCAACAGAGAGAGGCTCTGATCAATTGGACAAACATTGATTTACATTCTTAAACATCAGCTACCTATTGCATTTTATAAAACACCTGCATTTTCACTTCACTTGGATCTATTTCTCTGAAATACTATGACCCTTTGAATTATTATTTCCACCACACATGTGAAGACATTAAAATTAGGATGAGGCAGATCCACTGCACTTTTTGTCCTTCCTTTGGAGCTCTAAGCACACCCCATCACCTCATGGAATTGGGGATACAGGATGATTTTAGCCATTATTAGGAGATATAAACAGAGGCATTTAAGTCTTTGTTTCCCCTGACTAAAGATGAGCGTGGAGCTTCCACAGTCTGGTGGAAAAGTAAAAAGATTCATAGATACAGTCAAACAGAACTTTGATTTTAGAACTTAATTCTTCAAAATACTCCAAAAGAGCACATGCATTGTGATTACCTTGGGACCTGCTGTGCTACCTCAAAAACAGATGCTAAATTGAGAGCACTAATTACAGAATAAGTGCCCACTAAATCAGACCTGATGCTACAGCACAGTTGTTACTGACATTCCTGCTAGTTTAAAAGAGAAAAGTACATTCCTAGCAGGCAAATCATATTTTGTGCATCACTTTCTGCCTCTGCATGGCTGAATTTAACACCTTAGCACCACTCACCAGCAATAAAATCCAGCAGTGCCACCCCCCTTCCTCCTTGGCTGGTTTCAGGCAGGGTCACAGGGTGCCCCTGGCACAGTGCATTAGCAAAGGCTACTCTCAAATCAGGATATAATTGAATAACAGCTCTCTGGCAGGTGGTGACAGCTCCCTCAAGTCTCACTCAAAGAAGAGCCAGGAAAACATTATCTCAAATGTCAATGAGAATGAGGAAACAACAATAAAGAAAGGAAACTGCTTGAAATTGTTTCTAAGAAAAAAACCCAAGGCACTCATAAAGACTGAGATTCTTAGAATTTTGAGTCAGAAAAGCTTCTCCTGCTGTCCACATATGTGCACATAGTTTTTCCACTTTTTCTGGTCTAAAAAATAATGGCATTTTCTGAACCACTAATCTCACTGACACTACAGCACAGTTTCTTCCTTTATAAATTGAGCCTAAGGTTTTCTACCACCACAGGTCAGACAGTAGCTGACAACATTTAATTAGGCAATATGTACTGCAAATGGAAAACACAGATTCAGAGGAGAAAAACCAATCAGCTGCTAAGTATTAGATGAGAGGTCGCTCATTTGAGCGGCGGCCAAAATCGTTTCTGCCTTTCCACTAAGCTGTTTTCTGGAAAGCAACATCTTTAAAGTACAGCTACATCTCAAAAATCCAACACACAGAGGAAAAATCATGATTAAGAGGGATCACACCTTTTCATCCCACAGATTCCCAAGCTGCTTTATAAAACCAGTCCTACCACTTGAATGAAAGGCATTTTCCTATCTAGAAACTGCACAGCCCAGAACAACAGAGGAGCAAAAGGAAGTTCTGGCAGAGGACAAATGGGCCCTGTGCTTACACACAGCAGGACTGACTGGACTAAGAGTCTTGTAGTAAAACACACCAAATAAAGGCCCTTCTCCCTTAATTTCTCTATCCAGCCTTTATCACTGATAAACTACTTTTTCTTGTGCAAAACTTACCACTAAAGAAGGACTTCCAATGCTTTTTTGAAAGGGCTATTTTGCCAGGCCACCTTTGCCTGATGTCCTTGGCTACACCTGATCTCTCCCCATTTTTCTGCCAGGGTGCAGATGGCCAGAGGGAGCATTTGTTAGGATTCACTCTCAGTAGCACAGCCCTCTGCAATCAGCCTGTGCTCCTCACAGCAGTTTTCTTCTTGGGCTGAACCTGCCAGTGCTGACACCAGGGGTCTTAGCAGACATCTGTGTAAATTAAGAGACCCAAATCCCTGCTGATTAATGACCTTTTTCTGTGAATAAACACAGAGTATAATGAGTTAATTAAGGTACACGTTCAATTAATCTCACTGGTGTCAGGTGCACCACTCCCCATCAGATGCAAGGAAAGAAATCCCGTGGCACTTCAGGACACAGCACACACATCCCAACAGCCTGGGCCTTATCTGGGCAGCAGCTCCACACACACTCCTGCAAACCCCAGAATTAAACTGTGCACAAACTAAATTTATTTAGTTTAGCTCAGTTTAGTTTAGTTTAGATCCATCACATATCCAAACACTCCTCTTCAAATGAGCTCCACTCTGTCTTAAAGGTTTGCGAGTTCACTGTGCTAGTGCTGAGAATTAATGCAGTAGGGACAAGAAAAAACCCAAAAAAACCCCAACAACAAAAAAAAACCACCACAAAAACCCCAACAACAACAACAACCCCCCCCCCAAAAAAAAAAAAAAAACAAAACAAAAAAAACACCAAAAAAACCCAAAACTAACCAAAACAAAATGCCATCTACTTCTCTGAATACTCATGACCTGAACTGTTCAGGAAGGTAAGGTTACTTTCAGCCCATTCTAGGTGTTCAGCCTGCCCCAGGAGCTGCTGCCAGCATCTGGGTGGTGCAGCTGGCAGTGAGGAATCCCAGACAAGCACATCTCTCCTGCACACAGAGCTGAGTGAGCTCTGCAGAGACAGCCTGGGGCACCATCACTGCTGCTCAGGGCTCCTTCCACAGCAGCCTCAGTGCCATTGCTCAAGAAATGCTACAAATTCCACTCCAAATACCATTCCTGACTAGGTGTAGAAGGAGAGATCACAAGTGACCTCACCCCTGATAAATCACAGTTGTACTAATTACCAAAGAAGAAGACCAGCCTTGCCCTTAATGGGTCACAACTGTGCCTGATAAAGTGTGATTAAAGGGGTGGGTTGGCCTGGCAGGGGAGCCTGGAGGAAGAGGATCTGGAGGGGCCCTGAGGAAGAAGGATGGAGCTGGAGAGAGACAAAGAACAAGACAAAGAAGAGAGTTGCTGCTGCTGCTGCTGCAGGTGTGCTGTGAGCTCAGCCTGGCCCTGGTGCAGCTGCAGGGATGTTTGAGCTGGCTGTGACCTGCAGCCATTCCCCAGCACTCAGGCTCTGGCACAGGAGCCAGCAGCAGGAGCTTGCTGCAATCAGTCAGGATGGCCAAGCTGAACAGAAGAACAAACCAGGAGCCTTTTCACATTGTTAAATGAGAGTCTGCGCCTTGGCTCGTGTCTGCTCCTAACAAGATGCCTGCTGCAACACCTGACTATACTCATTCTATCCTCTTCTGTACTGAAGAACATCATAAACTGTTTGCTTAAGAACATCCACTCTGTGAAATAAAACCAGGCTCTCTATTAATGGCATTTATAGCTATGTTGTCCCCCCAGCAAGATGATAATTTGAAAGTCTTTCTAGAAACTGTCATGAGGCATATAAGAAAATACCAGAAATACATATCCTCTATCCTCTTCTGTACTGAAGAACATCATCAACTGTTTGGTTAAGAACATCCACTCTGAGAAATAAAACCAGGCCTTATATCTATGTTGTCCCTCCAGAAAGATAATTTGAAAGTCTTTCTACAAACTGGCATGAGGCATATAAGAAAATACCAGAAATGCATAGACTGAGTGTCCAGGGACCCGTGTCACTCACATTAAGCAAAATAATATCAATTTTTAAAACTGGTCTATGTCTTTTGTACAAACCTTAACTCAGGGCTGGAAGTTGCTCACAGCTAGCAGTGCTGTGAATGTCAGAGCCAAGAAGTCCACTTGCCAAATAAAAGCTGAATTTTAAATGCTAGAATGAACAGGAGACCTTAAAACGTTTATAAGCAAGTTTCAGAGAAGCACATTGTCCATTGTCTTGGGATCATTAGGTTAGGTTACAGTACAGGTCATTATTTCTACAAGGCTGATGCTGTAAAACAAAAGGTATCATTGCCATGATTGGTGAAAAAGACCAACAGAAACAGTAACTCAATATTAATAGACAGAAAATGGGATAAACTGAGAAAAGGAACAAACCAGAACATTCACTCTGAAATGTCACAAATTTCACCTCCCCAGAGTCACAAAGGCTTTCAGAGCAGAACTCAGCAGGGATTTTACTGCATTCTTGCAGGTTCTTAAATACAGAGGTTGTTTTTGCAGTGCTCTGCATGGTGGTTCTGGGCTACTTTAGGCTCACCCTTCTGATCAATAAATAATGGCCCAAAGAAGCCAGGTCTCCAGGAAGCTCACATGTATTTCTCCCACCATACTGCACAAGTCACAGTAGTCTATGTAAAAACTGACTCACTGTGTAATTTCTGTCTACTAAATAGAAAATGGAAGCCTCTTCCAGCATTGTTGACTGTTCCACTGCTGACAGCAGGTTTTGAACCATCCTTCTGGAAATGAAATAGTATCAATATAAAGATGCTTAAAAGCATTACTGTAATTGTGTTTCTCTAGTTATTTGGCAGCAGCAGAAAAAATTCTTCTCATAATTATACAAAGTCTGATTTTAATGGCAATACTAAATACAAAACCTTGCAAAACAGCTGCTAGAATTAAAGCCAGTTCAAGTCAGTCTGTTGCTGTCACTGGTCTTGGAATCTCCCAAATGATCAGCTAAAGGTCTACCTTTCCAACCCATCTGTACAGCAAATAAATCTTTCTGTCCAGCTTCATTTGTGGCTTCATGTCATACATCTGAAAGACTCCACAGACATTTAATGCCTCCTCAAATTGTGTCCATTCTTTAGTCTTCCCACTCTGTAAGGCAGAGGTCCATCTCTTCCACTAATACTTGTTCTTTACACATTTCTCCAAGCTACAAAGAGCTTTTGTCCTGCTGGCTTCCCACTGCTGCCTTGTGGGAACCCACAAAATCAGAGGGTTTTGGGAAAGCTGCAAAAGGCAGCCTCAGAGACAGCAGAACTGTGATTAGAGCTGAGCAGTAGCCATGAGATTGGTCAGCAGAAAAATTATTTAAAAAGTAGAAAAGTAAGGACAAATAGAACAATGGTCTGTGTATTAATGCTTGTCTAGAATAACTCCTTAAGCTGCAGAAAGTTTATCTAGTGAGATATTAGGAAGTTTGAAGCTTAATAATGGAGCTCTGTGCATTGTGTTTTAAGGCTTACAAGCAGGTATTGTATTTGAAATAAGCAAGCATTGTTTAACCAAAGGTACCTGTGCTTATAGTGATTGGATGGAACTACTGTCAATGTGCTTTTGCTTTGTGGGATTGGTCAAAAACCTTCTAAAGTGAGTTGTAACATGAAGTTCTTGGTCTGCTACCTGGGATGTGAGCTGCTGGCATCTTCCCATTGTCATAACCATGGAGTGAGACTGATGCTGGAAAATAAAACAGCTCAAGGCACGTTTCACAGCAATCCCATCCTGTCTGTGATTTGTACATACACCTCCAGTATGTATAAATCACAAACAGTGATACTGCCTCACTTCCAGTCCTTCCAATTACACAGTCTCCTCTCTCCCAGAAACACAGAAACTTTCCCCCTGACATAGCCTGAACCTCTCCTTATTCCCAATCACCTTAAATCCTCCTCCCTAAGAAAAACTGGTATCCTCAAATGAGGTCCTGCCCTTCTCTAGATATTTGTGCTTGATTTTAGCAAACTGAAGGACCCGGCAATTACTGGAGCAAGAAATGACAGGGATACAAGAGCACACCTGCTTCCAGGTCCTTTCCTATCAGCTCTGTCACCCCCTTATCTTTTTCAGAGCCTGGGAGTGGACAAGTCCCAGCACAATTTCCAAGGCTAGGCCACAGAAAGGCCAAAGATCCATGAATGATCTGTGCTCAATGTGCCCACACTGCAGAGGGCAAAGCACAGCGCTGCACCCAAAGGGGATGGACAGAGCACTGGAGGAATCACCACAGTGACACACAAAGGCTCCATTCCAACAGGGCAATGAGCAGAACAAGAAACAAAAGTGCAAGTTACATTTCCAGTTTGAAGAGAAAAGCACTTCCCCACCTGCTGCCCCCCAGGCAGCTCCCAGCTTTCCTTGCACAGCCGCACTGCACAGCTTGCTCCCATCTTTAACTTCTTTCTTGGCACCAAATCACAGACCCAACTTCACACCAACCACCCCAGAGAGATTCTGAGCTCCTGGCAAACCAACTACAATTGACAATTGACAATTGACAATTCCCACTACTCTGTGTAGGGGGATACAGTATGAAGGTGGTATAGAATGTGATCTTACCCCCTAATGAGTTGCAGCTGAGCCAATTACTAAAGATCAGGAGCAGGCCTGATGTTAACAGGCCACAGCTGTAGCCAATAAGAACAGTGGCATAAAAGAGTGGATTGGTGGGAACTGGAGTTAGATGGTTACTGCAAGGACCAGGAACAGTCAGTGCTTAGAGGAGCTGCCTGCGAGAAACATTGAGGAGGCACAAAACTCTGGTGATGTGGAACCCTTGCACTATAATGATAATAGAACTCTTGGTATATAAGACAACAGCTCTGGATGCACACAGTTCTCTCCAGCACAGCCCTCTGGGCTCCCCCCATTGCAAGCCCCAGGTACCACAGCAAAATGAAGCATCCACCAAGTGCTGCTCACATTCACCAGATGAACTCTTCATAAACTGAAACTCCAATGAACCAAACTCAGGGAACAACTATTTTTATAAACAGAAAATTATCATAATCCTCAGTAACAAAATAAGGATTATCCTCAATTAATTCATATTTTGTGCTAAGTACACAATGCCTTTACATGTCAAATGCCTTTTTAGCAGTATTGAGAATGAGATCCCCATTGGATGAAGGCAGAATTATAAAGAAAAAAAAAAATCACAAACCTTAATCTTTAAAGAGCATTACTGCTTCCTAAATCCTAGTCTGGGCTAATAAATCCTTTTATCATTTCAAATCTAATTTCTGTAAATACCTTATGAAAAGGTATTTGAAAATATAAGAATATGCTTTTTATAGTTGTACAAAACAATTGAACGCATTTGCTTACTCAATCTTGTTAACTTCTTGCTAGAGAAAAGGAAAATTTGTCCATCTGTAAAGAAAATACTTCATGAAAAGCCTTTGATGTTTTTGTATCCCCAAATTACCAAAGCTTCTGAAAGAACTGCACTTACTTATTTATAAGAAGGAACATATACAAAACCAGATAAAGTTATTTTGCTACAAATTAATAGAAGTCAGTAGCTGTCAGCCATGATGTACAAATTCCTTATCCAGCAATGCTGGAAAGATAGCTACAGTCTCAAAAATGACTTAACATCACATCATTTTATCCAACAGATTCCTTCACAGCTTTCTCCTTTCGGTGATGAAACAGTTTATTTGTATTTTTCAGATCCTCTTGATCAAGAATCAATTTAATTTGAGGGGGGAAAAAAATTAGGTTTTGTTCTGCCCCAGGTACCATCATAATACACATTAATCATGTTCCTATTGCACAAGTAAATTAAATTTTTGTTTACTCTGTTGGATTTTCACAAATGCAATTAAACATAGGATTTTTGAGCACTAAAAGTTATGATGGATTTCAAAATGACATTTTAAGGAAAAATACATATTTATGCCTTTTTATTTCCACATGAAGAAACTTTATTTTGGAATCCATGCAGGCTCAAAAAATCAATTTGGAAATAGACCTCCAAAGAGGCATCATTCTTTAACCATCAGTGGTTTTATATTAATGGTGGTGTCAGAATGGAGAAGATGCTCCCAAGTTCCATTTCCTCGCCCCCTCTCTGAGAGAGGAAGAGAGAGATGAGTTTTTCTAATGAAGGGATATTTAGATGCCTTCTTTAACTGAGAAAATAAAACATTTTTTCCCAGGCAGCAAGGACAGAGAGGCCCAATATCCCTGAGTAAAGATTTTGGAGTAGGTCTCTTAGATATAGAGGGGCAGCTGAGAACTCAAACTGAATTTAAGGACAGAGGAATTGATGCTGAATCCTCATGGCCATGGTGAGCTCCTTGAACTGCCTGGACAAGTTTAATGGCTGAGAGAGAGGGAGGCTGCAAAACCCAACATTTCTCTGACAACTGTCCCCCCATGGAACTGGGGTCCCTCTGCAGGATCCCAAGGCCCAGAGAAACTCACCCCAACTCCTCAGAGTGAGCAGGAAGGCATTTAAACACTTGAAGAGCAAATTATTTCCTTTCTTTCTCCAAAATTAACGTGAAAACTTTCAAAAGGCTTCAAAAATTGATATCTGCTCCAAGCCTCAGAGTACAATAGTGGGATAGAGCTGAAAAAGAAGAAAGAGCAGGCACAGAAGAAAACTAAAGAGCAGAAAAATGCAAATGAGTGCTCAACATTTTATCCTAAGTGTGCAGGTAAGACTCAAGCAGCTAAAACAAAAGCAAGGTATGTAAGTTCTACAGCCCATGGCCCAGGGAAATAGGAATGGAGATAATGTAAGGAAGCCCCTAAGAACTTAATACAGAACCATCAGACTGTTAAATAAAAATGGAAATATAAAAATGTAAGCGTCAAAGTGCAGCAGATGAAACGACAGAAATCTTAGAATAATTTAAGAAAGACTGAAGTTGCCTAGAGAGCACAGGAATCTCAGTCTACCTGACAAAGTTAATAGATTAATCAGCCTTTAAGAGGCTTGCGCAGGGTGTTTCTCTCCCTGTTTAAGGGCACCAATGATGGCTGGGAGCAAGCCAGGTTTAGGACAAGGCAATGGACACTGAAGGGCTGGCTTGGAAGTCACAACACCCATTTTTTTAATCCATTCTTTTAAAGATGAATAATGATTGAAAGTAAGTCTGGAAATTCAGTAAAATACCAGAAGGTCAGGAGGCCACAGAGGCAAACATTAATACAAGAGAGTATTTATGTCATAGAAGAAACACTGCTTTATGTTCAGAACTATCACTGATATCAAAAACAGGTTCTTAATACAGAGCACCATGTAGAAAATGCTCCTTACACTACAACAACTACAGAGCCTTTGGTTAATAAAATTTTAAATAAAATACAAGGATAATATGCATACCAAAGGAGATAATGCATTTACAGTCACGTGATAAAAGTGTAAATACAAGGCTTCAATGCAATTAGGAAAATAGCATCCTATTATTCTTTGCAAAAAGCATAAAATTACGTGGGTTAGGGCTTTTTTCTAGCGTCCTTTTTTTCTTCAAGTATAACAAAAAAAAAAAAAAAGAAATCCATATTGAATACTTGCCCCTCCTCCATCCCCTCCACACAAAACTTCAAATTGAAAGAGGTATTTTCTGTTTACACTGAAAACACAGTGAGGAAAATGCCTCTTGCACATGCTCATAAATGTGGGAATCCACAATTCCCCCTCTCTGTTCACCTAAAAAGAAACCTCCATAATTGTGTCATTTATTACTTACCTTTCATAGCCTTACTATAATATTTCTGCTTATTACTTGCTTAAAGCCCGTTCTTGCTGGCACTAAGCATTGCTATATTACAACACAGCAATTTAATGCTGTGAGGGTCCAATCAGTGGAAAGGGCATAAATCACACGTGACAATAGTTACAAGTCATTGTTCAAAATACTCTTGTCCATTCCAGGGTCTAAATTCAAAACCTTCCTCCATTTCTATACCTTCATCCACCATCTCCGTGAGATTTCGAGCACTTTCTGTGATTCCACTTCCTACTTCTCTCTCTTGTATGATAAAAACTTCTCTGACTGTTTTGTTCATCATTTGTTGCACACACTGAAGTATGCAGGGGATCACTATCAATATCACTACCAAAACACCCAGTACATAGAGACCTAACTTGCAAAGTTCCCTTAGCCAAGGTGCAAAGCTCCATCTTTGGAACAAATCATCCAACCAGGAACTACCATCTTCTTTAATTTGAGCTGTCAAGTCATAAACAAAGCAGATAAAGTTATTTTAACGCCTCTTCTAGATCATATAAATGAGTGAGAATTCAAATTTGGAATGAAAGCTTCTCAGATTTGACTGGAACAGTGCTCAGGGCATTTGAGGGGAGATCCCCAGCCAAGGGGCTCCTCTGATCTCAGCATCCTCTGAGCACCTGCTCACAGAGAGCAAACACTGCCACACTTCACTCTGCTCTCACTCAGGCTACCAAAACATCTCTATTGACAGAACATTTGTTCATTAAAGTGTACTTTGGAATTCCTGGAATAACACTTTTGGGGGGGAAAAAAAAGGCCCTATCCAAACCCTAGGATAGGAACCTTAACTACTTTCAGTTTAATAAAGCTGACATTAAAAATTAAGTGCTTTGTTTACACACAGATGGCAAGAGATATCATATACCCAGTAGACTTCTCTGATTTTAAAAGAAAAAGCAAGAGATAGAAAAATTAAAATAATCTATCTTGAGAAGACAATGTATGGGCAAGCCAGTTAAAGAAAGTCACCCGAAGGAAAGCTTGAACAGTTTCAACAGAAAGCAGAGGTTAAAATCTTGTAATTTTGCAGCTGGATCACTTAAAATATCTAAAGCACAAACATTATGAGAAAGGACAAAAGAGAAAAATGGAAACAAGTGTTTCCTGGGAGATGAAATCATGCTCCAGCACACAGAATTAGCATAAAGCTCTCATGCAGCCCAGGAAAAAAAATTCTGCCCAGCCCTCAGAGCACTGTGATTCATTCCCATTCAGCATCCCAGGCATTCCCAAGGAGCACAGGACTCTTTCAGCATTACCCCAGCTTTATTTCCACTGGAGTTAACAACCACTGATCTGAGCAGTGGGACAGCAATAACCAAGCTCTGAAAATCCTAGACCTGGCTGGGGGGAAAGCAAAGGCACATGATCTTTCTCAATGTTCTTATTGAATTCTGTCCACTCTTTAAAACCCTCCCAGCTCCACCAGAAGCTGCAGCTCTCAGAAAAGATGTGCCATCCCTACAGCAGAGGCACAGGGGACAGCTTTGAGCTTTGTCCTGGCTGTGTGTCTGGAGAAAACCACTTCCAGCACAGATCCACCAGGTGATTTTGAAGCTTTATTGATGGGAGTTGGAAAGCCAGCTAAGACATGGCTGCTTCCCCATTCTAATCACTGCCCTTACTAAAACACAATGAAAGGAGTGGCAAATGTTCAGTCAATAGTCAAGAGAACACCTGACATTTCAGCTGGAATAAATAATACTTAAAATGATGTTGGTTTATTTTCTGAAGGAGAAAAAACAGTAAAAGGGATTGTCCATCAAGCTTAAAGAGAGGCTTAGCAACAGATGTATAGAAAAAATTTCACAGAGTAAAAGACAAGATTTGCACAGAATAATTAATACTGACCTGGACATAAGCATCTCAAATGGATAAAATCACTTCCACATAAGGAAAACATGCATCAATTCTTCTTTAGTGGAAGCAGGGGGTACATACTGCCTGTGGACTATCCTGGGCTGGAGAGAGCCTGCTGTAGTTACAGCTCAAATGATGTTTCTTCTCACCAGCCACAAGACAGCTGCAAGCTCTGGTCCTTGGTCATTCAGATCTCATTCAGCTTCTGTGGTTTGCATTAACAAATAACTCACTCCTTTGGGGCTGAGGACAGGAGGTGTTTAATCCAGCTATGACACAGGCACAACCCTCAGGAGTTGTAACAAACAAGGAGGATACACTGAATTACACTTCCCTATGGTTAAAAGTTCTAATAGAGCCAAATACAGTTGCACAGATCTGCGTGTGAGATTTCATTGCAGAAACAAGTTTGAAGCAATGGGAAAAAAGCTAAGCACTATTTCAGAACAAAACAACAGCAGCCTGAGTGGGCATTCAAGTTCAATGAAACCTGGCATGCTCAGGAATGTTATTTGCCAAAACCTCAAGTTCTAGTCCACCTTTCTGCCAGTACTTAATTAGGCTTTTTTTCAAAACTTGGTATTTTAATTTCATATGCTATGTATTGCAAATTATAGGAAAAAAAATAGGTAAAAAAAATAAAGAATGCATTTTAGAGGAGTGGCTGGAAAAAGGTTGGCAGATGCACAGTGTAAGCCAGGAAATGATACCAGAAAAGATACCTGATGTGACCTTGAAGGCACTGGCAGCTGACAGGGTGCTGCCTACGAGAGAATGAAACAACCTTCTAAATAAAACTGTTGTAATAATAATAAAATAATAAAATTAAGGGGATTAGAGGGAAGAAATTCAAGTAACTGAGCAACACACCTGTCCATTTATACCTCCCCCATGAGCTGTAGGAAAAAACCCCGTAAGATTTCTCTATTCACTCTTTACTACTCAATTTGGCTGCCCCAGGTCAGTGGCCACTCCAGAGATGTTGAGAGGGAGACAGGGAACAGGAGAAACAGCAGCAGCCTGGAAAATGCAGGAGACACCTCTCAAACAGAGGAATGATTTCCTTCTGTGAGTGAGGAGACAGCAAGGCTCAGACAATTGGTTCAGTTGGAAAAAAGATCACTGGGTGCAGCTGTTGCCCCAGCTCTGCCAACCCCCCATGTCCCCAGGGGCCACATCCATGAGGCTTTTAAACCCCTCCAGGGCTGGGGATCACCACTGCCTCCCTTCCTGTGAGGGAATTGTCCCTAACTGTGGCATTCACATTCCCTGAACACACAGAGACATCATTCCCTCTCCCAGGATTTGTCCTGGGGAAGGCAGTGAGAAAGCTCAGAGAGAGAAGAAAACAATTCTGATCTCTCCTTGCTGCTCCTGTTGTTTGGCACATGAGGAATGTGTTATGGGGATTGTCTGTTTGAGGATGGTTGTTTGGGCTGATTGACCAATGGGGTCAAAGCTGTGTCCTGACTGTCAGAAAGGGTCACAGGTTTTTCCTCAGTATAATTTAATTTAGTATAATATAGTATTAATACAAGATAGCATAGCTTAACAAAGCATTTCTTCAGCCTGCTGAGATCACTGGAGTCACTGCATGGTATTCCCCAGCTGGGGGTGGCTCCTGTACCAAATCCAACAGCCAGTCTAAACCTCCCCTGCCTCAACCTGGAGCCATTTCCTCTTATCCTAATGTGACAGACAATTTGTGCAAAACACAATTTGTGCCAAACACAAAGTCATAAACTATTATAAATTCAGAAAAAGGGCTTTCAACAACCTTGCTTTTCTTATCCAGATTTTTTTGTCCAAGCTGCATCAAAGATGTGCAGCCCTCTCTTTCTTCATCCAGGGAATAAAATAAATTTTAGTTGAGAACTGTAAATGAAGCATTAATCTTCCAAAATATTTATGAAATACTCAATAGTATGTCCTTTATGAGCCCTCTACATAACACTTTGCATTAGTTTTTATTTTTCTGATTTAAGAAGAGATTCTTAAAAAACAATTGCTATATGGTACCTTGGAAGGTATTCTGCAATATAAGTCCCCCACATGCTGTATCTTAGTTATTCAGACAGAGCTTACAGAAACTAATAACTCACTCATTTGAATGTATAGCCTATAAAATATAGGAATATAGAGCCCATGAGAACATGCCCTTGAATAATAACTGCAAGTAGTGTGCAAGCAGCACAGCCAGGGGAGAGCTCAGCGTCTGTCCCTGCAAGGATTGCAGCTCAGCTGGAAATTCCCAACCTCACTCCAGAACAGGCACTTGAAGGAGCAGCTCTAGAGCAGGCACCCAGTGCTGCCTGAGCTGCCCTGCAGCATCCCAGGAGCCCTCAGGGAGCTGCAGACAGGGAATGGGTCCAGGGAGAATGGCAGCAGCAAAGGACAGACTGCCAGCACAACACAGTTCTGCCCATGAAACACCCAAACCAGCTTCCACACACAGTGCAAGCACTGAGAGCTCACCTCAGCTGCAAAGGTGGGTGTGGGGCTCAGATCCTTGTTTGGGCAGTTATCCTGCTGGGATTGGAGCTGCACCAGAGCTCACAGACACTGCCCACATCCTGCAGGAGCTGCAGCAACAAAAGGGACAGCGCAGAGCCCCAGGGCAGCACGGGGCAGGGGCACAGAGCCAGAGGCTGCTGCAGGAAACAGCATCTCCAAAACCCCCCTGCTGCTGCAGGAAACAGCATCTCCAAATCCCCCTGTACTGCAGGAAACAGCATCTCCAAATCCCCACTGCTGCTGCTGCAGGAAACAGCATCTCCAAATCCCCACTGCTGCTGCTGCTGCAGGAAACAGCATCTCCAAATCCCCACTGCTGCTGCTGCTGCAGGAAACAGCATCTCCAAATCCCCCTGTGCTGCTGCTGCAGGAAACAGCATCTCCAAAACCCCCTGTGCTGCTGCTGCAGGAAACAGCATCTCCAAATCCCCCTGCTGCTGCTGCTGCAGGAAACAGCATCTCCAAATCCCCCTGCTGCTGCTGCTGCAGGAAACAGCATCTCCAAATCCCCCTGCTGCTGCTGCTGCAGGAAACAGCATCTCCAAATCCCCACTGCTGCTGCAGGAAACAGCATCTCCAAATCCCCACTGCTGCTGCAGGAAACAGCATCTCCAAATCCCCACTGCTGGTAAAGGAAACAGCATCTCCAAATCCCCACTGCTGCTGCAGGAAACAGCATCTCCAAACCCCCCTGCTGCTGCTGCTAAAGGAAGCAGCATCTCCAAACCCCACAGCAGCTCTTCCTCACCTCTCACCAGCCTGGCAAAGGAGCTGACTTGTCCAGCTAATGTTCTGCTCACAAGAAATGTCAAAGAGCCAAAAGAAAAACAAGATAAACCTATCTGAAGTCATTTTTCCCCGTCATCAGTTCATTTCCCTTTCCACAAAACCAGATCTAGTTTCAGATGTTGATTTCTCAGCTGGTTTACAACTTGGGTAACTTGTTTTCTTAAGCCTTACTAAGACTGAGATAAATACAGGACTACAGGTCTTTTGCTTTGCATTGACAGAACATTATAATGTACATTTTCTCTGCATCCCCAGATAAGTATTAAAGATCCCTGAATTAAGGGAACACCAGCTTGTAGTCTTTAATATTAATAAAGCTAATTAGGCAGAAATAAGACTAACTTAGAGCACATTAAGGGAAGAAAAGGCTTTGCTGGCATATTTTCTCTGAAAATCCAAGCTAACATTTCTCATTCTGTGTGAAAAGCTTCTTTTCATGTGTATGTTCAGGGATTTTAGTAGCAGAATATTGCAAATGCAGTAAAGACAGTGATAAATTTGCAAGGACAACCAAGAGCAATCTAATTGTGTTGTTTCAACCAAAGCCAGCTCAATGACTAAGCTCTCTAAGGACATGGAATATAAAGCCTTTTTTTATTTAAATTTATTCAATTTTTGCCACTGTTGGTCACCTGAAGAAATCCCAAACCATGCAAGATTTCCCCTTCTGGAGACCATGAATAACAGAATATGAGTCTTACCTCCCTGACAGAGAAACTGCAACAGTACTGAATGAAGATATGTCCACATCTGGCTAAGGAAACAGAAGGGTTTGTTATTTCTGCGTGTTTGGGGTCAGGTTCAGGGACAGACAGTGCCCTGTATCCAAACACGACAGGTGAGAAGGTCCTGGATCAGAGCAGCACCTGCTGGCTCCTCATGGGATGTTCTGTTCCCAGCTCCTCACAGGATGTTCTTCATGGGATGTTCTGTCCCAGCCCCTCATGGGATGTTCTGGTCCCAGCTCCTCATGGGATGTTCTTCATGGGATGTTCTGTCCCAGCCCCTCATGGAATGTTCTGTTCCCAGCTCCTCATGGGATGTTCTTCATGGGATGTTCTGTCCCAGCCCCTCATGGGATGTTCTGGTCCCAGCTCCTCATGGGATGTTCTTCATGGGATGTTCTGTCCCAGCTCCCCACGGGATGTTCTTCATGGGATGTTCTGGTCCCAGCCCCTCATGGGATGTTCTGGTCCCAGCCCCTCATGGGATGTTCTGGTCCCAGCCCCTCATGGGATGTTCTGGTCCCAGCCCCTCATGGAATGTTCTTCATGGGATGTTCTGTCCCAGCTCCTCATGGAATGTTCTGTTCCCAGCTCCTCATGGAATGTTCTTCATGGGATGTTCTGTCCCAGCTCCTCATGGAATGTTCTGTTCCCAGCTCCTCACGGGATGTTCTTCATGGGATGTTCTGTCCCAGCCCCTCATGGGATGTTCTGGTCCCAGCCCCTCATGGGATGTTCTGGTCCCAGCCCCTCATGGGATGTTCTGGTCCCAGCCCCTCATGGGATGTTCTTCATGAGATGTTCTGGCCCCACCTCCTCATGGGATGTTCATTCCCAGCTCCTCACGGGATGTTCTTCACGGGATGTTCTGGCCCCAGCTCCTCACGGGATGTTCTTCACGGGATGTTCTGGCCCCAGCTCCTCACGGGATGTTCTTCATGGGATGTTCTGGCCCCAGCTCCTCAGGAACCACCCTGGCTTACCAACAGATTCATGCTCTTAGAGGGCTAAAAGTGTCTATTGCATATAATCTTTATTACTTGATACATTTCAACAGTAAGGAGGATGCCTCATTATAGGATGACTTAATCTCAACTGTTAATCAGCCATTCATTAGAATCACTATGCAAATCCAATAATACATTACACAAGGTTGAGATTTTTCAAAACCTACTCGTGTTCACAGTTCAAAATACCATTAATTAGCAGGTACATCCCATTATCTAAATAGGGTTAGGGAATGTGCAAAGTAATTTTTCCTTAATACATTCTCCCAGCTCTTTTGCTTTAAGAAATCTATCAAATGTTAATTGCTATGTTTTGTGCATACAAGACTGCTCAGGAACACTGAATGTGCTCTGAGAATTTCATCAGTCTGTGCACCCCTCTTTAGTTCTTTTACAGCTCTGCAAACATATTTTATATTTTTTCCAAAATAGCCTTTTCTTATGGATTCCACAATGCAATGAAATGTGACATTACAGATAACACACAAATTATTGCTCTCTTACACAGCAACTTACAAAACTGTACCTTTACTTTTCTGTCCTCATAAATGAGAGTTCTTCATTTTTTGTGTCACCTGTCCACATCAGTCATGTTTTATCCCTCCTTTAAAACTGATTGCTTCATCAAAGGATCTGTTTCCAGCTCCAATGATATTTAAGGAAAGTACTAAGTACCAAATTTTTTTAGTGTAGAGGATCCTCTCATCTACTACTGCAATTCTGTCCCATCTCAGATTTCATTACAAAATATCCTCTTTTCCAGGAGAACAAAAAGCTTTTCAGAACCACTTATGGACTGGGTCAGAAAGGGTATTTCCCAAAACAGAAGGAATTCAACAACCTGACTTGAATTTGCACATGACAAGTTTGCAGCTGTGAAAATGGACTGCAAGTCTCATAATTAACCTAATTTGTCAAAATTCTAGTTTCAGGTTTCATCTAAAACACTTTTTAGAATTATAGACACACACAGAGCACACACAATGAATTCCTGTTGTTTCTTCCTGCATCTGATGCTCCAGTCCTCCATCCAACACCTGGCAGTCAGATCCTATTCATTTTTCATGCCTTGTCCACAGTATTATTGATTCTGAAATAATGCACTTCATTTACATTTACTCCTAATTCTACAACAGAGTAAACAAAGAGAAATAAAGCCCACACCTAACAAAGCTTTGTTCACCACTGGTTATTGGTGTTTGAAAACAATTATAAAACGCTGATGATCTCTTGTGCTAGTATTAAATAAACTCTGTTAAATGATTTTATCTGAAGGTAAACAGCCTCTAGGAAAAAATTGCTCCTGATTCTTCTGTGACAGTCCAGCAGGGTTCATAACACTGCTGCTGCCAGACAAACTGGTAGGTGGCTAAAGAGTGTTCAGCACATAGGGATGCATTTATTGTCCCCTGAGTTCACTGGTGCTGTGCACCAGGAATTACCTCTGGCCTGTGCAAATCACAGATCCCATGCACAGAGTTCAGGGAAAGCTGCAGAAGAAACTATGATGGGATCTCCAAATTGACTGATGTAAATTCCAGCTCTTAAAAAACTGAATTTGAGGAATTTTTTAGAGGAAAAATTATCGCATGAAAATGGGAAACACAGAGTTTGGGTTTTTTTACAACTGAAAGAATGGGTATTTCACATTTCACATCAACAATCAGAAATGAATAATCACAAAAGAAATCAACCTATTGTGGACACCTGTAATCATTTCTACAGCAAGCTACTACACTCCAAATGCCCACACTCATGGAAATGAGATAAAATGGGGAGAAAAAAATATTTACACAACCATATGACAGAATACATAACATATATACATAACCTATGTGAAAGTGTAGAAAAAGAAAAAATGGCAAGCATCAAGCAGCATCACCACAGGGATCTTCCCTACGAGGAGGAACTCCCAACTCTGGTGTTGCTATTTCATCACCAATCAAAAAACAAAAACTGGGGGTGAGGGGGGGACAAAAAACCAAAAACATCAACAACAAAAACACACACACACAAAAACTCCAAACCAAATCAAACCAGGAATTAAAAAGGTAGAGTCTGTATCTGTATCCTTGGTATCCCTTCCAAGAGGGGCTCTAGGAGAATGTTTCTCTCCAGATACAGCAGGAGCTGCACTGTGCACACAGAGCTCACACAGGAATTCTGAAAGGAGCCTGTCCTGTGTTCACTTCTGCAGCAACCAAATGAATGAGGGGCTTCCTCTGCAACTGCGTGTGTTCAAAAATTAGAACAAGTCTGATTGCTGCAGCAAAACTGGATTGCAGTGCTTGGCAGAGCAATAAAAACCTTCCAATTACATGATCAGACCATTTCACAGGCAGAGAATGCCTGTGCACTGCAGCCTTGCCAGCCTCTGTAGTCACTGCACATGTCCCACCCAACTCCTTTTGCATTCTGCTGACTGCTAAAGCAAATGCTCATTTTGGTTACAAATCTCTTCATCAGTTATCTGAGGGAACTCTACTTGACTACAGTCTCAGGAGATATTAAAAAATACCCATATTATATAATGCAGCACCAGAAAAAACTTCTTTATCAGATCACCTAATGAACTTGAGGGATGTTGTTCTTGAAGAAAGTGTAACTTGACTGAACAGCACCAAAATACAATCCAGCCAAACTGATTCCAATTACTCTTAAAAAGACTCAAATCTGCACTTCAGAAAAAGCTTCTTCATGAAGGTAATTAAAGCTAATTTGGCAAATGCCAGAATACCATTTCAAAGTGTGAACTGTGTTCCCTTTATTAGTCTGCCTAACCTCACTAAGCATTTAGGTTCCTTTCCATATCTAAATTAGAATTCAAGTGCAAGACATTCACTTCTCATTATTGTCTCATGCTTCCCTAGCAGAAAAAGAAACAGTAGCAGAAGGTACCATTCCATAATAGGACAAAATAGCTATTAATAATAACTTTAGCAGACAGTTCAAAAGATGGTAAATATATTACTGACAACAAGCCCTACCAATTAGCAAAATTTCACTTCACTCAGGGATTTCATTTCACAACTTTACCTCTATTGTTTTTTTATTCTCATGGTACAGAGTCATGGTCATTTCAGGAGGTAAAGTAGCCTTGAAGACACCAACTTCATAATGTCAGCTGCTGGTGTCAGCCCAAATGTTATGACCATCAAAACAAATTCCAGAATTCCACTACTTGTTTTCAGGAAACATCCAAACCCAACTCAACAATTCAAACACCATGCCCTGCATTGGAAGTGATTAAAATTAAATTGATTAAAACTTTTTAAACTAGGAAAAAAAGTGGGAACTGTCCCTTCCAAAGCAGATTTAGGAACACGCTGTCACACTGGATTTATGTTTCAGACTCTGTTATTGTGCCTGCAAGTTATACAGATATGCAATTTTGCTTTTTGATAACTCTCAGTAATCTCAAATTTAATGTTTTAGGCTCTTTTTGATCATGAGCTCTTGAGAAGATTTAAACCTGAACAACCAGTCTTCATTCAGTGGCCTGAGCTCCCTTTCTGTCTCTGAACTGTGGCTGGGGGAGGCCTCATCCCTTGATTGCTCACCAAGAGCTGCAGCCCCCACACTGCTGGAATTGCCACTGACTGAGTCCCCGGGAGTTCCTCCCTGTTTGGCCTCAGCTGGACCTGTCCATGCTATGACTGAGCAGCCAAAAGTTCCTAAAACCACTGATCCTCTCAATTCTTCAATTACTGATCCAGCTATGCCAGGGCTGCATAGCTGGGCACAGCTCAGTGTGACAGCAAGGCTCCTGCTATGTCTATTATTTCTTTTCATTTCTGGGTTTTTTTATACACTGCATTTCCCAGTTACTGACATAGCTCATCAGTAATTTTCCCAAAGACAGGGAGACACCTCAGGTATTAAATAATGATGAAAGTCAGAAATTTACACCAGCAAAATAACCTTTAACAAAGAGCTCAGGGAGCCATTTGTGAACAGGGGTTTCAGTGTCTGGCAACTAACACATATGTAAAGGTGAATTATAATAAATCCATTACACTTTTCCACAGCACCCTGGCAGGAACAGCAAATAAGCATAGTTAATATGCAGTTTTATGATACATTTCAAAAGAATTTCTAATGAGCCCACACTCAACATTAACCAAACTCCATAGGCAGAGCTAACTTAATGAAAATACTTTTTTTTGCCACCATATAATAAAGAATAAAACTTGTAGGGAACATTTATCTTTCACTTCTGTTAAATCTTTCATCATGCAAAAAGCATTAACACCTAGAAGTTAAGGTCGCATATTGAAGCAAAACACAAACACAAAAATCTTTCACAAAGACTGATTTGTTTCAAAATCCATCAAATTAGAAACAAAAATTACTAATTAATAATTAAGAAAATTTTTCATTTGGGGGAGTAAATGAGGGTCTTAACTGAACAATGGTGGATTATTTTAAATAAAGCATTTTTGCCCTCAGAAATGCAGCTCTTGCATTCAGAATTAAAAACACACAAGCCACATGTTTTCCTAGAGACCAAGAAGAGAGAAAGGATTTGTCACAGTTCCAGCAGCTGTACACTGCCAGTGTATTCAGTGCAAGGTTTGTACACACAAGACTCATTTCCACCCTTCTTTGTCCTGTCCCCCATCAATCCCTGCCACTGTAAGATATGACAGCACTTCTTTCTGAAACACAGAGTGGGAATGGAATGGAAACTGAAGGTCCACAACCTTTCCAACACTGTTTATACAGGGGAACAAAATCTAATTCAAGTTAACTTCAGGTTTTGACCCTATCTCCCACTCATGCCTGCCTTAAGCTGACCAAACAGAAACAGAGCTGCTGTGAACCTCTCTAGATCAGTAAAATAAATCAGGGCAGGGTCACCTAGCAGTCTCTTCCTCATCTAGGCAAGTTCTCCTTGCAGTTCAGTGTCTATCCCAACAGACCTGGCTCCCTGAAGATCCAATATTCCACAATTGCCGTCACATTTTCATTTGGCCCTTGCCTGTTCTAGGTTTTAAAAGAATCATTTTTATCACACAGTGTCCAGGACTTAGAGAAGACTATAACAACAATCCCACTCCCTCATGAGATCAATCATACCAGGTGTCAACTAACACTGAAATCAAACACTTCAGAAATGAAAGCAAGTTCTTCAGATCACTTCAGATTCGAGTTTCAATTCCCAAACCTCTGTAATTGAAACCCAAACACTGGTAATTGAAATCCAAACACCATCTAAACATATTCAAAAGCAAAACACCTTGGGCAAATTCAAAAGAACAGTCCCTGGTGCCAGTGCTGCTTCACAGTGTTCAGTTGTATGGACTCTCTTCCTCTTCAGGCCACTTTTCACAATGCTCCTCCACCAATGTTTATCAGAAGAACAGTGGCAATACAACTCTTTATTGAAGTTTAACCCCAAAAACTCAGTGAAAGGAATGTTCTCCTAAAAAAGTGCTCAGTACCAAGATTAGGGGTGGCCTCCCCAGCCTGGCTAGGGGGCCATTCATGAAACCAAAGGGCACCCAGGGCCAGCTCCTGATGAATCCCCATCTCACAGCCAAGGAGCTGAAGAGTCACTTCTGCTTGCATCCCTCCCACCCCAATGATCATCAACACCTAAACTACAGACCAATCTAAATGAGAGACTGAGTGCAACTTTATACAATTCATCCTGGTAAGAATAAGACAATAAGAGTTGTGCTTTTTCCCTTGAGTCAAGTGTGACCCTGTTCACAGGGGTCCAAGGATGAGGGAAGAGATGAGGATCTGACTCCATGTTTCAGAAGGCTGATTTATTATTTTATGATATATATTACATTAAAACTATACTAAAAGAATAGAAGAAAGGATTTCATCAGAAGGCTGGCTAAGAACAGAAAAAGAAGGAATGATAACAAAGGTTTGTGGCTCAGACTCTGTCCAAGCCAGCTGACTGTGATTGGCCATTAATTAGAAACAACCCCATGAGCCCAATCCCAGCTGCACCTGTTGCATTCCACAGCAGCAGATAACCATTGGGTACATTTTGTTCCTGAGGCCTCTCAGCTTCTCAGGAGGAAAAATCTTAAGGAAAGGATTTTTCATAAAAGATGTCTGTGACATCAAGAAAGCTGTTTGAGTTTTTCCTACTGCATCACCCAGTAAAAGCAACAAAGAATACCGGGTAGAACAAGAGTTGTGGTGTAACTGTCAGTGATGCTGTACAAGTATCAGAACTAAAGGTTTTGTCCTAGCATGGGAGTTTCATGGTGACAGTGGCTGTAAGGACTAATCCAGCAATCTCCCAAAAAGCTCATTTTCCCTCCTGCAACTTACACAATAATATTTATGCTTCTTCCTTAAAGAACCTCAAAACCAGAAAAGAAATCTACAGGACACCTTGGCCATCTACACAAAAGTTAACTCCATCTCCTCTGAAATAAAATTTTGCAGATTAATAATTATTTGTTTGCCATCACCTGGTTATAGCCCCTTCACAACTTGCAGCAGTGTGAGAGGAAATAATAGGTCAGATATACCCCAAACTAACAGCACTGATAGATCCTGTGTTCAGCCCCTTAGGGAAAATGTAATCACATTCTTAAGAATACTCTTAAAATTAACAGAATTAATTTAGAAGATTAAGTTTTGAAATTTTAATCAAAATTACAGAAATAATTTCCACTGGCATCTTTCCAGAAAGAGACCTTGATTCTGCCTTAATGACTGAATTCTGCCACAAAAGCCACAAGCACTCTGAAGGCTTATTTCAGTCTCCTGTTCTGCTGAGCGATTATAACAGCCAAGATTTGTAAATTATCCTCTTATTAACACTTAAAACTGTTGATGGAATACAGAAAATGTAACAGCAAAAACATTATATGGGCTGCTTGTAAATAGCCTGGGAGGTGAGATGAGTGGTGTTGGCCACAGGCTCTTGTCCTGCTGGAGTGATCTCCAACACTCATGCAGGCTTTGAACAGGCTCCTCCTGCCCTTTCCTGCCAGGGAACGCTTCTGTCTCTCACATCTGAAGTTATTTATTCAGCTCAGCTATCAAAGCTGCACTCACAAATGTGGCTCTAAAGGTCAAAACTGCATCTCTCCAGCTCAGGTCACTCTTGCTGCTCTTATATTGCAAATCAAGGTCAGAGAAGTTTCCTCTCATGCAAGAATGAGAAGCAGGTAATTTCACCACTGGCAGCAGTACCAGATGTAGGACAAACAGCAAACAGTAGCACTTTATAAAATGTGACATTTACATCTCTTCCCAAAGATCATTTCTGGTGGTAAAGAAATATTCTGAATCAAGTTACCTTCTTATGCCACATAAACAAAGCTGGAATAAACTGAAATTTTTCTCATTTAAAGAAAATATTTATCAACATTACATGAAAATATTTCCACATTATAGTTCATGTGGTCTCTCACACAATCTGTTACCTAGAGCACTTAAATTTGTTTGCCCTTGATTATAAATTACAAACAAGCAGTTCATGTGAACCAAGTTCTCCTTCCTTCTCAGAGAAGATCAACCTGAATAATTAGTAACTACTGAAAATGTACCCAGTTGTATGTGCAGCAGTAACAGACTGGGAAAATTCAAAATTTTTCAAACTCACTATTTCATAATCTAGACTCAAGCCAGAATCCAACTCTACTTACTGTAGCTGTCAAAAAGAATGATTTGTTCCATCTTCTCCAGATGAGCCTTTCTCTCTTTATAAATATTGATTAGAGAAGTAGCTTAGAGACAATTTCTACCCAGCTCAAGCTCATAAAATGGGTTCCTGCTGCAGTGTGTGCTGCCTAGGACTGCCTGCCATGTGCAGCTTTGGCTGCAAAAGGCTCAGCAGCAAGGCCAGGATCTGCAGGAGAAGCCACAGGAAGGGCAGGAGAGCAGCACTGACTGCAACACTGGAGCTCTCAGCTGCACAGAGCTGGTGGATCAGAAATGCTGGATTCATTCCATGGGCAAAGCCAGCCAGCCCAGCAGGCAGGGGCTGCTGCAGCCCACAGGACCAGGGCTGTCAAACTCTGGTGTGTCAGCATGCTCACCCTGCACTGCCAGGCCTAAACACAGAGCTAAACCTTGCCAACTAACTCCATCCTCTGAAAAAAGGGAATCCAAATAATCATTCACCTCTTACCCGGACACTGTTTAGCCAGGGAGAAAGTGAACTGCTGAGAAAAGCACCCATTTGATCCTCTGGCATGACACATAGAGGAATATGCTACACTGAGCATTGGAAAGTAAGAGATTTTACATAAAAAATCAGCAGCTAAGAGCTAAAGTTACACTTTTCCTCTATTACAACCCTGAGCTTATTTCAACTGGAAGTTAGTTACTTCCATGACCAATTGGTTAAAAAGCTTCCTATCCTATTTAAATTTATTTACTCATGATACACCAGAGCAGCAAAGAATAATCCTTATAGCAAGGAAAACGCTAATTCTGTACAAATATCTATGCCATAGTGTCACATAGTGCACAGCTGTGTATGACCACACATATATAAAAGTGTTACATGAAGTGAAAGAGAGCTGGACCTTGCTGTAAAGGCTCAGGCAGGAAGAAAGCCACATCTGTGCATTGCAGCTGAATCCCTTGGACAGCATGAGCCCTTGTGGAGCAGAGATTGAGGCTTTTGAGCTTCTGCAGCCCTCCTTTCCCAGAGGGGATGATCCTCTGGGGTGACAGTGCTTGGGGCTCTTGGGCTACACACAGCCAGCACCTCTGGCTGGGATGGCAGCAGATCCACAGGGCTCCAGATGCAGGAGAGGAATCATCTGTTCCCCTTATCCATGCCACAGAAATCACAGAAGGCACCCAACTTCCTCCTTTAATAAGGGAAAGTATTTCATGTGAGTCAGATTGGAGGGAAACCTAAAAATAGATTTAAATGAACTCTCACATCCAGCACTTCAGAAATAATAGATCTGCATTTCAGTTTGTATATTGATGGACTTGAACACCACAATTTTACTTGATTCTCCATCCATTTTCCTAGATGTGAATCAGAAATACAAAGCCTAAATGTCTTAGGGCCTTCTCCTCATCAAAGTCAACAGGATTTATCCTGAGGCTATGGTTATCAATCCCCAGACACAATATGGTACTGGACAGAACAGCTCTCCACTTTCCCAGCATTTCAGTTTCAGGGCTCTTATAAGCAGCTGCAAGACCATGGTGGAAGGTGAGTGCCAGTCAGAAAGCTGGTACACAAAGAGGTGTGAGCCATCCCAGGAGACTGCAGCAGCCTCTGCATCGACTCCGTTCGAAATGTGGGAACCCACAAAACCAGAGGGTTTTGGGAAAGCTGCAAAAGGCAGGCCTCAGAGACAGGAGAACTGGGATTAGAGCTAAGCAGCAGCCATGAGATTGGTCAGCAGAAAAATTATTTAAAAAGTAGAAAAGCAAGGACAAATAGAACAATGGTCTGTGTATTAACACTTGTCTAGAATAACTCCCTAAACTGCAGAAAAGTTTATCTAGGAAGATATTAGGAAGTTTGAAGCTTAATAATGGAGCTCTGTGCATTGTGTTTTAAGGCTTACCAGCAGGTATTGTATTCAAAATAAGCAAGCATTGTTTAACCAAAGGTACCTGTGCTTATAGTGATTGGATGGAACTACTGTCAATGTGCTTTTGCTTTGTGTGATTGGTCAGAAAACTTATAAAGAAGAAAGTTGTAACATGAAGTTCTTGGTCTGCTGCCTGGGATGTGAGCTGCTGGCATCTTCCCATTGCCATAACCATGGAATGAGATGCTGGAAAATAAAACAGCTCAAGGCACCTTCCCAGCAGTCCTGTCCTGTTTGTGATTTGTACCCAGCCCCTGGCAGGCAATACAAAATGGAAGTGCTGATGGTGTGCACACATGTACAGAAATACACTGTAAACGTAGACTATGAGATGACATCTGCAAGAGGACATAGAACTGTATGCCACAGAACTATTTCCATTCCCTCTAAAGTAACCATGCTGGGCAAAAGCTTCCAAAACCTTAGACTGACCTGACAAGACAAGACAGTCACTCTTCACTGGAATAAAACCTCACCTTGATGTTTTCAGACATAAGACTTTGCTCCACTCACATTACAGTAACTTTGTAGAGTTTTCATTAACTTCAATTCTTATGTTGTTCTATTCCTTTTGATCACATAATGGCAAAGTCATTTCAGATCAATACATTGCCCAAGAGGCCAAAGAACTCCAGTCAATGGGTTACTTGCAGTTACCATGTGCTATTGTTAATTAATCCTCAGAAATAAGTACTGTTCTACTCACAAAGCAGAGATAAAGCCAGAAGAGCTGGATGAAAATTCAAAAAAAATCACTTAGTCCTTAAAGTTAATTAATTGCTTCTCAATACTTTCTTGGGGGCTTTTCCTGCTACAACTGACCACAGCTGGCCTACATTATTTCCCATGATTAGAAGCAGTATTTAATTTCATGAACATTATTTGGCAATGATTAAATTTTAAGTCTTTTGTGGTTACCCTTCTCCTCTGTTTCAGTAAGGTTTTAAGGACAATGCTCACCCTTTCCAACAACTATCTGACCTGGGGAGGGAAAGAGTAGCTCATGCCAGTTCATTAATGAGAAAAGGAGAATGATGAGATAGAAAGAGAAACCCTGAAATAACCAAATTCGTTTAAGCCTTTAAGAACTTCTTTATGTCTCCAAAAAAAGTCACTTAGAGTTGTAGCTGTTACCTAAGCCTCTGTAAAATTCCATAATACTAAATAAAATATGGCATTATGAAAAACTGCAGGTCTGCACAGCACCTCAGTGTCCTCAGCATTTCTGTAGAAATCTATTTATGTTATGACTTACAAGCTGTTGTGTATGTACAGCTTTTCAGAAGCAAACTGGAAATCTGCAGACCCTGCTTCAATACCACAATTCAATTTTGATTCTTCAACTCCTCCTGAAACAGGCTGAAATTACTTTTTACAATAAAAAGAAATAAATTATTTGGTACCAAAAAAAACCCCAGTTAATTTGGATTAGTAAACCAGGCCTAACAAAAATCTCAGACAGCAACAGTTTGAATTTTCCAGATGTTGAAAAGATAGACATGTGCTTTCCTTTGGCTGTGTATTCATGTACAATAACATCCCTGTTCCTGCTTTTAGAATTCACACCAAAATCTTCAAGCTGTAATTACTCATATCCACTTAATAGGAACTTTTAACTCACTGGAAAACTCCCTTACTGATTTGGTCACCGATTGTCACAGTTATCAAGATTTTTACTTTCCCCCAGTAAGAGCCTGACTCCACAGAAGAGCTGTGTCTGATGTCACAGAATATTCTGAGTTGGAGGGGAAGCCCCAAGATCACAGAGTCCAACTCTCACGTGAGGGACTGACCCACACTGTCACTGCACCCAGCTGAGCTCACCTTATCTTCATTCCTCTCAGGGACTTGGACTCCTTAATTCTGCACAGACAGGGACACCCAGAGCATCACTGCATCAACGCCTTTTGGCAGTGCTGGTTCACAGCTGCAGAGAACAAGTAACAGGAGCAAATGTCTGCTTAATGCCACTGCCAGAAAAATGTATTTTGGGAGAATGAAGATCCAGCTACGTTGGGTGCTGCACAAGGACCAGCCAAAAGCAGAAATAATCCCTTGAAAAACAACAAGGCAATTTACAGTTTATTGAACTAAGACTGGCATATCCAGAAGGCCTGAGCCCCAAGAAATGAGCAAAAAACAACAGAAAGCACAGACATGCAACACACCTCTGCTCAGACATTGCCTGTTCTACTTAAACCATTTAAATTCAAGTGCAAGTCATCTGGGCTAACTATAGAGTGGAAATACATACAGTGGAGAGAGCAAATTTCTTTTTTTCCTTCCTATTATGTGTCGCAGACATCTTTTAAGAAAATTTTTTTTTCTTAGGATTTTTTCTCCTGAGAAGCTGAGAGGCCTCAGGAACAAAATGTACCCAATGGTTATCTGCTGCTGTGGAATGCAACAGGTGCATCTGGGATTGGGCTCATGTGGTTGTTTCTAATTAATGGCCAATCACAGCCCGTCTGGCTTGGACAGAGTCCGAGCCACAAACCTTTGTTATTCATTCTTTCTTTTTCTATTCTTAGCCAGCCTTCTGATGAAATCCTTTCTTCTATTCTTTTAGTATAGTTTTAATATAATATATATCATAAAATAATACATCAGCCTTCTGAAACATGGAGTCAGATCCTCGTCTCTTCCCTCAACCTAAGACCTATTGAACATTGTCACAATTACATAACCACACTCCCACACATTTCATTTCTCTTTTCCACTCCCTTCAGTGTCTTAGCACCCCTGCATACTTTGTATTTACACCTCAGCTCATCTCCAGGTGGTTGCCAATGATATTCTGTTGCAATTTTACAGCAGCGCTTGAACTACAGGCATGAAACTGAGGAGCATTTCTGATACAGAACTTTCTGTTCTGATTCATGACAACCATCCTTCCCAAAATTAAATTCTCCCTTTGGAAGCTGCAAGTTTTGCTTGAACGAAGACTACAAGAAATCCTCTGCTGTATCAGATTATATCATATAGGGCACACAGTACCTCTAGATAATTGCAGGGCAGGATCCAAATGAAGATTAATCCTTTTCACTCTGACGTGAGGCAAACAACAGCTGCAGGTTTAAATTATACCATCAAATTCCACAAGACTGTAAAAGCTTAACAGTATCAATACCGATTTTCAATCTGAGTGAAATAGTATATATCCACTAAGGCCCCAAGAGATTTTCACAGTTTAGGGAGAGAAGCATCCAATATCATGTGCTTTGCTCTTACTCCTAAAGCTTCTACTTGTCAAAACTCAATTGCAGTTCTCTGCCCCCACCCCTCCTCAAAACCCTCTCATACCACAAGAACCGCTTCACTGACTGCAGCTTGTTAAGGAAAAGAGCACCTGAAGTACACAGATTCATACTGGGAAAGCAGCTAAATTACACGGGGATATTGATTACCAAATGCATTTACTTTTATTAAAAACATTATTCAGATTTGAACATGGACTGAACGGTTCACACTGCGTTCAGCCAACAGCAACACTTCCCCTCCCGGTGGGCTGCAAGCTGAGCTGCAGCTCCATGGCACAGCATGAGGCAGAAGAATCTAACCATGGAATTATCCCATTTATCATCCTAATAATGCCTCAGAAGCTGCTGCATTAACATCAATATCTGCATCAAGCTCCAGGTGTCACCACAAATTCTCAGGCAATGAGCAATGTCAGCATGCGAAAGACAGAGCTGCCCTGGCAGAAATCAAATTGGATATTACTTACCTCCTGTCCTCCCTTCAGGATCCTGGCCAGATGAAAAAATATCTCTGTTTGATCCTTATAGCTGCAGAGCTGACACGATGGGTGACTCCACAGAGCTGCCTGGAGAGCCCTGACAACACCCAGAGCAACAACTCTCACTCTGACCCAGGGCAAGAAGAGCTTGCACAGTGTTTTTACCAGACACCTGAAAGGAGGAAAGGAGGATCCTTCCACAGTGAGTACATTTAGACTGCTGAAAGAATAAGCAGAAAAGGTATTTCACGAAATGTGCCCTGGGAACATGTTGTCATCATATTGCAAAAGTTCCCATACCTTCCCGATGATTTCTCATGGGCATCTCCTCACAGCACTGACTCCTTCTTCTTCACAGCACAGCCAACAAACTACAACTCTCTTCACAGCACAACCAACAAACTCTAATGCTCTCCTCAAGCAGCTCACCCACTCTTTTGTGGCACTCTTCTTCTTATTGGACACAGCTGTGGCCTGTTAAGGGCAGGCCTGTTCCTAATCTTTGGTGATTAGTACAGCTGCAACGCCTCAGGGGTGAGATTACCTTCTGCACTATCTTTATTGTCTTACATTCTGTCCCCTCACAGGAACACACAGGTGCTGTGGAACACTGAGGTGTGGCCAGTTGTGACCAACAAGGGGCACGGTGCTCACAGACTGCCCCCACAACACTGAAAGCACCCATGGCACGATGAAAAAAGGACAATGGAAAGAGGAGATCCACAGGAAAGCCATCCCACAAAACTCATCTGAAAGCAGCCCCAAGTGCAGTGCCAGTAGCATTGAAGTGTGGACACCAGCAGAGCAAGATAGTCAGTGAAAATAAACCTGTGCAGCACCTCTGCAAGGAACAGCTGCAGGAACAGCCAGGAGAACAAATACTGACCCATACTCCTCTCTGACATGCAAATTGTTTTTACATCCAGCATGGACAACACCAGTGTGAACCTCCCAGCCTCTTGTTCCACAGGTACAAACACACAAAGCAGAAAAACCAGGGAATTAAAACCTTCACCAAGTCATTTTTCCACAGAGGAAGAATTATCTTTCCTACAGATTAAATGAAATCTTCGATTCAGATCTTTACATTTAAGAGCACCAGACTTCTCACTGCATTTATATTAATGCTCAGACGGGAAGCTTTGTTGATTAAACATTCAATTGCTGTTGAGTATCACCACAGCCTTATTACCTCGTAGTGGTGGCTCAGAGTGAATTAATTCTAGCCCAGCATTAGCACCTGTACATTTTTCCTTGACTGAATTTGCTTTTTCCTACTTTTGCAAATGACTGATTTACTCAGCAGTAAAATTTCTTCGCTGACTGCAATTAAAAACCAACATAACCACACCACAGCCAGTTTAATCAAAACAAGCCCATTTCACAGGCCCTAAAACAAAGGGGGGGTATGGGCAAATGACTGGAAAGAGGAACAGCAGCTTTCACTTTTTATTTATATACTGTGCTCAAGTTGGCTGACTTTGGTTATTTGTTACAATTTAGGCCTCTTCTTGAATAGTTATTTGAACTGTGATGGCATTTATTTGCTAGAAAACTGTCAGAAATATAGGAAGCTCCTCCCAGAATCCATCAAACCATTTAAAAAGCCATCTAAAAGAAGGCCCACATAAACATGATACCCACTGGTTAAACCACTGCCAGTCTGGATTGTATTTATAGTAGCGGAAGGTTCTTCAAAATTACCTTGGCTTTTTGTTGAGTACTATCTATTCCTAGTTAATGAAAGTTAAATTCAACAGTAGCATTTTAACTGCAGAATAATTGTCTGAATGGAACAGAGAAATACTACTCTGCTGATATTGATGTAGGATAGAAGAGATGCCCTGAGTCAGCCTGAAAAGAGCCACAACCTTCTCCACTGTGTCCCCTAACTGGTGCTGTATGAAACCCTGCACACTAAATGGCACAGGAGAACCCACAAAGAAAGCAACCAGGGATATGAGGTGTAGTTTAAGGTAAAAACAATCTGTTCACAGACTTAGACAAAAAAAACCACAAAGGAATGTGCTGCAGAGAGATGCTTCCTCCTGCAAGGTAAAGCTGCATCACATTAAAAGAGACTTATTTTCAAGTGAAATTTAAAATACATTTTGACAAGAATAAACAGCCAATCTGGGGACCAACTTCTAAACTATTAAAAATATTAATTGACTTAATTTTATTCTTATGAAGACTAAAATAAAGCTTTGTCCTAATTTTGTTCTGAAACCTCTTCTCAAATAAGGAGTCCCTGCTGTTACACTCATGGCTTTATTATTCCCCCTTGAATTTTATGAAGTAAAAACTGAATATAAGAAATTAGTGCTTTAATGGCTCACACATCATCTTAGGTCCCCTTTCTCACCTCATGAAATTTCCCCTCGAATCTTGATTTCACAAAAGAACAAAAGGAGGTGAAAACATTGGAGACATTATCCCGATTCCCTTCTTTTTTTTTTTTTTTGCACATGAATGCAAGCAATTAGATTATAATTAATATTTTATGTCAGCTAATCCTAATATAACAACTTCCATCTGATCAGTAGTTTCTGTCATTTACTGTTTTTTCTATATTAATACTCCATGATATTTTAAAAAACCCACACAAACCACAAGAACAAAGTCAGCAGTAAAATAAAATACAGAAGAGACCAAAGAGTCACTTCAGAGCTCATTTTCTATTCATGGTGTATAGTTTAACAGATAATGTGTCTGTGTTTGATTTTATTATGTTACTCGGTGACCTACAGAATCTCAGGAGACCAGCTAAGAAGAGAGATGACCATTATTCCATCAGGGACAAAAATCAATAAGAGCAGTTACACATTTTATGCAGTCTAAAACCTAATTCATATAAAATTTCTAAGGAGAAGAATTAAAAAACTCAAACAAACAATTCCTTACTTTCCCTAGCCAATAAAGTAAGAGAAAACTGTTTTATTCAGAATTAAGGCCAAGAGTCTGGCTGTTATGCCTAAATACACCAAATGCAAATATAAGTAGCATCTGTATTACAATATAGGCCTGCTTTGGGGGTTTGGTGGGTGGTTTTTTTCCCCTTTCAAACTCTTCTTATCTATAATTTCACACCTATTATAAATAACATCCTTATTTTACAGTAGCTAGAAATGCTAAAATAAAAACCTACGCAAATGGAAAGTAGAGATAAGAGCCAAAGTGTTCTGCCTGGGGAAAAAAAAAGTTTAAAAATTTTCTCCCATCTCTGTTTTCTGAGGCTCCTTCAATGCTTTTGCTAGAGGAGAAACTTAAAGATAAATTGGGGTGATAGGAAAAATTAGCAACAGCCAAAGAAAAATATTTGTAATGCCCTGAACAGCAATTTCCAGCCAGGGCATAATCATTGCATGGCAGCCTGCACATTCCTGCCTTGGGGAGGACAAGGCCTCCCTGTCACCAAATAGGACCCTGCTGGCCTCAGGTACCTCAGTGACACTGAGGGGACAAGGGGAAGGGATGCCAGCCTGTGCACACTGCAATGGCACATCACAAATCAGTAACTGCAGCAGCATCCACCAGCGTGAAAATTGCATGTATTTTATGATTGGCTTTTCTCAAATATTAAAATGAATACTATATGTGTTGTGTTAGAAAGTGATGCTGTATTAATTCTCTTAAGTAGTGTGTTAAATATAGTTTTAGGTTATAAAAAATGTTAAAATAGAAACTATGCTCTGTAGGATACTTTTCTTTAAAGAAAGGACTTGCAGTGAGATAGCAGCCACAGGACACCTGAATCTTTCAGAGAAAAAGAATTTATTGCCCTCTTATCAGAAGAAATGAACTTCTTCCCACCTCAAAGGTGCTGTCAGGATTCAGAGGAGGAAGCTGACACTGCCCAGACAGAATCCTGTGTTTGAATGGAATTTATGCATCATGTATGAGGTGTATGAATATGCAACAGGCTGTTGTTTTTAAGGGTTAATCCTCTGTTAACCTGGGTCCTTTTTTGGGCTCCTGCTGCCCAGAATTAGGTACCTGGACATCTGTAGCTCTTTGTTTCTATTGTCTCATATTGTCCTAATTCAAACTGTCCAAATTATTATTGCTCTAATTGTATTACTATTTTTATAACCATTTTATTACTATTAAACTTTTAAAATTTTAAAAACAAGTGATTAGCATTTTTCACAACCAGGTTTTTCAATTATCCTTGGAATGCAGAGTCATACTGTAGTTTAGTTTAACGAACAAAGTGCAACTATTGCTATCAGAGCTAACCAAAAAAACCACAGCCCTATTTCTCAGATAGTGTGGGGATGCTCAGAATAATAAATAATCTTAAAAAGCCCTGCAAACCAGAAAGATGTGTACACACTGTCTTCTTGAGATCAAATAAATAAATAAATCAGCTTTATCATAGCTAACAGTCTCAATAAAACATAATGCAAGGGGAAAAGAATTCTTTAAGAGCTACCAGAGTCAGCAAAGGAAAAAACCAGAAAATATCCCAAACAAAAACAAAACCAAACAATCCTCCCAAAAAAGAAACAAAACCCACAAAAAACCCCCACCACAAGCCAAACAACCAAAATATTGGGGAAAAAAAATGAAGAAGTTGCAAAGTGTTTCACAGGAACAGTCCATAACTCAGAGGGAAAGGACAGTCCCTGTAGCCTGGGATTAGAAGCCCACTGTGCCAGCATTGCAGCTCAGTCTCTGCATCCTGGCTAAAAGTGCAGTTGAGTTACTGCATCTCAAAGGCATTGAAGTGTGTGCCATCAAGGACAGCCAGAGACTGTAAGACAGCAAGAGGAGAGAAAATTGAAATCAAGAAAAGAACCATCTGGTCCGAGTACCTCCAAGCTAACTAAAACTTTTGGGACAGGATATTTGGGCTATGGAAGATGTTTTCTTCTGAAGTTTTAGGGGGAAACACATTTTCAGCACACTACTCAAAAGCAAGGGAGCTGTTTTGCTTTAACAGCAGAGCTGAGAGTGAAAGACAGGGGTGCTTCTACCATGGTTCATGAGAGAATTCAGAGATGATTCACAGAACAACAGGAGCCCGGTAAAGCTGAGCTCTGGCTCCACACACAGCATGCACTGCTTGCTCTCCTTGCACTCCAGCCTGTTCCTCACTCAGCTGCACAGAGGGGACAGCTCTGGCTTGGGAGCACAGAACAGGTGACAAGGTCCTTGTCACAGCGTGGGGCTCACCTCTCAACCAAGAGCAGCCCTGCAAATAGAAAAGGCATCACGCCACTTCCAGGAAGAATAAGCGGCAAAGGAAAACAAACTTCAAGACAAATCCTGTCCTTGGAATCTCACAGAGCTGTTGTAATCTCATTGGAAAGGTCCCATACCGTCTTGGTGATGTCTCATGGGCAGCTCCTCACAGCCAACAAACTCCAGCTCCCTCCTCACCCAGCTAACCCGCTCTTTTAGAGCACTCATCCTCATTGGACACAGCTGTGGCCTGTTAAGGGCAGGCCTGTTCCTAATCTTTGGCAATTAGTACAGCTGCACCTCCTCAGGGGTGAGATTACTTTCTGCACTATCTTCATTTTCTTACATTCTATCCCTCCACCCAGAGCCATGAAGGAGCAAACCCGTGGTGTCTCATGAGCCATGTCTTAGCCCAGAGCCTCCTTTCCTCCCAGTGCCACATTTGGAGGCAAACCCTCGTACAAAGTCATCTCATTGTGAAATATGGGTTTGTGAAAAAGACAGAGTACATAGTTTTGTACTGCCTGGCACACTAGTCCTGATCTGCAGAATATGCACTGTTATTATTTCCCAACTGAAAGCCCAGTTTTGATCTCTTTACTTTCACATTCATTTACAAGCCACCCTGCTGACTTCAATGAAGGAGAAAAAGTAGGAAAATACATTAGCTAGCATAATTAAAAGGATTAGAATCTGATGCATATTAATCCCCAAAAGCCATCTGATTACAGAACAAACCACAAGTAATGTATAACAAAGAGACAGACATTAAACTTAAGTCAAAAAGCGTGTCTTTTCAACAAGTCATTAAGAAATGCATAAAACATATTTGTATTTTTTGTGCTTCAACTGTTTACAGATCTTGCCTGCAAAAATTACAAATTAATATTTAAGTTAAAAAATGCACCATTCTCATTCAATTCTCATTCACAGGAACAGTGCCATAAAGCCAACCAATCTATTGCTCTACAAAATGGAAATGGACTCCACATACAATAATTTCTTCAGAATATGCAGGGTACATACACATAAATGATACAAGGCATGCAGCAAGGATACATAATATTTTTAAAGCTGTTTTTTCAATTTCCTTAAGTGCTCATATCATGTTACAGTTCTCTTCAGGAAGTCAACTTAAAATGGTAAACTTTTTCATGAGTCAGTGTGCCAAATGCATTTAAAAAGAGCTAACAGCACAAAAAATCCTTCTTTAGGGTAGAGTTCTTACAAATTATTCGACAAATAAATTTAAATCCTAAGCAGCAATATATACACTTAAAGTAAGCCTAACCTTGAACTAACTCATTTCCCTCAGCTGCTGGCATAACATTTTGTATGAGATGTTTGAGTACAACACAAGGAACTACAAAAAGCACACACAATGAACATTGATAAAGTTTGATGAGACTTTTCAAAACCCATCTTCTCCTCAGAAGCACCATGCTAAGAAACAACCCTGTCCACCCAACAGTGTGCATCTTATGCTCAGTGTTGAGCAAATCAACTGCCTTCTCAGTCTTTCAATAACATTTTTCTCTACCTGCAAAAGCTATTTTAACATATTCCACTTTGTTTTAATATCCTTATCGATTGCTCCATGGTATTCGATATTTCTCATAGGATGCAATCAAAAATCCCCTGGCATGAGTTAGGAATGCAAGTGGTGTCCTGTGCAAAACACTCTGCTGAGTTTCTCTGAACTGCAGGTTCAAGAATCATGTCCCTGCCTGAAAGGACTTGCAGCTGAACAGGTTCACCCTCCCAGGTGGTCACCTTGGGGAAAAGAGAAGGTCACAATGTCAGGGTGGGCTAAACAGCATTTTCCAGAAACAGGGGAAAGCTTGAGCTGCAAGCACAAAGCAAGACTTTCTGGTACACCCTCCCAGACCCACTCAATATTCACCTCAAAGACTTCAGGAACAGGGACAATAGCGTTATTTCTGTCATCTTCTCCTGTTACAGAACATTAGTTAAACTAAACGGTGGCTGAAACTGATGCAATGAAGACACTTTTCAGCACATCAACAGTAACCACATCACTTGGTCAGGCAGCAATTTGCTCAAGAAAAGATTTTTAAAGATATTTACAATACTGACATATGTAAAGATTTTTTTTTTTAATAAATCAACATTTTGGTTCTTTTCTAGTTCTCTAAAATTGCTCAACAAAAATCTTACTCTCTAATCTTAAGAGGCTGTGAAATAGGCAAACAATCTGTCTTTAAACTTACCTGAGTTACCAAGAGGGTATCAAGAAGCCCCAGGAGACTTCAGCCCACTCACCCATAACTTTGCACCTGAACAATTCAGAACAGGCTGCAAAAGTCTCTTGACTGTGCTGAAAGCAGGTTAGTTTTCAAACACTGAAGACAAAAACCAACTTTACAATTTGACAGGAAAGGGAAACATTAACAGGAGAAAGCAGAATAAAGTCAATTATAATTTTTAATTAGCTTTCCAAGCTATTCAGTGAATAGCAATCAATACTGCATTCTAGTAATTCGTTATGCAAATGAAGCACTTCAGCAGATTATCTCATCCAAAAGTTAATACCCTTAGCAAAAACTCAAAAAAAAAATTAAAATCTATTTGCCCTTATTATAAAGGCAAAGGAAAGAAAGAACACAGAGAACTTCCCTGGAATTTGAGCTAGTTCCACAAAGTTACTACCTGTTTACACTCCAGAACAATTCCCTCAATTTGAAGAAGGTTTTGATACGTAGATGCTTTTGAAACACCAAGCCCAAACTCACAAAAGACAGTCGTTCAAGAATTCTAGCAGGAAAGGTGAACCATTACCATATGTAGAGGTTTAGTATAGTGAGAACAAAGTCAATATGTCCACTCTGAATGAAAAAGAAATAAAAAGAAAACCCAAACAAACCACTGGTACCAGTCACACTGAATTTGCTCCAGGGGTCACAATCAAACCCCCAGGCGTTCTGGGCTCTGAGCCCCTGGCAGGGGTCCCAGCAGCTCTGGACACCCAGAGGGATGCACTGAGTTCTGACAGAAACTCTCACATATGTGGGGTTACAAAAGAAATTGGGGCACCTCTGCCTCAGGCATGAAGAACTGTATAAAACAGCCTTGGTGTAAAACAGCCTTGGAGAACAGAGGGGGATCTGGTGTGACAGAGGTCGGATCCAGGCTCACCCAGTGCTGACCCCGGGCTCGACCCTCTCTCTTTGGCTGTGGGTTTTGAGGACCCTATTTTGGTTTTGAAAATAAAATCTTTCACATTTATTAATTTGGATTTCTGGCTGATCATTTATAACAATATGCATCACAAAAATACTGCCAAGTTTACAGAGATCTTACTTTTACATTTAGATCTGAGACTTGACATTTAACTTGTAATAAAAACCATGAAACCAGCTGAAGTATTACAAGCCAACCAGGAAAAAAAAAAAAAAACAAAAAAACACTGTTTTTCTGTAACCAGAGCTCTTCAGTTCAGTCCCCCAGCCTCCAGAGCCTTAGAAGTAATTCATCTCTTATGAGGCAGAGAACCAACCAAGAGTAGTTGGTGATGTCCCACAGGCTCCTGTCCCTTCCCTCCCCGGTGAGGAGGGACTGACACAGCTGTTAGTGCTGCCCAGAACAACGCAGAATAATCTTCAAGTAGCATCCCACTGCTTTTCCAGGAGTTCCCACTGTGTATTTCCTTGCTTGCCTCGATCCCCATCTTCCAATTTCTCCTCCTGTGTTGCAACAATAGCTGAGAAAGAGATCTGCACATTATCCCCAGGAAAAGACTGCAATCAGCTCCCTGCCCACAGATTACACCAGACTGCTCCAGCTCCTGGGTGATTCAACTCCCCTGTGCATTTGGCCTTCAATTTCCTCCTTGTTCAACAAACTCATTATAATCATTGCAGCAGAAAAGCAAAAAGGTCAGCAGGTCATAAATTATATCAGAGTAATTGCTTATGTGGAATATAAAATAATTCTCAGATGTGCATTCAGCCTAAGAGAACTGGGTTAGATAAGATCTGCAAAAAGATACCCAGAACACATTTTACGAAGATAAACTCAAAAATCTCAAAAATCCTTTACAACTATGCTACAGTCAGCACTTTGTAGAAGGTATTTTAGTGTAGAAAGTGAACTTAAACACAGACTAAAATTAATTTTCCTGCTATGTCCCAGTTTACCCTTCAATCCACTAATCTGCCAATATTGGCAAGTCTTGCAAAAATATATTGGGTTTTATTAGCTTCCAATGAAACAGGAGCTGGTCTATAATTAAATTTCTATAACAGACCTTATTCCCTTGCCCTAACTTATTTTTAGAATTTGTGGTCTCAATGAGAACTGCTTCCTGAAACACAGTCAAGGCCACACACCCAAAAGTTTACAGAATTTCAATGTTTTCCCATCAATCTGAGTTCTTTGGAGAAGGCTCGTGGCTGTGTCCCTCCATTGGGTTTGCAGTGCTGAAAGCACTGAAGCCTTAAAGCCTCAAAACTTGATTTGCCAACTGCTTTGCTTATCAAAACATGAAACTACTTTTCCTCCTCTGTTAATCTTGCTGTAAATAAATGCTCTCTATTGTGCAAAATAAGTACACAGCCTCATTCTGTACAGAAAGCATTTCTATTGTTCAGGTTCAAGTGTTTGCAAAGAAGGTTAAGCCAAATCGTGCATGGATTTAGCTCTCCACATTCAAACTGAGAGTTTAAGAAATCATTACAGCATTTTAGGATTTATCCCCCAGTAAATTCCACTCTACATTACAGAATAAATACTCTTTGAGACTGGAAAACAAGACAAGTTTGTATTTTGCAGAATGGAGGGGGGGGAAAAGTAAATATTCCCCTGAACTTAGAAGGGAACTATCTCTTTTAGGAGGTCTCAAATTGAAGTACTTTCTAACTCAAGGCATTATAGTCAAATCTACATAGATCTAAGTTATTAAAAAGAAAACGCATTGGAAGAAAATATCTTAACATTTTTTATTATTAGAAAGTCAAACATGCAACAAACAGCCTGACATTTTTTGAGGTCATGTTGTTTCCACCAAAAATATCCTCTCTCAGATATTTTTGCTGATCTTCACAAGCAGCTCCAGCTCTTTTTGATTTGTGAATCCCTACAAATTTAGATGGACAGCTGAATGGTAATACAAGCCTACTGAAAATAGACGTGTTTTTCTCGATTATTTTTTGCAGCCATTGGAACAGTCCCACAGATCCCATGACACCAAAGACCACCATTAAAGGAGGAGTGAAGAGGAAGCAAAAAAAGGAAATTATTTTAGTTTCTCAAAATAAACCTCAAAATGCTTCTCTTCAAATTATTTCATCTCAATAACTCTGCCTAATCTTGTGCCGTTTGCTTCAGCAGAACACTGAAATAATTGCACTTTTGTAATTTTATACACACAGTCTTTATGCTTTTTTTGAGCAAGAAAAAGACAGAAACCAACTACAACTGGCTTCAGTAGCCAGTGCTTTTCCCTTTATGACACCAAAGCAAGGGTTTGAGTCCAGCTTTGCCAGGTTTAAAGACCACTATCAAAAGGCTGACTTTTTAAGGCAGTTCAGTATAAATCAGACATTTAACATCTTTCTAGCTTTCCTTTTTCAACACAAATTTAAAATTCTGTTAACTAAGGAAGAAAAAATGAACTTTTAAGATCTAAGCCTGACAATAATGGCAAATACCATCTGTTCAGCTATAGCTCAGGAATTTTTAAAGTAGCTCTCATAAGGAAAAGGGAAAATCACCCTTCAAACACGATTGCTGTACAGTTTTTTCAGAAATGCCTCAAATATACCTGCCAATGCATTCTGTCACAGACTGACCTGCGCTGGTAACCTTTGTGAAACTAACTCCAAACCAAATATCAGAAACCAACAGTATCCATCACACAGGAAATTGTGAGGGAGAGTTCACCAATGACTTTAACTTAGTTCCACCAACTCATATTTTACAAGCTCCTCTCTCAACCAAAAAATTCAACCCAATTACTGCAAATGTGCAGCCCGGTACAGGCAAGGGGTGTAATAATTTCCAGCCACAGTCACGCTTTATTGCATTTCCAAGAGCCAGGTGTGAGACAAAAATGACCACCAACTTATGAGGGAAACCCTCATTACTTCCTTTGTCAGTTTTTGTGATTTACCTTTCTGACCTTTGTGCTTCTCCCTCACATTCAAGGTAGGGTTTATTATTTTTTTTAAAGGATAAAAGGCTAAATTTTCTTTGTCGCTTATTTCAGAAGCTCGGAGTTTCAGGAGGAAAAAACCCAAGTGTCTGAAAAGTCATGAAATCCTTGTAAGCTGATAATGATGAGACACATGCAGGACATATATAAACACATACACAGTGTTAATAATCATGTGCATATTCAGTAGGAAGAGAATCTACCCAGGAAAAAATTAGGAAATCAGTCCCAAAATGAGCAGAGTTTATTTTTCTCACCTACTTTACTTACTACAGTCTGCTAGCAAGTGAGTGACAGATGAATGCTGATCAAAAACAGAATCTTAATATTTGTATTTGACTGCAATTTTCATCAAATGAAATAAAAGGTATCCCACTTCATTTTAACTGTCCTAAGACACACGAAGTACAGTAGTAGTAAATTAAATGTCATTCTTAATCATTGCCATTAGAACAACAGCCAAGTACTCTCCATATTTGGGATATGCAACTTCAAGTGATTGGTCTGATTTACAACAGCAACAAGAAACAGCTCCACAAAATGAGCACAAGGGAAACTTTGTGAGAGTGCAGCACTCTCAGCTTGACTTTCCTGCACTCCCAGTGTTTACCCAGCACGAGGCAGGGATCATGGGGCTGGAACACAGACAAGGAGCAAGCAGCCTGCTTCAGCACAGCTGTTCTGACAGGCAGCACAGGGAAGAATAACCACACTTAAACCTGCAGGAAACCCATTCTGACCAACACGGCACTTGATAGCTTGAAGTGGAATAAAAAGTACTTTGAAAACGACAAAAAAAAAAAAACAACCAACCAAAACGAACAAAAAATGCAAACCAAACAAACAAAGGCGACCAAGAACGGTTCTATTGGCTCAATGAAAGCAGTTATAGCACAGGAAGCTGTAAAAGGAAAGATAAATCAAACATTCCTCCTGTTTGGATAAAGGCAACTATTAGCAGAACAATATTAAAGCTTTGAAATAACTGTTTACATTTATAGGAAAACACACAAAGGATGAAACTCCAATTTTACCAAGATACACTGCAAATCTCACATTGATTTAACGAGGGCCAAGATTACACATACAAAACCCAAATATCTAAATAACAGCATTAACTGCTGGAAAACTGCAAATCCATGCAGAGCCATCTTTAAAATCAATACTGAGAGAGGCCACATTAAAATGAATTGAAATTCAGCACATACACTTCTGTTCTATTCCAAAATGTGTTTTTAGGTAAACTGCAAAAATCATCTTTCCTAGCCCAATGCTCTTCAGCAAACTATTGGTCAACTCACACTCCATCTGTATCTTGAGGCTACTCAGACCCATAAGGGCCCCAAAAAACCTGAACCACTTTTCCAATCCCTTTAATTTTTGCCAAGGTTGAGCATCCTGTACACACCCAAGTTGTGCCACAAAGCCAGCAGCATCAGGGATACTGCACCACCAAGCACCACAAGAGACTTACACAAACCCAAATAATTTCTTAAAAGATGGATTTTAAGAATCATCCATCTTCCACATCAAGCAGGATTTGGGGTAAAACCCACTTAAATTTAATATGTCTTAAATGCTGATTTTTAATGTTTTTTAATATCACTTATTGAGAACAGCAAGTACCAAATTAACTGATGCACATCCAGAGCTTTAGGCTAATTTTATCAAGAAGCCACTTGAACTTTGATACCATATTATAATCCATGATGTTCTATCAACTTACTCGAGGTAACTCACTCCCTTGCTCTTATAGATATAACCAATCAACATACCCATTTTTATTGAAATGCACACAGCAGAGAATTTGAAGGCATTTAGAATGCACTGTCTTAAAGTGCACTTTAGAAATCGACACTTGCACATTTTAAATAGTTAGATCCCACTCATTAACCTTCTTGATAGGGTAAATTTGCAGCTCATAAAAGGAAACAAAACACTGAAGCATTGCAGGCATCGTGAATTTTGCGTTGGAAGCCCCCAGTGAGCATGCACAACTCTCATCCACTGGGCAAAGCTGCCGGGTGTTTAAAAACCAGTTAAAGACCACTGGGGTCCCTTTTTGTAACAACAGTGACAGCACAAGCTGGCTTGTCCTGGGCAATTAACTCGCTACAAATAACAAATAAGAAACCCAGCTGGTTCCACAGAGCGGCCCCTGGGCTGACTGACAGAAACCTCAACCAATTGTGTTCCATCCTCAGCTGCAGATATCTCACTGGGAGTGCTAAAGATCACACCAATGAGCTATCCAGTCAAAGCCCCTTGATAAAGAGGGGTTGAACCAATAATAAGAAAAATCAGTTTGGTGATGGAGGGCATGGGCACTTTGCAAGCTGGTATGGCTCCTCCTACAGTCATAGCTGCCTCCTGGAACATCCTGGTTGTGCACCTGAAGGATTGTTTGTTCATTGTTCCACTGCACCCAGACAACACCTCCAAGTTTGCTTTTACAGTGCCTCCCATTAACAACACTGCAGCAGTGGAACAGGCAGCATCCTCCCAATGATCCCTCCAGAGACATCACAGAGCCGTGCATGGAGCAGTACCCAGAACAGCTGCTCACCTGCCCCGTGGAAATCTGGGACTCCTCAAGTGACAGTTCATATAAGAACCTAATTTGTTGACAATTTATTTATTTCCTGTTTACAAACTGTTTTTTTCTGTTTACAGATTGTTTTTCTAGTAGTTTGGTTTTCCCCTAACAGTTCTAAGGGTTAAATAGATTCTTGTTTTTAGAGAGAAGTTGTAGCTACTTAAGAAAATAGCCTGTGACATGTTAGCTTGTCCAGATACAGATACAACTCTCCGAGTTCAAAACCAGTCCCTTCAAAGGGGAAAAATAGGATCCAACTCTGACTGCTCACAAGCCACTTAATGGCAGGCCACAAAAGATGCACCTTGGAGGGTGTTCTTTAAGTGGCACACACTCTGCTTACAATTAAAATATGCTTTGGAATCTCCTAAGTTCCCAGTCTTGGTAGTCTTCCAAGCAACGCAATTAAAATTGGTAACAATATGATTCTGACTGGCAAACATTCTCTTACTTCATAATGACAATTTAAATATAGTTGTCAGTCTCCTGTGCTGAAATACCTGAATACTAAAGCTGCTATCAAATACTGACTTCTGTCTTTTGAGACCTCTAAATCATTTCATTATCTTGACACCCAGACTTCATAATCAGACGAATCTTTTATCCTGTGAGACACAAGAGTCAGTCTTCATGAACTGCTTTTCAATCAAAACACTCTAGAAAAAAAAAGGATTCCTAACTCCATTTATTGATGAAAAGAAACAGAAAGATGAAATCATTTACATGTCTTTATTGGGGTTTATTGGTGAGCTACAGGAAGCACCAGCAAAAGAAAGCACAGTTGCTTCACCTCCCATCTTCTGACTTAAGCACTTGCCAAACATTGCTCCTGATGTATCTTGAATGAGGTTGGAAAAAAGGCTCTTTTTTTTTAATGTCCCCTATGAACTGATAATGAGAAGTATTTCATTATTATTTACGATAGAAAGGAATACAAGGAAACGCTGAGTGATGCAGAAGATTTCAGACTCTAGGATCTGTCCAGAGTGTTCTCAAAGCTTCTCCCTCGCTGTCCTTCCCCTGGCTGTAAGGTTTCTCTCACAGAGCAGTCGCTGGCTCTGTCTCCCTGGGTCAGCTGTTCCTCTGCTGTGACAGGCAGAGCTGATGCACTCACATCACAGATCTGCCAAGTGGGACTCAATGTTCCACTGATCTGGAAGTGTCTGCAATGGCCAAGACTTCAAGTTTTGCCCATGCCATTAATTTAACTGGAATCAAATATTCTTAGTTATTCCCATCATTGAGAGGCTTTCGGCCATACTTAAAAATAAAGACTAAAATGCTGTTTATGGTAATGATGAAGTTCAAATAAAGTAACATTTAAGAGGCTAATTAATGGGGTCTTACAAGAAAATTTGGATATGACAGCCCTTTTAGGACTTCATTGAGTAGTTTAGTAGTACATACTAGAATAAGGTAATAAATTACTTAAGAGATAAGCATTACGCAGAGATTTGGGGAAACAAAAAGTGCTGCAGGTTGAAATACTCCCTGTCTGTGACCACATGGACCTATGAATTTTGAATATGATGGGCAAAACCCCCAAACCTTATCCTTCAGCATATTCTATTTTCCATAACTGAAGACAAGAAGAGACAGTTCACAATATTTCCAGACATCATTAAGGCAATTCCAATAAACCATAAGTGTGCCTCTCTGTCTTATGGAGCAAAGCTATTTGAAAATACTTAAAAGCAAACATTTTTCTGTCCAAAATTGTGATTTTTATTGTACCCTATGATAGACATCTTAGTGTGAACAACCTGCTGCAAAGCTAACACATTGTGTATGCATTTTTAATACACACATTAAGTTCTGTAACTAACAACCTCCTAAACACTCTGATGTTGCCTCATATTCCTTTTTCCTTGGAAAACTTTGGGGAGTTTGTTTTTTTGGGGGCAGGGTAGGTTCCCCCTTCCATTCAGAGTAAACAATTTAGTGAAAGAAATTGTTCTTTTCTACTGAGAGAAAAGTGAGAACCAGAACCGCTCCTTTAATCTTTCTCCCCTTCCTCACAAACACGTAGGGAAAAGGAGTGGAGGTGGAGGGGGCTTGGTTTTGTTTTTAAAATGAGAAGCAGCAGAGCACAGTGAAATAGATGAGGTAAGACAAGAACTGAAATCATTATCTTTGGTCGTCTTTGATCCTATAAATAACAGGATGCTCAGGGCACGTGTGGAGCTTTGTACACACCTCCTGTATCCTACCTCCATCTCCCACCAGAATGCACCTTCAGACCACAAGTCCAGGTTGTGGTTACAGCACCAAGCTTTGCAAATGGGTGCACGAGATACCCACAAAATGCTTTTTAACTTAAAACTTGCTTATCAAAGAAAAACAGAGAGCAAGGAGAAAGCAGCACGAGGTTCTTGCTGAAATAAACCCTTTTTTTCTTCCCTCTACCAACCAGGTGGAGGAAGAAAAAGCACATCAGATATTAACTGCATACAGCGCCAAGACATCCAACCCCATTTATTAACACTGCCTTATAGCCTTTGAAAATACCCAGTATTAAGAAACAAGGTATGTAAAGTAATAAGCAAAAACTTAAGCACTCGAATATCAATATAAATAACATTAAAATGCCTATTTTTAACCACCAGCTACTGGGAGCTTGTGGCTTCTATTATCCAAAAATGTTCTCTGCAGCCCTCCAGTGGTGAAAGGCACAGCAGAGCCCAGCGAGGACGACCCCGTTTTGTCTGATGAACTGCCGGCAGGTTAAAAGACATCTCCCACGAAATAAAACCTCCCACGCTTGTCTTAAGAAAAGGTCCTTTTAAAGGAGACAATTACCTTGAATTACATTAGAAAGTAAAGAGGAGGAAAGAAACTCCCCTCCATCAAAATGTTACGCGTTGTATGTTAATCTGCCCAGAAAACACGGCATTCCCACCAGGACACCAAGGCACGTTGGGTCAGTAACAGAAGGAGCAATTAATTTCCTACAGTCACTTTCTGCTATTCGTACACGTACATGCAAACAAAGCCAATAACATTTGCCGGAAATAATCAATTTTCTCACAAAGTTACGGCTCAAGCAGTTGGCTGGGGTTTTGTTAAGAAAACAAACGCCAAACAAACACTGAAGTTTTCTCTTCTCTCTCACACACATGCTTACAAATAAAATAAACACCAAAGCCCCGTACAAAAATAAGAGCAACTGAAACGTTTGAAAAGAATATAAAAAAGACTGAGACAGAGTTCTCAAAACTAAGTTTCTAAAACTTGGGGGCTCCAAAGCCGGTCCTAAACCGCATGGAAACGATGCAAGGGGACAGAAAACAAACAGAGGCAAGAAATCGCCGACACCTGTGCGACCGGAGCCCTCGGCAGGGGCACGGCTGGCGGGGAGACGGGAGCGCTGCGGATCGGCGAGAGCCCCGCCGCACCTGCGGCACCGCGGGCAGTCCCGGCCCGGCCCGGGGGACCCACAGCGCTTCTCCTTCCTCCGCTCCGGGCCTGGGCAGCTCCGGCGCTTCCCCTCCGCTCCCTCCGCCCGGCCCCGCTGCCCGACGCGCGGCTCCCGCAGCATCGCGGCTGCGGCGGCGCCTCCCGCCCGGCCCCGGGACAGCCGCGCCCGCCGAGCTGCGGGCAGAGACCCCCGCCCCAACTTTGCGCCCCTCCCTGCGGGCAGCGGCGGCTCTGCCCCGCTCAGCCCCGCGCAGCTCTCGGAGCCGCGCCCCGGTACCCCGGTACCCCGGTACCTGCCTTTGGCGGCGAGCAGGCTGCCCAGCCCCAGCGGGAGCAGCAGCAGCGCCGCCGGGCCCCAGCAGCAGCAGCAGCGGCGCCTCCGCATCCCCGGCCCTGTGGCGGCCGCCGGCCCGGCCCGGCCCGGCCCGGCTGTGAGCGCTGCGCTGCGGGCGAGCCGGCGGGCGGAGGCTGCTGCCGCCGCGCCGTCACTCGCCCTCGCTGCCAGCGCCGGGGCGGCTCCGGCCCCCGCCCGGGACCGCGGCGACGTCACGGCGAGGGCAGGCCCGAATATTCATGAGCCGGGGCAGCGGCCGGGGCCGGGCCCGCACCTGCCCGCACCTGTCCCCGCATCCCCGCAGGTGTCCCCGCATCCCCCGCGGGTGTCCCCGCAGCCCCCGAGGGTGTCCCCGCAGCCCTTGCAGGTGTCCCCGCAGCCCCGCGTGTGTCCCCGCACCCCCCGCAGGTGTCCCCGTGTCCCCGCACCACCCGCAGGTGTCCTCGCAGGCGTCCCCACAGCCCCCGCGGGTGTCCCCGCACCCCCCGCAGGTGTCCCCGCAGCCCCTCCAGGTGTCCCCGCACCCCCGCGGGTGTCCCCGAACGTCCCGCAGGTGTCCCCGCACCCCCTGCAGGTGTCCCCGTGTCCCCGCAGGTGTCCCCGTGTCCCCGCAGGTGTCCCCGCACCTCCCGCAGGTGCCCCCGCATCCCCCGCAGGTGTCCCCACACCCCCCGCAGGTGTCCCCGCACCCCCTGCAGGTGTCCCCGCAGCCCCGCAGGTGTCCCCGCATCCTCCGCAGGTGTCCCCGTGTCCCCGCAGGTGTCCCCGCAGCCCCCGCAGGTGTCCCCGTGTCCCCGCAGGTGTCCCCGTGTCCCCGCAGGTGTCCCCGCGGCCCGCGGCAAGCCGGGAGCAAGGACACGGCCGAGCGGTGGAGAGGGGATGGAGAGGAGGAAACCGAGGCTTCGGTGAAGCACGCAGAGGGCACTGGGAAAGGGAGACACAAAGGTGGCGGCTGAAAGAAAGGAAAGGAGGAGAAAAGATAAAATAACGATTCAGTAAAGTTTGAGGGAAACAGAAGACCTTGGAAACCCAAGGCGGGTTGGACATGAAATGGTTTTGTTGGAGGAAAAGGACAAATGGCAAAGCTTTTGGTAAGGGGAAGAAATGAACGAGGAATGGACAAACCTTAGACACAGAGACTGCCCTGGCAAGGCTTGGAGGGATGCACAAAGATTACAAATTAAGATTATGCACTACACTGCAAACTCCATATAAACTGTGAGAGCCACAAGGAATTATTGTACCCTTCATAGCTCCCTTCCTGCTTCAAATGCTCCCTCATCTGTGCTCTGTCCCATAAATTGCTTATCAAAGCCACCTGACTCTGGCAAAGCCAGTGCTTCCAGGATCACCACTGCAAGGGATTCTTGTTGGTCCCTGGGCTGTGGGAGCGGGGTCATTCTGACAGGGCAGGGTCAGGATGCTCTCCTGAAATGTTCCCTGAGCTCCTCCTACCTGAGGGCAGCCCCAGGGCCGTCCCACAGAGCGCACTGGAACTTTAGCACCACAGACATTATTACATATAAAATAGTTTGGGTTTAGGTCATTATATAAAATAGTTTGGGTTTAGGTCTCTATCACTATTCCTCTCCGTTATTTTTCCCTATATGTGGTGCTAGAAGCACAAATCATTGAGCAAAATGCATTGTGTAGATGGAATGCAGGATTCTCTCCTCCTCCTGTCCACACACATAGAAAAATTGGGATGGGATACAGAGAGAAGAACCCAAGCCCTTTTCCAAACCAGAGATGCAATGCTTCATCTGCTAAGGAAGACAGATGGAAATACATGTTTACTGTTATATTGCATTCAGACACAAAATAAAGTCCAAATTAAAACTGTTGGGACAAACTTCTAAAGCTCTTTTTGGCTGCTTGTCTAATTAGTTACGGAATCTGCTTTCCTGTAATCTCTATTGTGAGCTTGAGTAGAATAGTGTATAGAACAAACAGAGAAAATCAGAAGTAAAGTAACTTTGAATGCCAGAAAACTATACAGAAAAATAAAATTTTTGCCACCATTCACTTCTTTTAAAAACTTTAAAATCTATAGGACTGTTAATTTACAAATAAATAAATAAATAAAGTGGCAAACAGCATAAGCATTTTTAACACAACATCCCACTTTGTGAAAGGCGAGAAACACAACCTACAATATATATAAATATATATATATATAAACACAGCATCATCATTCATAAGAGGGTATTTTCCTACAGGCAACCAGCAAGACTTTGAAGGAGCTAAAATTGGAAAATATTGCAATTTTAGTATAAGCCTGTTATTAACAATCCCAAATAAAACCAATTTGGTGGTGGGATGTAGAGCGCAGGTTTGCAAGGCAGATGTTGTACAGGAAGAAGCATCTCCTCAGCCAACTTACACTCTAAATAAATAAGCCAGATAACAGAAATAAAAAGGGATAAATGCTGCTCCATTCCATGGGGAGGGAGCTGAAGCACAAAAGAAGAGGCCTCACCAATAGATAACATTACAGTGGTGTCAGAATCTAATTTCAGCTCTAGTACCCTAATGAAAAACTCTCCTCCTTTTTACCTGACTGTGTTTGTTTATTGATGTGCCAGCCTGGGTGTTCTGCAGTCTTCTGCTGGTGTCTCATACAGGAGATGGATGTGGATGGATAGAAAGGTTTACAAACAGTAATGATGATATGGCACTGTGCAGGAATTTATAATAGATAATTGCCATTACCTCTTCTGTTTAATGCTGACTTGAAACCCAGTGTGTCCATTAACTCCTACAGCCTTCACTGGGGCTGGAGAAAGCAAGTGGGAAATCCTTTAGTCATTTTAATCTTTCTTTCTAATCACTGCTTAACTGAAAGTGTGTATCCTTCAATTTTCCCTTGCATACATTTTTGACAGAACCATTGCAGCAGGGAGATGTATTCTTTAGTCCCAAACAGGAGCGTGCTGAAGGATTGCCTCTGACCTGAGATCCATCCATTCACATGTCTAGAACCACCACTTTCTCCTGACATGGTTTATTGGTCCTGTAAAATAGAAATTCTCCAACAAGGGGGAAAAGGTCACAGCCATGCATTCCCTGCGAATTATTGACACGGACCTGGCACCAGAGGCAGTCAATCAGAAAGATCCATTTGAGTCTGGAGATGTAAAGATTATTTTTATCATAATTTCCCTAGCATGGATTCAAGATTCTGCTGGAGGCCAGGATTTAACCCTGACAGGCAGAATTTGCTGAAGAAATCTGGGTTGCTCCAAGGTCGTGGTCGATCCTACCTCATCATATATTGGGACATTTAGCTGGGAACTTTAACTATTGGCATGTTCATGTTTTCTGAATAAAAGTCTTTAATATCAAGGTGAATATTAGATTTTAGAGAGAAACCAAGAGAGAATTTAGCAGTAATATTCAGGTATAAAGTGGGGTTACTCTGCTGTTAAGTGCATTAGACTCCATTAGTTAAAAAAGAACAGAAACAACAAAAACAAAGGAAATCATAAAAGAATAATCTATTTTGACATTATAAAAGTCACTTAATCATCCATGGAAAAGAATTCAGTATGTAAATATACATAATCCAGATCCTACAGCAAACCCCATTGCAGCATTGGTTGTAGGATCAGGATCTAAGGTTTAAAGTTCTTCACAATTTTGTTTTAAGACATGTTTGTGTAACAGCAAAAATGGGAAGCACATAATCTGATTGGGTTCCTATAGTCATGATTCCAAAAATTTTAATGTATAGTTAGAGATAACTAACCAGCTGAGGTACAGGGATCTAGATTTGATCACATTTAGAAGATGTTTATGTATTACCCAAGAAAATGGTAGCATATTTTCATGTTGGATGGAAAAAAAAAGGGAAAGGAGCATAATTTTCCAGAAGAAAATGGATTTAAAGTACAGCATTATAGAGCATGCATTTTCTCTGACACATGGAAGTTTGCTATTGCAGTCTACAGGATAGAAAAATAAGTTTCCAATAGAATGGAAGTAAATTTTGGGGTTGCTGGTGAATATAAAGTAATGGGTTTGCTGTGTGCCAAATGCAGCAGCAATAGCAATGATGTAATTTATGTTTCCTCCCAACAAGCATGAAGCAGGCCTGGGGCCATCCTGATTACTTGTTCTTGCTGCATGGGTTTAAACTTGGCTTGGACACCAATGAGGAGAATGAAGCAGCATTTTCCTGCTGCTACCACAGGGGCCATTGCCTGTACAGAGATTTGCAAACATTTCTGCAGACTTCTGCAGCTCAGGAACTTTCAATAAATAAGCACGGTGGCCATCAAGCAGAACAAAACAGCCTGAGAAATGAGTATAAATATAAACATTAGTTACCATATACGCTGCAGCTGCTAATGTGTTAATTAAACAGAAGAAAATGTACCTAAATTATTTATTCTTAATAAATGAACCATCTGAATAATAAATATGTGTGTTCTATAACCATCAGGAAGGTTTTTAAACAAAAGGGCCTATTGCAGAAGGAAAAAATCCCATGAAAGGTGGGGAGAGAACTGTATTTGTTTAAATACCATTAAGAACCCAAGGAAAGGCAACTAGCTGTAATGGTGGGGATTAATACTGCTGACAGGCCATTGCATTGTCCCCTACACTTTGTGCACAGTGCTGTAATTCCTGTTTGAGAATACAGATGGGAGCTCTGAAAGTGTATTTAACCCTGCAGTGGCGAATCAGAATAATGGAAACGTGCACCCAGTTCCTCAGCTCTGGTGTTTGATTCCTCAACACTGAACCCTGCTGCCTTCAAACTCTGCTCCTGTCACACTCCTCAGCTTCCATCCTGGTTTGGGCTGCATAAGAGGCACGTGGGTTTAATTGTTATTTCCAAAGCAGTTTTTGTTCTTGACGAATGATGAACCTTCCTGGGTTTTTATTGGGAGAGATCACTAAATAAAATCATGACCCATGCTAAAAGTTAATCTTGCCTAGTCACATCCAAGCAGGCCTTTGATGGACACCTGTGTAAAAGGCTTGTTTGTCTTTTCAGTGCAAGATTAATTACTGGGTGCTATTACCCTTCTTTTGTGTTATCCAATTTGTATCTTTCATTTAAGACATTTTACATTTTATGTAAATAAAATAGAATCTGGAAGCAGAGATAACATGTTTTTAATAGCATTAATGAGATTGTCAGCAGAGAACAAGAAAATTAGCAAATCTGTGGGAAATATTTAATGCAGGTAACACAGGATTTCAACCTTAACATTGGATCCAAATTGAGAAAGATACAGTTAAAATTAAAATTTGGAAGTGAATAGGTATTTTGCCTATAGCCAAGATGTAATTTCAAGAAAATTAAACTAGGAACACACTGAATAAATATTTTTTTTTTTACACTCTGGGAAGTCTGACTTAGAATTAGTTTTTGCTGCCTCTATCCAAAGGTATCAAAACCAGTGGGTGTAAGTCACAGCTAGGGCACTGCCTCAGATCCTGACTAGCCAGACACAGAGATTAATGCCTCCAGCAGAGCTACAATTGCAGCTTCCCACATCCACTCACCAGGAATTCCTTCCCCCTCTGAAAGTCTGGGCAATGCAGTCTGATATGCACATTTAAACTGGTGGCTGTTGATTTCAAGTATGTCACTATGTTTTACCTCTGGGGTTCCCCCCCAGTTAATATTTTCATACTTTTGAGAAAGATTTCAGTGGAAAAGTAATGAATCATAGCAGCATGATTTCAAAACACCTCAATTTTTCCCCTATTTAATTTGTGAGTGTTCTCAGTGTCATTCCTGCTGTGAAAAGTGACAGCCTTTCTCATCTCTCCTATTTGGCATTAGCAATTGGGCCCCAGCAGCAATAAATGAGTTTTGATTTGGTTCCTGGTCAGACACAGGAGGGTCAGAGCTGCCCCAGCAGGACCCAGGACCTGAATGAGAGCATGAGACAGATCAACCCCTGCACTGGGGCTGGCACCAGACCACAGCAAAATGCTCAGGGGTGCCTGGCACAAGTGGACAATGCTCTTTGCAGGTTATTAGATCATGAAATTGGTGCTGCTGTGCAACTGCTGAACCAGGGCCTTTCTTTGGGACCATTTTTCCTGCACTCAGAGAGCCAAAAAACGTGGCCTTGTGGAACACTAAGTCAGCTCTTCACAGGATGGACTTCATGGCTTGCTGAACTTTGATGGCAGCACTTTGGGTGACTGAAATATCCAGAGGAAATGAGAACATCCACATCACTCCAGCAGTCTTAGCTCTTGGGAGGAAATGCTGTCACCTGGAGGAACAGCAAGCAAATTCTTTAACTCATTGAACTCTTAAGTGTTCCTTCAAAACATTTCTTTCTCCTTCCTCATATTTCCTGCCTTCAAACCAACTTTTCTGTCCTATATGCAGAACAGTCTGTAAACAGCACAGTAAAGTTGGAGGTGTAAATTGGAACTCCATTGCAAGGTTTATAGCCCATGTTCATTCATTGTGTTCTCCTTTTTGCTTTGTACAGACTTTAGGGAAGATGTGAATCCATGTAGGGACATATTTGAATGTGTGGAGGGGGAATAACAATAAATATCCAAGATGACCTTTGAAGCCCAACTAAAAATGCGATTTGACAAAATTTTAATGGCACTGAAGAGAAAAATTACAGCATTTCTACCTACCCTTCATGGTAGTGCCTTTCATGGCTCCCATCAGACAGCACAACAAAATTTCTGTAGAATATTTTTCCTGCTCCATGCCTTCTCCAGAACTTTCTCAGCTCTTATACCTTTCTGCATGTTCTAGAACATTTAAATGAACATTTAGTTTACTTCATCCTCAATATTTTACATATTAACCTTTCAGTTAATCAATATTTGCTGTGCCTACTTTCTTCTGATTTTTGTAAGTTTTCTTAATACTTCCTGAAGCTCATGAACCAAGTGTCAGATTATAAATTAGGGTAAAGTAGTGTAAAATCCATGAGGTTTTTGCATTATATTTGTAACAAACCCAAGTTATTCCAAACTAACAATTAGAGAGCTTCTATTTATTTGGGAAAGCACAGCCTCCCTTTGGCAACTCATAGACTTCAAAATGAAAAAACACACCTTTGCAGGAGAAGAATATTCTGATAGAAAAATGTAGTCAAAGCTTGGAATCTCTACATGGCTATTAACATTGCTGTAGTGCTGCCTTTCCTGGAGTTTAATTACCATTATTACATCAGGCTGAATGTCAAAAAACCTTGATGCAGGTAAAGATTTTGCACTCACTGTAAAATTTCTTCCTCCAGCTAAATTTGAGCCAGTTAACTTTCAATTGCTGCTCATTTTTTTTGATTGATGATAATTCCTTGTAATTTCCTACCTTTTCCCCCATGTCTGATTTCTGTTGATTATTATAATAATATAACCCTGTACTGGATCTATTTTGCTTTCTTCTGAGGCATATTTCTCTAAAGTAACCACTTCAGGTTTAGTGCTGTTTGATCTCAGCTGCTCTGTTTTGGCTGATCACTCAGCAAGAGCTGATATTTCCAGGAGCTCATAATTTCAGAGGGAATATAGGTAAAGAGTGCCATCCAGAGCCACACAGAGCTCCAGGCACTGGGAAATGGGGGAAACCTGCCTGGGCCACATCCAGAGCCAAACAGAGCTCCAGGGAAATGGGGGAAACCTGCCTGGGTCACATCCAGAGCCACACAGAGCTCCAGGGAAATGGGGAATGGGGGAAACCTGCCTGGGTCACATCCAGAGCACACAGAACCCCAGGGAAATGGGAAATGGGGAAAACCTTCCTGAGCCACATCCAGAGCCACACAGAACCCCAGGGAAATGGGGAAAACCTGCCTGAGCCACATCCAGAGCCACACAGGGCTTCAGGGAAATGGGGAAACCTGCCTGGGTCACATCCAGAGCTACACAGGGCTTCAGGGAAATGGGGAAACCTGCCTGAGCCACATCCAGAGCCACACAGAGCTCCAGGGAAATGGGGCAAACCTGTCTGGGTCACATCCAGAGCACACAGAACCCCAGGGAAATGGGGAAAACCTGCCTGGGTCACATCCAGAGCTACACAGAACCCCAGGGAAATGGGGAAAACCTGCCTGGGTCACATCCAGAGCTACACAGGGCTTCAGGGAAATGGGGAAAACCTTCCTGAGCCACATCCAGAGCCACACAGGGCTTCAGGGAAATGGGAAAAACCTGCCTGGGTCACATCCAGAGCACACAGAACCCCTGGGAAATGGGGAAAACCTGCCTGGGTCACATCCAGAGCACACAGAACCCCAGGGAAATGGGGGGAAACCTGCCTGAGCCACATCCAGAGCCACACAGAACCCCAGGGAAATGGGGAAAACCTGCCTGGGTCACATCCAGAGCCACACAGAACCCCAGGGAAATGGGGAAAACCTGCCTGGGTCACATCCAGAGCACACAGAACCCCAGGGAAATGGGGAAAACCTGCCTGGGTCACATCCAGAGCCACACAGAACCCCAGGGAAATGGGGAAAACCTTCCTGAGCCACATCCAGAGCCACACAGGGCTTCAGGGAAATGGGAAAAACCTGCCTGGGTCACATCCAGAGCACACAGAACCCCTGGGAAATGGGGAAAACCTGCCTGGGTCACATCCAGAGCACACAGAACCCCAGGGAAATGGGGAAAACCTGCCTGGGTCACATCCAGAGCACACAGAACCCCAGGGAAATGGGGAAAACCTGCCTGGGTCACATCCAGAGCCACACAGAGCTCCAGGAAAATGGGAAATGGGGAAAACCTGCCTGGGTCACATCCAGAGCACACAGAACCCCAGGGAAATGGGGGAAACCTGCCTGAGCCACATCCAGAGCACACAGAACCCCAGGGAAATGGGGAAAACCTGCCTGAGCCACATCCAGAGCCACACAGGGCTTCAGGGAAATGGGGAAAACCTGCCTGGGTCACATCCAGAGCACACAGAACCCCAGGGAAATGGGAAATGGGGAAAACCTTCCTGAGCCACATCCAGAGCACACAGAGCTCCAGGGAAATGGGGAAAACCTTCCTGAGCCACATCCAGAGCACACAGAGCTCCAGAAAAATGGGAAAAACCTGCCTGGGTCACATCCAGAGCCACATAGAGCTCCAGGGAAATGGGGGAAACCTGCCTGGGTCACATCCAGAGCACACAGAACCCCATGGAAATGGGAAATGGGGAAAACCTGCCTGGGTCACATCCAGAGCCACACAGAACCCCAAGGAAATGGGAAATGGGGAATGGGGAAAACCTGCCTGGGTCACATCCAGAGCCACACAGAGCTCCAGGCACTGGGAAATGGGGGAAACCTGCCTGGGTCACATCCAGAGCACACAGAACCCCAGGGAAATGGGGAAAACCTGCCTGGGTCACATCCAGAGCCACACAGAACCCCAGGGAAATGGGAAATGGGGAAAACCTGCCTGGGTCACATCCAGAGCCACACAGAACTCCAGAAAGATGGGGAAAACCTGCCTGGGTCACATCCAGAGCACACAGAACTCCAGAAAGATGGGGAAAACCTGCCTGGGTCACATCCAGAGCACACAGAACCCCAGGGAAATGGGAAATGGGGAAAACCTGCCTGGGTCACATCCAGAGCCACACAGAACTCCAGAAAGATGGGGAAAACCTGCCTGAGCCACATCCAGAGCACACAGAGATCCAGGGAAATGGGGAAAACCTGCCTGGGTCACATCCAGAGCACACAGAGCTTCAGGGAAATGGGGAAAACCTGCCTGGGTCACATCCAGAGCCACACAGAACCCCGGGGAAATGGGGAAAATCTGCCTGGGTCACATCCAGAGCACACAGAGCTCCAGAAAAATGGGGGAAACCTGCCTGGGTCACATCCAGAGCACACAGAACCCCAGGGAAATGGGAAATGGGGCAAACCTGCCTGGGTCACATCCAGAGCACACAGAGCTCCAGGGAAATGGGGAAAACCTGCCTGAGCCACATCCAGAGCACACAGAACCCCAGGGAAATGGGGGAAACCTGTCTGGGTCACATCCAGAGCCACACAGAGCTCCAGAAAAATGGGGAAAACCTGCCTGAGTCACATCCAGAGCCACACAGATCTCCAGGAAAATGGGAAATGGGGAAAATCTGTATGTCTGAGTCACAGCACTGGGGCCTTTCTGCCCACTTAGGGAAACACAGTGCAATGTGGATTACTTTGGGTTAAAGACTCACTCAGGCTGGATCTGTATCACAGGAAATCAAAGTTCCTGGGTCCTCAGCAGCACCTCACATTGTGCTGTTGTTGGCACACAGCTTCTTCTGCTCCAGCTGTGCCTGCTTCCTTTGCAAAGCTGAGCCCTTCTCTGTAGAAGAGAAGCTACTGTGATTTTTGTGGGTCACTGTATTACACCCAGATGAATAAAAATGTGGTTTGGAAGCCAGTCAGAAAAGCTGTTACTGAAAGACAGTGTTTCCAAGGATGATAAATAAAGGAAATATTTCAGCAGAGAGATTCAGTGCTGAAATGCATCCACATTGCTATCCATGAATCTCTGAATTTCAGCAAAATTCATCTGAAACCAAAGAAAGGAATTGCAGTCAAGTCCTTCTAAAAAAATGAGTTTGAGAAACCCAGAGTGACTTCAGAGAGGAATTACATACACAGGGCAGAGATAGCAGATTCATCATTCCGGGAGCCAAGATGAATTTTTAAAAATATAACCTCTTTTGTTGGGTTTGTGAATGAAAGGAAATAAAACCACCAGAGTTCACGTCCTAGAACCATTCCAAAGTGCTGTCTCTTCAGCAGAGATTTCCACAAACCAGCAAATTTCTTAGGGGAAACTCAAAGAGAGCCAAGGACAAATAACTGCTGCTTTAGTCCCAGAAGATATCTCCAAACCCACAGTGTCACTGCTGACCCAGGAGTGCTGCAATTCCCCACTTACTGGTGTCCTGCCTCACTGCAAGGCTTGAGTTCCCAGAATCACTAATCCTTTAACTGTGAAGGTGATAAATGCTGCAACTGCTCTCAATTTCCCCCAATGATGAGTTTAGGTACATAAATAAAATGTGTGCAAGGAACCTTTTTCCACATGAAATGGTTCAGAGCCAAACATTGCCAGGGAGGCAAAAAGGATTCTCTTAAGTGCATTCAGTGAGCCAAATTTGAGGTATTCCTCCAAACTCTCCTGCCTTGTTCACAGCCCCAGGGGACACATGGAGTGGCCATTACCAACAGTAACTTGCAGAAATTGTTCATTGGAGCACAAGGTATCCTACACCATTCTCTAAAAACCAAAAAAGATTTTGGCTGCTGCCTGAATGGGGTTACCCTTACTGTGCCCTTCCCATCCCCTCACTTTCTGGCAACACAGCACCAGACTCCTGATTAAGTATATTTATTTAATTGGTTTTGTATAGAATATCATTAGTGAAACTGCTCTGGTTTGGAAAATAAACATCTTGCTACACTTCCAAGGACAGTGCTGGTCTTCCAAATGATTGAGAATGGACTTTTTTGAGGACTGTAAACTTCAGCAAAACTTGTGGTAGTAAATGAATTTAGAATGAATTTATTTGCCCACTAAGTGACTCAAATTCTACTGTAAAAACCAGAGTTTTTTCACAGAGCAGAGCCTTGCTGCACAAACTGCAGATTTCCCAGTGAAATTTCTTATCCCCAATGCTCAGTAGGCAAGGATTGTTTAGCAGCTGCCCAACAAGTGATTGACATTTGCATTTCATCTGTCTTTGGCAACAACAAAGTAACTTCTATGGTTTAGTTACTTAAGTTTAGAAAGGGTGCAATTTAGATGTGATAATACAAAAAGCTGTAATTGTAATACAAAAAATATCATTAGCTTCTAAAATCTCCTAGAATTTGATAGGGACCAATTAATGGGAAAAGCAAAATTGTGATTAAAATGCAAACCATTCAAGCAGTATGATATTGTTTCAGCTGCCCATGGATCAATAAGGAATGGCCTGTTCCCTGAGCAGGTTTAAGCTGTCCATTAATCAAGGGGAATGTTTACTTCTCCAAAAATGTTTTCAGTAAGCACATCATTATTTTGCCTGCTTTGTTTGGAGGTTTGCAGAGTCAATACAGTTGCTGGTAGCCGTGCTCTGAATGGGAGAGGAATGTAACTCCATCTCGGGTTTTGGTTGTTAATTGCTGCCCCAAGATGTGCAGGATGTCTCTGTTTTGGCCCATGCAACTGAAGAACGAGTCTGGACTCTTCACTTTTCGGTCTTGGGGTTGTTTATTAATTCTTATCTATAAAATTTTCTTTCTGCCCAGTGGATCTGCTCAGCAGGGCAGCCACAGGCACTCTGACCGCCTCTGAGGTGATGTTGTCCTTTTATACTACAAACTACATAGAACATATTGACACTGAATTCCCAATACCTATCACCCATGTTAGACAGTGCACTTCTACTCTAAACCAATCCCAAAGTGCCAACATCACTGCAGAAAATGGAGACCAAGAAGAAGAAGAAGAAGAAAGGCTGGGCACGCCCTGATTCCTCCATCTTGCCCCCACAACCCCCATACCAAAAATCCTAAAATCTATATTTTCACCCTGTGATCATTTTATTATTACACCATTCAAACCTGTGTGACTTTCACGTCCTCATACAAAGCTGGCAACTTGCTCCAAGGGTCAAAATCAAATCCCCAGGTGTTCTGGGCTGTGTGCCAGGGTCTCTGAGCCCCCTGGCAGGGTCCTTGGCAACTCTGGACACCCAGAGGGATGCACTGAGTTCTGACAACTCCAAAGTCAAAGAGAAAGCAAATTCCCATCCCTGTTCCAAGGGGGCCTCCAACTCCTCCCCACCCATGGGGCTCATGCCACAGGAGCCTCCAAAGCAGCACCAGGACACTTCAGGCAGGACCGTCCCCTACATGGAGCCCCAGGAATGCTGAGTGGGAAGGGAATTCCTGCAGCTGAGCCATGGAAGAAGCACCCAGCCACCAAAGCTCTGTCACAGCAAGATGGGCTGGGAGGGAGAGGAGGCTCTGCCTTCCTCCCAGGAGTGAGACAGTGCTCCAGGAGCACTCTGAGCTGGGGATGCTGGGTGTGGACACAGCTCCTGGCCCCACACGGAGTCTGGGACACAGCAGCTCAGACAAAACACCCCCAGATCAGCATTCGGTTTAAGTGATATCACATTGCCCCTTGCCAAGGAAATTGATTGATAGGTTGTTCAGAACATTCAAAACAAGCTTTCCTTCTCTCTGAAGCCTGTTCCCACCTTACTAAATCAATCATAAGAAGTGTGATTATATTGTAAATTAAGCACATCAAAAATGTAATATTTCCTTTTTTTTTTTTTAATTATAAGTGCAGGATCAGCAGCAAACTAGGTAAGAAATGAAGATTTTGGTAAAAGACAGCTGAGAATGAACATGTTGCCACTTTGGTTTGACTCACTTTGCAAACAAAGCCAACAGTCCCAGCCCACCATGCCCCTTTGTCATGATCCACTAGGGCAAGGAAGTCGTGATGGTTCATTACCAGATCCCAAAACTGCAAAGGACAAACAGCAGGGGACTGTCAGTTTAATCACAACAAATGCAGCTTTATTGAGGGCCAACAGCAAATGAGATAGAGGGATCAGAAAAGGAAATAAAGGATGGAAAGGAAAAGAGAGGAGGAGGAATATAGCTACCAACGAGAGGGGATCCTCATGGTCCAGCCACATAGATTCACCATTGTCCGTGGGGGTTCACCAAAGTCATCCCCAAAGTTACAGTTTATAGAGTCTGTATATAAGAAGGAGGTTTTGACTGTGTTTGTAATTGTGTTGGGCCTGTTCTTGAGGTCGTTGGATAGAAGTGGAAATAGGATGGGGGTGGAGAGGGTTACTAGGGTTAAGAGTATGAATGTGTTTAGGACTAGTGAGAGGTCCATTACTTTCACTTGGACTTGCACCAAGCTGAGTGACTCCTAAGACCATTGGATTACTATTATCCTTTGAAAGTAAGGAGACTGAGGTTTTATACTCAGATACAAGAGTTAGCAGTTCTCTCTGGTTTTACCTCTCCTCAGCAGGTAAGAAGGGTTTAACTTCTATTTTTAGAGTCACGGTCTAATGGTTTGGTTGAAACTATACTTGCATATGGGGATACTGGAGATTAGTTCAGGTTTGAGGATTAGAAGCATTATGGGGATTATATGTAGGGCTATGAGAAGATGTTCTTGTGTGGGTGGCATCTGGCCAAAAGGTGGGGAAGATTCATGGGCCATTGTGCTGAGACCCCTTGGTGTGTGAGGCAGGTGCGAGCGAGCAAGGCCAAGCCACCACTTGTCAGAACTTGTGGGGCGTGTGCAGGTGTGTAAGGACAAACCACCATTTATCAGAACCTGTTCTGAACCCTCCAATTGCAATTGGTGTAACTATGAAGAAAATTATTACGAAAGCATGGGCCGTGACAGCTACGTTGTAGACTTGGTCGTCTCCTGGAAGGGCTCCAGGTCGGCCTCGTTCTGCACGGATGAGGAGGCTTAGGGCAGTACCCACTATTCCAGCTCATGCACTGAAAATTAGGTACAGGGTCCCAATATCTTTGTGGTTAGTTGAAAGTAATCATCAGTTAATGAATGTCACAGGTGAGATGGCTGAGTGTGTAAGCATTAGGCTGTAGTCCTTTTCACAGAGGTTCAATTCCTCTTCTTATCAGCTCTGTAGTGAAGTTCATATTGAGCTGCAAGCTCATTGATGTGCACTGGTTATGTACCAGAGCCTTAGGCAGAGGCCTCTTGGTTAGGGCATATAGCTGTTAACTACAGTATCATGGGAGCAAAGCCCATCTGGCTGGTAAATTGGAAGGTCCTAGCTTAATTAAAGCTCTGAGATGCATTTAGGGGATGCAGGGTAATGGCCTGTGGACTTTAGCAGAAACTAAGAGGGTTTAACTCTTGTTTAAGGCTTTGAAGGCCTTCAGTGTAGGTAATCCTAAATTTCTTAGATAATGGTAAGGATTATAGGGGAGATAGGAAGGAGGATGATGGACATGGTGGTTGAGATAGCAATTGTGATGCTGGTTGGCTTGCTAGTGTGTCATTGTTTTATGTGGTTTGTGGTGTGCAGGGGGAGTGTAATTGTTTTGCAGAATGTGAGACGAAGGTAAAAGAACAGGCTTGGCAGGGAAAGGAGGGAGATAAGTGTGGCTGCCAGGGCTATGTCTTGCTTAGTGAGTTCTTGAATGATAGGTCATTTGGGCAGGAATCCTGTCAGGGGAGGGAGTCCTGCAAGAGAGAGCAGGGTTAGGAGTAGTATTGCGTTCAAGGATGGAATTTTGGTCCATGCAGTTATTAGGGCAGATAGCTTTAGGACTTTGATTGTGTGTAGGGTGAGGAAAACAGTTGCAGTTTTTACAGCGTACAGGTAGAAGTTGAGGAGGGTGAGTTTAGGGTTCTGTTCACTCTTCAAAAGCAGTGTTCTGTGAAAGCACAGCACCTGCAAACAATCACTTGGCATAACATCCAGAAAACATCCACCTCAGCCAGGCCAGAGCTCCTGTCAGGGGTCTTCAGGGTCCTTGAGTTCCCAGAATCAGGCAAATAAAGGAAACTTCAGAGCATCTCTTACACCCTTTTACACTGTGGAGCAAACACAGAACACATGAACTGGATTCCTGTCAAGCAACATCAAAGCAGCAAAAGAGGTCCCTGCCCACACCTGGTGTGCTCCAGCTCTTCACTGTGGCTCAGTGCAGAGGACCAGACTCGGGTCAAACTGAGGATTGGAGCTAAATTCATGACATGGGGTAGTGTGGGTAAAGGGCTCTCAGCATCAGAGCTGCAGTCCTTCCATCTCCTCCTATTACACATTAGCAGAGCACACCAAGCTGAAGTGGGATTTAGTGACATGGAGTTAATTTCAAATATTTCTCTCCAAAAACACATGGCAATCCAAAAAAAAACTTGTGATTTTTATTTTGCAATCAAACATTTCAAAACATGGAAATGGGCAGATGGACAATGGGTATCTAGGTGTCTTTACTATTCTATAATAATTGGTGTTACAGCCTATAGTCCCTCCTCCCCCATTTTTCTTATCTGATAAGTTTTTTCTAGAGCTAATGTACAGAAGGACATCCTTTGAAGAGTTTGCACTTACATTTCTCTCCTTACATTAAGGAACCCTTGTGCATGTTCCCACAATCCCAGGATGGTTTGGGTTGGAAGGGCCCTTGAAGCCCATCCAGTGCCAGGGCCTCAGCACCCTCCCAGGGAAGGATTTTTTTCCCAATATTTCGTATGAACCCACCCTGTTGGAAGCCATTACCCTTTGTCCTGTAATCTCTCAAGATGTGCAAGGGGCTGTCAGGTATTGATCTGATCCATTTCACCGGTCTTGTATCATCTTTGCTCTGGCACAGCACTATACTAATCCTTTGCTGACAAGTATTTCTGCATTCTATGAAGCTTGAATATCATCCAAGCACCTGGACATTTTAAATGTGAATATTTGAAGTTCAGATTCTGCAAACCTTAAAGTGATTAAACTGTAATTTCCAAATGTTTGTAGGAGTTAAACAAAGCCAACTTGAACTACATATTCCATCCAGATGAGCAATGGTAGAAGTCTTTTTATAGTGGCAATTTTTGCCATTTTGCCTTAGTGAACATCAACAGTACAGCATGTAGGCAACAAGTCTCCTACCAATTTATTGTATAGATTTTCATGTCCTAAATAAATGTAAAAGGATTTTGTATGGTTTTCAGTGCATTTTCAGAAAAATTACTCTCTTGAGAAAAGAAAACAAAACCAAAAAAGCCCCAGAGTGAATTCATTATGAACAAAAGATAGGCATGGTAAAGGCAACAGAGGCTGCAGTGAGCAGAGCAGTGCTATGGCCTTTGTTTGGGAGATTCAAAAGCCACTGTATTGTTTCCATCTAGTCATACAAATGACTCTTTGACACAGAGCTGATATCTCATCACAAACTATTATAAAACCATAATTACTACTTCTGGATCATTAATCTGAAATACCAATATGCTTCTGCACAAATGGAAGTGAGCTAGGAAATTCTGCCAGCCTGTGGTCCCTCAGATGTGTTATAAAACTGTTAATTAACAGAACTGAGACCTACATAAGGTCTACTTAGTTCTGTAATCTCCATGAAAAAAGCAAGCCTCGGGGCCAGATTGTAATTCCAGCCATGTCAGCACTTCCCTGGAAATTTCAGATATCCATTCCCTGCTCAGCTGTCCTTTCCCTTCTCACTCAGCCTGCTGTGAGATGGAACCTGGGCAGGCCCTTCCCTGCTCAGGGCACTGTCTTGCTCTCACTGGGATGCTCAATTTCCCAGGAATGTGTTTGTGCCTGAATGAATTCCAAGGAAAACAAAATACAACCTTCTCCCACACAGTTCAGTGTTATTTTTCTTTAAAATTTTCTTCTTCTTCTTCTTCTTTTTTTTTTTTTTTTAATTTCATCCTGCTGTCCTCTAGCATCTCCATACTGTGCTGTGGATAAAAGTTCCATACAAAAACTGTCTGTGCTCAGTCTTGAACATGAGGTAATTAGTGGCTGGTAAATGCAGCACCCTGCCATAACATTTTATAGTTGTGCTTTTGTAGATTAGCATACATAAAAAGGCATCTGATGAAGTAGCACATAATGAGATAACTCTTGGGAATGACAAAGTAGAAAGGACTGAGGGGAAAAATTAGGAAAACTGAAGCCAAGGAAATCAGAGGTGAAGATATATTGCAACTGTTGTTCATCTTTCCAGATCAGAGACAGTTTTACATGTGAAAGAACTACAAAATTTGGCCCTGAAGATAATAGCAATACATTAGGTTTTGAAAAAAAATGAGGTGATCTGATGCTGGGTGCTACCAGAGTTGTCAAATACAGGTTGCTTTTTCACTGTGTTCTGCTACTGAATTGCCTACAAACACCTCCCCTGTAAACCTTCTGGTGTGATATTTAAGGAAAAGTAGCAGAAGAGGCTCAGGTTCTCCATCATTAGCAGATATGAGAGCTCTAAAGCTATGAAAATAAGGGACCTTCTGCAGGAGTACCAAACCAATGTCAGAATTATCAGGAGACACTGTCCAGAAGTGATGCTGGTTTCACTGAGTCCATGTCCCAGAACAGAGGATATTTCAACTCAGAGGTGGAGGGGAAGCCTGATTAACTTGTAGGGCTACCACACAAGAATCAAGACAAAACTGGTTACATTACACAAATAGTTACAGCTTTCAAATGACAAATCATATTCCATATAATCAAGTATTGATTACTTAAGACTTCTGAGAGAAAAAAGCTGTTAAATTGTTTCTCATATGAGAAAATATAACTCTGTTTTAGACTTTAATTCCCATAGAACCCTATACCAACAGGAAGAGCCGGGCAGAAAAATGAATGGTGTAATCCTACCCTCCCACCAGTTAAAATCCTGATTTTGCTCTCCAATTGCTAACATAAAAAAGATAATATTTCATCCTAGATTGTTCCTCACTGTTTGAAAAAAATAAAAGCTCTATTGTAACACAAATATTGAAACTGCACAAGTCATTTATTACAGCACTATTGGTAGTTATAAAAAGCTGGGGGGAAGGCTCATTTCACAGCCATGGACTCCATGGGATCAACCACCCCTGATTCCTCTAAGTTTTGCCTTAAAAAACTGATACCCAATGAGGTCTCTGAGCAAAACTTGCAGTGACTTCAGTGAGGCCAACAAGTCATGTTTCTAATGCATTCTGAAATAAATCACATGTGAAATACAAAAGAATTAAGAATTAAGTCCAAAACTTATTTTTCAACACCACTCCCCGTGGTTTTGTTTGACTTTGGTTGTGGGTTTCTGTTTGTTTTTGACTCAGAGAGTCCCGAGTGTCCCTGGACTGCAGCAGGGAGCTGGGGTTTGTCCCCTTTGGGGAGCAAAGCTGAGCAGCTCACCTGGCTTCTCTCTAACAAAATATTGCATTACAGACTGCTCTTTTCTGCTGTATTCCATCTTAAAAGGTTTTGGGGTCATTTTTCTGTATTCCACCTGATCTGCTGGTTTCTTTGGGTTCAAAGCAAGCTTTACTACCTTGAAATTTTGAATCTTTTACTAGTTTACTGCTGTTTGCTACTCTTACTGCAGCTATCAAATCTCGTTCCTGTGTTCTACTTTTGTCTGCTGCTTGTAATTTTTTCCTCCTACAACTGCTTGCATTGCAAACAGTACATTGCCTTAAAACTTCTGCAGTTCCATGAATGCAGATGTTTTACAAAGCTAATTACTGTATATGTAACAACTCAATTACTTAAAGGTGCATAAAACTGATAACTCACAGAAGAGTAAGAATTAGGAAACTAAGGCATGAAAAATATGTGTAAATGCTATCTCGTTATGAGAAACAAAAATATGGATATGTATGTCAGCACATAGACTGCCAAAAAGAGATTGTGACATTGAAATGCATTTTTACAAGTCAATTATTTCTTCTCACATGACCAATCTTTACATCAAAAATATTGCCTACATTCTGAGTCATGTTTGTCAGAAAGCCAGCTCAAAACAAGAACAAAAATGAGCTTGAAGAAGGAAGAAATCTAAATTGTCTTAACAGAAATCCAACATAGAATCAGCAGAGTTGGAAAAATCAGTGATCACAGTGCAGCCAAGGTACAAGGCAGACAGACTGGGCCTGCTCATACACTTTTAATGAGGAACTTGGTGCTGTCAATTGTCTAAAATAAGAGATATATTAAAAAATGGAGAAATTTTATAAGGAAATCCTCATCCATTTCTCACCCTTTCATAGCTGTTTCCACAGAATCTCTAAAGATGCAGGAGAACAGGAACCATACTGTTTATTAACTAGACAAAGGCAGCTCCTTGTGAAGGATTTCAAAGCATCTCATCAAACATTTAATTACATCTCACAGTCAGCCTTGCTTCCAAAGGGTTTTGGTTCCTTCTCACAGAAAGTTTTTCAGGAAGGAGAGGTTTCTATAAGGCAAAGTCATCATGGAGCTGAGACACTGCTCTCAAAAGGGAGAGGAGCGGGAGGAGGACAGGCAGGAGCCATCCCCAAAACACTCTGAGCACTGCAAGGGTGTAGGAGCGTTGGGGGGTAGCACGGTGGGGATGGATGGAGATGAGAGATCTCTGCAGCCAGGGCAGGAACTTGGGGTTCATTGCAAAGGGCCTGGGTGCAGGGCCCTGCTGGGAGCTGCCAGGCACAGCTCAGAGCAGGCCCCAGAGAAGAGAGGGGGAGAGAGGATGAGAGGGAAAGAGAGCAAAAGCATAAGAGAGTAAAAGGGTAAGAGCACAAGGTTCCCGTTACAATACAATAAATCATCTTTGTTGAATATTCTGATTCTCACTGACCAGTCTAGCACAATATACAAATCCTATAGCATTTCCATCCAGCCTATAAGAATCACTACATTACCATACTGTGTTACATTTTAAACCCTATAAACTCCTCTTTGGGCCCCTTCTGCCAAGCTGGCAGGGTCTGCTCTGACCCTTGGGCCTGTCTGCAAGCAGAGGGTGTTGTTCCATCAAAAGGGGATCACCTTCAGCAGCCAAACCATTGTTATCTCATTGTTCAGTAACTGAGGTATCTCAAAGCTTGCTTTCATTTCAATCTCATTTATAGTTTCCATATTCTCAAAATCTTTTGCCAGGCAATCATATTTATAAGGCTTTCCTGTTTCATCTTCCCCAACACAAGGGGACAGATGGATCCCTCCTGAACTCCTTCCACTGCCAGCAGGGAGCAGCCCTTGGATCCTACAGAAATGGCTTGGGCTTGGTCAAAACGAGGAGGAGGAGTTCCCTCTCTGATGCCCTGGCTGGCACAGCTCTGTCGCTCTAGGAGATGAAATAAAATGATGCAAACACAGGACTCTCCAAGGTAACAAAGAGGGTGTTTCATTTCTGACTCCAACATTTATAGATTTCTAAAAGGGACAGTGCCACCTCTCCAATGACACTGGACAAACCAACAGTCCATCATATAGGGGGACACAGTACGGGTAAATGAAGATGGTACAGAATGTAATCTTATGCCCTAAAGAGTTGCAGCTGAACCAATTACTAAAGATTAGGAGCAGGCCTGATGTTAACAGGCCACAGCTGTAGCCAATCAGCAGAGTGTTATAAAAGAGTGGGTTGGGGGAACTGGAGTCACTTGGCTGCTGTGAGGACAAGGAAGAGTCAGTGCCCAGAGGAGATGCCCACAAGAAACATCAAAACTCTGGCAATATGGATCCCTTGCAATGGAATGACAACATCATCAAATTTCTCTTCCTCTATAAAAGAATGCAAGCCATTAAGTTATTTACGTGAAGCGGGTGAGAAAGTTCATTGCAAGAATGCAAACATCAGAAAGTTCAGAAGAACCTATAAAACCAGGGCCACACAGCTCCCAGGATCCCTGAGGGATAAAGGGGCCATTTCAAGCAAAGGGTGTTAAGGAAGGGCTTTCTACCCCTGTGGAACATTGCAGTGATGCTGCCTTGGCACTCTGCTGTCCCAGGGCTCATGTCCATGCCAGGAAAAACCATGGGAAAGTTGCAGAGGGGTGGTGAAACAGCTACAAAGATGGCCAGAGACCTGAAAAATATGTTTTGTGCACATCAAGCAGGAAATTCGACCTATGTGTTTTGGCATAATGTGTTAAATAAGTCAGGAAGCAGCTAAAGTAGAATACTTCCAATAGATAGTAGAATTTGTAAATTATGGGGCCATTTAATTCAGGTGACAAAATGAGGAAAAAATAAACACACCAAAAGATGACACTACAAATTGGATATTTTTTCATAAATAATCACCTATTGGAACAGATTAGCAACAAAACTGATGCATTTGCCAACAGCCAACACCTCTAAAGTGAGGCCAGCTGCATTTCAGAAAAAGGGACAGCTGACTGGAAGCTGAGAGCAGCAGTTTAGGTCAGCTTTATGACTACAGAGGATTTGGTGTGACCTTAAAGGCACCAAATTGCTATGAAGCACATGATTTCTGTGCAGATCCTTCCCAATCATGAAAATGTTAAGGTGATTTAGTTATTTGGTCAAGCTTTCCTGCCTTTTCAAAAGTCACATACCTAAAAAAACCCCAAGAAACAAAAAAACCCCAACATTTCAGGAAATGCATCAAGAGGAAGTAAATTCACGTTAGTGAAAAAGCAGAAATTTCTAGTCTGTGATTTTTTTCATTGCTTTCCACAATAATTGCTTTCTCTTTAAAAAAAATCATTAAATAGAACTACTTCATTAGTCATTTTGTTAATCATAGCTCTTAGCTTTCAGACTTACCAAGAAAAGGATTAACTTCTTAGTTGCCATTGCAAACCACTATCTGCATAATCTGGGAATAGGAAAGCTTGGTAAATAAAAATGGAGGGAGCAGTTTTCAGTCAGACCCACATGGTTTAGAAGGTACCACTGATTAAAATCATGGTCTGAACCTGCCACTGTCTGTCCAGCCTAGGTACTGGCAGGTGGATGGACAAGCTGGGCCATGAGAAGTCCTTTTCCTCTCTTCCCCTTGGGTGGTGTTTCACTCTTGTTTTTTGAAAGCCAAGTTTTGCCAGATTTTCCAGCAGCAGTTTCAGAGCTGCCAGCAGTGCACAGTGGCAGCAAAAGCCACGTGAGGTGACAGCAGGGAGGGCAGGACAGTGCTGGCACCAGGAGCAGCCGTGGCTCCTGCTCCCCTGGGCAGTGCCACTGTCACCCCCTGCCCTCCTGGAGGGGCAGGAGCAGGAATTCCCACTGGAACGGGGTCCCAGCCTTGTGCTTTGCTGCCAGGGCTCTGAAAAGGGCCATGCTCTGCTGTCCCCCAGCACAGCCAATTCTAAAATTACTGTCTATGGAACAACTGAATTATTTAAAGGTGCATCAAACTGATAACTCACAGAAGAGTAAGAATTAGAAAGTTAATATATGAAAAACATATGTAAATGCTACCCCATTGTGAGAAGCAGAAATATGGATGTGTGTGTCAGCACATAGAGTGCCAAAGAGAGATTATGACAGTGAAATGCATTTTAAAAAGTCAATTATTTTTTCTCATCTGACCCCCTGCGCTGCTGGGCAGGACTTTGGTGCCCACTTTGCTCAGCTGAGCCCATTCCCTGCTCTCCACACAGGATCCCTTCCACCAAAACCCCTGTGAGCTGCCATCAGCCTCAGCTTGAGGTGGATCCTGCTGTCAGACAGTGCAGTGGGGTGAACAGAAAGAAAAAATTGCATTTTTTTGCCATTTGCAGGGAGTATTTTGAAGGTCCAGGTTTGCATTTGGTGGGAGCTGCAGCCTTGTCACATGGATAACCCTCCTGGGCATCCAGAGAGGCAGTCATGGGCTCATGGGTACAATCAGCAGCAAATTAAAGGAATGGGAGAAAGAAGAAAGCCTAAAATTAGTTTAAAATATAGGTAAATGCAACATAGCACATTTTGTTATGCCCAGTGTCTCTGCATAACAATGTAAAAATAACAGAAGGAATAAGAACTAGGTTAATGTTTGTGCTGGTTTGGGCTCTCCAAATCTGCCATTCTAAAAGAGTTGAACTGATGATAATTAATGAGTGGCTTTATTCAGGGCTGTGACAAAAGATTTCAATTTCATGTTTAACTTGTCCACGTGGCAACACTAGACTTTTGTGCTGCAGGGATGTCACAAGCACATTTTTATTCTCTCTGCTTTAATTAATATGATCATCCAGAGTCAAATTTCTTTGAAATAAAATACAGGTGTTACAAATCTAAAATGATTGCAAAGGAATATCCTAAACCAAGCTACATGAAATAATTTAAATGCTTTCTTTCCATTTTCTCTTTCTGAACTAATCTGCTTAGAAATTACCTTGAGGAGAAGGAATAATTGTAGTTCTTTCAATTTATTTGTATTCCTGTCAAATACACAGCATACAGGTGATACTGCCCAGGAACTTCAGCATAAGAGCAAAGTGTGGAAGCCTTTGCATAATACTCAGAAGGAAAATTGAAAATTTATGCAGTAAGGACTAAGTCTAGACTTGAACAGAAGACTTGAATTCTTTGAATTCAGAAACCTTATTTTTTACATAAAAGAACATTCATTTTAAATAAATAAAAGTGGAAAATATTTCTTAAAATATTGCTGTAAAACACACCAGCAGGAACAACAATGATCACATGAGTCTTGCAACAGTGCTGGGACTTTCCATTCTGCTCTTTGTGTTACAACCTCAGGCAATGTTTTCTGCAATTGTCACTGGAAGACCTGAATATTTTTTCTTGGGTGAGAAAGATAAGAATTTTGTTTCTTAGCCTTTTCCTCAACCTTTCCAAAGAAGAAAATAACACTTTGCTTTCTGTGCTCAGTTCAGGAGCATCTTGGAGCTTCCATTAGATTTGGAGATTGCAAAAGAACAGAATCTGCCTCCACAATCTGTGGGTGCTGAGAGTGTGGGGGCCATGGAATGGTAACTCCAGCAGTAACATCTTATGGTTCCTCTTTTACAATTTATTTCCAGTTTGTTAGAACAGAGAGGGTACCCTACTTTCAGGCACAGCCAAACCTCCCATCTCCCTGGAGAAATGATCAGCAAGTTCAGAAAGCCCAGCAAAATCAATTAACAATTGCAATTAGTGAGCACAGCAATGCAGCATTACAGTCCCTGGGTGGGCAGGGATGGGATGGATCCAAACCCACACAGAGCTTCAGCTGTCCTGGGCTGCAGGCAGCTCCCTGGGCAGGAGCTGGGCTGGGAGGGATCAGCCCAAGCAGCATTCTGAGCTGCCTGGGTGAGCAGGGATGTGCCTCAGCAATGAAATGCTGCTGGCACACGGAGCTCTGAGGTGTTGTCCTGGTTTAGGGCAAATTTGGCAGCGAATCTCCAAAGGGGCCCCTCCAGAAAGCAAACCCACATGGCCCCTCTCCCCAGCTGGGTCAGAAAGGATTCCTCAGAGAGAAGTGGAAAGAACCTGTTTATTTACCAGGCACAGCACCCCCAGCACATAAAATGAGCAATACCAGGTGACACCACTCTGTCACCTCTCTGAAAAAGATGACAAATTCAGAAAGTCTCTCTGGGGGAGGTCGCTCTGTTCTCAGTCCCTCCTGTGCTGGGGCAGCTGCTGCCCGGAGTAGGCCCCGCTAGGCCACAAGGTGCAAACTCTCGGTGTTTGCCAGGGCCCAGCCTGGAGCAGGCTCGAGTGGGTCCAAAAAGGGAAAGGAGAAACAGTCCAGGAAGAAATTTGGACTGTTTAGCTAAACTAGCTAATGAGCAGAAGCAAAAGCAAGCAGAAGCAAGAGTGAGAGAGCAAAGCAAGAAAGCAAAAGCAGCACCATGTACAGCCCTGTCTCTGTGTCTCACCAGGCTGATAAGAAAACCCAAACAAAACTTTCACTCTTCAGAGCCAGTCTCAAAGGCACAGAACATGATATCCAGCATAAACAGAACACATGAATGGGGGTACAAGCATCATAACATCACCCTAGGACAGATGTGTGTGCTGTCCCTCCCCTGAGCCCGACCCCACGGAACCCTTGGCCCCTCAGGTGATGCTGCAAGAGAAAAATATCCTCCATAGTGACCCAGGGGAAACCCCTCAATCCCCAAGGGAGACTGATCCAGAGATGCACTTTGGTGATGGGGGTAAAACTCCCTGAAATCCAGGGGAGTTCTGTTCACCAAGGAAAAGGGAGGGACCATGTCTTGAGACTTGAGCACGTTTGATCTTCCCTTTTCCCAGTGCTGGGCTGTTGACTGACAGTGCAGGCTTCCTCATCTTCCCTAACAAAGTCTTAGAGTGAAGGAGTAAATCTCCTGAATGTCCCTTCTTAATTTGTATTCTCCAGTCTAACCTCATTGATCCCCATTAAAACTCCAATAAAGACAATCCTGTAGTCTTTATTAGAAATCATTATTTACATTCAAGCCTCTTAAGGATCTCCACATTTTGCTTTGTGCTATGAGACCATTACTGGAGAGAAGGGTTGGATGCATTGAAAAATAAAAATAAATCAGTGGGACTTTTCCCTCTTTAATGCTAACCTGTCTCAAAATATTTGGAAAAGGTAACCTGCTTTCTAAATACAGAAAAAGAAAGATACTTGGAAGGGATTAATTTTTTTTTATATCAGAGACAAAAATTACTAACTTGCATTCTGCTTTCCAGCTGAGCATTAAAATTGATGCACAGTTCCTTATGAACCCAGGTATTCACACTAATTTAAAATTCATCTCTCCATGAGCCCCAGAATCCATTTTCCTGAGTGTGCAGAGTAGAGGAAGCAGGAGTCTAACCAATTTGTCAAAATAATCTTCAAGTTTAATTTTTTCATGGTTTATTATAACCGTGGTCATTTCAAGCAGTGTGATAAATCTGTGGATATGTAAACCTCTGATTCCAAGGACTAAAACCCAATAGGTTGCAAATAATCAGCTTCAGAAAAAGCATTTGCTTAGAAATACAAGTCTTTCTTTCTAAATAAGAGGAGGGATTCCTATCCTTAAGGACATTTTCAAATATGTTCCCATAGCTGTATTTTTTAAAAGTCTTAATAACATCTCTGTTTTGGAGTTCCTGAAAAAAGTCTGGAGCTTAAGCTCTGTGTATTTTGAGAATGTTTATCACAGCATTTCAAAGATTTTGCCTCCTTTTTCCCTTTACTGCCAGGGTCAGTACCTGGAATGTGAGAGCAGGGATCCATTCTGTGCTCCCCAGTCTGCAGGCTCCACTCATAGGAAGAAAAAAGAGGAGAATCCTGAGCTGGCTGGGGGCAGAGGCTGAGGCAGCTGTGGTGCAGAGAGACCTCAGTGCCTGTTAGCTAAGCTGTAATACATAATGAAACTAAATTAACTACAGGCAAACTTAATTCCAGTATGTGTGAGCACATTAATATTTGACTTGGAAACTGTAGGAGCATGATGGGTACATGTGGGAGCAAAAGGAACAGAAAGAGAACAGAAGAGAAAGGAATGATATAATTATTATTTAGCAATCCTCAGATCAGTCTGAAAGTTGCTAAGTACTGTAAAACCTCAGTGTAAGTGACAATTCCTGTATAAGCATTTAGAAATCTCAAAATGTATCACAAGGAAAGCTGTAAGAGGCAAAGCACTTAGTTCAAAGCCCTCCTTTCTGTGTCAGTGGCAAAGGAGTGCTTTGATTTGCTTTATGGGCAATAAATAACACAAAAGCCTGGAAGATGCAGCAGGACTGACAAGACTCTGCAATCCTCAGAGGACAGCACACACAGCTAATCAAACACACTGGCTCATAGCCTCCAGAGCTCCTCTGCCTTGCAGTGCTCTCCTACACCTGAGTATTCCTGGCTGGAGAAGAAAAGGATGAAATCATAAATCATAGCTAGCAACACAATGGCTTTGGCACATCCTACACATTAATTCATGCAAAGCTTTCACAGAACTACCTGAGTACCTAAAGAAATGAGTGAGCAGCATAAAATTATTTTTCTTTTTGCTGCAGAACGTGCAGTGCTGCCTTGCAGAGGCACTGAGTGCTGAAGGGGCAGGGTGCAGGAAGAACATCAGGGCTCTGAGTGCCTCAGGTGAAGCTGCAGCACCAACCAGAGAGCAAAGCCAGAGGGAACATTGGCTGATCCTGATCCTATCTCCACAGAAATTGGGATTTTTGCTCCCAAGTCCAGAGGGTACTGAACTTCACCTCTCTCTCCTGCTCTCCAGTCTCATTCCATTACCTCAGGGGCTCTTGCCACAGCATCAAAGGTGAGTCCCCCTCTGTCTGCAAGGTGAATGCACTTCCTGTGCACTCCAGCAGACGAAGCACCTGTCACAGACATCTTTTATGAAAAATCCTTTCCTTTGGAGTTTTCCTCCTGAGGAGCTGAGAGGCCTCAGGAACAAAATGTAACCAATGGTTATCTGCTGCTGTGGAATGCAACAGGTGCATCTGGGATTGGGCTCATGGGGTTGTTTCTAATTAATGGCCAATCACAGTCAGCTGGCTCAGACTCTGTCCCAGACACAAGCCTTTGTTATCATTCCTTCTTTTTCTATTCTTAGCCAGCCTTCTGATGAAATCCTTTCTTCTATTCTTTTAGTGTAGTTTTAATATAATATATATCATAAAATAATAAATCAGCCTTCTGAACCATGGAGTCAGATCCTCGTCTCTTCCCTCATCCTCAGACCCCTGTGAACATGGTCACAAGCACCATCACATTTTATTAGAGTTAAGAGAAAAACTGCAGGTCTACATACCTAGGTGAGAGTGTGTTTTGCATTGCAATGTAATATTCAGTGATGTTATGTTACCAAACACTGAGCAACCTGACAGATACATCTGTTAGAAGTGTAATTACACAGGATAACTTGTACTGCTGTCCCTCTCTCTTAAAGAAAACAATGGATTTTCATTCAGAGGGGCACCTTGAAAGATTAATGGTAGTAATGAAGCATGAAATATTTCCTTGCTAGCATGGTTAATCTGAAACAGAGGAAACAATCATTTCACCCTGGAGGGATAATCCTTTGAGGGAAATTTTCAGTGAAATAATGTATTGTCATATCTCATCTCACATATGTCAACAAAGAAACAATCACTGTTGTGCTTATTGCAATAAAGGCCAACAAGAACAAAAAAAGAGGAAATGCAATCAGCACAGCCAAACCACAGATACACAGTGGGATCAGCAGGAGGGAGAGAGGAAGGCAGGAAAACTGGGATAAGGAGCAAAGGAGGCCAGAGACCAGAAGTTCAGTCATGGGGAGAGAATCTGGAAGGAGCAGTTCAAATAAGAACATTTGGGGGCATTTATTTTGGTGAGCCATGTGCAGTGTTTGTCAGAAGGAAGTGGCCACAGAGGCAGGTACTGCAGCTGGGCAGAAAAGGGCACCAGGGCAGGCACTGAGCTCCCAGAACTGTCCCTGTCACCCTTTGGACATAATGTATGCCTTGAGTGGGCTCTGCCAACTAACACAGAGACCAGTACGTAGACATGTGTGTATACACTAGATAAAAAATTTAAAAATACATTTTTTTTTGCCTTCTCTAGCAAACACTGGTCTCCATACAAAAAAATAAAAAAATCCCTTAAAAACATCTTATTAGAATCATCCCCTCAGATCCTTACCAATGCTCTATCTTCAAAGAACACTCACAAGCCTTTCATTTTTGATAGATAAGCAGTTTGATCAATATTTTCAACACTGATCAAGGCCAAGAGCAATTTCATTTCTAACCTTTCCCTAAATTGAATTGGCATCTAAGCAGGTATATCACTCACTTACTTTGCTCATGGTAAGCAGATTCAGCTGAAGGAGATGGAGGCTTTCAGTGGCAACTAATGCTGTTCAACTGATATACTTTATATTTATCTCACATAAACATTAGTACAGCAGGAAATGCTAAACTTTCTCTATTAAAAAAAGCCCCATTAAATAAGTCTATTTCTAGATCCTTTTTTTAATACCTAAGAGCTTTTTTTATTACTTGAACTGATGACTACTGTTGTCCTGATAATTTTTTATTCTGCAAGATGTTTTATGCTCACAATATTCTAAGTGTGAAGCACTAATTGGAATCAGAAAATCGCTCTATTCTCATCATCTTTTCCCTGTCTGTATTTATTAGGGGAAATGTCTTTCCTGGAAGAGGTGTACCTTGTCCCCTGTTGTCTGGGAGGCTGGCTGAGCATGGGCACTGTCCCCTCCCATTGCTCACTGCTACCAAGAGGGAGCTGTTCCCAGAGCCAGCACAATGGGCAGAGACTGCACCCCTGAGCCAGGGATGGAGAATTCCTGGGGCTGCACCCCTGAGCCAGGGATGGAGAATTCCTGGGGCTGCACCCCTGAGCCAGGGATAGAGTGTCACAGACATCTTTTATGAAAAACCCTTTCCTTAGGATTTTTCCTCCTGAGAAGCTGAGAGGCCTCAGGAACAAAATGTACCCAATGGTATCTGCTGCTGTGGAATGCAACAGGTGCAGCTGGGATTGGGCTCATGAGTGGTTGTTTCTAATTAATGGCCAATCACAGTCAGCTGGCTCAGACTCTGTCTGAGACACAAACCTTTGTTATCATTCTTTCTTTTTCTATTCTTAGCTAGCTTTCTGATGAAATCCTTTCTTCTATTCTTTTAGTATAGTTTTAATATAATATATATCATAAAATAATAAATCAGCCTTCTGAAACATGGAGTCAGATCCTCATCTCTTCCCTCAACCTGAGACCCCTGTGAACAGGGTTACAATGGAGCACTCCTGGGCTGGATCTCCTGAGCCAGGGATGGAGCACTCCTGGGCTGTGCCTCAGCCTGTCCTGCTGTGATGTTGCTTTGTTCCAGCCATCCAACACTGCCTGTGCTGCTCCAGCAGAGCCCAGATGTGAGAGGCAGCACAGCTGCAGCCACCACCCCTCCTGGCAGGGGTATCTCTAACTGGACAGCTCCTGTGGCAAGGATGACTCCGTTTACCCACGCTAGGCTGGTGTTCGATGTCCCTAATAACCTGTCCCAGGTGGCTGTGGCCCCCAGAACAGCTCCAGCAGGATGCTCTCACTGCCCACTCCCCACTTCTGTGTCACACAGCTGTCAGGACTTTGCTGCTGCCAGGAAAAGAGTAAGGAATGAAGTGCAGGGAACGCCAGTGTGACTATAAAAATGCACTGCCATACTTCACTTCAGTGGAAGAAAATGGAAGAAAATGCAGCTGAACTCTTGCAAGCTCCGTGGCAATCCCACGGACTTGCCTTTGGCTTTGAGAAGGCCATTTTGGCTTTATCCCTCTGCAGCAGACACTTTAAAACCTGTCATACAACCTAGGGGCTTTTTTAGCTTTTGTTTCTTCTTCTGATATTACAACAGAAAACACACAAAAGTTCCCCTTCCCAAACATCTCCAGAGCTAACAGAAGCTTACTGAATGCTGTGTACTGTGCAAACACAAATTTAAGGCAATTTTATAGGGCCTGTTATTTACCCAGCTATAACAGCTTCTTTGTTAGAGGATGGCACTGTAATTACCTGCTTTTATCATTAATAGCTTGAGTCAGTGGTTAATACAGAGGTGACAAATCACTGGAATGCCTGACAGTTTATGGCTTTTAGCACTAAGGAATGTTACTTTTATTTCCTGTCCCTTGTGTATATCATCTTTCCTTTAGTTGTCTTCTGCTCTCTTACATACACATCCCCATTCATAATTAAACATTCCTGATCATAATTTATTCACATGCAACCAATTACCAAATCTCTGTTGTTTAGTGAGAGTGCCTATTTGGAAAGTGGTGGAACAAGGGGAATGTTTAACTGAGGAGTACCACAGTAAGGACTTCAGTCTTTTATGTCCAATCTGAAACATCAGCTGGCAAATAAAGAAAAAGTACACATCTGCTTGAATTTGCCAGCCATTGGAAGGACAGGGGGAACTGCCAGTACCCTCAGCTCCACTCCAAAAAGTGGCATCAGAAATGTTTTGGGCCAAAAGCAGGAAAATGCTGCGCTCTCCCTGCAAACTCCAGGACCCATGTTCCACTTGCATCGTGTTACAGGCACACAGACCAAGGACCTGTCTCCAAGACTGATGCTGCCTGTGCACACCAGAGTGCTGCAGAGCACAGGCCCTGCCCAACACCAGGATGAGAGCACAGAGCACACACTACCAGCTTTAGCCTGCCCTTCCCTGTCAGGAGATGCAGCCAGTTGTACTCCATTATTTACACAGAGTGTGGGATTCACCCTATGTATCAACAAAATTTGCCCCACACAGTGAGGTTTAGGTGCTCACCCTCCTGCCCCATGCTCACAAAAGAACTTCCCTCCGCCATTTGAAATGGAATGAAAGCCCTTGTGTTTTAAGAAGTCAGTCACTTTTGGAAGCAATGAGTAGCAACTGTTAAAACAAACCAAACTCCATTTCAAATCCACCGTGAAGCAAAGGAGCAAAAAAAGAATGAGGCAGAAATGACCTTATCCATAACTGCAGCCATAAGGCTAGTTAGGATTCCTTCTGAGTAAAAAATAGAGAAGAACAACTGGCAAATGTCAGCCTCATTATCATGAACTCTTTTTAGTAGTGAAACAAAAATTACCCTTAGATCTTTTTTCAACAGCCCAGACCATTCTCTGCGTTAGAAGCCTTTCCATTTATTTTGAATAACTATCAAATTATGGCAACATCTTTTCAGTACTAAAAGCACATGTTTCAGCCATAATGACTATATGCACACTATATTTGTCTTCCACAAACACTTCATATTAAACTAGTTGGGACATAATGTGAAATACAATGAGCAGGAAAAAAGGAGGCGAAGCTGAGCAAAAAGAACATCGAGTTCAAAGGTAATTGCTTCTCTGTGATACCTACAGTTTTTTGTGTTTTCCTTCAGAAATACTAAAATATGGAACATTCTAGCTAAATAAAAGAAATTCTGAAAAAAAATTCATGAAATGCTTGTATCACTGTTTAAAGCCAAGATTATGCTCTTCAATCTTGAGTCTACAATGTCTACAGATAGAGAATACAGTTGTCCTTAACCTGACAGATGTCAATAGGAGCTTTCCAAAGTAATAATTGGCAAGAAGTCAAATCCTAACCTGCTGCAAATCTCTGAGGCTCCAGTAAAGTTAAGAGAGTTGTGCCATTTAATGTGAGCCTGGGCTCTGGCACAATTTAATCCAGACCCTTTAATCTTTCTAGCCAGCAGTTCAACTAATGCTTGTTTTCACAAGGCACTTGAGTGAAACAAGGGCAGTTTCTTACCTTGGCTTGTTTTGTGTCTTGGAGACTTTTGGTCACTTATTCTTTGATATTCTCCAGTAGTGCATCCTCAAGTGTAGTCCCATCTCTTCTGGAAGGCCAGGGCTTTATATCCCCAGTTGTTATCCCTCCCAGATATGACTCAAGAGTTGTTGAATCCCTGGGACAGTGACGGAGCACAGCTGATTTTCCCTGTTCATGACATCATGAATTGCCCTTTATGGGAAAATATTGTTCACATATCCACCTCATCTCCAGGTAAGGCTCAGGAAAAAACACCAAATGTTGGGTTTTATAGTGGGTTCTTGTGAGTTTTTCCCTCCACTTATTTCCCTGTAAAGAAACCTGTGATTGTGATCTCAGGCCAGGTTTGGCTGTCTAAATCCTTCTCCACTTCCATTTATCCAGCTTCCTGAACTGACACAAAACTGTGTGGCTCTTCATCACATTTACCCATCTGGTGTTGCTGAACCAGGAGCACAGGGACATTTTTCCCTTAGAGCTCCTGTTTCCTACTTCTCTGCTACCTGGAGATACAAATCTGAGTGCTCCAGGTTTCTGTGACCTCAAAACCCCACATCCAGCATTTCTCCCCAGAAGAACAGAGAGAGACACCAGCTCTGTGTGTCTTGTGAGCCTTGGTGCAAACCCAGTCAGTTCATCCAGCTGTGAAGTGTCGGGGAATGGGTAAATGAAGGTGATAAAGAATATAATCTTATCCCCTAAAGAGTGGCAGCTGAGCCAATTATTAAGGATTAGGAGCAGGCCTGATGTTAACAGGCCACAGCTGTAGCCAATCAGAACAGTGTTATAAAAGTAGTGGATTGGGGGGGGAACTGGAGTCACTTGGCTGCTGTGAGGACAAGGAAGACTCAGTACCTAGAGGAGCTGCCCACAAGGCATCTGGAGGTATGAACATCAAGGAGGTATGAAACTTTAGCAATATGGAACCCTTGCAATATAATTAGAATAGAACTCTTGCAGTATAATGACAACAAATGGTGACCCTGATGTGATTTGGGAGAAATGACCCTGTGGGTTTGGGGAAACAGGACTTGAACGCTAAACTATTGGTAAAATATATTAATTGCAGCTATTAGTGTTTGTTAAATATGAGTATAAAAGATTTTGAAGATAAGTACTTTGTAAATTAAGAAAAGCTGCAAATCTGAACCAACACTCAGAAATATGTATATATTTGTACTATAACATGTTGTCTGAACCTTTGTATAACTATTAGTTCTGAATGAAATATATGAATGTGTCATAATGTTAATTTATTTGAACATGTGCTTCTAGAAATGCTGCAACTCTGTAATGAAAAGGAAAAAGGGGAAATTGTAGGGGGATACAGTATGGGTAAATGAAGATGATATAGAATGTAATCTTACCCTCTAAAGAGTTGTAGCTGGGTTAATTATTAGAGATTGGGAGCAGGCCTGATGTTAACAGGCCACAGCTGTAGCCAGTAAGAAGAGTGGCATAAAAGAGTGGATTGGTGGGAACTGGAGTCATTTGGCTGCTGCAAGGACAAGGAAGAGTCAGTGCCCAGAGGAGCTGCCTACCAGAAATATCAAGGAGGTATGGAACTCTGGCAATATGGAACCCTTGTAATGTAATGACAATAGAACCTTTGTGCTATAATGACAACAGTGAACCCCCTGCTTCACCAGCCTCCAGTGGGCACTCTGGGCTGCAGGATCACCTCCAAAGGATGAGGACAATGATATGGAACAAAGCAGGGATGTCTGACAGCTGCCCAGGGAGCGGCAGAGAAGAGAAGGTGTCCTGCCACCAGCCTCATTCAGGAAAGATCCCTCAGAGGCAACTCCAGGCAGCCAATCTCAGGCTGCCTGTGACTCACTGAGGAGCAGCATGAACCAGAAGCATCACATGAGGGTTTTACCATGTGAAACACATGGGGATTCCACTGTCACAAGTTTAAGATGGAAATATGAAGGCTAAGCATAACATCCCATAAGGAACAGTAAAAGGTCAAAATTCATATTTGAAAAAATGGGAGTGATGATGCTTGCTTGCTCCAGAGGGTTGTTATGAAGCTCAGCAAAGTTTTGTGTGATTCCCTGATGTGCCCTATTAATGCCAAGGGTTATCACCTCTAAAGAAAGCACCCTGCAGTGTTTCCTGCTAAAGCATGATTTATAGAACACACCACAGAGCAAACCAGAGACAGCTCTGAGAGATGCAGAAGCAGCAGCCTGTAACACAAAGGGTGCTGCTGGCAGGGAGCTAAAGCCTGTGGTAATGGCTTTGCAGAAAGCAGGACTGGGTCTGTGAACAGCTGTCCTGGCTTTACAAGGGTGCTAATAGACCTTCCAACACTTTGCCTGCCATGTTCCATCAGCATCTGTCCTACACCTTGAATGCTTGCTGGAAATGGGAACTTGACACAAGAGAGTTTTCCCCTGGACTTGCAGATACATGGATTATGTTATCTCCCCTCTTGGGACAGCACCCAAGAAAGTCACAGGTGAAATCCCAGGGAGCTTCTTGAAGTTCCTCTTCTTGTTGCTTTAGCTCAAGGCAGCAATAGATCACTCAGGTCATATCCCTGAAGCTTCTTTTGAAACATTATTACAAACAGGGAGGACAACATTTTCCATTTTTTCCTATGAATCCAGGAAATTCAAACATGGAGCCAGTTGAAGAATATAGCTATCATCCTAAACATTCCATTCCTTAAATATGATGCTCATTGCTATTTCTAATTACTTCTAGATGATATTCCATCAGAAAACAGACAGATTCAGGATATATCAAATAAGCTTTATGTTCTAAGATCAGAAAAATACAACAATGATACAGCATTTATAACAACAACTGCTAGAAATGAAAAAATCCACAGTGGCCTAACTCATGATGAGAGTCAGTAATAACTCCAACTCAGTGCCAGGCAGAGATGCTATTAACTTGTGACCCAGTAAGCCAGCAGCTGTGAAATAATGTGTTCACTTAAAAAAATAAAGCAAAAAACCCAAACCCCAACAAATCCCACCATAAAAAAATAAGACTGAACATGTTGCTTATGAAATGTTTACACCCAGTTTACCAATTTGTGCAGTAATGATACTTGGAGTTTGTTTCTCCAAAATGGCTTTGGAGAAATGCTAAATGCAAAACAAGAATTAGAAGACTTGGAAACAGCATATAATTGCTACCAAAAAAGAGATGGCATCAGCATATCACACACACCCAATGAAATCCATATGGACATGGCTATTTTCAGCTGTCTCCCTAAATTCCCTTTTGTCCTTTCTTCAGGGCTGATGCACTCATGTTCTCCTGACATCTCCTCTAAGTGTGGTTCATGGCACAAAATGGGGCCACTCTGAACTTGGAAGTGAAGGAAATCAGCAGTTTGGGATGTGAGCATGGTCTGGAGCATTGAGGGAAATCAGCAGTTTGGGATCTGAGAGCCTGGTCTGGAGCATTGAGGGAAATCAGCAGTTTGGGATCTCAGAGCAGGGTCTGGAACATTCAGGGAAATCAGCAGTTTGGGATCTGAGAGCATTGAGGGAAATCAGCAGTTTGGGATGTGAGTGTGGTCTGGAGCATTGAGGGAAATCAGCAGTTTGGGATCTGAGAGCATTGAGGGAAATCAGCAGTTTGGGATGTGAGCATGGTCTGGAGCATTGAGGGAAATCAGCAGTTTGGGATGTGAGCATGGTCTGGAGCATTGAGGGAAATCAGCAGTTTGGGATGTGAGCATGGTCTGGAGCATTGAAGGAAATCAGCAGTTTGGGATCTGAGAGCATTGAGGGAAATCAGCAGTTTGGGATGTGAGCATGGTCTGGAGGAGGAGCACAGGAACACCCAGGAAGGTCGGGAAGCAGCGGGAGCCAAGTGAGGGCTGGGCTTGGAAGGTGGGAGAAACCAGTGGGCATCAATGTCACTGCTTTGGGTGGGATGAAGCAGAACAGACAAGTGTCCTCCAAAACTTCCTTATCTGAAGATTTCAAGATTCCAGAAGGAGCAAAGAAGAGGCTTGTATTCAGTGGAGTTACCTGAGTATATGTCTGACTTAATGAATTTTCCAATATGTTGGAAGAGTCTCTGCATGTCACAACTCTGACATTTATTTTTATGATTATGTCATAAAAATTATTTTTATTCAAAAAAATATTTTTATGATTATGTCATTCCTGCTCTGGAAACCTTACTTCCCCCAAAGTTGCTGATAAAGCTCAAAAAAAACCCCAGTTTGCTTGTTTATATCAGTTTTGTCAAAGACTGTAAATAGAGGAATTTGGTTTCTTTATTTAAAAAAAAACAAAACAAAAATACAAACAAAAAAAATCAAACCAGACGACATTTGGTTTTCTTCTGATTTTGTTAGTTTTCCTAATTAAAAAAAGCTAATCAAACTGTGTTTTTGAATATTTCAAGATACTGAAAATCGATACAAACAGCCTTGTGAACATTATATGATTGGAGTGTTGGAGTTTCCAGTGTCTAAACACAAAAATTAGAAATTGTCCTTTTTTCATCCCTGAACTCTGACTCTCACTGGATGACCAACTATGAGAAACTCTGTAAAGGAAAGGGATTGAGATCAGACCTTCCCAGGGATCTGTTCTGGTGGAGTTGAATGGAAACTCCTACTGATGCCTGATGAGAAAGGGAAATTGGAAATGTGTCCTCATGTAAACAATGCAAAATGGAGGAGATGCTGCCAGGGAAGAAAATGTGATACTCTGAAGCACAATAGTGTTAATAAATGTAAGAACAAGTTGTCCAAAGAGCAAGAATAACTAACCAAACTGCAAACTGACAGTCAGACCTGAACTTTCTCAGAGAAAAGAAGACTGAGAACTGGTGTTTGCTTTGCTCATTATCTTTTTCTGAGTTCATGACACCCACAGCTAATGAGAGACTCAGTCTGAATTTTCCAATCTGGCAACTTTTTGAAGTCAAAAGCACAAACAAGCAACAGGTAAGGAGACTTGGACAGCTACAGAGGATGTGAAATTGAAAGTTTTGAAATATTAACCAGAGTCTCATGTTCAATGTGAAAAGCCTTTTTGATATGACATCTGATGGGCATTGCTGATAGAGCAGAAATCTTGAGACAGGAGAAACTCCTCTCTCTCCCTCTTTGTGTCTTCCCTGAAGAAGCTCCCAGCCCCACATGGCTTCTTGGCTTTTCTGTGGCTGCAAACAATGTTGAAAACGTGACATTTTCACACTAGAACCCAATTTCACCTTGTTTGGTCCTTGACACCTGATTTTATGCATTTCTATGTATCTTAAAGCATTGCCAGCTAGACCATTGCCCACAAAGGGAATTCCATCAGGTCCCCAAATTGCAGGAAGTCTAACATGCTAAATAGTTCCATGCTCCAAGAAGATGTAAAGCTTTTGAGGGCAATTTGTAGCAAGCAGCCACATGCCAAGCAAACTGCTGTGCAACCAGTGATTGATGTCCTTGCTGATATTCCCTATTTCTGTGCCAGGTTCCTGCAGCAACAAATCCTGCAGTAAACTGGCAGCTCCACTCAAGTGAACAAGGCTGGGGTAATTGATATGTGCTGGGAATCTGCCTCTTCTCAGCCATGGATTTCTTTGGGTAGACACTCACCACTGACATCTACTCTTGGAGCACTGAGGCTTCTCTGTTTCACACATAAATATCTCCACTTCAGACTGGCTTCCTGTCCCTCAAATTCCTGCCATACTTGAGGCCAGAATGCTGCTGAGCTTTTTTCAAGCTAAGGAGATAACACTTAGAACAGTTGGGCACCTAGACCTCCCATAAAAATCATAGAAATCCTAGGCTGAGAGCCAACAGCCTGGAGGATGACACAGGAAAAAATGAAATTTAAAAAGAAAAATCAAACTGTATTCCTCACTGTTGGAACTGAAGAACTTTTGCTTCTTGGAGTAGCTCCTTAAGGTGCCAATATGAACAAGAGGTTGTTTAGGACAGGCTGAGAGGCAAACCTAGACAGAGGTGACAGTTTCTGGATCCACACTGACACAGCAGTGGCACAGCTGGGCTGGTGAGAAGCCCAGGGGACACTTCTGGAACCAGTGTCCTCCAGCCAAATGCTGGGGCTCAAACCTGAGTGCTCCCCCAGGACCTGGCTCAGGGCATGGGCTGTGCTCACCGGCCTAAAGGGCTCCAACCCTTTGGCCACTGAACATGGGGGATTTGGAGAACACAGTAACATAATGCTAAACTGGTAATGCAGAGAAAAATGCTTCAGAATTAATGACAATGAAGTGGAAACAGCAATTAAGACAAATTTTTCCATCCTGCTTCATCAACCACAGGTACCATGTTCCCCCAATGTGACTGTGTTCACAGGGGTCTGAGGATGAGGGAAGAGACGAGGATCTGACTCCATGTTTCAGAAGGCTGATTTATTATTTTATGATATATATTATATTAAAACTACACTGAAAGAATAGAAGAAAGGATTTCATCAGAAGGCTGGCTAAGAATAGAAAAAGAAAGAATGATAACAAAGGCTTGTGTCTTGTACAGAGAGTCCGAGCCAGCTGACTGTGATTGGCCATTAATTAGAAACAACCCCATGAGCCCAATCCCAGATGCACCTGTTGCATTCCACAGCAGCAGATAACCATTGGTTACATTTTGTTCCTGAGGCCTCTCAGCTTCTCAGGAGAAAAAAATCCTAAGGAAAGGATTTTTCAGAAAATATCATGGCTACACCCCAATTGTCTTTTAAGTGAGGTAACCTCAAGAGAGAAACCATCCCTGCACTGTGAGGGCCCCATGAATGAGGAACAATGAGGACTCCATTGATATCATAAGGCCAACTAATTACTTTATTCTACTATATTATTCTATACATCTAAAACTTAATCTGCCAAGCACTCAACTGCACAGAACTGCCCAGAATCTGGTGACTGTCACCCAACAGTCCTGACACACACACACACACCTGGGCCTGACAGGCCAAGGGAACAAAACCATCACTGTGGGTAAACAATCTCCATATTGCATTCTGCTGTGGCACAAACACAGGCACAGCAAATGATAAGAATTGTGTTTTCTTTCTCTGATGTTCAGAGAATGTGAAATCCAGAAATATTCTTGGGAAGAATTGTGCCTTGCTTTTCTCTGTGAAGGGAAATGTGGGGCTACAAGAAACCATTAATGCTTTTACTTCTATAGAACAGGCCCAATACAACAAGTACATGATCTGTGAAACATTTGGAAGGAGAGGTCAGGAGTCTAAACCATAAAATATGGTAAAAATATGGTTTATAAATAGATGAAAAAAAAAATATCTTCTTTAGTCTCAAGTTATAAAATATTCCACAGATGAGATTCAGAAAGGTCACTCCTCACTTTCAGAAGCTTCTTTATAAAACAGTTCATTTAAAAAAAATTAGAAATACATGAATGATATTTCAAATATTGCATTACTTACAAATAAACTTCTGAGTAGAACTGGAGAGCCCAGACCATCTGCTGAAAGTGCCAAGAACACCCCCTTTCTTTCAGTAAATATAAATAAAGCTGTGTCTAAATATAGACAGACCCACTGCAGTTTAGTAGATTTGCTGTTAAAAGGTGAAACCTGCTTGGTTTCCAAGCACCTGGCTGGTGCAGCTTTATGAATGAAATGAGTGAGATAACAGCATTTACAAATGAGTCCCCACCACTAATCTGATGGTTTGTCCTTCTTGCTATTTATTGCCAGGATTACCTCTGAAGGGAGAGAAGAGAAATATTTATTTTTTTATCTAAACATTTCACATGGGTGGTGCCAAATCCATCAGCTGGCAGCTGTAAACCAGCAGAATATTTACAGCAGGCCCTAACAGCAGCCACAGCTGATGGAGACAGCCCTGGCAAGCTGCTGAAGTTTCTCCTTCAATGGGTTTTATCTAAACTGTAATGCATAAAACAGACCTTCAGCACACAGCAATTTGGGCTTGGCTTTTTCCTCCTGTATGTTAGATTTTCTTGTATTTAAATGCAGCATTTCAAGTCCCTCTACTGAATTTTTACAAAGATCGAAGAGAAACAAAACATCAGTCTAAAAGATAAAGACAATACTCTCTGTCTGTTTCTATGGTTATTTTAAATCAGTTTTATGCTGGCTTTGACAGGGGTCTATTAAATCAGAAGCCAAAGATTGAAGTGGCAGTTCCAGTAGAATTGGATGAAAGCTAAAATAACTGCAGTCAAAGAAAGGGTCAAAGCCTATGTACTGCTTCAAGAGCAGCTTTCTTTTATTTGTAACAATGATTTTTAAGCTGTTAAACATTCTAAGCATGGATAGAAGCCACTCAAAGGTGCTGGAGTGAGCCCCAATCCAACAGGAGCTCTGCCTGCCTCTGGATGCAGAATTCCAAGCACAAAACCTCTCCACAGCCTCCTCCATGTAGGAGCATCGGGGGTAGCACGGTCGGGATGGATGGAGATGAGAAATCTCTGAAACCAGGGCAGGAACTTGGGGCTCATTGCAAAGGGCCTGGGTGCAGGGGCCTTTTGGGATTTGGGGCTCATTGCAAAGGGCCTGGGTGCAGGGGCCTTTTGGGATTTGGGGTTCATTGCAAAGGGCCTGGGTGCAGGGGCCTTTTGGGATTTGGGGTTTATTGCAAAGGGCCTGGGTGCAGGGGCCTTTTGGGATTTGGGGTTCATTGCAAAGGGCCTGGGTGCAGGGCCCTGCTGGGAGCTGCCAGGCACAGCTCAGAGCAGGCCTGAGAGAAGAGAGGGGAGAGAGAATGAGAGGGTGAGAGAGTAAAAGGGCAAGAGAGTAAAAGGGTAAGAGCATAAAAGGGTAAGAGTGCAAGGTTCCCATTACAAGACCATAAATCTTCTTCTGTGTTGAATATTCTGATTCTCACTGACCAATCTAGTACAATATACAAATCCTATAGCATTTACATGCAGCCTATAAGAATCACTACATTACCATACTGTGCTACATTTTAAACCCTATAAACTCCTCTTTGGGCCCCTTCTGCCAAGCTGGCAGGGTCTGCTCTGACCCTTGGAGCTGTCTGCAAGCAGAGGGTGTTGTTCCATCAAAAGGGGATTACCCTCAGCCAGCCACACCATTGTTATCTCATTGTTCAGTAACTGAGGGATCTCAAAGCTTGCTTTCATTTCAATCTCACTTATAGTTTCCATATTCTCAAAATCTTTTGCCAGACAATCATATTGATAAGGCTTTCCTGTTTCATCTTCCCCAAAGCCCTGGGTGCCACCCAAGGGGCTGCTGGGGAGGGCCCTCACCTGAGGAGCTGCAGCCCCTCATTCCAGAGCAGAGCACAGAGAGAACAAGCAGTGGCCCAGCTCATCACACCAGCTCACACAGGGCCCCTTTATGGCCAAGGAGCTGCATTGCTCTAAGAGATGATTCATGAAAAATATAAACCCAGGAAAATGTATCCTTGTGGGTTACAGCCTTAAACAAAAGCAGCTGTTTTGAGATAAAATTCACATGGACATAATGGTGTTAAAAATCCCTATTGATTCGCTGTAACTTTTTGAAAGATATTTTGTTTTTTATAAGACTGTTGTCTGATAACTTGATGGAAAATCCTCAAGGCTTTTCTTGAGAAACACAAATAATTTTTTCTGCAAATATATTTCTATTTTTTCTTTTTCTGCATGCCTTTATTGATCTCAAAGACCTTCTAGTCTCTCACATGTGAGAATTTAAACAAGCACGTGCAAGCCAGTGACATTCTGAGCAGTGAGATGTCTGCCTTTCACGGGAGTCCTGTTTCATACTCATTTAATGATAGCTAAACCTGTATTAAACAGTGCTACAGCAGAGCAAAGACCTCAGCATGTCAAGAGCACAGGTTTCCAGAGTGGAGAAAAGGTCAAAATCAATCATATAAATTCCACTGCTTGCAAAGAAGCAGCTCTATCAGAATGATGTTAGAACTGATGGGTTTACAATAGTTACTGCCATCATCTACGAGCACCTGATATCTCCTGGTGAAAACGGGCATCTCACTGGAAACCTTGCTCAGGGTTGGAGAGGAAAGTGAACCAAGAGTTGGAGAGTGCTCTGTGTTTTCACAAAAACAGTGCTGTGTTTGTTTACAGCATCCAGTTTGTTTTTCCAGTTCTATACAATGTGTGGGAAGCAGTGCAGTGGATTTCAAGTGGCACCTGTGATCTTCTTCAACATAAATGTTTCACAGCTCTGCACCACTTACCTGGTCAAGCTGAGCACTTTGCCTTTCCTTCCAAGCCTCATCCACTCCCCTCACACCTGCAGACCAAGGGACCTGGTTGTGTCATCAATAACTTCAGCTCCTGACTTAGATCCAACTGCAGTTCTCTGGTTTGTGTTAATAAATTACATCAAACTCATTCAAACTCCCTAAGAGAGAAAGAGTCCAGGTCAGAGTTATTAGTATACATTTCAATTTTGTGATTTTTTTTCCCTCATTCTGAGGAGGACTTTTAGTCATCATCCATTTTATCATATTGGAATTGGGGGAAGAAAGGTGAAAGGAGGGAGTGGAAGCAGATAAGAAAATCCCAAATGTACTGGAGAAAATTTGGAAAAGTAGGAGGCTGGTGGGACAATTTAGTAGCAAAGCTCCTTACAAGAACAGGCTATATTGCTACTTAAAAAAAAAAAAAACCACACACACACACACAAAAAAAACCCCCACCAAAAAACAAAACCAAACCAAAAAAACCAAACAAAAACAAACAAAGCAAAACAAAAAAATCTCCCACACAACAAAACCAGAAAACTAAACAAAACAAAACAGAAACACCACAACAAAAACCCAGTGAAAAGCCAGCCAAACACCTCCAAAAGAAAAACCCCCAAACCAACAGAAAAGAATGTTAGATGAGAATAGCTTTCCATTGCCAGTGGAGCAAATTGTGCCTTTCCAGCTACCTCCAAAGGCTGCTTTTAACCCGCAGGATTGTCTTGGGGATGGTTCATTATCCCATCCCATTTTTGGGGTTTTTGATCTCTTTTGTTAGACCCAGATGTCTCAGCTCTGTCCCAAAACAGCTTCTTAGGAATGGCTCATCTCCTTCATGATCCAGAGAACAACAAAAAAAGCATCAACCTAAACAATGAGAAATGTATAAAAGAGAGAAGGGGAAAATACATCTGAAGCCAAAAGGTGTTATCCAGAGATTACACTGGAACAGAGGTAGTAAAGAAGAGTAAGTCTGCAACAAAACAGGGATGGAGCTGAGCAATTTCCTCTGAATTTTTAAATGGTCAGCAAAATGGAGCAGTTACATAACACAAATGAGTTACAGGCAGTGATGGAGATAAGAGCATTGCAACTTAAGATTAAGGGAACTTTTTCTGGGGCAAGAAAAGATTTTTCTATTTTCTTACACAGACTATTTGTTTCTTAATTTCCCAGGCATTCCAGCCAAGTGCTCAGTTGCTTAATCCAGCCACAGTGGGTTTGTAATATCCCACTCTCTGTACTTACATGGTTATGAAATGTCTTCCTCTTCCTCTAAAAATGAAAAAAATAAAAAAGGCAATGAAGGAAGAAAGGAAAAAGGAAGAAAGGAAGGTCCTGTGGGTGTGTAGGAAAATGTCTCTCAAATTTTTCAATTAAAAAAATTTCAATTTAAAAGAGCAACTAAATGATAACAGCAGCTGTACATGGGGGTCACTCTGCTCTCCAGCTCCCCTCCTTCCCTCAGAGGATGACCCCAGGAAAGTCAGCAGCAGCCAGAGAGGTGTTTTCAGACAGAAGGGCCTGCAGGACCACAAAAGGACTGCATTTCAGAGCTCTTCAATTTTTCCAGTAAAAATCTATGCACAGACACAGTCATGTTCCCCTGAAAGAGCTGTCTGGGAATGCACACAACAATTCCTGCCACCATGTGCTGTCAGAGCTGGGGCAGCTTTGGGCCAGGATGGCATCAGAGCAGAGCAGCAAGGCAGCAGAGCTGGGGATGGGAGTTTTCCAGCTCTCCTTGTCCCAGGAGGGAAGGGAAAGGCAGGGACCTGTTCCTCAAAGTCCTCAAATTCTGACTCTGGTGCTGTGTCCAGGGGGTCAAAAGTGAGATTAGAGACCAGGGGAAGGGAACAGAGACACCAGCCTGGAGGACAACAGAACTGAAATTGATACTTCAACATCTCCAAAATCTCCTTTACTTCAACATCTCCAAAATCTCCTTTACTGCACCCTCAAAAAGGTAAATGTTGGAGTAAGAATCTCTTAGGGAGCATCACAAGTTTGTGTTGTCTTTGTTGGAAAGGTCCACAGATAAATTGTACCCAGTTGCCAGAGGCAGATCACTGCCTCAGAAATTCACTTGGACAAGCAAAGAGCATGAGATGCTTCCAAGATTTAATGGTTCCAAGGGGAAAAGATGACTTTCTGGGAATATTCTGCAGTGAGCATTCCATCACTTACAAGAAGTTTGTGGAGAGCAAACAAAGAAAAGCGAGCAACAGAAGGAAAGTGAATTGATCCAGAGATGTGGCTGCAAATTCAGAATCCATTCAGTGAGCTCTGGCACAAGCATTGGAGCCATCAGGGACCCCTGATATACTCCTCTGACATTTCATCTCATGCACAGTAGGGGCTTATGGAGAGCAACCATGTTGCTTGTGCAGATTCTGCTTTACCTGACCACCCTCCTCACACAGAAAACAGTGTAAAAGACAGCAAAGAAAGAATGAAAATTTAATGTGAGGCATATGAGATGTTTAAAAACCTAACATTTTTATGTTCATCAAGTATACCAATTATTTAAGCTATGCATTAGAGAACTTTAGGCATGTTTAAACAAAGTATTTGAAAGGATCTAAATAATTTTATCATATTTCCAGTACAGATAGCATAAGAAATTCCACACCAGCTTAACAGCGAGGGATCAGGGCACAAAAGAGCGGGTGAGATTTAGATTGAAGAATATACAGGGCCATCCACATAGCAAATAATTTCCCACCTCACTCATGTACCCTGTTGCTTGTTCTAAAAAGAGGAGCCTGGGGGAGATGGGTCTGTGTGAACCTGGCCCTCAGGACCCTGCAACACAGCCCTGCAGGGCCTCACAGGTGGGCAGAAATATGGGGCTGCTGCAGCAGCAGAGATCATGGAACATGGAATATGGGAAATATGGAATAGGAAATATGGACTGCAGAATGTGGAATATGGAATATGGAATATTGAATATGGAATATGGGAAATATGGACTAGGAAATATGGACTGTGGAATATGGAATGTAGAATGTGGAATGTGGAATATGGAATGGGAAATATGGAATAGGAAATATGGACTGTGGAATATGGAATGTAGAATGTGGAATGTGGAATGTGGAATATGGGATATGGAATGGGAAATATTGACTGTGGAATATGGAATGTGGAATATGGAATATGGAATATGGAATATGGAATATGGAATGGGAAATATTGACTGTGGAATGTGGAATGTGGAATGGGGAATATGGAATGTGGAATATGGAATAAGGAATATGGAATGGGAAATATGGACTGTGGAATATGGAATGGGGAATGGGGAATATGGAATGTGGAATATGGAATGTGGAATATTGAATGTGGAATGGGAAATATTGAATAGGAAATACTGACTGTGGAATATGGAATGTAGAATGTGGAATATGGAATGGGAAATATGGAATAGGAAATATGGACTGCGGAATATGGAATATGGAATGTGGAATATGGAATGTGGAATGGGGAATATGGAATATGGAATAAGGAATATGGAATGTGGAATAGGAAATAAGGAATAGTAAATACACAATATGGACTGGGAAATATGGAATGTGGACTGGGAAATATGGAATGTAGAATGGGAAATATGGAATGTGGAATGGGAAATATGGAATGTGGAATGCATCTGGGCCTCTGCAAGAGCTGGAGGCTTCTCTCCACCTTTCTCATCAAGTTTTGGTCCCTACCACACAAAGAAATTGAGAAAGTGAATCCAAACCCTATGTTTCAAGACAGACAAAAATGAAAAAGCTTTTGCCTTCCACTATTTTCTGACTGAATTTCAATTAGTTTTCAATCAAAAACTTGATCATGTTCGTTCTTAAGCAGTGCAGGTGTTGAAAATTTCTGCCATTTCCTTTCAGTTGTAGCACAGCAGCTTTTCTGTTCTCCTGAGTTCAACAATCTCTGTGTGTGTGTGTCCTTCCAGTGCCTGAGCCCACCACTCCTGATGGGAACAGCTGGATTGGTGCAGGTTGTGTTTTGTTTCTCCAATTTCATGTTAGATCTGACAGGAGGAACAACTATAGACTTGTCATCCCCTTGCAGACACTTCCTCCTTTTATCACTAGGCCCAGATGCTTTTCATTAGATTTTGCTTCTCCTACAGCTTTGATCTCCTTTACAAAAGGCAGACTGCTCCACTGCACAAGAATGTGAAAAAAACTCCTGGAAAAGAGCCTCTAAAATATTGTACCTTCCTTCCCTACTTTTATTTTTATGTTTCCTATTCTTTCTGTACTTTGCCATAGGGCTCCTCATATAATATCTGGACAAAAAGCCAACATTTTCAAATTAATTTCTCACACTGTAAAGCCCTTTTTCCTCAACAGACAACCCCAGGGCACTAATAGCATCTTTTTATATATTCCTACTTGTCTTCCTTTCCATCCATTAAATGTCTAGATCAAGGGTTCTTGGACTCAGCATGCACAATCCTGTCGTGCTGTTTTCTTAATTTAAATGCTTGTCTTCACTCCACACAGTCTAATACTTCATCTGTTCATTGCAGATCTCCTTAATTCACTGAGTTGATGAAACATTTTAAAATATATATATATATTAATTATTCATGAGAGTCAGTTTTGTGTGTCCCCTGCCCCAATTCCAGTCCTGGAGAAATACAAACAGTCAGTCTGCTTGATTAGTGCAAGCACAAAGGCAGATTCCCCTCTTCTTCTTCCTGCATCACAATCACTGTGTTCCACTTTTCCCTGTGCCATTTCCAAATATTTGTTCACTTCTGCACCGGTGTTCCCATGGCCACTGTCCCTTCCCCACTGCCCAGAAACTGAGCCTGTGTTGACAGCCCAGGGAGCCACACTGCTGGGTCCTGGTGACACCACTGCTGGGTCCTGGTGACACTGTTGGGTCCTGGTGACACCATTGCTGGGTCCTGGTGACACTGTTGGGTCCTGGTGACATTGCTGGGTCCTGGTGACACTGCTGGGTCCTGGTGACACCATTGCTGGGTCCTGGTGACACCATTGCTGGGTCCTGGTGACACTGTTGGGTCCTGGTGACACCATTGCTGGGTCCTGGTGACACTGCCAGGTCCTGGTGACACTGCTGGGTCCTGAGCCATGGTCACACCCCTTGCTCTGCTTGCTGAGACCCTGGGGAGGGTGTAGGGTGTGGTGACATGAGGCCAGCTGATGGGGTGGCAGTGGAGCAAAACAACTTCTTGTGGCTGATGTGCCTCCTTCCTGAGCAGGAGTTACTCAGGAACTACCCAGAAGGGATGGAGGCTCCCAGAGACACAAACACTGCCCAAGGCTGAGAAATGCCCCAATGGAGGCTCCCAGGGACACAAACACTGCCCAAGGCTGAGAAATGCCCCAGTGGAGGCTCCCAGGGACACAAACACTGCCCAAGGCTGAGAAATGCCCAATGGAGGCTCCCAGGGACACAAACACTGCCCAAGGCTGAGAAATGCCTCAGTGGAGGCTCCCAGGGACACAAACACTGCCCAAGGCTGAGAAATGCCCAATGGAGGCTCCCAGGGACACAAACACTGCCCAAGGCTGAGAAATGCCTCAGTGGAGGCTCCCAGGGACACAAACACTGCCCAAGGCTGAGAAATGCCCAATGGAGGCTCCCAGGGACACAAACACTGCCCAAGGCTGAGAAACGCCCCGGACACAGCACGGGCAGGAAGGGATGCATTAGTCCCAGGATGGAACTGGGACAGGTCTGTGGACACCATTTCTCCTCCCACAGCCAGGTGTGGAGGGAGCAGTGACCTCCAAGAGCGGGGAAGTCGTTCCTGAGGTGCCCCCACTACTGCCAAAAACTGAGAACTGCCATCCCTTAAAATGCGCTGTCCTAAGGGGCATCCTGTTACCCAAACACACCTGGGCCTTGGCTTCAGAGACACTTTCAGCAGGTTAAAAATCACTGCCTCACTCACAGAATATGATGAGGAGATGGAAGAGCTGAGGAGGAGGGACAGACAGCACCAAAGGTGGTTCAGACTCAGCATCTTAAGTTGCAATATGTGGTTGAGTGTCCTATCCCCATCTGTCAGAGCTGGGGCAGTTCTCTGCTGTCCATGGGGCAGTTTTTTCTTTCTCTCTCCCCCAGCCACTCCTCCCTGCAGGAGATCTCTGCTGTCCATGGCCACTGAGTGTCCCTGCAGGGCTGATCCAATTCCAGCATCCCATGGGGAGATGCTGCATTGCCCAGGGCAGGAGCCAAGCATTCCTACCTGGATCCAATGTGAGCCTGGCACAGCCCAGCAGCCTTTGCCCAGTGCATTGCCAGAGGAGCAGCTTCTGCTGCCCTGCATGGCCAGAGGGAGCCCAGGCCCATCTGCAGCAGCCCTGGAGCTGCAGAGGAAAACTCCCCCCTTGTGCAGGATCCCTGCTCCAGCAGAGCCACAGCTGGCACTGCAGGAGGGCTGAGCCCCCATGGGATGGGGCTGTGCCACCCCCTGACACACAGGGACAGGGACTGCTCTCACTCTGGCAGTAGTTGGGGTTTTTTTGTACTATTGCATTTGTATTTTTAATTTTCCTAGTAAAGAACTGTTATTCCTATTCCCATATCTTTGCCTGAGAGCCCCTTAATTTCAAAATTATAATAATTTGGAGGGAAGGGGTTTACATTTTCCATTTCAGGGGAGGCTCCTGCCTTCCTTAGCAGACACCTGTCTGTCCAAACCAAGACACCCAACAACCCCCACAGCTTATCATCCAATTGCAGCACAGTTATAGTCAAGGAAATTTCAACAAAATCAGTGGAGCTAAATTCAACCTGGTCACGTTGCTGAAAGGTGCAACCTGAAGAATGTTTCTGAAGGTGGGTCTGGCTGGGCTGACCTCTTTTCTGACATAACTGAGTGCACCATCAGATCTTAAGGCTGAAACACAGCTCCAGCAGCAATCAAAGGGAGCTCTCCCTTCAATGAAAGCCAATTTCCCCCCTGAGCCTTCAGCTCAGGTGCTTTGTAAACGCTGAGACATCTGAGCAGCTGTGCAGCTGCTCCAGCTCTGCTCATCAAACAGATCATGAAAGAGGGGGCAGGTTTGTGCTCTTACCCTTTGTAGTTCAGAGGTCTGCAGTTGTAGGACCTGCTTTGGAACAGAACACAAACTGAGTTAGGAGCCACACAACCTCCCTCTGGGGAAGTGGCCTCATTTCCCCAGCTGAGGGAAAAGCAGAGAAGAGCAGCACTCCTGGAGATTTCCAAGGCTCTGCAGGAGACACCGTTCATGCCTTCAAGATTCCTCTCATCACAGAACTGACTCCTGCAGTCTTGGCAGGTACCTTTGAATTCAACTTCAGTAATTCAAAATGTTCTATCTTTCTCCATTAAGGACCATAAAAATCTTTACCTTAAGATAGAAAACTTTAAATCATTATATATCAGAGTTTTCATCTCAGTGCTTTCTCTTAATGAAAAGATTTATTTCCAGCAGAAACACAGTTTAAAAATATAGTCTTGCACTTCTAAAATATTTCTTCCTTTTTTTTTCTTCTTTTTTTCAGTATAAGATAATGATGTCAGTTTAAGAAGCTAGACAGAAAAGAATTTTCTTTGTGCTAAAATTTCTTTTATTGTTGCTTTAAATCCCCAGGTCAAGGTGTGTGACCCTGTTCACAGGGGTCCGAGGATGAGGGAAGAGATGAGGATCTGACTCCATGTTTCAGAAGGCTGATTTATTATTTTATGATATATATTATATTAAAACTATACTAAAAGAATAGAAGAAAGGATTTCATCAGAAGGCTGGCTAAGAATAGAAAAAGAAGGAATGATAACAAAAGCTTGTGGCTCAGACAGAGTCCGAGCCAACTGGGCTGTGATTGGCCATTAATTAGAAACAAGCACATGAGCCCAATCCCAGATGCACCTGTTGCATTCCACAGCAGCAGATAACCATTGGTTACATTTTGTTCCTGAGCCCTCTCAGCTTCTCAGGAGGAGAAATCCTAAGGAAAGGATTTTCCATAAAACATGTCTGTGACACAGGTGTCAAGCTGCCCTTTCCAGGCAGTCAGAGTCTCGAGCAGCCACTGTGCAGGGTTTGTAGGGATGTGCTCCCTCACCCTGCTGCCACAATGTTTCTGGGACAGACACTGGCCAGGGACACTGCACAGGACAGAACTTCCCATGAATGCTAAAATCAGCCTCTCCAGTGAGTTCCAGGCCCTGCTACTGAACACTGATGTCGTGTTTAAATAAGTCCTGTATTGAAGCAGTGAGGGGCTTTGGACTATTTCTAGACTTTGAAGTATTTTCATACTGCAGCTGCCCTGTGAACACCTAATTAATATTTCTCTTCTTCTGCCATCCTCTCTCCTTTCTCCTCACCCCTTCCTGCTGCTGTAATTCCTTCTCAGCTGCTGTCCCACCCAGCTCCCTCTGATTTGGAGCCACCCCCTGACAGAGGCGAGCCTTAAAAGCAGGGCTTGTCTTTATTTTCATCAAGAGAAATCACAGCTGCACGTTTCAGTACCCACAGAGGCTTTTAACAGTGATTTTTTATTAGAAGTGCTAAATTGGGAGTAATAAAAGCTCCCAATTTAATAGTTTAATAAAAAGAGGAAGCTAAAAGCCAGCATGGCTGTGGAGGAGCAGCAGTGAGACTGGAGGTGCCAAATATTTGGGTTTTTAAATGGCTCAGCTTTCTCCTGTGTTTTCTGGCTCTACAGAAAGGCTCTGCAGTGAGGGCACAGCCAGGTTCTGCTCAGGAGCTGGAGCTGTGTGCTTATAATTAATTAATTATTAATTAAACATGTGGCCTACCCTCAGATGCTCCACACAGGGGTGGCTTTTGCACAGCACTGGGAGGAGAAGTCCTGGCAAGGATTTTCTGGAGCATTCTGCAGGCAGATCTGGGGCCAGGCTCTTTGGAATAGCAAAGGATTTATCTACAGATCCATCTTTCTGTGTAGCACAAGTATTTCAAATCTGACTCTTATTTTTTTGGTAAGAAATTTGGAGTTGTTTTCCAGAAACGAGGCAGGCTTCCAAAGTTGGTTTTGAGCAGCAAGGGGTAACCATGAAGATTCAGAGAGAGTGCAGCTGGAAGCTTCTGCCCAGGTAGCCAAAAGTAATCCTGATGTCACCAATGTCACACAAAAACGCCACACTCCCACATCCCACTATTGCCAGATCTGCCCAGACTGCTCCCTGGCAGTGAATTGTGCTTTCATTATTCTGTAACACCAGAAATATTACAGGAGTTCAGTTTTTTTTTTCATTTCCAATGTCAGAATTCAAACTGGACTAGAACCAGTAATCCCAGCATAAAAACCAAAACAAACAAACAACCAAAAACCCAGAAAAAAAACAACACCCCAAAACCAAACCAAACCACAAAAAAACCAAAAAAACCAAAGAGCTGAAAAAACACCCTCCAACCCCTTCCTTTTTTTTTTAAATAAACCTTATGAGTCTGCTTTTTGGTCCATGCAAGCCCTAATATTGCAAGCATTAAACAACAATATAAATGCAATTTTTGAGATCTGGTTTTGTCAGAACTCACAGCTACACGTGATAACTTCAGAAAAATTACTAAAGACCCAAGGAAAACCTAATCTAAATGACAAAACAACTTTCTATATAAAATGAACGGACATCTCAGCTGCATTTGTCTAAATAAGAACAATTCTTCTCTTATTCTTGGGAATAAAGGAAGGATAGGCTTTAGCTGGCTTGTGCCAGCTGTCCCTGTCAGTATTAGAGAGTGCTCTCAATACACAATCTCTGCTTTAAAAAGATGCCTGAAATGTTACTTTTCATTATTTCCATAGGCTACCAGGCTTTCTAGACTTCAGACAGTTGCTGTTCCCCATACTGTAAACTATAGCTGGAGTTTTTAACCTTCTGAAGGTCCAGGTGAAGCAGTCCTAAAATGTTCTGCAAGGAATTTTACAGATTTATTAGCTGACTGTGTTAGAAAGTGCTGATTGCTGTGGGAGTACACCGAAGTTAACAGGCAGGAATTATTCCAAGCTCTCTGTGAAGCACCATCAGCACATCAAAACAACAATCCCTGCTGGATGCCACCAGAAACTTAGAGAAACTGTCAGGGAGAAGGGGATTTTGAGGAAGACTAAACCAAGTGCAGCAGCCTTGCACAGTCCCGAGGGTCGGGGAGATCTGAGAGCAGAGGAATGAAAGGATGCAGAGGCTCAGCTCTGCTGCTGCCAGAGTTAGCAAATTCCCCTTCAGGGAGCGAGCAGCTCGGCTGTGCTTACTGCTCCCAGGCACATTTGCTGCTGGAATTGTCAGAATCCTGCATGGCTCTGCTCCCAGCACTACCCAAAGATGTGTGTGTGTGTGTGTGTGTGTGTGTGTGTGTTACATATATATATATACATATATATATATATCTGTATATTTCTGTCACTTGATTCTTCCACACAAGAACATTCCCATCCAAGCCCACTGTGAAAGCATTTGTTTCACCCATTTTAGTGTTTGTCACTTGAGAAGTTTCTCTTCCCTGCTCTTGCCATGTCAGTCCCTGACGTTGGCAATTCCCTCTTGGGTGGCATCTCCTTCCAAACCTGCCTTGGCAATTCCTGGGAAAACAAAGCAGGAGCAACTGCTGCAATGAAGGAGGGACCCCACACCAGTGGAAATTTGGGGCTTACAGTTATTGAAAGACAAAAAAAGAATCAGTAACGCTTCTTGTACTTGTTCCACCGAGTTCCTTTCAAGTCTGTGTAAAAGGGCCTTGCCCTGAGTTTTGCAAAGCCTGATTTCTGAAAAGACTACAGTTGTTATTACAGTTATTTTACACAAATTCCCTAGCACATATATTTGATGAGTCTCAAGAAATTCTGGCATCTCTCTTTTGGTGAGTCTTGGTGTTCTTTGCTTGCTTCTGGGAAATCCTTGCATAAATACTTTGGATCAGAGGATGAAGCTTTTTGATAGCACAAAGGATAGAAGTTCTGTTTCAGTAGTAGATTCATAAAAAATGTTTAGGGATTATATAAAGAAATATTACTTTGTTGAAACAGATTCTTACTAAATTTTCATGAAAATTTTATCAGAAAACGCTTCTGAGGTTCAGGATTAAATTCAAACCTGCAGAATTAGAAGCTGTGCTGTGATCCTCGAATGACCAACTTCACCTTGGATTTACAGACAATGAGAAATCTCCCAAGGAAATCCAGAATCTCTGGGTGAAGACACTGCCTGTGGCCCAGGCTCTGAGGTTCTGGCCCTTGCTCTTCCTCAGACAGACAGGGGGAACCTTCCAGATTGCAGGAGCTCTCTGCCTAAAACAGCAATGGCAGCATCATCTTCAGTGTTTTGGAGCTTTTCCCTTGCACCACATAATAGAAAACACTTTCGAGTTTCAAAATAGTTTCAAACAGAAGTGAAGAATTTTTTAAATCTCTAAAATATTTTCCTTTTTTTTAGGACTTTTTAGTGATTTCTAGAGCTGGTCAGTTGAAATTCTTCCATCACTCTTGTCCCTAGACACACACACTCCATACCCAGGTTCTTTTCCTCAATTCTCCTCATTCTCATGATGATTTTCCAGCTCTCAGTTTCTCATGCAGCCTGGCCTGACCCAAAAGGGTGTTGTTTCCTATTCTATCACACTTTACAAAGTTTTCTCCACAGCCTACAGTAAAGGACAACTGCTGGATTTCAATCTGTAAAATTTTGCAGTTCTGGCAAGACCATTTAATTGATTTGTGGTCATGGAGGAGATGCCAGGTGGATCTGTCTGGAGGAGAAAAAATTTCCTGGTGCTGCAAAAATGTAAAAGATGGAAACACCAGGGACTGGTAATTCCACATCAATAAACCCCAAGGTCATCTAGAAGCGACAGCAGATAATTAAAGAGCATAATTTTACCACTGGCAACCTGATCTCACTTAAGCATTCCATCTTAAAGCTGTTGAAATTAAAAGGAGAATGGAAAATCTGCTTTTTAAAATCACACTTTCGAGGAATTTTTAAGGTCCAGTCAGAAGCTCTCCAAAAGGCCTCATTTTCCACCTCTGATCTCCTCTGCTATTTACAGCTTGGGCCTTTTATTTATACACAGCTACAACTCTCCCCACTGCTTCCCCCAGAGGAGTGCCTAGTATTTAAAACATGCATTAAAGGGCTGCTGCTACGATGCTAAATCTATTTCTGTCCTTGTAAATACTGCTTTGCTCAGGGGAGCTGAAGCGGTTTGGAATCCAACTTTATTTGGCATTCCTATTTTGGAGCAAGAATTGCCAAATGCCAGGCATAGCATGTGAGCAGAGCAGGAGCTCCCTCCCATTGCTGCCCCAGAATGGCAATCCTGGGGAGGATTCTCTCTGGAATTGTCCTTCAGGGACAATCCCTGCTGTCACCTCTGCCTCACAAAGATCAACAAGTGAGCGAGTGAAGGCAGCACCCAGTGCCCCTGGAGGGAGAGACAGAGAGAGAGAGAACCCTCACTCCTCCCAGAACACCTTGTGAAAAACAACAATCACTTGGTTTTAAAATTTTAAAAGTTTAATAGTAACAAAATGGTTATAAAAATAGTAATACAATTAGAGTAATAATAATTTGGACAATTGGGATTTAGGACAATATGAGACAACAGAAACGAAGAGTTACAGATGTCTGGGTACCTTTTCTGGGCAGCACAAGCCTGAAAAAGGACCCACGTTAACAGAGGATTAACCCTTAAAAACAACAGCCTGTTGCATATTCATACACCTCATCCATGATGCATAAATTCCATTCCAACACAGGATTCTGGCTGGGCAGTGTCAACTTCTTCCTCTGCATCCTAACAGCGCCTTCAAGGTGGGAAAAAGTTCATTTCTTCTGGTAAGAGGGCAATAAATTCTCTTTCTCTGAAAGATTCAGGTGTCCTGTGGCTGCTGTCTGGTGCGACTCCTTTCTTTAAAGAAAGTATCTCACATAGCATAGTTTCTATTTTAACATTATGTTATAACCTAAAACTATATTTAACACACTACTTAAGAGAATTAATCCAGCATTGCTTTCTAACACAACACATATAATATTCATTTTAATATTTGCCAAAAGCCAATCATAAAATACATGCATTTTTCACCACCTCAAATGCCTCGCACAGAAAGGAAGCTCCAGAGCAGCAGCTCAGTAATAAAGGTGAACATATTTTATGGAAATGATCCATCCTTCCATTGTGCCAAGAGCAAGAAAACTGATGTTTCTGATTGTTCTTTTCCTTTTGTTCCTTGGGGCACCTGCAAAGAACAGGTGAGCTCTGAGTGAGCCCTGAGTGAGCTCCCCAAGCCTCTTGGCTTCTTTCACAAGAAAGCTCAGCTCTTCCTCCAGGCTGCTCCCCGTGGGAGATTTTCAGCCTCAAAGCCTCTACTGGCTCACTCTTCCCCTCAGAGTCTTCCAAACTGGTTTTCCATCTGCTCCTACGTATTTTTCTGAACATTCCCATTCGTACTAAATATTGCCAGACACAAGGCAGTATTTTAAATGAAACAAGCATGTGGAAATGCATGCACGTATATTTTTTTAGCAGACTGCTTCTGTTTTCCCATGTAAATAACCAAGCAAAACGAAACTCAAGAAGAAAATTTAAATGGCTGTTGATTGATTAAGTAGAAACGGAATGTGATAACACAAAAAGCTCTTAGTGCTCTGGGAATGATCTTGAGAAATTGAAGAAAAGGTCTGAAATACACAGGTGCAAGTCAGTATGGATAAATGCAAAGCACTGCAGTGAGGACAAATCCCCTCCAAAACCAAAAAAGAAACCCCAACAACAACAAAGACACAAGAAAAATCCCCAAAAAACACAATGGAGGAAAAATGCAAGAAGCACCAGTTTTCCAGATAAGGATACCAGAGTTTGGTAGATCACAAATTGAAAGCAGCATTACCAGGTCACTGCTCCATACCAAACAAACACAAAGTGTCATCAGGATCCAGAAGTCATTGCTGTGTCCAGCCTGGCAGTGGCTCTGTTGGGATGGATCACCTGAGCCCTGCACTGAAGGTTCACATCCACCACAGACTGCCTGCAGGAGAACAAGAACAACCACCCAAGAGCCAGGCTGATGTCACAGAATCATAATTCTACTGAAATTCCCGAGGAAAGGACTGAAATGGGACTGTGTGCTCTTTCAAAACTCCCATTTCTGTGCTCCTGAGTCTAAATCTGTACATACACAACACAGAGGGGAAGAGAAGGAGTTAATAAATTGTTTATCCTCTGTGGGCAAAAGAAAAAGCGATGGGCTCAGCATTCAGCAGCAAAGATTTGGGCAAGGCACTAAGAAAACTCGTGTGGTGAGGACAGTGGAGAGCTGTGATGCATTGCTTTAGCACTGAAGGCTTTTGGAGCACACATTACAGGAACATTTATCAGGAAAAGCTTGGTAGAAAGTTATCTTGCCTTGTGAAAAAGTATAAACTAGGTGGTGTCTTGGGGTTTTTTCAAGACAAACCTTCCCCATAATTTAATATGATGTTTTCCAAAGCTGTCTTTTTTTGTCTGCAAATTTCCCCATTTACTCTGCTCTGAGTGAGGCAGATTCATTTGTATTTTCTCCTTCACTTAAATCTTCTCTCAAAGCCCTGTGCCATGGTCACCCATCTTTATGGCTGACTAGAAAGCTGTCTGGACACTGTAAATATTTGCCCTTCTCCAAGACAGAGCCCAGCACCTTCCCAGGAGTCCCAGCCCTTGCAGCACAAGGGGAGGAAGCTGTGACTGGAAATCCAATCAGATGGAAAGCTTCCACTGAGACTGAATGCTGCACTTATTTCCTTGGAGTGTTAGCACAGCCATAACTCACAGCTGTGTTCATAGAGCTGTGCAAAGCTCCTCAACTGCTTGCAGGGTTTCATTACAGAGCTGCAACCACACTAAATTAATCAAATCTTTCAGCAGCCCAGAATGGTTTAATATTAAGATTCTCTAATTAAATCTGGGGGGGGGGGGGGATGGATAAAGGGACAAATTATTTTAGGTAGGAATTAACCAAAATGTGGCCTGATGCATAACCACTTAAACCACCAGAACCTCTGTGTTTTACTAGCAAAATGTATTAGAAATAGGCTTGAACTAGGAACTGGAACACAAATGTCCAATTTGAGAGGAGCTGGCATATAAAACTGAACCTGGATTTTCATTTTACAGTTGAAGCCTCTCTGTATTATATCAACCTATGGGCAAAACATATGAGCCTTTCCAATTTCCCTACTTACAGCCCAAATAAGCAAACAAACAAATAATCAATACATCTAAAATCACAATTTTCTAGCTACGCTATTCCTTCCACATTATTTGTTTTCCTCCAAATTTCCTGGGCAACTTCCACTGGGACAACTTTCAGGCTTTTCATTTTGATTGGTATTTTCCCCAGACCCTCTCTAACAAGCCAGGCACCCAAAATGCCAACTTGGCCATTCATTTATTGTGAGACCTGGAGGAACCTCAGCTCTCTGCTCACCTTCCTGATGTAGCCAGTGAAAGAGCTGGCTCTGAATACAGATTCTCCTGAGACTTCCAGCTTTCACTGCCACACAAATAGCCCACAACAGCCCAAATCCACCAATCATGCACTCCTACAGGAGCAAGCTGGAGTCATAAATCCTCTCCACTTCTGCTCAGAAAGTTTGTTTGACTGGACTCTGTCTCATACATCACATGCTGTCTGCTGGATTCAAGGGCACTTTCCAAGTGGACATTTTTAAGTAGGCCAAGGAACTCTTGGATAACATGATAAAGCTGAATTAATCAACTGCACAGTAACATTCAGAGAGCATGAGATTTTGGGGTGTTCTAAACATTAATATAAGGAAGCATATTTGAAACAAATAAAGGTATAAATGATATCCCAACTTCCAACCCTCGGTTTTGTTCTAATCTAGAGCTAGAATTAGCATGGTAACAGTACCTGAATTTTAGAATTAATAGACAGAGGGAAAATGATGGATCCCCTGTTATAAAGTGCATTTGATCTAACTTCTGCTATGAGGAGGTGGGGATATGCAGAATTTGCACTGGGGTTGTGGTGCTGGGACACAAGGGGATACAGATGCACAAGGTCCTTCAGAATAACCCAGCAGTGCCAGGAATCAGACTGGACACATTACTGGATTGTAGGATTTGTGCTTTACAGGCTGCACTGAGACACCAGGCACTCAGTTGTGCCCTGTCCTTGAGCCCCACTGAAGCATTTTCAGACACCTGAACTTCTCTACCCAGGAAGGTCTCTCACAATAATCCAAGTGAGCTCCTAAACTTTGCCCAAATTCAATTCTCAGTGCAAAGAGCACCTTGGCCAACCTGTGAAAGGAGGATGGGGCTTCCCCACATCCAAATGCCTGGCAGGGATTCCCTGAGAATCGGAACCAAACATCCCTGGAGCCTTGGACAAGCCTTGCTGTGCAGGGGAAGGCAGGGACTTCCTTCCCTGGCAGGACACATGGGCTGTACTTGTATGGTTCTTTACCTCTGCCAGCTTTTGGGGGTAGATCTGGCATTTTAGAAACAAAAATAAAACCTATTCATCTTCTACATGAGTTTTTCAATGGTCTTTTGAAAACAAATTTCACTGAGACTTATTTCAATTTAATTTCATTATTTGTATTAAAAAGTCCAAAGCTGCATAAGTTCCCAGTACCACAACAGTATTTCATTATATTCATAACTGTATTTTCCAATAACTGATTGTGATTGGCCATTTTGGTTTTTTTCCTAAAAAACCAATTAGTTAATTTAACAAACAAACACAATGTTTACATAATTTTCAGATTCTAGACAGAAAAAGCATTCAGAGTGAGCAGAGGGAAATTCAAATCATGAAAAGGGTTCACAACCCACAGAACTAACATAAGTTCTGGGAGATTGGATTAACTGATTCTCTCTTAAATACAGACATCAAATTTACCTCTTGGCATTTCTGCTGCAAACATCTAATTGTACTCTCATAAAATAACTAATCAGATTTAAAAGGGTTTGGCACAAATTCTAATGATACAGTGCAAATCAAGTACTTTATTTATTTTATATATTCATAATAAATTACAACAGTTTAAGTAACAGCTTTACCCCAGACTCTCAACTCTATATTAGTCATCATTAAAAATCAGAATATCACACATTAACCATTCCCTTAGAGAAAAAGAAACCAATCAGGAACTGGGACAACACAGACCTTGATAATAAATGATGCACATTCCTCATTCTGTCATCATTATACTTTTTCATTCTGTTGTCATTTTCCATTGAAACTGAGTGATGAAAATACACTGAAATGATAGTTAGATGTAATTGGTGCAATTGAGCTGTATCAGAGCTCTAACTCTGAACTACTTTTAGAAATGGCTGGGTTTGTGCAAACCATTGTCGATCTCAGGAGTCCAACTGTCTGGGACTGGTGAGGAACCTCCTGTCCCAAGTTAGGAGAGACATTCAGACCCATTCCAATGACATTCAGACCCATTCCAATGACATTCAGACCCATTCCAATGACATTCAGACCCATTTCAATGATGTTAACACCCATCAAATTATTGGTACCCACACTAGCACACATCTTCCCTCTCACAGCCAAAGGGTCGCACTCATCTTTCCACTTTCAGGTGCAAAAGCCTCCCTTGCTCTGTGGTAAAAGTGCCCAGAGAATCCCTTGGCAATCAAGGAAAGGAAAGGCACGGAAGATGCCTTAAAATTCTGTGACAACCATTCTTTCTCTGCTCTCCAGGCCACATTTTTAAGCCCCCACTTAAACAAAACCACCTCCACTTACTCCTTTCAGGGTAAAAAGAACTCTTGCCACATGACTGACCTATCACATCTCAAACCCCAGAATTAAATGGCCATAATCATCCCTCAATCCAATATAAAAAAGTCCTAATAACAGCACAAAATCAGGTGGGTAGTTATAAATAATGAGGAATTGTAACTTTTTTATCTCCCAAGCTTTCATGAGTAAAGATAGAAGCCAAACTCACAGTCAGTGCCAATGAAAAGCAAAGAGACAGCAAATTTTACTGTCTATCAGCTTTTCTTAATGCATTCTCTCTACTTTAATGATGACACAGATAAATCCCAAGTGCTCCTCTTTGCAGGCAGTGTGTTTGTGCAAGGTGTAAGGAACTGAATAAATTAAAGCTCCTACCTCAAAGCACACTCTGAGCTCGGTTTGATGCTTTAGCCTAGAACGGCAAACCCAATAAATGGGAAAAATCAGGCACCAGAAAGGCATTTCCCACAAAGGGGAGGAAAAACCAGTCACTGCATCCATATTTTAAGGGCCTGTTATATAATCTGCATCAAAAACCTCTATAAAAGCTCAGCTGGTCAAACATGCTTGTGTTTATTGTACTTTTCATCCAAAGAATAAGTCGTTGAAGAAGAGGTTTTGCTGCAGTCAGTTTAAGTGTACCCTATTCAACAGTGCAGTCAACTGGAAATTCTTCACCAAAAAGTAGTAATATCAATTTTTCCCTAACTGGAGTTAGAAAAAAAAAAGAGTTTCTATTAAAATAATCTATTTTATTTTTGGTTTCTGTAAAATTAGATATAATTTAAGCGCTCATTCCAATCAAGCACAGATGAATTTCCTTAATTGTCAATTTTCTTTCTTGAAACTCCATCCTATCCAACTCCAAATTAAGTTGCTCCTGCAGGTTCCCATGCTGTAATTGCTGAGTTGCTCAGGCTGATTTACCTATTCTCAGAATACTAATAGAGAGTAAGGAAGTGCTGTGAGGCTCATCCTGTGATTAATCACTGCAGGTGGCTTCAGTGGCCTTAATCTCGCATTGTAGAGGTCATTAACAGCCACTAATTGCTCTAAGCAGCCTCACCCAGGATCCCATCCGTGCCCAGGAGCAGCACATAAACTCCAGCCTTGGCTTTCAGCCTCAGTTTAAAGCCATTTATAGATTCTTGTTTCTTCTCCTGTTCTTTTGGTATCTTAATCTGACATTGACTTGTTGGTTTGCTTTGTTTGCTGCTGTCCCTGCTTGGCTCCAGCCCTTGTCCTGCAGGTATCTCTGGCTCTGCTTGGCTCCCTGCTGGGCTTCCCTTTGGGAATAACTGTGTTCCTACTGTTCTACACTGCTGGATTTCCCTTTGGGAATAACTGTGTTCCTACTGTTCTACATTATTTGATTTCCCTTTGGGAATAACTGTGTTCCTACTGTTCTACACTGTTTGATTTCCCTATGGGAATAACTGTGTTCCTACTGTTCTACACTGATTTCCCTATGGGAATAACTGTGTTCCTACTGTTTTACACTGATTGATTTCCCTTTGGGAATAACTGTGTTCCTACTGTTCTACATTATTTGATATCCCTTTGGGAATAACTGTGTTCCTACTGTTCTACACTGTTTGATTTCCCTATGGGAATAACTGTGTTCCTACTGTTCTACACTGATTTCCCTATGGGAATAACTGTGTTCCTACTGTTTTACACTGATTGATTTCCCTTTGGGAATAACTGTGTTCCTACTGTTCTACACTATTTGATTTCCCTATGGGAATAACTGTGTTCCTATCTTTCTACACTGTTTGATTTCCCTATGGGAATAACTGTGTTCCTATCTTTCTACACTGCTGGATTTCCCTTTGGGAATAACTGTTCTTACTCCTCTCCTACAATGCTGGCTCCACACAGACATCCAGGTACTCCTGCACACCCAGATCTATTATGTCCTTTTCTGCTTCCTGACTCACTCCAGTTTCATTGCAGAAGATCCTCAGCCTTCAAGCAGGCTCAGAAGTTGTCAGAACTCAGTGCATCCCTCTGGGTGTCCAGAGTTGCCAAGGACCCCATTGGGGGGCTCAGAGACCCTGGCACACAGCCCAGAACACCTGGGGATTTGATTTTGACCCCTGGAGCAAGTTGCCAGCTTTGTATGAGGACGTGAAAGTCACAGAGGTTTGAATGGTGTAATAACAAAATGATCACAGGGTGAAAATGTAGATTTTAGGATTTTTGGTATGGGGGTTGTGGGGGCAAGATGGAGGAATCAGGGCGTGCCCAGCCTTTCTTCTTCTTCTTCTTGTTCTCCATTTTCTGCAGTGATGTTGGCACTTTGGGATTGGTTTAGAGTAGAAGTGCACTGTCTAACATGGGTGATGGGTATTGGGAATTCACTGTAAATATGTTCTATGTAGTTTGTAGTATAAAAGGACAACACTGCCCCAGGGGCGGTCACAGTGCCTGTGGCTGCCCTGCTGAGCAGATCTCGGCTGGGTAGAAAGAAAATTTTATAGATAAGAATTAATAAACAACCTCAAGACCGAAAAGTGAAGAGTCCAGACCCATTCTTCGGTTGTGAGGGCCGAAGCAGAGACACCCTGCACATCTCAGGGCTACAATTAACAACAGCAACTTGAGAAGAGGTCAGCCCTGAGTTCCTAAATACCTCCCCCTGAACTGCACTGCCTCTGTATTCCCACCCCACAACATTCTGGGCATCCAGCTTCCCCAGGAGTGCAGTGCAGGCTGTGTGCTCACCTCGGGGCTGTGGGCACTGGGCTATGGCAAATCCTAACTGCTTCTGCACTCCCTAAATTACCATCCAGCCGTGCTTACCCTGCGAGTGACAGTGGGGAAGAATTGAGTCCTCTCCCTTGAGTGGCAGCTTGTACTGCTCGCTGAGCTGTGCTTCTGCTTCACTTCCTTGGCAGAGAGTAAGTTTTGCCTTTCATTTAACCACTCAATCTGAAAATAAAGGGCTAAAATCAGGATAAGGGAATCACGATTCTACTTTGGGAGATCACAGGGTTTTCAGTATTGAAATTCCAGTGGCTGATTTTTCTGTGCACTGTGGAAGAGCAGGAGGCTCTGGGGACTGGTAATGGGGTCTTTTAGCACTGGGTCACTGCTGTGAATCCAGCTCAGGTCAATGAGAATGGCAGCTCAGCTGCCTGGGTTAATTCTGCTGATTGCCTCAGTCCAGCTCTGTAGAGCATCAATAGTTACAAATACCCCATCACCACAACTGCCATTATTCAAATAAGCTCATCAATAAATCAAGTACCAAACAAAAGGTGCAACAAACCTTACTCTCACTAATAGGCTGGTTTTAAGGCAAGATCTAAGCCTGTGAGTAGAGTTCCTGTAGTCAGAAAAAATACAGATTTGCCCTTCTCCCAGTGTATCTACAGCAGATAAGCGTCCTCAATTCCATCACTTTGGTGTGGATATATTTTTGATTAAATCAAAGTTTTATCTTATATAAACAAATGGGAATTTATTGTCTAAAGTTATCTTTGAATAGGGAAGGATTTTTCTGTTACCTCTGCATTTAATAAAGGCTGTACTGTTAAATATATTAGATCTCTCAAAATTTCTTTGGTCTCAGTGAAACTGTAGGGAAAGAAGTGCACAGCCAGAGAATATAAACTGTGCTATTTAAGAACACCATAAGCAGGAAAAAATTAATAGGTAGACATAACCTCTGTGTACTCAAGAGCCAGTTTCAGACTGTCTAGCACTACCAACATTTAACCTCCCCCATCATAATCACAGCTCTTCCACAGCATCACGACAGCACAAACTAAACTCCATGAGTGCTTTAGCTACATGTTTTTTCTGAATTGTTTGGCTGTCTTCTGAAAAGACCCTGAGCTCTGAATATATAGATGGATAATGACATAATTGGCTCTCTCAATTAAAAGATAACTATTGTGTGAATATTAAGAGAAGCTTTAGTGATGTACAGTTATGTTATTGTAGTTTAGATGTCCTCTGTTCTCCCCACAGTTCCCTTTCCCCCTGTATTGTTGCCATCAGACAGCCTGGGCTGTCTGGGACAGGTACAAAGAAGCTGCACAGGTGTCCCTGGCATGGGGCAGGTGGGAATGGAAAAGCTTGGGGGTGCTCAGGGGGTGGGCATGGCAACACCTGAGCTCCAATGCAGTTACAAGAAAGCAGTTTGCATTGATAAATGGCAAAGAAGAGCTGAGTGACAGCCTTTGGGAGGGGCCAGGGCTGGCTGATGCAACCCCCAGGGGTATAAAACACTGAGCATCCATCTTGAAGGGAACTGGCCACGTGGTGTGCATGAGGGGCAGTTCCCAGCACTGCAGCTTTTTCTTTATCTAGTCCTTTGTTATATTTTTGTTAAGGTTTAATAACCCTTTTTAAATTTTCAAAGTGAGCAGTTGTTTCTCACACGTGTATCCTGTTTGGGCTACACAGAAAAACCTTGGTCATGTTTGGTTTTCAGCTACAGCAGGGGCTCCCTTTGCCTCGGCAAACAAGGTGAGTGGCAGAGCAGAGAGTGCCAGCACTGCCCTCCTGCCATGCCCAGCCACGGGCGAGCCCTGGCACATGGGGCAGGTGTTATGAGTAGAACAGTTCCCATTTTTTTAAAAGGTTGCAGAGTTCACAGGTTGGGCCAGTTGCTGCCAGGGTGCAGTTCTAACTGTTTGTTACTGTAATCACCTGTTTTCGTTAACTCCCTGTCCTTGATGGTTAAGAATTCCCCCTTTTGTCAGTGACACCCTGCTGCTTCCTGGAGGATGGCACCCAGACGGTGAAGAGGAAGGGACATGGAGTTGGCTGCAAATGACATCGGATCCAGCATGAAACGGGAGGGACCCCTCACCAAACCCAGCCAAAAAACCCCTAAAATAACGAGCCAACACAAAATTGATGAATCAAAGCAATGTCTAGATGTGAGGAACAGAATCAAGCATCTGCCAAGACCCTTTTTACCCCTCACCCTAACTTAAGATGTTGGCTAGACAGAGGAGCTCAAATGTTGAACTAAAAAGCAAGGGATTCTATGATGCTCTCATGAGGAAGGAACCCTCAGCTCTGCCCCCAGGCCAGCGGACAAAGCTGCGCTTCCTCCTCATCCTCCAAGTCACTCCTGGGAGCAGCAGCAGTGAGTATGGATCTGTTGGTTCTCCCCACCTGAGCTGATCACTTTTAATAAAGGCATTAAAAAGGAGAAAGGTCTCCTGCCCGTGTTTATTTCAGCAGGGAGCAGGGCTGGGTGTCTCAGAGCTGCAGGGAAGGCCAAGGTGCAGTGCCAGAGTGAGCAGGATGCATTACCCCAAGGCCAAGTCCCCAGGCAGCAGCTGAGCCCGGGCAAGGCAGCATGTGAAAAATGCCAATCACTTGTTTTTAAAATTTTAAAAGTTTAATGAAAATAAAATGGTTATAAAAATAGCAATATAATTAGAGTAATAATATTTTGGACAATTTGGATTAGGACAATATGAGACAATAAAAACAAAGAGTTACAGATGTCTGGGTACCTTATTCTGGGCAAAATAAGCCTGAAAAAGGACCTACCTTAACAGAGGATTAACCCTTAAAAACAATAACCTGTTGCATATTTATACACCTCATACATGATGCATAAATTCCATTCCAACACAGGATTCTGTCTGGGCAGTGTCAACTTCTTCCTCTTAATCCTAACAGCATTGTCATGGCTGAGCAAGGTGGGAAGAAGTTTGTTTCTTCTGATAAGGGAGCAATAAATTCTCTTTCTCTGAAAGATTCAGGTGTCCTGTGGCTGCTGTCTCACTGCCAGTCCTTTCTTTAAAAAAAGTATCCTACATAGCATAGTTTCTATTTTAACATTAAGTTATAACCTAAAACTATATTTAACACACTCCTTAAGAGAATTAATACAACGTAACTTTCTAACACACCTCATAAAATATTCATTGTAATATTTGCCAAAAGCCAATCATAAAATACATGCATTTTTCACAAGCACGGGCTGCCCCCAGGGGATGGGGAGCTCTGCACTGCTGCAGGAGTGATCCCTCTGGCCTAATTAAAGGGTTGCACTGCCAGGCTTGTGGGGAAAGGCTCTTTGTGCTCTCCCAGCTGCAGGAGCAGAGCCAGCTGAGGCCTGCTGGAGGGGAGCAGTGAGGAAGAGTCTCCCAGGGAGCTGGGATGTGTCTGATGGTTTTAAAAATGCAGGAGCAGCAGGTGAAGATAGAATCTGAGGAAGCAGCATCCCCAGTTTTGTGAAAAGCAGTGACCCACTTTCTGCTTCAGATAAAGGCATCACCTGCGGGTCCAGGGCCTCCTCAGAGCACAAGGCCAATGAAGAACCAAAAAGAAAGATTTCCTGCAGGATAAAAGGCACTGAAACAGAACAGGAAGCAAAGTGCAAATGAAGCTATGGCCACTAAAATAATGAGTAGCTGAGAAGAGCGCAAAATGAGTAAATGATAGGCTAATTATGACTGAAAATGAAGAACTGCCAGCATCAAGCTCTCAGATACTGTAAGTCAGTCCACTGATTGTGGAGCCTTTTCATCTGCTGTCTTCTTTTGCTGAGTTCTTGGGATAATTTTGTACTTTTGCTCTAACTCATAGCAAAACCCGCTTTGCCCTCATGAGGCTGCCACTCTGCCATGATGTCCTGTGTCCCCAAAGGGGGTGCTCAGGGGGGAGGTTTAGCCTGGCACAGTGGTGCACAGCATTTCTCCTCCCTGCCTCCCCAAAGGTGATGAGTGCTAGGGAGTCCACAGATTTTTCTTTATACAGATAGGGAGGCTTTTGTGTTTGCTTTTTAATATGACCCAATATAGTCAGAGGATTGATATATTTAGATCATGCAGATTTTCAAGTGACAGCCCCACCTGTTTAGTGGTTACAGTATTCAAATACTTCTGTCATTGAATTCAGGCAAGAAAAAATATTCCTTTTCTTTCACATTAATGTCTTCTTTTTATCAGTTAACTCTGTCAATTGTATTTTTTAGAAAATGTTTTCCAAAATACCAAGAATAGCACAATCCCTTTAGACTGAAATGAACTACATCTGCCTGTAAAGTGTTGTGGAAGGTGGACTCTTTCCTGCTGTGTATGCACACAATAAATAAGTTTAAAATGTTCCATTTGAGAGATTTGAACTGGAAGAATGACAATTTGTTGGACACTGCAACAGAGAGAGTTATTTAACCAATTCTAGTGAATCACATTCAGCTTAAAGATACTGACTTTAAAACTTGAAGCACAGAGCTCTAATAAACTGATTTAATCCATCAGTATCACAGTGCATTTATGTGAATAATGCAAAATCACACAGCACACTGACCAAGATCTTTGTGTCTTTCAGGATTTGTATTACCTCACATTCTTTTACTCATTGTGATGTAGCTCTGAGAAACAGATATATGTTAAAACAGATGATCATAGCCCTGGCTCAATCTATCATTTACATGTGAACTGTGGTTTTATGTGAATTTGAAATGAACATGTTAAAATGATGTTACATTTGGTAGTACCATTTCTTGTGCCAATATCAGCCTGAAACACCAGTTCCTTCAAGAGTTTCATCAGCTGTCAAAAATGTGAAGGTGAACCCCTCAGTACATCTGCAGATTGGACACATTTAATGACATTTCTTTTAAACTGTATTCTCCAGTAAAGCTCTAAATCTGATCACATACCTAAATCTGCAGTGTAATCTGGATAATAGACACATGCAATGTGTCTATTAACCTAGACATCAGATTAGAGTTCAGTTAAAAGAAATCTGCTGCATGAACCTCAGGTGATGAATACCTACTATTGTTCTTCAAAGAAAAAGCCTCAGGATGAGAAATTTGCATATGTATATGATGTTTTACCTTGTGATTGCTGTATGCACACAACTGCACGAGGCACATCTGTGTTATTTTTAAGGTCTTTTCCTGTGTATTTGATTGCCCAGTTTATCATAGTTTTCTTTTAACATTTCTTTCTATTTTAATGAGTAAAGTAATTAATTTTAAAATCCCCCTTTTTTTTCCTTTCCTCAGCAAAGATGCAAGTTCTCAAAGCTGTAAGGAGAATACATCAGTGGAAAAGACAGGGATTGAGCTGATTTGAACCAGACTCCCAGCTGTGTGTCTGTATTGCTGCCCGAGTAATTTCTCTGCATCTCTTCCTTTCTGGTCTCTCTTCTCTTTGGACACACTTATCCAAGGCTTCTGCTCTGGGGAGAACTGGGGACCACAGCACCCACAGCATCTTACAAAATGCTCAGACACAAAACACAAATACAAAGCCAGTGCATCACTATGGGTGTTTTCAATGTTTTTTGGCAGTATCATCCACAAAGTCAAAGGAAAGACTCCCTCTGGTCCACTAGGTTTTGATCCAGATGAAATTCAGAACTGAAATTTTGCTACACCTTTTTATTATTCTACACCTCAGCAGTGATCAGAGTCAAGAGCTTTCTTTCCATTCTTTCTGGAGTTAAAACTCTCCAATTTATAATAAACCTCCCCTTGATCACACTAGTCCCAGGCTTGTTTAGTGGCTTTCATTTGTTTTCCTGGGTACCTCGGTGATGCAGAACTCATGTTCTCTGCTGCTCACACCCTCCTGCAATGAGGAGAGCTCTGCTGCTGTCAGCAGCACTGGAGACACAGCCAAGCTTCCCTTGGCAGTTCTGGTTGATCAGTGCTGAAAGGAGGGAACTGCACAGAACAAACCTGCCTGAAATGGGAAGGTGAGAGCAAGGTCAGCAGCCAGTGACTGAGCAGGGAATGCAGCCTGATGGAGCTGCTCTTCTCTTTACCACTGCTGAACCCGGGCATGCAAATTCTACAGCTAAGTACAATTATTTAAAAGGCTCCAGAAAAGACCATCTGGCTTCTTGTGGCATTTATGCTCTTTAATTACTAGCAAAAAAAAGCCCCAAAACTATCTACAGACATCTACATCTATGGTGATGTAATATTTCATTCCTATTATTTATAATGGCAATAGCTGCTTCCAGATCAGACAATCCCTATCATTTAATGACCTCAGGCAATGCCAAGAGCATTGAGTCCCCCAGCCAGGTGCCAGCTGTGAGGAAATACCTGTTCCTGCAAGTCATTGTCCTTAAATTCAAACCACTGTAGAAAGAGGAGAGGATGTTGCTGGATTTGCTTACAGAACTCCAGCTTGGAGTTTGTGACTTACTCATCTTTGTAATTAGAATGTGAGAACCTATATGGGTGTCACAGACATCTTTTATGAAAAATCCTTTCCTTAGGATTTTTCCTCCTGAGAAGCTGAGAGGCCTCAGGAACAAAATGTACCCAATGGTTATCTGCTGCTGTGGAATGCAACAGGTGCATCTGGGATTGGGCTCATGGGGTTGTTTCTAATTAATGGCCAATCACAGTCAGCTGGCTCAGACTCTCTGTCCCAGACACAAACCTTTGTTATCATTCCTTCTTTTTCTATTCCTTGCTAGCCTTCAAATGAAATCCTTTCTTCTATTCTTTTACTATAGTTTTAATATAATATATATAATGAAATAATAAATCAAGCCTTCTGAAACATGGAGTCAGATCCTCATCTCTTCCCTCCTCCTAAGACCCCTGTAAACACTGTCACATATGGGCATATGTATCATAAAAACATTCCTTAGAGGCAGTATTTACATCATTTTTACTTAGGGAATTTCTCCTTAGGTGTGACTTACAATCAAGGCAAGACTACCATCCCTATGTTCAAACTGAGACATACCAAAATTGTGTTACAGCAGTATTTTGACCACTTGTCAGATTTTGTGGGTACAGAGGATACAGTGCTGTGTTCAAAGTATAAACAGTCCTTTCCTTTCAAGGACTGTAGTATTGAGCCCCCCCCAAAAAAATAAAATAAAAAAAAATCTGGGTGCTCTTTTCATTACATGAACAGGATGCAGAATGTAATGATAATATTCTCCTGAAAGACTTTTTTGACACATACTTGTTCCATCCTTGCTGCTGGGTTGAATGAAACAACCCAATTATATTAATGCTCAGAATATACTATAGAGTCCCCAAACTTTTCCTTTTCTGCCCTGTCGAGGAAAATGCAATTTGAAGTGATCTTTGGTGGGAGAACCATGTCTGTGTGAACAGTACAGCTGCAGATGTTAATTTTTATTATATATATAATATTATATTTATTATATATTTAATATATACTATATATAATTTTATTATATATAATATACTATATGCAGATGTTACTTTTTATTAAATTATAATATAATATATTTATTATATTATTTATATATATTATTATTTTATTATAATTTTTATTATACACCACTGGACTGAAATATCTCCAGGTATTGAACACTTACAGTACTTACACAAAGTCCATAGAAACTATTTAACATAAACTGCAATCTTGCATTAGTAGAATACATCTGTACATAATTAGTGAAATTTGGAGTTTGCTTCAGTTTAAGAACATGAAACCTTTCTATTTTAGCATTTTTTCAACAAGCACTATTTGTGCAAAGAATGAAAATACTCAATTGAGATATTTACAATAACTTCCTCTGAAGCACAGCTGCCAGGTAGCATCTGATTACTGCACTCCCAGCCAGAAAGCAGATCCAGCAGTTTATGGGGCAGGTTATTATGTGAAAATGAAAATAACAACAGTTCTTTCAGTGGCTCAACATAGGACACGGCAGCAGCTGTAATAAAAGGGTCCTGGATGGATCCTTGTTGGCTCTGCAGCATTCCAAAGGGGTGGCCTGCTCACCAAAGGCACCCCAAAGCACAGCTGAATTGGCAGTCCAGGACTCTGCACTGCCATCTGTTCAGCATTCTGAACTGCCAGCCGCATCTTCTTCCAGCCCAAAAATACATTTTTTTATGGCAGAAACGTATTTTTCTATGAGCAATTAAAGCAGCTCTAGGAGATGGATTATTACAAGATGCACTTAAGTCACTGAAATGTTAATTGGATATTCCGGACCAGCCAAAAGAAAACAAATCCATTTCCCAAAGTTTAACTGATTTAAAAGGCCTGGTAAAAACAGCCCAAGTTACTGCCCTCAATAAAACTGCTCAAATCCTGCTCTCCTGGCTCCCCAAGTGTGCCCTTTACCACAGCTACCCACAAACATGCACACAGGTTATAAAGTCACTGGTGTGTGGTAGTACCAGCAGGACAAACTCATTTGGCATGATCAGGGAGAGTTTTCCATGGACACTGCCTGCTGTCAGGGAATGCTTTGGGCTGGAAGGGACCTCAAAGATCTTCTCATTCCAATCCTGGGAACCAGGGGAAAGCAGGGAAAGGAGGGGATTAACATCATTTGTGATGAGCAGCACATCAACAATAGAATTTCTTTTTCCAGTGGAACTGGACAGGGTAATTTCTTAGTGCTACAAACACTAAATGCACCAGCAGAAAAAGAAATATCTTTTGTGGAGCCTGACTTTGCATGGCACACATCTGCTGTAATAAAGCAGGTACAAAAACACACAACACACACACACACATATATACACATGCATATATACACACCTATATGTACCTGGTATAAATACAAGTTTGAGACATAAACTTTAAATAATTTAGGGATTTTATAGGAGCTGAGGTTTTAGTTAGACATGAGGTTTTTTGGAGTTAATCAAAATAAATGGGTAGGCCTTGATGAATTAAGAGTTAGTAGTTAACTAATAATTGATTGCTTGTCAACACAATGTTTGGTTAGCTGGGTTTATAATGAAGAATATAGAAACTGATAAATGGCTTTGAGGAACATAAGACAATTGTGGCCTCCTCTGTTCTGAAACCAATCAAAGATGGGGACTGGGAGTTCTACCAAGGGTTCATTTGTCATATCTGCATTGAAAAGGTAGAAAGGTCAGAACGAGGAAGACTTCATTTACTTCCTCATTTTGGGACCCCTCCCCATGAAAGGGACCACCAACCCATTTCAAGGAACAAAGTACACATGCTTAATGGCTTTTGAACTAATTACCCTGCTTAATAGCTTCTGAACTAATTACCATGTGAAGCAGGGAATGGGATGTACCAAAGTTAGGAATATGGATTTGTATTTTGGGTATTCAAAACTTGTACAGATAAAAGGACTCTGTAATCACCTGTAAATTGAGGAGTGTATTTGGGAGCCATCCCACAATAAACATTCACTTTCTAACTCTAAACTGTTAGAGAGTTTTTGGATATTGGTAATAGATCAATATCCACATTGGGAATGGGATATACCAAAGTTATGAACATGCATTTGTATTTTGGGTATTCAATACTTGTACAGATAAAAGGACTGTGTAATCACCTGTAAATTGAGGAGTGTATTTGGGAGCCATCCCACAATAAACATTCACTTTCTAACTCTAAACTGTTAGAGAGTTTTTGGATATTGGTACTAGATCAATATCCACATTGGGAATGGGATATACCAAAGTTATGAATATGCATTTGTATTTTGGGTATTCAGTACTTGCACAGATAAAAGGACTCTGTAATCACCTGTAAATTGTGCTGTGTATTTGGGAGCTATCCCACAATAAACATTCACTTTCTAACTTTAAACTGTTTGAGAGTTTTTGGATATTGGTACTAGATCAATATCCACATTGGGAATGGGATATACCAAAGTTATGAATATGCATTTGTATTTTGGGTATTCAATACTTGTACAGATAAAAGGACTCTGTAATCACCTGTAAATTGAGGAGTGTATTTGGGAGCCATCCCACAATAAACATTCACTTTCTAACTCTAAACTGTTAGAGAGTTTTTGGATATTGGTACTAGATCAATATCCACATTGGGAATGGGATATACCAAAGTTATGAACATGCATTTGTATTTTGGGTATTCAATACTTGTACAGATAAAAGGACTGTGTAATCACCTGTAAATGGCAGTGTGTATTTGGGAGCTATCCCACAATAAACATTCTCTTTCTAACTTTACACTGTTAGAGAGTTTTTGTCCGTCACAGTTGGATATCGGTACTAGATCAATATCCACATTTTTAATAAATCAAGTTCCTCAGGATTCCTGAGAAAGAGGGGAGCAGCAGCACCTCCTGCCAGCTGCCCAGAGGTGGGGAGGCAGGCTCTGCAATGCTTCACAGGGCAGGGCCTGGCTGCAGGAGCCGCTCACAGAAGCTCTGGCTCCCGAGCTATCTCCCAGATCATGGGCTAGAACAATGCTTCCAGTGGAAACTGGTCAACGCCTTGACAAAGATTTATCAAAATCATGCAACCAAAGAGCAAACAAGTGTTTCTCAGCTGGATCACACCTCTCAGGAAGATCACCAGGTGTGGCTTTTCATTCCCTCATCTTTCCTTCCCACCTGAGCCCTACTGGATGGGTCATTTCCCTTTGGTTCCCCAATAAAAATTCCAGATTTTTTTTGTCCCTGACATGCTGCTAAAGCATCACCTTTGGTAAGCCATGAAATGAAATGCAATTCACAATTTTTGTTTGGAACTGAGTCTCTGTTTCCCCATATCTTTGATTGGGCTAAGGCAGTGCATAAATCCTCTCCTCCCTCCTCTTTCCTGGTGGGTGTTGAACTTGGGATCCAGCCAGTCAAAACTTGCAGGCACTTGCAGAAGTGATCTTTGATTAGTGCTGTTTTTCTAGGGGTATAATGTTGTATAATTGCCATTTTTGTACATCATCTTGGAAATCCAGCCTGGAGCAATTGGGTAATAATTGGCTCCCAAGTTTTTTTTCCTTTAATTTGGAAATCAAAATTAATACATCAGCACACCTCCCCCCCTCCCTCCAAGTAATATCCATTTCACCCTTTGAATATATTATAGCTTCATTTTCATTTTTACATCACTCTCTGTCAGCTCTTGGCTATCAGTCCTCACTTCAAATATTCAGAGATATTAATCAGTTTCTTTCATCATCTACTGAGTGTTTGTTCTAGAAACCACCACTGTTATGGTTTAGAAACCTACCTCAAACGGGGTTGTTTTATTTTTTCTTTACTTTTAGCAAAAGATACCTTCTATCAAGTTTAAGATTACGACAGCAAAGAGAGTGAATAAAGCAGTGCAAAGAGGAGGAACAGTTTCTAGCACAGCAACAAATTCCCAGCAAATATGATGGGATTTTTATAGGAGGCCATTAAGTGGAACATTCATTTCCTCACAGTGCTGCAATTACAGAAATATCCCATTCTTTATGAAATCCATTTCTGGAACCAAGGTATCATCTCCCTGAAACCCTTGTGCATCAAGAGCTTAACACCAAGCCTGAATAGTTAGGAGAGAGAAAGCCAACTCAATGGGCTTTATGCCTACAGCAGGCTCTTGTTTTTCCATGCCTCTTTCTTCTCCATTACCAGCAGCTTTACTGGCTGAGAGAAGCTATGGCACACTAATAAAAACCCACTAAAAACCCCAACCAACACGAGAAGAATTAAATTCTGCCAATGTCCAACAAGCAGACCCATCCCAGATCAGGGTGGGTAAATACACTGGTGTTCAAGGTTTGGCACTTTCACTTGGACAGCTGTCAGATGGGTGTAGGCTCCTCCAAATGCAGATCAGCCTGCCCACTACTCATGTAGGAGACTTCATTTTCAATTTTTAATTTAAAATTTTATTGTTTTAGCAAACTCGAGTCTTGCCACAAATACCTTTATGTTTGTTTCTATGCTTTTCAATCACTGAGGAGCTCAGTTAAGGCTGATTCTGGCTGGGAGGAGTTTCTAGCACAGCAGATATTTGGTTTGAATTCTGCATTTTAACTTTGCTATTTGCACAGGTGCTGCTGCAGCAGGAATGTGAGATACCAAGGATACAAAACTGAGGGAATCCTATGATGTGCAAACCTAAGGTGAGGCATTTCCACAGAGTTGTCAGATTCTTTATGCCTGTAAAAGGAATTCTGCATATCTCTGGGGAAAAATGGTAACACTGCACATTATCTAGGGAAATAAAAACTTTCTGAATTGCAAAACAGAGCAAAGATCAAAGAATTGAAAGAGAAAAGGGAAAGCAAAAAGACTCACAAGTAGAATAGCAGATTGAGAGCTGAGAGACTTAGAGAAAAGAAGAAACACTGGTCTTTATATAGTAAATTAGAACAAAAAAATCCTAGAGAATTTACAGATAGTGTAAGAATGACATTAATTAACTTTAATAAAGACAAAACCACATTTGAAATGCCTGCTGAAATTTTTATTACTTGGCACTACTGACCCCTTCTTGCCCACAGCTGCCCCAGGTATCTCACAAGACATGTGAGCCTTGTGAGCTCTGTACACCAGGACTCAAGGCTGAGATGACAGACTTAAAACACAGATGGACCTTAGTGACAAGAATTTCCTGCCTCTAAAATCAAAGGCTCTTTGGCAAGCAAAATTACTTCACTGTAACATTTTAATTAGTTTACCTTTCCTCAAGCTTTCTGACAGATGTAGATTGTAAAGAAGGATTTAAATGAGAATAGTATATCTGGCAATAGATACTGCACCTAATGAGTCTGGAATCTAATACATGTTGGTTTGCCACAGGACTTCAGCTCCTGAATCACACTTCAAAATCCAGAAGCAGTGAAAAGAAACCTCGTGTTATTTTTCAACATACCCTCTTACTTTTCAGAACATTACAATTACTTTTCAGAACATTACAATTTCTGAAGATCAAAAATGCAAAATGTTTATGCACAATGTAAATATCACATTTCTAAAATTACAGAGATTATGTGGCCTTAACACCCCTGCAGAGAGTTTTGGCCTTACACTTGCTTCCTATGAAATACCTCACCACAGCTCCTGGTCAGCCCAAAACTTCTCCAGCCATCTAGAGACTGGATCAAATGTGATCTCTCTTGGATTAACTTACACTAGAAGGGGTTTCAGTCCACAGGTAAAGCAAACATACACCTGGAACCCACTTTTGCAGAAATAAGAGCTATAAATATAGGCAAATTCTGCAGCTTCCTTTCCCAAACACTTGCAAGTGTTGCCAGCATTTATTTCCCTTTAATTAAATTTTGAGCTGGATGCTGTGACAGATTCCCCTTTCTATGCACATCATCTATATTTTTTAAACTCTTCTCCTCCTTCTCCCACTCCCTACAGATTCACCAAGACATAAAAGGAATCCAGAAAAAAACCTGGCATTAAGTTCTTATCTTTGAAACCTCAAGGGTGAGTGTATTTGAAATCTACAGTTAGTTTTACAAGAGCTGAACATATGGTGATAGGAAGTTTCATGTGTGTGAAGACCAGCTCTGCTCTCTCCACCAAGAAATATGAGGAGTATTAAAATACCCATTTTTTTTCCTTAACATTCCCCTTCTATATTGTCCTAGGAGCAGGCTGATTACACCTTTTTGTCTAATAAACAGTTTAAAACCATTTCCTATTTCTCACATCCATAAACCTATGTGCTTTAGGGTTTTGGGGTTTTTTTGCTCTTGGCAAAATGAGCTCTTTCAGCTGTCACTTAGTAGCTGGATGTGAACCTGCCAACCAAACTGTTCTGTACCTGCTGCTAGCGCCACAGGAACCCTTGTGAGACAACAAAAACAAAGAGATTTAAACCAATAATTGTTTCTAAACTCTCATTTTCTCCATTTTTAGCAGACTGACATCCATTACCATGGAAACAGTTGGAGAGCAGAGCAGCAGGGATACAATCTGACCCAGAGGTTCCAGGATTCTTCCAGCTCCCATCACACTGATAACAATTTTCAAGAAGTGACCTCTCTATTTCACCTTTAACAAGAATCAGGAACTTCATACTTACTCATGCAGTAAAACTGAGCAAAAAAACTGCTTCTCATTTTGAAGCTGGGCTTCCAGTCCCAATTTGCATTACTGAATTTCCAGGTGTCTGTTAACACAGGTCATCCAGCAGCTTCAGCACAGCCACCATCTCCTCCCAGGCGTGGAAGAGCTCCTGCCTCGAGTGGGGATTTCCCCTGGCACAGTTCACTCTGCTTGCAACCCTACAAGCACTCAGCTGCTTCTTTTCATCATTAGGATCTGAACAAGACAGAAACAGAGCTGAGCCAACAGACCCAGGCAGTTCTCAAGACAGCAAGAGATGAGCACTGTCATGCTCAGCAGGAAAGGGAAGAGATGCAGCTACCCAGAGTGAAAAGGAGCAGTCTGGAGTCAGAGCTGAAATTCAGACACCAGCCCTGGAACACTTTCTGCTAAGCACAACCACTTCACTATCAGAGGTTTTGATACATTTAAATATTCATTGAGTAAATCTTAAATATTTTAAATTCTATACGACAGCAATTATTCTGGTCTTTTGATCACAACCTTTTATTTTTGTCACTGTATTTCCATAAAGCCTCAAGAGATTTTTACCCACACTTTCAGTGCTCAGCTATCACAGTGCTGATTCAGACCAGCAATACCAGAGGTAAAATCCACAAGGCTCAGGGAGGATGGTGATTTTCTTAATGGCTGTTATTTGGAGAACCAATACCAGGACACAATTGGATTGCAAAAATGATGCACACACTTGGAACAGATTTAAAATTATCCTTGGGGCACCAGCTGCTACTTGAACAACAGATTGTCCATGTAACATCAACATCACTTTCATTCTGCACTGGGAATAACTTTGGAGAGGACACCAAGAAACTTCCTGGTTGGGGAGACACTTTTGGTAGTCAGGCTATTTCCATTCTGATTTTAAGCACTGAGACCTATGTTAAATCTACAGTAAGTACTCAGGGAAAGCTCATCCTCAGTTTCTTTTGGGGATGCTCAGCAGAAAAGTGGCATCTTTTTTCCTCAAGTACTTTTTTTCTCTTGATTTTCAAGATTTCAAAAAGCACCTGTATAGCCTCCCTGCATTTTCAACATGGATTGCATTGTGCACTTCAGAGACTTTGGCTGTGTTACTTTCATGCAGCTTGCCAAATGCTTTGAAAGGTCTCTGAGTTTGTGAACTCAAGTTCAACTAATTAGAGTGAATGGAGAATTCTGAATTCATGGAAACCATAAGACATCAATAAAACATAGAGTCTAGTGGGTCAGCCCAGAAGTCAGCAAGTCCATTTGGCAGCCACTAAATAATGCCAGGGATGAGGAATGCCACGTAGCAATGGGAGCTTGTGGCAAGAACAGCCCACTCACCCACACCTTTGCTGTGGCACAGAGAGACACCCAGATTGTCCTTTGTCCCTGAATCACTCCAGCCTGAGACTGTCCCTTCAAGGGGCATTTCTGATGTGTCATCTTATTTTCTGTGCCATTCTGCACCCACCAACCACAAGCCTGGCTCAGTAAATACAGCACTGGGGTGGTGCAGGAGACTGGAGTTCCATTCTTTCCTAAAGTCCTTTAGCTGAGTGGCACTGGAAAAAACAGCCTTTCCCCATGGCCCTGCAAAATCATATTTATCTCTGCAGGGTGAGATTACCTGATGGAAACAAAAAACCCCGACACTATTTTCATAGCAGGCAACTAAATAAATTAATCGTCTCCGTTGAGGGAAAAAAAAAATTGTCTCACAGATTGTTGTGGTATCCAACTGTCCCCACATCAAAGCTGTTTTAATTGGAAATCTTGAAGGGCAGGAACTTTCCTGCAGCTCACAATCTGAACAAAGTAAGTAACAATTAGAAACCAAATCGGCTCTATTAGCCCCTACTCCCTCAGCTCAGCTACTGACCAGAACGAGGAAGGCAACTGTTCATTTTTTGGTGTGTAACAGGAGCTCTCCAACCGTGTCTGGCCCAGCAGCCCGGCCGTGGGTGTGTGAGTGTGGCTGTCTGGCACTGTGCTCTTACACAATCCTGCTGGGAATGCTCCTGCTGGCAGCTCTGCCATGGACAACTGCCTTTTCCATCCCAGACTGGCTGTACAATTTCCTTACCTCCTCCTGCTTATCTGGCCCCAAAGCTTTTTGTGGTGCTATTTACACCTGGTGATTTCAACAGGTTCTAACAGAGGATGGGTCTTGTGCTGCACAGACACAGCAGAGGCATTCTCCAGCTTCAAGGAGCTCCTGATCAGAACAGACCACACAAAAATGGGAAGGAAAAGTGTGACTGTGTTCACAGGGGTCTTAGGATGAAGGAAGAGATGAGGATCTGACTCCATGTTTCAGAAGGAAATATTATATATCATTATTTTATTAAGGAAACAATAGATATCATTATTTTATGATATATATTACATTAAAACTATACTAAAAGAATAGAAGAAAGGATTTCATCAGAAGGCTGGCTAAGAATAGAAAAAGAAGGAATGAATAACAAAGGCTTGTGACTGACTGAGACAGTCTGAACAGCTGGGCTGTGATTGGCCATTAATTAGAAACAACCCCATGAGCCCAATCCCAGATGCACCTGTTGCATTCCACAGCAGCAGATAACCATTGGTTACATTTTGTTCCTGAGGCCTCTCAGCTTCTCAGGAGAAAAAATCCTAAGGAAAGGATTTTTCACAAAAGATGTCTGTGACAGAAAAGTCTTATTTAGAGTTGCTACTTAAATTTTCCATCCCTGTGCTCCCCAAGTCCCTTGTTCACTGAGGTGTGTTGCTCTGCATGACCTTGGGCAGGATTTTGTCAAACGAATCCAGTGTGGGAGAGGTCTGACAGGAGGGCAACGCCCTCAGCTCTGGCCCAGCCACCTTCAGCACAGCTCAGAACCCTCTGCCTTGTGCAATTCACTCAGCATCAGTGCTCAATGACCAGCTCCTGGTCAAACTTTGGGTACTGGAAAGAACTGGAAAATAATTGTCTACAGTTAAACTAAGAGGGAAAAGAAAAGGCAATGAAAATAAAGAGACACAAGAAGAATGCAAAAAAAAAAAAAGTAATTTCTTAAAGCTATCTGGTTGAGATTTGGATAAAAATAATAGCTCAATTGACTATTACCAGATTCAAAAGAAGTCATGTTTGTTGAGAAAATATTGTGTTGTTAATTTATGAGTTTGGCTGCATTGAGCAGCAGTGAGGCTGGTAATTTTTCTTCGTTTTTTCTAGGTTATGAGAGGAGGGATAATCAGGAGTAATTACTACCTGCTAGGAAATATTGTTGATTAACAGAAGGGAGAAATGAAAGGCAACCGACACACATATAGTATTTCTTAAGAATGTATCTTCTCAGGGCCAAGGCCACATTGCCATCCCTCATGCCAAGCATCAACCTCTGACACCCTGCCATAGCATGTCACATTCACTGACACTGAGAAACTCCACAGAAATGGATCATTAAAACAACACATGCAAGGAAGTCCACAAACATCAAAGCTTGCATGGAGAGCTGACAGAAAACAACCCAGAGAAAATTGATGTGGGGAGGTAGCAAACAAGCAAGAACTCTGATGGAACAGAGGGAGGCTGCTCTGCTCAGCTGCACTTCTGTGCTTTGCATTGACTTTTCACCAAGGTGAAAAATGGCTTTAATCAGCTCCTTGGGGCCTGTGCTTGGCTCTATCAGCCTCTATTGACAGCAAGAAAGTCATTTCACTTTGCTGGGAAATCAAAGTGTGGGGTGGAAATGGCAAGATGTGCACCCTGACACCAGAATTATGGGGACTCTTGGCCAGTGGAGTCAACAAAGTCTGTCTCAGTTCCCTCTCTATAAAATCATGAGCCTCTCTGCCTGCTTGGCAGAAGGAACACTTCTCCAAACACTCTTGCTCTCAGTGAGCTGGGGATTTTTCCCACATCATCAGCTGCTAAAAAAGTAATTCTGTTTTGTTGCTTTGCAATGAAAACAAGGCAGCACAGTGCCAGATACAGGAGAGGCAGATGACACAGGAGAATAATAGCCTCCAACTGGGGCACACAGCCAGGCTGCTTGAAGCACTCCCAGCCAATCTGGCAGCTTGAAGCATCCATCCTGGATCAGGCCATTATTCTGGCAAGTCTAAATGTTTGCCCTTAGCAGCCAGAAGCACCAAATATTTCAGGAGAAGATAAATCCTTCCCCCTTGAAACAGCGAGTGAGTTGTCCTCTTTTAGGTTAAAAATGCCACTCCTAATTTCAGCCCGAGATCACTGGAGCTTAATGTTTATATTTAGTCTTGAGTAACAGTACATCAAAGCATTCTTAAATCCTTTCAAAACCCTACAACATTTGTTTGAAAGTGAGAAGTTCCCCACTGAACACCCACCTCAGTTATTCTGGCAACCAAAAAATTACACATGGCTTGGTGCACAGAAGAGAAAGCATTTCCAGTTGATCATCTTTGCTTTCATACTGACCACCTCTCAGGTTTCAGGGTCTTTGTGGGCATTTATAACAGTTTGTGAAGCTATCCATAAATAGGTTTATACATCTATAGGTTTGCAGTGGTTGTATTTGGCAGATACAGAAGGAGCAGGGCCATCTCAGCTGGGCTGGAATTCAGGATTGGGGCACTCAGTGCATTCAGCCCTTGGAGAGGGATGGGACAGGCACTGGTCCTCTCCCTTCAGTGCTCCAGGACTTCCCTGTAGGGGGATAAAATATAAAGTAAATAAAGCTGGTATAGAAAGTAATTGTACCTCCTAAAGAGTTGCAGCTGAGCCAATTACTAAAGATTAGGAGCAGGCCTGATGTTAACAGGCCACAGCTGTAGCCAATCAGCAGAGTGTTATAAAAGAGTGGATTGGGGGGAACTGGACTCACTTGGCTGCTGTGAGGACAGGAAAGAGTCAGTGCCCAGAGGAGCTGCCTACAGGAAACATCAAGGAGGTATGGAACTCTGGCAATATGGAACCCTTGCAATGTAATAACAATAGAACTCTTGCAATATAATGACAACAAATGGTGACCCTGATGTGATTTGGGAGAAAAGGACTCTGATACTAAACCATGTAACCCTGCAGTGGTTTGGAAAAAGGACTTAAGTATCGACCAACACAATCCCATGGTGATTTAGGAAAGAACACTTAAACATTAAGCAACCTGATCCCATGGTGATCTGGGTAAAGAACTGAAAGAGGAAGGAGAGAATTTGCTAAAGCAACTGTAAGAACTGGAAAAAGATAGTTCTATTATTTGGTATAATGTGCTTATTGACTGGTAAAATATATCAATTGCAGCTATTAATGTTTGTTAAGTATGAGTATAAAAGATTTTGAAGATAAGTATTTTGTAAACTGAGAAAAGCTGCAAAACTGAACCAACGCTCAGAAATATATATATATATTTGTACTATAATATGTTGTCTGAACATTTGTATAACTATTAGTTCTGAATGAAATGGGGGGGTAAGGAAGAGGACAGGGAAGAGTCAGTACCCAGAGGTGCTGCCTACAAGAAACATCACAGAGGTATGAAACTCTGGCAATTTGGAACTTTTGCAGTGTAATAACAATAGAACCCTTGCACTGTAATGACAACACTTCCCCATATCCCAGGAGCTCTGTGGAGGGCAGGGAACCAGTCTGGCTGTAGGGCAGGCAAAAATGTGTGTGTAGAGTTGGACCTACCAGAGACATAAATTAGATTCTTCAGCAAACTGAACTTAAATCTTGTTGGCAGGAGGACCAGCAGAATATCGATCGTGTTGGATTTTCCAACAACCAAGATTTAGATCTGCTTTAGAAAAGAGGCAATTACTAAAAAGAGTGAGATCAGAGTTCATGAAGAGCAGCAAATTAGCCAGCAGTGGAAACTCCCCAGTATTTAGATTTATCCCCAAGGTACACACTATGAATCTGTGCAGACAGTAGAGCTGTGTCTATAAAGCAAATTTTTTGAAAATTAGAAGTACCATGTCCAACTTGAAAAAAACTATCATACATGACTTTTAGAACAGATGCTTAGGTGAAAGACAAAAATAAAGAAAAAATCAGACCTTTTTGTTAAGGAAGGAAATAAGAAAAAGCTTGAGGACCAAGTCTGCTAAGCCATGAAACTACCACTCACCTAGAATAAAATAATAATATGATAATCTTATAACAATATTATAATAATATTATAACATTGTAATGATATTATAATATATAATATTATATTGTATATTAATATAATAATAACATGAAAGTGCTACAAAAAGTTCAAGTTTGACTTATTATTACTTGAGATGTGATGACAAATAATATTCTTCTGATGGTTGGCCATCTACTTACACTTCTTTATCCATTATTTTTTATCCAATAAATTTTTTCCAATATCCAAATAAGTACAACTCTGGGAATACTTTACAGAATTCAGACATATGACTTTGAGTTAAAACACAAATTTTCTTCTTCTAAAGACTGTCACTGTAACCAGCTGGCACCAAAAATGTTCACATTTTGTGGAATCATTTCAGTTTCAGGAAGATTCATCACTGAGACAGCTGACAAATTCCTAAGGCCACTAGAAATGGGCCTTTTTAAACCATTTTTCCTTGTTCTTTTTAAGTTGCAGGCAAGTGGAAACAGAAATTTCAGCATATGGTTTGGTTTTTAAATTATTTTTCTTTTTTAGTGAAAGAAAAACTGGAGCTGTGAGGTGTTTGGGGTTTGGCTTTTGTGGTTTTTAACAGGTACACAAGCTTTAAATCCCTCAAGACTGAGGAATTTCTTTGCCAAAATTCAGCAAGGACAAACTATGTCATATCCAAAGTATAAATCTCAAAAATTCAAACCTGTAGTGACAGGAGATATTATAATAATGGAAATGCAAAATTTTAGCACTGCAATAAAATAACAGTAGCACTATTTTCATCTCATCAATGGGCATCAAATGAAGAAAACCAGGAAAGCTTCAAATATAACCTTTTAGTGGGTTTATCAGGACATAAAGATGTGAATTCTCAGTTTACACACTAGAATGTGAAAGAGAGGCTGTAGCTCTCTAAAATGAGAATGAGAAATTCATGTGTTTACTACCCAAAACAACTTGATATCTGAGTACACTGTTCACTGGCACAGGGTAAGACAGGGCAGTGTATTTACTGCCTTAGCCAGCTTTTCTCTCACAAACATTTGGTTCCTCCTGCTGGTCAACCTGCCCATTTAATTTCACTCTCTGGCATAATAAAGGCTTTTCCTAATAGTTGCCCCTGGTTTACAAATCGTAACAAGCATGAGAGACCAGGAACTGACTTTTCCATTCATTTCCTTTTGAAGAGCTGACTCTAACAGAGGAAACCCAGATAATCCTTCCCTCCTTCTCTGCTCTTAAACCTTTGAGGCTTGAATTTCCTGCAGGCAAGACAGAACCAGAGTGGGAACTGCCATTCTCAGGGACTTAGGTGGAATTTGTGCTGAGAGGAGCCTGAGCTCAGCTCAGCCAAGTGCTGCTTATTGGCTCAGCACCCACCTCGTTCAGGCAGGTTTGGGGAGAAGCTCAGCCTAAATGGAAAGGGGGCAGAGCTGTGGTTGTGTCCACCCCAGTGCCACCAGGGAATGGGTCAGGAAATGCCTCAATCAAACTGTTCAGTGTCATGGTTCTGACCCCAGGCTTTGCCCCAAGCTGCCCATTTCCCACCTCTCATAATTTGTCTCCCTTCCACTGCTCTCAACACATATGTGTTCCCTATTCACACACACAAAAGAATCAGACTCCCTCAGTAAAGCAGGCTTCAGCTGTGAAGGCCATGAGGGGGACGAACATAAACTAATTTTCACCATTTATCAAGTGATTGGAGGCAAATTTTTCCAGGCAGGTGTCTACAGACACCAGAGGACTGATATATAATCAATGTGACCCAATGCATGTGGCATCCTCTAGCAGCAGGAACACCCCATTTCCATCACAGCAACTCAAAAATGGTTTTTAAAGGACCAGTAAAGCTGCACACTAACTATTAAACAAGACAAGAAAAGAAGAAATCACCTGTGAGCATGAACTGGGAGTAATGGTGCAGGCAACAGCACTTTGGTAGTTGCTTAATCATTTTAAATGGAGTAGTTTTGGAAATGAAGCAGGTCATCTGACTGTATTTTTTAATTCTCCATCTTAGGTTCACCTCACCTGGAATATAATAGTCAATGAAATTTAATCTGTCAGGAAAAAATATGCTTCAAGTTCACTGAACTTTTTCTTCCTTTCAATTTCCTTTTAGCTGGTTTAGCTATGCCTGTGAAGCGGAGGAGAAATATTGTTGGAAAAACTACACCAGAACTACCTTTCAAACTGACTGTGATGAATACAGCATACCTGTATTTGATAAATGAGATAAATGATAAATTTTGATAAATGAGAGAAAAAATACAGGCAAATGCCTATAACAATATTCTAAAGATCATTTTAAATAAGAAAGTATACTTGTGACTGTATTTAAAAGGAAATAGCTATCAGCAAAGAGAGAGAAACTGAAACTAGTGCTATGCCATGTCTAACAGCACTCAGCCTTTTCTTTCAAAGGCATATTCTTGCCTGTATATGGATTATTCTTTTTCTACCTAATCCCCTTCTAACTAGCACAAATGCAGCATTTGAATGTGAAGCCAGCAGCATCCCCTGCAGAGGCTGCAGCTGCCACCTCTGAAATAGCATTTCTTTAGCAATCAGGAAACAGCCTCACCTTTAACAATCTGTTGGAGATGGTATTCCCGGGGTGCAATCCATCCTGCTTTATGTGTGATCATTGCCCAATTTGTTCTTATTATGTTATTAGTGCTGAAAGATGTTTTCCATTAGAGGGTGCAAGCTTTGAGGTTCTTGCTGGTTAAAAGATGAAGTTAAAGGCTTTCAGCTCTTAAGGGAGAGACATATTTGCAAACATTTAGTTTCTGTGGAGCAAATCTCTTTTGCACAGTAGCTTTACTGTTTGGATTTTCAGGTGTCATATGTGAAATGAAGCTCCCAGTCTACCCAGCATCTTTCAGCATCAGCCTCAATAACATGTTAATACTTCACAAGAAGTCAGATCAATGGATTTGAAACCACAGTTTAAATATTAGACTCACCAACACCAGCATGGGCTGTAGAAACAGCTGATTCACAGGAGGAGGGGCTGGTGCCATATATTTCATTAAACACTGGTTCCCAGCCCACAGGAGGTCTGGTGGCACAGTCCTACAGCTGCCCACTCCAGTTTGGTTGGCAATTCACTGCCAGGGGGAGCAGAGTTTGGGCAAACTGCAGCTCCAGCCAGAGGGTGTCTGTCGCAGACATCTTTTATGAAAAATCTTTTCCTTAGGATTTTTTCCTCCTGAGAAGCTGAGAGGCCTCAGGAACAAAATGTGAACAATGGTTATCTGCTGCTGTGGAATGCAACAGGTGCATCTGGGATTGGGCTCATGGGGTTGTTTCTAATTAATGGCCAATCACAGTCAACTGGCTCAGATTCTCTGTCCCAGACACAAGCTTTTGTTATTCATACCTTCTTTTTCTATTTTTAGCCAGCCTTCTGATGAAATCCTTTCTTCTATTCTTTTAGTATAGTTTTAGTATAATATATATCACAAAATAATAAATCAAGCTTTCTGAAACATGGAGTCAGATCCTCATCTCTTCCCTCATCCTCAGACCCCTGTGAACAGGGTCACAGGTGTCCCCCTCCCAAATGTCCTCATCACAGCCAACACCTGCACTGCCAGGCACATCCACAGAGCCAGACTCTTGACAGCCACAGAAATGATGCCTTTTGTACTTCCCTGCAGCTCTTCTGGGCTGAGATTAAAGGAACTGGGTGCTGCCTGCTGCCTGAATGCTCCTCCCAGAGCTGCAAGAGCTGTGAGCCTTCAGGCCTAATCTGGCACTTACTATCAGGTGCAAATCAATAAAACAAGAATTAAAATGTATGTTCCTAACTTGCTGAGGAATTGCTTAGTCATACCTTGAGCTGCCTTTTTTTTTTTTTTTTTACTCAATAAGGAAACAAAATCACATCCCTATGCCAATTTGCCTGTGAAGAAACCTGCACTGGTAAAGCACAGACAGCTCCAAGTCCTTCACAAAGATGTACAGTCTCTCACTTTACAGATGACTAAGTGAGGTGACTGCCCAGTACCACACTGAGTCTAGAGAAGACACAGTACTAGAACCCACAGCTCCTAAATTCTTGGTTTTCCTGCTACATTCATGATGGACAGACAATTTGGTAGCAATCTTGCAGGAAGACATCCCCTGCCAGATGTTAGTGTAAGTAATTGCAAAGAAAAACAGTCCCAGGCCAGATACTCATGCAAGTGTGTGCCTGTACTGAGCTAGACTTCTATGAGATCAAACTCACTGAAGTTTTGCCATTTCTAGTGACAAGAATTCATTCCCTTTTTATCATTAGGACCTTTGCTCTTATAAAACTGAGACCAGTATTACTGACCTCGAGCAAAACACAGTGCCCAGACGTGGGAACTCCCCTCCACATGCCCTGCACTTTGTAGGAGAGATGTTTCTGCTGCCCCCATCAAAACCTGACAGCTGTGCCAGTCTCCAAGTGCCAAACACAAATTTCAGGTTACACTAAGGAAATTCTAAGTGTGAAACCATCCAATTATGAATGCTATTTCCATAGTACAAAGCTGCTCGTGTATCCATTAGAGCCCCAGAGCACTTCCTCATTCCCTCCAGGAAAATAGTGAAAGGAGCTATGGCAGCAGGGACAGGACAACCTGCTTCTCACAAATAAAAGCTCATATAGCTCTATAAAGACAATTTATTTTTTTAAATTTATATCTTTGTTCAAGGGAAACATCTTTTGTCCTTTGCTGGTTGATACAGCACATTTCCCCCCAGTGTTTCTACAAAAGGGTTTTGGTGGATCAAAGTTTGACAGCATAAATCTTTACTTTGGATTAATAACTAGGTGGCAAAATGTCAGAGCAATTTGTTTTATAGAAAGTTTAGAAGTTGCCAATCCTTTGTGTGATTTTGACAGTTCGCAGGTAATGGGCATTATCCTCAGTACAAACTTTCAGAGGATTAACTACATGCCTTAATACATGTCAGATACATATAAGATAAAGCAACTTGAGAACATAAATACATCTTTTTGCCCCCTAAGTTAACTGATTTTTTTTGTTAGGTTTACCAGGCTTAATGAAATAAACTTTTTCTTTATTGTCACACAGAAGTTTTGGAACTACCTATAGTAATAACAAAATATTCTATCAGAGTTCCATGATTAAATGAGGACAACACTCTCAGCACTTCAAAGCAGAAATACAGAATCTTATTTTAAAGTCATATTTCAAGTGTATACAATACAATGTGAATGTGCAAGCCTATGGTGTCTCCAGTAAATATTTCAAACTATTTGAGCCACAAATGCTCTCAACATTAGCAAGAGAACAAGAGAAGTACTTGAAAAGGTAAACATTATTTGTAAGGTGAAGACTTAGACTCCAAAATGAGCCCTTTAACATGAACAAATAGCTTAACTGGCTTAAAACAATCATATATTACCATGAAAATTGTATTTTTAACTTTAAAAGCTTAAAGAAGTCACAGACAAACAATGCTGTTGCTGCCTTAAACAACAGCTACCAAAACCCAGGGCACAGGGGGCTCCTTCCTCCTGTACCTTGCTCTGCTGATCAGACTGCACAGTTCTCCTCTATGCCAGCACACGATGAAAACCAACTTGATCAACCCAGGTATACACTCTAATTAAACCTAGTGTCCTGGTTTAGGGCAAATTTGGGAGAAAACCTCCAAAGGGGGCCCCTCCAGAAAGCAAACCCACATGGCCCCTCTCCCCAGCTGGTTCAGGGGAGGATTCCTTGGAGAGAAGTGGAAAGAACCTGTTTATTCACCAGGCACAACACCCCCAGCACACAGAATGAACAATACCAGGTGACACCACTCTGTCACCTCTCTGACAAAGATGACAAATTCAGAAAGTCTCTCTGGGGTGGTCGCTCTGTTCTCAGTCCCTCCTGTGCTGGGGCAGCTGCTGCAGCCACAAGGTGCAAACTCTCAGTGTTTCCAGGTCCCAGTCGGAGCAGGTTTGAGTAGGTCCAAAAAAGGGAAAGGAGACACAGACCAGGAAGAAATTTGGACTGCTTAGCTAAACTAACAATGAAATTTGGACTGCTTAGCTAAACTAATGAGCAGAAGCAAAAGCAGGAGTAAAGCAGGAACAAGAGCAAAACAAAAAGCCAAGCAAAAAGCAAAAGCAGCACCATGTACTGCCCTGTCTCTGTCCCGCCAGCTGTGGGGGAGCAGCTGATAGCAAAACCAAAACAAACCATTCGCTCTTCAGAGCCAGTCCTGAAGGTACAGAGCATGATATCCAGCATAAACAGAACACATGAACGGAGATACAAGTATCACAACGTCACCCTAGGACACCTCGGCAGCTCACAGGACTGGGGCCAGAGCCCTAAAATGTGTTCCTGTTGTTAGGCACTATGGGAATGAAGGTCTGCTACACACGAGCCAAATCCAGTCTGATGCCAGCCCAGCTGTGGCTCCTCCTGCCTGCTGAGCCTGTTCTGCCAGGCACCCACATTCTGGGAGCAGGAGAGAGGGTGTCAGGGTCTCTGGCTGCTCAGAGCAACCCCAAGAAGAGTTCCAAAGTCTCTTTTCCCAGCCTGGCACTAGAAGGAGTTAGGGCTGTTCATTTCTCGGTCTCAAGGTTGTTCATTGTTTCTTATCTATAAAATTCTTTCTCCTGTCCTGCCGAGGTCCATCCAGCAGGACAGTTCCAGGCACTCTGCCTGCCCCCAGGGTGATGTTATGTCTTTATACTACAAACTACTGATAACATGTTTACAATTACATTCTAATACCTATCACCTGTGTTAGTGAGCTTCTACTCTAAACCAATCCCAAAGTGCCAACATCACAGCAGAAGATGGAGGCCAAGAAGAAGGAGAAAGGCTGGACAGGCCCAGATCCCTCCATCTTGCCCTCCTGAATCCCCATTCTAAGAACCCCAAAATCTACTTTTCCACCTTGTGATAAATTCACTGTCATTCAATTTAATTTGTCATGGCTTGCAGATCTTCATATGAGGTTGGTAACTTACTCCATGGGTCACAATCAAAACCACAGGCATCTTGGGCTTTGTGCCAGGGTCTCTGATGTAGGGGGATACAGTATGGGTAAATGAACATGGTACAGAATGTAATCTTATCCCCTAAAGAGTTGCAGCTGAACCAATTACTAAAGATTAGGAGCAAGCCTAATCTTTAGCCCAACAGGCCACAGCTGTAGCCAATAAGAACAGTGGCATAAAAGAGTGGATTGGTGGGAACTGGAGTCAGATGACTGCTGCAAGGATCAGGAAGAGTCAGTGCTTAGAGGAACTGCCTACAAGAAACAACAAGGAGGTAAGAAACTCTGAGGATATGGAACCCTTGCACTATAATGATAATAGAACTCTTGATATATAAGATAATGCTCTGAGACCCCTGGCAGGGGTCTTGGCTGCTCAGGACAGCCAGAGGGTCCTGGGTCCTGACAGCAGGGTGTCATCATCCCTTGGCAGTGCTCAGTCATGCACTCACTTGTTTCCTCCTTCCTTGGCAGCTTTCAATGGCCCAGCTATGAATTACATTGACAACACTCCACTTTCCAGCTCAATTCTAGCCTTTTTCCATAAAATACATTCATATTTAAGCAAGGAGATCCACATGCTGTTCTATTCCTAAAGGAACTGGTAACTACCAGCCATTTTGGAAGCATTTTTCCTTGGCTGTAACAACTTTTCTAAAAAGGGAAAGGTATATCAATATTCAAAGGAGAGTGATATTTAACTGTTCTAAAACTTAGGGGACACTTAAACAGTGCTGAGTAGTGTATGATCCACCTGAAATAAATCTGAAAAGCCACTTAAGTCACTGTCCAATAGGACAGCACAACCTCATCCTAACAGCAATTAAAGGTCCTTATTTTTTAAGTCTGAAGTCACTGGATTGGTCCCTGTGGGCAGGGAGAGGAGAGCTTGAAAATCAAAATTAATCACTGCAGTGATTCTAAGCAGACGGGCCCTGTAAATCAGGGAGTTACTGATGCCCTGAGCAGCTCAGCCCAACGAGGCACAGGCTGGGCTCAGCCAGGAAGGGCTGGGCGGGGCTGGGTTGGGTTGGGCTGGACAGGGCCAGGCTCAGCGGGGCTGGGTGGGCCTGGGCTGGTCTGTACTGGGCTGGATTGGGCCGGGCCAGATAGGGCTCGGCTGGGCTGGGCAGGTCTGGACTGGGCCAGGCCAAGCTGGACTGGACTGGGCTGGATGGAATGGGCCGGCCTGAACCAGGCTGGGCTGAGCTGGACAGGGCTCAGCTGGGCCGGGCTGGAGTGGGCAGGTCTGGACTGGGCCAAGCTAGGCTGGACTGTACTGGGCTAGATGGGATGGGCTGGCCTGAACCAGGCTGGGCTGGGCTCAGCTGGACAGGGCTCAGCTGGGCTGGGCCTGAACCAGACTGGGCTGGGCTGAGCTGGGCAGTGCCAGATGGAGCTGGGCTGGGCCGGGCTGGAGTGGGCAGGTCTGGACTGGGCCAGGCTAGGCTGGACTGTACTGGGCTGGATGGGATGGGCTGGGCTGAGCTGGGCCAGGCTGAGCCAGGCTGGGCTCATCTGGGCTGTGCCAGACAGGGCTGGGCCAGGCCAGGCCGCAGGTCCAGCCTGAGCCCAGTTTGCGTTTGCTGCCCAGGAGGCTGTGCAGGGTGTCCCCCCAGCCTGGTGACAGAGGGGCTGAGGGAGCAGCACTGAGGGGTCACTGCCTGGGCTGGAACTGCCACAGGCCCTCCTGGGAGCTTTGGGTTTGCTTGACAGTAGAAGTGTCAGTGGAATTTCTTTTAACAAAATCCTCAAAGATCTCAGGAGGGACCTGCCTGGGTGGAAGCCCACCTGATTCCAAACAATTTGAGGTTCCCAGTGTCTGAGGGAACTCAAGGCCAAGGGTTCTTTTTGGGATCATGGGATCATCATTTTGGGATCATCACTGGGATCATAATGAACCTTGTGCAAAACAATACATGGAAATAAATAAATCCTTCCAGGTTTTCTTCCAGAATTCCCAATATACAAATCTTCCCTTTGGTTCTAAGCTTAGCTACATAAAGTGTCCTGACTGCTTGAGTCACCATCCTTACAGAAAGCCATGTTTAAATACTTTGCATCTTACACATAAATAATAGGTCACTATTTCATTGCTGATAATTAGATCTGAAATATACAGTCTTGAGTTTGAATGTAGTTATGCCACAGGAAATATTCTATTTTCATGTCTGGAACTGGAATGAAGATTTCTCTCCAACATTTGTTACTGCTTATTTTAATAGGTTGCAGGTTTAGTAATAGTTAAGTATGAGAAATCACTGGGACTGTAGGCACTCCAAACTCTGTCTGGTTTCAAAACTCTTGAACTCGAGAGAAATGCATGCAGAGAGCCTCCAAGGAGGCTTTATGGTGAATCAACTCAGACTGCAGGAAATCAGCACCAAGAATAGCCTGAGCTTTATATAAAGATCAGCCTGACATGGTCACTGGCTTAGAGTACAAGGCAGGAGGTATTTACTGGAGGAAAGATTTTAATAGCACCAACAGCAAGATTTTAATTTTGGTATTATCTGTGATTGTCTCAAAAAGCAGAGAGCTAACCCAGCAGGTTAGCTACCTCCACACTTCAGATGCAGAGCCTCATTCCTAAGGAACAGATTTTTCATCTCAGTAGTATATTAGATTGTATTAGCCACATTCAGAAGTGAAGTAGGTTGAATCTATTTTAGCTCAAAACTCTGATTACCTCTGTATTGTTATTATTTATAATTTAATTTCCTCTGGACCATAAGAGTCAAAGAAAATAAATTATTATATATTTCTAAATGTTCCCCTATTTGATATACTACTTCAATAACACAGTAATTTTATTTTTATCTCCTAGAGAGATATAGAAACAGAGAAATAAAGAAACACAGAATCATAAGTTAGAAAATAAAAGCATGGCTTCGGCTTCTCAAAGCCTCAGAAATTCCATGGCTGTTGTCTAACACAGGTGTTCAAAGCCACCATTATTCCATAATAATTTCTAGAAGGCATCAACTTAAACTCCTACTTTCTCTGTTCTTTTGAAGAAAACAATCCAAAACATACTTCACTTCTGAATACTTGCAGAGATCCTCACTATTAAAATCCTCATTTCCTACCACAGCAATACCAAAACTCTTGTAATTGATGAGCTCCATTGTGATCATGTTTTTAATCCCAATGAGGAGCTTCTGACTGAAATAGCTCTGTTCAGGTCAGTGGAATGATTTACCAGACCATAATCTGAGGATCTCAAATTTTATAATTGTACCTATTGAGGATCTCAAAAAGCTCTGAGAAACCTTACATTTGTTAGCACTGAAGATGTGATGAATAAAAATGTATGATGTAGAAATGCAATAGACCCAACTGAATATCCACTTCTTAATACACACATTCAGATAATGGTCTAATTTATGGCCTTATAAAAACCTTTATGTGACCAGTTAGCATTTAGAGCAGTGCCCACCACAATGCTCACAGCAGTGCTAATGGCCTGTATTGACCATTAGAGATGTTTGAGATAACTCTGGCAAAGATTCCTCAGCCATCTTCCTTCTGATGTTCTGATTTCCAGTGTACTCTGAAAGGTTAATTTCTACATATCTGAAATTTCCTTTGGGTTTTGGGAGGTTTTCCTTTAAAGGTCAAATCAAATGTGGTCTTGTCATTTCTAGAATGACATGTGACCATGTTCTAGAAAATTTACAGGTTATTTGGTTTTTTTTGTTTGTTTGGGTTTTTTTGGGGTTTTTTTTTGTTTGTTTTTTTGCTTGTAAGAATGCTTTTGGAGGATCCTGAGCAGTTCTATTATTTGGAGCACAGAATGAAAGCAAGGTGGGATTTCTGGTATCAAGTCACATGAAAAACAGTGTATTTGATCATATTCTTTACCTTTAGGCACATCTCAGTTTATATATGCTCTGATTCTACTCAGGTGTGGCATTTTCTGATTCCCAGTGTCCAACTTCCTGGGTTTATCAGGGCTCTTGGCCATGAATATTCAATGTCTGGCAATAAACTTAGAATTTAGTGAGAATTTTGTAAGGATTATATAGACACTGGTTCCTTTCTACATATTGTGAACCATGAAAAGAATTCAATAGTATTCAGTAGTGCTGGTGTTTGTTAGGGACAGCATTTACTGGCAAACTTCATTGCAATTTAACCTTCTCCAGGCTCAACCCTTCCCAGAACTGCTGATGGTCAATGTCTGTCTGTGTCTCACTGTAACTTCATAATCCAGAAAGATAATCATCAGTGCAGAATTTTTATAGGATATAAATAATTGGCTTTCAGATATCTATGATGATACAGCAAACAGACAAAAAAAATAATCATCATATCAATAGCAGTTTTGAAACTATTCTGAGCAATATGATGAATGCTATGACCTGAGAAACAAGAAATTACTGACTCACCATGTGCTTCATCTTCAAAAGTGATTTCACATCACTTCAAGTGCTCCCAAATTAATAAATTTCATCCCTTCAGAATTATACCAAGTGCAAGAGATCATAGAATCATTAAGGTTGGAAAAAACCTCCAAGATCATGGAGTCCAACCATTTCCAGCACTGCCAAGTCTGCTGCTAAATCATCTCCCTCAGTGGCCCATTTACACATCTTTTAAATCCCTCCAGGGATGGGGGCTCCTGGGCAACCTCTTCCAAGGTGTGGCCACCTTTCTGTGAAGAAGTTTCTCCTAATATTCAGTCTAAGCCAAGGCTGCTCCTGCTGCTCCTGTCACTTGCTATCTGGGAGCAGAGCCTGACCCCACCTGGCTGCCCCATCCTCTACACCTCTCTCCCTGTGCAGAGCCACAAGGTCCCCCCTGAGCCTCCTTTTCTCCAGGCTGAGCCCCTTTCCCAGCTCCCTCAGCTGCTCCTGGTAGGACTGGTGCTCCAGTCCCTTCCCCAGCTTTGGACACACTCCAGCTGTGACTGTGTTCACAGGGGTCTGAGGATGAGGGAAGAGATGAGGATCTGACTCCATGTTTCAGAAGGCTGATTTATTATTTTATGATATATATATATTACATTAAAACTATACTAAAAGAATAGAAGAAAGGATTTCATCAGAAGGCTGGCTAAGAATAGAAAAAGAAAGAATGATAACAGAAGCTTGTGTCTGGGACAGAGAGTCCGAGCCAGCTGGACTGTGATTGGCCATCAATTAGAAACAACCCCATGAGCCCAATCCCAGATGCACCTGTTCCATTCCACAGCAGCAGATAACCATTGGTTACATTTTGTTCCTGAGGCCTCTCAGCTTCTCAGGAGGAAAAACTCCCAAGGAAAGGATTTTTCATAAAAGATGTCTGTGACAGACACCCTCTGGCTGGAGCTGCAGTTTGCCCAAACTCTGCTCCCCCTGGCAGTGAATTGCCAACCAAACTGGAGTGGGCAGCTGTAGGACTGTGCCACCAGACCTCCTGTGGGCTGGGAACCAGTGTTTAATGAAATACATGGCAGCAGGCACTCCTCCTGTGAATCAGCTGTTTCTACAGCCCATACTGGTGTTGGTGAGTCTAATATTTAAACTATGGTTTCAAATACATTAATCTGGCTTCTTGTGAAGTATTAACATGTTATTGAGGCTGATGCTGAAAGATGCTGGGTAGACTGGGAGCTTCATTTCATGTATGACACCTAATCATGGTTTACATTTTGTTCCTGAGGCCTCTCAGCTTGTCAGGAGAAAAAATACTAAGGAAAGGATTTTTCATAAAAGATGTCTGTGACATCCAACTCCTCAATGTCTTGGAGGGAAGGGCCTGAAATGGATCTGTAGATCATAAAAGTTCTCAAGAATATCATCCCTTGAAAGGAAAGTTTAGATAATTTATGATGTTACAGTTGTTATGGGTCTGAGCTACAACATAATTGAGCTGCAACTTCTTTGTGTTTCCTAAAGAGAAAACTCAGAATAAGGCACTCTTTGAAGGAACCACCCCAGTCACAGCCCAGTCAAGGAAGAGCAGCCATTTGCCATCACAGAAACAACTTTATAGTCATTTTCTGCATGATAGTCCCTCACCTATGCTGGTGTAAAGGACGAGATGAAAATTCACTTTATCCACTCCAGACCTCCAGCACACCACATGTAACCAGTCCTACAGTCTGGTACATCTCTCTCCAGAATATAAAAACCAGGAAATAGCCAACTCCAAACAATAAGGTTCAATCTCATAGCAAAAATTATTGTAATTTGTCTCTATGTGATTGACTTTGTGCAATTAAACTTCATTCCGTTCCCATTAGTCAAGTCTACAAGGCCATATAAAATTTGTGGATGACAAAATGAGAAAATATTGCCAGTCCTAGAGGAAGACTGCATCATAATTCAGAAATAATTATTCCCTTAAGGCTATCTAATCCTTCCTAAATTATGACCCAGTCCTCTTCCAAAATTGGTAACACTTTCTGACTTCATGTCAGACACAAATTTTATAATTGTACCTACTTTGTTCTTGTAACAAGGTCACAAATTGAAATATTAGCTAGGGTTTGCTCTCCAAACCTTGAGAAGCAGCACTGGTAACTTCTCTTCATTCCAGGAACTTTCCCTTCCATAGAATTCCAAAGCTTCTACTTGACCAAGCTTTTTATCCACCTCATCATTTTTTAATTCATCCCCACATTCTCATTCCTTAAGAATAATTTTCTCTGAGGAACTATGTCCTAAACTTCACTTAAATTTAGATTAGGTTCATTGTATTCCCCTTGTTTAAGAAGTCAGCTATCTTATCAATATATTAAATCAGCCTGATAAAACCTGCACTTGCTGGAACTATATATCGAGTTATTCCATTTACCTCTGAAGCCTTGATTGTTCTTTCATTCAAAACCTAGAGATTGTGTACATCATCAGGGTCAAAGTCATGATTTCATGCATTGTTTGTAACTCTAACTTTTGTGACCATATCTTTTTGGTTATTCTCCACCTTATCAGTAGTAGGGGGACACGGCAGCAGTAACAGAGATGGATTTCAGGCAGGACCAAGGCAGGGATTTAAGCACAGTCCTTGGCCTCAGAGAGCTGGGCATTAACATGAGTGACTGCTCAATAACCCCAGTGCTCACTGTGGCAGAGTGTGAGCTGCCTTTATCTGAACCTTGGTGTACCAGAAGGTGCAGCACTGCAAAGGCTGCAGATTGTCAGCTTCATCCATCTGGAAGAATTGCTTAAAGATGGGAAGAACAGTGAGGCTGGTGAACACCACCACAGGCAGGATCTGATCACAACCAGTGAGGAGGATCTCAAACAATGCTGCACACACCATGGTTTCCAGAGTCAGAACTGCATATTTAAGTGCCATCTTTATTGCAAAAACAAACCTGTTCTACTGTGTACACATTGATCCAGCAAAGCACCCACAAATGACCACACTTCTCCTATCCAGATGTCAAAGGAACTGCCACTACTCCAGTACAGAAAGTAGCACACATAACTGCACGGGGAACAGACACTTCTACAAAAATAATCCTCCAGCTTCTAGTTCACCCTCACAGCAATCTGCCTGCAGATTTTCTGAAGCTGCAGAAACACTGTGGAGATATTTGTAAGATCACTCAAATAGGTGTTGTTATGATTTATCTTGATACAATCGTACCTATTGATGTTAAGTTTTATCACCTAAATTATTTTTTAAATGAGCAGGCACCTCTTAAATTGAGTTTTTGAATACCACTAATTTTTTTCCACAGTAATTTTCTTCTCCCAGCATATTCAGCTGACACTACCCACAGCCAGCCATGGCACTTTCATCACCAGTGGACCCATGACTTTGCTGTAGGAAGTGCTCTGTGATAAAGTGACTTGAAAGGAACAACCACTGCTAAACTTAAAATGCAATCACTTTCTGTAGATACTCTAACATCCAGAACTATATGGGAACATCTAACCACTCTAAAACATATAATGAATAGGTTCCACCTGTGAAAAATTCTGTGTGCTCAGGACAGAGATTCTTTATGAACTATGGATTGTTAAGAACAAATCACCAAGAATAAACCAGATTTTGTCATAGCCTGCATGAGCTCAAGAGCTCTACAGGTTATTGGTATTGATTTGACATTCAAAAGAACACTACCCTAATTCTTTCAAGAGAGCCTAACTCAGCAAGAAATACAGTAAAACCATTTAGGTCAGGCTTGGAATGCTCCAATAATAGCAAGGTTGGAGTTATTTCAATTCCTGTCATTGTCAGTTTGAATCACTAAGCACAGAGAGGTGAGTGAGGAAGGAGAGAGATTTTTGAAAGATAGGAAGACTTGAGATACTTCTTGACTTCAGCCTGTTCATTATTCACTGGTCTTTGATGCACCTCAAAGGTAAAATTGAGCCAATGACCAGTTCAAAGCTGATGTGTTGATGGCTTACAACCATTTGAGAAAAGATTGGAGGACACAAAGCAAGCCCAAGTGGACGAAGTAATCCTGCTGATGACATGCTTAATTCATCCAATTCCCACATATGGAAAGGGTAATCAGAAATACCTTAGTAAGGCCAGGCTCCCTTTCTATCTATGTTTTCTTTTAGTTTTTCATTATTTACAATTTTCAAAGCAGGTTGCTTTGGATACCTCTGGAAGTTTACTAGCTTTTTGAGAATGTGTTATGAGCATAATACCTTTCATGCTGATGTTTCACTTAAACCCCCCAACTTCTACCAATTCAATAAGTAGAAACATTAGAAAGCTTTTAAATGTTTTCCCAGTGAACCTTTCATTTTCCATATTGGTTTGGGTAAGTTGTTTTACACTGACTTGGAAAATATACCCAGACGGAGAACACTTCCAAATTAGAAGTTAATTGATTGCACTTTGGACTGGGGAGGGTAGTAGGGGATGAGAGAACACAGTATTGCTACCAAGAAGCATCCTTATAGTCATTAGCTGCAGAAAGAACTGCTCCAGAGGCAGCTGGAACAAGCAAACCTTTCCAGTAAAATAACAAAGAGTTTTGAACAGTTATCTGCTCTCTAATGAGAATATTTCAACCTTTATGAACACACCAGGCACAGATCCTTCTGTCTTGCCTGCCATATTGCCAGGTAAAAAACAAGATAAATCATAACAACACCTAGTTGAGTGATCTTACAAATATCTCCATGGTGTTTCTAATGTTCTCCATGCTCTCTAATGAGAATATTTCAACCTTTATGAACACACCAGACACAGATCCTTCCACCTTGCCTGTCATATTGCCAGGTAGAAAACCACACTCTGGAAGGGGAAGGGGTGATTTGATCCAAACAAATGCAGCTGTGCCAGAGGAAGCTGGGGACAAACCCACAGTGAGAGCAGCCTTTTCTTGTGGGGCCTCAGCTCCAAACCAGCTCCCTCTCTGACCACCACTGTCTCAGCTCTCCAGGGCATCTGAACCCCTTTTGATCAGCTCACTGACAGAAACAATAAACATCTTGCTACCCATGCCATGCCATAAATGTGCCAGAGCTGGCAAAATACAGAATTTGAGTGCTGTGAGAGGCTGAGAGCCAGGTTCACTCCTGCTCTCTTGTTCTGCTCCCTCTCCTGGGGAGTTCAACCCTTCAGCAACACCGAGGGGTTTGCAGGGCCTCAACCTCAAGCTTTATTTCTCATATTCTCTCATTCACTCCCCCCCATGAAATACCTTTTTTCCACATTCTGAAACTCTCTTCTATCAAAAAAATAGGTAAATTTTGGCAACAAGTGAGAATAAAGCACAAAAGGCAGTGTGTGCAGAAGACTTCCTTCTGGACATTATTAGTGTTCTGGATGAATCCTGTGTGCAGCCTTCAGCAGGGGATCCACAGGGACCTCCTGGAGCAGGGATAAAAATGCTGGAGGGCTGGAGCCCTCTCTGTGGGCAAAGGCTGAGGCTGGGGTGTTCAGCCTGAGAGCAGAAGGCTCTGGGACACCTTACTGCAGGCACCTGGAACAAGAAACTCCTTAGCAGGGCCTGCTGCAACAGGAGAAAGGAGAGTTTTTAACTTGAGGGAGGGTAGATTTAGACTCGATACAAGGAAGAGATTTTTACAATAAGGCTGGTGAGACAGGGGAACAAGTTACCCAGAAAAGTGATGGATACCTGTGGGAACTCAGCACATCGTTCCCGATGTCCAGAGATGCCAGGAGAACCCTTGGGGGGGTCTCGGAAATCCTGGAATGTTGCCAAGAGTGTTTGGTGGCTTGATTTTCATCCATCCACAGAAGTGACAGCAGTTTGAGGACATGAGAATCACTTTAGAGTGAAGGGTGTAAAAGGGACACATTTAGAGGGTGAAATATAAACTTTAAAGTTTTTGGTACAGGGGGGTTATGGAGACAAGATGAAGGGATCAGGGCGTGTCTCGTCCTTCTTCTTTCTTCTTCTTGTCTTCCATCTCCTGTGGTGATGTTGGCACTTAGAGATTGGTTTATGGTGAAGGTGTACTTGCTAACATGGGTGAAAAGTATTGGAAAATAAAGGTAAATATCATGTACGTAGATTTTAGTATAAAAAGACACGACCGCCTCGTGGGTGGTCAGAGTGCCCTTGGCTGCCTTGCAGGTCAGACCTCTGTTGGGCAGACAGAAAATTTTGTAGATAAGAAACAATAAACAATCTGAAGATTGAAAAGCTGAAGAGTCCAGACTCGTCCTTTGAAACGCGTCCACCCAAGAACCACCCTACCCGTGTCGGGGCAGAGACAGACAGACGGACCCGACAGATACCCCATCCCTGACAGAATTCAAGCCGGGGCTCTGAACAACATGGTCTAATTTAAGATGTCCCTGTTCACTGCAGGGGAATGAACTTGATACCTTTAAGGGTCCCTTTCAACCCAAACTATTCTGATTCTGTGTCTAGCTGCCCTTTATTTGTGCTTTTTTTTTTCCCCAGATTTCTTCAAGCATAAAAATGAGGGGATTTTCTTGAGGTGGTGGAAAAGTTAAATCCTGTATACTTGGGGGAGAATGCTGAGGCAGACTGGCATGAGAAGGTGAAATACATAGTGAGACAGTAAAAGAAACACCCTGAGGATCCTTAGAGCTACCAAGATTTAGGGTTGGACTGATCCTGCTGCATCCCACACTGAGGGAATAGAGAAGACAATGGAAATCTGAACAGGGATTCAAAGTCACTCTTTTTCACAGTTATTAAGGGCAGCTACAGGAAATTCTATCATCTGTCCTGTGAGCCTTTCATATCACCTTCTTCCACTTTCGGATTTTTAAAAAAATCCAGAATGCAAATGGATAATTTCAATGTTAACCAGCAAAGGCAGATATGACAAAATGATTGGTTTTCATTTGACACAAACCACCTATGGATTATCAACATTTAGCTCCAATTGCTGAATTATACTCTGTGATTTGGAGGATGGCTTTCATCAGTCCCATCTGGTCTTCAACATTTTTCTGTCAGAGGAATCAGGAGTTACAGACATCCTCAACAATTACCAAAAGGAACATGAGGTGTGAGTTACTCAGTGATATAAAAATAAAGGCATCTATTTCTGGGTTTGTGATAACTCCAGACACTATTTTCCATAGCTAAGGATCCTAATTTCCAACTTGAGCGTATTTTCTCTGTCAAACTTCACTTGCATTTTAGGGAGATAGAATACAAGTAAATAAAAAGGTATAGAACGTAATCTTGACCCCTAAAGAGTTGCAGCTGAGTTAATTATTAAAGACTGGGAGCAGGCCTGATGTTAACAGGCCACAGCTGTAGCCAATCAGCAGAGTGTTATAAAAGAGTGGATTGGGGGGAACTGGAGTCACTTGGCTGCTGTGAGGACAGGGAAGAGTCAGTGCCCAGAGGAGCTGCCTGCAAGAAACATCAAGGAGGTACAAAAAACTCTGGCAATATGGAACCCTTGCAATGTAATGACAATAGAACTCTTGCAATATAATGACAACATTGCATCACCTCAGAGTATCAGGATTTTCTGTCCCAGTTCTCAAAGACAGGAAGTTTCCATTGTGTTCCATAGGTGTGTGGGCACTGGTAGGACCAGAGACAGGGATCCATTTCCCTGCCTTAAGTGATGCCTTCTTGGGGCTACTTAAAACCAGAGGCCAGACAAAATTAAGGGAATAAAAAGCAGTTCTATTTATTGAAGGGCCTTCAGGTACATTTAGGGCAGATGAAGCCCCCCAGGGCTACACCCAAAATGGACCATAGGTCACAGGTTTGCACACTTTTATAACTTTGCCCCATTTGCATATTGGGGGTCAATCTTCCAATTCCAGCTCCAGGTAATGAAGCCATGTACTCCAAGTTTGCTCCCCCCAACTCGCTTTTATTTTACATCTCTCAGGGCCTGAGGCAGTGAGGTATCCTTGATTGCCAGGCCTGGAGAGGAATTGTTGTGTCTGCCCAAAATGTGAAGGCAGCAGCTCACAGTGTGTTTGGAGTTCAGAGTTATACACTAAAGAACTGCAGGAATAAAAAGATATGAAAAATATAAAAGCTAAGGCATCATAAGGAGTGAGAATTTCACTGTCAGTCCCAATGCAGCCCCACAGCTCTGGTGAGGACTCAGACCCCTGCAGAGAGCTTCAGCCTCCTGAGGCTGTAGGTTGCACTCTGGGGTCCCCACTCCACCCTCCCACCCAGCCCTGGGTTTACTCCATGAGGAGCTGCTGGAGCTCAGCATTCCCATCTCTCTGTCATTCAGAGTATTTTGACACAGCCTAGTGAAAAGCAGCAGCACACAAACGCCTGATGTTGCAGTAAGTGGAACTCTGTTCCCTGCCACCAGCTGCTCAGAGGGAAAACCCTTCCTGGCATGGCAGAGATGGCACACACAGAGTGCAAATGAAAGCCCCAGCTTCTCCCCAGAAGGGCTGGCCCAGTGACCTGTGCCCCTGAGCTGAGCACAGGAATGAGAGAAGAGATGGGAGGGAAGGACAGGGACAGGGCACAGAGCAGGGATGAGCAGCTGGGTGTGCTGAGGTGGCTCTGGAGTACCCAGGCTCTAACCTGAAGGCAGGTTGCACTTCTGAGCACAAAACCTGCCTCTGTGAAACTTATTTAACCTTTTAAATCTAAGTGCTGTAGGTTTTGATTCAGCATTATTTCAGAATCTGAAAGAGATGAGCTATGTGCATTACAGTACACAGCTTTGTGTTAATATTTGTTGTTCCCCTAAAGCAGCACAAGCCTTACAGAGAGCTCTGTAGATTCAATACAATGAAAACCAACCAATATGCAAACGAGAAGCACCTTCTGATTTCAGCTGCAGCAGGACAACCTCACATAAGTGAGATGATGCCAGATTCATTCTGACATCAGAGATATGACAGATCAGATCTGCTGCCACAGCCCAATGGCCTGAGCCACTGTGGTAATGCAAATCACCCCAACTGCAGAGAGCTCAGGGAAGAGCCAGGACTGGCTCTCTGAACCAGAGGAGCAAAGCTGCAGCAATTTATGGTGCCACTGAGATAACAGGAATTTCCTCCAGAAACTGAAAACTACACACACTGAATGCAGTATTTGCTGCAGCTTTAGTGTTTCTTTTTTTTTGTTTTGGTGTAAAGCTGGAACATTTCTTGTGTTTTCCAACATAGGCTGTTCCCTTCTGCAGGCCACCTCATTATGTATTTATGAGAGTGCCTTGTCTGCTTCTCCTTCATTTCTTTTGTATCAGAAGGGACTTAGTCTCAACACAGCTCTCAGGGAAAGGGAGAAAGGCACAGTGATGCATGAAGGAAGTTGAGAACAATATGTATTTTCAAAGAAAGAGAATGGAAAACATCTTAACAAAGGTCCCAAAAGGCAAGCTGAAATAAGCTCTTATTTGCAGAAGACAAAATACTTTACAGGTGTGAAGTCCTTCCTCCTTTATGCCATGATTAATATTATTAGTTCCCATGGATCAGAGTAGTATTTCTTCATTAGAGAAATAACAAAATAACATGGTTCTTACAGTATCTCCAAAATTTAGAATGGACAAATATAACTAAATGCAGGAACATCCTTAGAATTACAACAGATAATTTTTGCCTCCATCTTTGTAGAAATCTAATATATTTAAATATTCCTACTATTTTAATTTCACATACATTAATCAACAGTACAGGTTAGCATATGTCACCCTTCCTTTTACTTTTGAGTAGTTTTTCAGGATATTCTGAATGTTTTCAGCCAGAAATAACCCAAACAACACATTATGTAGTGAAGAAATTCTGACTTTAAAACCCTGCAATAGACTTTATGTTCAATCAGACTTTTCCAGTCCTTGTTCTACAAAGCTCCTTCCCCTCATTTATCACAGCTGCTCCAGCAAATTGCTGAGGGATGGCCTTTGAAATAAAGCTTGCAAAAAGCTCCAAGACTGAAGCAGGAGATCTGCAGTTGAACCTGAGATCAGACAAACGCCAGAGCAGCGCTGGGAGCCAGGCCCTGTGCATCCCCCCAGTCCAGCCACTGATCCTGGTGTGCTAAGCCCGCTGTTCTCAGCCTGTGGAGCAGCATTCAGAGAGGTGCAGCAGGAAAACACTCAAGGCAAAAGGGGATATTTCCAGCCAGAAATGGCTGGGGGCACACCAAAGAGGGGTAAGCAATTTCCCCAGGTGACGCCGCTTGTTGGGCCAGTTTGCATTTGTAAACGTGAGTGAGAATCTGGATGGATAAGGCAGGAAAACTGGCATATTCCAGCTTTCATCAGAATCTTCAGGTTCAGAGAGGGAAATTATATTAAATAGCTCAAAAAGGAAGAGATGAATATAGCTACAGCTCTTATGGCAGGACTGTGCCACTCGTGCCAACTCCTTTGTTACAGGAATGGGAACGTTCCAGTGTCAACTGAATATGAAGTCATTAACAGCACACACACAATCACACACATTTATTAGGAGCACAACATATTATCTGCCTGGTGGAACTTATGATAGAGGGAGAAGTACATCTGTGACTCTTGTGCAAGAAAATGGCTGCTGACATCAGATCTGGAGAGAAAAAGTGGAAGACCACCCATTGAACACAAAGAATCTCTAAGTTTGCTGGTGTCTTAGGAGCTCTCTCTATTTTCAGGGCAGATTAACCTTGTCCTCTCACTTTGCCTTCTTCTTTATACATTACCACAGCATATCAGCAAGGCCAGCTCCTGCACTCACACTGAGCTGCATGAGTATCTGTGGGAAATGCAAATATACAACAAAAAAAATTATCATCATTTTTTGTCCCGCTTGCTTGGGCAACAGCAGGTTTTTGCTCAATTTTAATATCATGTATTTCCAATTCAAACACTGGAACTGGGTTAGAGAACAGCACATAAGTGGCCCACAGGGGACTTCATTTTGGAGCACCAAAGCAGAGCAATAATGGGCCAAGACCCAGACCCTGACACAGGAACCCACAGCAGGAATGTCAGCTGAGCTCTTTTCTATTTGACAGGGAAATGCAGACTAAACACCACATAAACACTTCCCTCCTTTACATAGTAAATCCATTTTTGCAAACCTATATTTCTCATTTATTCAGCCTTTTCTCAGAAGCAGCTTATTAGTGCTCTGTTCTCCAGTGTGTGAAATCTGGCTTTTCCCCGCTTTGGATTTCCTTTAGTTTCAGGCTTTTTGGAACAATTGTATGGATTTCTTATTAGCAGTGCCAATGTTTCATTTAAAATATCACTAAAGCCAATTCTATTCTAAAAGTGTGAAAAATCAAGCTGTCATTTCCCTGCTAATCCAGTAAGAGTATCTGAGGAGTAAATGATCACTCACTGGACTTTCTGTGTAGGGTACACTTCTGGCACCATTTCAGTGCTAACAAGGATTTTACTGATTTATACTGACATATATTCCATTACAGACTCAACAGAGGCATTCATAATATTTGAAATTTTTTTTGGTTTCTTTTTGATTGTCACTTACAGATACATGAGCAGAATTACATTTTTGAGACAGTTTGGTTTGGTAGGCAGTAGATAAAGCTGCAGAATGATACATCTGTAGGAAGTACCTACCAATAAATTTCATCCTACAAATCTGGTACAATTTCCTTCTAATTTTTATTTCAGTTGCTTTAACTTTTCATAGTTTCTCTCCCTTTTCAATATTGATTTAAGGATGGTGCACAGCTCAGCTCAGGGAGAGTATTGGATTGCATGGATCAAGAATTCATTGACTTATTACTGCTAAAAGGAATGACATGACTTGGTTATTCTTTATTGTGTTCTGTACTTCTGGATCTGCTCATCAAACCTATTTAAACCCTTTCTTTGACAAGACAAGGGCAGGCATATTTTACAATAGGTGCATTATATTTTCTGAGATTCCTTCCTGCTTCTAAGCTCATCCTGCCACAGCTTCTTTTACAGAAGGAATTTTAAAAATCCCTCTTCAGAATTACTATAAGAAATTATAGTTATTCTGTTCAAAAATATTTATATCATTTGCTAAAGAAATTCTTCAGAGGAAAATGTGAAAAAACCCCATTTTTTCCTGATCCTGATGGCACCAGAATGTCACCTTCCTACAGAGAAGCCTGATACCTGACAGCTACAGAACTTCTGCAGGGCATGGAAAGTCCTACAGGCTTGGCCCGAGACATAAATTTGGGGTTCTATTCTTTCAAAAAATTTCTATTTTACCTTGGCCAAATCACCCAAACTCAGGCCTTCTAAATTTATTTAGATGCTTTAGACTAATCCAACTTAATAGAATCTCTATCCTTTTCCTTCACTTTGTTTTCAAGAAGTAAATCCTTATCCCATACGAATGGAAAGCTGACACACATTTTTAAGACCATCAGTTTCTCTGTAACAAGTGCCAGTGATTGATAGCAGAAAAAGTTCCCCAGGTTTTTTGAAGCATGTCTTTTGAAAAATTCCTATTCTAACTTAAGGGCAAATTCATTTCTTGAATAAAGCAGTGCCAATGTCATTAACCTCACTGAATTGCAAGCCTTGGCAAAAAAGAAAACCACCTTTCCTACTACTTCTTTGAATGTAATTACTCATGATTAAAGAAAGCCAAATTAGTAGGAAATGTGAATTCAGTTCCATGAAGCAATTTCAGAGATACGAGCAGCTGCACCTTTGCTGCAGAGAACTGTAAAAGAGAACCCTTTACTGCCTGCTCATAATTCAGAGCTGCTGTGCATGGGCTGAGGAAGAAAGGAAAAGTTAATTATGTTTTCTTTTAACCTAACCCTCCTTTAATAAACCTGTTTCTAGGAATACCATATCCATAGATGGTTGAAGTGTTCTTGGGTTAAGAAATTTTATTTCAGATGTGAAAAGATTGAAGTCAAGTATTATATTTCCTAGCTATTAATTCTTTCTTTTTAATTTTTTTTCTCAGTATTCTTTGGAGTTTAATACTTCTCTTAAGTAAAGTCCATTAGCTATGTAGGAACATCAGACATACTTTTCCTTCTTCAATCCTGTTCACCTCATTGTGCCATTTCCTGCAAATTACAAAGAAATGGAGTCATTCTAAAAATGGCAGTACCAAACTCACTCCCTTTATTTCAGTGTCAACATACATTCAAGTTTTCAGGGTTATTTTTCCTCCTCTTTTCTACTGGTTTACTGTCTGACTTCCCTTCCTTTCTGAAAGAGGCCAGTCCTTTCTGAAGTTGTTTAGCTGTATATCTTGTATTCATAAACAACTATTAGAGGTTAAAGACACCAATGTTTTAACCTTTCTGCACATGCAAGTAGTCCTTCCTCCAAAGAGAGGCAGGATTCCACCCTGCTCTCCTCATATATTTTGAACCAGTTTTTTATTCACTGCCATGCTTTACCTCGACGGTTCATAACTTTTATCTTGCAAAGAAATCTCTCATTGTTTCCACTGGGGTTTACAGTATTAAATTGCAAAAACTTTATCAGTCCTCCTGCAGCTGGCACTGAATTGGTCACTTATGCAGCTCCAAGGGCTCTGTGTTGGAGTCAACTGCTACCAACAACCACCACTATGGGGGAATGCACAGAAACTGAAAGCAGCAAGGAATCAAACACCACCTTCTGGCAGTACAGAGGGGTGGGAGCTTTAAAAACAAAAACCTGATTGTGATGAGTCTCAACACATCTGCAGAAAAGTCTGGGTAGGACAGGAGAGAGAGGAAGGGTTGGCTCTGTACATTCTGTTCCCTGCTTCTTCTGTAAAAGGAGCAGCACAAAGAAATGACACCACAGGGAAGTTTGCATCCTCTGCACAGGGCAATCCTGACTCTGCAGGCTCCAGGGAGAGGCAGAGCTGGCCCTCGTGGCCCTTGTGGCCCAGGGTTAGTCATGGACAGCAGCAACTGCACTGGAGCTCTGCTGAGGTAGAGACACTGGAGCCTGCAAAAGCTCAGGGGATGAGGGGACAAACAGAATCACTGCTTTGGATTTTTGTTCATTTGAATTACAGATGCCTAAGGGGGAGAAAAAAACAAGCAAATAAGTCTGCTCTGCACTTCATGAATGTTTTCAGCAGAATTACTGTTTCCTTTTCCCTTCTTTTCTAACCCAAGAGGTATTTAGGAAAAATCTTTTACAATGGGCTGAACTTCCTTCTCCTGCTGCTGAAACAGCTACTAGCCAAACACAAGGCTTAGCTTTTAATTCTAACAAACAATGTATGCAAATCATGATTTTTGTGTCTCTCTTGCTGCATTAAAAATCTCACATATTATGATTGCACATTTTGAGAAGTCTTCTTATTATAAATATCTCCTAGATTAGCAGAAGCAGTCATAAGAGGAAACACTAAAAGTGCTCAGCAGAGCAGGAGGGAAGTGAATGTGAAAAGAACAGCAGAGGTAATGTCAACTGGCAAAACCATAAAGCTCAGTGAAAAGAAGGGGGCAAACTGCAAGCACAGTGAGAGCTGAGCTAAAGAGGGGTACTGAGATGTCTTTTCAGACTCTCTTGGGTCCCCTGGAGACAAAGTTTTGTGCAGGGCCAGAACTCAAGTAACCACTTTGCCCAAGAACCACAGGGGCAATAGAAAAGCACACAGATTCCACATTAAGGTGCAGAAGAAATAGGTCACATCTTCCCTTCCCCTCTCAACCGAGGCCAACATCAGCACACATTGTTCCCAAACATCTGAAGTACCTCAGGACTTCCCCAAGGACTCTGTGAACTTGGGAGTGGAATTGTCTTTTCTTTCAGAGAATGTGACAGAATATCCATGAGAAAACTTTAGGAAAAGTGTCTCCCTCCAGAATGGCTTTTATGTAAGAGACAGCCATAGCCTGATGTACAACTAAGCAGATGTGGCCTTATTCTGAGGTTTATACTTGCAGCTACAAAAATACAAGCAAAAAAATCTCAGGGACTGAGCCCCTCCTTCGCACCCAGATGGTTTCATATTGCAGACAGCTCCTCCTGTACTCTGATCTCATCGTTAACCATAAGGGCCCCATAGATAACAAAATATCCTCTTCCTCCAGAGGTACAGAACAATCCTGGAAGGTTGATAGAAAGAGCAGCATGAATGATTACACCTGCTGCAGCATCAACAAGGTGCTCAGAAGACCAGCAGTTGGTTATCAATGACTGGAGCAGGGGGATGAAGGAGGTGACTGACAGCTCTGGCAAACCCTGGCTGCAGGTGCCTGGAGTTGTCCTGGGAGATTTTGCTGTTTATTGCAGCCCTGAGACACGTGCAAAGTCTCTGGTTTGGCCTGTGCATTCGAAGAACGAGACAGAGTTCTTCAGTTCTTGGTCTTGAAGTTGTTTATTGTACCTTATCTATAAAATTTTCCTCCTGCCCAGCCAAGGTCTGCTCAGCAGGACAGCCAGTGGCACTCTCACCACCCCAGGGTGGTGTTGTCTTTTTATACTACAAACTACAGATAACATATTTACAATTACTTTCCTATACCTATCACCTATGTTAGACAGTGAGCTTCTACTCTGAACCAATCCAAAAGTGCCAACATCACAGCAGAAGAAGGAGAAGGAGAAGGAGGAGGAGAAGGAGGAGGAGGAGGAGGAGGAGGAGGAGGAGGAGAAGGAGAAGGAGAAGGAGAAGGAGAAGGAGAAGGAGAAGGAGAAGGAGAAGGAGAAGGAGAAGGAGAAGGAGGATTGGACACGCCCAAGTCCCTCCATCTTGTCCCCAAAACCCCCATTCTAAAAACCCCAAAATCTACCCCTTCACCCATTGATAATTTTATTATTACACTGCTTAAACTTCTGTGGCTTTCAGGTCTTCATCCAAAGCTGGTAATTTGCTCCACGGGTCATAATCAAACCCCCAGGTGTTCTGGGCTGTGTGCCAGGGTCTCTGAGCCCCTGGCAGGGGTCCCAGCAGCTCTGGACACCCAGAGGGATGCACTGAGTTCTGACAGAGTTGATCCCTGTTAATGGCAGCTCCCCCCACAGAATCCCGGCAGGGCCAGTGGGCAGTGGCAGGGATTTCTGCTCAGAGCTCTGCTGGGACAGTGAGGCACTGATGGGGTAGGATGGTGTGCTGCGTGTTGAGGATGAGGACTGGGAATTTTAACTGCACTCATTTGCTAAATTCTTGTTAAAATCTTTTCTTAAGGTCTGCTCTCTTTGAGTTAACTACAATAAGTTCTCACAAGGTGTCAGATAGTGCAGGTGACCATTTCCAAAGGCTGAGTGTGACTGGAGCCCCCCAGAGAAAGACCAGACACAGCTTTACAGTGCCAGCCTGTGCTCCCTGTGCTGTGCTGCAGCAGAACTCCACCTGCATCATCCACCTTCAGATGCAGTTACACACCCTATGCAGAAATGGAGAAATGCTATCCCACCTCCACTGCAAACTTTTCTTCTGCATCAAGTAATTCAGCTAAGAAAATTTTTGCACATAAAATCATTCTGGTCCTAAGCATCTCTCACAAAAGAACAATCCTGCAGTAAGAATTGACAAGAATCCCCTAAAGAGTTATGGATTGCAGAATCAAGAACTATCTTTTGCATTCTAATTCCAACAGAAATTCCAATTTCTAGATGAAAAGGTACCTCTGAAAGCAATATAGAAACAGTTTTCACTTTTGAATTTCTGCCTCTCTGTGCCTCTCCTTTCAAGCAGAAAAATTAATTTGTCTTTGTCATCTTATTAGCCAAGAAATCACCACAATATCTTACATTTATATAATTTCTGCTTTTTCCTTTATGTTGGATATATCAGTTTAGACATATGAAGTCTCCATCACTCACATTTCCTGTTTAATATACATGAAGTATCAGTAATAAATGGGTATCATCTCACATACTGTCCAGGTGTTTTTTGAAAATAAATTAATGGCAAACTGTTGAACCTCACTAAAGGGAGATTTTGCAATTTTTATTAGAGCATGCAAATAACCGTAATTACTTATGCCACAAAAAATATTAGTAAAAAGTATTTTTGGAAATCACAGAGCATACTTTTTTTAATAAACCATGAAAATATATACAGGAATATTGCAATCAACTATATTCATAATTACTTTTAATGCAACTGAGAATGAAGTTTTCCCAAACCCACCTGTCTGTTGGTTTAAATGGTACCTTTCACACACTGCAATAAATCTGCAGCTTTCCTAATGCAAATCAAAAATATGCAATAGATGAATGGTCCAATGCAGCAATCATGGTACATGATTGCAGTAAAATAATAAACAGCCACAGCTTGAATAATGTTTCTAGTTTGATGACAATGACAACAATCAAACAGCCAAATACTTTTTCTCTTGAACAAAATTTAGGGAAATGAAAAATACTTAAAACCTCATGCAGGTGACATTCATTAAGTATTTTCCTCATTGTTCAGCAATAACTTCCTTTTTTTATTTTATTCAAGCAAGTCACAGTGTTGCCAGGACATTTTTGTGAGAACATTTATCTTCATGTATGCTAGTCAAAAACATTATTTCTCCACAAAACAGAACACTGTAAATTGGATAGACTATTTCTTGAGGGCAAGGAAAATAATGTTGTTTACTGCTATTTTTTCTAGGTTTGTACATATAATAAGACTCTGAAATTAGCTCCTTGGGATGGTTAATGAAGTCAAGTAAGCCCATTTGTTGTACAGCAGAAGCAATAACTTGTTTTAATTCCATATTAATATAATTTTGCCTGGATTTTTTTTTTTTTTTTTGAAAATAGACAATTCTGCTCTATTCTGGGGCAAATTATGTACTCTGTGCACATACTGAGCATGCCTTGATAACCAGAGATCCCATTACATGTTTAATAATTGACTATTCAGTAGAGCATTGATGCATTTTTGTCTGGAACTAATTCACCTTTGTCTGTGTATCAAGAAGAAAGTACAGTGAATTACAGATACGGTCTTGAAATGTAAAGGCCATATGCTTTATTCATCTCAGGTCTTTTAAACTCCATATTCATGACAGGCACTGCTTGGGAATTAATATCCTGACTTGGATATGCCAGTATATATACAATATGATTTATTAGAGCAATGATTCATTGAAAAGCACCTTGAACCTCTCAGGGAGACAGCACCTTCTGTAGCAGGTTTGACCTCACAAATAAATCACTCACTGCTGTATTTGCAGAGATGTGTGTGATGTGTCACACTAACAAATAAACCTGGTGGTTACAGGATTTAAAACCAAGTTTAACAAAAGTCTAAAAAACCCACACACAAATGTCTCTTTGGCAGAACAGTAAGCACAGGAAGGTCCCCTCTGCTCCTGTGGAGTTGTCATCCCATTACTGCCAGCTTAGGAAGAGAAGATCTTAGCAGAGGGCTTATTCTCAAATGTAGGATGTTTCATCTCACCAAAAAAGAAGCACCTCCAGCACCTCCATTCTCACCAAACACTTCTAATGAAGGTCAAGCAGCCTGGGTGGTTTCAAGCACAAACTCACTGATCTAGGTCTCACAACCCCATTGAATTCAGCCCAGAATGAAAAACAAGACTGAAGAAAACAATCTTTAAAATTTTCAACAAATGGCATTCAATCTCAAGGAGAAAGAGCAGTAATTCTCCATTGGTAAACATCCTCTCTTAGCTGTACAGTAACCAAACTACTTTTCCATGTTTGGAGGCTGCATGTCTAAAGGCGAATTTGTTGTATATTATGCCATTTAAGCCAGCACCTTCAAGAGCAATAAATTCCCATACAAATTATTTTTGTCACTTTGACACAACTGCACTATTGGCCCAATAGTGCCTCTGAATTTCCTCTGACTATAACCAAAGCCAAATCCCTCACAAGTGAAACAGAAATGCCCTGAAGTAAAGCATCTGTTGCTTTTATAGTGATTTGTAAAGTCACAAATGTAGGTTTGTCACCAACCAAATCTGGTGAAGGGTTGCTTCTATCTGATAATTACTGCAGTCCAACTTGCTGTGATCCCGAATCCTGCTTGGCCAGGGGAAGCATGGCATAAAATAGAGGAACAGGTATGATGAATTTACCCAAAAATGAAGATCTTTAATAGCAAAATAACAAAATGAAGAAACCTCACCATCTGAGGGGCAAGATCCAAAGACCTGTGGGCATGGCAAATGCAGCCAGGTACAGGGGTATCTGAAGGCAAGGGTCACCAACAGGACCTGATTTGTAACAGCTTCTGAACTAACTGAGAACAAGAGCCAGGAACATGACCTAGTACAGAGCAGTTCCATTGGCATCCTGACTCCCATGACCACGTTCTTCTCCCCATGACCTGACTAGGTGCTCCACCTTCAGTATCCTGTTTCCCATGGCCTGAGGCTGATGCCCTCTGTAAATGCTACTGAGGCAAAAGTCCCAGCTGGACACAGTTCCATAGATAATCTTATCTGTTACACTACCTTGTAACAGGCTGACATAAATCTTGTCATGGAAAAAACCTGATAATGTTCAATTTAGCATTTTAAGAGATCTCACATACAGACTCTGGTATTGCTTCACCATTCTTATTCTTAGGAAGTGTTTATCTTCAGATCCCTACAAAGTGGAAAACCATTCCAGACACCTCTTTGCATCTTACTTTAATTTTTGCTGTCTTTGCAGCCATTCCTCCAAATATTTGGGTTTCATTTCTAAACGTGTTCAAACCATAACAGGCTTTTCCCTGTACCAGCTATTTTCCCTCAGAGGGTTTAAGAACACAAAGCACCCCAAAAATTTTTATTCACCAATACACATCTATGTTTTGAGAGGCATTTATCAAACAAGGTCAGAGTTTTGCTACAGCCATGACAGACCCCAGTACACTGATCACTCTGCAGAGATCCCACTGTTCCCAAAGCCCCATTCTGAGGTTGCACTATCACTGCAGTCACTCACACAGACCCAGGGGATCCCCAGCATTTGTTAAATTCTGCTTGAGGAAATAGCTGCAGACACGCCCTCTATTGGATAAATTACTCTTCCTTGCTGCCATCAAACCCAAAAGTGAGTGTTCTGCTAAAAAAGTGCTTTTTTCACAAAACCACCCTGTGGATGCTGATGAGCAACAGAATTTCTTCCCATCTCGAGAAAGAATTTCAAGTCATGTCAGCTACAAACCATTGGTTCAGCTCTAGAGGTGGGGCCACTGCAAGTACCCCATTCTCTTTTAGGTCTGGAGCAAAACCAAAGTAAAACACTGAAAACACCTGAACTAGGTTTTTTAGGAATCTACATTCTTTGCTTTCTAACACATTCAGAATGTCTAAATTTCATTTCCCTGAGGACTGTGGGTTTGACTACACAGCTATCCAAGTGTTAAACAACTTCATTTGTGATTGGATGCTGCTCTGTGATTTTATTTCATCTTTTACTGATGGGGGCCCTTGGCAGGCAAAGTCAATTTAGTGATTTTCTGAAGCAAACAATAGCTCTTGTAAAAGATATGAATTCAATTCACGGTCCAGTTGAAGTGTTGGGTGATCCCCAGTGATCTCACCACATGTTTAATGTGGTTCTGCTGTACTTGGGAATATTTCCATTTTTCACACCCTTCTTTGTTGAGAATACCTTTGGTAAGTACCATTAATTCCCAGTGATTTATTCACCTCATGTTTATTCAGCAAGATGTGCTCTTTACCCACTTGTGTGGTGTTACAGCCCTGACATGCTGCACACCCTCAGCTTCACTTCTGGTTTGTTGGGATTGTGATCACAGACACATGGGCAGCAAAGACAAGGGGGACACTGAAGATCTTAATTACAGAGCCTGTTCTGCCTTGTTTTTTGATTCAGGAGAACTAATAATCATTTATAACGCAGACAGCTGGGGTTTTTTCTGCTCCCACATAACTGTTATGTTGTCACTGCATTCAGTACAACACATCTAGTGAAAATGCTTTCCACTGACGAGTTCAGGAGATAATGCTGGTTCTGCATTAGCTGGAAAATTACTGACATTTCACTGCATGAGGAATGCTGGTTCCTAAGTGGATATTTCACCTTTTAAAGGGCTTATTCCAAGCTTGGCTGTAGGCTGTACCATTGCACACAGCTTTTGTCTTCCATCAACAATGGCAATCACCAACACTGCTCTGCAGCCCCAGGGACACTTCAGCTGCTCATGGCCTCCAAGTGGTGAAAATAACCAGCAGTTCCTTGTTCCTGAGTTATCCTGTGGTTTTCAGAGCTGGCTCTCTTGGTTCTCTGGATGCTGTCAAAATAAGTCAAATGCCCCATCCAGGACTAAAATGAAAATGCACTCAGAAATATGTGGGAAAGGAAGATTTTTATGAAAACATTAATATCTTTAATGAAAAATAGAACAAAGCTCTACTTATAATTTCTCTCCCTTTTTAAATATGCACATATTGTCAACTGTTAGCACATCACAACCAGCTACAGTATTTTGCAGTAATAGGTAACAATGACACTTACACAAGATTTTGTGGCTCTCCTGAAGGAAAAAATCTTGACACAGCAGTTATGAAAAGTAAAACAAAAACAAAACAAAACCAACCAAACAAAAGCCAAAACCAAACAATCCCCCAAAACAAGCAAACAAAACCCCACCAAAAAAAAAAAACAAACCTAACTTCATGTCTGCTTTTCTCAGAGCTTCATATATAATATTTTTCTCTGCAAGGGTTTATTTCAGCAGTGATCTCTGCAGGAAGAACAGAGCTCCAGACAAAGTCAGGCACTGCTGCTGGATTCTGAATTGCCTGTGTATGGGCAAACCAATTAGTGACTGGCAATAAGTCATCAGGTGCAATTGAAAGGAATCTGCAATCTGGCTTTCCCTTCTCAAGAGGCACTTATCTTCCCATCCATTGCTGCTAGAACTTGAAACTCCTCTGCAGCTGCCATCTGGCATGCAAGTGTGGATGTGGGCCTAAATGAGGAACAATAAAGATGGATGGAAGCCTTGATGCTTTGTACTGCACAATACAGCTTTGTAAAAGATCCTTTATATTAATTGATACTGAAATCAAGATTTTAAGCATTATGACTATGCCTCATTGTATCATTTCAAAGTTATATAAAACAGATTAAATAATCTTCTAACCAAGTCACTATAAACTAAACTGGTGAGGGATGAGAGAAAGAAATCTTCTAGCTGACGAAGATAACAGAAACACTGGTTAAAAAAATGGGTAAAATGTTGCACAAAATGGGTAAAATTCAATGCAGCACATTGAATTTTTACTGTCTAAGGTACAATATCACATTCTCAGGGTCTTTCTGGGTCACTGCGACCCCGAGAATGTTCAAAGTCTCTTTTCCCAGCCCAGTGCTTGAAGAAGGAGTCAGGGCTCTTCATTTCTCGGTCTCAAGGTTGTTTATTGTTTCTTATCTATAAAATTCTTTCTCCTGCCCTGCTGAGGTCCATCCAGCAGGACAGTTCCAGGCACTCTGCCTGCCCCTGGGGTGGGGTTATGTCTTTATACTAAAAACTACAATGTGTACAATGCTTACAATTACTTCTCAATGCCTATCACCTGTGTTAGACAGTGAGCTTCTACTCTAAACCAATCCCAAAGTGCCAACATCACAGCAGAAGATGGAGGCCAAGAAGAAGAAGAAGGAGAAAGGCTGGACACACCCAGTTCCCTCCATCTTGCCCCCTGAACCCCCATACCAAAAACCCCAAAATCTACTTTTCCACCCCGTGATAACTTCACTATTATTCCACCTAAACTGTTGTGGCTTGCTGATCTTCATACGAGGTTGGTAATTTGCTCCACGGGTCATAATCAAACCCACAGGTGTTTTGGGCTCTGTGCCAGGGCTTCTGAGCCCCCTGGCAGGGGTCCTGGACTGCCAGAGGGATGTTCTGGGTTCCCACATCACATGTCTTAAAAAAAGTGTACAAATATGAACAAAAAAAAAAAAAATTATTTCTTTTTGAAATTCAAGCCATGTTGTGCCTCAGTAGTCCTTGAGGAGGATGCAGTGCCAGGTACCCAGGGAAGGCAGGGATCTGGCTGGCATGGCCTGGTGACATTGCTGAGAGCCAGCACTGTGGGACACACAGGGAATTCCTTGTGGGAACAGTGACCCTGCAGTGCCTCCCCAAAACACAAACCCCACACTCTCCTAACCACTTTGTTTGTCCACATAAATCCCACTGTACTAACTGGAGATCGGTTCTAGGACGGGAAAAATTCTCTCAGTTTCCTCCTGACAACTCCAGGGGAGAAAAAGGAGGTTACATGGGGGGAAGAAACCTGTAAGTATGGTTTGCTATCAGAAAATAGCAACAAACTTGAGTATTTCAGCAAGCCTGTGTGGCTGTGGCAGCAGAATCAAAGACTGGAGTACCTCCATTTCTGAGAGTGGGGAAATGATGTGCCTTTACAGCAATTCCTCTCAGGAAAGCAATAATGAAAGCCATATATTATACTCACTTTTTCTACATTACACAATTCAGTGTTATAGAGGAGCTATTTTTAAATTTACAGAGCTCCCAAAAAATGCCAGCTCTGGTTCACAACAAACCTTCAAGGTTTGAAATTAATCTTTGGTCTTCACTGAAAGAACACAAAATCCTCTCCATATTTTTTTCCAAAGGAAAATGTGTCAGATACCAAATTTTATATAAATCCAAATGCTTTCCAGTCCTGGACTCATCTCCTTTCTCTGTGCCCTACCTGTGCAAGGGATCAGTGAGCAGTCAGAAAGTTATCAGACCAAACATGCCACCACGATACATTTCCATTTGATCTAAATGCAATTTAATTAAAATTATCAGCACAGGGCACACAGAGATGCAGCAAGTGCCAGTGTTGGACAACAGCACAGAGAGAAGTTCTAACTCTGCTGGCTACCCACATTCCAGCTGGGCATGTCACAGCACCTTTGCTGCACAAATGTATTACAGATTACAGTAGCAGTATTTTTTTGTCTTGGTCCTTTCTGAATTAGAACAGAGTCATACCAAGAAAACAAGAATGGTTTCCTTTTGGTAATGGGATTACTCCCACTTTCAGCTCAGCAGAACTATTACATCTCAAGATGTGTAAGATCCTGGGAGTTTTACATCTCAAACTTCCATTGATACAGAAGCTTTAGGTGTAGGAAAGCTGACATTTGACAGAAATGGTGTTGTGGTTTTCAGTACAATTATTACAAATACCTGCAGTTAAATTCTATAGGTTACAGAAGAACACAGCACCATGCTAATATTCACTAACAGAAATCCCACAGAATGCATGAATGAAAAGCAAGGTGCCAAATACTTTCATAAAATCCACTTGAAAAAACAATATCAAATTTCTTATATTAAGAAATAGATTTTTAAATGACCTTACAAAATTTCTCTTGGACTTGTTATATGTTGTTGTTGTTGCTACCTCCAGACACAACCCTGCAAATTGTTTTAAATTGTGATTAAAATACCAAACAACTGGAAGATTTTATCAGCCAGTAATACCACTTAGTGTGCTGAAAAGACAAGATGGAATGTCATCAGAAGCATTATGCAAACAAAACACGCTTTTTTAGCTCCACTAAAATTTAAAATAAAAGCAAGTGAATGAAATAACAAAAACAATTGATACATATTGACATAACTTTACAAACACTGGAGGATTAAGGAGAGGGAGAAAAAAAAGAACCCAAAGCAATTTAAAATGCACGTCTGAGAGACTCTCTAAAAACAGAAAGAAATGAACCAAACATTTCATTCTGTTCACCTGTGACAAAAAAAACAAAGACTGTTTTGATGGTCATGGAACCTAAAACAAGTGAAAAATTTTGTTTATCTCCCTTTCTGCGTTTGTATTTTATCTTCTAGATGAGCCTTCCTCGCAGCCAAGTTAAAAAGCTTTATGATTGCTCTTTGAGCCTTTTTAAGTTGGTTTGGGTTTATTTCTTGACTTTCAGACAAAGCTTTGTATTCTGCCCTGTCTCTGCCTCCTCAGCTCATTTATCTTCTGTGACTTCAGAGGAATCTGCACACCAGAGCCTGCTTTGCTTTGTTTCTGTACTGCAGTTTAGCCTTTTGATTCCTCCTGCTTGCCTCTGTAATACTGGATTTGCTCATGTTTGCCTTTCATTCCAACAGCACTCAATCAACAGAATGATTTTCATTTGCAGGAAGTCAACATTTTCTTGCCCACCCATATTTGTGATATTCGATCTAATGTTCAAAGTAGCTGTAACTGCAGCACTTAAGTAAGTTCAAGATAAAGGTTGTTTATTCCATGGGAATATCAGCAAAGCTTCAAGCTAATGCTCTCCAACTCTGCTGTGGAGGGGAAAGGTTAATGAACACTTCTCTCATGTCTCTCCTCTCCATCTTGTCCCAACAGAATTTTCTTCAGATCTGAACAGAACAGAACAGAGCAGATGCCAAGAACTAAAAGATTATTTATTAATTTACAATTACAGGTCCTAATTCTACAGCCTCAGTGTGCACAAACTGTGTAAGACCCTGGGAGTTTTACACCTCAAGAACTGCATCAAATGCCAAATTTTCTTCACAACATCTGGAACAACTTTGGTTTGGAATTCCATACTTACAGTTTCACACCTTGACATGGCTGTTCTGCTTTACGTTTTACTTAAAACTAATGTAAGAGTAACAGAACAACATCTTGCTCCAAATTCCCCCTGAAACTAATCCAGAAACCCATGAAAATAATTCTGTGATAAAGAGTAGAAGCCAGTCCACTGATTACCATTCTCTTTAGGTGATTGCCAGAACATGACCTGATTCTGTAGCAGTAACCTTGTCTTTATTTGCTTGCTGGAAGACAGGTTTTATTTAATTAGCCCATCTTTCATGTCGCTGGGGAACTTTCTGTGGTCATTTGTTCTTCCCTTGCAGAGAAGCACCTCAGTGCTTCAGCTCTCTTACACCTTCATGTCTGGTGCCCACATCATCCCTTTACACCACTGTACCTCAGGCATGGTTTGCAATTCCACCCACTTCCAGAGGGCTCATGGAGACCTCAGCTTGGGATCACACCCAGCTCTCTGTTTGTTACCTTCAGTAAATTATTCTCCGTTCTAAAGCATTTTATTTATGAAACATTTTCTTAAAAACTAATGTGAAGTGGAAACCTTATGGTTAAAGGCAGCAAGGCAGAAGTGCACACCTGTGATGATGCAGTTTACAACCAAACTGGTGAAGGACAGAACCTCAGGCAGCACAGAACAGCTCCCACTGGCACCAATGGAGCCCCATTAATTTGTGCCCACTCACCAGGTCATCCTTAGTTTTTCAACCTGATGCACAAAATTTAATCTTTGGATTGGCTGTCTTTTCTATAAATGAAATGTTTCCTTTTATAAGGAATCTTATATATTGACAAAATATGTAACAGGAATTCAAACTCTAGGAAGAGGAGCTAGTACTTTTCAGGAAAAGCTTTATATGTTTAGTAAATGTGGTCAGCCAAAATAAGTGGTGCATTATGCACAGGATGACAGTGTCATAAAGTTTTTTAAAATGGACTTTTGTCTGTCAGAGGGAGTTGGGGAATTGCTTTTTCTACTAAGTTCTAGATCCTTTTGTAAGAAAGATTATTTATACACACATTAGTTCATTTCAAAACTGCTAATCTGATTTTTCATCATTATATAATCCTACAGTTTTTAAAAGTTAAGCACCTATGGTCTGGACTCCTTATGGTATAAGAAATTGCTTGAGTACACTTTGTCCAACACTCTCCCTGTTTTAAAAAAATGACAAAAGTCACTAACAATAATAGTTCCCTAATATCTCAAACTGCAAGTTGTTGAAGAATGAAACTTGATGTGAACAGAGCAGGACCAATGACAAGCATGGAAATGTCATGGAGAAATACACAGCCACACACAATTTCAGTTCAATGTCAGCATTTCCCACACTGCCACTTTACCCCCCTGAAGTTAAACCTCAAAAGTGCAAACTCTGCTCCCAGTCTGAAACCAAAACCCCACTGCCAAAACCATCTCTTGGTCAGCTTTCAGCAAGGGCAACAAAAGATCTGAAGTACATCTCATGGCCTCTGTGTAGGAGTGAAGCTTCATCATTTGCATGTGTATTTCACACAGTAGAGCTTAAAAATGCATCCCACAATCCTATTTATTATTTACCATTATGTCAGACCAGAGGAAAATTTGTATTTCCTTTCATCAGTACAAAAACCAGGTTGTTTGTGGTGGACTCTAAACCTAACTGCTGACATTTTGATGTCTCAAGAAACTGGATTTTATATGACTAAAAATTAAAGAAGCAAATTATTTAGAACTCTCTGGACTTCACTTTTTGCAAAATGTATTTAACACACTTTTCATTACATTGGCGTATTTTGCAAAATGTTCCATAGCTGATGGAGAATGAGATGACTTTGTGAGGCCATTGGAGAAAGCTGAGCTTCATGAAGGGAAAGGTGACTGTGTATTTGCAAACACACCATGTGAAGCTCCTTGTAGACAGGGCCAGGGACTCACACACGGGGAGGTGATGGAAGAGACTATCAGCTCTAGAAAATGGTACTCGTTGGCACAGACTGCTGCTCAGCCAAGGCCCTGGTAAATTCCTGAACCTAAAGAGAAAGAACAAAGTCTTAACAGAGTTATGAACAGTGTTTTGTTACATAAGAGAACAAAAGAAAGGGGGGTACATAGTAGAGAGAGACATGGAGTAGGGGATGCAGGAAGTGCCTTGTGAGAACCCTGGCTGATGGGGAGAGCAAGAGGGTGATGAGGACGGGAAATTAGGGCAAAAATGGGGCTGTGTCCCCCAGCCATGTGAAAAATCCCATGGGAAATGCCCCATGGGCCTCTCCCTTTATTTCAACGAAGTTACAGGACTCCTCTGTCTCCTTTTCGGACACAAACCTCCAGTGAATTTTGCCACAGGTTCATTACTCTGTGCCCCACAAGCCGACACAGAGCCCACCCTCAGTAACAGCGGGACACTGAAAGTTTGGGAGGTGACCCTCAGGTGACAATAAAGACACACTCACTGCTGTGGAAGGAGGCAAGGCTGCCTCTGTGGAGGTCACCCTCAGGTGACAATAAAGACACACTCACTGCTGTTATGAATAAGAAGCTTGACTAGGCCAATATTCAAGCAGCAATCAATTCATTAATTAATATGGTAAAGTATGAGCAATACAGCACTGGGTACAGTGGGGGAAGTTTTCCCTCCAACTGCACACCCATAGATGAGGCTTACAGGTATTTATAGGGGTACTCATCAGCTTTCTCAGCAGTTTCTATTCCCAATTTTTACGTCACAATTCTATACACTATCGTGATTTAGTTTTTCTCAGGATGTACATCCCAAAAGGAGTATCCCAGGTGGTGGGGGTCCAGTTTTGGAAAGAAGGAAGGAGTATTTCATCTGGTGAAGTTCAGTTTCCAGATGTGGGTCTACCTTCTGATTGCAAGGACTATAAATCTCATAACAGTGATGTCCAGCTTCCCTTGATCGAACCTATTAGTCCTTGAGTTGATGTCCATCTTCCTTTCTCAAGCTGCATGTTTCCTTTTTATATATTCTAAAGCTATAGTTTCAAAAGATCCTTACTACAAGCAATATTATAAAATGATACTTCAAAAGGTTATTATTGCAAAACTCTTTAAGGCTTACAAGCAGAAAGTTCCTGTCAAAAAGCAACATCCCTGAAGTTTTGATTCAAATGCTCCTAAATCAACCTAAGACTTATAAAGGTTAATTGCAAACAAAGGATAGGTTCAAAGGCCTTCTTCCATGCTTTATTTTACTCAGTTATTATTAGAATTCGTCTTAATAACTGTCCCATGGTCGGTTTCCACACATATTACAATCACAAATACACACGTTGCCTGTGTGTACCTGACATTAAACACAACTTTGTATTTCACACTGCTGTGCAAGGAGGCAAGGCTGCGCTGCGGAGGTCACCCTCGGGTGACAATAAAAACACACTCGGTGCTGTGCAAGGAGACAAGGCTGCCGCTCTGCAGGTCACCCTCAGGTGACAATAAAAACACACTCGGTGCTGTGCAAGGAGGCAAGGCTGCCACTCTGGAGGTCACCCTCAGGTGACAATAGAAACACACTCGGTGCTGTGCAAGGAGGCAAGGCTGCCGCTGTGGAGGTCACCCTCAGGTGACAATAAAAACACACTCGGTGCTGTGCAAGGAGGCAAGGCTGCGCTGTGGAGGTCACCCTCAGGTGACAACAGAAACACACTCGGTGCTGTGCAAGGAGGCAGGGCTGCCACTCTGGAGGTCACCCTCAGGTGACAATAAAAACACACTCGGTGCTGTGCAAGGAGGCAATGCTGCCGCTCTGCAGGTCACCCTCAGGTGACAATAAAAACACACTCGGTGCTGTGGAAGGAGGCAAGGCTGCCGCTGGGCAGCGGCGCTGGGGGAGGCCCGGCCGCGCGGGGCCGGCCCCGAGCCTGCCCCGAGCGTGCCCCGGGAGCCGGGGGCAGCGCTGCCAACCGCGCGGGCCCCGCTTGTCCTGCGGTAAGCACGGAAGGACGGACGGACGGACGGACAGACAGGAGGAGGGGAGGAGGCGGCCGGTCCGCGGCGGGAGTCGGGAGCGGCTGCGGGCTCGGGCGGGGGCGCGGCGCGGAGCGGGCGCTGAGGGCATTGCGGGCACTGCGGGCACTGCGGGCACTGCGGGTAGGCCGCAAAGCCCCGGCCGCGGCTGCGGGGCTGGCCACGCCACGCCCCCGATGAACGCTTATCCACCACCATATAGACATATATATTACATATATGTGTGTGTGTGTTTGTGTGCCTGTGTTTTAAACAGAATGCTTTTTTCCCCTTCTCCCCCCTCCCTCCTCCAACACCTAGCCAAGTGCAGTGAGGGTTAAAGAGGACAACAGCAGATATGGTTACTTTTTGTTTATTTCAATCCATCTGACTTTCGCCGCGTAACTTACTCGTCTTTTTCCCCGGCTTTAAGAGGGTGCAGCAGCTGCTGTTTGATTTTATTAACAATGCACGGTGTTTGTTGTCTTTAAGCTTTGTAGCAATACAGTCCATGTGAGCTCATTTCCCAGGTTTGATTTGCTACTCAAGTCTGGTTCCACTGTGTGTACCAGTAAACTGTGTTTGTGCCTCTAACTTCAGAAATGCGAATTTCAGAATTTATGCTGTGACAACCTAATTAGCATCGAGATATCTCAAAGACCTTTGAGAAGTGCAGAACTGAGTGTGGGGAGCACAAAGGACACAACAGGTGACAGTCCTGTCAGAGGGGAATTTGAGCTTGTGCCTTTTAGAATAATTTAATGAGTCAAACTGGATTTCATAGCAGGGATGATTTCTGCGGATTTAATTGCTGCAGTGTTTCAGTCACAGGTGGAGCTGCCAAGGCCCAGGTGCCTGCCCTGGCCCAGCAGGTGCCACTGGAGCCCTACCTGTGTCCCAGCCTGACTGTGCCTTCCCCACCATACTGCTGAAATACAAAGCTGTGTTTTCTGTCAGGCAATGTGTGTATTTGTGACTGGGATATGTGTGGAGACTGACAATGGGACAGTTGCAAATTCTAATAATAACTGAGGAAAGTAAAGCATGGAAGAAGGCCTTTGAACCTATCTTTTGTTTGCAATTAACCTTAGTTGATTTAGAAGCATTGGAATTAAAGCATTAAGGATGTGGCTTTTTGCTTGTAGCCAAGCCTTAAAGAGTTCTGCAATAATAACCTTTTGCAGTATAATTTTAGAATATTGCTTGTATCCTTGAAACTATAGCTTTGGAATATATGTAAAGGAAATATGTTTATCTCATGCCTTAATAAAGCAGAGAAAGACAGCTTGAGAAAGGAAGATGAACATCAATTCAAGGTAGTTTTGACCAAGGGAATCTGGACATCACTGTTATGAGATTTACAGTCCTTGTAATTAAAAGGTGGACACACATCTGGGGAGCTGGAGTTGACCAGATGGGATTCATCTTTCTTCTTTCAGAAACCAGACCCCCACCATCTGGGGATGCTCCTTTTGGGATACATCCTGAGAAAAACTAAATCACAATAGTGTATAGAATTGTGATGCAAAAATTAGAAATAGAAACTGCTGAGAAAGCTGATGAGTACCCCTATAAATACCTGTAAGCCTCATCTATGGGTGTGCAGTTGGAGGGAAAACTTCCCCCACTGTACCCAGCGCTGTATTGCTCATACTTTACCATATTAATTAATGAATTGATTGCTGCTTGAATATTGGCCTAGTCAAGCTTCTGATTTATAACAGGGTGTGCAATTACCACTCAAATGCTGGTGTGGATGTCACCCTCTCACCAAGCACTGTGCGTTTTTCTGAACAATAATTAGCAGAAATGAAGAAATTTGCCATGCAGGGTGACAAACTATAATGGGGAGCTTCAAAAACATAAGAAATGCCATGCAGCCCAGTGATCTGGCACAGGCAGGTCTTGCTCTGTGTTCTGGAAATCCTGCCTCATGCTGTGGGTGCTATATATAATTATTTTGCACTTGAGTGTTCTGCAGTAGCACTGCTAGGGGTTTCATCAGCTTGCTGCCTTGTAAAACCAGCTTTATAAGAGGTGATTTTCGTGATTGAAGATGTTTTCTTTACTACTTAAATTTATCTTCCATTTGTGTGTGAGCTCAGTTTCTGAAATTTGCCTTAGGATATGCTAAGTGTGTTTTACTAGCTGAAAGAAAATTACAGAAGTGTTGATAGACAAAAAAATCATTCTGAATGGCTTCTCAACAGGAACTCTTGAAGTTTTAGCAAGAGTTTGTTTTGACAGATAAGTTGGTGCTTTCACTAAATCAGCAGTTTGTTTGCTTAAAAATAGGCTCCCAGAGCTGCAGTTCTGTGTGAATCCTCTCTCTCTGTAAATCAATATATTGTGCATTGGGGATGACTGACTTGTACATGCAGACAGAAGGAGGACTTGGAATAGTTTAGACAATTCTTCTGTAGAAGAAGAAAAAGCTTATTTATTAGTGTGATATGGGCACAAAGAATAGGAAGGGAGTGTCAGATGTTGAGTGATCACTAGGATTATTGGAGCAGTAATTATAAAGATCACGCTGCAGGAAATACAAGATACAGGAGGTGATCATATTCTCTTGAGTTGTGGAAATGCTGCAAAACTGTGCAGGGAGTGGTGTTGTGTGAGGCCAGTGAGATCCTGCAAACTACCCAGCAAACACTGGCTACGAGGTGTTGGCCACTCTGGTCCTTCTTTACTTATTTTCTACATGGTTCTGGGTTAGTGGAGTATCACTGGCCTTATCACCAGATGAAACTGCTGCAGAGCTCTATGTCTAAGTATGGTCAAGTGTTTTATGAGCAGTTAGAATATAATCAATGCCTTTTGTACAAAATTGGATTATTTCATTATTTTCCCTGATACAGAAAAATAACATTAAGGATGTTATTGAAATCTGAAATAACCTCAGAATATTTAGTAAATGCACGAATAGGGATGTTAAAAATATGGTAGTTTACTGTTGGTGTGCAGGAATAGTGGTTTCAGAATTCCATGTTGCTGAGTTGTTGTATTCCTTGTTGCTGTTCAGGCAATGGGCAGCCTGTAAGCATGATTTTGCACATTGATTAAGAATGTTAATAACATATAATATTCTTAAGAATACTCAGAAAAACATATAGGATATTATCATGGGAGTATCTCTGTGGATAATTTAGGGCTGGACTCTGGGACCAGACACTCTTGTGCCCCACTGTGGAATTCTAGTTACAAACTTGCAGCAACTCACAGGCTAAAAAAATGTGTTGTTCACTTGAATTCACAGGCTCTGTTTTGGGTGTGTTGAGAATATAATCTTTGTAACCTTGTGCTAAGCAATAATTCTGCTCTAATTTTTCAGAGTACAAAACTGGTTAAAGGCAATGCTGTGTTCATTATTAACTGGAGGTTCAATATTTGCATGTATTTCAGACTGCATGAGTCCTGTGCTCAATTTATTGTTTATATTTCTTGTGCTTTGTCAGTGTGTGCTTTTTGTGGTGAATTTTCTCCTTTAGACCGCTCATTCTCTGTAGCAGTGGAGCAGAAAGAGTTGGGATTGGAAACTGAAAACAAAGTAGTTTCATTCAGAAGAAAAAACTCATTCCAAGTAAATGGAGCCATAAGTTATGTTTAGGTTTTAGAGATGTAACTGATGAAGGGGTTTTGTTGGTTCTCCTGTGGAAGGGAACACAGCCTGAAATAAAGGAATGGCAAGAGTGAAGTGTGCTGTGATTTGAAGAATTACAATCTCAGGAGAGGAGGAGACACTTCAGCTGAGGCTGCTTTCTCTGGTTGCCACCAGGGCACTTGGAATTTGGGCAGTTTTCTCTGAGGTGACTTGTTCACAGAGAACTTTTTCTTTTGCTGGGAAAATTTGCTCCCCAAAGTGAGCAGGTCTGTCTCAGGCAAACGCCCCTGTGCATGGTCAAAGGCAGCATTTGCTGTGGTTTGAGCCATTTTCTGTGTTAGATTTGAAAAAGCCAGGTGATTTTTATAGGCTTGGATGAGTTGCTGCTCTGGTGAATACTGCACTGAGGAGGGGAGCAGATCTTGGGATTTCTCTGAAGCTCCAGTGGGACTTGTGTTCTCTGACTGAAACTCTGCTGTGGGGATTGGAAGGAGCAGCTTCATGGTTCTGATACAGGGAATTTGATAGGAAATGATGTATCCTGTCATGGCTTTCAGTGAAAGTCAAACAAATGGGCTCCACCTGAATCACTGGAATTTAATAATAATAATATGATCACCATGTGGCCCTGAAAAAGCTGTTTTGGAGGGTTACAGCATCATATTGGGCTGTGTGTAATATATATGTCCTCCTTGTAAAATCCTTTGTGGCTGGAGTGAGTAACTTCTTGATGAGTAAATTAAATACTCATTTAATTTACCCCAGATTATACAATTTCCATTTTTCCTCACCCAGGTACATCTGTTCATTATTAAAGGGAAGGTGGGGATGTACAAGTAAATATTTGTCACTGTTGTGGAGGATTGCTTTTGGTGACAGCAAATGCTGGGAACTTCCTGACTGGAGTAACTTCTCTATGGCAGCAGAGAATTATTATTATTATTGGTAGTATTAGTAGTATTAGTATTAGTATTATTAGTATTAACAGCATGGGAAACGCTCATATCCAGTCATATTTTTAGGGATATTTTTGTACTGTGGTTTGCTATGATTTGGGTCAGCTACTAATGTAGTTTTATTTCCTGATTTTCAAAATCTGTCTCACAACTCTAATACTTTTAGTGTCACTTGGTGTAATTCAGCTGGTCCCATTGCATCTGCATGAATTTCTATGAAGTGATGATGTGGCCCAGTAAAAGAATGGAATCAGGCAGCTTTGAACTTGTTCAAATCTAAATTTCATCGAAATTAATCTAGATTCCCCCTCACAGGAGGAGATAATGCTTTAATCCTGTGCTAGGGTTTGGTTTATTTCTGCTTTTTGCAGAAATGTTTCCCTCAAGGGTGAGTGACTCATAGAGTGCACGTATCAGTGTCTTGTTCCCCAGTTTACTAATTTAACAGCTCCTGAATCAGACTGTGCTGCTCAGCACTCCATTCTGCTGCTGATAATTAATCAGATATGGAGATTGGCTCTAATTACTGACTTGCAGCAGAACTTAAGCATGGTCATCTGTAACGTCATCTGTTATTGACAGAATCCAGGAATCCAGGCACCAGGGAAAGAACTTGCAGGAGCTATCTAATGAAAACCATGATGCTTTGTCCATCATGAAACCTTTTTTATACAGCTTGAGTGTGGCCTCCCCATCTGGAGGTGACTGCCCTTTTCTGCATTGCCACACCATGTCCCTGTTGATGGAAGCTTCCCAAGCTGCAGACTGGGATATCTGGGAATGCACAGGCCCAGAGCACAGACTCTGTGTTTAAACTTCCCCCAGTGTTTGATTTCTCAAGGGAGCTTAGCAGAAAAATCAGTTTACTCTCTTTTTTTTCTGTTCCTTTGAGTAAGGTGTTCTAATGATTTGAAGCCCCCCAGGTAATTAATACCAGCTGAGATAGCAACTAAATCAGAAAGTTTTGTTTCAAATACTAAAAGTTGTCCTGGACCTGTTAAACAGGTGTAGGGTGTGCCATATTTGGGGATAGTAAAAATAAAAACACTAATTGAAAAAAAAAAAAATATATAATATATATATGGGATGTTTGTGAGTTTATAGATGTATAATACCTTGTGAGATGCTTTTTCATTACGTGTTTATTTTCTATAAGTACAATCTTGGTTTGTTGTTTTGGTTTTTTTTTTCTGTTTTCTCTTTTGGTTTTGTTTTGTTTGTTTTTTTGGTAGTGGTGGTGGTTTGATTTTTGAATTTCCATTGTCAGTATGTCAAGTTATCACTAAAAGTAACAGGTTGAAGTCTTTTCCCTGGAGTTTCCAAGGTATAAATGAGTAAGAGCTGCAACAAAACTGTCCAACACCTTTGTTTCAGGTGAGAAGTAGTCTGTAGAATTAAAAGCAAAGCAGAAGCAGTCATTCAATTGAGATGGCAAATAAAGGAGCAGCTATGGAAATATAAACTGCACTTGATCAGAACAGGAGGGAGCACGGGGGCTGTGAGCCAGCAATGAGAGCTCCATCCAGAGGCTGATGCTGTGCTCAGTTTCAGGGCAGAAACACCTTCCCCCATCCAATGGAGATGCATTTAGAGAATTGCTGATACTGAACAAAAGAACAGTTTTGGTTTTTTCTGAATAAAGAAGTTATAGATTTTGCATACAGTTTTCATGTGTGAGTTTTTGTGTCAGCACAGGACAGTAAAGCAGAGGAGAGAGCAGGGTGCAGTGAAAGGAGTTTCCTCCAGCTGCTCCCATCACAGACCATAAAACTGTTGCTGTCTTTCAGTGGCTCTACAGCCAGCAAGTATTTTCTCCCCAGTATGTCTCCCCCAGTGTGATGAGAAATGAGGGAAGTAGAATAAAAACATTATAAAACAATTGTATTCGGTACTAAATGCTGGAGGTACACATAGCACTTAATGCTTCAAAGGATTTTCTCAGTAAAAAGGTTCAAATGTCAAAGGTACAAGAAGTCACAAATGACAATATTAACACTTGTTACTTGGTGCTGTTCCATGGTACAGTCCCAGTCTTCAGGTTGTAAATCCTCCATAAATGAACTGATCGGGTTGGCAGCTATAAAACATGGACTTGACATGGATTTAACCATTATTAGTCAATTTTTCTAAGTCAGAGAAAGGGGAGAGGGAAAAAGGGACTGTAAGAACTGGTAACTACAAGAAGTGGGTCTGAGCTACAGCTACAGTGCAGAAGGAGAATGAGATTTGGCTGATCAGAACACACAATCTGTGCTGGGTTTGGTCTGTTATCCCAGGACTGGGATCTGAAGTTTGGGATTGCAGGAAGCCTGTTCTGTTTGATGGGGGGCCTGGAGGCCAGGGAAGGGAGGAGAGTGGTGTTTGTATGATGCACATGTGTGAGCAATGTAGAGATTTCAAATTCTGGGAAAAGACTTTGGATTTGCACACATGGATGTGGGACACAATTGTTTTTATCATGCCAGTTGTATTCTGGATTAGTTTTAAAAGGAATTATGCAAGTAAATAGCTCCAAGCACAGCGGATTTAAACTGATTTTTGCTACATTTTTAGTAGATAACTGGCAGTTTAACCAAATTATGACAGGGTTTTTTGTAAACACCCCTGCAAGGTTCCTCCCAGCTTTTTAATGCCCTGCAGATTGCCTGACACAGCTGTGCTTGCTGTTCCCTGCTGCTCCCTCTGCAGCTGCACTGCCCATTGCTCTGCAGTCCAGCAGAGGAGCCACACATGCCAGTGCTGATCATGTGGCAGGGAGTGTTTGCCAGCTGCCTGAGCCCCAGGGCTGCCTGCCCAGCTCCCAGGAAGTCCCACTGTAGGATTGGGTGTTGCACCTGAGGTTGTGTCACACCTTGCAAAGGTTCATTGAAAACAGTTACTTCAAAAAAAGAATAATTTGCTTTTGTAGAAAGCCTGCAGGTTCCAACGTTAGCAATGGCCACAAAGACAGAACAAGACCTTTCTCTCGAATAAAAGCAAGTTAAAAATTAAAAGGAAGTAAAAAAAAAAAATGGTCAGGATTTAGTAACAGGAATGTAAATTTCTAGAAGTACGTTGTAGCCATGTCTGTGTGTGTGGAAGCAGAATGTGGTGGTGCTTTCCTAATTAATATCCAGGAGCAGCCGTGTTCCTGAGCAGGTGCTGAATGCTGGGACAGGGCTGATCTCTGCCACAAAGACAGAACAAGACCTTTCTCTCGAATAAAAGCAAGTTAAAAATTAAAAGGAAGTAAAGAAAAAAAATGGTCAGGATTTAGTAACAGGAATGTAAATTTCTAGAAGTACGTTGTAGCCATGTCTGTGTGTGTGGAAGCAGAATGTGGTGGTGTTTTCCTAATTAATATCCAGGAGCAGCCGTGCTCCTGAGTAGGTGCTGAACGCTGGGACAGGGCTGATCTCTGCCACAAAGGCAGAACAAGACCTTTCTCTCTAATAAAAGCAAGTTAAAAATTAAAAGGAAGTAAAAAAAATGGTCAGGATTTAGTAACAGGAATGTAAATTTCTAGAAGTGTGTTGTAGCCATGTCTGTGTGTGTGGAAGCAGAATGTGGTGGTGTTTTCCTAATTAATATCCAGGAGCAGCCGTGTTCCTGAGCAGGTGCTGAATGCTGGGACAGGGCTGATCTCTGGACACTGCCACAAAGACAGAACAAGACCTTTCTCTCTAATAAAAGCAAGTTAAAAATTAAAAGGAAGTAAAAAAAAAATGGTCAGGATTTAGTAACAGGAATGTAAATGTCTAGAAGTTGTAGCCATGTCTGTGTGTGTGGAAGCAGAATGTGGTGGTGTTTTCCTGATTAATATCCAGGAACAGCTGTGTTCCTGAGCAGGTGCTGAATGCTGGGACAGGGCTGATCTCTGGACACTGCACTGGTGCTCCAGGAACACCCAGTCCTGGAAAAGCTCCTTTTAGTTCAGGAACCAAGGGCACACTCCTCTTTCTCAAGTTTTCTTTTAATTTTTTTTCTTCAGGAAGGAGCTGTAATGTCTTGCTGTGAGGATGAGGAGCAGGATCCCTGTCATCCTGCTGGCCTGTGGCTCCTTTAACCCCACCACCAACATGCACATGCGTTTGTTTGAGCTGGCCAGAGACCACCTGCACCAGACAGGTCAGTGAGGCCTGGGAAAAGCAAGAAGGAGTTTTAATGCTCACTTAGATCAGCTCTTACTTTACAGCTGGCTTCATTTTCATATTCTTTACTGGTATTAATGTAAAGCTTTCATGGGATATTCAATATAGAAAGTCTGGCATTACCTCAGTGTATAAGCAGGTATAATGAGTTTTTTACTCTCCTGCAAAGAGAGTAAAAGTTTTATCAGCAGTTTGAGGATCCTGCTCATGGCACTGGCTGAACCTTGTGAAATAATATGGTTAATAATTTTGAAACTTAGGAAGATCTTTTGTGTCCTAATTCTGTGCTTTTCTGATACAATGTGTTTCAATATGAAGAAGGGTTCAGTTTTGACAGCGGGGGGAAATTGGAGAAAAGATGAAATGTTAATTATTCATTATCTGTCTTCACTAAGAGGCACTTCATCTATCCTAAAAAAAGATCAGAAAAGCAAGATGCCACAGGCTAGAATGTTTTGGCAACAAAAGAGTAAGGTGGTAACATCAGGAATTTAAGAAAGAATCAGAAATGCCACTGGAAAGCCTTGAACTCTAAGCTTGAGCAGCTCCTTAGTTGCTCAAGGATTTATTTTTTTTTCCATCTGCAACTAATATATGCAGTTATGTTTTTGGAAATGGGTGGGAGGGAATCATTATTTATTGGAATCTGACAGAGAAGATCCTAGGGAGGTGGTTCAGTAGGAACCTAAACTGCAAATAATAGTAAAAGGAATTTGGCTGTCAAATTGAGCAGGGGGGAGAGAACCTGGGAACCCACTGATACCAGTGTGCAGTAAAAGCAGCAGTTGCATACTCAGAATATCCTGTGAGGAAACTTGGACTGTCATGAGGAGGAATTACAGAGCTGGCTCTGAGAGCAGCCTCTACAAGTCAGTTTTCCTTGAACTAACATTATTTTGTTGCTCCTGCAGGACTGGAAATAAAGGGTTAAAAAGAGATTTTAATTTACTTTTTTCACTGTAGTTTTATAACTGATTCTGCTGCCCAGCTATGCAAAGAGTAGAAAGGTAATATGAGACTAACTGGTAATTCTGTTTAAGTCATAAATTGTAGTGCAGTAACATTTCTCTTTGCCTTTAAAGAAGGACTGAACTGGGAAATTAATTATTATTCTGTCCCAATCAATTTAATGTCTGGTCTGCCCCAGGGGTCAGTTTAGAAAGACTCCACCCCTTACTCAGGATAGTTTGCTTAAAATCCATTAACAATCATATTAAAAATGAAATTTTGAAAGGTTGAAATGGAAATTGTGCATTATATTATACCTGATGTCAATGCCTAGTTCTGGGTCGGACTTGCCTTTTGGCTTCTTATTTTAATTTGTGAAGCCTTACAAGTGCAAGGACTTTCTGCATTGGATAATCCTTTGGGTCTGGCTTGCTTACAGTCTTTGCCCTCTCTGAAAGCTTCACCCAGCATGACAGCCAAGTCAGAGCCCTCAGTTTGCCTGCAGCAGCTTTCCCCACCCCGAGCAGAGGTGGTTGCCCTGCAGGAGCTCCAGGAGCAGCTGGATGAGTTTGTGCTGTGTGTATGGGTTGGATGTGTGGCTACTCAAACCCCACCTGTGGCCCCTCCTCGACAGGGAATGCACTTTCTCAAGCAGAAGGGGTTGGCAGCATGCTATAAAAATGACTGATTCTGGATGCCTCTTTTATAGCCAGAACCATTCCTACCCAGCAAATTTATTGGTCATTCTCTCATGGTTTCAGCCTCTTTTGGGGTTAGCAGGGAAGAAGAGGAGAAATTGGAGCTTATTTGCTGAGAAGAAGCAGCAGCTGCAGCCTGGGAGCTGATGGAGGGGCTGGAGAACAGGAGTTGTCTGACTTGAGGCAGCAGTGATTCCCTTTCAGTGGGAACAGTGCACTTTGGAGCTGCCATCCACACTGGATGCCTGAAATGAGTGAGGAATTAATTAATTGATTAGTGTGAGGGACGTGTTTCCTAGGCTTGGGAATGGCTTCATCCTCCTGCTGCTCCATCACAAACCAGGCTGAAAGGATGAGTTGGGCCATGGCTTGGCTGGAGTTCAGCACCAGCCCTGGAAGTGTTCCAAGGACGTGTGGATGTGGCACTTGGGGACACGTTCTAGTGCTGAGTTACTGGTTGGACTCAGTTATCTTAGAGGGCTTTTCCAACCTCAACACTTGCAGGATTCTGTGACTTCAGAGGCAGGTTTCAGTGCCTTGAATGATGTGACTGTCCCTGATGTGCATCCTGACTGACATCTCCAGTAATTCTGTCTGCCAGCTTTTTGAACATCACATCAGTTTCTAATGCTGCCTAATCTTATTTTTCACACATCCCTATTTTAAGTAAGACATTTTATTGGGTTTCTTTAAGTGCAGTTTCATTGCCACATGTCAAGTAATTCATCCTTTTTCTGTTAATATCAGCTAATAAATCTTGTCATGCTGCCTTTTAAATACAACACACATAGCTGTGTGTGCCTGAATGACTCAAATCATTCTCTTTACCTGGATTTTCTGTCTACTCTTTTGAATCTGGCACTTTACACATCCTCAGACGAAGCTAAAATTTTCCAATATTCAGTCCCTTGTTTTAAAATTGTGTTTTGAAACTTGCAGTGACTGTGGCAGATGCCTTTAGAGTATGAATACCTAATATCAAATACTTTTACTTCTCTGTGACTTTATTCCTCATTTGACCATAAAGACCAAAGACACAGAACTAGAATCAATCTATCTGAGATATTTTTAATCTTGTTTCCCAACTGTTGACAGTGCAGGATACTTACATCTCCAAGTTTCCAGGTGAGACTAAAAGCCATGCAGGTCGAAGGAGGAGGGTGTGAAAGACAAGATGTTTTATCTGTGGCAAGACAAATTCCAGGGGAAAGTGAAGGATAATGGGTTATTATCTTATGAAAACTGGGGAAAATGGGACACCATTACTGGGTTGCTATCAGAGTCTGGCTCTCTGCAACCCCAAGTCTGGTCCAGCCAGGGGGAATGTGGCAAAAACAAACAGACAGGAACAATGGACCTGCCCAGACATAAAGAACTTTAATAGCAAAATAACAAAGGCAGAAACCTCATCATCTGAGGGGCAAGATCCAAAGCCAGGGGGGTGTGGGGAGCATAACAAGATGCAGGGGTATTCTGAGGGTGAGGGTCCAGTCACCAACATGAGCTCAGAACATGACCTTGAACGTGACAGGATCCAAACTAACTGAGAACAAGAGCCAGAAACATGACCTAATCTAGAACAGTTTCATTAGCATCCCATTAGCATGCCATTAGCATACTGACTCCCATGAGCACACTCTTCTCACCATGACCTGACCAAGAAAAGCCCTTTCAGTGTCCCACTTGCCATGGTCTCAGGTTGGTGCCTCCTGTATGTGCCACTGAGGCTAAACCACTGCTCATCTCAGCTGCCTGCATTCCTCCAGCTCCTGTCAAATGAGAAATGAATTTAAATTGTGATTTCTTTCCCTTTAAATGACAACTTGTTATAGCACTGTATAATACCATAGTATGAGAGAATAATTGTTGTTCACAAATCAAGTGGAATTATTTCCAATTTCAAATCAAGAGATGGACTTCATTATATACACATCTTTGCATGATGCATGTCAAATGCATCCCTGTTCACTGGCTAGGGTAACACCAGGGAGCTGCAGAGCTTCTCTTGGGGGATTTTCCCTTGACACTGAGAGGAAAATGAGTAGTGAGCAGGAGTTAAATGCATGGAAGTGTTTCATTTATTTGCTTTTCTGTAGTGGTTATTTACTTTTGTTATTGACTTCTGGCATAATTTCTCCCAGTGAATTACAGATTTACTGCCAGAAGAAATTAATCTTGAGAAGCCCCACCAAAATACACAAACAATTTTGTATGAATTGGCATTTGATAAATTTGCTAATAATAAGCTAATTAAGCATTACAATCTATGCTAGTGTTTGTGACAATTTACAGTGACACTTTGATAACAGAAAACTAAATACCTATTTTCCTTAATAATCTCCTTTAACATGTTTGAGGGCCAATCTTTGTTTCATTCCTTTTGTTATATTTAGTTTTCTGAGCACCAGCCAGTTCTCCTAAACAGTTCTTAGAAAATGTCAGTTCATAGCAAGAGGAACTTTTTTGCTGCTTTTGGTAGGTATATTTTGAAAAACAAAGCCACTTGAGGGCCTGGAGGACTTTTAAACATATTTAGGACAAGTAATAATAACAAACTATATGATGAAAACAAATAGAATTCCAGGGACATAGAATTTGAAGATAATTTTGGACCAAGGAAGGTATGAAACAACCATAATAATTTATGGGAGAGAGAAGAGAATTGCAATGGACATTAATAAAAGCCCGAGATGACAGAATTTAATTATTTCATCTTCACACACCTGCCAAAACTGAGGGGCATATTTGAACAAGTGAACTTCTAAATAACTGAATTGGAAAGAAGTTATTTAGAGTCAGTAATAAAATTATTTCCTATATTTTGACAGCTAAAGCTTGTGTTTCTGTTTGGAAGGCTCTCGTGCATCCTGTTTGCACAGTGCTGGTTGCTCCACTGTGAATCTTCTCAAGCCATTCCTGTGTTTGACTCTCTGAAGTGTTACCAGCCTTGCTTTTTCTCTCCCAGTTGGTTTCATTTCTGCTTGGGAACAAGCTGATATGGCACCAGAAGCTCTTACCTCATCTCATTTATGCAGCTCAAGGGCAGATTAGAGACTGAAATCTTTCCATCTCACAAGGATGTGGCAGACCCATATGCTTGGGTAGCATGAGCTCACAGAAATATGATTCTTTCATTTAATATATGCATTTAAGTTATAAGGGAAGAACTTATATCCGTAGAAATGTAAAGAAAGTGAAAGATGGCAAATAAAATCATCATGTAGGAAAAACCTTTTAATAAGGTTAATGTAGTAGTGAATTCAAACTGCAGTTTGAAATAAAGTTTCCTTCCCTTTAAATGAGAAATGAATTTAAACTGTAATTTCTTTCCCTTTAAATGACAACTTTTTATAGCACTGTATAATACCATAGTACGAGAGAATAATTGTTGTTCATAAATCAAGTGGAATTATTTCCAATTTCAAATCAAGAGATGGACTTAATTATATACACATCTTTGCATGATGCTGGAAAATTTTATCTTCCTCATTTTGCCTGTAATGAGAATATTTTAAAACAGAGGATGGTTTGAACTGACATCTTAAGAGGATGTAAATCTCATTGAATCTTACTGCTGGTTTTTTAAGTCCGATTCAATGAAGTTCTTTTGAAAATTTTATTACATCAAAATAAATGTGACATTGCTAGAGTGACATTTTCGTGTTGGAATATTAAATTGTCATGTACCAGTATCAGAAATGTCAGGGGTGCTGTTTTCCTTACAAAGCAATAAAGGTAGCATGCTGCATTGAAGTTTCTCTGTTAAAATAATTGAATTAGAAAAAAGGACAAGGATTTCTTTCCCTCCTCAGTGGCATATTTATCATAGTTATTTAAAATGCATGTGCTACATAAGAAATAATTTTGTTCATTTCTGTTCAGCTGAAACACTCTTCCTCTGCTCTCAATTTCTCAAGGCTTGCAGCTTGTGGTGGTGCTTTATTTTTGTTTCCTGGTTTGGGGCCAGAACTGCAAAATCTAACCAGTCTGTTGTGGTATGTTGTGTTACAGGGGTAGGAAACCAGGGGCTTGTTGTCAAATGTACTTAACATGTCAGCCAGATAGAAAGGCAGGCAGTGGCTGCTGAGCTGATGTGTGGAGCACATTGCTCCAAGTCTTGTTTTAGACTCCATTAGCCCCATCTTTGTGCTTCAATCTTCTGATTTTTCTGAAGCACATCTATCACAGCTGCAGTAATATGCTGCAATTCTTGCTTTAACACAAAGGAAGGCCCAATGATTCTGATAAATAACAATGATCAGATATCTAAGAACAAAGAAGTGGTCAGTTAAGTCATTCTTTGCTCTGGCTATACCAACTGTACTAACTGGATGATGAAAATTAATTCCATCTAACAATTTTGATAGTGTGCAACATCAATTATTACTCTGTCTACGTGGTTTAAAATTGTCTGTTTACTCAGCTTTCCTTTTTGGGTCATTTATTAGGATAAACATGATAGTAATTGTGAGCAGTTCACAGAGGAACAAAACATTTGCATTTTAATTTTTTAATTGCTGGGAATGGATTAATAACAAAACCCAAATCAAGTTGTCCATAGCATCTCAAACCTTTGCCCTTAACCATGATGTTACCCTTTGAAGAGGTTGGACTAGGTGAACTCCCAAGGCCCTATCCACCCTAAATTTTCAAGATTCTGTGAAGAGGATTTAATTTTCATGGTTTTCTTTTCTTTTTTTCCCAAAGGAAGATATCAGGTGATTGAAGGCATAATGTCTCCTGTCAGTGACAGCTATGGGAAGCAAGGCTTGGTGTCAGCAAGGCACCGCGTGGCGATGGCCAGCCTGGCCCTGGAGACGTCTGACTGGATCCGGGTGGATCCCTGGGAGAGCCAGCAGGACACGTGGACAGAGACAGTGAAAGTATTAAGGTGATTACATGATCTTCTTCCTGTCTTTATGAAATTACTGACTGCCAAAAATCTGCCCTGTCAACGCACAGAACTTGCTAAGACACTCAGGCAAGTCAGGACTCCCCACCAGGAATCTTCCATTTGCTTCCCCCACACCTGTGCAATAACCATGGTCCTGCCCTCATGTCCTTCAGGTAGTTGGATGCATGTGGAAAGCCTCTGCAAAATGATGGCCACTGCTGGGTTCTGCAGGAAAAGTTCCTGCCTCTCATGTTACCTTTCTTAAGTGTAAGTCTCTAAGCAAGTGATAGAGAGCTTGTGATCAGAAAGTAAGAGAGTTCACAAATGATGCTGCTCTTCAGGAGCATCTCTGTTCCAGGTTAGCTATGGTAGCAGTATTATGCCTCCAGGTTTATCTGTTCACACATCCTTGTAAAGTTTTCTTATTAATGCTAATGGTAAATTAAGCCCAAGCCCATAACTGCTGATGTTTTCTTCAAAATCTCAGAGTTTGCTTTGGTTTTGTGCTGGGAGGAAAAATTAAACAAGTTGTCCAAAACTTGATGCAAGGACCTCGAAACATGTCCTTTCCATATGGTAATAAATGCATATGGGGCAGGGAATGAAAACACAAACTTCTTGTGCTAACTGCTCTCTGGAAAAGGTGCTACAGAAGGTAACAGATGCCATTAAACTGGAAGCCTTCATGGAGGTCTACAGCAAATGTGCTGAAAGAGCTATCATTGATTCTTAATTTTATCCCCATTTTCTAGGGGACTTTCTAAGTGGAAACAGGTGTTCAAGGCTCTAAATTGGGCTCTCCAACAGCTGCCCCAAAAGCTCTTGTAGCTCTTTGTGAAAGCAGTTAAAATCCAGACCTGTTACTTTACAAAAGCATCCATAAGAATTCATTGGAAACTTAAAAGACAAAGTAGAGCCTTTTAGATCTGCTTTTATTTGCTTCCTTGAAGGAACACAGACATCCAGTTGCTCCTTTTGCCCCTTCCCTCCAGGCAGCAGAGCAGGAACAGGGTGGGAGGTTTTCTATCTTTGCAGAAAACTCTATTCTTTCTCTAATCATAACTGTATGTCCCAGTTTGAGAAGTCACCAAATGCTGTCCTACAGTATGGCCTGGTTATGGGGCTTTTGTCCTAAACTCTAAACTTCAGTTCAGTCAAACCATTTTCCTCCAGAGAAGCAGTCTCAGATCTTACAGATCAGATGATCCTACTTTGGTCTTGCACAGCTCCAGCTGAAGTGAGTACTGCTTGCAAGACACGGTTCATAAATTATAAATCCACTTCAGAGTTCTTCAGGATAAGAAATCCAGTATGTAAAACCTATATGAATAATTTTCTGCTCAGGCAATGTGGTATGAACAGCCAAACTTCCCATCTGAACCTCTAGTTATATTAGGAAATCCAAAAACATTAAAATGGATGCTTGTTAAGGAGAGAAACGAGCTTAAATCTTGTTTTGTCCACAAATGTTGATGTGTATTAATGAGCTGAACCAGTACCATAATCCAGTGCTGAACCTTGTCCCTTGAATGGGGAAGCAGCATTTTGATGAAATGCAGGTGTTTGTGCCTTACATTGTATTTTAAGTGTCACAGGTGAAAAAAAGATTAAAAAAGAGCAGATCCTTACTAAGTACAAACTAAGGCAATGGTTTGTTGTAGAGTTGTTGTTCTTCACATTGCTTCAGAGTTAATCTGTAGGTTCTTCACTCCTCAAAAAACCAAGGACTAACTGCTGCCTTCACAATAAGCTCCCTCAGGTAGGAAACTTCACTACCAATAGAAAGAGATTCTCCCATTGCAAGGCAGAGGAAATCATTATTGTACCTAAGTGTCTCTTCTTATCAGTAGTTTGAGTTGTACACTTACCTGCAGTAGAACATTTAGTCCTGAAGCACATGAATGGCCTTTTCCTACAGTACTTGGTTTAACTGAGTGCGATAAAAATGTCACATTTCATCAAAACCTGGGGATTTTGCAGAGGATCCCAAATAGTTGTGACACAAAAGAATTTAAAGCAGCAAAGCTCAAATCCCACTTATGGCAGTGCTATTAAATGAGTATGGAAATCTTGGAGACTCTCCCAAGGCTTTTCTTAGAGAGGAGGAGGGAACATAATAGAGCTGTTTTCCACTTAGCTGCTGGTTGATGAGTATTCCTAGACAAGGAAGAAGTATTGTCAGTGGGCAAAGGACTGCATTCATTGCTCCTGTGGATTTGATTGGCATGCAGCTATACCACACAGTAATTAAAAATTGGCAAAGATCTGCATTACCCAACTTCTGTTGAGTTGTGCTTGTGATCTAGCTCTATAGTTACTCAAAGCTTCATACACAGTTCAGAAAACACTTGAGAAGCTGGCAGATGGGTTTGTCCTTTTTGCTGTGTCTAAAGTAATACAGCCCTACTTGCTGCAGCCCTTGAGCTGCTGAGCAGACCCAGGGCAGCTCAGATTTTGCAGTGTTTGTAACGTTGGTGCTGCAGGGAGCTCTTTGCCAAACGTTCTTGTTTTTGAATCCTGGCCCAAGAATGTCAGAGCACGACACGCAGTCGGTGTGCTCGGCTATACATAGCAGCAGCCTGTTTACAGCAAGGCAGGGTTAAAATTAGGTGTGTGGGAAGGCACACACCCAGCTCCTGGTACCCACTCTCTGCTGCCATATGTGCCTCACCTTTTGGCTGTGCAGTTTTCCTGGCCAGTGGCTGAGCACCAGAAATCACTGCAGGCTGCTTTGTAGCCTGCCTGGGTGTAGGTTCTTGACACATATGCAGCTTATTTGTATGGCTAAAGTATTTGCACTATTAGAAGAGTGTACTTTTAAATCACTAACCTGTGATTCCTTCCTTACAGCAGACATTCTGAGGGTCAGCTGGGGCTTTGTACATGCACTGGAATTCAGACTGTTCCTTGAAACTCAGAACCTTTGTGTTGCTGCAGTTGGATAAGAGCTGATGGTCACTGTGGCTTTACACATGCTGCAATGAAATTGGGCACAGCCTTGATTCTGTGTCTGCTTGTCCTGCCTGACCAGGAGCTTGTATCCTTCAAACAATGTTGGCTTGTGCAAATGTTAGCAATGCTTAGGCCTGGCTCAGGATGGTGCAAGGCAGGGACTGTTCTAAACAAGCAAGGTGGTGCTGATTGGGAAGGAAAAGGCCAATGCCGTGAGGCAGCAATACCATTATTGCAGGGGGGCCCAGGGATGAGGAGTGATAAAGAATAAAGTAGCAGAAACCTGGAAAAACATGCAAAGAGATCCTTGCCTGCCTTCCTGGATCTGGACTCAGTAAAATTAGAAGCACAGCAGATGTCAAAAATTTTATGAGAATTTTTAGTTTCTTGGAATTGTGATTCTTCTAATTAAAATAAACAGGAAAACAGCAAGGTGAAAACTCAGGGAACATATTTTTATGGAGAAGAGGAGGAGAGAGAACAAGAATGTCTCCTCCTCAAAACAGAGCACATGATACAAAAACACTATAATGAGGGGTTGTATGTAGTCAAGAAATTTCAGCTAGTGATTGAAGTGAGATTTAGTCTTGTTTCAGGCAAAAAAACCTCCTCTATGTTTTAAATGTAGTAACTACCAAAATTGCCATAACAGTAGAATTTCAGAAAGAATTTACAAACCAGGATGCCATTAAGGAGATCACATGTGAATTCACAAAGTGTAACTACATTGATACTAATCTCATGGCAGCACAAATGTTCCAAATTCCAAAAAAGTTACATTCCAATTCAAAGGGCAGAAAAGTAGACCCTGTTCTGGAAGGGGAAAGTGCCAGGTAATCACTTTGTTGCATGTCTGAGAATTACCTCACCCAGGAGCCTTTCTTTTAAATGCAGGCACCATTATAATGAAGCACTCAGGACGTTCCAGTCCAAGGAGCTCACAAGAAACAAACATCCCATGGAAACTTCTACAGGGGACTCCCTTTCTTGCCAGCAACCAGGTTGGTTCATGACTGTAAACATGATGCTGTGTTTATCATGAAAAACTCTACAGCTTTACCAGATTAGCAGTGAGAAAATTGAACGTAGTAGCTGGTGAGTTTTGAGGGTTGGAGCTGCGTGCCAAAACCAAGCCATGCCAAATGCCAACATAACTGCTGGGGCAGTTGTTCTGTAATAGCTCCCACACAGAGAAGAGACCCTGGAGTTGTATTAATTCTTGATTTTATTAGCAAATCTTTAGCTCTGTCAGAGATGTACATTGTGGCCCTGCTTGTTTTGCAAAGCATGGAATACATTAATGAAAAATACAGGGATTGCTTAGAATTCTACTTTTGGTGTTAGACAATGGACAAAGTGTGTGGATAGCACAGCAGTGATGCTGCCATGTGGCTGTTTGCTGGCCACAAAAGCTCCTGTTGGCACTAGAGGCACAGCAGGCTCTGGAAACAATGTCAGTTTTCAGTTCCCTATCTAATCATCTTCCCTAGCCCTAGGGCTTGCCAGGATGCTGCTGGATTTCTGAGACATTGCCTTTTTCCTCCAGTCTTGTAGCATCTCTTGGACATAATAATACATTTCAGTTGTTCCTGGTTGTTAAGGAGTTGTATCTTTACAGTTGGTGGAGGAAAGAAGTCACACTTTTGACACATCATCACTGGAATGCTTCTTACATTCTGAATCTCTCCTTTAAGGTGTTTGTAGAAGACTTACAGATGTGCTAACCATCAAACTAGTGTAAAGTGAGAGCAAACCTCCTTTCCTCTTCATTTCACATGGATACAAGGCTGTGAAAGTACCTGGTCAATGTTTGTACAATGCTCAGGTGGAATAATGATGAGTGCTGTGGAAGAAGTTTGAGGAAAGAGTTCTGTGCTGGGGCCTAGGCAGTGAACAGCAAATAAGAAATAGAGACAATAAGGAACAGCAGGGCAGGATGGTGTGGAGTAGCCAGGTTCAACCAAGTCTAATCTTTGTGCTAAATTATTTATCTTTATTTCCTTCTTCCCCTTTTTGGATTGCTTGAGTGGAGTAAAAATTCTCCTTTAACTGTGTACAGATAATATTCAATATGCTTTGAATGATGATGAAGCAGGTGATAAAGTAGTTGTGACCAGACACATAAAAACCTAAACTGAATTTTTCTTGCAACTTTCTGAAAAAAAGCCTGGAGTAAAGGTAAATTATTTAAAAAAGATTAAAAAAAAAAAAATCTAAAGTGATGAGTTAAAACTGATTTTAAGTATAAACTTCCTAGAAGACTGAGAAAGAATAACATCTGTTATTTCCTTTTGTCTTTTCAGTTCTACCAGAATTGAAGCTGCTCTGTGGGGCTGATTTTCTACAGACATTTAAGACACCCAATCTCTGGAAGGAAGAAGACATCAAAGAAATAGTGGGAAAGTTTGGATTGGTCTGCATCAGCCGGGCTGGCTCTGATCCATCACAGCTCATCCAGGAATCAGACCTTTTATCTAAATTCCAGCACAACATTTTTCTGGTGAGAGAGTGGATCCAGAATGAGGTCAGTGCGACGCAGATCCGCTCTGCCCTGCGCAGGGGGCTGAGTGTGAAGTACCTGATCCCAGACTCTGTCATTGCCTACATCGCGCAGCACAACGTCTACACCGCGCAGAGCGAGCGCACGAACCAGGGCCGCCCGCTGCAGCCCCTCAGGCTGCACACACAGCAAGAAACCCTCTGAGGGACTGATTCCTGCACTGGCTGCCCTGTCAGATCACCACCCTTCTCATGGAGATTGCTTGAGAGAGTTGTTTCTTATTGATAATGAAGTTTCCCTTCATTTCCAAAATTTCTTGAAATCATGTGGTGTTTTAAATCCATGAATCTGTGTGTGGTAGTGTTCAAGTAAATTGGGATGCTCAGCTGTGTAGCTTAAAATACACAAAGAGCAGCTTCTTTGTGAAAATAAAAGCAAGGGGATCTTCACAATAAATATTCTTAGTATTTCAGTAATTTCAGTAAGTCAATAAATATGATTTAAGGGTCAAATATAGTACTTTCCTAACTTGCAATTCTGCAATCCTTACTGTTCTAAACCAGCAAAATACAATGAACCATAACTTGAGAGAGAGAGAGATATGTTTAAATATATATTACTTCTAAACTTTGACTTTATAAGGCCCTGAATAACTTTTTTGATTTTTGGTGATTTGGCCAAGACATGGAAATCAATCTTTCTTCCATGCAAGCACTTAAAAATGCACGTGCTACTTCTGCCACTCCTAAGGCTCTGGGTTCTCAAATGACAGGCAGTCCTCATCCCCACATTTACAGCTGTGTCTTGGTTTGAAAGACAGGTGTCTGCTGAGTAAGGCAGGAGCCTCCCTTGGAATGGAAAGTGTAAACCCCCTCTCTCTGGATTGTTATAAATTTGAAATTAAGGGGCTCTCAGGCAAAGATATGGGGATAGGAATAACAGTTCTTTACTAATATGTATAAATAATAAATTTTTAAAAACAAACGAAAAACTACAACTTAATAGGGAAATGAAAATAAAATGTAGTAGTACAAAAACACTGCCAGAGTCAGCCCATGCCCTGTCCCCCTGTGTGTCAGGGGGTGGCACAGCCCCATCCCATGGGGGCTCAGCCCTCCTGCAGTGCCAGCTGTGGCTCTGCTGGAGCAGGGATCCTGCACAAGGGGGGAGTTTTCCTCTGCAGCTCCAGGGCTGCTGCAGATGGGCCTGGGCTCCCTCTGGCCATGCAGGGCAGCAGAAGCTGCTCCTCTGGCAATGCACTGGGCAAAGGCTGCTGGGCTGTGCCAGGCTCACATTGGATCCAGGTAGGAATGCTTGGCTCCTGCCCTGGGCAATGCAGCATCTCCCCATGGGATGCTGGAATTGGATCAGCCCTGCAGGGACACTCAGTGGCCATGGACAGCAGAGATCTCCTGCAGGGAGGAGTGGCTGGGGGAGAGAGAAAGAAAAAACTGCCCCTCCTGGTTTTAACAGATGGTGATAGAATGCACACTTCTGGTTACATCTTGCATTGCAACCTAAGACAAGTGGGTTTCTTTTCTTCTCTGTTCCAAAGTCTTCTCAAGAGTAAGCAATTGCCAAAGCCCCAGAGTAGATAAAATATCCAGTAGGAGCTTCAGCTGTACTGTATGCAAACATCTGAGAGCTCAGTACTTGAGCTCTGACGTTAGTGGGGAAAATCCCTGCTCCTTCTGCTGCTTGCCTGTTATGCTGATTGAGTGTCTCTCATTTCTGACAGGAGTCCCTTTCAGAGAATACAGAACTCTATAAAGTGCTCCCTCTGTGTTTCAGAGCTCCTCAACTGAAAGCATTCATGCAGCAGTGCTGGAGCATTTATCACTGTACAGAGTAACCACTGCTTCCCAGTACAGGTTTCCACCTAAGTGGTGCTTCTGGGCCCCCAGCTGGCCAAGCAGCTTCCACAGGTGGTTCTTTAGGATTCAGGAGCTTGTGGAACAACTTAAAGGAATACCAGACACAAATGGCTTTGACTGAAAAGGGTCTGTATGATTGTTTTCTTGAAAGAAATCATAAAGTAGCTGAAACTTATTCAAGAAGAAGAATTTGGCTCAAAAAAGACACAAGATAAGCATTTTTGTAATTTTGGCTAATATCCCAAACTTTTATAGCTTTGGCTAATATCCCAAACGAAAACTATTTGAAAGGGTTTGGTTTTTTTTCTGAGTGGCAGGAAGAATGAAGAGTAATATGGTTAAAACCGATTTTCCTTACGCAGTGATATGAAAGGTGAATATTTCATTTGTTTTAAATCAAGTCATCCTGCTGTCATGTTAGAAATCTCAAAGGTTCAGCCTCGTAGAAGGATTTAAAAGCAGCACTTCAACAATAATCGGATTAGAAGGACTTGCATAGCTCCATGGTATAAAGAAGAGATAAAAGAAACCAGAGTTCCAACTTGCCACAAAGCAAGGCAGTGAGTTGTGGGGTGCAGAATCAACCCAGGTTCTGAGCCAGTGATTTTGAGCATCACCTGGAGCAGGGATGCCTGCAGACTTCAATGGGTACTGGAAAATGGTCAGCAATGACAATTTTGAGGAGTATCTGAAAGCACTGGGTAAGGTTCCCTTCAAACTTCTTGAATGAATAATCAATGCCACCTCTCTTATTCTTTATGTGAATCTATTTTTTCTTGTACAGTCATAAGTCATTTTTGTGAGAAGTATTTTTTTCAGAAATGCACTTTAAGGATTGCCTTAAGCAAAATTGTTTTGCCTTAAGCAGCCTCTACCTTTTACCATCTTGAAGCTTACATTAACAGACATTAAACTACATAGCTTGAAGAGGTATGTGGTGGATTCTAAACATAAAAAAATCTCCTATAATTTGAAAATCAGTAAAATTTTCATATTTAATAAAGATTCAGTGTAGTACTTAATGCAATTTTGTGTGTTTGTATTTGGTGTTGTGTTAGTATCTCTATAGAAATATTAGAGGCCTTATTAACTGTCAAATACAAATGGTATTTTTTATAGATTTCACATAATTGGAAAATTGAAACATTAAGTTATTTAAGTTATAAGAATTAGGTTACATCCTTTTTCTGGATGGGAAGGCTGGTTTGACAGATTTGGACATCTATTTATCTTTGTTAAGATTTATCATTTCAGTTCTCCCTAGAAGCAACAAGCTTCTTCTTGTGGAAGACTTTCTGGATAAAAATAACTCTTTTTTCTTTTTCAGATGTAAATGTTGCTGTAAGAAAAATAGCAAACTTGCTAAAGCCTGACAAAGAAATCCTTCAGAACGGGGATCATATGATCATTAAAACACTAAGCACTTTTAGAAACTACATCATGGAATTTGATGTAGGAAAGGAGTTTGAGGAGGATTTATCTGGGGTGGATGATCGCAAGTGCATGGTAAGAAGTAAAACTTCAGCAGTGGACAAAATGAATATTGATAACCTGAGGCCTTTCACAGAACACATCTTTTAACCATCCTGCTGGCTATTCCTGAAATCATTTCCCTACTTCTCAGTTTGCCAAGAGGTACCTACAGTTTGGAGCATGCCTTTAGATTAGAGGAATGCTAATTTTAATCAGTTTTATCAATCAGTGAATAATAACCTCAACGAAGCTGTGCTCATTTATACTGGGATGTTTGTTATCAGAAAGACATCTAGGGTCACTTGCAGAACCTCTTTAATGAGTAAGGTTTTACAGTAGAGGAAATCCACTGATTGCAAGGTCAGGCACTGCTCCTGTGTGAGAATGGCCAAGTGCTTAAAGATTGCCTGGGTGTTCTTATTAGAGTACACACTTAATGAGCCCACTGGAACAAATCTTACTGAAGTGAATAAGCAAACACTGGGGACTTTGTTTTACAATAGCTCTCTTTTATGAGCTCTTTTTGCTTTTTAATTTAGGGCTGATAAATATCAATTTACAGAGGAAAAACTTGAGAATAGCAAGTTCTCACCTATTAGTTTGGCAGCATGACACTGGCAATATTCTGCAGTTAGGAAGTTGACAAATAAAAGAAAATTATCTCAGAAGAGACTCTAGAGGAGAAATCTCATAAAAGAGAATTAATAGGTTTGCATTCTGAGAAAGATAGTGCTATTTAAAAACAATACTTTTCTCTCACACTAAGATTTGCAAATTTGCTTTTGCTCTGATCATGGCAGGAAAGGGAAAAAATGTGGAAACCAGAGAAAAAGAATGGTTGGCTACTGAGTGCCTCAGCAAATCCCTCTGTGGTCCTTGTTCCAGAGGGTACAAGTTTGATGTGAGTGCAGAATTCAACATTCACAGAAGGGAGGAGCAGCTGCATTTGTGTTTAGGACAGTGCCCCCGTGGCATCTTGTGATTTTGGTTCCTGGAAAGCTCTTAATTAGGATATTGAGGTGCAGATTCACTGAACAGTTAGGAGCCCAAGAAAAGATTTAAGATTGAGGTGATTAAATTGCCATCAAAGATAGCAATGTTCAAAACATCTGCTCCAAAGGTTTGTGTGTGCACAGAACTGTCCGTGTGTAAGCATTATCTGTACTTGAATGCCATTAATTCCCATCTGAAGGAGAACTAAACCATCCTCTGCATGGTGCAAAGAAGTAATATTTTATTGTTTTTAACAAACCAAAATTCTCTACCCTGTTTTGCTAAATTGAGTGATAAGGGAAGGATTCAAAATGTTAAACCAGAAAGAAGAAACTAGAGAGTGAGAATTTCAGTCCCTACAACAGCTGATTGATTTGGCATGTAGAAGCTAGTTCAGCCTACTTTCAAAGGTTACTCAAACATTTCTCTGTTTACTGTTTAGTGGGAAATGCCTATTCAGCCTTGGAAGCAGAAGGTATCAGCAGCTTCCTGCCTGTTCCAAACAAACAGACAAAAACCCCAAACAACCAGGGGTAGTCACTGCCTCTGACTGGGTTTTTTTAGGAAGGATTTAGGGATGTAATTCCACAAAACCCCTCAGAGATCTCTCTGTGTGTCTCCAGGTGTAGCTGGACAGTCCAGGTCACTGACCACTGGTGCTCCATTTACCTTGTAGGAGCACATCACACTTTATAGTTCAATTTTCTCATTAAATATTTCTGTTCTGCACGAGACCTCTGTTTTGTCAATGAAATAACAGTACAAGAAGCTCTCTTGCTGAAGTGACTTCAGTCCAAATCTGATAACCATAATGTCAGGCAAAATTTGCAGTTGTTAAGCAGCAAAATGACTCCAACAGTGCAGAAGGAATCTTGTGAGAGAAGAGTCATGGAGCTTATAAAAGGTACTGGACCACTCCATGTGTGGTGTTACAAAGAAAACCACCATAAAAGCAAATGTTAAATATCATTCTTGGTGTTCCATTTGTTCATGTAGAGCCTGTGGAACTGCATGCCATAAAAGGCTTAATCATTAATAGTCATCCTGTGTGATGGCAAAGGTTGTGAATCAATTATTGTTATTTATATTGTGGACTGAGCAGACCACGGGGCAAGTTTTATCCAAGGAGCTCGATATGTGAGCAGTACAAAGTAACATGGATAAGACAAATTACACATTAAACATTAATCTATACAGCAGAGCAATCATCAGGAGACTAACAAAAATAACCTTAGAATTAATCCTTCCCTCCTAGACATATAGATTGTTTTTTCTTTTAATGAGGAATATATCATCTAGCTAGAGTTAACATATCTGTAAAAATAATATCAGCACAGTGGACAGGTTAGATCCTGGGTGTAATTCACTGAAATTGTGTTCACCTTTCAGTTGTAAAACATGTCCCTGAGCCCGTCAGGGCAGAGTGTAACTACAGTAATTCCAAATCAATGCTGTCCATGAGCAGGAAATGCTAAAAAGTTTTACTGGTACTTATTTTCAATGTTGGAGTTTTGACATTAGGAACTTGACAGTCTTGTGATAGCACAAGGCCTCTCCTCCTTTGCAGTTAGGGGTTTTTTCATTTTTGTAGTTGGTCACTCCTGGGAGCCTGTCTGAACTTTCTTGATCAGAGTTAATTGAGAAGGATAAACCTCAGCAATCTCAGTTTGTCCTTCTGCTGACCCTCAGCCTGGCTTTCTTGCATGCACATATTTTGGGTGTCTGTTCACTGCAGGGATAGAGGGAGCAGCAGCTGGTGATATCAGGTCCTTTAGGATGTTGTTTCTGTTGGGAAGTGAAAATTTGTGACTTTGGAAACACTAAAGCCCTGCAGTTTAGGTAAAGATGCAGTTTCTGTATTCTGCAAAACCAAAGATGGGGATAGTTGAGCACAGGAGAGATCACAAATGACAGCTGGTATCAATGCTCCCCAGGCTTTCCACCCAGGATTGGATCTCCTGGACAAAAGTTAAATCTATTCACTTGGCAATTTTGTGAAAGAGATCTTTCTGCAACTTCAACCATACTTAACTATGCAGGGTTGTTAAAAACTTGGCAGCTTCCAGTAGAAACGTAAAATGAAAGTTCAGGAGCATCTTTCATTCCTTGCAAATGTTCCAAGGTGTACATTAGATGGTGTAGAAGGAAGTTTAGAACATTAATTTGTGTTACATTTTTTCTCACATGATGTGAATTGGAGCATGTAGTTAAGCTTCTACTGCTTTGAAGAGTTTGTTCATAGTTTTAATTGGCAACACATTATCAGATGGAGAATGTACAAGACAGAAATTTAGAGTTAAATGGAGAGCTCTGGCTTTGGTATTTCTCACACTGAGTCTTTGATCCTGCTGTCTTAATTCTCAGTGAAGCTCCAGTCTCATCATGAAATCTCAGTTTTAAAGAGAATTTCTACAATCTCAAATTGTGATTAATTAGCATCTCAGGTGTTGTTCTAAGTATGAAACTTTGTTTCTTGTATATAAACATAACTGTGGAAAAAATTTACTGTGCATGCAAGAGGAAGACCCTATTGAAAAAATGAATCCAAAACTATCTCTGAAAGTATCTCTCATTTATCAGCAGATAGTTGTGCTTCCCTTTTTCCACTGATAACCAGTGAAGCTGGTGAAACACCTACAGTGTGAAATATAGGAACATAGCACATAGGAACAAGGCACATAAGCCTTCTGTACCTTCACAGTGTAATTTACTGAGTGTTTAGTAAAGAAATTGTGAAAAAGTTAACTGAAAAACCCTAAAATGCTGAAACAAAGGCTGAAGTTTCACATTGAAATCTTTGCATCAAATTAATCAAAGCAGATGGAAAATTGGATAGCTCAGATGCAAAAATCACTTCCTTAAAATTTTTAGTTTTTTAATGATTCTGCTGCTAAAGTCAGAGAAAACTTTTCCTTATAATTATTCTCTGCTGTTCAGGCATTTGAAAGACTGAATTGCTTTATTTTAGACTATTAATTAATCTATCTGATGCAGAATTAATCTCTTTTGACAGAAACTAAGGGCAAGTGATGTGTTAAAAAAATCAAGAAAGATCTTATGTTCTAAATATAGAAGAGCAGAATTGGATGGCTGAGGAGAGTTGTGTCATATCTGAGTATTTGTCCAAGCATATGAGAGGTGCTTTGGTAACTCAGAACCTTGTGCTCTCTGATACAGTAATTTTCTTCTTCCATTGAAGCAGGAAATGAAATGACAAAGGCAGGGGACTGGGAAACAGAGAAAACTGCAAGAATGTTAAACTGAATGTGGGAAATAATACATCTTAACCATTTAGTTATCTAAACCTGAATCCCAGTGGGATATAACCATGAATAAGTTATCAAGTGGGTGTTTAGGTTTCCTTTATTGGAACTAACAGAACCTGTAGTCCTAGTTAATTTATATCCCACTGGGATATAATAATCTTAACCCACTGCGATTAATAATAATAATAATAATCTTATATCTTATAATAATCTTATATCCTTATATATAAGGATATAATCCCAGTGGGATATAACCATGAATAAGTTATCAAGTGGGTGTTTAGGTTTCCTTTATTGGAACTAACAGAACCTATAGGCCTTGTTAAGACTTGCTGGGGTGGGGTAGGGTGAGGAGGATTTGGGAGCTGTGGAATTCCCACATCAGATTTAGAACACTTCTTACCATGTGAAATGTCAGTGAGTGTTTGAAACAGCCACACCAGGACTGTTCACAGACACCTGAGTGTGCCATGTCCTGCTGAAGGGAGGGAAGATGTTCAAAACTGGTCATGGCTCTGCTTTCATTAACAAATGTGCCTAATTGTGACACTGATTCCTCTCAGGTTTGTACTCAAGAAAACTGCAGTGGAGGTAGTTGTTCTGGCCATAATTTGAGTTATACCACTGCAAGGTCAGAATAAAGCCCTATTACAAAATCACATGGTTTGTGAAGCTTATTTAACTATTTAGGCAGGTTCCTCTGTTACACAAATGGAATTCACAGCTGTTAATCTAGTTCTGAGCAGGCTTGGGAATTGAGACTTTGCTGCCAGAAAAACAACAACCAACAAACAACATTCCAGTACATGGAATTACAGGAGGGATCTCCCACAGAGTGAGAAGATTCTAAATAAATAGTGCCTGTCTAGTAGGATGCCAGATCAGCAATATGTCTTTAATTGATCCCTCTGATTTAGCTTAGCTTAGCTGATTTTATTTCTTTACCCTTCCAGTGCTGCCCTTTTGGGCTTATAAGTATTTTCTCATATATTTTGGTGGAACAAGCATTATTCTAGAATTACTGTTGCTGGGGCTGGTCTTCTCTCAGATTCAGTGTCTCCTGTCTCTTTGCAGTACTGTAATGTCCCCAGCTCCTCATTGGCATAATCCCTGATTTTTTTTTGTTTTCTTCTGGAGTGGAGGGAGATGTAATTTAAAAGAGGTAGACTTTATGATAGTTTTCTGTTGGTATTTCTGGCCCTTTACAAACTGCTCTCAAAAAAAGAAGGAGAAAAGTCCTCCAGTCAACCCTGTGAGGCTCCAGAGAGCAGAAGTCCATGCTGGGCCCATCTCAGGCTCTGTCAGAATGGACTCTGGTCCCTTCTGTGTGTGCCTCAGTGAGGAGGAGCAGTTTCCTTTCCCCTGCCTTGTCCCACCCTGCTTGCTCCTTGGCCATCAGTCCCTGCCTGGAAGTGATTGCTCAGCACATTTGCACCGTGATAGCAAATGGAATCTTTGCCCATATAAATGTCACAAACTTCACATTTGGCAAGACTGGGTTCCTGTCTAAACCACGAGGCTGATTAGAAGCTTTGGAGTTAGTTATTCACAGAACTGCTGCTAGCACAAGCAAGCTCTGCAGGGAAAGTGGGTTTGCATAGGTTTAGCATTTCAGCTTTTTGTGAACTCTAAAAGCTCTGAGAGCTATGAATGGAGAAAGAGCAATCAGAATCTGCTGAAAAGCTGAAAACCAGACTTAACAAATCCAATTTGGAATGACAAACCATTAGTGTTATGTACAATTGTGTCTTGCCAAAATTACACAGGGGATAAATCAGTTATAGCCATTAATTTAAACAGTAAGTGTCTTAGAATCGATTCTGATCGTTGCACAGAGTGAATTGGATGTGATGGGTTTTACTCTTTTTTTCTGGCATGGGATATACACAAGTTTTCCTATTTTTGTATTGCTTGTATACAATTTTATTTCAGTAAGAAAAAAAGCCACCATTTCTAAGAAACAAACCAGTTTGCACTGTCTAAAGTATTGATTCTCCTCCTCTGCCACATATTGTCAGCTGCATAGCCCAGAGCTTTGCACCTTCACTTTCCTACTCCCTGGAACATCTCTTGATCTCTTGTCTTTGCTTTGCTCTGTTGCTCTTATGAGCAAGGATTCAAAACAAGGAATTGGAACATTTAGGATCTGATCCTATCTGACTACAGCTTACTTTTCATCTAAATGTTTTCAATCCAATCCTAAGCCCCTTTTCTCTCAGTGCTGCCCCTGGAGATGCTGACAGTGACAGAAGCAAAGGACACTTTGCCATGGCAGAGCTGCAGCGTGGCCAAACAGCTTCAGCCTTTGGCCAGCACCAGGATCTGGAGATAAAGGATTCCAGGAATCCTTCCAGGAATTGTTCTGTCAGGTTTGGTGTTGTTTTTCAGTAGTTTCTGTTGCTGAACTTCCAGATGCAGATGTGATGAGGCAAAAGGGGTTTCAGGCTGTAGTCCCTGCACAGAGGCCATAGGGAGTGACCCCGTGGGGGAATTCCCTCTCACTGCTATTGGACTTTGTCTGGGACATCAGCATGAGTTTATTCTATCAATACTTCAGTTTTTTTCCCCAGAAAAGCTGCTTACAAGAGGTTTTTGTATCATTTTGATACTTAGTACAGATGAAATGGTTTATCTTGACAAGTTGTTAATCACCTTGCTGGAGATATGGCTGTGTTTGACCAAAAGTTCTAGGATATTTTCTTTGGTGTTATTTACAAGACACAGCTCAAATTGGATTTTTCTGTTTCATCTGACCTAAAAAAAAAATTACTTTCCATTTTTTAATCCTTCTTAGATCATAATTACAGTTGTAAAATGGGCTGTCATTCTCCCAAGCAGAGATTTAGTGGCTGAAGATGGAGCAGGGAGTGGTGCATGCCTGGCTTTGCAGTCATTTGGTGCTCCAAATATAGAGAGAGCACTGAGGGAAGCAGGAGAAAAATAGAAGTGATGCTGCTGTGTTTGTGCTAGAGATAGAAATCAATAACATATTTTTGATGAAAGGTGGGAGCTGCAATTCATATTTGTAAAGGCAATGTGTCAAAAATCTATGTAGCATTAACAAAAGATGTTCATGAACTACTTGGATAAAAGTTATTTTCTTCCATTCATCTGTAAAATCCATTCTGCACCCTCAGCTGCAGCCCCTGACCCAGGCAGGCACACAGGTATTGCCAGCAGGGGAATGAGAAATATTGTGCAGAGCCAGCACCAAATGTCTGTGCACTTAGACCTCAAAGGGAAATGCAAAGTTCTCTGATCACATGTTTGATGACTGCTTCAGTAAATTACAAAAGTCACTGTCTCTGCCTGTGTATCAGGATGATTTGCCACTGGAAGCTGAAATTGTGCAACATTCCACTACAGCTGCTGCTACTAAAGAAAAAGCAGAATATGTAGTCAAGAATTTGCTTAGGGGTTACTAAATATTTCATTTAATAAATCTACCTTGTCTCATAACTGGAAACAGTAACGAGAATACTTTAATTATCATTTCCTCCACCTTTAATATTCAGGAAGATTTAGGCAGTGCTATGCATATGAATTTAAAACTTCATAACACAAAGAGATTAAATCACTAACAAAAGTATGTGGATGCCTAAGTAATAAAAGGAAAATATCAAAGTACACAAAAAGTGAAACACTACCATAAAAGAAACCACACCATAAAATTAAAGAAAATTTGAACATTTTTTTGTGTTCTCAGGCTTCAGAGGCTTTTCCACTCCCCAGAAGAGCTCCATTCTCTAGTATTACACCTCAAGAACAAAGTGTACATAATCTGAAAAATGTGCAGTGTTGGTGGTTGGATTTTTTGGGAAGAGTTAAGTTGAGGCAAGACTCCCAGGTTTTTACCTCACTCCATCCCCTTTCCTGGCATTCCTTTAGTGATACTGATAGAACTGCTGACTAACTGCACCCATCACCATTCTCTGTTGAATTTTCCTACAGAATTACATGCACATGACTCAGGAAATGTTCATCTTAGGGCTAAGTATGAGCAGGTGGAAAGCAAGCAAGAGTCAAGCTTGCTTATGGTGAACTAGATGATGCCCTATGTAGTTGAAAGCAATAAACAATGGCTGCCATTTATTATTATATCAAGTAGTACAAGGTGCTCGAGAAGGCAGAGTTCAGTTTTAGAGAAATGCTCCATTTCCAGCTGGTTAATTCTGTCACTGAAAGCTCTGCAGTGTCCCCTGGGTTTGCTCCCCTCCTGTGGGGCAGGATGGGGAGCAGGAGCTGAGTGCCTGGGCTGCCCTGGCCCCCACCCTGGGCAGGATTTTCTGTCCTTCTGCCTCTGTAACCAGGCAGCCCTTGGGTAATGCTATTACCAAAATGGGGGCAAACAAGGTTCCTTACAAAGGCACACTTTGCTAGGAAAAGCAGCTTTACAGAAAAGATAAAGTGTTTGTTTCTCTTGGGAGCGTGTGCCAGGAAGAGCCAGAGGGTCACACAGAGCTACCTTAGCACTCTGCAAGCTCCTGATTATACCATGGCAAGGTCCTGAAACAATCCTCAAAAATAAATCCTTGCAAGAGAGATCATAGGTACAACATTTGCCCTACAGTATTTCTGGAGTATTGTTTTTAAACTCTGATTCCGATATTTGGGAATGTTGTAAAGCAAGTGTTGCTCTGGTTTGGGTGCTGTAGAGGGTGGGATGTTGGCAGCAGGAACAGCCAGAGCAATTGAGCCTCAGCTAACACTCACTGTGTGTCTCAGTAGAGGCATCTGAGGTGGCAGGATGTGTTTTAATCTGAGTTAAAAGAGAATTTTATATTTTGTCTATTAGTTTAATAAAAGAGACATTGATACATTACAGTTTGACCTAAAGAAAGGATACAGATGTTTTAATGTGAGTTAAAAGAGAATTTTATATTTTGTCTATTAGTTTAATAAAAGAGACATTGATACCTCACAGTTTGACCTAAAGAAAGGATACAGATGCCACTGATTAAAGTGGTTGTTCCTGCTAACAAAGAAAATGACATTATGTTCTCTTGCAATGTATTCTACCTTTTATAACCTTCAGAGCAAAACAGCTACATACAGAAATCAGGAATTGTGTGGTTTACTCATCCCTCAGTATTTTATATTTCTCAAAGGGAAGGCAGAGGATACCTGAGAATATTGTCTGATAAGACAGCTTGGGTAATGTCTGTGGGTTTAGACTCTTCGTGGTTATCACCAAATTGCAAAAAGCAATTTCTAATCTTGACTGGAAAAACAAAAAAAAAAAAAATCCTGAGGAAAAAAGTGTGTTGTTTTCTGAGATGAAACAATTTCAGTCACCCTTGGAGGCTAAAAGTTAACATTTCCTTGTGCTGCTACAAATATTTCTCTATTTCCCCCAAGTGTACTAAATCAGTGTAACACTCTCAACTGACTTTGAACATTAGGACCAATAAAGTTGGATCCTACTTTATCAGGGTGTTTTGCCTCTGAATTCACATCTAAACCCACCAAATTTAACTATTAAGCTAGAATAAAGATAAAACTATGCTGAGCTAATACTCAATGGATATAAATAAGTGGAGTTACTGAGCAAAGTTCCACATACAAATGCTTCATTCCACAGTATCCCTCACATCTACAACTCACCATTCATTGTTACATTCGGTTTTTAGAATCAGACATTTGTAGCTATGTTAACTTATAAATTAAACATTGTTCACTTTGACTCCTATTATTTGTTATCTTCTATCCCTTCAGTGGATGTGTGCAGATTCAGACATAGGAGAGGATTTAGGTTATGGTGACCACAATAACTACAGTTTTACCCAAATATGTTGTTCCTTCCTGCATTAGCATTTTTTGCATTAAAAGGATGTGGTTTCATAAAATGTTATCTACTGCTTGGTTTAAATATATCACTTTACAAAAGAGAACAGAAGCATTTGTGAATGCATTTTCTAAATTAGAGAGGTTTTTAGCAAGGACACGTGAGCCCCCATGTTTCTCAGAGCCCCCATGTGGTGCAGACAGACTGAAGGGATCAATCCCATTGCCTTGCCCATGATGATCTGTCCTGGCACTCTGCAGTGATTCATTTTCCATGCTGCTTTAGTCTGAAGCTGCCCAGGGGAGGAGACTGCTGCCTGCACTCATTCAAAGACTGTGCCTGTCATGGGTATCATTTAAGAATTAATTGTTTGTGACATACATAGATTAAATAAATAGGACTGGATAGATTTTGAGTGTTGAACTGGGCTTAATTACCAGAAGGAAGAATGTAGGCTGACTTTTTCTCTTAGGAACTACACAGGATGGATGCAGGAAGTGTCCTTTAATGACAGATCAAAATTCTTCATCTCTCCATATCTGACTGCTCAAGCCAGTAGTGGCTGAAGCCTTTTACAAGGTAGACATCAATTCCCTGTTTAGTCCTCAGAGTGCCTTCAAAGAAGCTGATTTACAGGCCATGTGCTAATATTAATGTTAAACTATCCTCATGGAGCACAAACTGTCACCACTCCTCCCTCTGTAAATGTTTTACAGAGAATTGCTTCTCTTTGTCTCAGGGAGATGGGAAAGGCAAATTGTCAGTAAATGCTGACCAGAGGAACAGGCTGCACTGTCATACACTGAAGGAATTTTATAAATCAGGTTTTCCTGAGCCCCCAGGACAGCACCAATATTCACACAGTATTGGTGCATTGATTATTGCAGTATTGATTATTATTGTAGTATTGATTATTATTGCAGTATTGATTATTATTGCAGTATTGATTACTGCACCTGACTCTTGACTTTGCCAGTCCTGGCTCGAGAAGTCCCCCAGTCTTTTTTCTGCAGGATGCTGCAAAGTTCCCAACTTGCTGACACTTCCAAAGCACTCTGCTGGGACAAGGAAGGCAGATTGAGAATGAGGAAGAGCCAGCTCAGTGTTCAAAAGCTTTGTTCATCCACAGGCAATGGGAATTGTTCTCAGGTAGATCAGCTGGGGAATCATTCTTAGGGTGGAAAAAACTTAACTTTTCAGCTCCTTTTGCACATACAGTGTTAGGCTGCAGGGCCCTTCTGCTGCTGCATTTTTCAGCAGGGAGAGAGGAGTGTGTTTTACACAATGGTTTTGATGGTATTTTTTCTTGCTGTATCTCATCCTTCCAGTTTATGGCAGGCAGTTGGGCAGCAACTTTCTATTCAAGCTCATTTCTTAGGTGATTATCCTAAGTGGTACAACACTATCCCCTCATTCTTTTCATGAGATATGCACTCATCATTAGAGATAAGTTTTGCTTCACAGAAACTACTCATAATATCAGAGAATGTCACAGTAATCCCAAACATGTCTGTTTTGTCAGACCACTGTGTCTTGGGATGGAGATAAGCTGCTCTGTGTGCAGAATGGAGAGAAGGAGGGCCGTGGTTGGACCCAGTGGATTGAAGGAGATGAAATGCACCTGGTAAGATCATGCAAGAGGTTTGGAATGCCCCTCCCTTCACATGGATAGATACAACACAGCAGGGAATGTGCTGTGTCATTTTGGCTTACTTGGACATAACTGGGTGTTGGTGCAGCATTTGAATTGTTTCTAAAGCAACAATTTCATTTGGAGCCATTATGTTTTTCTGTGCCTTTCAAAGCCTGACCACTTTGAATGCTCTTTCTGTGCTCAGTGTCTGTCCAGACTCACCAGGCTGAAATGTGCACAGGAGGAAGACATTTACCAGAATGTCCCTCACAGTCTGTAAAATGCTCAGTGTGGGAGCTGTGAGCACCCAAAAGCAAGGGAAAAATACACAATTGTTCTTTTAAAATAATTACAGGCCACACTACATTATAGCCTAGAGAACTGAAATGGCAATTAAGCTTTTGAAATTGATGGTTTTTTCAGATCGTCATTTTTATCTTTCTAAATTAACAGGACTTGAAAGAAGATGCCTGTTCTTTTGTCCTATAACTCTTTATAGCATCCTCACTCTGTCATCAGTGTGAGTAAAAGGCAGTGTTCCTGCTGGGATAATAAACTCCAACCTCCATTTCTCCTCCCTGTGCAGTGCTATTAGCATTCAGCAATCTAAATGGATGCATTCTAAATGTTCAAATCACTAGCAGAGTTATCAAATCCTTGCAGAAGCACCTCAAGCCCCTTGTTACTAAACATAATTTTGAGGAGGTATTGGTGGTTCCAGAATGCAGCTGAGGAGAGGAATGGGCATGACAGATCTCCCCACCTGGCCTTGGTGCAGCACAGGCAGGAGAAGGTTCCTGTGTGAGTGAGGACTTCATAGCTGAGGCTCAGAAACACGATCATGTCAATGAAATCAATTGTCCAGTACATTGGCAATTTTAGCAAAAAGTCTTGGTTTAAGAAATACTGTCAAATGTCACAACTGTGTACAATATGCTGTCCTCTGGGCAAAATAAAACCAGAATATTTTTCTGCTTTAATTAATTTTTAGGAAAGAAATGTCCACATCAAACTAGGTCAAGATGACAAATCACTGTAAATAAAGCCTGCTATGTTGGTTCATCAAAACTAGGTTCTGCAATATGTTTTTGGTCTAATTGGCATTCCACAGCACCCAGTAAACCTGGCTGGGCAGTCCATGTTAACCTGTGGGAGCAGGGCACCAGAAAAAATTCAACATGCCTGGATTTTGGAAGCTGCAATAGTGCCTGCAGAATCAGCCAATTCAGTATTCTCCTTCCAGGGGAGAAGTGAAGTGTTCCCTCCTCACCTGGAGGAGGGGAGGCAGCAGTGAATGAGATGCCCAAATTTCCTGTGCAGGCTCACTCTCCCTCCAAGAAGGCCCTGTCAGTATTTCCACACTGAAACAGGAAAGCCTTATCAATATGATTGCCTGGCAAAAGAGTTTGAGAATATGGAAACTAAAAGTGAGATTGAAATGAAAGCAAGCTTTGAGATCCTTTTGTCACTGAACAATGAGATAACAATGCTGTGGCCAGCTGAAGGTGATCCCCTTTTGATGGAACAGCACCCTCTGCTTGCAGGCAGGCCCAAGGGTCAGAGCAGACCCTGCCAGCTTGGCAGAAGGGCCCAAAGAGGAGTTTGTAGGGTTTAAAATGTAACACAGTATGGTAATGTAGTGATTCTTATAGGCTGGATGGAAATGCTATAGGATTTGTATATTGTACTAGATTGGTTAGTGAGAATCAGAATATTCCACACAGAAGAAGATTTATTGTATTGTAACAGGAACTTTACTCTCTTACCCCTTTTACTCTCTTACCCTTTTACTCTCTCACCCTCTCATCCTCTCTCCCCTCTCTTCTCTCAGTCCTGCTCTGAGCTGTGCCTGGCAGCTCCCAGCAGGGCCCTGCACCCAGGCCCTTTGCAATGAACCCCCAGTTCCTGCCCTGGCTGCAGAGATCTCTGCTCTCTGTCCATCCCCACCCACACTGTTCCCTCCCAGCTGCAGGCAGGCAGGGCCATGGCAGCTGCACAGCCCTGGGACAGCTCCAGCAGCTCTGCTGGGACAGCCCCAGCTCCCATCCAGTGCCTGCCCCAGTTCAGCTCACACTGGCTGCCCTCAGCCCTGCACACAGGAACCATGGCTCACATTGCTCTTGGATTTCTCTGCCTCTGCTAGCTCCCAGGCATTATCTCCTCCCATCTTCTGTCTCCAACAGCAGCTCCTTCAGCCCTGGTTTCTGTTCTCCTTATTCTGATTCCTGCTCTGGCCATACAGCCTGGCCCTGGCCCTCCATGCCCAGAGCACTTTCTGGACTTGTCCTTGTCTGGAGGTTGATTTTAGAAGGCAGAAACTCAGATTCTGTTGCTCAAATACTTGTGTCTAGTGCCAGTTTGGGTAGCTCAGGGTAGCCTGACTGCTCTGATGCTGCTTTTCAGAAGGCTGGGAGGAATTCTGGATTATACCTGCCAGCTCATGCATTCACTCACTGGCACTTGGAGAATTTACCACAATCTGTCTCCCACGTGTGCAGAAGTCACTCCAAAATTAATTCATGCAAAAGAAGTAACCAAGTATTTTAGAGCCCACTCCTCAATCTTTCAATTTTCTCACTTCTGATATTTCATGGATTTCAAAAGATGTCCTCTCTTTCTCTAATCCTTGTTAATGCAGCTCTCTCCATCAAAAGTACAGTAGAGTCCCTTTTAGTATCTTATTTTTGACCAGCTAAGATTACTAGGTCCTGTCCTTTTGAGAGAGCTTTAATACAATGAGCAGTTACCTTTAAAGAATGGATACTTCAATACCTTTATGATCCTATTGAACTTTACACAATGAGCCAAGTGTTAATTTATTCTTTTCACAGTTCTGCAGAAAGCAGGACCACATCCTTCAGTAGTTTATCACTTCCTATTCCCTTATTTCATTCTGTGGTCTGTACTTTGTAGTTCTTTTTTGGATTTTATTTTATGTGAGTGACTTATTTGACCATTCCCCATTTCCTTTTGAGTTTTATTGCCCTTTTCTATTGTATTGATTGCTTCTGCTCCATAGTTTTTGTCACTGTCAGCAAATCTCTCAGCCCTTATTGCACATTCCTTCTTCTGGGTTACCTCTGCAGGAGTGAAGAGAACAGGTCCCAGCCAAAGTCACTGCATCAGTCTCTTGTTCCACCAACCCAGCATGAAGAACTTTCTCTTATTGGGGTTGAGCAACATATGTTGTATCCCCACATTTCCCTTCACAGAGAAAAGCAAGGCACAATTCTCCCCAAGAATATTGCTGGATTTCACATTCTCTGAACCTCAGAGAAAGGAAAAACACAATTCTTATCATTTGCTGTGCCTGTGTTTGTGCCACAGCAGAATGCAATGTGGAGATTGTTCACCCACAGTGATGGGGTTTTGTTCCCTTGGCCTGTCAGGCCCAGGTGTGTGTGTGTGTCAGGACTGTTGGGTGACAGTCACCAGATTCTGGGCAGTTCTGTGCAGGGTTGAGTGCTTGGCAGATTCAGTTTTAGATGTCTAGAATAATAGAGTAGAATAAAGTAATTAATTAGCCTTCTGATATCCATGGAGTCAGATGCATCATTCTCTCCCCTTCTTTGGGGTTCCCAGAGCAGCCATAATATGTCAATTAAGATTATTGACCTAGTTCAAGGGGTTTTTTAAGTCATTTAATCAAAGTCCCCCCTAAGAAATGTGCATAACTTCATCAAAATATTCTGGGAGCTTTATTAAAAGTCCCATCTTGAGCTGGAAAGTGTATCCCTTCTGCTGGGTCATGCATCAGCACTGTCTTTATGTCCCTTAAGAGCTTCCACACTGGTTTTCCTTGCACCTGAACCTTTCCCCAGGCACACACCTGTGTGCACTCCCCAGGTGGAACCTGAGGAGTTTCAGGAATGGGGAGGGGTGAGCAGAAAACAGCAGCAGCAGCCTCAAAACCCCAGCCCAGGATGGGAACTGTGCCCCTGCTCATGCCCAGCTCACAGAGAGGCAGAGATCACAGGGAGGGCTCCCAAAGCTCCTGTGGCACTCAGAATCACCTTTTTGCATCCAGGGTGCTCAGGCTCAGGCAAACCCTCTGTGCTCTGCTGGTGGACAGGCCTGGAGCAAATCTTGTGTGCAGTCCCCTGCCTGTGGTGGCCAGAGCTCTGTGTGCTGAGGTGACCCTGATTTCTGACTGTGCAGCCTTCAGCCACCAGCTGTCACCACAGAGACTCAGAGGCAAATCCATCCCCACTGCTCTGTGTACCCAAACCAGAGAATGCCCCTCCCAAAGGCCCAAAGCACTTCCATATTATTCACTGCAAATCAAGAATGATGCACCAGGAATGTATTTGGCCCTTTAAGATCTGAGATCCCAAAACAACTTCCCTTGCTCCACCTTTTAGCAGAAACCAAACCCAAACCAGATGTTTTCTTTCAGGATGAAAAATAGGCTAAAATATGTACAAGCCTCCCAATTTATTTTAATAAAAAAATAATGGATTCAAATTCAGCTGGATGTACACATGAATCCATAATGTTTGTGTCCTAAGTAAAAATTGTGGTTTTCTAATTGTGGTTTCTAATTATTTTCTCTTCCTAGGAAATAAGAGTGTGTGGAGTCACATGTAAGCAGGTCTTTAAGAAGGTGCAGTGAGCCTCTGCTGCTGCAGGACTGAAGAACAACAGAATTTACTGACTTGCCAGCAGCTCTCCAAATGTTAGCACTGAGCATCCTCAGCAACCAGAGCAAACACAGAAATGAAGATCACATTAGAACCATAGAGTTGGAATAAAATATTTTTAGGAAATTGAAAAAAAAAATGACTGCAAATAAAGCTATTTTTAGAAATGCCAATTAAAGATACTAAACTCTGTAAATGTGTGCATACCATAATTCTTGACTCTGCCAAAAAAAGGGACTATTAGGTATAAAACAAAATGCTGGAGGTTTAGAGCTTGTAAGTTATTTTTTTTACTCTCAGTAGGTATCAGCCTTTCAGAGCCTCAGCCTTGTTGTTAAATGGTGGACTGCAGTTTTAAGGAAGCAAATGAGAGCTGTAGGATGCAGCTTGAACTTAAATCCTGAATTTACTGAAGTCAGTAAGAATGTTACCATTAGCTCTGGTGAAATAGATCTATACTGGAAGTGTTCCCTCAAAAAATAAAAATCTGATTTCTCAAAGCTAGTAAATTCATGGATCAAGATTTTGGAAAGAACAATGCTTACAAAAGCATGGCTAAGGGGCAATGCTTTTCCAAATGCTTTAGCCAATATCTGCCCATGCATTTTTTTAATTGTTGTTGTTCTGGAGACACTGAGAGTAAGGTCACAGCTAGAAACTGTCTGTAGCTGTACACACAGCACACAGAAGATGAGACCAGCATTGCTTTGTGCAGTATCATTTTATGCCCATCATAGTCCCAATGTTCTCGTGCAGACTGAGAGCCTTGGCCTGGCAGATGACATCAGAACACTGATTAAACCTTAGTGAGAGGAATAACACTGCCAGGCTTTCAGTCCATCAACACACTGGGTACAGTGAGCACCACCAGCTCACATCAAACTCTAAAAGGTTTAAATTCACAAGGTTTAGCAGGTAACCTGGAATTCCAGGTGTCTCCTGTCACAGCTGCTATCAGCCATTTCCAGGGACTCAGCCAGTGGGGAAATCACCACAGCAGAGCCTGCTCTGAACTGGGACCATCCCTTTCCATGCTGGTCTGAACTGGGACCATCCCTTTCCATGCTCTGAACTGGGACCATCCCTCTCCCTGCTCTGCACTGGGACCATCCCTCTCCTGCTCTGAACTGGGACCATCCCTTTCCCTGCTCTGAACTGGGACCATCCCTTCCCTGCTCTGCACTGGGACCATCCCTTTCCATGCTGGTCTGAACTGGGACCATCCCTTCCCTGTTCTGAACTGGGACCATCCCTTCCCTGCTCTGAACTGGGACCATCCCTTTCCATGCTCTGAACTGGGACCATCCCTTTCCCTACTCTGCACTGGGACCATCCCTTTCCATGCTCTGAATTGGGACCATCCCTTCCCTGCTCTGCACTGGGACCATCCCTTTCCTGCTGCTCTGAACTGGGACCATCCCTTCCCTGCTCTGCACTGGGACCATCCCTTTCCCTGCTCTGCACTGGGACCATCCCTTTCCCTGCTCTGAACTGGGACCATCCTTTCCCTGTTCTGCACTGGGACCATCCCTTTCCATGCTCTTCTCTGGGACCATCCCTTCCCTGCTCTGAACTGGGACCATCCCTTCCCTGCTGCTCTGCACTGGGACCATCCCTCTCCTGCTCTGCACTGGGACCATCCCTTTCCTGCTCTGAACTGGGACCATCCCTCTCCTGCTCTGAACTGGGACCATCCCTTTCCCTGCTCTGCACTGGGACCATCCCTTCCCTGCTCTGCACTGGGACCATCCCTTTCCCAGCTCTGCTCTTGGACCATCCCTTCCCTGTTCTGAACTGGGACCATCCCTTTCCATGCTCTGAACTGGGACCATCCTTTTCCTGCTGCTCTGAACTGGGACCATCCCTTTCCCTGCTCTGAACTGGGACCATCCCTTCCCTGTTCTTCACTGGGACCATCCCTTTCCTGCTCTGAACTGGGACCATCCCTTCCCTGTTCTTCACTGGGACGATCCCTTTCCCTGCTGCTCTGAACTGGGACCATCCCTTTCCCTGTTCTTCACTGGGACCATCCCTTTCCCTGTTCTTCACTGGGACCATCCCTTTCCATGCTGGTCTGAACTGGGACCATCCCTTCCCTGCTCTGCTCTGGGACCATTCCTTCCCTGCTGCTCTGAACTGGGGCCATCCTTTCCCTGCTCTGCTCTTGGACCATCCCTCTCCCTGCTCTGCTGCAGCTCCTCTGCTCAGCCCTGCTTTTGCCTTGCCCAGGGGCTCAGTGCTGACTGGGACAGTTCAGGCCTGTAAATGGAACAGATGCTGCCATCCTCTCTAACCAGAGCCTGTTTTAAAGCAGGCACTGTTATTAATCCTGCTTTGGGAAGCTGGGAGCCTGGTCTGACATGGAATCCCAGACTCACAGAATGGCCAGGGATGGAAGGGCCCTCAGAGATCCAAGCTGCCTGCCCTGGGCAGGGACACAGCATGGAGAAAAGGAGGCTCAGAAACAGCCATTGGAGAGTCTCAAGTTAGCACAGCAGGGATGGCAAACTTTCTGAACTCTGTTATTTCATTGGTGTAGCACCAGATGTGCTCTAATGGACATCTAATTCCATTTTATAAAGTTTTGGGGTTTGCTTTACTTCAGAAAGTACCCAGAAGACATTACCCATGAAGACTTCAGCACCCCCATGTGATAAACAGGTTAATAATACTCCCTGTCCATGTAAATTCTTGTGCCACTCAGAATTGCAGACATGCAATCAAATTATTTATTTAGGTTCCCCTGTAATTATTTTTTCTTGGTAATACTTTAATTGTATTACCAGCCAGCTGTGTGTCCATAGCTAAATGGATATCCCAACAGACAGACAGACAGACAGACAGACAGACCGACCACCAGCTCATGGGGATTGAGTTTTCTTCTACTTGGAATGGGGCCAATCAAAACTGGTTACAATTAAATAAAGTAGAAAGGTTGTAAGAGAGGGAAAGGATCAGAAACCTGTGGATCTTGGGCTAAAATGCTGCTCTGCTGAAGGGAAATTGCAACTCCTTGCCTATTTAAAATGCTATTTATCATCTTACCCAAGGCTGAGGATAACCCAGTTGCCAAATTTCAGCACATCAGTCATTTGTTTTTCTTGGAAGATTATTGGACACAGAAACTTTTTTCCTTAAAGTTTCTAATTATTGATTTCATAATCATGGACACCCTCCAAGTACCTTTCCACTCTTCAGCCCCAAGGAGAGCAAGAGAATAAACAAGTAACTGTATTGTAATAAAGTGATGGCTCACACCTCCATCCCCAGATAAACTTGGCAGGATTTTTTTTAATGCTCAGCACTTACAAAGACCTTTTTGGAAATGTAGTTTTCCTTCAACAGAACTTGGCAGTTCATAACCCTTAATTCACCAGCTGTCTTCTAATTTTTGCCTGCAGTTCTCTCCAGTCTTGTGTAACATTCACAAACTCCTTTTGCAGAAGGTTGTAAGTGGATCAATTAACATCTAGCTAAGTAAATCCAATTGTTAAAAGCTATTATTATTGCAGTCAAACAGACAGCTTTTCCCCTTTGGGTCATTTGGTACAAGGGCAAATTTAGCACCATACTAATAACTAATGGCTTATCAAGCAGAAGCAATGTAAGCTGCTGCTAATTATGGAGGAAAGGCAAGCCCACAAAGCACTTCCACAGCTCATGGATGGAAAATACAGAAACTTCAGAAATGTTTAACTTTCAATAGATTCTCTTCAAATCATCTCAATTGCTTGTCATTATAATTGTAACCTCTTCTCTCACTGCAGCAACCCTTTCCCTTGGAAAAGGAAATGTTCATCCATTGCTTCCACGACAATGCTTTCCAATTAATGTGTGTAAAAATTAACCATGCTGTTTCCATGAACCTTTAACAACTGTCATCATGAAATGTAATTTAAAAGTTCCTCCATAAAATAGATACTTACTGAATATATAGCATTCAACAATTATTTGACAAACATCTGCCTCCCTGACTATTTCATAACTACTTAGTAACCAAACCTTCACAGGGAATTCATATCCAGGTTTGCTTGTGATTCAAGAATCAAACTTCATATTGATTTTCTTGATCTTCAACAGAATTTCAGCCATGGTTTGCCAATATCCACTCTGTATTTCTACAATACCTTCAGATAATGGACATCTTATGTTTTGTTAGGAAAGCCCAGTGCCTGCAGGAGCAGCGTGAATGGAAAGTGTAAACAAAGCAGACTTTTCCCATTGTTGACAAAACACTTTTTCTTAAGGTGAACCTGCATCCTGCAGGGCCATTGCAGTGTAATTCCTCCCACCAAACAACCATTCTCTGTTTTGTCCATGCCACTCAGGTTTTCTTTACCCCTTCCAGGGTATAAACTTGACTGGTCCCATCTCTTACAAGCTGAGCCACGGAAACCAGAACTGAAAGGAGAATTGGGGTTCCAGTCTACATTTGTGCAACAGTCCAGCTCTGAAGGCTGGGGAGGTGTGGGATCTCAGCACATCGTTCCCGATGTCCAGAGATGCCAGGAGAACCCTTGGGGGTCTCGAAAATCCTGGAATGTTGCCAAGAGTGCTTGGTGGCTTGATTTTGATCCATCCACAGAAGTAACAAGAGTCTGAGGACAAGAGAATCACTTTAGAGTACAAGGTGTAAAAGAGACACATTTAGAGGGTGAGATATAGACTTTAAGGTTTTTGGTACAGGGGGGTTATGGAGACAAGATGGAGAGATCGGGGCGTGTCTTGTCCTTCTTCTTTCTTCTTCTTGTCCTCCATCTCCTGTGGTGATGTTGGCATTGGGGATTGGTTTATGGTGAAGGTGCACTTGCCAACATGGGCGAAAAGCATTGGGAAATAAAGGTAAATATTGTATACGTAGGTTTTAGTATAAAAAGACATGACCGCCCCGTGGGTGGTCAGAGAGTGCCTGTGACTGCTTGCAGATCAGACCTCTGTTGGGCAGACAGAAAATTTTGTAGATAAGAAATAATAAACAACCTGAAGACCGAAAGCTGAAGAGTCCAGACTCGTCCTTTGCATCGCGCCCACCAAAGAACCACTCTACCCGTGTCGGGGCAGAGACAGACAGCCGGACCCGACAGGGAGGAGCCCCTTGGGATGATCTGTGTCACACTTTGATTGTAAAATAAAATAAACAAGGGCTGAATGGCAAATTCCCCACATCAGAGTCCCAGAGTGTCCCGTGGGGCTGAGCTCTGGGGCACAGCAGAGCCTGGTGGGGCATGGATGTGCTCCTCTGGGTACATCCACTGCCAGCAATGCCTGTCATTGGCTTGGCTCTCCTCTAGGAAATTTGACAGTAAAAAGCAAGAGTTCACCACTGCAACATTAATAAAACTTCCTAGAATGTATCATTTTGTATTATATTCTCATTTGGACAGCCTCATCTGTAACCACAGAACAGATTCCCAGCTTTTCATCCTTTCACCCTCTAATTTGTCTTGGATTATTACCTAGGTGGTGCAGCTATTTCTAGTTTAAGAAGTTTTTTTCACCTCAAAGCAAATGTTTATTTAAATAATTTGCTCCTGTCTAGCAAAAGTGCACACAAAAGTAAAGTCCCTTCAGTACCATGCATTTTATTACCAGGGCAAGCTTTTTCTCTTTATTAGTAGCTAATAATAAGAATCCACACTGAACAATTAAACAAAATAGCATTTCAGTTTTTCACCACACCCTTCAATAAGACTGCCTGGCAATTAAGTTTCTGCACCATGGAGGCAAAATAAAATCCCCCCTTTCAATGGCAACATTCTTATTAAAGGAAGGGAGGAAAGAAGGATAGGAAACAGGCTGTGATTATTGACTCTACACTTATTTACATAACAAGAGACCATTTGTCTTGTGGTCCACCCTGATCCTAGTGCTGAGCAAATAAAAGTCAATATTGTGACAAGAGCACTCCAAATCTAAAATATTTGATTTAAATGTGCAGCTATTTGGCATTTCCAGATTGGAGCAGAAGCCTGAGCAGTTATTTGTGTGTCCATCAGCATTACAGAGCAGCTAACATTTAAAACTTGTGTGTGCAAGTGCAGAACAGGTGGTTACACAGCCCATGGGCATCAGCAGCACACTGCAAGGATAAGATCTCCTTTAAATGCTCTTAGCCTCACTCCCAGAGCTTCCTTGTGCCTGTTTTTTTGTGCCTTTCCTTCCCCTCCCTTTCCAGCTACAAAAGGCAACAGTGCAGAAGAGCAGAGGTGAAACACAAGGAGTGATGAAGCCTTAATGCACAATTGGACAGAAACTTGGAGTTAAGCAGAAAGGTTCCTCTCCATCCTGATGTTCCCACTGAATTTTTCTCTCATGCAAGCCAGGATTTACTACAGAAAGGAAGAGTTTATAACACAGTGCAGTCACCATTGTAATTTGGTGAGGCCTAGAACCACAGCACATGGGGAGAATTCACTGGAATTTAACATTCCATCAACAACAAGGCTCACAATAGTTCCTTGCTCCCCTTCTCTAATTTGAAATCACCATGATTCGAGTTACATTTTCTTACCAAGGCACTGATGCTTGTCATCCATAACCATTCCAGTTTCCAACACTTCTCTCCAGCTGGGCATGCCAAGGGCATGCAGAGGAGGTTAACACAACTCAATAGAACTTCTGGGAAGTGACTGTGTGATCTCTCACCCATCCTGCCACCAAACATTGCCATTCTTGATGCTGGCATTTCCAAGGTTATTTTTGTAGAGTGTAAGAGCTGAAATGAGGGATGTGGGACCCCAGGGGCTCTCCAAAGTGCAGTTTATTGTATACAAAATGCAGTTTATTGTATAAAAACTGCAATTTATTCCATCCAAGAGGTTACAGCAGCCCAGGGCTGTGGGTGACAGAGCTGTGCCCACAGCTGTCAGCTCCAGCTGCAGGCAGGCCTGGAGACCGTTTGGTTTAGGTTACAATGCATTAGAGACTTTTCTTTTGGTTACAATGCATTATAGACTTTTCTTTTGGTTACAATGCATTCTAGACTTTTCTATTGGTTACAATGCATTATAGATTTTTCTTTTGGTTCCATTGCATTATAGACTTTTCTTTGCTGAGCATCTTGATACAGCAGAACCAATCTATACCTTAACTATTATCTATAGCCTATCATAACTACTGTAATTACCATATTCATGTTACTGTTCTTCAGTCACTAACAGTCAGTACATTACAGTTTAAGCTAGAAGTTGGTTTTCAGTTTTCTTGCAGTAGAAAATCCTGAGACCTTTTTTCTACCTGCCACATTTGCTGCCTTGCTCGCCTGTGCTGTCTTTCTGCTTGGTAAAAACATCTTCTTGTTTGGGGTGGGTTTATCCTTTGCTCTAAGCCATAAAAACCCCTTCTAACTCACACACCCTTTGCCTCCTTGGTTATCCAGTGAGACTGGCTCAGCAATTCTTCTATATCAAAACTTGCTTCCAACTCTATTCCTTCATCAGACTCCACATTTAAAAATCTTTCTGCTAAGCATCCATATCTGTGAGACTGTCTTGTCAAACTTTCATCCTTCCCAACATCAGAGGAAAATGAGAGAAAATTGCCATTTTATTTGTGTGGCAACAACACAGAAAGAACTTGCTCAGACACAGCAGTGGGCAGCTCCTCCACACACCCAGCTTTGGGTACAGCAAGGTAATGCAGCCCCTGCATTGCCACATTGATGCCAATGTTCATCAGAGACTCTTAATTACTCAGGACCATCCTTAAGGGCAGCACATGCTCTGAAGTGGCCCTGGCTGGAAAGCCAGGCCATCCCCACTGCTCCATTCCAACATTATTGGAATGTGTTCATTATTTCACCTACAAACACAGACACTCAGGTCCTCTTTGCAACTGGTAATAAATTCCAACTCTGCAAGAATTACTTGGGAGTTTTAGACCTGTTATAGCTAAAAAGGCATCCCCAGGCCCAGGGCAGGCTGTCCCAGTGCTCTGCAGCAGTAACTCACCACCCCAGCCTTGCCTGAGCCCAGCTCAGCCAGCCTGAGACACGGGGGCTGCAGGAGCCAGACAAACAAGAGCTGCACACCAGGTTTCACACCTCAGCATGATGCAGAAACTGATGATTCATTCCCTATCAAGCCAAACAAAAAAGAAGTAAAACATCAGAGTTGCCTAGCAAAATAAGCTGTGAACAGTCCAGTTCCTCCTCCTTATGGACTAAAAGCCCCAAAATTCCACTAGAAGCTTTACTTGTCATCTTTTGTGCCATTGAACACAAGGAAAATGTCTCCCAAACACAGATGCAGAATTATTTCAGATAATATTTCTTTTCAACATATGTTCAACCCTTTAAAATGTATTTTTCTCTCACAGCAAGTCCACCTTGCAGACATTTGAATTATCACATTGCACAAAATTCCATTTCTGGTTCTACCTCTCAGCATGGAACCATCTATTTTTGACTGTCATTCCAAATGTATTTTGAGAACCAAAGAAACAAGGACGTACTCAAACTGCTGAAGGTCACTCAAAAACCTTACCAGGTGCTTAACTTTGAGGTAAAATTAACAGTTAAAAAGTACCTAATTTGCTTGAAAATCCTGTGGATATTTTTAGGAGACCCTTTTTGCCTTTTCAGCCACAAAAAAAAAAAGCTTTGAAAATCTGATTAATGTCATGCAGTACTTCCCAGTGCAGCTTGTGTAAGTTCAGGCACATTTAGGTCCTTCTCAGTCATGTACTCCCCTGAAGTGATTGGTTTTCAGGACCCATTAGACACTAGAAATTTGAAAGGGAATGTCCAAATCTTAGTCAAGTGAAGGTAAATGTAGAACAGATCCCCAGACAAGTAATATTGTTCTTCTTTTAAGTCCCCCCTGCACAATGGAAAGGAACAAAAAGGCATCACAACAGCAAAATTCTCAATAGCAAAATAAGTACAGCTTTCAATCCCAGAGATGACCAAGGGTTCATTGCAGCTCATCTCTAAGCACCAAGCCTCAGGACACTGGATCATGAGGAAGAGAATGAATGTACTAGGTATGCACAGAAAAGGGCCCTTTTCATAAGAGATCTTTCTTTGTGAAGTAAAGCTCTTCCTGGACCCACTACCAATTTTTTTGGAGTGCATTTTGTTTTGTTGTGCAGCAGGTGTCTTCCACCAGACAAAAAAAAAATAATTGTTGATGAAACAGCTGGGCAGAACAAGATTTTTCCTTTTTTCATATTCCCTATTAAGTACTCCTTAATTTTATAAAATTCAGGTTTTTTAAGATGTACCATGGGTCATTTTGGTGCTTATTTGCTTATAATTTTGCCTTTTCACAATGAAAGTACTTTCTGAAATAACACTTTTTAATTTATTTTTTATCTTTTTACAGGACCACAAAACTATCTGTAATTTTGCCAAGGATTTCAAAAGTAGGTATTTCCATGTTTAAGATTGATTAATTAACTTCCATGTTAAGATTAATGCAAATATGTTTCCTTGTCCTATTTAAACATCTAAATTCAACCTACTGTCTACATTGCAAATGCCCTTGAATGGATTCTGCAAGGGACTGAGATCTCTGCCTTGATATGGGAGCTATGAAAGCACAGTGCTATCACTGACAGGAAGGAAAAAGCTGTGTTGATGTGCTGAGGAGATAAAAGGGAGATTAGCCAGCAGCTGCTGGTCAGACACTAATGAAAATGTATTAATGGGGGGAAGAGGAACAGTCTTGGGCTGCTTTTGATAATCTAAACTTCCAAAGCATCCAATTAGAGACTGGCTCTGGGAAGTGTGTGTGTAACAGCCACCATGGAAAGGCTGTGATGATGATGGGATGTGTTCTTTGGAACTCCAGCTACAGCTGATTGCCAGGCAGCCCCAGAGCCCTGAGCTGTGAGGGCAGGATCTGCTGGGCAGAGATGGCCAATCAGCCTGGCGGGGCCACCAGGAGCTCACTCATCCCAAGGGTGGCAGGCACCAGGCTCTGCTCCCAGCTCTGCTGAGAGGGCCCCCAGCCCTTCCAGCCACGCTGCCCTTGGACACTGCCACCCTTCCAAGGTGCTTGAACCCTTCCTTCCTTCCTTCCTTCCTTCCTTCCTTCCTTCCTTCCTTCCTTCCTTCCTTCCTTCCTTCCTTCCTTCCGCCACTTCCGCCACTTCCGCCACTTCCGCCACTTCCGCCACTTCCGCCACTTCCGCCACTTCCGCCACTTCCTTCCGCCCCTTCCTTCCGCCACTTCCGCCACTTCCTTCTGCCCCTTCCTTCCTTCCTTCCTTCCTTCCTTCCTTCCTTCCGCCACTTCCGCCACTTCCGCCACTTCCGCCACTTCCGCCACTTCCTTCCGCCCCTTCCTTCCTTCCGCCCCTTCCTTCCTTCCGCCACTTCCTTCCTTCTGCCACTTCCGCCACTTCCGCCACTTCCTTCCTTCCGCCCCTTCCGCCCCTTCCTTCCGCCACTTCCCCCCTTCCTTCCTTCCTTCCTTCCTTCCTTCCTTCCTTCCTTCCTTCCTTCCTTCCTTCCTTCCTTCCTTCCTTCCTTCCTTCCTTCCTTCCTTCCTTCCTTCCTTCCTTCCTTCCTTCCTTCCTTCCTTCCTTCCTTCCTTCCTTCCTTCCTTCCTTCCTTCCTTCCTCCCTCCCTCCCTCCCTCCCTCCCTCCCTCCCTCCCTCCCTCCCTCCCTCCCTCCCTCCCTCCCTCCCTTCCTTCCTTCCTTCCTTCCTTCCTTCCTTCCTTCCTTCCTTCCTTCCTTCCTTCCTTCCTTCCTTCCTTCCTTCCTTCCTCCCTCCCTCCCTCCCTCCCTCCCTCCCTCCCTCCCTCCCTCCCTTCCCCCCTTCCTCCCTTCCTTCCTCCCTCCCTCCCTTCCTTCCTTCCTTCCGCCACTTCCTTCCGCCACTTCCTTCCGCCACTTCCTTCCGCCACTTCCGCCACTTCCGCCACTTCCTTCCTGCCTCAAGATGCAGCTGTAGCAGTCACCAGGAGGAAAAGGAATAATGTTTTCCCCTCATGCTGAATATTGTTCTAACAGACATTTTTTTCTACCTTAAAATGCCCTGGTTTCAATCTCCTGACAGCAGAGCTAATCCATGCAGCAGTGCTCTCCCCAAAGTTCTCCCCATCCCTCAGCTGGCAGGCCATGGAGCACAGCACCCTGATAGCCAAGACTCCTCTTTTCCCTGGCAGGATTGTCTTTTACAGCAACAAAGGCCATGATAAACATCACTCTCACAGATATATAGCTTACTGCAACAACTGTGCTTTATGTTTGGCAAGTTAGGAAAAACTGCCCAGTTATCTATATTTTTACAAGTAACACATTTCATTTCAGCACAGGACTTTGTTTTCCTGCTGCCAAGAAGGGGGACTCCTCATGAGGTGCTGATGGTGCTGAGGAAATACTGCCCAGCACAAACTCCTTTTTCATGGCAGAAGTCAGAGCTGACACTTCACTTGTGCTGTTCCCACACCCCTGGCAGCCTGTGTTCGTGCCCATGAACAGGAGACACTGGTATCCATCTTGGGTTTTGCTCTGATCAAACCCCAGATCACCTGGAAATTTCCATAAAATCATGACAGAGCCAAAAACTACAGTAACTATAACTTCAAATACAGTCTAAGAGGGGCAGGTGGGGAAAATCTCTAGAGACCAGAGTGGACACTTCCATGTTGCACTAAATAGCAAATAGTTTTAGCAAGACAGAGATAAAGATGGCTGTTCTGCCTTCTCCATCCAGCTTCCTTAAATTCCTTTTGGAATTATTCTAGGCAAGCTGTTTTCCTTCCTTCCTTCCTTCCTTCCTTCCTTCCTTCCTTCCTTCCTTCCTTCCTTCCTTCCTTCCATATAAAAAATTCACTTGTGTAGTTCAGTAGTTTCTCTGAAGCTTTTAGTGTAAATTGGTGCCACATGGACTTTGAGTGTGTGTGGTCTCTGTCTCTGACCCACCCCCTCTACATTACAGTAACTCCCCTTAACAATTGATTGATTTTTTAATTTTTTTCCCACATATAAACTGGAGAAACACATCATGAATATTACTCTGAACTTCTGGGGAATCCTGAGATTATATTCAAGTCTCAAGTTTTCAAGTTTCAATCATTTTTCTCTTTTCTTTTACTCTTTTAGTGAAACACAGTTTGTCATTCTCTTATATCATATATATATATATCTATAGATATAGATATATAGGTATATAGATATATAGATATATAGATATATAGAGAGAAAGGTAAATCTCTTATCTAAATCTATAAATTTTCATCTGAAACACAGAATTTAAAAAACTTTCTTTTCTCTTTTATCTTCTTCTATATTAAATACACTTGGTACATTTTACTGAAAAGTGAAATTACCATATTTATCAATTCCTTATTTCAATTCAGCTTTCCAGTGGCAATGTCAATAAATCAGATATAAATGCTCCTTCCCCTGCTTTGCATGCATGTGCATCCAGTAACTGGAACCACCTGGCATCCCTGCTGTTAAGAACCAATCCTGTCATGTGTCTGGGAGAAAACTTCAGCAATGTGTTGTGGATTGTCTTGCTTGGCCCATCCCCAGTAACTGATGGGTTGCACTCATGCCTTAGGAGCCAGCTTGCAGTGTCACATGTGCTGCATTTTAACAACTCTGAGTGGACAAACTCACTGAACTACTGCAGACAATGTCAGGATTTTTCAACTTAGGGTTTCTTTTAAATATTCAATTTTCATTCTAAGCACTATTTCTATCAAATTGCCAACTTGGAGCCAGGAATTCACCAAAATATCAGACAGATATCTAGATGCCGCTGTTAGTACAGAAAATTATTTTCCAATGTTCCAGGATGCCTTGGAGAGTTGCTCCTGTTCATTCCTCAAACAGGATGGGGCAGAAGGAAGCCAGAGCCTTTCCCACAGAAGGGATGCTGCTGTGGGGCTGGAGGTGCAGGCAGAGAAGAATTAACCACAGAGCCCTGTGAGAGGAGCAGATGAATGAGATTTACTGCACTGAGCATCCCCTAATCACCAGGAAATAATGACCTGAGCTCTGAGAGGTGCAGCAGCACAGGATGAGGGAACTCACAGTTACCCTGATTTGCTGCTGCCTCCCTGAGCTGCTATTTTTTTTCTGTCTGAAGCACTAAAAGGGATTTATGGCAAAAAAAAAAAAAAGCAGAAACAGATCCAGTCACCTATGCAGGAATTTTCCTGGAGAGGGGTAACAGTTCTGAACTGCTCTGCACTGACAGCAGCACAGTGAAGGAGCACAGGCTGAGTGTTGCTGGGATTTCCATCAGTAGCTCTGGAGCTTACAGCCTCTGGGACACTGCCCTTAAGTCCTTGAGTTGCCACAAGAATGGTTCTCACCTTTTTCTAAATGGCTACAGTGAACCCAAAATTGGGCACTAATTAGAAAACAGCTGATACAACCACTTCTCTTCATCAGGATTCTAGAACTGGGAGCAAAATCTTTCTATCATTGAATTCTATCACTTAATGAGTTATGTGGAAATTTGAGGTCTTAGATATTTGAAAGTATCTCTAAAAGTGTTATTCAGATGAAGTAAAGAGGATTGTTTCTGTCTGACAAAACTGAATCTTTAAAATATTCTTCTAATGGATGAGAGACCCTGCATTGAAATGACATTTCAGCTTTTATGTCAGGCATGAACAAGCCAAAGGAGATACATAAATACTAAATTGTTGTGGAAGTATCAAAGAAAAAACCTCAGACTTCTTTCTATAGATTCTTCTAATTTAAAATCCATCATCAGTATTCCAGTTCAATGTCTAAGTAATACAACCTTTATCTGATAAAGATAAGAAGTGGCAGTTGCAATTACAAAAGTTTGCCACAGAATAAATACAATTAAGGTAGAGATTACAGTTACAGATATTAATGCATAGTTCATGCAGGGAATTCATATCCTGAAAAAATCTTTTAAGAGAAAATTGAAGCAGCCTTAATGGCAATGACAAAGCACTTGTAAGGGGCTCAGATTTTCCATCCATGCTGGAGTTAGCCCAGAGTTAGCCCAGGCTTCAGTGCAGAATGTGAAGGTTCTGCTCATGATTGCTCTGCCTGGTGGCTTCTTCCATGACCTTGGCCAAGCCATGTTGTCTCCTCAGTTTTTCTGATTTCACAAAGGCTGATGATTTTTATCTGCTTCCTCGAAGCCTGAATAAAGAGCTTTGAATAAATGCTCAGGAGAAACCAATAAATAAATAAATTCAGTATTCCCCATTCCCCATTTCAGTATTTTGAAAATCAAGGTCAGTTTTATCCACTGGCTAATAGCTCTCTAGAGGATAATATTTCAAAAACTAAACCACCTTAATAAAAGTGAGTTCTCAAGACAATAGAGTCCACTGGATTGTATTTTTTATGTTATCAGTAACACAATCACAAGTGACATTATGAAGTCTCTAAAAGCTAAGCCGAAGTCCTTAGTTAAGAGAGGAGGGAGGCTTTTGATTAATAATGTTTGTAACATCAGCAAAATCAGATGGAGTAGAAGAGGTGGAAATGACTGAAAAAAGACAAAACCTCAATGGCTGAAAACCAATTACTTTATTTCTCAGAGTGATTTAAAGCATATTTTGTGCATCTTTGCTGAAGTTGAAGGTAAACACAAAAATGTGCTGAAGTGGCATAACTGACCTCTGTGTGCCCTGTGCACACTGTTGCCTTTTTTCCCAACCTGGAAATGAAACTCAAAATAATTTTAGTAATGTAAGAGCAGATCTTTATTTGAAGGTCTTCAGGGGCAGCTATGGAAAGATGTCCACAAAAGGCCCTCCCCAACAGAGATGAGTACACAGTTACAGGTTTTAGGAAATGAGCATAATTGATAAAAGCACCAATTAGGAGGACAAGTGGTGATGCAATCCCCCCCAGGTCAAGCCCCTGGGCACTGGCTGGGCTCTGTCCATGACATGGATCTCCAAGAGTTGCTCCCAGCAAGAACCAAGACAGCACAGGGGCCTCCCAAGGCTTGGAGCTCTGGAATTTGTTTTTTCTTTCTGCCCAGGGAAAGGCCATGGAAAAGTACTGGGAAAACTTATAATAAGAGGTGACAGAGCCACGGATCTATGTGCAAAGGATACAGAGAACATAGAAAAGAAAAAAAGTCAAAACCCAAACTGGCATCAACACCCTCATCCTCCCACAGCGTCTGCAGCCTGTCCCTGCTTTGTCATCAGGTGTCAGACAAGTTTGTCCCTGCGGATCTCTGCTCTGGCAGGACACCAAATGGAAGTGTTTGGGCAACAAGAACTCTCTGTACAACTGGCCAGAATCCTTCCATTCCCTCCCTGCAGGGCTGAACCCAGCAGCAAAGCCCAGGAGTCCCAGGCAAGCCTGCAGCTCCAAGGCACTGGTGTGGGTTTGCCTGTGCTGGGAGAGGCTGGGATCACCAGGGGTGGCCAAGGCAGAGCAGGGCCAGGCAGCCCCACATGGGCCAGCAAACTGGACCTGCTGAGCCCCTTCTGCAAATGAAACCTTGGGATTCTGCCCCCTCCTGCTGCTCCTGCCCATCCTGCTGGGCCCCTGGGCAGCACTGAGGCTGCAGGACAGCCACACATGGACAAGGAGCCCATGGCTTCATTCCAGAGCACTCCTGGTGCTCAGAACGTGGCTCCTGGGCTTTGTGCAGAGCAGAGCCTGTGGGACAGCACCTCTGACAGCTTTTGCAGCAGCAGCCATCACTGAATGCATTGCAAATGATTAATTTTCTAAAAAAAAATTAAAATAAACCTAGTGAGTGCAATGTGCTAACAAGTTAAAAATAATAATAGGTGTCTGTGACCATGCTGCTTCTGTCTGAATCCTTCAGGGGGATTCAGTTGCTAAGAACAACCTATGCAGTTTGCCATATTCCCATGTGTTAAACAACAACCAAATCACTACAGGCAAAAGTCCCAGCTGTCAAGCATGAGGAGTGTAGGGGCTGCTTGGGGGAGGAGTACCAGGCATTTCTCTCCTCTGTCATATCTGCAGATTGGATAATTTCAAAGAAAAATTAAACGAGGCAAGGGCAGAGTGGGAAGCATGTTACAGACTCTTCAAAACACCATCCCCAAAAGTTTACAGGGAAAATTCCATTTGCCTGGTCCTTCTGTGCTTTATCTAGAGCTCTGGCAGAAGAACTTTTCCAAGGGGAATGCACTTGCAGCTCGTTCAGACAGCAAGAAAGGCTGAACTTTGTTCACCTACCCAGACAGAATTTGTCTCTGGGCAGGTCTCAGACACAATGGGAGGAACTGGAAATGTTGGAAGCAGTACCCATGACTGCTGACTCTTCCACACAAACAGCATTTGGGTGTTTTCCATGACAGCTTTTCCTTTCAAACTGCCTCTAATCAATCCTGACTCATAGGAACGAGGCAAACAATGCCATCTTTGTTTCTTCACACACAAATAAAGACTGGAAAAGTTACTTAGGCTTTTAGCAGAAGTAAGTTGATTTTTTTGACTTTGCTTTATTTCCAAGAACTTAATATTCAGCCATAAATCTTATTCCTATGTTGAAAAAAAAAATTAGCTCAGTGTTTCATTTTTAGCAAGTGGTTTTTCAAGCAAAGGGTGCTGAGAGCAAGACAGCCATGACAATTAGGAGAGGGCACCTTACCTGCATTTCTCCAAATGTAGACTTTTTCCATGGGCAGGTAATACTGCTTTGCCATTTTGAAATTTTTGTCTCTGTGTATGGAGTGCATAAACAATAAATACAAAGCACAAAGAATAATTTCTAAGATTTCAAGTAGATAAAAAGTCAAAATGTTAAAACTTTGTGGAGAGGCAGGTCAGTCTAACTGGCAAGGCAGAGCTGGGAGCTGGAACTGTTTCCCCAGGGCTGTCAGGCAATGGTGTGAGCAGCCCCTGTGCACCCTGTGATTCAGGCAGCCACTTGGCTGTGCTGGAGGTTCTACTGTCTCTCAAGATATTGATTCATAAACTGAATATTCTCTTTGTGGACCTTAGTGCAACACTCTTTTAAAGCTCATGAAGCATCACAGAACTCTGTCAAGTCAATATTTCATGTTTTAATTCCCTACTTAGCCAGTTCTCTGGTTGGTTAAATGTAGTGTCTGTAAACCTCCTGGTTGTATTTTTACCTGAAAAGGCTCAAAATGCTAATTTAGTCTGATGGATAAACACGTGCTTAGAAAATACATCTATATATTGGGGAAAAATGTAAAAAAATTAATAAGAGATGAGCATAACCAAAACACTGTGGGGAAAAGCTGTACAAGTATATGTCTATGCTGTTGACTAGCTATGATATTTTGTGCAAAGGATGTATTCATGTCATAATTAATTCTCTCAGAATGTGCCCAGCTCTGCATATCTACAGCAATGGAGCCTTCTGTTACTCTGTTAGTTGTTAATGGACATTAATTGCTGATGGTCACACCATACAGCTTCAGTCTCTTCCCCAGCTGACAAGAATTAGTGTCACATAGGAGGTAAACTGTGTCAGAACTGAACTCAGTGAGCATCTGGAATATCCCACCCTGAGCTTCTAGCACATGCTCTCATTCCAGGAGGTGATTGTAGACAGTCTGATATATTCTTATTTTTACAGGACCTTTTTGTATGCACACATAATATGTAAATAGTAATAATGTATTATTGACATTGATGCAACACAGAAGCTAAGAAATCAACTACACAAAGATGGTCAAAATCCAATTATTGCAGAGGTGTTACATAACACACTACAGAGCAAAAGGGGTTGAATTTTCACTTTCAACGTGGCATCACTCACAGAGTTCCATCTGGAATTTCTCAGAGTGGAAACAAACACATCAGCAGTAGGTGCAGTCAGCCCAATAAACTGTGCTGGAGATGAGGCAGGTTTCAGAAAGCTGCAGGTTTCAGAAAGCTGAAGGTATCAGCTCCAACTGCTCTGCAGACACTGCCAGGGCTGCAGGACATTTCCTGGGGACATTCCCACAGGAATTCAGCTCCAGCTTCCAGGCACTGAGCTCCCCCTGCCTCTGCCCCACTGCAAACCCTCTGCAAGTGCACACCAGGACACTTCTTTTCCTTGTCTTAAATTGGCTCCTGAAGTTGAGACATTTTAAGAACTCAACCCCCAGAAACTCTCAACTTTCTTTGGGTTTGTTTTGAGGGGTTTTTTTTAAATCCCTGTACAAATTTTCAGCATTTGTGGAATTTTAACTTGGTTAAATTTAAACAAAGTAAAGGCACAGAAGAGAAATCATAAGATCAGTAACTCTTCCCTTATTTCTGAGTTGAAGATCTAGACCTTAGTACATTTTCTAGCAAATTTTTAAATAATATTCCAATTTAAAAAAAAAAAAAAAAAAAGGAGAGGAAGGCAAGGAGTTCAAGTGTTTTACCTTTGGTCACTTCAGTTATTGTCTCCATAGAGCCATCTGTACATTATCTTGTCTGATTAAAGCCACAACATGAAACCTTATCTTAAATTAATTTGCTTTTACTACTTACTTTAAATGCCAATAAAATTTGACTGCACATTCTCTGTTCTGACACATTCTGAATGTGCTTATCTGCACAACTGAAATCCATGTTTTTCTCCCCAACTATGTATAAAATAGGTTTCCAATAAAAACTGACATGTTTCAGAGGAATTACAAAATAATTTTCAGGGCAGGATTGATACTAATTATGATTGATTTTGATTTAGTTTACATTTGCTAAACTTGCTCTTAAACCAAAACAAAAAAAATGAAAGTGTAGTTGGTCTAAGTACAACTATTGGTATATGGCAGATATATTGAAAATCAAAAAAAGCCAAAAATATTTTGAACAGGAGTATTCTCTTTCCTGCCCTGTCTAACATTTGTTTCACACTCAAGACTTCCTGAAGCTTTAAGTGGGAGTTCAGTATGGGTCAGCTCTGTAAGACTCAGCTTCATAGGGAAAAGTGACACGTAGAAAGGAGCTAAAAACCAATTCACCTTGGACACTTTAACTGGCTTGTACAATTTGCCACCGTGTTCAATACATTTCAAAGGTATCCCATAATAGCCAGCAGTTTTCTACAAAGGTCACTGTAAAATCATATCCTGTATTACTCCATATTTCTGAAATTGTTCCTTGTCTGCCAGCTGTTCAGCTGAACTTTGCCAATGGAAGCAAAGTTTCCAGGGTTATCACTCTGCCCCTTCAACTGCATTATCTACAAAACCATAAACCTGAGTGGAAAAAAAGCTCAGGAAAGGTTTATAAAAGATTCCCTGAGCAGAGCTGGGTCCAGCCTGTGCTCCTGAGCTGAAGCTGCCTTTGGGCTCTGCCACCATGCCTGTCGACTACAATGGCACCTGGGAGATGCAGACCAATGAAAACTTCGAGGGATACATGGTTGCTTTAGGTAAATGACAAAATATTAATTAGATCAAGAGAAAATCGTTCAATTCTAAGTCAAATCCTTCTAAAAATTAATGAGGTTTTTCTGCAATGTACATTGTGGCATAAGGGTTACTGCCAATCATGTTACAAAGCAAGTAATTGTTTTCAAAATTGCAATGATCTAAATATATAAGCAATTGAAGACTGGTAGCCAAAGATGTTATTCTTTATTTAGATAAATGAAAAAACAGATACAGGTGGGGGAAAACACCCCAAACCAACAAATTTTCAAATCTAAAAGCTCTTTTTTTACTCCTGGTATATTCTTACTGTAACTTGCCACAAGTTGGTTAAAGAGGAATAAGATATTCTATAGCAGTAAATTAACAATAATGCCATTATTTAGTTAGTGCTTTGAATTAATTATGGTACAGAGAAGAAAAATTTGATGCTTTAACTGATTTTCTACTAGTTTTACCAAAGAACCTTAATCCTAATTGATTGATCTGTTCAGACTGAAATAGAAGAAATACATAAATAAATAAAAATAAACTCTCCTCATTATTCATCAACAATTGAAAGCAGTTGCAATTTTGCCAAAGCTTTAACTCTCTTAAGAGAGAAAGGCAAGTTTCACTACTCATGGTTTTTAGCTTTTGCATTTGTGGAAAAGAATTCAATAACTTCAGGGACACCTGTAGATAATATGTACAGACACTTGTGAGGCACAAAAAGAGAGAGTGCTTGAAAATGAGAATGATTAGGAGAATGTCTTGAATTTCAGGAGAAAGATACACATTAATTGAAGTGATTTTTGTGCATATGTGCATATATATAAACTATAAGTTATATCTACACAATCAGATATAGCAATTTCAAACTGCCAATGAATAAGCAAAAATAACCCAACACCAAAACCAGTACAAAGATGCAAATGCTGTTGGTGAGTCTCAGAAAGAAATGGCAGGGAAAGGGTGAAAAGATATTCTTCTGCTCTTTTTCTCCCCATTTTCCATTTTGCTGATATTTTAAGTATTAATATGCTCAGATTCAAAGCACACAGGTTTTGAGGGGTATTTTTAATTCATCTGTCCTTTTAATTAATGCATACACATTTCTATACTTTAATTAAAGATTAGGTTTGCCCTCTAAGTCAGAAAGTTTGATTTTATCATAAGCATGTTACAAAGTATTTAAATATACTATAATAGAACTACATATCATTTTTATTGCTTATATTGTTCAAAATGCAGTTATGAAAACCATGCTTTAATAAAACCTCCCTTGTTTTTCTCCAGCAGCTACAAGACCAATATATTAGTCAGAAATAGCATTTCTTTAGAGGTGTAGACATTTTTGCCCTCAGAGAGAACTAAATTTTATGTTGCCTGGCTATAAATCAGCCCCAGAGATACCTTTAATCCACCAGAGCAGATAAAATATACCCAAGAAGTCTTGCATATAAATACTGAACAAGACCATTATTCCCCATGTTTAAAAGTCACATTTTTTTCCAAGCCTATCCTCTTGCTCAGCTCAATTAGTGCTTCCCAAGCAGGATAATGAATCTAGCAGAAGAAAAGGGCTCCATTAGTGAGTGGCATTGCTGGGCTGGCAGTGATTAACAAACCCCAGATGGGTTTGCCAGCAAACCAAACCCATCTCCCAGAACTGCAGGAGCATGGGAGGTGGTTCCACGTGCCCACAGCAGCACAATCACATCCCCTGGTCAGAAATGGTTCTTGCAGATGGTGATGGGAGCTGCTGGGCAGCCTGGGATGGTGCCAGGGCTGCTCTGCCCATGGAGACAGCAGAGCTCCAGGGCCAAGCAGGGTGTGCAGCATCGTGTTAGTCCTTGCAGGGAACAAAATAAGGGTGCCAAGGAGATCAGCACTGCAGGAAATGTTGACAGAATATGAGACAGAAACTGTCAAATGCTCTACACAAATGCTCTTTTTTGACTTTTGACTTTGAATTTGTCTCCTTTTGAACTGCAATTTATTTGGCTGTCTGCTATTGAACAATAATGGATTTCATGTTTTTAGTTGATGGCTTCTTTTTTAATTTCATTTTCTTTTACACTAATTAATTAACCTCTTGTATACTCCCAGACTACAGGTTCATCATAAAAGTGACATGCCCAGGTCCTCTTGATGACATACTTATTCTTCCTTGATTACATACCCAGTCTAACCTGCTAAATCTCTGATAAGGAATATAATTCTGAGATCCTTCTTTAGTGAGGCAAAAAAGGCACTGCCAGGCTTAATAGCCCCTCTTGTTTCACATTCTCAAAAAAATTTAGGTGATTAAACACACCAGCATCCATTCACCCCTGCTTCTATGTTGTATGCTCCCAGCATTCCCACAGATATCCCATTAAGAAATAAATTTATTATCAGTGGAAGAGCCTCAAGTTGAAAGTGTACTAGTAAGCACAAGATGATTTTTATTTGAAATAATGTTTTTCTCTGAAAAATGTTGCAGTAAAAGCACCATTTGAGGAACTATGTTTGACTTACTTTATTTTTTAATGTGTAAATATAAATGCTGTGGGGCTTTATTTTCATTACCAAATACTGGAATTTTCACTCTCCTTTCTGTTTTTGACAGGTATTGATTTTGCAACTCGTAAGATTGCGAAACACTTGAAACAAACAAAGGAGATTGTTCAAAATGGAGACAATTTTAAAACCAAAACCCTCAGCACTTTCAGAAACTATGATGTGGACTACACTGTGGGCGTGGAGTTTGAGGAGCACACCAAAGGACTGGATAACCGAGTGGTGAAGGTAAAAACCTGGGGTCTGCTCATACCACAGTCAGCTCCAGGAGCCTGCAGTTCCCAAAATCAGCCCCAATATTTTACAGACATCAGAGGATTTTTATAAAGCAGGAGTAATTTGCATCCTGAGACAGTTTTCTTTCCTGCTACAAGCATTTATTAGAAATGCAAATTAGGATGGCTACTGAGATATGTGAGGACAATCATTAATTAGGTTTTTCTAGTGGGGGATTTTTCCAGCTTTTCTGATACACCTTAGATATCTAGAAAGCAGCAAAACTGTATTTTTACCTATGCATCCTCCTTAAGGAAACTGGGGGTTGATCCCTGGGAATTTAGGACTCCATCAATAGCACTTTTCATTTTGGGATGGCTGGCTTTGCACTGATCACTCTCAGCTGGGCAGTTTAACAGCTGGGCATTGTGAAAAACAAACCTGCACTCAGCTTTTACTCTTAGGGGGGCTTTGGGAAGGGGCAAGGCACAGATGTGAGGCAAAGCTTGGAGGGTGGCAGGGCAGGAGGGCAGCACTGGCTGCTTTACTGCCCTGGGGATAACTGGAGGCACCTGAGCTCCTGGCCCTTTTTCAGACACCTTTCAGGGGATTTTGTGGCCAGCACCTGTAGTAAGGGCCGTGTTGTAGCCCCTGCCCCACCTCCTGTGGCAGAATCAGTTCAGGGGGATTCAAGCAAGGCTCTCTCAGAGAAGTCAGGGAGGAAAACAGTACAAACAAGCACCCATTCACCTCCTGAATTCAGCTTCGTGTTTCTGCATCAATATTGCCTCTGTTTTGCTTTCTTCTCACCCTAAAAGCTTAAGCAACACTTTCAGATGTAGAAAGGCCAGGAGATGTGAAATTTCCATTGGCTGTACCTGTGGGAGCCTTGCTAATCCAGCATCCCCTTCCTCCCTTGGTCATCACTCACTGAATTTCTGTCCTCAGCCCTGCTGATTTCCACACCTCCATCTCCACACCTCTGTTCTGCCACTCAGCTCCCAGCTGCCAAACTTTGAGAAGCTGAGATCAAAGCTCTCTGTCAACAAGACCTGTTTGTTTTGGCAATTGCCACAGGAGAGTGGCAGCATAAAGGACATGTTTGTATTTGAACTCACATCATCCCTCACTGGAGGGGCACAAATTTAGCAGAAGACATGGCTTGCTCACCACAGATCACTTTTAATTATCAAACTAACTTTGTGCAGTCTAATTCCTATGATTTCTTCCAAATTATTTCTCATTCACAGCACTGCAAGCCATCAAAGAGTAAGACCCATTTTTTTTTCACTATCCTGAACATCCCTATATCTAAATTTTCTTTCTGTCTCCTTCTCCAGTGGGCACTGAGTGGAACTAATTCCTGTGACAAAGTCTATGCTTAAAAACACTGCTCCCACATCTCTTCAGATCAGTTGAAGGCATTGCTAAGGATCTAAGGACTCATTAGTTTCATCACTCCTTAAATCCATCAATTAGTGCTCCTCTAGTGCTCATCACCACTACAAAAGCCTTGCTCTGCAAAGGGAAGGGAAGGGAAGGGAAGGGAAGGGAAGGGAAGGGAAGGGAAGGGAAGGGAAGGGAAGGGAAGGGAAGGGAAGGGAAGGGAAGGGAAGGGAAGGGAAGGGAAGGGAAGGGAAGGGAAGGGAAGGGAAGGGAAGGGAAGGGAAGGGAAGGGAAGGAAGGAGGGAGGAAGGAAGGAAGGAAGGAAGGAAGGAAGGAAGGAAGGAAGGAAGGAAGGAAGGAATTGTGCATTTATAACCCTACCTGATTGAATTTAAATTACAATACTAATTTCTAAACAAATCGTGTGATTTGTTTCTAGAGGGCAGAAGGAAAAAGGATGCATGTCATGCCATTACTTTCTGAATTGCTCTAAAAGTATTTTCTGGTCATTTCATTAACAAAACAATGCCTCAAACACATTAAAGTTAGATGAAGGTAATAAAATTGGTAGGCAACATTTAAATGTAAAGAGGGCATGGATAATTTAAAGAGCATGTAGCTTGAAAATTCCATAAATAAGAAAGAAATTAACTGAAATGGAATGAGTTTTGTCTCATTATTAATGGAAAGCTCCCTCATAAGAGAAATAAATCATCCAGTGCTGGACTAGAAAATGAATTAAGCTCCCAATATGCTTGGAGCTTTATAATAACTGAGCTTTCATGGACTGTAACTGGTGTCTAATATGGAGTTGTCTGATACATGGTTAAATACACCCCTAAAGGACAGTGGTTCAAATGCAGAGCAATTCCAGCAAAGTTGCTTTGAATGTACCCTGACACATCTGTAGACAGATAATTCAGCCTGTACAGAGAACTTTTCCTTGCTGAGGGTTCTCTTGCTCCTGGACAAGAATCAGCACACCCAGGACCTTGTCTGCTGCTGCTAGCCTGAACCATGGCAGAGCAGGAGATGGTTGAGCATGGAGGGGAGCTCCTGATGGCACCAGGTCCAACCTGGAGATACTGAGTATGGAAGGGAGCTCCTGATGGCACCAGGTCCAACCTGGAGATATCTGAGCATGGAAGGGATCTCCTGATGGCACCAGGTCCAGCCTGGAGATAGCTGAGTATGGAAGGAATCTCCTGATGGCACCAGGTCCAGCCTGGAGATAGCTGAGTATGGAAGGGATCTCCTGATGGCACCAGGTCCAACCTGTCTGCTCAGGCAGGGTCAGCTACAGCCCATTGTCTGGCTTATGATCACATCTCTTTAAATTTCTTATTAATTGTTTTAATACTGTGGGAACTGACATGTGAAGACCAGGTGTGCCATCAGACATTTAAGAAAGTACATTAAAATAAACAAACAAATTTAGTGGATGAGATGATAGTAACATACTGTTCCTCTTGTTACTTTATGCAGAGCTAGAAAATGTGTTAGCACTGCACTTTGCAGTACAAGCCTTCAAGTCTTCACTCGTGAAACCCAATAACTTTTTTACATTAATGGCTTTAAACAGCAAGAAAAAAATGCATTTGTATATATTGCACCAGTAGCTGTGAACACACTCAACAATTCACCAGTTAGTGTGAACACTTGTTACTCATGTGTGTGAAGAAACACATGGAAATGACAAGAAAGCTCTGCAAAAGCTTCCCTCTGTCACGCTGCTGTCATCCTGAATGCATTTGGGTTTTGTTTAAATGCTTTGGGGTTTTTTTTAATGAGGAAATTGGAGAATGATAGGAAGCAACTGTAACTGCGTATTCACACTGTTTGAACTTATTTTTATATGTTCATAAACTTCTGGTTAATGTAACTGAGTTAATGATCTGATTCATGCAGTCCCTGGTGACCTGGGATGGTGACAAACTGGTCTGTGTTCAGAAAGGTGAGAAGAGCAACAGGGGCTGGAAGCACTGGATTGAAGGAGACATATTGCATCTGGTAAGGGCTGCTCCACACACTCACAGCACATCACTGAGGCTGCAGCATAGGCTCAGGTTTTCCATTTCAAAGGATTTGTTATTTTTTTTCTAGTTAGAAAGGTCTTTAGGCAGTTCTGATCTCTGAACTCTAAGGAAATTTCTCCTCTGTTTCAACTCAGGAATGCTCAATTTCTGCCCACCTGCTCCCAATTAAGTCATAACCCTACAGTGGTTTTTTTTGCTCCAGTCCACTTCCCTCCAGCCCTCAACCCTTCCTGTTACATTGCACCTCTAACATAATCTTATTCTTATACAATCACTGGTAAAGGAGAATAAAATACAAACCAAATCAGATGGCAAGATAAATTGTTGGGGTTTTTTTCTGAGCCAAGCAATATGAAATTTTAGCACACTGCACTGTAATATAGATCAGAAACCCCTGAATATCCAAGAGGATCCCACAAAAAACCTATACTGCAATTTTTTTTTCTTAGTTCAATAATAAATTCAAACACCTAAAGTAGCAAGCTGTAGCCCAAAGACAGATGTGGTGAGTCCAAGAGAAGGCAGAAAAGCCTGTGCAGGAACTCAGCAATCAGTGATGTGCAGAAGGATTTCAAAATGACAGTATTGTAGAATCACAGAATCATTAAAGTTGGAAAAGACCTCCAAGATCACAGAAGTCCCAACTTTGACTGAACACCACCATGTCCATTAACCCCTATCACAAAATGCCACATCTACTTATTTTTTTGAGCATTTTTCATAATGATAATGATTACAGAGTTTCCTGGGAAAGCAATCAGGAAATGGGCATGACAATACTGGGTGGCACAGCAGGTGGATGGAGAGAGATTCTTGAGAGGAGCCCATTGTTCTGTCCTGAGCTTTGCTGCAAGCAATCTGCCCCTTCACAGGTTTGCTCTACACATGCTTGGTGTGGGCAGTCACAGTGGCTCCCATCTCTGTGCCTGAAAGGGCAAAGACAGGAATTCCAAACCACAAAGTGCCACCCAGCTAAAATCTCCTGTCCAGTGCACTTCTGCAGCTCTGTCTGAGCACACATCCAAAAGCTGAACTGGAAAGTTCTGCATGCTGGCACCAAGGTTTAGGCTGAGGCTGGTGGAAACAAAACCAAGCAGATCCTTACAGCAGGATCCTGTCCTGCAGGTTTGGCCCTGCATTGCTGGCCACCTTTCCAGTCCCTTGCAAGCCCTGTTTGGCTCAGGAGTGGTGCCTGATGGCACCAGCCAAACTGGCTGCAATGTGCCAGCCTTTAAGGGGTCCCTGCAGCCCTGGGCAGCAATGGTGCACTGTTCTGGCCCCTGAGAAACAGCTGGGCACACCTCTGAAGCAAATCAGCTTTTGAAAGCATTCCTGGTTTTTTATTTATTTCCGTGTTTCAGTGCATCTCGTGAATTTTGAGGTAACATGAATTATAAACTATTACGGTATATTGTTTTAATAACAGAACATGAAAAAAAGCAAAATTGAATTAAAGCAAAATTTTAATGCATTGTTCATGTTTATTCTTCTTAGAGTTCAGTTCATGTATCAAAAACTAATTACTGCAACATGAAGGGCATACCTGCTGTTTGGTTAGATATAATGCACTTTTCTTACTGTTCTCTGTTTCATAAGCATAAGTTTTTAATGCAGTGGCTCAGTTGTAGCAATTTCTGGTGGGATCTGATATCTATGCAAAATAAAACTTCTACCATTATATACTTACTAATTGTTTTAATACTGTAGGAACTGACATGTGAAGACCAGGTGTGCCATCAGACATTTAAGAAGAAGAACTAAAATGGAGCAGAAAACCTCCCAGATTTTCATCACAATGTTATGCTGTTATGTTTTGTCTAAAGAGAAGAATGAAGCCAGATTTTCATTGCTTTGACACTTCTGTGTGAAGATATTATGTGCCTGTTTATGGAAACAAACACATTTTATAGAAATAACATCAAAGAGTTACATACCTCATAAATTCCTTTACCTTTCAGTCCAAGTTAAATAAAAGTAATTGTCTTTCAAATTATGTTTCCCTGCATCTTTATAATGACTTCCAGAGGAATGTCCATTAGCAACAAGGCTGAAAATTAACAGTCACAATTATTTCAGTCACAGCCTGTGTCTCCATAGTGCTGTATTATCATAATGTCTCTGGGTGACTGATTAACACTGGATATCCACTGGACTGTTTCTATTTAATTTAGTCCTGGATCACTAAGTCCACACTTTCAGGCAACAGAATGCCTCACTGAGCACAGTACATGTCCTTTCACATGAGGGCTGTTCCCTTGGATTTGGCCCAGCCAAAAGCTGCTGCTGATTATCACCTGATCAATATCTCACGGCCTTTGTGAAGTGCTGCAGCTCCTCAGTACCATCCTAACATGGATCAATGACAATGCTGTAACTTCCAGTTAGAACTGGCAGCCTAATAACCATCCCCGTGGGGAAATCTGCTGTTTGAAGCAAACCCTGCATTGAAGAGTTGTTCCATGGTGTGAAAAGTAAGGCACACTTAGGACTGTGAGAGGAAAAGTGCAGAGTATACACAGTCTGCATGTACCCTGTGCAGAAAGAGTGCCCAGCATGCTGCAATCTTCACCTTGTACCCCCTTTCAGACACTGTAAAAAGAAAAATCTTTTCCATGCAATTCTTCTCAGTTTTATTCAGGGTTTTTCAAAAGAATTCATGTTCTTTGCTAAAGGCAAGTTTAAGTTAACCATGGATGATGAACACTACCTCAGTAGATAGAAACTTTTATTATTCAACAGAATGTGTGCACACCTTCCCCAGAAGAGCTTGTATGCCCAAAAGCTCATCTGCTTTTTCCAATGACATGAATTATTCTAATAAAATACACTGTCTTTCCTACAACCTTGCCTTTCAGATATAAAAACTTCCACATCAGCTTTAGCACTGTTAAGTTCCCTCTTGTCCATAGGCTCTCATCCTCTGTTTAGTATGGGAGGAGTGAAAATCCACTGAACAGATCAGTGGCTCAGTGGAAGTACAGAAAAGATGTGAAAAAGCTTTGGCAGAAATGGAGGAGCATATGCTTTCTCCTCATCTCCACCTGCTCCTCAGCCCACTCACTGTCAATAGCTCAGGGTAGGAAAGGAGGGAGTCTCCCAGCTGAACTAGGTCACATCTGCAAAAATCTGATTAATGTACCACCAATACTTCTATGGCCACGGCCACTATCCTGGTTCCAGTTGGAATTGAGATAAATTTCATTTTAGTAGCTAGTACAGAGCTGTGTTTTGGATTTAGCATGAGAATAATGTTGATATCACACTGATGGTTTAGTTGTTGTTAACCAGTGCTTCCTCTAAGCCAAGGACTCCAGGTTCCCTGTTCTGCCTGTGAGGAGGAGCACAGCAGGCTGGGAGGGAGCAGAACCAGGACAGCTGACCCAAAGTGGCCAGAGTGATATTCCACACCACAGAACATCATGCTGAGCATATAAATCTGCAAGAAGGAAGGGGAAAACTGTTGTGTTTGGGATGGCATTCCCCAATAATTCCTTGGTCTTCCCAAGGAGCTGTTACACAAGATGGACCCCACAGTCCTGGACATGGCTGAACACCCACCTGGGAAGTGGAGAATGAATTCCTTGTTCTGCTTTGCTGGTGCAAGCAGCTTTTTCTTCACCCATTAAACTGCCATTAGCTCAGCCCTGGAGTTTTCTCAGGGATTGGCTCTGTGGTGCTGAGTTGCCAGCTGGAATTAAATCACGACAGGCATAGAAGTGCATATGTCAGGATATTTTTATGAATTGGACTTTGCTTCTCCTGATAAAAGTTGACTTGGTATCAAACTTCCTGTGTCCGTTGCCTGGGCAATGCTTTCATGTTAGATTGCACAGAGGAAACTGCACTTGGAGTTAGTAAACTCCTTATTTTGTCTTATTCAGCCCTGACCTGGACTTTTCAGTAGAAATGCTTTCAATTCATAGTTCTCAGTCTCTGCTAGTTACAAGGATAAAAAAGTACCACAGCTCATTAAGCTTTCAAGTTATTATCAGAATGGAGTCACTAGGAAACAAAATGTGCATGTTATAATCAGTGACATTTCTCCTGGTTGGTTCTTGCCAGGAGTAACCCTGTTTGTAAATTCACACCAAATCATAAATCCAAAGAAAACCTTTCATATATCACAAGGAACTATCAGCAATGATGAGTCTGAAGAGGGAAAGCAAACATTCTTCAACTGGTTTCTTACTATGCTCACTAGTTCTGTCTAATGGTTATGGTTCAGAAGTAAAGGAAGCAGGCAATTGAGCACAAGTAGACTTTGATTGGGAGGAAACTGGATCTGACCCTATTTTTTTTTGCCTAGCTCCAAAATGAAAATTTCTGACTTTTTAACAGGGAGTGAGGAAATATGCAAGCTTTTTTACTCTCCAAAACAACATTTTCTTTTTGCACAGACTGATACACAAGAACTTGCAGCCTCCTTCACAACTGCACGCACAGTGCTGGAGACAGAGATATTCTGTTGCATGATAATTCCTTCCAAAGTTATCCTTGTTTGCATCGTATTTGTGATGTTAGGCTGGTCTCTAAGCTGTTCAAAGTCCCTTATCTCCTTGTCAGCAGATTAAATACTTGTGCTGGAGGAACAGACCTTGCTGGTAAATCAAAGAATGTTCATTCACATTCTTTCAGCCCTCTGGCACACAGTGCTGTCTCAGGTGTTTTGAAGGATTACCATTTGCATGGCTTCTTTATTCTTTTCCTCACAGAGAATATTGCTCAAATACAGCCCCAGGAAGGGAATTTATCAGCAACCTTCTGATCCAGTGTAGTGGGATGACCCTGGATGGATTCTTGGAACCCACCAGAGCCTCTCTCTCTGCCTCCTCTCTGCAGCTGCACAGGGGAGACCAAAAACAACAAAGGGTTCATGGGCTGAGATAAGGACAGGGAGAGAGATCCCTCACCAGATACCATCACAGGCAAAATGGGCTCTAATTAGAGATATTAATTGACTTTATCACTAACAAAACAGAGCAGGAGAACGAGAAGCAAAATAAGATCTTGAAAACACCTTCCCCCCACCCCTCCCTCCTTCCCAGCTCTGCCTCCTGCCCCAGTGGTGCAAGGAGACAGGGATGGGGGTTATGGGCAGTTCCTCACCCGTGGCTTCTCCTGCTGCTCAGGGAGGGGAGTCCTTCCCCTGCTGCACGTGGGGTCCCTCCCACAGGACACAGTTCCCAGGAACTTCAACTTCTCCAGTGTGAGTCCATCCCACAGGACACAGTTCCCCAGGAACTTCAGCTTCTCCAGTGTGAGTCCCTCCCAATTGGAGACAGTTCTCCAGGAACTTCTCCAACATGAGTCCATCCCATGGGACACAGTTCTCCAGGAACTTCAGCTTCTCCAGTGTGAGTCCACCCCACAGGAGACAGCTCCCCAGGAACTTCAGTGTGAGTCCATCACAGGCTCCTCCAGGATTCTCCTGCTCCAGCCTGGGCTCCTACATGGGCTGCAGGTGGATCTCTGCATCCCTGTGGATCTTCTTCCATGAGCTGTGGGTGGATCTCTGCCTTCCCCATGTCCTCCATGAGCTGCAGATGGATCTCCATGGACTGCAGGTGGATCCCCACGGGCTGTGGGTGCATCTCTGGCCCCTCCATGGGCTGCAGGTGGATCCCCATGGGCTGTGGGTGCATCTCTGGCTCCTCCATGGGCTGCAGGTGGATCCCCACGGGCTGTGGGTGCATCTCTGGCCCCTCCATGGGCTGCAGGTGGATCCCCACAGGCTGTGGGTGCATCTCTGGCTCCTCCATGGGCTGCAGGTGGATCCCCACAGGCTGTGGGTGCATCTCTGGCCCCTCCATGGGCTGCAGGTGGATCCCCACAGACTGTGGGTGCATCTCTGGCCCCTCCATGGGCTGCAGATGGATCCCCACAGGCTGTGGGTGCATCTCTGGCTCCTCCATGGGCTGCAGGTGGATCCCCACAGGCTGTGGGTGCATCTCTGGCCCCTCCATGGGCTGCAGGTGGATCCCCACAGGCTGTGGGTGCATCTCTGGCTCCTCCATGGGCTGCAGGGCACAGCTGCCTCCCCTCAGGCTGCAGAGGGATCCCAGCTCTGGTGCCTGGAGCACTCCTGCCCCTTCCTCCCTGCCCTTGAGCTGCTCCTCTCCCACGTTCTCACCCCACTCTTCTCTGGCCACAGCTGTGCAGTTCCCTTCTCTCCCTTCCCAGATCTGTTGTCCCAGAGGTGCTCCCACCATTGCTGAGTGACCAGCCCTGGCCAGCAGCACGTCCTTCTCTGGAGCTGCCAGGGCTGGCTCTGCTGGACACAGAGGAACCTCCCAGCAGCTGCTCACAGGAGCCACCCTGGAGCTCCACCCTGCCAAAGCTTGGCCATGCAAACCCAATAAATCCAGCACAGAAAAGCCTGAGAAACTCAAGACCAATTCCTCATGAGTGCAGTACTGGGGAAAGAACCAGTACCATTACCTGTCACTGGGCTTTTCAAATGACAATGACAAAGCTGTGTGGAACAAATTTTTAAGGTGGAATTTCTAAAAACCTCTGCATTGAGCCAACTGGCTCTGCATTGAGCCAATTTTTCTTCCATAAAGTTAAGCATTTTATTGCCAACTGCTAAAAGAAGAGAGCAACACTGCAGGCAGAGGCTGTAGAATAATGTTGTAAAAGCTGCTACCAGGTGTGTTCTGTGGCAAAGCCCCACAGTGCTGCCTTCCTCTGCAGCTCTGGAGGGTCACAAACATGCACAGAATGCCTTCTGAATTTGCCATGGATATCCTGGATGCTCTGCTGCTTGTCAGAGATACTCCACTGCCATCTGGCAAGAAGTCTGAGGTTTTTAAATCAGTATTTACTTCAAGATCTGATGGAGACAAAATTAAACAAAAAATGTTGCTTAGTAAGATTTATTTGTATTCTTCTAAGCAAGGGTATATATTTTCCTTTAGTGGGGAGAGATTGATAGAAAGGATTTCTTTGGCAAGTTTTTTTCCCACTAGAAGAGATTATTTTCCTTAATTTGTGACTGACTTAAAGGGCAGAGGTTGCAGATACTTTAATTTCAGCTTGCTGATTACTTCTTTCTTATGCAGATTGTGAGGATTAGAAGAAATCATAGAAATCATTTTGTGAAAATTAGATTTCAAATAATACTAATGAGACAAGCTTTTTAATAGCTGCAAAAATTTTGTCAGTTATTCTCTAAATAGCACATTTGCTTTAATTATATCTCACACTGCAGTGCTTCAGTCACCATTAAATAGAAATGGGAATGCAATAGATGACAGTAGATGTTCCAGAGTTCTTCAAGGTGGAGGAATCCATGGAAAGATGAGGAGCTTTGTCTCACATGAGAGCAAACATGGCTTCACTTGGAGAAAGAAAATAATAAACATGGAAGGAATAGGGGCACACTCTCCTCCAGGCTCCAGGAGAGGAAGAGATGGACAGGACAAGAAGGAGCAGCCTGGAACTGCAGCATGGAAAGTGCAGGTGGCCATCAGACAGTGCCTCTGCTCTGCAAAGAGCTGCAGGGCTGCAGGAGACTGGCAGATGAGACTGGAGAGTCTCTGTGCTCCCACCACAGAATCCACTTTCTTCCATCAGCAAACCTACCAGTGTGCCTGCAGCAACAGCTGGCAAAAAGACTGGCAAGAAGACCCCACAGATATCACAATTCTGACTGCTTTTATGGGGGAAAAGGGTCCAACAGAGTCCCTGCAGTAAGAGAAAAGCTACTGATGTATGGCAAGACCCAGAGACAGGAAGATTGGAAATCCTCCTCACCTGTTCTCATGCTACTGTACTTTGGATTTCTGCAGGGTGTGGTTTGGGTTACAGTCTTTCAAAGAAAGGCTTCCTGAATGTCTGATAAACCCTTCACAAAGGCTTTTCCTATAAACTTAGTTATGACTTCAGAATTCAATCATGGCATGGAAGTTAAATAGGATGGCTCCCTGTGAAAGCTGCAACAGGCACACTTTTAATGTGCAGTGCCCTTGCTGCCTTTGTCACTGCAAACAATTAATTGTTTTCCTGTAATTTCTGGATTGTCTTCCCCTGTCACCTCTATTTCATTCACTTTTGGGTACACACATGTACCATATCCATGGGTATATCTATATTTATGCATCTTTACACACATGTATTTACATCCAGGGGTAGCAGGGTTCATAGGTGCCCATGATATTTGTTTGCCTACACCCCCACATCTTTTGAACCAGCTGCCCAGGGCAGACTGGTCAAGCAACCCTGACTGTAAAGTATAAAGTCTCTAAATGAAATATTTCTGTAATATTAAGTGAAAATTAATAGCCTGATAGAACACCTCCAGTAAAGCAAAGGCTACAGGGTGAGCTCATGTTTACCAAGTCCCAGAAAATAATTTAGGATAAATGCCTGTAACCATGGAAAACCTTCAGCTGGATGCCAATGAACTCAACCATGAGATAAAATCCCCTAGAAACCAAGCTTTGGTGGTTCTGCTGCTCACTGTAGTACTTGTTTCATTGTCTACTTCACAATATTTAATATTTTTTCTACTTACTAAATGACATGATTTGTCTTTTTCTGGCTGTCTCTCTAGGACCTGACTTGTTTTTTTCAAAATTTGCTCATCTTTCCCTACACATGCGTAGGGGAAAAGAACTTTAATAAGGAAAGGATATGTTTTCTCTTGAGTGCCATAAAGCCAAAGATTGCTTAAATTTCCTGCTGATCAGACTAAAGCAGTGCTCTTCCAAGAGGGCAGCAGTCCTAAAGGCCAGCTGAAGACTTTAGAGTGCCTTTTCTACACAATGCCTGAACATCCCCCACTCCACAGTCATGCTTTCCAGCCTGAGCAGGGAAAGGTTATTGAGCTTTGGCACAAAAGTGAGTCTTGTAATAAAAATCCATTTGTGTAACAAGTGAGACAACGGTAGGTTCTCAAAATACACAATTTTACCTTTTCTTGATATGGTTTTAGTTAATTTTCAGCTTTTGAAATAATTATAAGGGTGTCAAACTAGATATTGGAGCTTATTTTGCAAGTAGTTCTACTGAAGTCAGGGCACTTGCAGGGAATAATTTATTCAGTTCAGCCAGATCAGATCCTGATCAGGCCTCTACTGAAAACAGACTGTAGACTCTGAAGCTGCTGAATTTCATGCATTCAAAGTATCAGGGTCAGAAAAGTGTGCATTGCTATTCACTGTTGTTGATACAATAAGTGAATGCAGCAAAGTTCCTGAAAGTTTAGACAGGGTAATTTTAAGTTAAACATTTTTTTTTTTTTTGCTTAGATATTGAAAAGAAGCAGCTAAAAAAAAAAAGGCATGTGACATATGGCATTTTTTTCTGTCATTTAAAAAAAAGTGAGAATTTACATTTATTTGCATACATATGTATCATATTGTATTTCTTTAATAATCATGTACAACTTAATTTATTTTCTAAACACTTTTGAGAAGCCAAAAGCAGTCAAATAGTCAGGAAAAACACCTGGAGGATGAGCTTTACTAGTTGGAGGATTAAGGCAGAGTTGAATTGCTCCCTTTGTGAAATAACAGCCTTGGTTCTCTGAAAACACAGATTGCTGTTTGCTGCTAATGGGTGCCTTGTGTAGCATTACAGCAAATTGCTTTCCTTGATGGCATAAACTGAATACACAGCAAACATGAGCACTTAGTTAAAATGTTAGCACAGCCAGAGTTGCTAAATGAAAATAACTGTTTTCCACAGCAAGGCCCTGGATGATCAGAAGTGAAGGATTTCTGCTTTAGGGGACTTGTGTCATCCAAACCAAGAAAAGCAACCCCAGGTTTTCTCTGGCCCTGCTGATTGCACAGGGGTTCTGCAGGAGAGCAAAGGCCAGAGGCTGGAGGAGCTGAACCTTTGGCCACATCAGCGTGGTCCCAGTGGAAGCCCAGGCAGCTCCCAGCTTTGTCTGAGCTTGGCTTTCCAGGTTTTTATAACTGGCTTCTTCACAAGGATAAATCTCTAGATGCTGTTAATACAGTTTTTGTCATCTTTTTCAAATAAAAAAGTCCTGAGGTCACCAAAAAAACCCAAAAAAACCCTGTTTTGCTCACTGTGTCTCTCAAAATAAACAAATATAAGCAAGGCATTGCATGAAAACCACATAACAGCTTCTCAGATCTCAGATTTTATTTATAAAGTGTGTGACAGAACTTGGTACCTGTCCTACTGCAAATAATTTAAATAAAAAGAGACTCAGAACATATTTGGAATCTTCCAGTGAAGAATTGAACACATTTTGGCACCTTGGGATGGGTTCAATAAGACCCAAATATCTCACCTCACCCTGCAAATTTGTTTCCTAATGGAATTGACACAGATCACAATTATTTCATAGAATAAATCAGTATCACAACAGAGCAACAATTTATCCAATAATCTGGGCTTGCAATTTATTGCAAATATTTGCAGTCCTCTGCCTTGATGGCCAGCAATAGAACAACCAAGAGTTCTCAGTCCATCCACTCTGGATAGAGTTTTACAGCCAAGTGTGTTCACAGCCTCACACCCAGCAGCCAGTTTCCCCTTAAATAAGTCATTTTCTCAAATATTAGGTCAAGGCTAAAGCATTTGAGGGACATGTTTTGTTTACTTTTCTGGATTCCACTTGGACTTGAGGACCAAAATATGAAAATATTTCTTTCAATTGATCTCACTTTGTTAAAAGGTTAGAATTTATCCTTCTTCCCCGACCACTCCATAGGTTTTGGTAATGAAACTATTAAACCATTACTATCCTATCCTTCCCTGCCAGCTGCCTCAGCAGTAATTAATCTCCACTGAATGAGGAGCATAAAGGTGATTTTATCACCATTTCCCCCCTGCATTATAATGATTATATAGCAAAAAGAAAAAAAAAAGCACCAGAGAACATCTTTTGGTAGGAGAAGATTTCATGTGAGAATTTCTATATCCAGTTCAATGTCAGGTCTCCTTATCTGGCAGTATTTAGAGAGCAAAAGAAATGAATCTTGGCTCCTGTAGTTCCCTGTAAAGTGTGAGGTTGTAACTTTTAGAAGTTACTTGGAGCCACAGAAGAATTTGCAGCATCTACTCTGGAGATAAATGCTTTAACTTAGTGATATTTGGTTTTTTAAGAGCACTTATATGTGTAGTGCAATAAGTACATTTTTTCTATACTATTACCTTCAGCATAGAAAACTTTCCTCAAAAGTTTCCTCATACTGCAAAGGCTTATTGCCAAAAAACTCCTTTTGTCACAAATCTATAAACACAAACATGATGACAGCCAGCAAAGCCCAGTTTTTGTCTTGTGCAAATCAAATCTACTTTCCCAAACAGCAGAATGCTCTCAGCCAACACACAATCACTAATGGTCCTGCTGGCAGAATGACATTGTCTGCAGTGTTATTTTATAAACATTTCCAGCTTCTATTTGCAGCCAGAGTCAATCTTCTGAATCCCATCCCAGTGGAGCTTTCAAACAACTCCAGCACTAATTTCTAATACATTGAATGGTACAATATTCATCAGTTGTAATTGAATAGTTCACATCGAAAATCAGACAGCATTTTCATTCAATAACTAATTTTAAAGAGTTTCAAACAGTGGATGGCACCTCTGCCAGTTACAAACCCATTCAGCAAGCCTTGATTTTGTCAGCAAAACAGACAAGTGTGCACAGAACAGAGCAAAATCCTAAAATCTGTTATATTTGGGGTTTTTGTCATGGGTGTAGTGCAGCCCTGGACACAGAAAAAGGTATCACAAAGGAAAAAAGCCTTGTTGGCCAATTTGATGCCAGGAACTGTTCCCATGCCATTGTCTGCCCACATATATTTACACTGAAGAACTGCTGAACCAAAACTTTTTTCATTGAAAGATTGGAGTTAAAAGGCATCAGTGAAAAATTAAATATTTTTATTTACTTCTGCAGAAGACATTAAAAACTATCTCTTAGAAATATGCGATAAATACTTTTTCCCAGACAGATTTACTACAAAACCAGTTTTGGGATTTTGTGTCCAGACATAAGAGAGGAAAACGAAATGGAGATGCACAGAATCAAGGCGCCATCGAGTGGTGAATCTTGAACTCACACTGCCCTCTTCCCTCTAACCAAAAATAGTCATTATTGTCATATCTCTGTGGAAAATTGAATAACATCCTTGTAAATTATTTTCAAGAACAGAACTGTTAAGATAATTTTTTTACTCATAATCCATCATAACTTTCCAAGTACTTTTGCTTTGGGGAGATGAAATTCCAACAACACACTGGCTACATGTTGTTAAAACTCCTCAATTTTAATTTGGAAGGCCATATAAGAAATAATCCATCTCCATTTTCGATGGAAGAATTGCTAAAGAATATAAAAGTGTGTGTGGGTGATGGTTGTTATCACTGCTTGGAGGGAGGGGGAAGCTGACTGTATTACAGAATGGCAAGAACTGCAGCATAAGAGTTGAACCAGAAACCTCTAGCATTAAAAGTCTAAATTGTTTTAGTCTAAACTGAGATTCTGTACTGATCCTCACTCATCAACAGATTTTATACTTCAGCTTTGGGAATGAATTTCTCCAGATCTGAATGCTGCAAACCCTATGTCAGGTTCTATGAATGTAATATACTGAGCAAGGATTGAAAAAGAGGTATTGAAAGCTAAAAGAATTCATTGCTATAGTCTGAGTTTAGAAAACCAAACAATGGGCAGAGATTGTTGAGATAACTTGAAGTCTTCAGACTACACAAAGAAGGTACACACCACACACTAATATTGTTGAATTTTTAAAGTATGACTGTATTTCTGAAAAAATTAATGATTCAGGTTCTACTAGAAATGGAAAAACAAAAAATACTAGTGCTTGTATAAGACTTGTACATATAAATATATTGTTACATTTGCCTCTGGCAGTGTGTTATTTATGTGTGATTATTGTAAAAGAGCAAGGATAAAATTTAATATAGCTTTCATCACAGCCTGCTCTCCTACATAAACAATTTGTTACTGGGTTATTGTGAAGAAAAATCTTCCGATACAAAGACACACATTCAGTGCTGCAGAAATGCCACAGAATCCTGTGTGCTGCTGGTTTTCTGAACACAATGCAAACTCATAAACCATGCAACTATGCAGCTCCAATCATAAATACAGAGGGCTTTGACCTCCATATTACACTGCTGTAAACTAATTTAAAAATAATAATAGATTTTAAAAAAAGTTCCAAACCTGCTGACAAAGCCACCTTCCATTTGACAGGCATATCTGGAGAGAATAGTGTTGGATTATGGCCACATTTGGGGTTTCTAGAAGGTTCTTCTGACACCCTGTGTGAATTCCCAAGGGTTTGGTTTTCTGTGCCTAGCACACCACAAGGCTGAGCTGCATTTGAGCCCATGGGGAAACAACTGCTATCAAATGATAAAGAGAAAAGACTTTGTGCCTTGGGATCTTAGTGACAACAGTGACATCTGTGCTCTAAACCCTTTCCTGTGTTTGCTGATGAAATGCACACGTGGAAGGAATTGTCTGATATCACTGCACTGCCACAAAAGCTGTTTTCCCATCACTGCTGTTCCTTTGAGGCTGTTGGACAGGATATTGAGATCCTCGGATTCTGGATTGTTCTGGACATTGTACAGACGTTGCTGTAGGAGCTGAAGCTTCACCTCTGCATCTGGAAAATGCAAACCTGCCAGATCAAGAAAAAACAACCTAATTCCTTCCTTCACAAGCTACAGTCAATTATCAAAGTCTGGCCATGAACCTTTCACGTTGACTCAGTGTCCATAGTGCTGCTCTTAAATTTCCTTTTATTACCACTTTGTATCTAGATAAAAAATAACTCTATGTCAATTTTGTGTAACTTTAATAGAAAACAAACACAGTGTTCTCAGTTTTCCAGGGTGCTGGCAACCCATGATATTCAATAAACAATTTTTGCAAGCTTATGGAAAATCTGATGCTGAATCATTTCCCAAGAATGCTCCAACTCTGTAGTCAGCAGCAATAAGTTAAAAATATATAATAGCAAATAAAAATGGAAATCACAGAATCTCTCTGTCCTGAAATCAATGTCAATACAGAAATTTTTAAGTAGCTACTGGACTGATACTCCTCAGACAAGAAGAAATCATTTTAGGATTTCTAGTTCATGTTATCTCAAGACTATATTCAGGGCAAACTAAACTGCTCACTGAATCAGATCTTAGGAACAGTTTGGCAGGTTTGAAGATGAGCAGAGAAAATGGAATAAGTTTATCTGAATCCTCAAAACTCAGTAAGAGAACATTAGCACCAACATTCCACTATAGTGGAAGGCATTGAAAATCTGATAAAGAAAGAAATTACAAGCTCCAAACTTGGAATACCTGGGAGGATATAAACTGCTGCCTTCCAAAGCACTTCTGTGGTTTAAGGCTTGCCCTATTGCCACCAATCTTAATGGAAATGGAATCATGCCAGAATTGGAAGTGTGGCCTCCAGGAAATAAAACAAGAAGCAAGTGTTAATAAATCAGGAGCACTAACGGGTCAATCAGGGTGGTTCTTGCTAAGTGATTACATGAATGACATAAAGATAGCACTTATCTAATGAATCAAATGGGCCCAAAGAAGCTGTAGCACAAGAGGTCAAGAACTGGAGTCTTTATATTATGTACAACACTTTGGTCTCTCTCACTGACAACCTTTTTTTTCTCAGAGTTATCTGTTTAAAGACATCTCTCCTTGTTATTAGCATTATCACATACTACAGTGCTACCACAATTAATACTTTAGATTTTCTCTTTAAATTAAATCCATATCAGATGTTGCTGAAATTATGCTGATTATCCTGTCGCTGATTTTAAAGAAGGTGGTATTTGTGCTCACTTAAAAACCCTTAAAAATAGTAAACCTTTCTACTGAAATTTGAAAACAGTCTGAAATAGTTGTCTTGTTGAGATGAAGACACCCAGTACAAAAAATCCAAACCCATGTGGGTGAGGTTTGGCAGAATTGTGAGTTGAAAAGGTAGGTCTGTAATGAAAGTGTCAGGCAATACTATTTTAGATGACACAAAATACAAAACTTCCAGTCTCTCCTTTACTGATTGCAGTAGCTCATTCCCCTGCACGTGCCACATACATGATTGCATTGGAAGGAACAACCATTTTTGGAAACAATCATTTTATGCACCATCAGGCTGCTACAGGCAGGCTGCAGGTTTTGGGGGGGATGGGGTTATGCTTTTTCTAATCTGAGCTCTAGCCTTTTGACAGTTTTTATTTCTTTACTGGCATTTAAATTCCTCATTATTCTAGTCAGGTGAATGGTTGGTGTGTGGGTCAGGATTGTATCCAAGGCTGTGATGTTTCCTAGAGAGTTAGAGACAGGCTGGGCAGCTCAGACTAAAGGAGACAAAGTGCATTCCACACCACTGGCTGTCCCTGAGCCACCACAGAGTGAAATGCTGTCCTAACAAGGGAGGCTTTAATTCAGATTTACAGCAGGGTTTGTCTCCCAGCTCTGCCTCCCACACGTTAATAACACCTTTCCTTTAAACCCACCACGTTCCATCAATCTTCACTGGCTGCCAAGTGAAGGCTGCAACCAGTTTGCTTCAGTTCACTGCACTGCAAGTATTAACTCCTGGCAATCAGCAGCACAGCACATTAATTCCACATGAAAGAAACACTTCCCAATCCTGGAGAGCTGACCTGAAGAGGTGAGTCCTCTGTTTCTCCTAAAAGCAAGGGCCTTATGAGAACAGTAGAGCCCTTCAGGTTCCAGGGTAGCTCACACAGGGAATTGGTAATCACCAACAGCAGCTCAGCCAAGCCCGAGGCCCTGGGGAGCTGAGCTCCAGGGGAAATGCAGAGATCCCAGGAGGTGCCACAGAACCCTGGGAGGAGAACCAGCAGTGCCTGGAGAAAGAATTTGTGTCCTGGGTACATCAATCAGGGCAAAGAAACTCTGGACCCCAGCACTGAGCTGCCTACTGCAGCAAGCAGCAGCACACATATTTATTGCATATAAATATTACATCTAATACATATGCATTACATTCTATTTATTACATCTATTATTATATTAATAATAAATTACATTTATTATTTATTTTTAGGTATGGCTCTACCTGACAGCGCTGTAGAGGTGAATAGGAATTTTCACACATATGGCATGTGCCACATAGATATGACTCTTTTTTTGCAGATCTCTAGTCTTTACTTGAAAGAAAAAGCAAGTGGACTGGTCTGGTATTTTATTGTTAAAACAGCAGTTAAAATTCATTTGGTACACTAAAAATAAACAATCAGTGCTTGTGATTGGTATCCCAAACTGTTTTCATCTTTTTCTCTGAAATAATGATACTGTACCTTTTTTTATAAACCTTAAAATGCTATATCCTACTTCCAAAAAAAACATTTTTATTGCCAAAAAGTCACCAATAATATTATAGCCAAAGTAATTAAGCTGAAATCTCAGAAAAGTAAGGTTGAGTGGATTGGCTTTCCTGAGAGACAATTATTTGGGTAATAAAAAATGCTTTTTAATGCTTTGCACTGAGAACTTTCAAGAGATTTAAAAGTAGCTTTGCACCTTCAGGAAATGTGTCCTGCAACACCCTATTAGCAGTTCCTCTGTTATACACTTGTAAACAGACCTATATCCACACTTACACAATGTGTTCCTAACAAAAAGGCAGTTGTGGAATGGCCAGTCCCACTGCACTGAAAATGTCCTGTACAGCTTTATTCTGGTTTTTCAAGGAAGCCAGGCTTCCTAACAAAAAGGCAGTTGTAGAATGGCCAGTCCCACTGCACTGAAAATGTCCTGTACAGCTTTATTCTGGTTTTTCAAGGAAGCCAGGCCTGTGGTTGCATTCTTCTCATCTGCAGCCATCTCATCATTTCCCTGCATTTCCTCTCCTCTCCCCTTTCCCTATGGCCTGTAAGATATCTGATAGATACAGGAGATAGGCAAACTCAGGTTTGTGCCCTTCCTCCAGAGTAAAGAAAATATCAGATTTCTTCCAGGCCTGGGAGGAAAGAGCCCAGCCCAGCCCAGGTGTGCTGCTCCAGGTAAGCTGCAGCAGGTGCCACTGCAGAGCCAGGCAGGCAGAGGTGAGGCAGGGGCACTGGGGAACTTCAGGGCCAAGCCCACAAGGAACAGAGCTCTGCAATAAAACAGTTTTGGGGTTTTTTACCTGAAAAATATCTTTCAGTAAACAAGCATAGGAATAGCTGTTGAGTTACACAAAAAACCTGAAGCAGAGATTGTGTTCTCCTGTAATCCCTGCACTGAAAGGCTTCTCAGGGACACAGCACAGTTCCAGGTGTTTTGTAGCAGCCCCTGGTGAAACAGTGGTCAGCACAGCACACAGGGGAAAGCACAGGAAAGGCAAACCAATACAAAGTATATTCCCTCTGTAAACCTATTTAATTTCCACAATGGATCATGGTTTGGACTCAGAACTCATACCCAGCTGGTAAACTTGCCTCTTACGGCTTGTGAGGGATATTTCTTATTTTGAATTTAATTGCTTTTTTTTCATTTCTTCTTTCCTCCTGTAAGGTCAGTCTTGGCTTATACTCTATGCTGTTTCTCTCCTCCTTAGCTTTTCTATTACTACAAGTTCCCAGGAGAAGCTAATAGCAAAATAATTTCTTCCTTTCTCTGCTGTTATTTTCTTGACTAACAAGCTCTACTCCTTCATCTTTCCCTTACCTTGCTGACCATCTCTAATTGCCCTGTAATAGTCTCATCTCTCTCTGGACAGGACTTCATTGAATTTTTCAAGGAAAAACACACAGTGTGTGCTGTATAGCCCCCACCACCTACATTCTCTATTATGGTCACTTTCCTCTACATTCTCTATTGTGGTCACTTTCCTCTACATCTCTTCTTTCAGTGTTCCACCTCAACCTAAAAATCCTGAACTACACTCAAAATTTACACATTTTACTCTAATTGTTCCTTTTAGGCAGGGTTATCCAGATTCTGTACTTAAACATTTTAAGTGTCATTCATTACACTGTAGAATCATCACTGTGATGAATTCAAAGTGGAAAGCAAGACTTAAAGGAAGCTGAAAGTCTAAATTCATCCATAGCAGTTGACAATATTGTGCCCCTTTTCTTGATTCTTTTCTCACTTTTCATCAGACTTGTGGGTTTTTTTAAAGATTTAATTATCTGTCTTTTCTCCCTCAAAGTGAAAATGACAAGAATTGCAGTAACTGTTTTGTCTCTGTGGCTTTTGTTTGTTTATATCCTTCAGACTGTAAACACTCCAGGCCAGTGTAATCCTTCTTGCAGTGTTGTGGGATGGAGTACACAGGGCTCCTAATCCCCAGATGAACACTTGTATCAAAAAGAGAATTTTCTTAAACTGGATCCCAATAAATATAAAGATCCTCTGTGTTATTCCTCTCCTTTATACAACAAAATGTGGGAGATGCAATTTTTAGAGATACAACTTCAGTCTGGGAGTGGGGGTAGGAGAAATTCCCTCAGGAGTGGTTCCTCATGCTCTGGTGCTTCCCAAACCCTCACATTCCCCATGTTTCTGCTAGATGCTGTTTGGAGCTGCATCAATTTTAGCTGGCACAATGATTGAGAAAAGTGTCCCATTGCCTGTCTCGGGGTGTGCAGCACTGGCCAGGCTCAGTGCTTGCCTTTAGGGACGATGGGCATGCCGGGCTCCCTGGCAGGGACCCCGGAGCGCTGTCACCAGGCTCCTGTCCCCTGGCAGTGCCACCATGGCCGCGCTGAGGGGACAGCGCTGGGAGGACAGCACCGGGCAAGGCCAGACCGCGCTGAGGGGACAGCGCCGGGCACAGCCAGACCGCGCTGAGGGGACAGCGCTGAGGGGACAGCGCCGGGCACAGCCAGACTGCACTGAGGGGACAGCACCGGGCACGGCCAGACTGCACTGAGGGGACAGCGCTGAGGGGACAGCACCGGGCACAGCCAGACTGCATTGAGGGGACAGCACCGGGCACGGCCAGACCGCACTGAGGGGACAGCACCGGGCATAGCCAGACTGCACTGAGGGGACAGCGCTGAGGGGACAGCGCCGGGCACAGCCAGACTGCACTGAGGGGACAGCGCTGAGGGGACAGCGCCGGGCACAGCCAGACTGCACTGAGGGGACAGCACCGGGCACAGCCAGACCGCACTGAGGGGACAGCCCCGGGCACAGCCACACCGCACTGAGGGGACAGCGCTGAGGGGACAGCACCGGGCACAGCCAGACTGCACTGAGGGGACAGCGCTGAGGGGACAGCGCCGGGCACAGCCAGACTGCACTGAGGGGACAGCACCGGGCACAGCCAGACCGCACTGAGGGGACAGCCCCGGGCACAGCCACACCGCACTGAGGGGACAGCGCTGAGGGGACAGCGCTGGGGGGACAGCACCGGGCACTCCTGGAGATCGTCACCACACCTCCTCACTGAGGGGTCCAGGGTCACAGCGGGGACACTGAGGGGACACAGTTTGGGGCATCACAGTACAGAAAAAGACATTCAGCTACTTGGGAGTGTCCAAAGGAGGCCACGAGCAGGTGAAGGCGGGGATGCCGTATGAGCGGTTTGGGACACTTGGTCTGTTCAGCCTGCAGGAGACTCGGGGAGAGCTCACAGCAATCTCCAGCATCCTCGTGAGGGGAAGCGAGGGGCCGGTAGGGACCTCTGCTCTGTGGTGACAACGACAGGACCTGAGGGAACGGCAGAGCGCCGGGTCAGGAGACACTGAGGATGTTCTCAGGAAGGTTGGACACTGAACAGGCTCCGCAGGGCGGTGAGCACAGCACCGAGCCTGACAGGGTTCAGGGGTTTGGTAAGCGCTCTCAGACACACGGAGCGCCGCTCGGGGTGCGGTACCAGGGCCCGGGGCTGGGTTCCACGGTCCCGGCGGGTCCCGTCGCAGCCGGTGCCTCCCCAGCCCCGAGCCGGCCCCGCCCCTGAGGCAGCTCGCGCCGACTACAACTCCCACCCTGCCCCGCGCCGCCGACTACACGTCCCGGCATCCCGCGGGAGCGCCTCGCTCTCGCGAGACTGAGGGCGCCCTGCGGGGCTGTCGCGAGAGCGGCGGGCCCGGAAGCTCCACGTCGGAGATCGGAGCGAGCCCGGGCGGAGCGGGGCCGGCGACAGCGGGCGGCACCTGGGGACACCGGGCGGCACCTCGGCACAGCGGCGCCATGGTGAGCGACACGCAGGGTCCCGGGGAGCGCCTCGCCCCCGCTGCGGGAGGGTGACCATCGCAGCCGGCCCCGGCGAGGCAGCGCAGCCCCGCAGTCGGGGGACGGGGCGCATGAGGGGCCGGGGCCGGGGCCGGGGCCGCAGCGCGGTGCTGCCCGTGCTGTTCTCAGTCCCAGCGAGCGGCTGTCCCGGGGCTCGGGGCGCGTGTCGCGCTCAGCCCTCGGAGCGGCCCTTCTCGGCCCTAGGGAGCTGCAGCTCCCGGCGTTTCCCGGGATAAGCGCGGAGCCGAGCGTAGCTGTGCTTGCCTTCCTGGTGTTTGTAGCAGGAGAAGAGAACCCAAACTCATCTGCACATCCCATGTCAAAGCCATGGTTCAGGTACTACCTGATAACCAGGTGGTTTTTGTTCCTTGCAGCGTCTAACATAGGTAACTGCAGGTTTTATTAATGCATGTAGTGTTCTTTGGTCAGCCATTATCCACTGAGTTCTCTGAGATAAAAGCAGCGTTAAATGATCTCCAATGAGTGTCTAAAAGAATCCACAATGCCTCGAATATATTAGAAAATCACTTTGCTAGACTTCATGCCTTTTAAATACCTGGTGAGCGGTTTGGGACGCTTGGTGTGTTCAGCCTGCAGGAGACTCGGAGAGAGCTCACAGCAATCTCCAGCATCCTCGTGAGGGGAAACGAGGGGCCAGGAGCGACCCCTGCTCTGTGGCGACAGCTTAACATTGCCAGTGATTAAAGTGGAAGGTCAGAGCCTTCTTTGTAAGGGGAAGACTTAAACTTTTCCCTGCTCTCAGTTTTTACCAGCCAGTGTTCCATTCTAAACCATACTTTTGGAATTGTGAATGGAAGTAAATTTACAATGGGCAAATGTTGTGCTCTGTTGTGGTAACTGACTTTTCTTCCTGGTTTGTCAGGTGAAGTAGCAGGAAGATTTATTTTCTAGATTTGTATTAGGAGCAAATTCTCCTTGCTTTGCTTTCATAGTTCAGGGACACCAGGAGGACGTGCAGTGCATCTTTTTTTGGGGTTTTTTTTTGACTCTACCGGAGTTACAAATCTGAGTTTCCCAGAATTAAATTAAGCAGAGCCGCTGCCATTGGTGGGGATGTGAAGCCTTCCTACAAAAACAGATACACAGACAGATAGAAAAGAGCAGTAACCTTCTGCCTGCAGGGGCAGCAGGGTTGCATCCTTTCATTCTAGGAGTGAAGTGCAGCTTTCCCTGTCCCTTCCTGAGGCAGTTTGCTGCTCAGTCACCTGGTGCTCCCGTTGGTTGTTCCCCCAGCCTCTGCGCCTGGACATCAAGCGGAAGCTGACGGCGCGCTCTGACCGCGTCAAGAGCGTGGACCTGCATCCCACGGAGCCATGGATGCTGGCCAGCCTCTACAACGGCAGTGTCTGTGTCTGGAACCACGAGACACAGGTGAGGGCCTCGCTGGGAAAGGTGCACAACTGTGGAGCTGGTGCTGGAAAGGGAATTTGTACAACTCTTCAGTCACTGCTGCTAAGTGACTGCTCTCAATGTATCAGTAGACAAGGAAGTGACATATTGGGACACTGTTAAGAAAATAGAGCTCATTTCAAAGTTGGTATTTTTTGCACTGCTGTAAACTTAACTGGTTTTATTTTCAGACTCTGGTGAAGAATTTTGAAGTGTGTGACCTGCCTGTGAGAGCTGCCAAGTTCGTGGCAAGGAAGAACTGGGTTGTTACTGGAGCTGTAAGCTGTTTCCTCTTGTGATTTCCTGTTCAGCTGCACTTTCTCTGATCAATTTTCATGCCATTACTTCTGCTTCGTATAATAATCTGATCTGATCTGAATTTGTAGAGGAGAAGGGAACACTTCACTACAGTTTCCCAGAAGTTTTCTCCTTTAAGGAAGCTTAGAAGCTTAAATTTTCATTTCAAAAAAGAGCAACCTGCTAAGGTGACTGACTGTGCAGGTAATGCCAGGTAGATTGGGTTCAGCTGTTTCTGCCACCTGGAACATATCCAGCACAGAGTTCTCACTCAGTGCCATAGGTGCTGCTTTTACTAAGATGAAACTATTGACAGTCCTAGGTAAAATGAATTTGAAATCGCTTTCTACTTTTTTCTTGGTTATATTAAAAATAATTTTTAGTTTTGCTCATCACTAGAAAAATAAGAGCCTGCTTTTATTCAGTGAATGTACCTTGAGAGGAATAATTGTATTCTGATCTTGGTAACACATTTTTCTTTATGGAGTGAATATTTATTGGCTAAATTAAGGTAATGCCTAAATGGTTTTTTTTTTCTCAACTTTCATTTCCTAGTCTTCTGCCCTGTACCCAGAGTAAAAATGTTTCCATTTCATTACTATATGCTGCCATGACTCAGTTACTTGTAAAAATGAAAATTTGCTTTTTCAATTTCATAAATGACTTGAAACAGCAGTAATTTATAACCTTCTGAATCCAAGTATAATTTATATCATTAGCAAGCAAAATTCCTTAAACATTTTGTTGTCTTCAGGGGTGGAATGTTTTCTCCTAGCTCCCCTGCATTGCACAGAAGATGCACTGCCCAAGAGACTTCTTTTCACGTGGCTTTTCCCCCCTTTTCCAGGATGACATGCAGATCAGAGTTTTTAATTACAACACCCTGGAAAGAGTTCACATGTTTGAGGCCCATTCCGACTACATCCGGTGCATTGCAGTGCACCCCACGCAGCCCTTCATCCTCACAAGCAGTGGTGAGAGTCCTTTGGCTTCTTCTCACTTTCAGCTCTTCTCAGGCTCCTGTTTGCTGTGGGGTGAGGGTCTGCACCCTCTGGGAAGACTCAGGAGTCCTTGAGCAAGGAGCCAATGTGACAGTTGTCATTTTGTTGTTTCTTGGTAGATGTGTTCATGGTTTTTTAATGGAATATCGTTTGCACTTCAAATTTAAAATATAATGGCTTGTGTTCTTGTCAGAGAAAAGAGCTTTGAGCTTTTTCTCTTAATATCTGCCTGAGGAGACATTCATGTGTGTGCCAATTAGTGTGGCAAACTCTCAAATAACAGCTCAGGTTGTGTTTTTAAAAAGATTTCATTGTGGTTTGGAGTAAGTTTTCAGCTGGGAATCTGACTTGAAAGTAACAGACAGCTTTCATCTCCTTTTGGTCCTTCTGAAGGACGAGTAATGCTATAGATGCAAATAGATGATTAGCAGTGCCTCCTTTCCAGCCTGTAGCATGAACTTCTGAAGGATTATGCACTTTAAGGAGCTTGTTTGTGTTTTTTTCCAGATGACATGCTGATCAAACTCTGGGATTGGGATAAGAAATGGTCCTGTTCTCAGGTGTTTGAAGGACACACCCACTACGTCATGCAGATTGTCATAAACCCAAAAGACAATAACCAGTTTGCCAGTGCCTCTTTGGATAGGACAATTAAGGTAGAGAAGCTGTATTGGGGGTTTTTAGTCATTAAGTGGTTATCAGTGCACACAAAGCAATAATCCTGTTATGGATGATGGCTCAGTGTTCTTAAAAGCAGGTGCAATAATTGAATTTTGACTGAACAAAGACCTGGACATTGCTCCAGGCACCTGCTCAGTAATTCAGTAAATTTACCCCTGTTGTCTCTAACAATTGGAAAGTTGTTCTTTAAACTCTTCTGAGTGCTGTATCTCCATTTGGACTGCACAGAAATATGGGATAGGAGTAATGGGAGAGGAGTGATGGTTTTACTGTCAGTGAGTGATTTGGGAGCATTAAAGCCATAGAGCAGGTAAAGACTTTAACTGTGCACTAAAAAGAAAAAACAACCCTGGTAAAGGTGTCTCTCCCATTACTTGCATGTCCTTGGCTGTCTGTGCATGGAATTGTTTCCAGTGATGCCTTCAGCCTTCTCATGGTCTCATCTGCTGTGCAGCTGCTATTAAATATCTGTGACTCCAGATTTTCAGCCCCTGAGCAGGGACAATTCCTCACATTTCCTGTACATCATCAGTATATTGGCTGTAAAAAGCCAGCACTGATTTCATATGGCCACAGATGTTGAGGTCAGGTGCATGGAAATGTTGATTTGATGTGATAAACATGAGAAAACACCAGTATATCTACACTTGACTTGCTTCATTTTGTATCCTCATTTAACATGAGATTTGATATTCTTGAGTCTAGTGGGAAAATTAAAATTCAGGACACAGAGGAAACTCATGTATAATAACAATCAGTTACTAGTTCATTTTATAAACATGTGGTACTTCTTAAAAACAGTGCTTTATATGATTTCATGTCCTTAAAAAAGTTTAAAGCAACCAATTTCAATGTTTAGAGGTATGAGCAGAGAGCATGGGCAATTCAGCACGTTATTTGTGTTTATTGGGGGAAGGACTGTAGTTTGCTGAGCAGTTGTTGAGGTTTTTCACCTCAGAAAACAACAGTGTCTTTGGAATTCTGTGTTATTTCTCACTGGACACCTGTTGTGTGTGCCAAGGGTGACCTGGACACAGCAGGTGGCTGGGTACAAGTGTTTGTGTTTTATTGGTCAGGTGTGGCAGCTTGGATCATCCTCTCCCAACTTCACCTTGGAAGGCCATGAGAAAGGAGTGAACTGCATTGACTATTACAGTGGTGGGGACAAGCCATACCTCATTTCTGGGGCAGATGACCGCCTGGTGAAGATCTGGGACTACCAGGTGTGTGCTCAGCTCTTCAGGAGCCTTTGTGCAGGCTGCCATTTATACTTTTTTTTTATACATTTGGTATAAACTTTCTGTCGTTAGATTTTTTTCCTGTGACAAATCGATTCCCTGCCTTTTAGACCTCATGTTTGTGGATTAAGCTGTTCCTCTTCTTTTTTCTTCTATCTTTACAGCTTCCCCTCTTCCTGTTTCATCCTTTATAGCTTCCCCCTCTCTTGTTTCATCCTGTGCACATTGTCACAGTCCCATGTGTTGCATGCAGTGTTTGTACCCCCAAACAGGGCAGGAGTGCTGAGGTGCCCTGCTTGAATGCTCCTCAGGAAAGAGAGATCTAATCCAGGGATTCACTTCTGTTGCTGGAGCCTAGAGCTCCTGAGCTCTCCCTGTCTACAAGTGTCTGAATGGCCAGAAGGGTGAGACAGAAATTGTTAGCTGGTACTTTCTGGTCACTAAAACTTAGTGCCCTGGAGTAAATCCAAGCCCACAAGTTGAAGCTGGCACTGCTGATTTAAGCATTCAATGCAGTCATGAATATTATACAGCAGTGCTTGGGATTTTGCCCCCATGTGCAGCTGGAGCCACTGAACAGGCTCCAGTCTTAGTTACCTCAAGCAGAGCAGCCTGACTTTCACAACTGTGTGAATGAACATTCTTACCAAAGGCCTAAATTAGATCTGTTTTCACCTGGAATGCAATATTTGGTTATGATTTTTTTTTCACAGTGAACTCAGCTTTCTATCATGCTTTAATGTGTTGTGCTATGCAGCTCTGAGAAAGCATATTTTCTAGCCATAAACACATCTGAAACTAGAGGAAAACACTTCTGTCAGGGGAAACCCTTTCTTCTGGGCAGGAGGTACAGCTCAATACAATCAGTTTTTAATAGCTTAGTGCTGTTGCTTGAACACCTTGCAAATGTAAGAAATGTAGAGAATTTTCAGATCTATTTTGGATTTGGAGGAGATTATTTTTTTAAGAAATAAGGGTTAAAATGTGGCATTGTGTTCTCTCTTGCTTTTAGAATAAAACTTGTGTCCAGACGCTGGAAGGCCATGCTCAGAACGTGTCCTGTGTCAGCTTCCACCCGGAGCTGCCCATCATCATCACCGGCTCTGAAGATGGTAACTTTGGATTTTCTGGTGTAGAAAGGACAGGAAAAGCACTGAGGGCAGAGCTCTTGTGGTGGTGTGGCTGCACCCCTGCTGCCCTCAGACTGAGCTGAAGGGACCCATGGCTGTGTTTTTCCCCAGGCACGGTGCGCATCTGGCACTCCAGCACGTACCGCCTGGAGAGCACCCTGAACTATGGCATGGAGAGGGTGTGGTGTGTGGCCAGCCTCAGGGGCTCCAACAACGTGGCTCTGGGCTATGATGAGGGCAGCATCATTGTTAAGGTACAGTTAATGGTTTGGAGGGAGAAATTGTGATTCATCCTGTCCTGTGTGCACAACAACTGGTTTCTGATTCTGGAATCATACATAAAATACTGACATTTTGGCATTTTAATTGGCATTTTTTTCATAGAGATTGGATATTTCACTTGATATTTACAACTGAAAAGAAAATCAACAATGTATTTTTTCCATAGCCTCACTTATTTCTTACTTTCTAGCTTGGTCGTGAGGAACCTGCCATGTCCATGGATGCAAATGGAAAAATCATTTGGGCTAAACATTCTGAAGTGCAACAGGCTAACTTGAAAGCAATGGGAGATGCTGAAATCAAAGATGGAGAGAGGTTGCCACTGGCTGTGAAGGATATGGGCAGCTGTGAAATCTATCCTCAGACAATCCAGCACAACCCTAATGGACGGTAACACATTCCTTCATCACTTCTCTTGAACTGGTTGGGGTTTTTTTGTTAACAGGCTCAAATAAAAGGGATCCAGAGTCCAAGAGGTGCTCAGTGGAGACCAGAAGGAGCATGACTCAGGAAGGAAGTGGAGTTCCATGACATGTTAGGCATATATAAAGCTCATGCTCTGTGTTTCAGTGATCACTTTGGGCATGGGAGCCTTTACCTTTACAGATAATCTGCCTTCTTGCTGCTGCCTGTTGACCTGGACACAGATACCTGACAAGTGCCTCTCTCTCCTGCCCCAGGTTTGTGGTGGTGTGTGGTGATGGTGAATACATCATCTACACAGCCATGGCTCTGAGGAACAAGAGTTTTGGTTCTGCACAGGAGTTTGTGTGGGCACATGACTCTTCAGAGTAAGTCTTGCAAGTTTTTTCCTTTGTATTACATTTGCAGCTGCTACTTTACTTTAGTTTTCAGGCCATGAAACATGTATGTAAAATGAACTTTCAGTAGTTTTCCTGCTTGAAAATTTTGGATTTTTAGGACTCTGCTGGTTTTAGAAGATAAGTCAAATGCAGTTGTTTTGTAGCAGCTTATAGTTTAATAATTTACTACTTTGGAAACTAAATAATTGTTTTGTTTATTTACAATTTAATCTCTATTTAGGTATGCAATCAGGGAGAGCAACAGTGTTGTAAAGATATTTAAAAATTTCAAAGAGAAGAAGTCGTTCAAGCCTGATTTTGGAGCAGAAGGTAAATACTTTAAAAATAGATATGTTGGTATGGTTTTTGTACAATGTGGATTTCTTCCACCTTTATTTTCTTGTAGGCATCTATGGTGGCTTTCTGTTGGGAGTCAGATCTGTTAATGGCCTGGCATTCTATGACTGGGAGAACACAGAGCTGATTCGCAGGATTGAAATCCAGCCCAAACATGTGAGTTTCTGCATGGGACTGAAGATATTTACCTGTCTGATTTACTGATTTATATTTTTTTTTTTTTTTTTTTACTAAACTGGTTTTCTTGCATGAAGCAAAGCTGTCAATAATAAAGTAATAATTTAAGTTTATCTCAGTCACGTAGCAGAAAGGGCAGAAAAATCCCTGTATGTGTTGATGTAGTCCTAAAGCTTCTAGACTTGGGGTGTTTAAGCCTTAATTCCCACATCATCCTTCTTAGCCTGGGGTGTGTAACACTGCCACTGTTGATTCTGCTCTCACAGATTTTCTGGTCTGACTCGGGTGAGCTCGTGTGCATTGCTACAGAGGAGTCATTCTTCATTCTCAAGTACCTGTCAGAAAAAGTGGCAGCAGCCCAAGAAACACATGAAGGTGTCACTGAAGATGGCATTGAAGATGCCTTTGAGGTACCTTCTATTTAAAAAGTGGAATGAGATTAGAGATGGTAGAAGCAAGAGAGTGCAGCAAGCTTAGTCCTTAACATAGTCCAATTTAAATGTTAGTTTCCAGACCATTTTTAGTATCACACATTGTGCCCCTGCCTGAGGAGCACTTCATCATTTTTTTGGGATTCATGAGGAGTGTATCCCTGTCTGAATCCCAGCATAACAGACTTTGATGCCAACATTTCTCTTCATCTGTTCACTATTGTCAGAGAGTTATAGAGATACTTTTTTAAACACACTGTTGGGTCATTGATTAATTTTTTTTTCTACAATTTTCAAGTTTTGAAATGTTATTCAAGTTTGAGAAGTGAAAAAACCTCAGTGGTGAATCAAAATTACAGAAGGAAAGTGACCTTTGATTGTCTTGCTTAATGCTTAGTTTGGTGCTTGTTCCCTAGATTTATAATTGGCTATGAATTAGGGTAGCATGCATGTAGAATGAAATTATCATTTATGTACTTCTAATCTATATCTAAACTTATTTTGCAACTTGCCCAGCGATTAAAGTATAGAATATGGAATTATATTTTAAATTGCAGTAGTCTTTCTGCTACCTAGAAATACCATTTTATGTATCTAATTCCCCCAGATTTGCTTTGCAGGTTCTTGGTGAGATCCAGGAGATTGTGAAAACAGGTCTGTGGGTCGGTGACTGCTTCATTTACACCAGTTCTGTGAATAGACTCAACTACTATGTTGGAGGAGAGATTGTCACCATTGCCCACCTGGACAGGTGAGTTGCTGCTTCACTTAAAGTCTTCAAGGTTCTCTCAGTGAAGGGGGTTCAAGGTGCACCCTGGCAGCTGCTGCTGTGCCCTGCTGGAGCAGCAGGGGGGAACAAGTGGGGTATTGTGAGGCAGCAGTGCAGTTGTGAGGGATGAACAGTGCTGGGTGACAGAGTACACCCAGGAAAAGCAGTGTTTGAGGGGAGTATCCTTGCTACCATAAGAGCTGCTGGAATGGTTTTCTACAGACTCTTTGTGTGGATCTCTTGAAGCTGAGTGCTCTCTGTTTTGTTCCAGAACAATGTATCTCCTGGGCTATATCCCCAAGGACAACAGGCTCTATCTGGGTGATAAAGAGCTAAACATTGTTAGTTACTCTCTGCTGGTCTCAGTGCTGGAATATCAAACTGCAGTGATGAGGAGGGATTTCGGCATGGCTGACAAAGTTCTTCCCACAATCCCAAAAGAACAGAGAACCAGGGTCGCACATTTTCTTGAAAAACAGGCAAGAAAACTACTTCTTAGTTATAACTAAATAAATCACTTTATTCACATTCTTAATGGGGTTTGCTAAGCAAAACCCAGTGATAGTATCTGTGAGCATTAACTCTTGTTAATTATCCTGTTTGCTTGAGAACACTGCAACCTTCTGTTCAGAGTGCTTTTGTATAAGTATTTAGGATTCTGTTTGACCTGACAGGTCCCAGCTTCACTGTCAGATTTTTATTTTAGGGCTTCAAACAACAAGCTCTTGCAGTATCTACAGATCCAGAGCATCGTTTTGAACTTGCTCTTCAACTTGGAGAATTAAAAATAGCCTATCAGCTTGCAGTGGAAGCAGAGGTAATGATGTAAATTTGGGTGATTCATCCTGGATTCTGAGAGCCCTGTAAGAAAAGGCAGTGGTATGTGGGGGTGCAATACCACTGCCTAAACACAACTGAAATGCCTCCAACTCCTTTGGTGAAGTTCTGCTGCCCATAATTCAAAGGAATCTAAGCTGTGGGACAGGGACAAAGAATGATGTCTGCTCAGAAAGCCACAGGAACTCCTGGAGAGTACAAAACCTGAGCCCAGAACCAAGCCTTAATCTCCAGTACTTAACAGTGGGAGGAGGAAAGACAGGGCTGAAGCCTTCAGACCTTTGTTCCAGCCTTGGCAAACTTAGACTGCTGCACTAAAAAAACTGATTTGTCCCATCATTATTATGCAGAGAGTTGATCTCCTTGTTCCTGCTGTAAAATAATCCAGTTATTTAGAAGGAATGTTAACCTAGTTACAGACACAGATGCCTTTCAGCATTCTGAGAGTTAACTTGGGAGCTTTAAGAGATTGTTATAGTTAAATTCCCAGAGTTCTGCCTGCTTCTCCCCTCCATGTTTACTGAGAAGCTGTTTATTTTATGTAGTGTTACAGCTAGGTAGAGATCTCTTGGCACTCACTGTGCCATGCTGGGAAGCTGCAGTAATTGCAGTACCTCCACAGGAAGACAAGTGTAGTCATGGGATACAGCACCTTCACAAGTCAACTTGTATTTTCATACTGAGTGCTCTGAAAACCTTGAAATGCTGTTCAGAAATGTGAGTGGTTTGGTTTTTTTCTTTCCCTCCCTCTCCCCTTTTTGTGCAATCAGTCAGAACAGAAGTGGAAGCAGCTTGCAGAGCTTGCCATCAGTAAATGCCAGTTTGGCTTAGCCCAGGAGTGTCTCCACCATGCCCAGGACTATGGAGGGCTGCTGCTCCTGGCCACAGCTTCAGGGAACGCCAGCATGGTGAACAAGTTGGCAGAAGGTGCTGAGAAGGATGGCAAGAATAATGTGGCATTTATGAGCTACTTCCTGCAGGGAAAGTAAGTAGCAACTGAGCTTCTGATTGTTCTGTTCTGCTGTCTCAGGTGCAGAGACCCTCAGGTTCTTCAAGTGGTTCATTTCAGCTAACTGAAAACTCCATGGAGAAAGATGAGCATAGGTCTTCTCAGAAAAGCTCATTCTGATGGACATGGCTGCTAGGTCTAAAGTCTGAAATGAAAGCACCTTAAATTAATGGAATACAATAAACAGCTGTTCTAATACAAAAATTTGTCTTAAAGTTTACTGGTTCAAATCCTATTTTGAAATCTTTTTAGGCTTGATTCATGTTTGGAACTGCTGATCAAAACTGGGCGTCTCCCTGAAGCTGCTTTCCTTGCACGGACGTATTTGCCAAGCCAAGTTTCAAGGTAATTCCTAAGCATGTGCAGAGCATGAGTTGTGTTTTCTGAATGAGCTATCTCTAACAAATGTGGTTTGCATCCCCAGGGTTGTTAAACTCTGGAGGGAGAACCTCTCTAAAGTCAACCAGAAGGCTGCTGAGTCCCTTGCTGATCCCACAGAATATGAAAATCTTTTCCCTGGATTAAAGGAAGCTTTTGTTGCTGAAGAGTATGTTAAGCAAAGTCTTGCTGACTTGAGGCCAGCCAGGGAATACCCCCTTGTCACTGTAAGTAGAAGGTTTGACTGTCTCTAGAAGAGTAACATTTGGTGCTGGGTCAAATCAGCTCTAAACAACTCAGTGCAACACTTCAATGTGTCTGGGGTTCTTTTTACTTTTAGCCAAATGAAGAAAGAAACTTACTTGAAGAAGCAAAAGGATTTGAGCCCTCTGGAATAATGCCATCTCAGGTCAGTCAGTGATGAATCTAAGGGAGAACTTTGCTATCTTACAGTAACTTCTACCCTGGAGAATATTTCACCAGTAATGGACAAATGGTTGCTTTTATTACCTTGACTGTAAGTGCTGCAGTTGGCTTCATGTTCTTTTGCCTCAGATTCTTTTTCATCTACATCTGTACTTACTAACAGCTTCTTGACTGTGCAATTATTTGTGTGCTTCCTCCTTACCTTGGGTCACCCTGCGTAGTGTGAGTGGTTCTAGAATCTTTCCATTGAATTCATCCCACAGAAAGGTAACTCCAGTTGCATTTACAAACACTGCAGCTGGAAATGGAAACTTGCCTGTTACAGCAATGACAAATGCTCTGTTCTTTGTTGTGTGCTCCATGGTTGTGGAATAACACAACTAACTGGCCAGGAATCCTGCTTGGGTACTTGAACATAGATTCTAGTCAATGTCTGAAGTAACAAACTAATTTTTTACCACCTCAGTTGTCCAATTCTTATGCAGAAAATAGGACAAGTATAAGGTACAAGCATAGAGATTGAAACAAACTTAAAGCTTTTCAGAGCCTTAGCAGAAGATGACAACTTCTAATTTTGCTCAAGTCAAATACACTTTACATTTGTATGTGAAAATCATAATGTGAGAGTTCTTAAAGGCAGTGATACTAGCACAACTCTTTGAGGCTCTAAACATCTAAAATCAAAACTGCACTGGAAGCTGAAGGAGAAACAGAAAAGCTACAGCTCTCCATTGCCTGTATGTTTTTCCTCATAGGAGGTGCACTACAGAGCAGAGTTTGGGCCATCCCTGACAGAGCAGAGAGCTTAGGTTACTCTCAAGCCTCTCTAGTGACTCTTTGCCTCTTGTGCATCAAAGGAAATACTATTAAAGCAAAATCAAACTTGTCTGCTTGTTTGTTAAAGATGATAAACTGTCTGGGCTGCCTATGGAAACAAATGGAAAGAACTGAGAACTAGCTTGCCATAGAAGCTGAAAACAAGACCTCAGTGTATCTTTGCATTCAGTTCATGTTCTCATAGAAGCCCTAAACCCCAGTTGTCTCCTACAGCTGAGGCTGAATATGGAACATTTTGTAAGAGATAGATTAATTATATAATTAAGTACAGTTAATTGAATAGTACCATTGCTTCAATAATAGTACTGACTGATGAATTATCTTAATATAAAATTTATGCAGCAGTGAAGCAAGAAGAAAGTGTTAAACCATTATAGGATCTGGGACACTAAGCCCAGTATTTTGGAATCCTAAAATTTGCTGTCAGTCTCAACTAACTTAGTCTCTCCTGCTGAGGATGTTGAAAATCACTAACAGCACTTCAGTGTTTAAGGTGAACTGATAATTTCTGAAGGTTCTCATTTTATCAGTTCCATTATCAACTGCTTCAAATATACTGGGAAGGGAAATAGTCTCCAGTGGAGTGAGGACTAGAATCTTTTCTGACAGTGAAGATCTGGCTCAAGACTAACTGAGGGAAGCTGAAAGAGAGCCACTGGACAAGGGGCATTAGAGGTCTGCTGTTGTTTACCTGCTTTTGTTGAAAGAATTTAAATTGAAAAAAAAAAAACTAAAGGAATTTCTTTGCCATTAGAAGAAGGCTGAAGAACCAGTTCCCTCTCCTAAACAAGAAGTGATGAAGACAGTTGTGCAGAATTCTGATAACCTTCCAGCAAGAGATCAAAAGGTACCCAAACAGTTTTATGAGGTGAAGTATAAGCACCCAATTCATTTTACACTAAGACTTCAGTGAGTGTGATTCAAGCAGCTGCACTCATGACCCTGGCAGTCCCAGAGCAGTGTCCAGTGCCTGCACACTGTAACAGCCCAGTTCAGCAGGCAGGGCTCACAAAGGGACTTCAAACCCAGCTGCTCACATGGTAAAAAGCTGCACTGGTGGAAGAGGCTTCCTCACCAGGCAGGCAGCTGCTCTCCAGCCTCCTTTAGCATTTGTTCCTCATGAGGCCTTGGTTTGCAGAGTGCAGATCCACCCCACAAGCTGCAGCACATGTAACCATGGTGGTATCCTCCTCATCCAGTCTTTTCTCTCCCTAGACACTGCTGGACTTGGAAGATGACTTAGATAACTTGGATCTGGAGGATATTGATACCACAGATATCAATCTGGATGAAGAGATCTTAGATGAGTGAACATCCTTTTTTAGATGACCAAATCAGGAAATAATTTGGTCAAAACCCAGAGGAATGAAGTTGGGTGGACTATGTGCTCCAAGTTATTTTGATTTTTGTACCACAAGTGGACCATGTACATGTAGAAGGAAGTATACAGCTAGCAACTGTACAAAGAGAATCAGCTTCCAGTATGTTGAAATTCAAGATGTAAGCCTGCTCCAGAACATACTAAAAAATGTTTTCATTTATCAAGCGATTCAATAAATCCTTTTCAACATTCTGCTCCTCAGTTCTCAATTTACTAGTAATATTTACTAAGAATACTAAAATTCTTCAGAATAACCCAGCTTCCATAGTGTATATTCCAAATCTGTGAAACAGGAGCATAGTAGCTGAAAAATAGTATTTTAACCTGACTTTCCTCAGCACCTCCACAGAGTGGTTATTTTGTCACCGTGCTGCCACCTAGCACTGGTAACCATCAGTATCAGCTCAGTTCCTCTTTCAGCCACCACTTCTAGCTAAAAGCTCAACAGAGCAGTGATACAGCTTAAGGCTTGGAAGTGGTGTTTGTTACAGCCTTTCCTAAATGAAGCTGTCCAGACCCTGCACTTACCTCAATAACTAAAATGAACTGTGGGCAATTCCTTAGATTCAAGATGCAACAATAAAGAAATTGAACTCAGAGTACAGTGTCAGTGAAAACAAGTCATGAGGGCTGCTCCAAAAAATAAACTGCTGGAGTGATTCACATGTATTTCAGTAAAGAAAAATACATTCTATAGCAGTCATTTTCAAGTATTTATTGTGGAATCCTGTACAGAAAATGTTTATAAACAGACTTAAAAGTTCTGCTGAGCTGAGGTTTACTTCATGAAGCTGAAGAAGTAGCCATTGCTTCTTCATAAGCCTGCAGGGCCAGCTGGATGTAACCTTCTCTCTGGGATTCAGTTTTCACAAATACCTGCAGCCATGGCAGGAGAGAGGTTAATGTAACAGCAGAATCAGCATGCCAGTGGCAGATCAGCCAGACACAACTGCAGGTGTAGAGTTTAACAAAAACCCCAGCTTGGCATGTACAACAGTTCTGGTTGAGTATCTGCTTCCTAAGGTAAGGAGAAATGTCACTACTCACTGGGGTTCTTTGCAGGTTATGTAGAAGCAGCAAAGCTTACCTTGATCAGATCAACTCCTTGAAGTTTCTGTTCTTTAGCTTCCTTTGCTGACTGACATTCAGGGTGAAGCATATGATACAGGGTAATTAAACTTGTAGCATCATCCAGCCTGAACAAAAAAGGCTCATTTTAGCAATTCCTCTCTCAGAGTACTTACACAGAGTGTATTTTGTGATGGACTTTGCCAGCACAGGCTGTCAAACTGCTGGTTCCACTGAGTATCCAGTTCATGGAATACACAAGCAATACCTACATCTATCCCTCCTGGCCTGCTTAGCAGTAATACAGCTGACATCCCTCTGAAAATACAATTAATTACCAATAATGAGTGTTTAGTGGAACTTCCTAACACAGACTGCAATGACCAGTAGCATTAGAAATTCTGTGACACAGTAATACAGCTGACATCCCTCTGAAAATACAATTAATTACCAATAATGAGTGTTTGGTGGAACTTTCTAACACAGACTGCAATGACCAGTATGTTTTACAGAAGTAGCATTAGAAATCCTGTGACACAGAGCTCTCAGCTGAGTTTAAAACTACTGAAGTGTGTGGCAGGAAAAGACATTCCAAACTCTGCCTGTTTAAATGGGCCAGATACATGAATTTGCCTTTTACCAATCTGATTCTAAACCAGGAACCTTCCTGATTTCTCCATATGCTCAGGTTAAAAAGCAAGATCTGACCACCTGTTCCAAGTTTCTAACTGAAACAGCAGAAAATAAATGCCACTATCACTGCAACCTGGACTTCTGATTGTACAAATTTCTCCCAGCTCTAGTGGCATTTTGAACTATTGAATATTGTTCACTTCAGGGAACTCTGAATAAATTTAGCACCATGTTTTACAGAAATTCACCCATTTTAAATGAAACATTATCTACATGTTCCTAAGCTACTTAGGAATTGCTCTGAAACCCAGAGCGTATCAACCTTATAAGCCAAAACTGAACTCAATATGGAAATGCCAGGCTTTAAGATCAGAAGTGCTCAGAGCTGGAAGTGTTCTGACAATTACATGGGAAACAAAAATAAAAACCCTAAAACCACAAAAATAAAAACCCCAAAACTGAACTCAATATGGAAATGCCAGGCTTTAAGATCAGAAGTGCTCAGAGCTGGAAGTGTTCTGACAATTACATGGGAAACAAAAATAAAAATCCCAAAACCACAGAAGGCTAATTTCTGCAGAAACTTAAATATACATCCCTACAACTTCATGGACTGTTACTGGTGCTCCTGTACAGCTAACAGTACCTACACAGCTAACTGTTAGAGCTGGCCTAAGACACCAGGTAAATGCAACTTTGCTACATCTGACAGAAAAACTGCTTTTACTGTCAACCAGCAGTACTTTCCAAGGCAAGGCAGGATTCCCAGTGGCAGGCTGTACTCACAGGTCTCTGTTGATCATGTCTATGAGCAAGCCATCTGCCTTCCTCCTGCTGAGCAGGTACCACACCATGCCCCCGAAGTGCCTGGTTGAGCGCAGCAGGTCGTGCTTGCCGCGTTTCTCGATGTCCTCGTAGGTGCGGTGGTGAACCTGCACACACACACACACACACACACACAAACACACACACGGGCTTGTTCATGGCACAACTGCAGCCTGACAATCAACTGCTGGCAGCTTTCCCCCTGTCCCTTCAGAGTTTTTCATCCTTTTCATTTCCCTTAGCCCCATGCTGAACCATATGCCTGTTATAATTCAGGGTAACACCCGGCTAGCCCAGTCCCTGGTACTCAGGCATAGACATCCTTATGGTAAAAGGAGCTAAATCCTGTCTCTCCTGAGCTTTGGGGAGACAGGACATAAGCTCTGCACCTTCACTGCTCTGCTGTCAAGCTGCATCTATTATTTCAGGAGAAAAATCCTACAGCAAAGAGCTGTGAAACTTTTCTTAGAAAAAAAAAGTTACTTGAAAAATCTAATTTCATTAAGCCTATTATTAAGCTTCATACAAGTTACAATTTCTCAAATCACTGAGAACATTACAGTTTAAAGAGAAGTAAACATTTTAAAAGCAAGTGTAGACTTACATTTACCAGCAGCTATAGCTACCTATTTTATTCTGCTAGAACTACATTTTTGTAGCTGGTCTTTGTCAAAAATAATACTTTGTGCACAGTGCTGAGAATACACACAAAGTATTCTCAAAATGCACTTTGTCAGCTCCCTAGCTGGTCCTGCCATCTCCCAAGCCAGCAGTCAGTGTGACTTCAGCAGTAAAACTCTGCTCAGAGCCCCTGACAAGTCTTACCATCAATTCTGCTTTGACACCAAAAGTACCTGAATAAAGACTATTTTTGTATGTGCAGTATCCTTCTAGGCTGGTAAAAATTACTTGTGCAAAATCCCGTTTTACTGTTCTGCATAAAAATAAACCCCAAAACCCATCACAAGGATAATCTATGTGGGAGAAATTAGAGCACATATGACCAACACCTCTGCTCCCAGATAAATATTTATGTTTACAAAATAAACCCTACAATTCTCCACTAGGATTTTTTTTTTTGCTAGAAAAATGGAAAGTGAACTCACTCTGATATAGTCAGGTGAATCTGGCTCAAAACTAGGATTTTTTTTTTTTTGCTAGAAAAATGGAAAGTGAACTCACTCTGATATAGTCAGGTGAATCTGGCTCAAAACTAGGATTTTTTTTTTGCTAGAAAAATGGAAAGTGAACTCACTCTGATATAGTCAGGTGAATCTGGCTCAAAACTAGGATTTTTTTTTTTTTCTAGAAAAATGGAACGTGAACTCACTCTGATATAGTCAGGTGAATCTGGCTCAAACTGAGCAATGCACATGTTCAGGAGATCTTCGTGACGGTCTTGCTGAAATACAGTCTGAAACAAGAGTTTGGATTCAGGGGTAGATCATGTAATCCCCACCATCCCAACTCTCCAAAATCAAAACAGCAGCCACAACTCTGTTGTGGACAACACAATGAGAAACCCCTTCATCAAAAAACAGCATGGACAGAAGTACAGCAACTGCCTTGATGACATTAATATAATGTTTCTTGATTTTTGATTCTGAAACACCAGTTCACATTTCCAGATGAAATGCACAATTATTTCTAGTATGACACAGTATTTACACCGATCCAGGATTTACCAGGCCCTAACCTGGAATTTTGTGTCGAGTATTTTAACCAAGTTACAGTGAAAGGCAATTGTTCAAAACAGAATTCAAGCAGCTGAACACACCCATGCAGAATGGCTTATTCTGAGTCACTCTGCCCAGAGAGCAGAGTTTCACTATCAGACTGCAATGAAGTAAAAGTGCTCAGTTTCAAAGCCAAGAAGAGCTTACCCCAAGGTTCTCATCCTTGAATAACGTTGGGGGAATCACCCTGCGCCCTTCCTTTGGGAAGAATATCTGGATCATCCTGTCTCGTTCCTCCCACGTGGCTTTGCGTAACACCCCGCTTGGTTCTCTAACTACAATGAAACGTTCCTGCAAAGGAGGTGAAAACCAAACATTGTCTAAGCCTTCTCTCATCACAGCCAGAACCATCCTAAAAAAGCCCTCATTTGTCAAAGTCCTTCTGCTCCTAAAGTCACCCTTATAACACCAGTTTCTACCTGACTGTGGCCATATGCCAGATTCATCATTTCTGCCTTACTACTTGCTGAAGAAGTGCTGCTTTTGCACCTCGGTTTTACTGTCTGACACCTGTGCATGTGCCAACACTGAAAGCCATGGCTCTGGGAAGTTTAGAGATAACCTGATTCACACCCAGACAGGGAGTTAGCCTGATTTCATCTTTTAATAACACATACAAAATTAGGAGTGCAAGTGTTGTGCACTTTTGTACCTTTTTTCAAGAGGCAGGCTAGAATCAAGTAAGAGCAAGTGCAAGGCAAAAATTACAAGAAATTGAACACTATACTCAGATCTGTTCACAAGCATAACAGTTTTAGGGTGGCAAATGGGAAAGTTTGTTGGACAGGAAAGTTTTCAGTATGGTTGTTGGGAGTTGGGTTTTTCTTTCCTTGTTATTTGTGGATTGTTTTCCCACTGAGTTGGTAAGAAGCACTGGTGGCTGGGTGCTTGAGACAGCAGGGAGGGGGAACTCCTCTGGTTTTTGGGAGTTTTCTTTTGGGGCACAGAGATCCCGTGACAATAGAGGCAGGGAATGGACAGGGCTGGGGAGGGCGGCCGGGCTGTCGCTCACTGCGGGGACAATTCAGCGGCACCGCTGGAGCTCAGCCCTGAGGGACCGAGCACCGTCTGCTCCAGGGCCCGGGAATCCTAAACCCTGAGTGCCCCGGGAATGCGGAACCTCGAGTGCCTGGGAATGCGGAACCCCGAGTGCCCCGGGAATGCGGAACCCTGAGTGCCTGGGAATGCGGAACCTCGAGTGCCCCGGGAATGCGGAACCTCGAGTGCCTGGGAATGCGGAACCCCGAGTGCTCTCTGGGAATCCCGAACCCCGAGTGCCCCGGGAATGCGGAACCCCGAGTGCTCTCTGGGAATCCCGAACCCCGAGTGCTCTCTGGGAACCCTGAACGCCCTCTGGGAACCCCGAACCCCCAGTGCTCTCCGGGAATCCTGAACCCCGAGTGCTCTCCAGGAATCCTGAACCCCGAGTGCCCTCTGGGAACGCCAAACCCTGAGTGCCCTCTGGGAATCCCGAACCCCGAGTGCTCTCTGGGAACCCCGAGTGCCCCGGGAATCTCAAACCCCGAGTGCCCTCTGGGAATCCCGAACCCCGAGTGCTCTCTGGGAATCCCGAACCCCGAGAGCCCTCTGGGAACCCCGAACCCCGAGTGCTCTCTGGGAATCCTGAACCCCGAGTGCCCTCTGGGAATCCCAAACCCTGAGTGCCCTCTGGGAATCCCGAACCTCGCTCTCCCTTCTTCTGCTTGTTGTTAATGCCACAGTTACTGGTTTTTGTTTGCCCTGTTTCACATACTGGTAAAGAATTGTTATTCCTATTCCCATATCTTTGCCTGAGAGCCCCTTAATATCAAAATTATAATAATTCAGAGGAGGAGGGGTTTACATTCTACATTCTAAGGGAGGCTTCTGCCTTCCCTAGCAGACACCTGTCTTTCAAACCAAGAGCATGGTGCAGCAGGAGAATAAACAGCAATTTCCTGGAGAAAGCTCTCAGATAGAGAAATAGATGGAAGACTGGGCAGTTCATTTCACAGGATCATCACTATATGCACATTTGAACCATGAAGGGTTCTTGGAATCAGAAGGTGATTAAGAATTTTTCTGGCCTCTTATTACTGATACTTAAAGACAACTGAGATGTTTCATGATACAAAGGAAACTATCCTTATACTCCCCAGTTCCATTAGACTTTCTTTACAGCTTTCCTGGGAACTCATTCATCATTTCCACAGCTCTTTCCAAACCTCTTCCAGATCTGTGCAAATGTGGAGTGGTTCCATCTTGCAAAGGGATCAAATCCTACAAAAACCTTCTAGGAGCATGGAAGAACTCCTAGCATATCACAAGCACCTGCTTATAAAATAATTAACTACCTACCACACAGCTTTCCCATGCCCCCTTTTGAGTAGCAGAATGTAATTTATGATTATCAGTTAGAAGCAGGTATTTAGAAATACATTTTTTCTCTACTGTCTTGTACCAGACTGACTCCTCAGCCCTTTTGGAAACTGATCCATCTACATTTGCATTAAAGCTTATTTTTAGAACAAATTAATAATGTTGATCATGTTACTTACACGATGTGGAATGGAGTAACTTAAATCTGTAAACACATATTTTGCAGTTTCAGTTCCTTCAAGGACTTTGTCTTCTGCTAAGACATCATCAATTGGCTCTCGTTCATTCAAAACAGGGGGCATGATTAGTTTTGTTTTAGCTTCCTCAATGGCTTTTCTTGTGGCCTTGAAGGGGGAAAAAAAAAAGTAGTTTAATTTTACAACTAAAAATATCATCCTGTTGGAAAGATAATATACAATTTGGGGACAAATATTTTCATTTAGACAAGCTTGTTTTTTTTCTTCTGCAATTGAGAAAAAAGGAGACACCAGTTCCACCTCTAGGTAGGTGAATTTCATGTAAACAATTTACCACTACTAAAACCTGGACAAAATCCTGGAGGAAGTTACAAAACTACAACGGACAAACTATTTCAAACAACAAGTTTATTTCAGGTGGTTTTCCGTGGTAAATTTCCCACCAAAGCACAAACTGCAACAGTTTGCATATAGCTTTAATTGTGGCTACAGCAGAACTGGCTTAAGTCAAGCCCTTTGTCATCCTAAATGAAGTCAGACCAGAGGAGAGAGGGGAACAAAGTATTCAAAGGATTCCCAGGGCTATAACTTAAATATCAGATGAAGGTATTTGACAGAGTTAGGAAGCATAACAGACTAATTAAGAGAAACTGTCACTCAAGAAAAAAAAACAAATCAGATTTCCTTCCATATTCCATCAAAATCGCACAAAACTGGACAAACCAAGCTATTCCAAGTGAAGAAACACTGTTTTACACTGATTTAAGGAATAATCCGAAACAAAGAAGAGAAACCAGAATATTTTCAAACACAGCAGTAAGGAAGGCAGAAATATGGGTTATTACAGGTATTTTGCTAAAATCAACACTTACTTCCGAAGGAAGCAGAGCAGCCTACCTCTTCCAGCTGAGCTTCGGTCATCAGCTTGTAGTGGGGCGGCTTGAGGCCCTTCTTCTCAGGCCGGAACACCTTGTGCAGGTCGAGTCCCGTCATTTTGTACAGCAGTGTCTGAACCGCTTCGTCCGTGAAGGCGGGCTTGGGCTGGGCGGCCTTTCCCTCTGCCAGAGAGGGCACACGATGTTACCCGGGGGCTGAGGGGACGGCCACGGTCACCGAGGGGACACCCGCTGCCCTCACGGCTCCTCCCGCCCCGCCGGACCCTCCGCGGCCCCACACCCGCATCCCTCCCCAGCAGCCGCACACCAACACGCGGGGCGGCCGGACCCCGAGGCCGGGGCAGCCGGGAGCGCTCAGGGCGTGCCCCGGTCCCCTCGCGTACCGCCCGCATCCGCCGCCAGCGCCCGCCGCGCGGGGAGCGCCCAGAGCGGCCGCAGCCGCGCCGGGAACGCCGCCGTGCCCCGCGCCGCCAGCGCCGCCATCTTCGCTCCCGCCCCTTCCCGCCCCGCGGCGCGCCGGGAAATGGAGTCACGGAGCCGCGGAGCAGCCCCAGCGGGCAGGGACCCAGCGGGAGCAGGGAGCCCGGCTCCTCCTGGCCCTGCACAGCAGTCACGCCCTGTGCCAAGAGTCACATCGTGTGCCAGGAGTCGCACCCTGTGCCTGAAAGCGTTCTCTAAATGCTTCTTGAACTCAGACGGGCTTGATGCTGTGACCACTGCTGCCCAGTCACTCTGGGTGCAAAACCTTTTCGTGACATCCAACCTAAACCTCCCCTGACACAGCTTCAGGCTGTTCTCTCGGGTCCTGTCACTGGTGGCCAGGGAGCAGAAATCAGTGCCTGCCCCTCCGTTTCCCCTCATGAGGAAGCTGTAGATTGTTATATGAGGTCTCCTGAGTCTCCTCCTGGCGTGGGAGAAACACGCGGTCCCTCGGCACTGTCCCCGAGGCAAAGGGCAAGAACGTTGTTGCTCCGAGCGCTCCCAGCGCGTTTGTGCCATTAAAGCGCTGCTGAGGGCCTGGTGAGGGTGGGGAGCTCACTCTGCGGCTATAGCACAAGCCCGGCAGGAGCGCGGGGTGCCCGGCTCTCTCAGCCGCCCCGGGCACAGAGCAGGGCTGCGGGTTCCCTTCCTCAGCGCGGGGTGCCCGGCTCCCTCAGCCGGCTAGGACACAGAGCAGGGCTGCGGGTTCCCTTCCTCAGCGCGGGGTGCCCGGCTCCCTCAGCAGCCTAGGACACAGAGCAGGGCTGCGGGTTCCCTTCCTTAGCGAGGAGTCTCTGTAGTAGGAAAACCGGTGGAATTGAGGCCACTGTGCGGGATTAAAGCGCTGTTGACCCGCGGGTCCGGAGGGCTGCGGGCGGCAGTGGGTGCGCTGCACCGGCGCTGCCCGCTGTGAGGGGCAGGCCGCTCCCGGCCCCGCGGCCGGACAAGCTGGCCCAGAGGGAGGAACACGCTGGGAATTCGCCCATCAAACCCCACCTGGCTCTGGCTGGGCCAGTCCGGCCCTGCGTGGTGCCCCGAGGCGCCTGTACTGTGCGGGGAACCGGCCTCGTCAGCCCGGCCACGGCTTCACTGCGCCAGGTAGTGAGGAATTGCTGCCCTCATGTTCAGGGAGCTTTAACGCTTTTGTAAAGGAAGGAAAATACATAACTGCACTTAACCATAAAACCAAAATTAAGGGGGGATACTGACTTCCTAATAACTGGGCCTGTTTAGGGGGTTGCCAGTTTATTATGACTTGAAGATTATTTATTCTAGTTGGTCTGTATATCTTTTATTATGAATTTCAGTCTTACAGACTGTGCTCAGGGAGGTGTGAAACAGAATTTGATCTTAAAGGTCTCTTCCAGTCTTGACTATTGTATGATTCTCTTATCAGCAGGCCAGTCTCTGTCCAAGAGCTGGGAATGCCTCAAGTTCCAGAAAATCAAAGCCATCCATCAGTGCAAGCTGGCTCCTGCCTTCCCATTGAGACAGGAAAGAGTTCATCTCCAGGAGGGGCAACACAAGCAAGATACTCATGCTCTGTAGATTTCCAATTGTTTTAAACTTTAGAGGGTTGTTCATTGCTTTGCCAGATCTAAGTTATACCACTTTTGAAAAATGATGATTGAAGTTTGGGAGAAAATGAAGACTTTTTAATGTATATTGGTTTTAGTTAAAATAAAGTTTTAAAAGTGTATTGTTTCTTATAATTGATCTTTTTTGTACTGGGGAGTATTCATGTTTTTCTCAGCCTTATATCCAAACACGTGCTCTGGGTTGAATTTATTATTCAGGCTTTTCAATATCCTGGCCTTGTCGGGAAGGTTGCAGGAGGATATGTTCTTCTCATATTTGCCTTGCTACAACTAAGTTGAAATTACTGGGTATTGCAGAGGGCAAATGAAACCCTTAATATTATTTTAATGTAATTTTGTGCAGAATTTATTTAAATAATGCTAAGAAAATGAAAAATAATTTTGATGAAATGGAGAAGGTGTTGTTTCTCAATTCTTGCATGGAAGATCTCTGGAGTGAGAGCTATACCCTATAAGGGAATTGGGAAGTTATTTGGCGACGTGCCTAAAAGCCACTTCAGACCTGTTCATGAGTTTGGATGGCAAGCCAACGTCCATTTTAATTCACAGAAGTGCTTAGAAAAACAACAGAATTTATTGGGCAATATCCAGGAGAGGTTAAATTCACATTCAGTCTGTACTGGAGTAGTAACAGCTGCTGTGAGGATTAACCTTTTTGGCTGGTGGGATGAAAGGAAATATTAACTAACTATACTGTAGATGGAAGTATAGCAGGTTAACATATTTATAAAGTAGGATCATTTATAATGGGTAGATTGGTTCTATTTTATTGTGGATTAAATTTGTAGTGAAGTAACAGCTTTGAGTAGGATATTTTATTTTGATGTAGTTAAAAACGTAACACCAGCTTGAAGAATCAGTGGTGTAAAAATCAATAATTAAATAAAGAATTTTTCTGAGCTTTAGTTATTATTTTCAATGCATCCTAGGACAGTTGACTGTTGGAAAATTACAACAATCAGATAATGGGGGGATTTCCCAGGTGAAACCCATTGGTGGCCCAAGTCTGGATTCTGCAGGGAAAGTGTCTGTACAAAATTACCTGCACAGGTATTTTGGCATTAATTTCCTTTTTGTTGGCAGCTTCAGGATAGCAGAAGGCTCAGATGGCTGCTGAGAGTGACATCTCAGAGAAAGAGGAGACAAATGAGGAGCTTAGGAGCTCCTTGTGTTGCTGCTTTGCCTATTTAATTGATAAAATAAGGGGCTGCAGTTTACTAGGCTTCCTGAGCCATAAATATGTCAAATTAGTAGTGAAACGTTGTTTGGAAGGAAGAATTCTGTCTTGGAAAAAACACAGAATAAAATACAAAATGTCAGGTTTGGTAACTGTGCATCCAATTGTTGTGTGAAGAACACAGAGTGAACCCAGTCAGGCTGTGCATGTGTTCACAGTTGATGATGTGACCTTTTTAGAGTTAATGGTTGGTTCTCTTCATCCTGATAAGAAAAAATCTGGCAATCCTGTGGAATATTTTTCTGAAGGACACAATGGACCAAGCTGGAAGCTCTTTTTACTAAACCTGCATGGATTAGTCTGAAGATAAATGATTTTTTCCAGAGAAGGCCTAGAGTGCTAACATAAGAGAGATGACACAAACCTTGTTATGTCATCAAATTAGTTTTTTAAGGAACTAAATACTACACATGGCTGGTTTTGTTTCACCATGTACATCGAGGGAGTGGGTATTTTTTGCTAAAATTGTTGGAGTTGCCATTTTCAGTAGGATTGCTTGTTTTCAGAGTTGCCCACTGAACCTCAGGTGCTGGAGCTCAGCTGCAGCATCTCCCCCTGTGTGCCACTGATGGAGGGGGCTGAGGAAATGTGATGCCAAAGGCTCCCAAAGCTGCTCCTTTGGTGCTGTCACTTTTAGACCAAATGCCCCTCGAGGTTTTATTTGTGCCGTGACTATTTGACATCTGTATTTCCAATTCGAGGGGGCGATGGCAAAGCAGGAAGGATTATCCGTGCTCTTGATTTTCAGTTTTCAGCCTTGTTTCAGGCACGCTTGTCCCCGCTCTGTGCTGTGTTCCTGCGGGCCACTGCGGGGCAGGAGCGAGGGCTTGGAGCGAGGGAAGTGCCCGAGGAGCTGCAGCGGGTAATGTAAATAAACTGTTTTCATTAATGACCCACTTTTGCCTCTGTCTCACATAAAGCTGCCATAATCTCGCTTTAATAATGATGAATTAGATACACACAAAGACCGTCTCCAGTAGTTGAGATTACATACATTATTTATAGTAGGGATATAAATCCCACTTCAGTTTATATTGTTTTCTTTGCTACACTATAAGGGCTTGAGCCAAAGCCCATTAAAGTCCTTTCCTAACTTAAGCGGGCTCTGAATTAGGAGTCCCTATTTTTCAAATTAATTTTATTATTCCTTTCTCCTCTTGTAATACTTATCTTTTAAAAATAGTTATCAAGGAAAGAAATAATAGTATATATTCATTATTATTCAGAGTAAGGTATGGTCTCAGTAACTGGGGTTTTTTCCTATCTTAATAGCTTTTAACCTCCCTCTACATTCCATCACTATTCAAGTCCTGTCCTTCTGAATCCAAGCACTTGCCAGGGCACAGTGAACTAAATCTGGTGTGCAGCACAAACTGTTTTGTGTGGGCAGGTGGGATGTGTCTGATCCCTTTGTTTTCACAGGAGAGGAAAAGCAATGAGCCTGGCAGATTTGTTGGTTTGTTTTGTTCTTTGGGCACAGGAAAATTAGGAGAGGACGGCACCTTCCAATTCAAAGGTTAATTATAATATTTTCCTTCTCTCCTGTTGCTAACACAAGTAGTCAATACCTTGTTCTCATAATTGTACTTTTCTCTGTTTTTCACTGAAACCTGACACCTGAGAGAATCTTCTGAAACCAAAACTGTCCAAATTAAACTTAGATGTGTGTTGTGGGTATTGCCTGGTCTGTTGTCAAAGGTTTCATAAAAATCTAAATCCCATGTGTCTGCTAGTTACACTTTGTTATGTTTTGTGATCCTTACAAAGAAGCCTGGAGGTCTGGTTTTCCTGCTTTTTTTAATCCAAATTTCATCTGGGCTATTGTCTCATTTTATGTTTTTTTTATTTAATTATTTTCTCAATGAATTTACCTGGCATTGTCCTAGTTATAAACTGCTTTAATACCACTCAGTGGTAACAGCCAAGTTTTGTTTCTTCCAGCCTGTTCTTGATTTTATTAATAGGCAACCACCTCACTCCTAAATTGCCTCAGAAGGTAAATATATTTCTCTTCTTGTGACTTGTAACAGTTAAATACATTCATTTTTTCTCCAAAACTGGTTCAATTTCTATAATTGTGTTTGTTTATTTTTTTCCAGTTTAACACCAACCATCTTGCTGCTTAGTGATGCCAAGAAACTACTCTTATCTGCATGCCATTCCCTTCTCAAGTTCTTTTTCCCTCTGAGACTCATCTGTCTGGGATTCTTTTACAATTTCACTTCTCTTTTTATGCAATTATTTTTCTTTAAGTCTCTTACTTGTTCTTTATAGTACCCCTAAGCCTTCCTCTCTTCATATTACTTTGAATTCATCTGGGTTTATTAGGATTTGTTTTGTCACCTTGATTCTTCTTTTGTCTTTCCCCAGCTGAATTTTTTGTGGAAATAGCTCCTGTAGTTTGCTATTTAACAGTCTGCACTTTTTCATTTACTTTGTTGTTGTTGATAAGGGCAATGTGTACCTTTGGCTTGCTATCATATATATAAATAGCCTGCATGATAGGGCCAACATTTTTAACTATTTCATACCAATATCACACTATTTAAAATAGAATCACCTCTCTTTTAAAGGTGGCACTGGAGATCTGTTTGTGTTTGGTTTTTTTCCTTCTGTTTTTTTCTTATCCTTTCCTTTGGATCCAGACTGTAATACAAATTAAATTTGCTTAGGCGAACCCACTGTGGATTTTAAAAAGTCATTTTAAAGACAGGATCCTGGGGGTCTGACAGAAAAGCTAAACCAGCTGTGCTCTCCAGGACAAACAACACATAAATCTACATTATCTTTTCTTCAGGATCAAATAAGTGAAAGAAAAGCCTCAGAAAGTAAAAGATATTTTTATCTCACAGGAGCGGAGCTAAAAGAATTTTGTGTCAGTTAAAATCTTAGCCATTCCTGTTAGACTCGTAAAATCCAACATTTTTTTCATTTTCATTTTAAGCAGAAGCATTTTCATTTGCTAATCAAACAGCTCTATTCACCTGTCTGATATGAAGGTTGTGTTTAGGCCCAGGAAAAAATGGTTATTTAGCTCTTTAGGGAAGAGCCAATCTCACAAGAACACTTTCCAGTTGTGTTTGTTCTAACTGATTTGCTTAAGTAGAAAGGAAGCAAGAAAATTCTAGAAACCAAAACAGAAATATCATTAATTTGGTCAAATAGCTCCCAGATTGTTTTCTGCATTTATTTCCAAGTAAACCTCTTGACATTTTATTAGCTCACTGGAGAGAATTCGAAGGCTTCCATCCATTTTTGAACAAACTGTCTGATTAGAGAATGAGATGTCACCAGATGATTTCCAGAAGAGCCACAACAAAAAATGATTCAGCTGGTGCTATCCCTGCTGTATTTGGATCAAAATATATATTTATGCTCTTCATAAATTGTTTTAAGCCTGTACACTGAGGAAACAATTGCATTTATGCTTCTGGGGGGTTTTCAGAGTGTGTTTCTGGGTAGAGCCCTGCATTTCCCCAGGGCTTTCTCCTGCATGCCCTGCCTGCTGCCCACAGCATTCTGCAGCAATGGAGTGGGCACTGACACATGGCAGGGTTTGTACACTGGGGTAGAACAAGTGCTGGCATTTTGTTACCACACATATTTCATATCTTAATAAATAATGTAGCTGGGCAGCTGGAGGCATCTAGTAGTGGTTTTATTAAATGCTTTAAGAGAAATAAAAGCCAGCAGACAGCCAAGCATGGCAGGGGAAATGTTAGGGATAGAAACATAAAACACAGGCCTGACTGCCCTGTGCACAGTGCAGGGTGTCCCCATTGTCAGAGGGATGAGTGTGGGACACACAGAGCAGGGAATTCTTTCATTGTTGGGGAAAGGGATAAAAAACAACCCTTCAGCATGCAAGTAGACTGGAAATTAAAGTAAAAAGTGAAAAGTGCTACAAGTCTAAGTGTTTGTGTCTGGTTAGATCTTTTTATTTATTTAATTTTTTTTCAACTGCACAGGAAAAGGGAATGTCTTGGTCTTCCCTTTTATTTACCCGTTTCTGGGCAGGCTGTGTCTGATTCCTCCCTTTATACCCACTCCAAATACACACATTGTATCTTTTCATAAACACCTTCAGTATATTATCCAAGTGGAAACAATGAATCAATTTTCTTTTTGGTTATTGAGCTGAGTCGAGTTACAGAGGGACCCACTGAGTTCCAGATCCTCTCAAGGAAAAAATGGAAGAAGAATCTTCCCACTTTGTTAGCAGCAAACCTCCAGATTGTTACAGCTTTTCAGGTCATTGCAGCCTCAAGATGCAGTTTTATATCTGCCCAAAACTGATATCAGACTTTCCTGTTCCCTCTGTTCAAAGCTCTCCCTAAAAACATTTTGTTCTTCATAACAGTCACTAAACAGAGTCAATAATTGTCTTGTGAATTTTGATTAAAAACACAGTAGATTGTGACATGGAAATTCAGGATCTGACTCTGAAAGGGAGCTTAAATGGAAAAGCAAACTGGATTCCATCCCTTTTGAGTCTCTGCAACAGCACAGACCTCTCCTAAACCTTACAAGGTATTTTACTGAGATGCAGCCAAGCCAAGGGTATTTCACAGGAGAGTTTGGCAGCACTGAGAAAATTTCGCTTTTGTAGGGAGGCAGGGGAGTTTTCGATTGATATGTGCAAATTAAGCAGAGTATTGCTTGGAGGGTTTTTTGTAACAGTCCAAAATTAATTGTGCCATTTTTATGCACATTTCTGCCTGAAGGACTGAATATTTACCCTTAAAGCAGAGAGCATAATTTGAATTAGTTGTTCACTCTTTTGCCCTCTCCTTTCTTCTCTCTTTTTTTCATTGTAGACCCAATAAAACGTCTTCTAAATGCTGATACAATATGTGCAATTTACTATATTCTCTAAATATTATTATAATTCCTACTAACGATACTTCAACATTGCTTACAGTCAGACATTCTTTTGCTTTCTCCTCATAGTTTCCTCAAAAAAAAATTAACAAAAAAATCTTCCTTGACATCTGTTAGATGCGATTGTTTCATCATACAGTACTGCACTTGTGAAAAACAAAACCGATCGGTGTTTGTTATTGTGAACGAATCTGGAATACCCTTCCCAAGCTGTCGCTGTCGCTGCGGGTGTGGCCTCGGGCGCTAGATGGCAATGTGGCCGTGCCACATCCAGGCAACGGCAGCAGCAAAGTCTCAACACGTGAGAGAATCCTCGTGTTTCAAAAATATTTGTAATATTGCCTTCTTATTATGAAAACAATTATAATGTGTAAATGCTTCTTTTTTGCAGTCTAAAAGCTTTGCAAACTTCCTTTTTCCTGCGTTATGACTGCACGGGGAACGTTTCTTAATGAGTTAGACTGGTGAGTACAACATTTGCCCGTTTTTTTGGTCTACTGTAAAGCTCTCTGATTGATTAATCTATCAAAAGGCAGAATTTTCAGTTCCTGGCATCATCAGCATGTTCCTTACCATGAAAGAAGAAGGAGGAATGACAGGATGTTGCCCTGCCCTCTCTCCTCAAATAACCTTTTACTTGGTGTCAGGGCAATGATGAGAATGGACATTTAAAAACTCAGGTGAAAGCAAAAGGTGTTAGGTGGCAATAGGAAACTTGTACCCCTGTTTTGAGCTACAGAGCCATCCTGAGGACAACCAGTGCAGCAGCTGTTACTCTGTCAGTGTTTGAATGCTTTTGGATGGCTTCAAAAGAAGTGGCTTCAAAACCACAGACCTTACACAAGTGACAATTGTTGAAGGGCCCAATCCTGCACAGGGTGTCTAGAAAATATTAGGTGTGTTTTGGGAATGAAGCTGAACCCCTTGAAGTGTGTTTCTACTTTTCCATGCCATAACCTACCTCTGCTTTAGGTCTCCCTCCTGACCAGCCTGTGAGGGTGACTTTTTATCAAGATAAGCTGGTGCCCTATGTTTGTCAGGCTCAATGATCTCACTTTGCAGACAGGCAGGCAGAAATAATTTCTTGAGGAATTTTGCATGGAGAGTATTATTGCTGTTCAGACAAGGGGGACAATCTAGAATGGTGAGGGCTCACCATGGCTGTCAGGGGTGGACATTCTGCCCAAGGCATCCCAGAATGGTGGATTGCCCTGCACTGGAGTGCTTTCTGTGGGGCAGGAAGGGTTTGTGTCTGCAGGTGTGTCTGCCTCTGCGACAGGAGGGTGGAAAGGCTCTTTCAGCTGTGCTCTGATGGAACTGAAGGGCCATCCATGGCCTGTGGTTCCTGCTGGAATGTAGGATGAAGGGAGCACTGTCTCATTCTTTCTCTTCTCAGAGGCAATGCTGCTTTCCATGCCCAAAAGGAGAGGCAGAGCCCAGAGCAGACATTTGATTTCCAGTGTCTCCTTGTTGCTTTCTCCATCCTAGTGCAGCATCCAGGGCTGTCTTGTGATAAACACCAGCAGTCATTCCACTGGGAAAGGGAGCTTGGATGGGAAAACGAAGATATTTGTGGCCTTTATTAATGACCCTTCTCTGCCCCCAGTCTCTTCTTTGCTGTTGGTCTCTCTGCTCCATGTTCCCCACTGGTGCTTTATTTTGACATTTTTGACCCCTTGTGCACTTCCTTTTTTTCCACCCATTGTCTCTTTCTGTCCTCCTCTTCTTTTCCTGGTAATAGGGTGTATCCCTGTGGCATTTGGTTTTGTTTGATTGGGACTGACACCAGTCCCCACCAAAAACATTTTGGTTTGGGTCCTCATAACAACTGTATGTAAGTGTAAACCTCTCATGGCTACAATCTTTTATTTCTCAATGAGGAACACAAACAAGGAAAGCCCTTGTTTAGTGGAAATAAGATTTGGGACTTCCTGCAGATTGATTAACTGTAAAATTAAAGCTGAACATTTTGGAGAGCAGTGCTAAAGTAAATCAAAATACACCCAATGAATCATGAAAGAATTTTCCCGAGGTTTGAAATTTTGAGGTTTTCTTCCAATGATTCAAAATAAAGTCAGAATCCAAACTGGCCACAGAGCTGTCGCCATCCTCTTGCAAAGCAATCAGTCTCAGAGCAAGCAGATGTACACCATGAGCCCAGGCTAACTCCAAACTGTGTCCCCAGTGCTCCAAAAGCCAAGGGTCTCTGTGCCTGCCCTCTGCCAGGGAGGCCACCTGTGCTGAGGGGCTGGAGCAGGGCAGGAGCTGCAGCCCAGAGCACTCCAGGAGCCCCCAGAGCCTGGCTGGGCCCTGCTGTGCTCAAGACAAGCAGGGCACAGATATTGCTTGGGAACAAAGCTGCTCTTTGAGGTTATCTCAATGACCAGATGATATGCCCTCCCTACAGGAGGAATTTTTCCTCCCACCCTTCCCAGTGATGGCACCAGTGCAGAGGACACAGAACTGAGTGTGCTGTGTCTGGGGAGGTGTCCCTGCCTCAGGGCTCTCAGCTGGTGGGGGAAAACTCTTCACAACATCCATTCCAAATCAGTTTGTTTTAATAGCAGATTAAATTCTCTCAAGTCTCCTACTTATGTTTTCAGTGAGAAAATGGCCAAGCAATAGCTGAAGCCCTTCAGAGAAACAGGACATCCTGAGCTGTGACAGATGGACTTCCTTTACACAGTTGTAATGAAAATCTTCAACAATAGCTCTGTGCATGTTCTTAGGGGGGTTAGCAAGTGCACATATTTATGTATACACACACACTGTGCAATGCTCCATAAGCTTTTTAAAATAACATACAAAATACTCAGTATATTTTGCTGGAAGAAATTTGTGTTGTAAATACAACATTATATATATATATAGATAGATATATATATATACTGTGTAAATAAATAAATAAATAAATATATATATATATATATATACTGTGTAAATAAATAAATATATATATATATATATATATACTGTGTTATGACATAAGGCAGGATTAGGTAGAGAGAAAATTTCAGGATATAGGTGGCCACAGTTGAAGGTCTTACAGGGAGTGTTCAGTAAAATATCCTTGGAACAGCAAATTCAAATAAATGAAGAATAAACTTAAGCAAAGTATCAGTGAACATAAACAAATCTTCATGCTAAACCAATAATCCAAGGAAGCCAAAGTGCAATAATTAGAAAGGGATAATTATGCTTCCTCTGCTTCCTAGAAGATCTCTGTAAGATTTTCAGTAATTTCTTAAATGCATAGTGTAAGATACTGGCAAAAATTACAAACTGTTAAAGTTTATTATATACAAGAATCTGACTGAGGGTCTGTTTCATAGCAATAAAGACATAGTAAATGAAAAAAAAATTAAAATATTCTAAAGGTGCTGTCTGCTATAACACATAACTATCTAGAACTGTAACATATAAGAGAATAAAACAGTTACAAAACTGTAATTTAGACAGGACTATGGTCCTGTATAAATTATCCATATATTATCCAGTCATTTAGACAGGACTATGGTCCTGTCTAAATTATCCACATATTATCCAGTCATTGGCTGTGTTGTCTTTAGCTCACACATTTTCCTTTTTTGAAGGAGATTTTTTCTTTTTTTAATCTTTGTGACTGCTAATTTCAGTTCATTTCTGAGTACCACTTTTCTAGGAAGAAAAACAGATGGGCATGTTCTGATGTCAATTATCTGGAACTGTTCTGTGGAACTCATTTTAGATTTTGAAGGAATGCTCTGAGGTAATAAACTATTCTTATGATATTTTAACAAAATTAGATTGTTGTCAAAATGCAGTAACGGCATGAAAAACTATTTATTAAAAACTCTCTGCATTTTTTCTCATGTAGTAAACAATCTGGTCTGCCCATCCCTTCTGGATGAGCTGAACCTCACACCCATGCTCAGAATGACCCAACCATAATGCAGCATCACCATCAGCCTCTCTTTTGTGTTTTTGTTGTCCTGTATTCTCAGAAAGGTGTCAGCATTAGAGGCCCACAAACACAGTGAAAAAGACATGCCCCAAATTTGATCCAGGCCTAACTGGGAGGCTTTTCTGTTGTTCCTGTTAGCACAGAGTGGAGAAGCCTTCCCAAGGTGCTTTAGACAGACCAAGGCTATAAAAGAGCAATGTTTTGTTTCAAAAGTTTGAGTCATTCTTCGAACTACAAGAAACAAAGACTTTTTGTTTTTCTAATCTCAAATGGAGATGTGAAAAGTCTTTCTCATTTTGTGTTTCCAAATTGGAGCCTGGTTTTTGTGCTCCTGGGAAGTAATGGACTGTAGGCAGGGAGTGTTTGCTCCAAAGGAGGAGCACCATGGTGTCCCTGTCAGCTGGAATAGCTGAGCCCTGACAGTGTGGGGCTGTGGAAACTCCCCTTGGAGGCCAACAAGAGCAGCCCCAGGTAATTTATAACTGCATTTAACATGCACTCAAGAATAGGGACAAGTGGCAAAACTCATGCTAGAAAACGTGGATGCAGGTGAGCAGGGTTTGTTTAGATAGATGGATGTGAATTCTGGAAAAGAGAATATGAAAACACACAAAATGCATCTCATGCCAAATAAATACTTCATCATCTTTAATTTTTCTACAGATTTGACTGTCTTGCATCTTAAACTCCATCATAGAAGAGATTTTTACCCTAAACTTAAATTTTCAACTTTCTGAGGAGATTCTTAAAGATTTTGATACAGCATCAGAGGAAAAAAATAATTAGAAAAAATAATAAGAGTCAATCAGATGCATTTCACTAGGAGAGACATTTGCATGGCCTATGCTGTGTCCATAGCATAGGCCATGCAAATGTCAAGAGCCATAGAACTTAAACCTGTAGATTTTAGGAAGATGTTGGTTTTATACCTCAGGTCAGAAATCTTTTCACTGTCAATGTCTCTAGAGTCACTGTGGATTTAAAGAGAAAAATTATGTCCAGAGTATTTTAGTTCTAGGGTCCTTGGAGCCCTTGGGAAGGGGAAAGCCCATTGCCAGTTGTTTTGGTGTGGTCTAACACTGCATCTCTTTAGGATCTGTGGAATGCTCACTGCTTGGGGTGGGTGATTAGACCTGTCACTGGGAATATTCCTCTAGGCCTCTGGAGGAGCTAGTGAAGAAGAAGAGGGCTGATAAATGGCCCTAAATCAGGAGGAGGTTCATGTGTTTGGCAGGATGTTGGAATTGGCTCAGGGACTGCTTCCTGCACGCTGCTTGGAAGGTGAAGCTGCACATGTGACTGAGGAGGAAGAGGATGAGTGTGAGCAGACAGACACAACCATTTCAATGCAGGCCAAGGGTTTGTAGGGATGGGATTTGCCTCCACACCAGGAGAAGACTTACAGTGGAGAAAAGCAACCTGTGGCCTTGTATGCTGAATTTTTTTTTCTGTTATAAAGCTTTGATTTTAAGGTTTACGTTTCCATCTCTAATCAAATCTGAATTCAAAGCTGAGCCTGAAGCTCAGGACACAAGCTGTTATCCTGCTTCCTGTTTTATTTCTAGAGTTGTGTTGCTTGTGGGTCTGAGTAGGATCACTAGTCACTTGTTTCCAGTTAGGATTTCAGTGATGGGTTCCTCACAATTGCCTAGCAGATCCAGTTAAGCTGGATGTCTTTGAGAAACCAGATGCCTCATTTTCAGTGGTTAAATGTGGTTTCAGGTCTCCTAGAAATTTAATCCCACAACTGTCTATAAAGACAATTTGTACCAAAAGCTGTGATTTAGGGTTATGTGGATGCAGCTCTATGTTGCCACATCTTTCTTCTTGAGGATGATTTAATATTAATATTGGGATGCAATATTATTTTATGACCCAATATTAATATTAATATTAATATTGGGATGCAATATTATTTTATGACCCAAGTGTCCAATTCCAGTCTTGTCTTTCTCTGAAAAATGAAACTTCAAGCAAGTCATTCTTCAGCTTAAGATTTGAGATGCACATGCTAAAATAAATCACTACAGAAGTTTGATAAATTCTTCACACAGATCAAAGTCAAAATAAGGCTTTTCTAGACTGCATTTTGCAAAAATAACCAAAAGCTGCAAATGCATTACAAACTCAGTTAGCATCCAAGCATCTATTAACATCATGAAACAAGCAGAAACACCTGCTGTGATTCAATAACCCCATTGCCTAGAGAGTAGGAAATTCAACTGGGTAATGCCTGGTTCCAGATCCTCATTTACTGAACACCAGAGCATCATTGAGCTGTCTTCTAGAGGTTTTACTTCCCTTGCAGGTAGCAACGCTGAGTAGAAACAAAATAGCTCAGAACACAAGGGATAAAAAGGGATCATCTGAGAGCACCAGGCAAGTGACCTAAACCATTTATTGTGGCTTAGTTGTCTTAATTTGGGTAGTCCTCAGAGAATGAGTGGAGCCATCTCTCCAGCCAGAAGAACCCAAAAGGGTATCTGCTCCCAACAGGAGCACGTGGGATTTATTCTGTTTTGCTCAAATCTCAGACATGAAACCACACAGGCCTGAGAAATAAAGCTGACCTGCTGAAATTATCACCCTGCTTTCTGTAACTGAAAACCCTGGGCTGGCTTGGCTGAGCATGTGAAGGGGTCTTTTAGGGGAATGAGTGTCTTGGTGTCCCACAGCTGGATTGCACCAGGAGAATGCACTCTGTGTGACAACTGGAAAGGAGGTGTAATTCAAGAAATGAGAAGCCCTCTATGTTCCCCTTTAGTTTTTAGGCTTGGAAGAAAGTAGGGAAATGAAGTCTTGGCTTCCAGTGGAGATAAATTTCTGTTTCCTGATTCCAGTAGTGTCACAGCTGCTCTCTCCCTGGCTGGAGTGCACATCCTTTTTACTCCCTCCCTGCCAGCTCCTGGGCAGGGGGGTGTTGCCTGCCTTGGTGTTTGGACTATTATTGCCCAGGCTGCTTTGATCATACAGTTTCACCTGCATTAGAGCTGGCTCTGCTGTTTCTTCTGTACAAAAGCTGCACCAATGTCACCTCCCTTAGTGTTAATTAGCTGACACTGTAAAGGAGGGTTGAGATAGGGGTATGGGCTGCTCTCACAGGAACAAGAGCTCATGGCTGAAGTTAACCCCACAGGACTTTCTTAAAGCCATGCAGGAAATCTGTGACAGATCCCAGAATAAATCCCAGATTTCCTGTCTCCTTCACTTGTGCTGGAACTACAAGGCCCAGAATTTCTTAGCTGAGGAAAGTGCTGTCCAGTATTATCTTTCTTTTTCTGGTTTGCTGTTGCTCCAGTTCACTGCACAAGTTGCTGCCATGTGTTGGGCTGTGACTGTTCACCCCATGACTCTTTTTTTGCTGTATTTTATGGAACATGTATCACTGTTGTATTGGTAATGCTGAGTACACTACTCCAGCATTTAAACAAGCAAAACTCAATAAAAGGGAGTATTTGCAGGTGAAGGTAATTTACTGTCTGAGACCCTCTTCAAACTGAACTGCTCATACCTCTAATCTAAATAGCATTCAGAGAAGCAGGTTTGGTACATATCACATAATAACTGCCTGTGCTAAGATAATACATACTGATAGAGTTAAATTATTTGAATAAGTAGTTTTCCTTTGTGCACGTGCCACTTTGTAAAATTGGCATGGTCTCTTGTTCTCAAGCCTTGGTCCTCTTCAATGAATTATAAATCAACAGGTGCAGCATTAGCAAGGGAAAGTAACTAGTGGATCTATAATTGAATGAGATGCTCTGAACATACTTTGACTTTTACTAGGGCTTGATAAAGAGAAGTTGGAGGAATTTGCTTTACTCTTTGGGTATCTTAGATGTTCACATGGATTGCTGAATGTCTCTTTTTTTTTTTTTTTTAATTACTTTGCCGCTGGGTTAAACTTTAATAGTTTTCATTCTGTGCTTCTCAATTTGCTGTCATATGGTTCTTCTTTAGATAACATTACTTGTACAAATTCCAACTGAAGCAGAATCTGTAATCTTCAGCCAGTCTTGACAGCATTTCTAATGCAGTACAGCTATGGAATTTCATTCCATCTTCTTGTTGCTAAATAACTGAACAGAAACATGGGAACAAATGAGTTTTATGTGTGAACAACACCCTCTTCTTAATTTATAAGATGACATTTAGATCACTTATTAAAGGTGTAATTGTTTTGAATACAAAACCTTTTAGACTTCAGTGGGCAATCTCATAAGCAGGATGCTGAAGGTTTGTGCTCTACAGATGTTTAAAAGCAAAGCCTAATTTCCAGCACAGAAACTGATGCACCAGTCTGCAGGGAGCTGCTCTGAGTGGAACCCAACCAGTGCTGACACGAGGGACACCCAAGGAGACCTGCCTGGTGCACTCTCCCCAGCATTCTTGGGCCCAAGAAGCTTTTTCCATGGAGCAGATGTGGGTCCACAAGAGAGCAGGTGCTTTTCCACATCCCCTGGTTCCTTCTACAGCCAAGAGCAGTGAGCACCGATGTGCAGAAATCCTTTCCTCTGCAGGATGAGCTCCCTCCCACTCACCATTGTCCTGGTGGGCCTGGTGAGCTCTCTGTGCCCCATGCAGGCTGGTATCCATTTCAGCCATGCCTTTCCCTTTACTGTCCTCCTTCCCAATTCACTGGATTCATGGACAGCCAGCTGGATTACAATTGTTTTCGTGTAAAATTGATTTCTTTTTGTTGTGGGAAGAGTTACTCTTTGGGGTGAGTGCTACCACTTTAACATCTATACTGATTCTGAATCAGTACATATATCACATATATCACATACTGCCCTGCAAAATAAAACAGAAAACATCAAATTGAGGAATGGCACCGTTCACTTGAGCCTATTACAAGGCAGAAGGATAATGAAGATGATTTGGAGGATGGTGGTGAGGGGAATGACATCTCCCTCACAGAGCTTTAATGAACACGAGAGCAGCATGGCACAGATGCAGATACTGAGCTCCAGCTTAAATCAGTGTAAAGGGGAAGGGTCTTAACCCAGGTGGTTATCAAATTCTTAGACTGTTACAAAGCATTAAGAGAGTTAGCACTCAAAAGGTGAAACTTCAGTCTGAGTATGCTTTTAAGAAAGAGCATACTCAGACTGAAGTGGTTCTTAATTAGCACAGAGCTGAACTGCTCCATGTTCATTTGATAGTTGTCTCTAGCCTCCCTTTTATCTTTGAAGTTTAGAAATACTTACATGTCTCTGTAGCTGCAGTGTTGTTCTTACTTCTGTCATGCCTTATGAATCCAAGGTGATGTGATTAGCAATTCATGTCACTATTTTGATTGCAATTAAGACAAGTTAAAGAGAATATAAGCCAGCTTCAGTCAGAATAGTCTATCTTTTTCATAATTTACCCTCTATTTAATCTAGTTGCTTACCATGGTTTTGCCTGGTTAATGAGGCTACATGCAGTAGTGGTGTTAGCAGAAACCATCTTCATGCTGCTGTTTTTAGTAAGTCTCATTTTTTTTGGTGAAAAACAGCTGTTTTGTACTTGGACTATCTGAGTTCAAAGACATAATCAACAAACCTCATAGTTCTGAAGTCAGAAAGCTGTTTAGTTCTATGAGACTAAGGATTGATGGCAAGATTAGAATATCCCTAATAACAGCTGGCTGCATCTGGAGAGTTCTGTAGCCATAGTTTCTTTCTTTGTCTTATTACATTCATTGGTTTCTATTGTTCCTTTCTACATTGATCTGAGATGCCAATAAATGTTTTAAATTCAGTTAAATTTCCCAAATGGAACTTAACTGATGCTTTTCAGGATTGAAGATAAAATTATAACCATCATGTAGCTATGCCCACTTTGCAAATATGAGAAAAACTCAAATCTTAACTGCTTTGTATGGAGTATTTACATAAATAATTAATAATGCATATAATAAAATAGTAGCAATTAAGACAATAAAAATTTAATCAGTGATGTTTAGCCCAGGCACAGGATTTCAATTTTCTATGAGTGGTGAAGAACATTCCCTTCAATTCTTATTGTAGTTGTCTGTGGAAGCACCTGGTCACCAGGAACCACAACAGCCACTCTCAATTTACTGCCTAAAATGGCTCTTTTTGCCTCCTGATTCCTGTTTGTCCTTTGTGTGCATTCAGTGCCTATTTCAGGGATAAGCACAGACCTATTTTAACACCTTCCTGATTTACAGATCCAATTCTGCCAGGCAAGAAGGAGCTGGTTTATACCAGGTTTCCACAGTCAACACGAACCCATTGCTCACCCCAGGAGCTGTGTACCCAAACCTACCCCAGCTTCACAAACCAAGCAAGGGCTGCAGAGCCACCCCCAGCAAGGGCACCCCACTTTGCCAGAGCAGCTTTCCCTGCTGCAGAGCTCCTGGGGAAGAGCAGCAGGTCCCAGGTGAGGCTCTGCTGCCTGCAGGTGGGTGCAGTCTCTGAGCTGGTGCAGAATGTGTGCAGCAAGGGAGGCAGTGCAGCTCCAGTGTTTATCAGAAAGCTTGATATTCCACCTCTTGTCGAGTTTCTTGTTTGCCAAGTTGCTCATATGTCAGCACTTGCAGTTGAAGATTCCTCACATTCTTAATGGCATGGACAGGATGGACTTGCAGTGATATTTCCCCCCAGATAATCCAGGCTGTTCTGCACCTCTGCAAAGCAATCATCCAAAGCTGGTGGTAGGATTGCTTTGCCTCAAATGAGTGTGTTTCACTCAATATGTACTAACATCCCTCAGATGCTGAGCATTTTTATTCTATTTCATCTTTTTTCTAATAATTATTTTTAAAGTTGAATTTTTAACCCTTGCGCTTACATGATTTTATAAGGATTTATTATCAAACCACCCGTGTTCAGTGCTTTAATGCAGGCTGAAAATCAATTGTGCAGTATTCTCTGGAAAGGAAATCACTCTCCTTCTAGAAACATCTGTTATTGTGCCACTTTGAAAAGAGAGTTTCATTATTTTCTCAGAAAGTGAGCAGCAAAGATAAATGTAGAACTTGACAGTAAAAAATGGAGTAGAACTGCTTAGATTGCCAGGTGTATCCCAAAATGCTTTAAACAGACAACAAAAGATGAAGCTCTCTCTAATCTTCACACACGTGGAAGCAGCAGCCCTTACACATAATTGAACTAGGGAAGAAAAAAAATTGTGTGTTTTTTTAATTTTTAATTTACAGTTTTAAAAGAAATGCTGTTGTGCTTTCCTTGATGCTTTGGAATCATAAAAAGCATTTTTAGTTTCATTCCAGTGGATATTTTCTCATTTGTTATTTCTAGCAGACTCACCCCATCTTAAAAACCTTCCTGAAACCTTCTTGGTCTAGAACCAAGCTCAGAATTTGTGTAGGCTTAAAAATGAGCATTCCCAGGGAATATCCATGGGAATGGGAGCAGTGAGTAACAGAGGGGGTCACCCCTTAATCCTCCTTCTGCCCTCAGTGCTGTCATTGCTGCCTCCTCAGTGTGAAGGAGAAACCAGATCAGAAGCAATGCAAGTCAAAGCTACTAAAAAGTGATTTTTTAATATGTTCTTCCTCCAAAACCATCATTCCCCTTTACTGGAAAAGCTGCTTTCTACAGCATCCCTGTCCTCTAAGCTTCCTGAAATGATAATGAAAAGAGCAGGGCATACCTGCTGAGTCAGCTGCTGCTTTATTAGAAAACCAACTGGGGGGGGCTGGAGAGGGGGAAGCAAAAATACCCTGGTGTAGAGAGTTCACTGCAGAGTCAGTTCAATAAAACTTGTGCTTCCCAGTGCTGGCAATGCCTTTGGACATTTCAAAGGGCCTGATAAACAGCAATAGCCTTGTCTCCCACACATGAAAGCTTCATCACGACATTGCATGAAAAGAAGCAAAACCTGGCAGCACAGTAAAGCAAAGGGTAAGGTGTTCCTTGGATGGGTCAAGGTGCTCTGAGCTGCTCTTGCTGCTCTGAAATAACAGCGTTGCTTTTCTGGCAGCAGCACATCTGTAACCTCTGTCTGCCTGAAAGCAGCACATCTGTTCACAGTTAGGGGTCAGTACCCTACAGGAAGCTCACTCGGACTGTGCTCAGAGATGCTGGATCAGAGCTCCCAAAAAGCATTCCTAAAACCTTAATTAGTGAAGGAACACAGGAGAAAATGAATGCAAATCAAAGCCATGAGAGTTAAAACCCCAAAAAGCTGTTTTTAACCTGATGAACATCTAGACCGAGCTGTAGGCAAGCAATCATCGTCTTTTATTCAATGCTGTATTTCTTTATTGATTTCAGCTAAAATTCCCGGTTCTAAAAGAAACCAAGGAATAAAATTTATCTTGGTAGTGCTGCAAGGTTCCTGAAGAGCCTGGTGGGCTGTCTGATCACAAGGAATTCACAGCACAGCATGTTTGCTGCAGTCATTCCTGTCCTGCTGCAGTGGTTCCCTCTGTCCAGAAGCTTCTTGGAAGTTCTTCCAGCTTTGGGGGAATGCTCAAATATACAGCACACACAGTTTGCAGTGACATCCACATCAGTTAACTGCTGCTACAGTTGCCCTGTAAAGAGAACATTTATTTCTTTTGGTTCTCTTACCTCTGAAAATGGATTTTGAGTGGATTGAGATGTATATTTTCAGTCCAAAAATATGTAGGCCTATACACATGCAGCTTTCTAATTATACTATCTGCCTTGAGTCCAGTTATTCCAAGTCTACTTTAACTGGAATACAGAAATATTTCTGAGAATGGTAGCACCAGAACCTTTTGCCCTGTGGCAGGAAAGACAAATCAGAAAGCAATTTAGAAAATTAAAATTTAAAATATGCTTATATTTCATAACATCATCCAATTACTTTGTCAAAAGAATTAACAAACTTGTTGGAAACATACCAATAATAGTACAAAATAGACTGAGCTGATATTTTGCCTGTGATTGGTTCTGATTCTTGATAATCTTAACTATGCTCTCCACCTTACACCCATTTAACGTAGACCAGTTTTATTGCTGTGTCTTGGAATGAGCTGATAATACCAAAATTTGCCTATAGCATGCCTGGCTTTTGAGCTGCTGGAAATATGGTGTTAATCTTCCACTAAAAAAAGGAAATTCCACTTCCATTTTCTTATTTCCTCAAAGCACAAGCATTCAGCATTTCAGTGCTCTAGCCCAGTGTCTATTCTGTGAACTCTAAATTCCATCATGAGGACCCCAAAGGAGGTCATTGCTATAGACAACGATTCCTAACACACCAGAAGTTGTAATTGCTAAAACAAGTTAATCTGCTGACTGATCTTTTGTTCTTAATTGACAGTCATGATTTACAGCAAGCATACTCACTATGGCATTGTATGCATTCATTTGTGTGGCAGGAAGTACTTTGTAACCTCCAGAAATAATGTCTAAAATATGCCTGGGACATAAAAATGTCCAAGTTCTTTACAGAAAGACACTTGGGAGGTTTATAATGTGCTCATCTCTGGCTTAACTCTCTTCTAATTGCACTTAATAAAATGCCTCCCCTTCCCACAGCTCAAAGGGCAGTGATGTTCCTGCTGAGGAAGTTATGGCTGAACCTGGAGCTCCTGACACTTAGGGGATACCCAGGGAAAATTCTGTCTTTGATGCAGGAATTTCACTTGCCAACCACATACTGGACTCCAAAAATTCACTACATCATGTTGGACAAACTCCTGCTCTGCTGCAAAAGCTTGAACCCTTGACTAATATTTATTCAGTGTGACATGGAGAAATTATTGATATATTATTGAATGGCACAGTTCAGCCCTTTTAATCCTTGAATAGCAGCATTTTTCTTGTGCAAAGTCCTGGATACCTTCAAAGTGCATAAATAGAAAACATTAGTAATCCCACTGAGTCATCAGATAAAATTAGACAAAAACATTTGCTATTATGTATTTGCTCTTTTACTTATAAATCTAACAGTAGAATACTTATAGGTATTTTAATAATACCAGTTTAAGGTTTAAATTGATAGTAAAGCTGTAAATGTGTGACTGTGAGATGTGAGGGAAGAGCTTTTGGCATGGATTCTGTGCTGCAAGTGTTCAGTCAGCTTTGTGAGCTTGGGAAATAGTTTCAGCAACCTGGCTCCAGACATCACTTTGCAAAGGTCTTGGGGCACAGCTCAGCTGATCCTCTGTCTTCAAGTACTTCAGAAATAGAGCCTGTAAATTCTTACCTGCTGGGCATAGCCCAGAGGATAGCAGCCAACACAGGCATGGGTTTTAGAAAATGTGCAGAAACACAATTGTGATAAATGTTCTTGCAATTGCTCCTATGGCACCAGGGTCAGAAAGGTACAGGAGAGGCAATGAGGACTTGGTTTTCTGTAGAAAAGAGATTTACTTGTTTTTTCTGTGCACAGGTTGAGGGGGAAGAAGAGCCTGTCAGTGATCATAATTCAGCATCAAGAAGCTTAGTTCAGAATTAACAAATATAAACAAGGCAAAACTGATGAACATCTATTTGAAGGCTGGGATTTGAACTAAAGGGGTAACCATAGCCAATGTAGTTAGATCCAGGGCTTCCTATAGCAGAAAAAGCTTGAGTTTCCTCTTAAAAAATAACTTTGGCCTCAATGACTCCATGTGCTGTCTGACAGGTGATAGAAAATCTCAAAGTACACCGTGGGCTGCAATGGCTGAAACAATAAGTGTAGTAAGCTGTTTCATGTAACTTTTTCTTCCAAAATATGCAGAGCAGGTAATTTTTTTATGCTTGCTTTCTTTGGAGCCTGAACTTTGTTAGTGTAAAATGCAGCAAAGTCCTTGTTAACTTCAGGTTTGCCTAATTTCCAAAGAGAACATCCTAAAGTTCTATTGAGTAAATCATTCAGAAATGGAATCAGAAAGTCTCTCTGGATGCCTTGCACATGATTGGTGCTGCATGTTAAAATCCATTAGAGAAATCTGAAAGGAATTCTTCTGTAAACACAGTAGCACACAGACAAGAAAGCTGGCAAAAGTGTTGTGAAAGTTCAAGTGCAGAAGGCAATGATTTATATTGATGTTTAAGGCTGGAGAGCAGCATAGGATTGTTTTATCAAACATGAGGAGTTTTCCCAGAGAAACTTTGCTGCTTTTGTTGATAAGTGCACAGCTGACCAGTTGCTTTCCAGTCTAGCAAATTATTCTGCTGATTGATAGCTCAGTTAATTTCAGAATGAGCCTTCTTGCTGTAGGTGCAGCTGTGAGTTCTAATCAAGGGAAGCAATTAATTGCTATCTCTGTGGCTGCAGAGGAGCCAACTGGAGAACCAAATGTACTGAGCACAGTCCTCAGCAGATAACTGAGAAGAGTGAATTCCTGCCTAATATTTACTCCCTGTGACATTCCCTTCAGTACTGAAGTATTTAGTAACTGGATTTGTCAGTACTACTCAGTCAATATTTCTATTTTCATTATTTCTAATTTTTCTTAGCTTGGCAGTTGGTCAGAGGGATTAAACAAGGAAGATCTTATACTGTGATTAAGTTGAATACCTGACTCCCACATTTTCAGTCTGGATACAATATAAGTATCCTGTGTCCCAGGCAGACTTTTAAACATTATCTGCCACAGCTTTCAGCAAGAGCAAGTTTGTGCCAGGTTATCTAAACTCAATGTCAGCATATCAAACAATACTACTAGAGTAAAGACTTTTCATGGTTATGTCTTTCTGGTGTTCAGATACAACAGGTAAAATTCTAAAACTTCTCTAACTGCTAATATTGACAGTCACACAAGTAAGAGAAGAAGAAAGCAGTTGTAGTTTTTTAGAAGTGATTAACTACAATATAAAAATAGGATCACTGAATAGAGTTGCTAATCTGGTCTATAATATGCTTTCACACACAATTTTTAATGTCAGTTGACTTCTATTCTCACTGAGTGGAAAAACAGCAGTTAAATGAAAAAAAGTGACAATCAATTATTTAAGCAAATGAAGATATAAAAAGTTCATCTCATATGAGGCTAATACAATAATACTCCTTATATTCTGTGTAAAGAAAAAGAATTTTCTATAAAAAAACAGTATATAAAAAGTCAGGGTTCATCAAAAAGTGACGATCAATTATTTAGGCAAATGAAGATATAAAAATCATGTAAAAAATGTATTCACTTCATCTCAGATGAGGCTAATACACTAATACTCCTTGTATTAATATTCTGTGTAAAAAAAAAAAAAAGAATTTTCTATTAAAAAAACAGCATAATAAAAAATCAGGGTTCATCAACAGGTATTGAGCATACTTCTTACAACTGCCACCCTTAAGTAAAATGAAGACCCAAAATAACCTTCCCAACACTAGCTCTGACTCACCCTATCTTTTGATTTTCATTATCTTATTTGCATGATGCATTTGCAAACTGATAAGAGAATGGAATTGTGCCCATGTTTCAAGAACTGGGCTCTGCCTGGCCTCCAGCTGTTCCTGATCTTGCAAATTGCAAGGCTCCAAGTTGGCAAGTTCAGATTCACCAGAACAGCTGAATTGTACTGGCTTAGAATTGAGCTAAAAGGAATTAAGGCTTGCTGAATGTTTTAATCCAACAGCAGAAGGAAGTGGTTACTGAGTCTCCTTTTTTCAGTCATCAGATTAAAGTTTAGGAAGTGTTCAGGTATGCCTGGGGCAATTTAAGAATGCACACAAATATACTCATTGACATGCCTGTGGGTAGTGCTGCTTGGTGATCCCCTAAAATTGCTTATCAAATGTTTTCAAAGAATTTTTCCCTTTTTCCAGAACAGGGTGAAGGTAAGGTTAATAGAGTCATTTCACTTATTCTAGAAGAAAGTGCCTTGATATGTAAAGCTAATCTTGCTTTTGGAGCAGAGGTGAAGGAAACTGCTGCATTTAAACATGACTTTGTTCTGTGTAAAGGGAAGCCTGTGCTTAGGCAGCCAGAACAAACCTGCTTGTTGAAATGGAGTTGGGATTGCTGATTTCTGGGGATGTTGTGAGCTGCTGCTGCTGGCACTGCCAGGTTGGCTGGGCACTGCATTATTGCTGCTCCCTGCAGCTCCTTTGGCATGCAGAACTCACACCTGCTCCTCTGGCAATTGAAAAGGAACTTTCTCATGGTGAAGGGAGGAAGTCTGAGGTTTAAAAATCATTCACCAAGGGCAAGCAGTTTGGGCACTGAAATGAGCTGGGGACTTCTTGAGTCACAGAATTCAGAATCCAGCAGTTGAGAGCAGCCATATTTCATTCACAGGAGGACAGAGAAGAGCTGCTCTCTTTCCTCTCATAGATAGCAAACTGTAAAACTTCCCCCAATGTGCCATAATAACCATATAGGCTTTTGTGTGGGACAAACTGTGTGGTGTCAGTTACAGAGAGGAAAGCAGGCAGGATGGGGAAAAGCAAGCTTTTAAAGTCTGGCAAATTTCATTCTTATTCATCCAGAGTTAAAATTAATTGCCTTTGGATCAGTATTCCATTAATTGTGAAGGCTGCTTCTCTGGTTTCAGCTTTTAATAATCAAGACAGCTTTCCAAGAGTTCACTCTGCATCCAGCTCTTTCATTTAGTTCTGTTTGGAAAACTGATTCTGGAAAAAACTCAGATTCTAAAGCCAAATTTGTACTGGAGCAAGCTCTGCTGATGGCAAGAAATTTCCACTGGTGCAAATTTGAGCTAACTTTTGCATTATCCGTTTCTAAATGACTTTGTGTGTGCCAACCCACCAGTAGGTGGGTCAGAAATGGTCTGTTCAAATGGTTGCTTGAAAGTATAAAAGCACCTATTATTTCAGACACCCAGACACTGGTGATGTTTATGATAAATTTTGCTTCCTATTTGCTGTGACTCATGTTTAGCTCATTGCTTTAGAATAAAAAAATAAACAAAATACATCTCCCCCTCTATGCCCAAAAAACCATTATGTTTTATTTCCTATCCTGGCAGAGAAGAACTTTTGAGATGGTAGAAATAATTTTGGGATAGCGAAATGTCACAGTGGGGTTTTTTTTAATTCCATCCAACAAAGAGAGAAATATTTTAACTGCAAAATACTTGGTCAAGATGTACTTCTGTACCCAAGTAAATTCCCTGTATTTGCCAAGAAAAAAAAAAACAACCCTGGAGAACAAAAGAAAATTTGGAATGAATAAAAAGTTCAATAGGAGTAGATGCTATCAGAGCTGCTCTTTTCCTTGAAAGGAACATGAAAACCCTTTTGTGGCGTTCCTATAAACTCTTAGAGGACACTAACTTCTCAGAAAATCCTCCTGTCTGTAACGTGGTAGGCATGCTCAGCTACTCCCAAAAGAGACTGAGCTCCTCACTTTAACCTCCCATCTCTGCTTTTGTGCAGCAGTGGGGATCCCAGGGTCTGCAGCAGAGATCCAGGCAGGCTCAGCAGTGGCAGTGGCAGAGGTGAAATGTGTCCCCTCCAGCTCCTGCAGTTTGCTCTGCAGCAATCCCTGCTCCCTCACCTGTGTCAAAGGGCACAGCCAGGCCTTGAGTGGTGCCACAGAGCTCTGGTTAGGAATAAACACACATTATTCAGATTTTTTTAATTACTGCTCATCCACAGCTGACTTTAACCTCTTCCTCTAAGCAGCTGGGTCTGAGCATTAACTTTATTTCTTGCAGTTGACAAACTGACAGACAAGAGGTGTGTAAAATCTGATACTTCTGGTGTTCTCAGTTGTTCCTCTTTAATAATGAAAAGCTCCTACATATTTTGAATGGAATATTGACATCTGTTTTGACAGTGTTGGTTAAGTGTTTTCATTGTAATTATTCTTGAAAAAGGAAAAGCAGTTTGAAATGCAGCTCTAGGCCGGGTTCCAACTGGGATAATTACATGCTACCTCCCTTTAATCCCCCTCCAACATTGTTTCCTCTGATGTTCCTTAGCTGCTGGCTTTAAACCATCGTTCACTGCTGCTTAGCAGAGCCCTGCTCCTTTCAGAGATGGGTGCTCATCTTTGCATCCCATGATGTCAATCAAGGAGTCCTGCAGTTCCAAAACTGCCCAGTTTTGGGCCCAGACCTCAGGGCAGAGCACAGCTGATCCAAGGAAATCTTCCTGCACTCTTCACACATGGAATCCCAGCACAAGGCCCCACCAAGGATCAGCACACAGCTGCTGTACTTCCCCTTTCTCTGAGGTGACAGGAAACTGAAGTAAGCTCTTCAACAGCTATTGAAGCAATCCAGATATTTGATTGATTAGCTGTGGTGATTTGGAGCCTGTCTGTGCTGCCTAAGGAGCAGGACAAACTGCTGATGGCTCCCAGTGTCACTGGCAGCACAGGGAATGCAGGGTGACCAGAGACCTAACTGATTTTGCCTTCTCAAAAATACCAGGATCTCCCTCACACTTGCTTAGTCTGGCCAACACACTGAATGAAATTTACTTTGAATTTTTTTATCCACAAGGAGTGCTTGGAAAAGGCAGCACCTCTCTCTTTCTCTGTGCTTTAGCCTCTCTATCAGCACCTGATCCTCCAGAAACACAACATCCTTGGTTCTGTGGCACCTCCCCTCCATTTCACTGCTGAGATGAGTCTTGCAGCTATCTCAGGCTGGGAAAGGCTGTTTTGTTCCCTTCAGCCAAATCAGTAGCCTTGTTTTCAGAACAAAAAGTCACTGCTGGGAGTAACAGTTCTTTTTGGTGAGAACTGAACTTGGTTCCAGTGCAAGGCTTGTGATAAACGTCGCCTCCATGGATCCACTGAACCAAAACAACTTGGCACTGCCAGGCAATTAAAATACAAACAGTGAAGATTAAACTGTATTGGGAAAAAAAAAAAAAAAACTGAATAGAGATAACTAAATTGCACTTGGGGCAGGTCAGATTCACAGCACAAAACCTGGACCTAAGTCCTGTGTGAATCTAAAAGGGATGAGTTAGCAACTGATAATGTGGGCAAAAGGGACATGACTTTCTTCTTTGGAATTCTGATCCCACTGATGTGGCATGGACTCACCTCTTTGTCTCTTCCAGAAAGCTGAACTGCTCTGCTGTCTTTTTTTCCCCTTTCTATTTACAAGAAATTTCTATTTACAAGGCAAAGGAGAACCAAACAGACTCGAGAATTGTATTGCAGATGCTGTGGTGGAATGTGGAGGATGAGCTGGCTGAGTTAGTGCTGTGTGCAGTGTTTACTTCTTTTGGAAATAAGCAGGGAGTTCAAAAGGGAAAAAACAGCTTCCTCAATATTGGGCCTTTTCACTGTCTTTTAAACCCTCTACTGAACCTGCTGACATTTTTGCAAGTTTGTGAAGTCACTGCACAAGCTGTGGCAGATCACTGATTGTCGTGGCTGAGTCACAGTCATCAATACTACAAGGTTCTGCTTCATCTCTCTCTCTCTTTCTTTTCACTGTAGTTCTGCTGGGATGAACTGCCTTGTACATTAAACTGTAAATCTGGGAACACTGATAAAATCACTCCTTGTACACTGAACTGTAAATCTAGGAGCACTGGATCTAAATCACAATTTTAGATCTAAATCTAAAATCACTCCTGCTCCAGTGACCTCCCCTGGCTCATGTGTATTTAAATATGTGGTCGATAGCCTGGTCACTAAGGTGGTGGGCACTGAAGGGTGCTGGAGAATAATCCAAGATTCACAAGGACTAAGGAGTGTAAAATGGGAAAGGACACTCAAGAGGTGCATTCTGAGTTTCAGGAGAGTCTCATCTGATCCCATTGAAAAGGGAATTCAACATGCACAAAAAGTTGTTACTTGAAGACTGGGGGAAAAGATTTAAGCACATTAGTGGTCAGATTGGCAGGCTGTGTAAGAAAATGGGAATTTTCCAGAGAATGTGTTGTCAATAGAGAGGAGAAAGTAGTGTGGCTTGGAAGACAAATCCAGTTCCTAATATAAATGCCAAAAAAACGAAAAAAGGGAAAAATCTAGTATGTGTAGCACAGCAAACCATCAGAGTGATAAGAGTGTCATTCAAATGGGTGTGTGATTGCTGATTCCATGGCTGTGGAGTTCCTGACATGATGTAGGAGTAATAAAGCCTTTGGAAAGCATTGGAGAATTAACTTTGCTGCATTTTAAAGTTATTCAAATGTGTAATTTATTTGGCCTTTACTTCTACTTCATTTGTTAGCAGAAGGTATCTAGAGAATGCAAAATGAAATTTTTGTTCGTTCCAATCATAATGAGTCATTTGTAAACGAGCATAAAAGCTTAAATAAGCACATCACTTTAACATCAGTGCTAAAGTTCTTTGGAGACTGATCCTTTGACCACTCAGTTTCTGTGGCCTCAGAGATCTAACTTTGGATTTTCAGTCAGAGTTTATTGGAGACATTTTAACAAAAAGCAAAGCCAGGGGAGTTTCACTTTCAGCACCTTTTATCATATATGAGAGGTTTTATAATCTTCATTACCAACTCTGGACCTTCCCAGGCTCTGGTAATGAGCACTGTGTGTCCAGAAAATAACAGTTCAGCTGGTTTAATTCTGAAGATTTCTGTTTGACATCTGAGTGAATTTACATGTTCAGACCAACACTGGCATGTGCACACCAACAACCACGTGTCTGCCTACACACACACATCTGAAATAATAAACTGTAAATTTGCTTTTCAATTGAAAAACCTTGTAAAGGCCTATTTTGATATTTTCTAAACCCAGTAGCATTCTTTTAGTTTGAAATTGTTCTCCCACCTAAAGATTCAATCAAAATTCTTTAAAATCTGCATATAATAACTCAAATTTCTATCTCAGTTTCACATGGGAGGATTGCTGGAATCTCAAGCATGCTCATATAACAGAAGTTCAAGCATGCTCATGTAAAAGAAGTTTTGCTTTCCAATTTGAAATTATTACATGAAAAATTAAATTATTAAATTATTAAATTAAATTAAAAATCTCAAGCATGCTCATATAACAGAAGTTCAAGCATGCTCATATAAAAGAAGTTTTGCTTTCCAATTTGAAATTACTAAATGAAAAATAAAATTATTAAATTATTAAATTAAATTAAAAATCTCAAGCATGCTCATATAAAGGAAGTTTTGCTTTCCAATTTGAAATTATTAAATGTAGTCTGAAGTGTTCTCCTGATTTGCTATGCTACGAAGACTTTGACAAAAATTCCTTTCATTTCAATATTATGGGAGATAAGTTATTTAAATGTAAGCCTTGCTAAATCATAGAATATTCATGATATTCTGAGTATCACTGTATGGAGTTCAAAGTGCACCTCTCACAAATGTACCTGGAAACAAAACCAAGGCACAGAACTCAGGTTTCTGGGTCACTCCTTTACATTACCTGCTTCAGAGGCCCCTTTGCCCACATCCAGTGTGTTTTTTCTTCTGCAAGAAAGAAACACAAATTCCTTTTCAGGCCAGAGGAGTCGTCAGAATCCAGCAAACCCAGTGTTTAATTGGGAAAGGAATTAGGAATTACTGTGCCCAGTGATTAATTGGGAAAGGAAATGGATGCACTGATTGCATCTTTTGCTCCCACAAATGGACTGTGTGAGAATCATGAACTTTTCTCTCATGGATCCTGATGTTTGACCCTTCTTGTTATGTACAGCAAGTGAGAAAATAGGGTTTTGGTTTCTTTAGCAGTATGATTTAAAGGCACCTCTACTATTTAACTCATATCCAGCCTCATTTATCACAAGCCTTGTAAAATACTGAGCTTTGGGAGCATTCAGGCCTCCAAATTCCAGAAAGCATTGCTGTGATCCTGTCAATAGAGATGTAAAACTGGGTTCCTGATCTTCCAAAACTTTTTTTTTAATTTTATTTTGCAAAGTCACTGCAAAAGCTGGACGTGTCTGGAATGCAGTAGTTGGCCAATTGATGTCCATTGTCCTGTCCTCAATTTTCAAGCAAAAAGAGCCCTTAGTGTGATATGCTAATCCCAGGCCATGCCCAGAAGCAGCACTGCAATATTCACACCAGCAGGAATTGTGTTCCCCTGGGAGCTGCTGGGCAGAGCCATCACAGCCAATGCATCCCTCCAGCCAGCCTGAGCCAGGAACTGAAAATGGGACTGGAATGCCCAAAAAAAGGTCTCCAATGTCACCTGTGGGGGTTTGGGAAGGTAGAGTTGGGGTTTTCTGGACTTTTGCTACAGTATTCTAAGGGAGCATTAAGGATGCTCCAAAGAAACCCCGAAGTTTTAAGTGAATTTTGGAGACCTCTGGGGTAGTTTATTCCCGATCAGATGGAAATTCATGAGATCAATCAGATGGAAGCTCATAAAAAGACAGGTTAGAGACAAATTCCAGTATTTCCCTAGCAGTTTTCGCCTTTTTATTGCCCCATAGCTACTGAAGAGTTGGAGGAGTGCTGGCATTTCTCTTAGGGCCTGGGGTATCTCAGGTTTCCCATTCTGGGGGAGGGTTATTGTTGTTTCTGCAAGCAAGCACAGGAGAGCTCGATATGCAGTGTGCCAACCCACTCTGGAAACGTGGAAATAGCAATTTTCTGCTGAAATTCTGATGGCAGAGGACAGACATTGACTAACAGAGACAGATGGACAAGTAGAATGTGTAAAAGCTACAAGAGCAACTATTTTAAAAAGTTGACAGCTATAAATATAACACATTAAAAATTAATTTACAATGTTCAGCCTGTCTGTCCCACTTTTCTGTCTGGGACCTGTGTTAACATTATACACTTAGGACATTATATCATTATTCTTATTTTAATGCATTTCATGCCGATAGATTTAATATAAACAGAGGTGCTGACAGGAGCTTCAGTTTAAACAGGTTTAAATGTGAATTTGACTTTATGATTCTCATCAGGGAAAAAGACTAAACAGTTTAAGTTGATTAAATTTTCTTAAAGCTGCAGCTAAATATAATGAAAGCCATTTGTGCATTTTTTTGCAGGAAAATTGAGTGGCTCAGTGTTAGTGACTGACAGCTTGGTGCAATGAATTCTTTTCTTGTGAAACAGAGTCAAAACAGTTTCTATTTTTCATAAACTTCTGCAAGGTAGTTTCAATTTTCTGATTTTCAGAGGAAGCATAGCTTGCCCATTTAAGAGTGGGCTTATTAGACCAAACTATATATGTCAAATTACTGAAAATACAGATAGTACCAGATATTCCTTAAATATTATGTTTTCTTGTGCTATGGACATCACAGTGATCAATTTTTTTCTTCCTTTTTTAAAATTAAATTTCTCCTTTTTAAATTTTATTTGTGAAGTGTTGTGATTAAGTAAAGCCTAGAGCTCTGACTCAGCTTGAATACCTGTTTAAGCATGGACCAGATTCCAAGCATGGGCTATCACATGAACAAAGGTGATGGTGTGAAATTAGAAATAAATAACAGGTCAGGCTCTAGCTAAAGCTGATATATGTTTCCTAGAAGTAACTTTTGCATGAGAAAAATGTCATGTTCCTGCTCTGAAACAGAGCCATTTAAACTATATTTAAGGGGAATGCTGTATTCATATACAGATTTATTTGGTGATCTTTTCCCTGGAGCAGGATCTGAGCTGCACTGAGTGTGTGCAGTTGCATTTTGGATGGCATTGCCATGGAAATGTCACCTTCAGGACTCAGGGTTGAGGATTGCCCATCACAGTGTGAGCACATCCTTGTTCACAGGCAACTTTGGGACCAAAGACCAGAGGTATTGGCCCAGGGGTGAACACCTGGGAAGGGGAAGAGCCCCCAAAGGGATCCCAGGCTGTACCCACACACAAATCAGCCCTTTGCAAGTGGAACTCCAGGAAAGCTTTGGCTTTATTTTTGGTCAGAAAGTGATTCATCCTCTTCCTGTCCTTGCAAATTACAGAAATATGCCTTCTCAAAAACTCAATCCTTTCTGACATGTTCTTAGGAATTATTAATATTCTTGGCTCCAGTGTGGTATTTCATAGGACAGGAACTGGGAGACAAATGCTCTGTGTCTTTGTATGGGTGGGTTTGAAGTTGCCTGAAAAATCAGATTAGACATCAGAGCCTGTGTCACTTTCCAGTGCACTCTGTTAAACTTGCTACATCTTGCTGCAAGTTTGTTTGACATCTTTTGCCCCACTGGAGTCAAAAGTCATGCAAGTCCACAGATGTTAACTTTGGAAAATAATTTTCCATAATAAATCGGTGTAAATTATGTTCCTGGTTAGTGATAATGTGGATAACTGGCCACTGGTTCCCTGTGCCTTCATGGGAAATCACATCCCTGCTCTGTGCCTCAGTTTCCCTTCACCTCTCCATCTACTGATCCACCACACCTTGTGTTTGGAGCAAATTTAGAAACTTAGAGAAAGAAAAACCAAACGGCTTTGCTTAGAGTGTATATTATCAGTTAAAATTACTTTTTCCTACAGTTAGTCTTATGTGGAAAATAAGGGAATTCTCATGCCTGGTGTGTTGAACTCATTTCTGTTGGTGACCAAGAGTCTGCATTTAGGTGGACATTGAAAAATCTTTCAGGTGTGTTTTCTAATTTTCTTGTGATCCACCAACCTGCATTCCAACTATCACACTGAGCAACAGAATCTCAGCTGTTTTTTCACCAGCTCAAAAGCTTATTATTAACTCTGTCATTCTCTAATTTTTAAGGCATATTTTTGGCACCAGTTCCTTCACTTCTTGGCCATTTTTTCTGAGCATAAAATAAGACCACAGCAGCTTCCACACTTGCCAGGCCTGGAATAGGAAGTATCCTTAGGGATAACTGTCTCAGTTTTTGGAAACATATCCCTCTGGTGTCACTAGATTGCAAGTTTCCAAGGATATCTTTGGACAGTCCCACTATTAGATTTATTCAGAAAGTCAGAGGGGTCAGTGAGTGCATGGGAAAGAGGATCAGTAGGAGCAGTAAAGGCAACCATATGTAAGGATTCACTGCAGTCAGAGATTCCAGCCCCATGAAGCGACCCCGGAACCAAGGCTTGGCCTCTTGCCTTGCAGCTCTGCCAGGTATTCTAAGTTACAAATCCTTGTGATCCCACTCTGTCAGAACTCAGTGCATCCCTCTGGGTGTCCAGAGTTGCCAAGGTCCCCACTGGGGTCTCAGAGACCCTGGCACACAGCCCAGAACACCTGGGGATTTGATTGTGACCCTTGGAGCAAGTTGCCAGCTTTGTATGAGGATGTGAAAGTCACACAGGTTTGAATGGTGTAATAACAAAATGATCACAGGGTGAAAATGTAGATTTTAGGATTTTTGGTATGGGGGTTGTGGGGACAAGATGGAGGAATCAGGGCGTGCCCAGCCTTTCTTCTCCTTCTTCTTGGTCTCCATTTTCTGCAGTGATGTTGGCACTTTGGGATTGGTTTAGAGTAGAAGTGCACTGTCTAACATGGGTGATAGGTATTGGGAATTCAGTGTAAATATGTTTTATGTAGTTTGTAGTATAAAAGGACAACACCGCCCCGGGGGAGGTCAGAGTGCCTGTGGCTGCCCTGCTGAGCAGATCTCGGCTGGGCAGAAAGAAAATTTTATAGATAAGAATTAATAAACAACCTCAAGACTGAAAAGTGAAGAGTCCAGACTCGTTCTTCAGTTGCATGGGCTGAAGCAGAGACACCTGCACATCTCAGGGCAGCAATTAACAACCAAAACCCAAGAGCCCTCTGTACCCAGTTCCAGTCCTCCCTGCCTGAGTCTCTTGGGGTGCCTGCAAGGACGGTGCCCCTGGCAGCACCCGAGCTGTGTCCATCTCCTGTGGGCAGCAGCAGCTCTGCCTGACAGGGACCTGGGGCTGACCCTGGCTCAGAGGCACCAGCATTGTGATTTCTGATGTGATTTCTGGTGGAGAAGACATGGATTTAAGCAGGGCTGATTGTTTAATAACGGCGTTCATTTCTACGTTCGCTCATTAGCAGAGACAGCGTGAAAATTCTGGCAGGGGAACCTCAGTGGTAAATGGATTTTGTCTTGCATAAAATGGCCATCTCTGTGTCAGCTATCAAAGCTGTGAAAGCATGCTTGGAGCCACCCCAAATACAACATTGCTATTAACTTCCTCTTCACTTAGCCATAATTGCCTCATGAACTGGAATGTGCAACTCCAACTGGCTTCCTTGGAGGACAGAAATCTCCTGTTCTTGCCATGCAGAATAAAATAATGAGTAGTAAATAAAAGAAATCTTTTTCACCATAAGGAAATTCTTCTTTCTGGGAAGACTTTCTTGTGGAAAGTAATAGATGCAGGATTAAAAAAGAGAAAGCAAAAATGACTTGGAATGAGACATTCAAATATTTGCTTGAATCCAGTCCACCCACTCATTTGTAAAACATGCAGTTAACTAGATCTGAAACAAAGGGCAATAAAGATAAACAGCTGGACACTGAAGAATTAGCAATACAATTGGTCATGAATACTTCTTTCCCCTGTTTGCAAAGTTATTGTGAAAGAGAAAAAAAGAATCATTCCAAGTGGCTCTTTAAGGTGTATTTTTAAAATGCATTCGCAGGAATATGTAATTCAGAAATGTGTTGGGCTGCATGTTTCTATCTGCAATGCCCTCTCTGAGAGCAAAAACCACACAGACTGCTTTGGGATGTGGAGCCATTCTCTACAGATTTTTTTTTTTTCAATTTTCTTCTTTTGAATTATTTCTAGGTCTTAATGCTAAATCTGTGCAATACCCAGTGTAAAGAAGCACAGACTGAAAGGACTGCAGAGGGCATGGATTTTCAAATCCTGTAAAGCTCTTTCAGACATGGATTTTTACATGTGCATGTTAGTACATAAAAAGTACAAAACCAATGCCTTGGATGGTTTTGCTGGTCTTCTCACCCCCCTGAAATCCTGTTGTAATTAATGCAAAGGCTACAAAAAATTCAGGAGGACTGAATCTGGTCTTAAATCTTTCAGGGGTGGGAACCAGTTGCATATACCTGTATCACTCTTAAAAATATTCCTATTATAATCTCAGACATCCCTGTCCCAAAGCCTCTGCCCAAGCCAGGACAGGTGTTCAGAGTCAAACTTTGGCCATCTCAAGGCCTGTTGTGCACTAAAGTGTGAATGCACACTCAGATTGGGCCCCTGAGCCTCTCTGTGCCACCAGCGCTGGCTGAGCTCCACATCCACCTCAGGCAGAGCTCTGCACCTCGAGGAAAGGGGGAATTGGTGCTGTGCCCTCCCACCTGGGCACTGGGAGGACGTAGCACTGGGGGGTGTGGATGGCTGATCCATTTGGTGCTGCTTCCTTCTTATGCCTGGGGGTTTCCTGCAATCAGTGCAGAGAAATGGCCAGAGGAGTTCACCTGTTCATGCACCTACCCCAGGTGAGAGGAATTAGAGGCTAAAAATGTCTGATTGTGATTGCTTCATTTCCAAACCTCTTCTGGCTAAGGAGTAGACTTGGGATATTTGTGGAGGAAGGATATTTCTCTGCATTTTAAAAACCTATAACCCCCACATTTCTGAGAAAGAAACTTGTGTCAGTGTGTGTGGACACAGAGCACTCCTTAATCCAGCAGGGAATGCTGCACAGGTATGCAGCTACAATCACAGTGACAGCAAAAGTGTTAAACACAATGGAACAGAACTTTAGGACCTTTCATTACTACACATCCATGAGTCCATGAAATTCTTCCAGCAGATGTGGGGCAGAAGCAATGAAAGCAATTCAAGAAAAATATTCATGTTTATGCCTAAAGTGGCATCAGAGGCACAGCTTGTCACAAACTGCAGGCAAGAAACCTTATGGAAACAACAAGCTGGTACACAGACATGTGACAGGAGAAACTCCAGGGTTTATTTTATAAGCATTCACTTAAGCCCTGCACAACAGAAATGTAACACTTCCCTGTTGCTATTCTCACATTTCATAACAGTGCACAGAGAATTCCATTTTGATGTTCTCAGAATTTATGTGATGTCTGCATTGAAGGGAGTCTGAAATGCACTGCTCTGCTGGGGTCAGGGAAATCATCACTTTCATGTTTTTTGGGCTCCAACAACCTTTTTGAACAGGATCCCATGCTGATGCTGGTGCTGTTTAGGGGCTGGACCAGGAAATATGTTGTTACTTCTTGGCTTCAGAAAACTGGGAAAGCATGTGCACTTCAGGATCTGTTTTTTCCCACCAGTAGCCTTTGGTATGAGGTTTTCTTATATCCTTTAAAAGTGGAAAAAAAAAATATTTTGCAATCCTTTCCTATTGACTTAATGAAGCCCATGCACACCTGAACTTCTCCATCTGTGTGGGGTATGGTGAACATTGCAGGTTTTTTCTCCATCCCACAGGTCTGATGTCAATGCAGGATTCCCAGAGAGGAGTTTAGACTTTTTTCTTCTCCATAGGCCTCCCATGCCTCTTTGTAGTGCAAACAATCAAAAGTTTAAATTTTCAAAATGTGGCTATCCCTGCTCAGATAGACTGAGCATTGCTGTCTACCAAGCTCTCTTCAAAGTTCTCCCTTTCCTAAAGATCATTTTCCAAACAAACTGCTTAGATTTCAATTATGAACTTGGATTCAACCAAACACAGCTGGCTGCTCTGTGACAGTGACATCTGCCTGGACCACACTCCTCAGCAATGTTGGGAGCCAGGGATTAAAGTCACTTCCCACCCACACAGACAACCACAAGTGGCCTGAAGACTTAAAGTATCTTCACAAGTGGGATTTATGCTACACAAATGATTTTCTTGCTCCAGCTCTCATGGATAGGGTGGCTGTTGAAATGAGGATCATGTATTTTCAATCAAATTCAATCCTCACTGAGGTTACTTTCAATAATTATAGAAATATAACTTTTTATAGCATGATTTATTGTAAAAATTATAAAAAATCTAAGCATATCTGTCATGAGCTACATTTGATACAACCAAATTCTTGTTTGCTAATTCAGAGGACATAAGCAGCCTTTTCATCCTCTGCTTCTCTGTCTTGTGACCTGTGCAGTCCAGAATTCCACCCCAAAATAAACACATATCAGCAATTCACTGAATGTGCAAACAGCTCCTAAAGCTGTGTGTGCTTATTTAGTCACAGGAGCAGTGGTGTGGAGGGTTTATGTAGATAGATAAGGCTTAATTCAGAGAAAGAGGGTCTTTTATGCTTATATTGAATTGCCAGAGTGAAATCCCATGATTATTGGAAGTGGAAATGCAGGTTCTAGGCCATTTGAAATGTCAGTTTGTGATATTCCAGTATGTGGAAGCATCCCCTTGTTCTTCTGTGTGACTGATGTAAATACTACTTCAGCAATTCTAATAATATTGGCTGCCTCAGCAAAGAACTGTATAGGCTAAATTCATTAAATAATTACAGGTTTCATCATGTCTGTAAGAGCTGACATAGAAATCTCCTAGATGGAGTAGGGATGTGTATTTTCATTGGTCAGCTCGTCCTGCTAGGATGGTTTCTGATCATGCACAAAGCTTCCCTGAACATAGCATGGAAGGGGATGATCAGAAAATCTGGATATTGTCAACCACAAGGAGTGAAAAACTTCCCAAGGTGGAAGTGGAAGTGCAATTCAGCCTGTTTGAATGTACCTGAGGGATCCTCTGGAATACCACAGGGTTCTTTGTGGGTAAATCCTTTCCCAGAACCACAGCTTACAGAGCTGGAAGTGTCCCTGCCTGTTCTACCAAAGGACACATTCAATCCTTTTTCTCAGCGTGGAATGCAGCCTCACTCAGCCTTTGATGAGCAGCAGACACTTGTTCAACACTACCATTAAAGAGCTTCCAGCATAACATCTTATGCCTGTATAAGCAAACAATTTGTCAAGCAGGAAAGAATAATTTTGGTTCTCTGCCATCTGCCCGTTTGAAGGCCTGTCCCACTTGCAGCACAAAGTGCTTAATTCTGCACTTAACAGGGCAGGAGAGATTGCTGCCAGAATTGCTATCTCAATTGCCACGTTATTTGTTTTTATTGCAATAGTTCTGCAATGAGGTTTTGCAGCTTTACACTCCCCAGAAAAAAATTAAAATACAGGCTGTCACAAAAAAAAAAAAAAAAAAAAAAAGGAGGCCCGAGAAATCTGAGCAGACTGAGGCAAAGCTGTTCTCATTTGCATACTTTTAGTTTGAAAAGCTGTGTTTCTTCCTTCTGCTATGAAATGCCAGAGGGGAGGGACGTGGGGAGCATCAGTCAATCAGGTGCTCAGACAGAAATGCAGAGTGAGGCTGAAGAGAGGCAGACAGGCTTTGCTGAAATCGATGGGAGATCTCTCATTTGTTACAAGAAATGCTAATTCTTTTTAGGAGCAGAGCATTCATGATTCATTGTTCATAATTATAATGAGTAAAGTATTCCCTGGTCATGGTCCCTGAGGCCTGACAGCTAAAGTGTGAAAGAAAGAAACACGAGCAGAGCAGTTAGAAGCAGGCAGAACAGGAGTGAGGTGCTGTGGCTCTGTGTGCTGTGCAATTTACCCATAAAACACATTTCAGCACCTCATGGGCAGGTGAGGCAGCGTGGGGAACTGAGCAGACCCAGCTCTGGCATTTCACAGGATGTTCCTGGTAAGGAATTAAGCAGGAACATATCTCAGGTCACAAGAATTTCTTGGGGTCAGAATGGGATGAGCCCTTTAGTAACCTGGTGCTTTTGCAGGGCTTGACCTAAGGTGTTACTGACCAGAGAAATGTTCTTTAAAAAGCCTCAGGATGGTGTTTATTGAGATAAATTGATCAAATACTGTTGTAAGGTCCCATAATAACTATCCATTTTGGACATTTCTACAGAATTATGAATGGTTGGCTTTCTAGTAGAGAATTGGTTTCCAATACCCACTGTATTTCCTAACTGGTTTTGGAGAGATAGATATAGATATAGATATAGAGTAGATATATAGATATAGATATAGATATAGATAAAGATATAGATATAGATATAGATATAGATATAGATATAGATAAATATATAGATTAGAAAAAGATATAGATATAGATATAGATATAGATATAGATATAGATATAGATATAGATAAATATATAGATTAGATGAAGATATATATATAGATACAGATTAGATATAGATATAGATATAGATATATAGATATGGATAAAGATATAGATATCGATATAGATAGACATATAGATATAGATATAGATATAGATTAGATATAGATATAGATATAGATATAGATATATAGATATAGATATAGATAGATATAGAGATATAGATATATATAGATAGATCTAGATCTAGATCTAGATCTAGATAGATATATATAGATTATATAGATTTAGATCTAGATCTAGATCTAGATAGATAGATATAAATTGATAGATATAGATAGATGTATGCCTTTTTTCCATACTCTTTTTTTCAGATTTTTTTCTGACCTCTGGGTATGTTGAGCTGGTTTTTAGGCAGAAACCTACAATATTAGGTTTATGATTAATCAATAAAAGGATTTCTGCTTTTTTATAGCATATGCAAATTGTCTTTGACAGTCAACGTGACTCTGTTTGGTGTGGTTCCCATTTTAAAAAGAAAAAAATGAAAACTGTTAGCTGCCATAAAGAAAAACCAAAGCCTTAAATGAAGAAAAAAAAATCAATAAATAATATTTAATACAGGAATATGGAAGATATTTCCACGTTTCTTTGTGGCTATGCCTAATAATAAATAGATTTTCCTAGCTGTTAGAAAGATGCTGCTGTCATGTGTGTTAGAGCTGCCAAGGTCCATTTCCCAGGACCATTCCTCAGGCAGAGCTGCTGCTCTCTGTGCTCCCCACTTTTATGTTGTATAACAGACTCGGTTTTCAGAGCCCATTGGAAAAGGCTCCAAGCTCTTACAAGGCAGGATGATGGAGTTCATACCCAGTGTACCAGGGTTTGGCCCCCTGTCCATCCCCTGGAGAAGGTTTGCAGCCCCTGCACTGAGGAATTCAGAGTCTCTATTGGCAAACAGCTTTCTTCATCTTCTTTCCTCTCCTTGACTATAAATACCATTTAAAAACCACTCATCTGACTTTTTTTCAGAGAGTAATACAGCATCAGGTGCTCCCTCTCCTGAAACACTTTCCTCCTAGAACTGCTCAGTGATTGTTCTCCTGTTCTCCTCTGCTCCCTTTTCCAATCTCTTCTTATTCCACTGCCCTTCTTTCTCCCAAATCCTCTTCAGAAAGCAAAAAGCAGGGAGTGATGATTGAACCACACATTTTAGCAAATGGCTGAGCCCTTCCTTGGCACTCAGCTCATGGAAGAGATTGAAAGGACCTCCCTGCCTGTGAAATGAGAGACAGAGGAGAGACCCCTGGGCTTCAGTGAGCAAGAGCTCATCTACAGAGGGAATTAAAGGAAGCACAGTAATGGTTCCTGGGGACTGCTGCTGTGTGGATCAAGCTTTTGGCATCTTGAGCAGTTCCTGCCCTGCACAGGCAGCAGTGTTCTCTCTTGGGAAAGCTTTGTGCCTAGGATCCTGCTAAGCAGCTACTGCAGCAATAATGACATAAATAAATCCCATCTCTTCAGCTGGGTGTGCCTCAGGTGGGTGCACTTCAAATGGAAGTGCTTGGGGTCCCTCATTGCACAGCACCTCAGCCCCCCTTGTGACCTGGATGTGTCCCTGCATCACTTTCAGTGCAGCTGGGAAGTCACAATGCTGAAATTAAAGCTCATTTTGGCATTGGCACAGATGGAAGCATTACCAAAAAGGAATTACTGTGTGTTTGCAGCATCTCTGGGCACTGGTGACAGGACCACTGCTTGTTGCACATTGGCTTTAGGAGCAAAGAGCCAAACTTCAATTCTCTGCCTTCCAAACCCAGGGAGTTTGGATTGGAAGTGAAGCTGCAGCACATACATTAATAATTTTCTTCAGTAACTTGTTTATTCATTTCCATTCTGCCACTGCTGGGTCAGAGTTTTTGGCAGGAAAGGAGAATATCTGGCAAAGCTCCCGCCTCCTGTGTGCAATGTATGGTGTTGCATACAGCACACATGCAGCACTCTATGCAAACTCCTGAAACTGCAGCAGCATGAAGTGGTTCAGTGCTTTTGGTAGCAGCAGTGTGCACAGTGAGCCCCATTTTCAAAGCTCAGTGTCCAGCAGTTGCCAGTGACAGAATCACAACAATTTCCCTGCCTAGCTGGGAGCTCAGCCATTGCTCTGAGCACCACAAGGGGCTGGAACCACCCCTGTGCCTCCCCTCTGCAGGCAAGGAGCTTCAGCAAATCCAGGTTTGCACAGGCAGATGTGGAATTGTCTCCTTCTGTCTCTCTCCAAGAGATGATTCTGCCTGGCACTGAGAGATGGGGTTAAGTTCCATGAGTGCCTCTTGCCTCGTGGCAGATTTTCCAGTGGGAGCTCCTCTGCTTTGAATTTGTCCATCGTCACCACCCTGACACCCTTGGTGGTGTTTGCTGAAAGGAACCTGCAATTCCTCCCTAGCCAAGGTGCCCTGCTCATTTCACCTTCATTTCAATTTAGGTTTTCTGACAATGGTAGCATGGATGGGAGTTTTCAGTGTGCTCTGAATGTTCACATGCTGCAGGGCTGCAGCAAAGGCTGAAATTCACAGATTTTGCTTCGATGAAAGTCCCATTGAGAAGGAACATGAATATTATTATTTTTCTAGAGTCACATTTCTCAGTATTTCTACTATTTTTTCTTTTTAACACAGAGCCCATTCGTAGTGCCCTGTGGCCATATTTATGATATGAGGCAGAACAAGTAGATTTGATTGTGTATTTTGTAACTGAAGCTAAACTGCTTTCTACCTTGTTTCTTATGGAGTAACAGAATGTCTAATTTGACTAATTTAATTTCAACCATTAAAAAAGCAAATGTGGGGAAAATGCAGTAATTGACAAAACATAAATTATGTTTTCCCTGAAGCCATACTGTCAGTATGTAAAAAAAAAAAAAAGTTATTCTTTGATTAGAGATTTCAGGATTAGGTTTCTCTCTTTTTTCTTCTGTATTTGTATTTTGGTAATTTTTGGTTTTTATAAATTTTTAGGAAAATGACTAAGCAAATATATTAAGATTGTTACTCCACAAACACTAACAAAAATTGTCTGTTTCCTTAGACATAAAATAGGAAACTTCTTAAAGATGTTTTGCTGTTTTGGTTTTTTTTTAACTTTATACTATAGAATTTATACTATAATATATAACTATTTTATATATATATATATATATATATATATATATATATATATATATATATATAATAGTTATATATATAATATATAATATATATATTATATATAATATATATAATACATTATATATATTATATATATTATATATAACTATTTTATATATATATACTATAATATATAACTATAATATATAACTATATACTATATATATAACGATACTAAACTATATACTATAAAGTTTAACTATATAATATAAAGTTTATTAGCCAGGCAGCTATTTCTGATCAAGACACAGCCAAACAAGAAAAGAAAATCCATTATAAATCCTGTCATTTACAGTGAACAAAACAAGTAGAAAATAAAGGAAAGCTTGTTTAGAGAAGAAAATTTCCTTTGTTTTTATTCTCTACTGACTCTACCGCCTGCCTGTTTTTAAACAATTAACAGCAAGTACCAAAACCTCCCTCTTCACAATCAAAATATTCCTGTCTAAACCAAACATGTGAGACTACTGGTATGAAGCCTTCGGTTCTCTAATCATAATCAACAAACAAGAAATATTTCCCTTTTGGCCTGGATTAGGAGATACAGAACTGTGACACTGAGTTCTTCACAGCTTTCCCAAGAAATCTTTGCATTTTACCATTTTGCATTTTACTCTTGAATATTTGCATTTTAAGCCTCTTTTTTTTAGCCTGATGTAGCTGTGGGTGTGAGGAAGGAGGTTTGAAACCTGTGTACTCTACATGTCCAATGTGCAAGAGGAGAGAGCAAGGAATTTTGAGATGCAAGTGCTTGTTAAGTGCCACCTTTTTTTTTCAGTCTCTGTTTTCTTCCAAAGGAAAAGTGTTCCAGTGACACACAGAGCTGTGGTCTGCCCTTCCTGCTCCTTCTGCCCTGTGTCCTCTGCCAGGGGATGGTTTTTCTCGATGTGGAAATCTCCAATAATGAACAAATATACACAGCAGCAGCACCACAAGAAAAGGCAGAGGCTGCAACTTTTATTTCACTTCAGGGTGCAGCAGAAAACTCTGAGTTCAATTTTCAGGCAGCCTGAGAGTTGGGTTGAGTTTCATTTCAGCAGATGGCCCTTCTGAATAAATGCTCCTTGCTCTGCCTGTAAGGATGAGTTACAGGTACATTAAATACTTAGGGGTTTGCAGATTTATTTTTTTGTTTTAAAGACTAAGGTGGGCAGAGGAGGAAAGGCTTAGAGAGAAGTAACAGTGCTCTTTTCCTGCTGTGGTTTGTGGGGATGAGTGTCCCTCATCCCCACACCTTCCCAGGGTCATGGCATAACCACAGCAAGCTTTCCTGAAGATCCTTTCAATTGTATATTCTCTATAATTATATTGCACTGCTGTGTCTTTGTTATTGCAAAATAATTTAAAAGGTTGCATGTATAAACTAAAATTCATTCCTTGCCTCTGAAACTCATCTACAGAAACATAAAAACGTAAGCCAAAGGTACATATGCACACACAACTTTTCTAACATGAATTTGATACTTTCTCTCTGTGTATCAGTTACATCCAAGTCATTTTCCTGCTCCTCAGTTCAGTCACTGCAGTGCTGTAGCCATCTACAGCATGTCACACAAACCCCTGGTGAGGGGTTTTCTTCTGCACCTCTTAGGTCTGTTCTCTAGCTGAGTTTGAACTGAATTCTTGCTACTGTTCATCATTTTGGCTGATTTTTATGGTCTGTTGTGTTGGCAACTGATTAAATACTGCAGAGCTTCATTAACCCAGTGGTGCCTTCTCGACTGCACAATCGTATTCCAAAACTTGCACTAAGTCTGAGACTCACCTTTTTGATATTTCCCAACAGTTTATGAGCAGGAACACTCCAAAGAGGTGCAATTTGTTCTGTCAAATGTCTGTGGTGTTTCCCTCTGCTGTATTTCCATTCAGTTACAGACACTCTTGGGGACATGCAGTGCTTGCCTGGCGTCCCTCTCCATCCCTGAGCAGAAACTGGAATCACTTCAGGAATTCTAACACAGCTCATATGAAAGAACTGCTCCTTCTGTGAGCACTCCAAGTGTCTGCCACCTGGGCAAGGCCTGCTGATATCTATAGCTCATGGTGCACTAAACTCAGAAAATGCTTTGTGTTGGGAAAAATCGGGAAAGCAATTCTTAAAAGTAATATATCAAATTGAGCTACAGCTTGAAAACGAAACAACCAAAAAAGGAACTTAAAATCTTTGCTCACTGCAATGACATGTAATGATTTTACAGTAAACTGATATTATTGCAATGCTTTTTAATCTGATCCACTTCCACAAGAAGCCATTCTCCCAGCAGAACCCTCTGCCATGGAGCTAATTTGGAGAAGATTTGAGAGAATGATGCAAGATCAGCTGCGTTTGCGTAACTCATCGCTGGTTTCACTTGAAACCTCTCGGCAAGACTCATGTTACTGTTTGGAAAGTTACTCAGCTCTTTCCTTTTCAAACTTTGAAGCATATTAATATGCTGGGAATAAAAAAAAAAAAGCTGAAGATGATAATAGATATTGAATTAGAATGTTATTCGTATCAAATGGAAGATTTCAGGCTAGGACAGAAATTGAAAATTCTGAGTTGACAAGTAAACAAATTCTTTTTCTATACATAAAAATAAGAATTTACAGTGCCCACTTTATTGTCTTGCTATTTAATTTGTTCTATTAAAACAGTTCTTCTGAATCCTTTCTTAAGTTTCTGGAACTAAAATGTCAGCTGTTCGTTTAAACATCTTCAGACACCACCTAGAAAATTATTATCATTTTAGTGTTTAAAAATATGCATATCAGAGAAATAGCTCTGAGATGTCAGAGAAAGAACCTGGAAAAATATTGTCTGGAAAAAGAAAATTAATTTTCAGTGTAACAAGTATTTTCTTTTTTAAAGTGCTAGTTTTGCTGTTGAATTTGTTCCCACACACTACTATATTAAATTTTGTTCTACTTAAAGCAAAAGCCATCCACTTGTTTTCCATTAGAGATATTGTACAGAAAAATATGAAGTAAATTAAATCATCCCTTTCTGCTCTTTTTCTTTAACTCTATTCAATAAATCATTTTAAAATCAATATAAATCCTGAAACTCAACAGACTTTTTGTCAAAATGGTATTTATATGCTTAAAATACATTTTCTTACCATATACAGTAGTTGAAATGATTCAGTTACACTTAAAATATTTCAAAAGGGTCCCACGGAATTCCTCGTGCAGTATTATTCAGATCTGTCAGCATGAGAAATTGGTTTCCTAAAATGCCACTAACTAAAACTGAAAGCACCAGGATCACATGGCACTTGTTGTCTTCACAAATGAAAAATTTGTTAAAGAAGAGTGTGTCAGAGAAGAAAAATTCCCTGCCACGCGTGCAATTAGCAATTTCATTTTCTAGCAGCAGCGGTGGCTGCGAGAGCTGAGGCAGCGGGGTTGGTGCTCATGGAAATGCAGCAATGTCTGGGGCAAATGTTAAGTGGAAATGGACAGCATTTTAAATCTGTTTTGCCACTCAGATGTATGCAATCCACAGAGCTCTGACAAAGGCAGGCCTTGCAGACCTTCCAGACTCAGCCCAGAGTTCGACCAGTCAGGTTAAATTTCCTGACCCACTTCTTCTGCTCTGATTGTGGCCATTGCTCAGAGAAAAACAGAGAAAGGAAAAAATACACCCACACACAGGCCTCCAAAAGGATTGTCATGGAATTCTATTTCTTTAGTGCAAATTTTTATTCAACCTGCTAAAAAAGAATTTCCAAGAGGAAAAATCTTGAACCAAATCTTCAAGGTTATATTTTATTATTAACAATTCAAAAGGTGGTCTTGAGAATGAAAACCACCTTCACTGACAGGACTGAATCCTGTTTGCAGTGAAATGGATGTGAGAGTTTTCATAGTTTGCTTTAGGTTGGGGTTTTTTCCTCATAGCAGAGAAAAGCAGTGCTAGCTAACACATCTCAAGGGTTCAGAGGAGAAAGCTGTAGGAATCCAGGCAGGATGGGAAGTGAGGGTGAGCACAGGAGCTGTGAGTGTCACCAGGACAGCCCCACGCTGCCTCCACAGCTCCCCAGAGAGTCACTTCAGCAGGGAAATTATGCCATGGAACCTTCTCTTGTGGGGTTCTGCAGGACACTTACCCAGCCCAAACAGCAAAAAGAACCTGCCTGGCATTTTTCTGGCAAGCCCCCAGCTCGTCTTACTTGAAACTTCCTTATTTCTTCACCTGATGGTTTTTAAATACATGTCATGCACGGATGCAATAACTTTGTTTTGAACGTTTGCTGTGAGACTAAAATAAGATTTTAATTTCTGGTATATGCTCTTGATGTTCAAAAAGTGTAGGATGGAGAGTGTTATTAGCTATCTGCTGGTTGACAAGGGGGCAGGATTAGGTTTCTTTAAGGGAATTACACTTTTGATGACCCCGCTACATATAAAACATGTTAGCTAATGGGGGTGCAGAGGGGGCAGATTTAAGTGTTTGATCAGGAAATCCTGCATGAGCATATTGGATGGAAATTTGATTAGTAACCTTAGTGACAAGGGGATCAGATCCACTCTCAACATACAATCAGATCTGGCAGTACAAGCTTTTTTGTCTCTTTGAAGGAAGGGAACATTTGTACAGAATCAAGGCAGCGTATTGGATAATTTAAAAAGCTGTTACATATTGAAACCTGGAAAATCACCTTTTTTGTTTTATTTTGGAAATATGCTTGCAGTTATCCTGGTGTGTTTTTTCTTACCAAGAAAAAAAAAAAAAAAAGCCCACCAAAACCAAAAGAAAAAAAAGAGGAAGGCTTTTCAGATTTACTAGAAATATTTCTAGAAAATAGGCTTTTTAAAAAGTATTTGTGTTTTACCTCAGTGTTGTAAAGAATGCTGAAAAAAACCAGAATGATAAAACATTGTAATTCCCTAATATTTGTGTAGCAGCATCATGATGGTCTTACACTGGTTGTAAGCATTATATATTGGGCAAGCTGATTTAGTTTTGAAAGCCAGTTTATTTTTTAGATGACTAAAGCATGCCATCGAGTTTTTAACAACGTGTTAAAAATAAATATTTCTATGTTTTGATAGGAAAGCCCTTTTCTTTGTGCTTGACTTTTGAAGGAGCTTGGAGTGGCTGCAGGAATCAGGCAGGCTGCCTTTTCCTCAGTGAGGAGTGGAAATTGAGGATGAGGATGAGGATGTGCTGGGTAAAGAGAAGAAATGGAAGATGAGGATGTGCTGGGTGAGGAGTGGAAATTGAGGATGAGGATGTGCTGGGTGAGGAATGGAAATTGAGGATGAGGATGAGGATGTGCTGGGTGAGGAGTGGAAATTGAGGATGAGGATGTGCTGGGTGAGGAGTGGAAATTGAGGATGAGGATGTGCTGAGCACCAGCCAAGCATCTGGACACAGGGTTTGCCTTAGGAAGGAGCAAGGCAAGCCCCAGACCTGCTGCCCTGCCTTGTGTGTGAAGGAGCCAGGAGCAGGAGGCAGCTCAGGGAGTGCCTGTGGGCTCCCCTCTGTGCCTGTGACCCTCTGAGTGTCCCCTGCCCGTGGCAGGGACAGCCAGGTCTGCCATAAGTGGTGCAGGAAATTTGCTGATGATGTCCCACCATAAAGAGGAGAGCCCAGGGTTCAGATGCTGCCTCTGCTGACGACCTCAAACCAGTAATGTCCTATCCCTTTGCTCCCTCTTCTGCTGCCCTGCTCTGGTTTGGGTTCCAGTTATGGAGGGTGGGATGAGGGCTTGGGGCATCACCCTCAGATCAGCACAGCCTTTAGCACCAGTGGCTGTCAGACTGTGCTGTAGGGTCAGGGTGCTACTGCTTTATAAATAAGATTTCACAGGAAATCCTGGCATCACAGCAAGGCAGGCTGTTCCTGCGCTTTAAATTGGGTGTAGACTTCAGTTCTCATTTATTTGGGATTTTCATCTCTTCAAGGACAATTGTATGGAAATTCAGGACATGAAATCAGCCTTTGAGTTCAAAAAGGAAAAGAGCACGTCAAATTTTCCAGCCTGTTGTGGAAAAAAATACTCAGAGTATCCTTTTTATATAAAGTCCACTGCTAGAAGTAATTAAGTAATAACATCTGATGACACAAGGACTGTCATCTGTTTAAACTCAAAGAACTGGAGAGCTCAGGGAGCCTGGCTATCAGATTAAAGGAATGCTGTGTGGGGCAGCTCCGTTCTTGAGGTGGATGGGAATTAACGAGGCAAACCCTAATTGTTAAAAACCTGTGCATTCAGGAAATACAGACAACAGGCTTGGGAACGGTTCTGAGCAGCCCCAGGCCCCAGCCTGGCATTGCTGCTGTGGTGGAGGTGAGATTCTCTGCCCTTGTATGCACACAAGTACAGCAGAGCCAGCCCTGCTCTCTGAGCCAGGCACATGCACAGCCCTGGGACATGCTGGAGAATTTGCAACTCATTTTCTACCAGTACTGAAATGAGTATTAGCCTTTCCAGTGAGCTTGATGACATTATTTATTTTATACAACAGTCTCATGAGAACAGCCAATAGTTTCATTGTAATTAATTCATCTAATATTTCAAAACTAATTCACCCAGCAGTTTCAGGCTCCTGCCATTAAGATACAGTAAATGTTTAAGCTTGGCTTTTTTCATTTTACTACTTGATGTCAAAATACTTATAATTGTTTTCTCCTTATAGCTAATATTAATTTTTTTTTTCTTTTTAATACCATGGTCCTAATTGCAGACAGTTATAAAGGAATGACAAAATATAGTGGAAAAAAAGGTTCTGATTGGATTATAAAGGCTAACAACTAACCAGCAAAGTGGAACTTTTTTTTAACACCATCCAATGATGTCACCAGTTTGAGGTTTCTCTGGGACTTTATTAAAATGTTTGTGACAGAGCCAATGTAAACCATCCTAAATCTAACACAGAGCTGAAAGGGCTGATTTTAGGGAATGCAAAGATATGGATCATTGGGTCTGTCGAAGCGGCATCTTGAGCCAATTATTGGTGTCATCTTGAGCCAATTTAATCAATCCAAGGGGGACTCCAAGGGGGTGGGGGTGCAGGGTTGCAAGTGTTGGTCAAACATTCTGGCAAAAAGGGATTTGTTGTAACAGCAACCAACCTCTGTGTGTTGACTTACTTCCTCCAGCCCTGGGTTTGTGCATGCTGTAAATAACTGATCAATCGGTTCAGCTGCTCTCAGGGCTTTAATTGCAGGCTAAATTTGTAGAAGATGTGGTTGTATGGACACAAATGTGAGCTTGAATTTATTGAAGACACTTCCAGAGTGGAGGTAATTTAGCGTAAAAGAGCCTGAAATCTCATCCGGTGTTACTTTCAAAATAGCAAAAGTGTACACATATATTTCTAAAGGGTAACACCTACTGACATTATCTAAGCCTGATCATGCACACAAGAAAGCTTGAGAGTTGTAATTCCTATGACAGAAAATACTCACACAGTGTAAAGGCTACTCAGTGGAGGAAAGGTAATTTACAGCACAATAAGTAACATTCTCTGCTGCAACAGAGAATGGAAGTGAGAAGTGCTCTTAAAGCTGAATAAAGTGGTTTTGTTTTATCCTGCCAGACCCACAGCAGCAGTTTTGAGTCAGGAAATCTCCGTGAAAAAATATTTAATTTAAAATCTACTCAAAGCATCTTTTAAAGATTTTTTTTTGTTTCCTTTTCCTGCTTTAATATAATGGTATGGTTAAGAGAGGTTTTTATGAGTTAAAATGCCACAAACTCTCCCTCATTCAGTGAAACAAAATGAATCCTCCCAGTCACTGGGAATTTTTCATTTCAGTGAGCATTTGCAAGTCGGAGTACCACACATATTCTCTTGTTGTAACCACACATGCAGCTGTAATTTATAATGTGTTTGTGCTTGAATATGATTGAAATCTTGGGTCAAAAATGCTCCCTAGTAGCTCTGCAATTTGCACCTCTCATAATTTTAAAGGTAGAGAGATGGTTAATCTCTGTTCAATAAGAACTGAGAGAATGGAATATAAATAGATATAGGTAACAGTAAGAACAAACAGTAGAAACAGCAGACAAATCCTTGCATACTGGGATAAAAATACATTTCTTACATGGGATTAAAGTAGTATGTGTATTTTAAGTATGTCTCATAAAGATTATCTATCTATCAAACTAAATTAGTGAGAAGGGGATATTTGTTTTGGACAAGATGCCTTGGAAAAGCAATTTCTGTGTTTTGGAACTGTTAACACTGCAGCAAGCTGTGTCACACTGCAGCACAGACTGAATGCACTGCGGTGGAATGTGAGATGAGCTGATAAAATCAAAGCTAACGTTTAAAGAAGTACACACTCAGCTTTACCATGGCATCTATGCCGTTCAAACAAATGGCCATTTGCTTTAACATATCCCAAAAAAGAGCACTCAGGGCAGTGTCCAAGCCCAGCCTCTGCCTCCTTGCTGCTGCACGCACGTGTGGAAACAGCAGCGGAAAGAGCAAACAGCAGTGAGCAAGGGCAGGGGGTTTGTGGGTTTGTGGGTTTGTGGGTTTGTGGGTTTGTGGGGTGTTCCCTGAGCTCTGCACCTCTGCCCAGGGCATGTTCCTCTCAGAATGAAGGATGGAGGGGCTCCGGTGGGCAGGCAGCAAAGTCTGCTCTGTGTTCTGGGGCTGCTCCAGCGCCTCTGCAGCAGGAGCTGCCTCTGCCAGCAGGGCAAGGGAACGCTGGGACAGCAGAGCAGAAACCCAGGCAGAAGTACAGGGAATCCATTCAACACTTCAGTCATTTGAGATTGGGTCTTTCAAACATCTCCGTTTGTTTGACAGAGAATTAGTTCTGTATTTCACCAGCAGGAAAATGTTGATCATAAATTTAAGATGCAAGGTACGTCAGTTTACAAGAATCACATAGAAATTCCTACTCTTCAATGCATTCATAGATCAAAAATATCATTAGTGTTTAATTTGTCAGTAAAAGAACATCTTTCTTATATTGATAAATAGTATTATACTTTTTATCACTCCTACCCAGTGTACCTTTTCATTTGAGAGTGACATATTTGTGATGGTTCAACTTCAGTTATAATCTGCAGGCTCTAGGTCTGTAATTTATTATTTGCTCTATAAGATCAGGTCCAGAGTTTAAACGTCCCTAGCTGAAAGTTTATACCAGTCAGGACAGAAAATTATTCTCTATGCCTAGGTTGAAGTACATTACTTCTTTATTGAATTAATTATGATAAGGATCATAACTTTAAACTAGGGGTGAGGTGCTGGCTTTCTACTAGGATTGCTTGAAGCAATTTTCATCTGAACATTTTTGTAGAGTTATTGAGTCTGGCAGGTCTGAACTTTATGAGAGAGTAACTTTCTCCCCAACTTAAAAGAGGTTGGACATTTATCCAGGCAAAGGTTTACCATATCCCATGTCTGCAGCCAGAAAAATTTGCACTGCATACTGAACAAATAACTACAGAACCAAATTAAACACATCTTAGGAGCTTTTAAAATAAAAGCAATGCTGGCCCTTTCCCAGAGGGATCCATCAGGGCACCAAATTAATATGACAGATTTACTTCTTTTTTTGTTTGTTTGAAGTAGAAGTCTGAAATGATTTTTTGGTCAAGGAGGAATTAGTCTGCTAAATCTGTATACATGAGTCTACTGAACCATGCATATTCAGTGACAAATTTTCTGTCTCTATCAGATTGGAAAAAGTTGGGCTTCAAAAGCAGGTAAAGATGTTAATCCTACAATGACTGCTCCCTTCCAATTGGATTAAAAAGCCCAGGAACAACAGAAGGAAATCACAGATCTTTGAAAACTTAAAAAGCAGCTAAGAAAGAAGAAAAACATTCAGTTTGAGAAAAGCAGGTTCCAATAACTGTTCTGTTGTCTTGAGCCCCAGAGAGTTTGTGCAAGACTATAAACAAGAGATCCTCTGGGAAATCTATGGTTTAAGTGATTTGCCTAGAATTACTTAAGAATTCTGTGGCTCAGATTGGATTAGGAATGATTTATTTGGGTGAGAGGTGGTTATTTTTTCATCCATTTTGTGTTTTATTACCTACATTACATCTACTTTTTCAGAGACAAGAGGCTCCCATCTAACACCCTCAGTTATGTAAGTGCTTAAAACCAGTAAACAGTTACTTAGTCTAGCATTTTTTAATTGCAGAGCTGTTTCTATTACACAAAGACTAAATCTCATCTGAATTTTTCCTTGGTGTTATTTTATAATGGAAAAGATTTGTCTTTAAAATCTTCAGAATTTTCAAAATATTTTTGTCCCTCTTTTATGCCACTGAGTCCACTAACAGGAATAATGCCCAAGATATCTTCTTTTTTCATATTTATTTTGCTGTTTTTCCCAATTTCTATCCTGGGCAGTTAGATTAGGAGAGACAGTAATCTGTAGCAAAACCCTTCAAACCATTTTCTAAACTTTCTGACTATGGCAAGAGGAGGGATTTGCAGCCTTGATAGCATTACTTTCATATACATTTTTGTTTCAGTTCTGTAGTCTGTTAGTCCTACACCCACTTTGAGATTATAAATTGTATTAGAATAATCTTGAGAGCTGGGGCACTGAAGCAGCAAAGACAGTTGCCATTTTAACTTCTAAACATCATTAAAACCTTTGTCCTGCCATGGGAGCAGAGAAAGGAGGATGTGCTTATTTAGTAAAGAGGGAGAGGAGAAGCTTGGGCTGGAACTCAATGGACAATTGCCAACCAAGCAAGGAAATAATGACCAAAAGAGAGAAATTTTACTGATCTGATAAGGTCCCTTCTTAAACTGTGCATGCAGGTTTGGGCTTTCCAGCTCAAAAATGTGAGGCAGACTCAGAAAAGGTGTGGAATAGTGCCACAAGGATTACCAAAGGCAGAAGAGGGGCAAAACAGAGTAGAATTCTCTCCTGAAAGAGATAATCTGTGGACAGATATTAAATATGACAGAAGTTCATAGAAAAATCATAATAATATCAAGTAAATACTGTGAATGAGGAGAGTTAGGAATGTGTATTCATTGTTTCTCCCAAAGTCAGACTTATATGCTGCCAGGTGATTTTGACAATAGATTTAAGACAAAAAATGGTCCCTTTTTTAATGAAGTTAATAACTGCACAATAGAATTTGTAACCATCAGATGTTTAGAGGTAAAACAGAGTCTCAAAATGGAACTATAAAGGTTTGAGGAGGACAATCATGAGTGGCATCTGGTCAAAGTGCTGACTTCAGCCCTGTGAGCTCTTTATCCATTGATTTCTGGACGCTGGGAATTTTCACTGGGTACCCCTGGATCACAGCCTCAGCTTCTGCCTTTCCTCAAGGCCTTGCTGCTGGCAGCTCTGCAGGGCTGGGCCCCAGGCAGCCTTGTCCTGGATGTGCATCCCTGTGCCACCACTGGAATGGCCACTTCCATTGTCCTTCCTCTCATCCAGCTGTGCTGTAGGAGCTCTGCTGTGTTTGGCCTCAAATGGATTTGTAAGAGTTTGAATTTATGCTGCACCTTGCTCCTCTTGGCAGTGCACCATGCAAGAATAAGAATATTATAATATTATATATTATAATATTATATATATTATATATTTTATATATATTATATAATATATATCATATTATAATATATTACAATGTTATTATATTATAATGTATCATTATATATTATTATATATTATTATATATAATATATAATATATATTATATATTATAATAGATATCATTATATTATATATTATATATTTTTATATATTATCTATAATTATATTATTATATATAAATTTTATTATATATAATAATATAGAATATATAATATATAAATAATTATATATTATATATTATATATTTATATTGTCATATAATATTAATAATTATTAATAATAATTATATTATTAATTGATAATTATATATTATTATATAATATTATAATGTTATAATGTATATTATAATATATATCTATTATAATATTTATAATAATATAAAATTTTCTTCCTTTTTTTTTTTGTCCCGTGCTTTGTGTATGGAACTGATGAAAAATCAAATGCAATCCATTTCAAATGCTGCAAGAGGCTGCTATGCTCATTTAGTTTCCAACCTCTAGCTGAAATTCAGGCTTAAGGGTGCATCCTGTTTGCATCTGCAAATGGCTCTATCCATATGTACAACTCCACTGAGATCAATAAGATTACTCATGTGAGTCAAGCAACCCAGGCTTGTAAATATTTGCTGAATTTGGACTAAAACTGGAAGGGAATGTAGGCAGAGGTGGTAAATCCTACATAAGATAAAGGATAGCACCCACAATGACTGAAGTTAAGAGAGTTAGTTCAGGTGCCTGTCTCCCCTTACTCCCTGGTAGAGGTTTCCTGAGTTCTAAACAGCTTTAGAAAGTGCAAGGATCTTCAGCTACATGTCTACAAAATGTATTGAGAATTAGTAAGAACACTGTTTTATTTGGTCAGTGACTTTATAATCATTTATAATCAGCTCCTGGGTTTGTGCATGGAAAACCCAGCCTTGAATGTCCCTGGCTGCAGCACCACATCCACTGCCAGGTACAAGTGCAGATAAAAACATGAGCAGGATTCAGAATGGTCCTGGGAGTGTTCACTCAGTGCTGGGTTTGTGCTGAGCAGCTCTTCAGCCCAGGGTGTGACCGTGTTCACAGGGGTCTGAGGATGAGGGGAGAGATGAGGATCTGACTCCATTTTCAGAAAGCTTGATTTATTATTTTATGATATATATTATATTAAAACTATACTAAAAGAATAGAAGAAAGGATTTCATCAGAAGGCTGGCTAAGAATAGAAAAAGAAGGAATGATAACAAAGGCTCGTGTCTGGGACAGAGAGTCCGAGCCAGCTGACTGTGATTGGCCATTCATTAGAAACAACCCCATGGGACCAATCCCAGATGCACCTGTTGCATTCCACAGCAGCAGATAACCATTGGTTACATTTTGTTCCTGAGGCCTCTCAGCTTCTCAGGAGGAAAAATCCTAAGGAAAGGATTTTCATAAAAGATGTCTGTGAGCCCAGAGCTCATCTGAACTCCAGCACTGCCCGAGTGTTGGTGTGGTTGTTTGGTGTCCTCACCCTGTGAGGTGTCAATCTTTGGAGGGTGGTTCTTGCCTGAGGCACCAAGCAAAGCACCAGAAGCACCACATCCCTCCTAAGCTTCTCCTCCTGGCACCTGTGGGAGCTTTTCCTCCATTGCATTTGCTCCTCAGGACTCACAGACCTGTGCGAGCCAATTCTGGGGTTCCCATCTCCATTCCCAGCCTGTTTCAGGCCATAGAGTAACATCTACAAAAAGATCATGGAGTATCTCAGAATCTCAAATCCAGCAGATCATTGCTATGTTTTCCTCTTAACTGTGGGTGCCCAGTCCTCAGTGATTTTGTATCTTTTTTCATGAGTGTTGCCATTTTGGTTCTCCCTCTTCCTCCTGAAGAAAAGCAGGAGCTGGTGACAGGCAACATCCCCCTGCTCTGTGCTGACAATTTGGTAGCACCATGGGCAGGTCTGCTCTCCACAGGGCTCTATTTAAGGCAATTGGTTATTTTGGCAACACTTTCCCCCAGCCCTCCCTACATGAGGCAGTGCCTGGTCTCACACTTCCATCCTGTGGTTTAAAGTAGATATATTTTATTATATATTATTAAGTATGTTATATATTACATTATATATATATATATATATATATATATATACATACACCTACATATAATAATATATATTACTTAGATTATAATTTAATATTATATATTATATTATTATATATTATATCTTATTATATAATATTCTATAATAGTATGTATTATTATATCTTATTATATAATATTCTTTATTATTATTAATTATTAAAGGGAAAATAAGATGATTAAATATCAGTGACACTGAAGTACAAATTAAATCAGCTTTCTTAGTATTAACAATATTATATATTGTTAAATATAATATATTATGAATTCTAAAATATTATTATATGTTATATATTAATTAATATTAATAATATTAATCATTATTTATTATTATATATTATTATATAATATATATTATTATATTAAGTATATATTTTTTGGCCTTTCACATTTACAGTGTATTTTCAAATACATGTCTCTTTTCTGGTACTGAATAGAAGTGACATAACACCAAAAGGGCATTATGTCTCCCAAAGAGAAGAGTGAATGGATACAAAGGTGTCCATTGGGTGCTACGTCCTTATCCCTGCTTTTATCTAAAAATGTGTATCACCTGTTTATTTGAGGACTCTTTTATTTCTATTTATTTATACTTGCATTGTTTCTTTTCTGCTGAAAGGGAGCTGTAGTCTCTAACACTCCTGAGAGATGGAGCCGGTGTTTGGGTGCCTCTGGGGCCATGTCTCACCCTCTGGCACTGCAGCCCTTTCCTCCAAAGAAGCTGCTCTGCTTTCCTCCAAAGAATCTGCTCTGCTTTCCTCCAAAGAATCTGCTCTGCTTTCCTCCTTCCCCTCACTTTCACACCCTCTGCTGCCGCTGAGGAGCATTTCTGAAATGATGGAATTGCTGAATTTCTTCAGTCCTCTTTCCTACTGCCAGTCATTGCCTTCCTTTGAGATGGTTGCTGCAATGCTGTTGACATGTTTGGGTGAGCTTTTGTCAGCTCTCTATTCTGTCTCTGTTCTTAAAATATTTTGAATTTTGTTTGGGAGATACTGTATCAGAGCTGGCTGCTTCCACAAACTCCATTCTTGAACAGTGTGAATTTCATTATTTGGCAAATGTTCGTTTCTGGATTTTCTTTTATCTCTTTCCAAAAATTTTGCCTTGAATTTCAATAATTATCAGATCTTTTGTCAAGCACTCATCCCTTCCCTGTAATTGGCTGCTTAATTTATGACTAACAAAGTCTTTTATCCCCATCTTTTTTCTATTTTTCTTTGTTTTCCTTTCAATCCCTCAGCTCAGGTCCTCTCATGCTTCTTTAATGCAATTACCTAATGGCCAGCTCTGTGCCCTGGATGGTGCTGAGGCTCCTGCTATCAGGAGCACAGATCAGCTCTGCCTGTTCTCCCTGGGGCTGCTGCCTGCGAGCACATCTGGGAGCACATCTGGGCTCTGCCTGTCCCCAGGGCTCAGAGCTGTGTCCCCAGGTCCTGCCCAGCCTGAGCCAGCTTCCAGCCCTGCTCCTGGGCCCTCCCAAACTTTTGCATTCCATGGGAATGGTTTAAAAACATTGGTGCCCTTTGATCCTTCAAGGCTTTTTTTTTTTTTTCTGTAAAATATTTTGATACTTAAGGTGACTTTTCTGAGAGCCTGAGGAAGCAAATCAGTGATAGAAGCATTGTATTCAGTAATAACTGGGATATTGATAGGTGAGATGTTGTTGTGGTACCAAATATTTCTCACAAAAGGCAATTCCAGCTCTCTCCTTTTCCCTGTTCCAGTAGTGGTACCAAATATTTCTCACAAAAGGGAATTCCAGCTCTCTCCTTTTCCAGGCCCCATTGGTGGTACCAAATATTCCCCACAAAAGGGAATTCCAGCTCTCTCCTTTTCCAGGCCCCATTGGTGGTACCAAATAGTCCCCAGGAAAGGGAATTCCAGCTTTCTCCTTTTTCCTACCTCAGTGGTGGTACCCAGGAATTCCCAGGAAAGGGAATTCCAGCTCTCTCCTTTTCCATGCCCCAGTTATAGCAGCCAATATTCTCCAGGAAAGGCAATTCCAGCTCTCTCCTTTTTCCTGTTCCAGTGGTGGTACCAAATATTCCCCACAAAAGGCAATTCCAGCTCTCTCCTTTTCCAGGCCCAGTTATAGCAGCCAATATTCCCCACAAAAGGCAATTCCAGCTCTCTCCTTTTCCCTGCCCCATTGGTGGTACCAAATATTTCTCACAAAAGGCAATTCCAGCTCTCTCCTTTTCCCTGCCCCATTGGTGGTACCAAATATTTCTCACAAAAGGCAATTCCAGCTCTCTCCTTTTCCCTGCCTCAGTGATGGCAGCCAATATTTCTCACAAAAGGCAATTCCAGCTCTCTCCTTTTCCCTGCCCCATTGGTGGTACCAAATATTCCCCACAAAAGGCAATTCCAGCTCTCTCCTTTTCCCTGTTCCAGTGGTGTTACCAAATATTCCCCACAAAAGGCAATTCCAGCTCTCTCCTTTTCCCTGCCTCAGTGGTGTTACCAAATATTCCCCACAAAAGGCAATTCCAGCTCTCTCCTTTTCCCTGCCCCATTGGTGGTACCAAATATTTCTCACAAAAGGCAATTCCAGCTCTCTCCTTTTCCCTGCCTCAGTGATGGCAGCCAATATTTCTCACAAAAGGGAATTCCAGCTCTCTCCTTTTCCATGCCCCAGAGTAGATGGACAGAGCCCAGCCCTTCCCCTGCTGCTGAGCCCCCTGAACCCTTGGCCTCTGGGGGCATCTTGGACACCACTTTTGGTCATGTGCTGTGCAGGGAGATGCTTTGTGAGTGACTTTTTCCCCCTCTATAATAAAGAATTGATTCATCATAAAGGAGAATTTTCGTGTCTGTTGTTTTAGAAAAAGTCCTTTCCATTGCACCAAAATATAATTTTTTTTTTTTGTTCTGAGGCAGCTGCAATGCTGCCTCAGACAGATGTGGAGCTCAGTCCTGATGTGCAAGACCCTTCAAACCCCCTGAATTTTGTAATTACTTTGTTATCTTTACCCAACAAATGGACAAAAGGCTGCTTGAGAAGACTTTTAGCATTTTGCATGAAGAATTTTGACAAAACTGCTGCATATGTACTTGTCTCTGATAATCATTCTGGGGTTTTTGCATGCATTTAGCCTTTATCTTCTCACTTTGGAGTACTTCATTTTTTAATTCTGATGCTCCATAGTTAACTTTGCCAATAGGGGTTTTCTCCTAGCACCACCTTATATTTTGTACAGAATGCAGAAAGCCAAATTCTTCCCTTAACACACTTGCTTGTCTCTATAGTGTACTAATACTATTGTACATAATACATGTACTAAATACATTATTGATCTTTATAAGACTGTTTTTCAGTTTTGGAAGCTATCACTGCACTTGGCTTTAATTTTGCTCTGCTTCTTGCACTCTGCTGTAAATTAATGCAGAGTTTAGAAGTGACAGAAACCTACTTCAACACCATCCCTAAGTCCCAGTGCACTGGGCATGTAGAACAGTGATGTAGAACAGCCCTCCTACCTTTTTGTTTAGAAAAATCACCAGCCATTAATCTTTGTTTGCAAATTCATGGGAGAAACCAAAAGATGGCCAAAAATTTCTTTGGGTGCATGTCTGTACTTAAAAAGCTGAAACTTCAAATTATCTGGAAGCATTAAAACACTTACACCTGTTATCTCCAGTGACTTTCTAAAATGCTGAGCTGACAGACAGACAGACAGACAGACAGACAGACAGACAGACTCTCCTTGGTGGTTCTCTGCACCAGTTCTGGGATCAATACCTGCAGCTCTAAACTTAACATGGTCTGCTCAGCCCAAATGCCAATAGACTGGAGCCTTTGAATAGTATTTTTTTTGTTGTTGTTTTATTTTTTTCCTTTTTTTTTTATTCTGTTATGGGAAAAATAAGATTAAATACCAGTGACACTGAAGTACAAATTAAATCAACTTTCCTAATCTGTTGTGAGTGAAAATGGCAAAGCCTGGTGGGAAAGCACTGGTGATTTCCCAGCAATGAGAATCCCAGGCACCCTATCACTATTAACAGGAGATCCTGCTCGAGGACACTGCAAAGGGATCCTACTTGTTTACATTTCTTATTAAAAACAGCCAAGAGAACGAATTTGAAATTTATCTTGCACGTTAAGGACAAGCCTCAACAATGTCAGCATGTTCTCACGTTGTGAAAAACAAAAAAAAAAAATAGAGAGAAAACCAATATGAAGTTTAAATACAGAAGGTATTTGAGCTTGCATGTTCACATCAAATCCTCCTTGGCATCCCTGTGTGACTCGGTGGCAGTGATTAATGCACAATTTTCTGGTGCCAGCAAGGTTTGGGCAGATGGAGAAGGCAGCAGTCCTTCAAATATGCTCTGAGAGCAGGTTTGGACTGCCTGCTCCATCCTAAACACCTGCTGAGGTGCTCTGCTCTTGGGAAGGATGAAAGTTTGACAAGAAATTCTCACAGATGTGTGTGCTTAGCAGAAAGATTTTTAAATATGGAGTCTGATGAAGGAATAGAGTTGGAAGCAAGTTTTGATATAGAAGAAAAGAATTGCTGAGCCAGTCTTACTGGGTAACCAAGGAAGCAAAGGATGTGTTAGTTAGAAGGGGTTTTTATGGCTTAGAGCAAAGGATAAACCCACCCCAAACAAGAAGATGTTTGTACCAAGCAGAGAGCACAGGCAAACAAGTCAGAAAAGTTGCAAGTGGAAAAAAGGTCTCAGAATTTTCTACTGCAAGAAAACTGAAAACCATCTTCTACCTTAAACTGTAATGTACTGACTGTTAGTGATTGTAGAACAGTAACATGAATATGGTAATTATAGTAGCTATGATAGGCTGTAGATAATAGTTAAGGTATAGATTGGTTCTGCTGTATTAAGATGCTCAGTAAAGAAAAGTATAGAATGCATTGTAACCAAAAGAAAAGTCTAGAATGCAATGTAACCAAAAGTCTATAATGCATTGTAACCAAAAGAAAAGTCTATAATGCAATGTAACCAAAAGTCTATAATGCATTGTAACCAAAAGAAAAGTCTATAATGCATTTGTAACCAAAACCAAAGGGTCTCCAGGCCTGCCTGCAGCTGGAGCTGACAGCTGTGGGCACAGCTCTGTCACCCATGACCCTGCACTGCTGGAACCTCTTGGATGGAATAAATTGCATTTTGTATACAATAAACTGCATTTTGGATACAATAAACTGCACTTTGGAGAGCCCCTGGAGTCCTGCATCTCTCATTTTGGCTCTTACACTCTGTTGCAGCCAAGCAGGGAGCAGAACCCTGTGCAGCAATCAGGGGGTGCTGAGCTCTGCTGTGCATTGATGGCACAGCCACCCTGCAGTGCCAGCCCAGCCTCTGCTCTCCAGGCAGGACCTGGGGCTCTGGCATTCCTGATGGCAAAGCAGAGCATTGCTGGCAGTGCCCAAATGTCTGCAGCTGCTCTGAAACAGAAATTTGCAATATTTGAATGGTGGGTATCAGTGAGGAACAGAAGCTGGAAGGTCCAGGTTGAGGCTCTCCTACAAGAGCAGCTGATCTTATGAAATATTTTTTACTAACACAGTTCTGAGTCTTGTGAGAAGTGCACTAGTGGGGTTTAAAGCTAAAAAGGAAGTGATTTTTAAGATCCAAGTAAAATTCAGGCTCAGATATTCCTAGGGAGCTGAGGAGAAGCTGTGTTTGGTGTTTGTGGTACCCACTGCAGGGAGGAGGGCTGAACAAGCTCTCTCTAAACTCAGGGTGTCTGAACAGACTCTGTGCCCTGCACTGCAGGCTGGACTCTGATGACACTCTAATTAAAACTTTGCTTCAGCCAGTGTGCTAGAACTGACCTTCCTTCAGCAGAGCTGAGCCCAAGCAGTGTGGTCGTGAACCAGAGAAAAATAACATTTCTGTTTCAGGTTCTGTTTCATTTGAAGAGAAGCAGCCTTTGGGAAGACACAGAAATAAAGGCAGGATAAAAGGCAGCTCAGAACCCCACGTGCTGCTCTCAGTGGCAGAGAAGGAAAGCCACCCTCATGTTTGGATTTTCTGTGTCAGTGCTTGAAAAGCTTCTGTGGCAGTTTCAGGACAGCCAGGATTAACTTCAGTGGGTACCTGAGAGTGGAACAGGCTCAGGGCTTTTCAGGAGTGCTGCAGTGACAGGAACATGGGCCTTAACCCCAAACAGGGTTCTGGAGGCTGTATCCAGAAGCCAAGTTCAAAGATTTTGCAAAGACATTAAAAAAGCACCGTAACTTCTAACATAAACACAATTAACTAACATAATATTTATGCCATTTTCTTTTCATTTCACTCAATGCATATATCACACATGTATCAGAGTTTACTTTAAACAGTTGCCTTTGGGATACCATTATCATTCTTATCAAGAATTAAATTTTCTGGAGCAAATAACTTCCTTGCTTAGCACAAATACATCTCTGAGCCTGGCACCAAAGGGTTTCAGGATCTGTTCAGCCTCTTAGACTGAAGAGTTGGTGGGTGTAGGCAGCTGCCTTCTAGGTTCAGGCAGACAGGACTAAAATTTTTCTCACTGTGCTCCATCTCCAGTTGTTCCAGCAAGACAACAGAAATCTTTCACTGTGCAAGTGAGTAAGGACTGAGTAATGGGTGTAGAAATTTAGTTTTAAATTAAGAAATCTTATAAAAATATGTTGAAATTAATTTTAACATAATTCGTTATTATAATTATAATTTTAATATTCTATATTAAAATTATATTTTAAAATTATATTAAATTATAAAATATATATTATATAATATAAAATATATTAATATATAATATATTAATATGTAAAATATATAATATATAATATATTATATAATATAAAATATATATTAAAATTATATAATATATTCTATATTAAAATTATTCTATATTATTATAATACTATAGAATGTTATATAAGAAATAATAAATTATTATATAATTACACTATATTATAATTATAATTATAATATATTATAATTAATTTAAAATAATTTAGGCTTAAATAAAGAAATCTTAAAGCATCACCCAGCATTACTATAATCCCTGTTGGTTTAGTAAGAGCTCTGGCTGGAGGAACAGTGGGGCATCTCCCCCAGAAGATGTTCCTTACTTGATAAACCTCTTTGAATTTATTCCAAAAATTAAGCAAAATCTTTATGGTGTAGAAACTGAAGCACAGACTTTGCACAAATCAATCAATCCCATAAACAAACCACCACTTAATAACCACAGTGGTTTGTTTGCACACTAGCATGATGAGAAGAAATCTAAAACCCAAGTATATCACAAATTCCCCTCTTTATCCTATGCCTGAGATGTCATTTCTTTCCTTTGCCTGTTTTCCTTACCCTGCCAGGCAAAGTGGAGATTTCATTGCATTATTATTGAAATCATTCTCTTTTTCTTCTCACATACTGCATGGTTATTGAGTGTCTCTGGATCCTCCAGTGTTTTGCCTTCATCAGAAAATGCCTCACTGCTGAGAAATGACAGAGAAAGATTGGAAGTCACTGGCAAAGCATAAAAAGGCAAACAAACACCCTGCCCAACGTGCCCTTACATGGATCCAAAGCCCACTGTCCTGAAATAGCACTGCACAGGCACCCAAAGCAGCCCTGCAGCTCATTCCACCAAGAATGTCTCCAGAGCCATTGGCATTTCACTGCTTTTCATTTCAGGAAAGGTGGAAGGGGAACCTGGGGCTGCACTCAGGTGATTGCAGGGCTGAGGGACAGAGCTGGCCAGGGCTGACACTCAGATCTTGCAGCTGTTCACAAGCTCTCATCTCTTGTTCACAAGCTCTCATCTCTTGTTCACAAGCTCTCATCCATCTCCTTCCCTACCACCTGCTGCCAGGGAATCCAGCGTCCTTATTAAACATAAAACAGTAGAGTTAGAGATATTATGTTTTTAAATTCTGGCATTCAGGAGTAGGGGAATGCCAGGATCAAGCCTGCCACAAGGATTTTCACAGAATCACAGCATGGTTGGGCTTGGAAGGGACCTCTGAGGATCATCTGGTAGGATCTCCCTGCTAAAGGAGCTTCACCTGGAATCTGCTTTAGTACCTCCAGAGCAGGAGACAATTCTGTTCCTCCCACAGGACCCTTCCACTGCTCAGGAGGGAGCCTGGAGCTGTGTGAGATGACACAGCTGAGGAATCAGAGCCAAGGTTGTCTCTAGGTTCTCTTTGTTACCTCAGCTGGAAGGCATAGAAGGAATGGTGTCGAGATAAGAGAAATCAGAGGATAGAAAAATGGAGAAGTGTTCCTGTATTTCATCATATTAACAGCCAAAGGGCTCATCAGCAGATTATTAATATATTCAACAAAAAAGAGAAAAATTGCCTGTAATGGTGATCAATATTTAAAGTTTACCCCTGGTCTTCTTGTGAGCTCATAACCACTGTAAAGCTGTTTGAAAACCAAGGAAAACTAAAACGTGTTCCAAACCCTAGAAACTTCAAAATGCTTGTGTGACTCAACCTTACTCACACATGCACACAAAAAGAAGGGGTTTGGCCCCAAATAAAGGATATGTCTTTTCAGTCTTACCCATTTTCAGGCTAATCCATGAGTGGATTTGGGGCTGTTTCCTGGAATATTGTGTGTGGGATATTAACAGGCTCCTCTTAGATGTGTCTGTGGGCTACACTGCAGAGATGGCTGAGGCTTTGAGCCACACCTCCCTGCAATCCCAAAAAATGAGCACCATCCCCATCTATTTGAAAAGCACCAAAATCTCCATGAGCTTTCCATGCTGGCCCTGAAAATCCAGCATGGGGAGCCCAGGTGCTCCCACCCACTGCTGACACCCCAGACAGGGATGTCCTCACCCTCATCAGTTACTCAGGTATTTCCACAGTTCCTGGCACATGCTGAGCTCTGCTCACACAGGTTAGATCCCAAATGATCCAGTAATGTCTAGTGCCCTGGATTAATGAGTGAAGAGCTGTGAGAGGGCTCAGTAAAGGTGGCAGATGGGGAACCTGCTCTGCCACTGTGACATTCCTGCTCACCCAGGGCAGGTGACAATGCTCAGGCAGCTCAGCATGGCAGGCTGCTGCACCTGCAGGGCCTTTTGTATACTAGCATGATGAGCAGAAATCTAAAACCCAAGTATATCACTAATTCCCCTCTTTATCCTATACCAGAGATGTCATTTCTTTCCTTTGCCTGTTTTCCTTACCCTGCCAGGCAAAGTGGAGATTTCATTGCATTATTATTGAAATCATTCTCTTTTTCTTCTCACATACTGCATGGTTATTGAGTGTCTCTGGATCCTCCAGTGTTTTGCCTTCATCAGAAAAGGCCTCAGAGTGTCAGTGGGAGCAGTCTTCCAAAGGGAAAAGATTTCTGCAGAGAAAGTGGAGAAATAGAGTTCTGCAGGTGCCTCAGAGCTCAGAAAAAGCTGGAGATCAGGATCTCTTGAGCAGCTCCCCTGACTCTGCCATTTCAGGGCAGTGCTTTGTACAAGCTGTGTTTTCTGAGCTGTTTTTCTCTCTGCTCCAAGGTGGGAGATCTCATTCTCCCCTTCCTTCTGTGCTGCAGACAGGGGAGAGACCCCCCCAGGCTGTTTGCTCAGAGTGTCTGGGAGCCAAGGGGCACAGAGGATTCTGTGTCCATTCCTGTCTGAGCTTTGGAAAGGTTGCTTCACCCAAAGGATGCCACAGGAGCCCTTTATTCCATTTATTCTATTTCACTATAGAATCCTGGGACAAGCAACCCCCTTCAGTCACTGGTGCTGCCTGCCTGTGCCACCCCCATGTGAAACACTGCTCAGCCCAATTTTCTGTCTGAAATACTGCAGGAATCCTGGGCTAAGGAGGAGAACATAGCAAGTCCACATTTATCTTTGGTATCTTTGCTCATCTTCTGTATCTCCTGCAGGATCCTTGCTGAGCCAAAGGCACAGGGCATCAGTGGGGCTGCAGCTCCCAAACTCTTGGCCCTGGTCTGAGCAGGCTCTGGCTCAGCTGCTCTGTGCATCCCTGGCTCCCTGATGGAATTCATCACTTGTACACAACTCAGTGAGAGTCTATACAAATCATAACAAAGTCCAATCTCATCCCTCAGCTTCATTCCATTGGCAGTTGCACAGCATTTAGAATTTGTGTGCATGACTGACAGGGATAATCTCCAGGAGTTACCTTAGAGATTCATGAATCTACTTTTGTGGTATCTTGTGTTTGTCAAAATTATCACAATAAATTAAGGACAAGAGCCTTATGATACACTCAAATCAAGCAATAGTGTCCTGTCTAGTCCCAGAATTCCTAATACAGATGCAAGGACTGAGTAGTGAAACAGCATCAATGTGGAAATTGTTATGGAAAAAAAGGAGAAAAATGGAAGCAACTTCTGTGGTTGTACTGATTCTCTTGTTTTCTGAGACACTGCCAAATCATGTTTGAAGATACTCAGGGCTTAAGAACAGTCTTTGGGAGCTTGTTGAAGTCTAACATTTCTTTAGGTGACTAAGTATGGACATGAGCTCTTAAGCAGAGGGTAAACATTGTCTCTTAGGGTGTATATCTACATTTTCCTTCCAGTTAAGAGTTTGGTGAAAGGCATGAAGGAAATGTGTACTTTTGTATTAAGAATATCAAGAAGTGATGTAGAAAAAATCAGTGTACAAAGCCCATCCATAGTGGAAGCCTTTCTGTTCTTTTCAAATAAAAATGGATCAGCTTATATCAAGGCAATAAAGAACTATAATAGAAATAGAAATAGAAATAGAAATAGAAATAGCTCAGAATATGTATGTTCTGCAAGACCTTGTTTACTCTCCATCAGAGTTTTTAAAAGAGTTCTACCACAGGCACAATTAAATTGTCTTTGAATCTATTATGTTTGAACAGGCCAGCTTTGTTGCAGGATAATATTAGAGTCCTTTGTTCAGTGTGACTGGAAAAAACTACTTAGTAAATGTATTGAAATGCTGCAAACAGGCAAGATCCCTCAGCTGTTGTTGGTTTGGGGTCTCTGACTAGAACTTTTGAGATAGGCTCTGACTGGATGCAGATCAGGAAATAAAACTTGGTGGCATCACTTGATGTTTGTGAGGCAAAACAAAGACATGAGTTTGATTTAGCACTGGGACTGCAAACTGCTGCCTTCACAATCCTGCAGTTTATTAATCAATGGATAACACTGACCTGGACTGCACACCTGCTGCAAGAGCTGGATCTACAGCAAAAATCATCTGAAGCTGGCCTCAACTCCCTGAGTAAATGCTACCAGGCAATTTCAGGTTATTAAACAGATGTACCTAGTTTATATAGACATAAAAACCATCTACATCTGATTTCTGAATGTCTTTGGATGTTGTGAAATGCATCTGTTTTAATTTACTTCTATTTTCACGTTCTTTCCACATTCAGCATGTCCTATCTGTGATGGCTCAATTGCTTATTACTACAGAAATATCCAGACACCAGCAGAGGGTTTTACAGCCTCCAGGCAGCATGTTTAGAATCAGAGAAATAACTGAGAAACAACATAGAGAATGAAGAGAAATATGAGGAATATCTATTTTTAGAAGCTAAAATATATTTGCATTTAATTACAGCGTGTTTCTATCTTGTGCAATGCATATACCCTACAAACATGAAAAGGAACAAGCTGGAGCCCATTTAAATGTGGTCATCTGGTGTGAATCTTTCAGGCAACTCATTCTGCCATCATGATTACTTTCCACTCTCACATGCCATTTCATATTGGAGGAAGCAAAATAGTTCTGTGTGCTTGTGGTCTATCCAATATCAGTGTGTCACTGGGAAGTTAAAATCCCATTGAAGCCAGAAATGGGAATCTGCCAGACCTCCCAAGAGCACTGAAAGTTTTTTTTTTTCTCCCTCTGTGCTTTAAAGTGTGGACGAGATAACATCACATCTTTTGTATCTGAGAAATTGTTCTCTCTGCTCATCCCTAAAATTTGTCCCTTTTTCAGCTTCTTCTTTAAAGGAGGATTGCTTTTCTGAACCCTCCTGCTTCCTTTTGAGCTTTCTTTTCATGGCTAAATAAAAATTTAGGTGTGCAGATACAGAAATTTGGTGGGATCCTGACATTTTACCTGATGAGGTCCTGCCATTTTATCTGTCATTTTTTTTAAAAACTGTTTTCAGCTAGTGACCTTTTAAATTCCATTAATTAGTGAGGAAATGAAAATGTCTGCAGGTTTGGGGCTTTACATTCTTTATAGTAAATATTATATGCATCTCATTTTACTTAAGTGATGTTATCCTGGTCAGCTTCATGGAGTTGCATTAGGAAATGCTAGGAAGGAGAAAAGAAAGTGTGGCAAAGAATTGATCACATCATAAATTATGCTTTTGTGCCTGGGGAACTGGGTCCAACCAAGCTAGCAGAGGATTCTGGTGCCTAAACTGGAGTCTGTGAGCAGAAAAAAGTCAGAACCATCAAAGATCCCTGCCTAGGAAAGAAGAGAAATGAAGAATATCTGAAAGGAACATGCTACAGTAAAATAATTTGGATCTTCACAGAAACTTCAGCATAGGCACTGCAGATTAGCAAAGGTCAGGTTCAGCACATCTGCACCCAAACTTGGGGGTTTTTGATCTTTTGCTGTGTATCTTTGGCTGAATAAAGGTGAATAAATAAGGAAGAAGTTGTTTCCCTGTCATTTTTCCAATCCCAGTGTGCCAGGGACAGGGAGCTCAGCTGGCTGCAGAATAAATGACAACAGCCACAGAAGCTTCCTCTGGGGATGCTCTGGCCAGAGACTGAGGAGAGAGCACAGGAGATCACCTGTGTCTGAGTCTGACTGTGCTGAAATTATCCTGCTAAGGTCCAGGAAGGAGCTTTCAGTCTCAGACAAAGTCACAAAACTTCCCAGTAATATCTATCAATTCTGCACAATTATTTAGAGAAGATCTAAGCCTGAATCAGGGCAGTCACAGCAGTCAGGTGCTGAGGGAATTCTGTGAAGAGAGTCTTTCATGAATTAGGAATAAAATTATCAACTTGCTCCCAAGAACCTGTCGTTCATTTTCTCAAGTACATGAGGCACAAACTGGCTCTGAGCACAGCAAATCCTCACTGCTGCCATTTGGAAGAACAGCTCACATCAGCTGAGGGCTTGCCAGTGTAATTCTGTGTTCAAGGCTGTGAGCCAGTGGGGCAAATTCATGTCTTCTGTAATAATTCCATTAAAGACTTATCATTTTGATAAATGACAGGAGGCAAAGGTCATGATCTCCTGGGAACTTTGACTTCAAGCTGTTTTGCTCAGGATTTCTATATTTAACTTTACTGCTGAGTTACTACAGACGTGTGCTTTGCTTCTCTTTTGATTTTGTTCTTCTCTTACCTATGATTCTTGAAAACATTTTGGTGATTTGTTTTAAAATATTTAATCCAGAGAATTAGCTTCCCTAATATGCTTTCACCTGACCAGTATACACTAGGGAGAAAAGATGAACAGGAGTAAAAATCCTTTTAGCTCTTTGGGTGTGTTTCACATACTGGGACTATTTAATACAAAGATGCTACTGAGCACTGAAGGGTCAGATTAGGAACTGCCACTGGTGAAAATTTGGGGAACATGTCTAGTTAAACAATCTGAGAAATCTGTGTTGGAGGAATATCAGCTAAAATTTCTCATTTGAGATATTTATTCATTATGCACAGGACATAAGCAGCTAAGTTCCTTTCACAATGGTGGTTGTTGATGTCCAGAATAGAAGCCCCAGTTATTGGCTGAATTTGGGGCAATTCAGAGGCAATTCTGGGAAGTTACCCTCAGCTCAATGTAAGAGCCTAAATGAGAGATGTGGGACTCCAGGGGCTCTCCAAAATGCAGTTTATTGTATACAAAATGCAGTTTATTGTATCCAAAATGCAGTTTGTTCCATCCAAGAGGTTACAGCAGTCCAGGGCTGTGGGTGACAGAGCTGTGCCCACAGCTGTCAGCTCCAGCTGCAGGCAGGCCTGGAGACCCTTTGGTTTTGGTTACAGTGCATTATAGACTTTTCTTTTGGTTACAGTGCATTATAGACTTTTCTTTGCTGAGCATCTTCATACAGCAGAACCAATCTATACCTTAACTATTATCTACAGCCTATCATAACTACTGTAATTCCATATTCATGTTACTGTTCTCCAATCACTAACAGTCAGTACATTACAGTTTAAGCTAGAAGTTGGTTTTCAGTTTTCTTGCAGTAGAAAATTCTGAGACCTTTTTTCTACCTCAGCTTTGCTGCCTTGTTTGCCTGTGCTGTCTTTCTGCTTGGTAAAAACATCTTCTTGTTTGGGGTGGGTTTATCCTTTGCTCTAAGCCATAAAAACCCCTTCTAACTCACACACCCTTTGCCTCCTTGGTTATCCAGTGAGACTGGCTCAGCAATTCTTTTCTTCTATATCAAAACTTGCTTCCATCTCTATTCCTTCATCAGACTCCACATTTTAAAATCTTTCTGCTAAGCACACATATCTGTGAGACTGTCTTGGCAAACTTTCATCCTTCCCAACAGTTCATGACATTGATCCTTCCCTCCCCTCCTTAACAAAGCAGTGCAGACAAGACTAAAACCAGTTTATGGAATGGGTTTAGTTCCCAGCACTGGGAAAGTTCTGTCAGAAAGGGGCTTGGGAGGGGTGTGAGCTGCATCTCCCCAAGGGCTGCAAATGCACTTTGGGTTTGAGCTGCAGCTGCTCCCTGGGGCCCAGCATCTCAGCAAGCAAGGACAGGAGCTGCTGCAGCCTCTCCTTTTCCCTCTGCCCTTGAGGGCAAGGACCTGTGAGCCTAAATCAGAGCAGGCTGAGCCTGACCCCTCTCAGCAGCACATGCTCTTGCCATGAGGGGATGGAGCACAGCAGGAGCACATTTGGCAATCTGGGATCTGCTGGTAGGAACAAAATGCCATTTGAACCATTGAAAACACCAGACTGCGTCCAGCACAGGCCTGTCCCTGGGGACTGACCAGGACAGTCAAGAACAAAGACAGGAGAGACCTTGCTGCAAGAGCTCAGTGCCCTTTCACAGGGATCCTAGCAAAGGAGTGACTTTTTATTTATTTATTTATGTCTCCAGCTCAGCTTTGATGAGAGGTTCCTTGACTTTTCTGTAGAGGCTGCGTTTCCTGTCTGAGATAATATTGAAGATGAAGCCTGGCTCCTTCTCCTGTTTCCTTCCTACAGACCAAAAGGAGACCCTTCCAAAGTGTGCAGCCTTTCATCTGGAGGCAAACACAGGCCCCATTTGTAGCCCTTCTCTCTTCTACAATGATGAGAGTTGCTGCTTGCAGGCAACACTTTTCTATCTCATTTAATCCTTTCTACCTCCTTCCTTCACTTCTATGATGCCACAGAGGAATTGACTTTTATGCTGAGCTGCTGCTTGTGCATCATTGTGGAACTGGGGAGAAGTAAACACACATTTGAGCCACTAAATCAGCCTGGCTTCAGCAATCCTTGTTTTATTCAGAGTGGCAATATTACAGCTTGTTCAATTTCAAATGTTAGGGTGTTTCACAACCAGGTTTTAGAGACATGGGATCAAACCTGCATTTGTTTATGTATTAATTATTCCTTTATGAGGATATTATTTCTAATACTGCTAGTATTGATAATAACAATGGTAATAACAAAGTAATGGTATTGTTCATTCCCTGTGGATTTCAACCTGTAAGACACTGGAGAATTTTTCCACTAAGAGGCAAACGCGATGGTTCTTGCAAATAGTGGGAAATTGTACTGAATACTTCAGAGAATGCTGGGCTAAGCCTTTTTTTGGGCATATTTTTGTACTGACAAGCTGGGAAATAAGACACATTCTCTCACAGTATGAAATCCACACGAGAGGCCTTATAGGCTGGTGAATAATCATTATCATTGTGTTTATTGGCCAAATATTAAGTTGATAGCCTCTAAAGAAATAAGGACAGAGCAAAAGCCCCACTAATTCAATGGAGGTGGAGATCCCTTCCCCTCCTGCATCCTGACTAACATGGTGCTCCTTGGGCCATTGGTTTAAGACACTTTTTTCCCTCCCCTGTGCCTTGTAATGTTCCTGTATCGTTTCTTTTCTGGTGATTTCTTTCTTTGTTGAAGTGGTGAAAGCTGGAAATTTGTTCATATGGTTTAGTAACATTGTGAATTATACATGGCAAGTTATAACTTTGATATTACTTGGTATATTATACTTTTAATAATTGAAAATATTAAATTTAAAATTTAAATATTATACTTTTAAAAATCGGTGCTCCTTCACCTGTGATCTTAGCAAAATTCACAGATGTTTTGGAAGACTGTGCTTCACTGTCTCTTCTGCCCCCTCATGGAGCTGCTCACACACATTAAAGACTTCATCCAACCCCGTGCAGTGGGACATTTGCCACTGATCCTGCAGCACTTGGATCAGGCTCTTCCTTTGGAGGGAGAGGATGGCAAATGCCTTCTAAAGAGAAGTTTTGAGCAGGTGAATAGCACAGAAAAGATGAGTGGAGGTTGAGGATCGTGAGGAGTGGCCAGTTCTTAGCACCTCAGGAAGGACAGGGAGGTACAATTTACAATGTACAGGTATGCATCAGACAGCTCCAGGGCTGGCAGTCCCTCTGCATACTCCCAAAGATTTTTCTGTTTTATTTTGTTTTCTGTGTTGGGTTGTTTTGGGGTTTTTTGTTGTTGTTTGGTTGGTTTTTTTCTGTTTGGGTTGGGTTGGGGTTTTTTTTGTTTGGGTTTTTTGGGGGGAGGTTTTTTGGCTTTTTTTTGGTTTGGTTTTTTTGGGGGGGTTTTGGCGGTTTGGGTTTTTGGTTTTTTGGGTTTTTTTGTTTTATGTTTGGTGGGTTTTAGGGGTTTTTTTTTTGAGAAGTCACTGTCAGTTATTCTGTCTTCATTGAAGAAAGCAGTTTTTTCTTTGTGCCCCTGTTCATGAGAGTCTGGCCATGGAGTTCAGGTCCATGTAGCTGCCACTTCCATAAGAGCTACAGGAAGCAATCTTGTTTCCCTGTGAAATTCTCATCCCTTCCTCCTCAGTCCCAGTTTAGGGAAAACTGAGTAAATGTGTTGTTGTTGTTGTTGTTGTTTGAGCAGCAGCTTCTGTTCAGATTCACTTTCTCACTGGAAGATGAAATTCCAAGGGTTCTGTTGCTCTGTTGTGTCACAGTTACCTTTTCCCAGCTATCATCTTCCACCTTCTAGAGCTGAATTGTGACAAATGGGGGCAGGGGGAGGCCTTTAATCAGGCTGGGAAAAATTACCCAAGAAATTCCAGTTTGAAAATAATGCAGTATGGCTATGAGGCAACTTCTGCCACTAATTCCTGGTGCTCATGGTGACAGGTAGGGCTGTCCCGCAAACCTGAGGGACTCTGGTGGAAATCAGAGCATGAAAAGTGAATTGTTTCCCTACTGCAATATACTGTTGATCCTTGTAGGACATTTTCAGTTGTTTTCCCTATGCATGTGATATTGAAAATGGAAGCATGAAATGAAAATACTCTGTTTGGAAAAGCTGAAGATTCTGTTTGATAAACAGGACAAAAGTATTCATAAGACTTGAACATTCCCTTTTTGGGTCAATGCCTTGTCATTTTCTTCCCTTGGGCTAAAATCTCAGCATGTTTTTAGGCATCCAAGCCATGGCTTGAGCTCACAGATGAAGAATGAGAGGATGAATCTGACAGTCAGGCATTCTGTCTCCTCTGCCTACCTGCCTTGTCACACAGTGTGCCCACTGCTTTTGTGTGCTGGTTCTCCCAGCAAAAGCCCAACACACATCAGCTGTGTTGTTCCCTTCCAGTCTTCTACAGAAGACTGAGTTTAGTCCCTCAAAACCTGTTGAGGCTCAGATGCCTCCCCTAATTCCCATATTTGATAATGCCAGAGAAGCAAAACCAGTCGAATGCTCTTTGCCATCATCCCTCCCTCCATCTGTTCCAAACTTCTGGCCATGGTCCTGTCCAGATTTGGACATCCAGAGAAGAGAGATGCAAAACTGAGTCAGTTACCAAGGGCTCTTTGTCCCCTGTGGATCCCTGGCTGCAGAAGTGTGAGGAGGAGCCAGGTTCAAGCAAAGGGCAGGGCAGGGCAGGGCAGGGCTGTGTGCCTGTTCTCTGCACTGGCCCTGCACTGGAGGCTCCTCTCCCTCCTGTGGGAACACTGAGCCCTCCACTCCTGTGGGAGCAGCAACTGGAAGAGACCCATACCTGAATCTTATTCATGTAGCAGCTGAAACTCATTCCTGCTATTTTATTCTTCCCATGGGACCCTGATTTCCAATCACTTTTCCACAGAGCCCATGACTTTAAGGATACTGTCTTGGTTTGGAAAGACAGGAGTCTGCTAAGGAAGGCAGGAGCCTCCCCTGACATGGAGAATGTAAACCCTCCCCTCCCTCTGAGTTGCTATAAATTTTAAATTAAGGGGCTCTCAGGCAATAACAGTTCTTTAAGCGGGAAGAAAATGAAAGGATAAAATAAACAATGCGGTAGACTGGAACAACACTGCCAGAGTCAGAACCCAACCTGACACCCTGTGGGTCAGGGTGTTGGCAGCAGTCCCATTGGAATTGTGACTCAGCCCTCCTGCAGTGTCAGGGCTGGTTCTGCTGGAGCAGGGATCCTGGAGAAAGGTGCAGTCTCTGCCTCTGAAGATCCAGCGCAAGAGGCAGCTGCTGTTCCTCTGGGAATCCAGTGCAGAAGCCGTGCTGGTGTTCCAGAATCTCCAGATTATATCCAGGTAGGAATGCTTGGCTCCTCCCTCTAGGCTCACATCTCCCAATGGGATGCTGTAGTTCTTATCAGCCATGCAGGGACATTCAATAGCTGTTATCATTCAATAGCTGTTATCAGCAGATGTCCCCTCCTGAGGGAGGAGTGATTGTGGTCACTCACAGAGAGAGATAAGGCAAACTGCCCACTTGACAAAAGATAATTTGCCATACAGATGGTAATTGAAAACATCTTGCCTTGCAATCTGGAACAGATACTTTGATGTCCACATCATTGTCACCAGGCTGGGACCCACCAAAGTCAGAGGGAATAATACTTGGAGCTCTTGCTTTGGTTTCTACCACTTCCACCTTCACCAGTTACACTTCTGCTCTTACACTGACAATGGTCCTCTTGTCTTCTGGGGACAGTTAGTGAAACTGGCTTCTTCAGTTAGTAAAAAACATCTTGTTCAGCATGACTGGAAAAGAGCCTCAGTATTTGACCTTTAGATAATTGGAAGGAACTGAGGTAGAGAAAAAAAGAGGAGAGAAGAACTCTAAAGGACATTCAAAGTAAAGATCTCCTTCTCTGAAGTCATTCTGTAGCCTAAAATTAGCAGTGAGAGCCCAAACTGGTGAGCATTGGCTTTTAAACTGGTGAGCACTGGCCATGGGCCTTTGGCAGGGATGGAAGCTGTGCCCAGCTGGGCTGAGTCCCAGGAGCTGATTGTGGGGCTGTGGTGTGACCCCAGGCTGTGCAGGGAGCAGGCTGCAGTGGGATGGCTTTATTATGAATGTTTTATCTGGATAAAATTCAATTGCTACTTTCTGAATATAAATGAGTGCGTAATATGAAGAGCACACAATTCAGGTAATTAAAGATTGGTACAGAACACTAGTTAGAAGTGTAAATTATTTTCAATGATGCCTTTTACTGAAATTGAACTGATCAGTTTCCCAAAATCCACGGACACACACATATACACAAATCTGTTGTCATTTATGGATAATAAATCACTAACATTGTATTATAAACAAATCATCTTACCCCTTTGGGCTTTATTTTCTTAGTCAGAAGCATTTTGAGCCCTGCTCTGGAGCAGATGGGAGCAGTCTGTCAGTTGTGATCAGACCTGCTGCTCGCTGCACGGCACAAACTCAACCTGATGCCTCCTGCCCGGGAGAGCGGCTGGCAGGAAGTTCCAGCTGAGGTTCACAGTTCCAAAGTCCACAACCCTCTAATATTTTCAAGGTTTCATGTGTTTTACACAGGTCAACACATGGTCTGCTTCTCCTAAAAGTTCACCAACAGTTTAGAAACATCGCCCGCTCCAGGGTTCGGAGAGAGAGAAAAGCGCATTTGTATAAAATGACTATTGGGTTTGTAATTTTTATGGCTGAAAGATTGTAGCAAAATCTCACCAGGAAAAGTGTGCTTTACTGTCTGAGCCATGAGAAGTACACAGGGGTCCCTTTGAGTCAGTGAAACAGTTAATTTACATCAGGTGAGGATCTGACCTGAATTTGTTTCACCTCTGATGCAGCAGGTCTTGCTCTCACATATGGAATCCTATCACTGCTCTATCAAAGATGTCATTAAAAACCTGCCATAACAAATGTGCACTGTGCCCTACCGAGCTCTCGTGCTGACAAACTGCCTGAGGGACAGAGTTTGATCTTTCCCTCAATGTGGCTTGCCTCTGGTGCTGAAGGTTTTATCAAAGAGCTGGGGAGCAGCAAGCCCTGGTGGAGCAGGAGAGGCGGCCTGGAGCATGGGCTGCAGCCCAGCCTGCCTTCCCCAGGCCAGCAGCTGCAGCAGCACCAGGCTAGAGACAGGCAGAGCCAAACACTGAGCACAGTTTGTTTTATGGTGATAGCAGCTCCTCTCTGCTGAGAATGTGAGCACAGAGCCACCCCCAGCTGGTGCTTCTGGGTGGTCCCCAAGGCCGACTTCAAATAGCGGCCAGGGCAGTGAACCAGCATGGAAGTGTCAGAGACATGAGGAGCTCTGCTGAGGTCCTTATCACACTGGCCTCCAGGTTTTGACCAGCTACACACTGAGGAGGAACAGGACAAGCCACCATTCCTGCCTAAAAACCCTCAGGCAAGGGTGCATAGAAAAGAAAAGAATATGCAGGGCATTTCTTTCAATAAATGAGTTCTAAGACACTGTAATGATGATCAAATGCTAATGAGTATCTTCATCTACTTCCCAAATGTAGTCATCTCCTACAAAATCATAGCTGATAAAAGCATGCTGGTCCTGAGTGGTGGCAGGCCAGAGGATGAGCTTAGGAATTGTTTATATGTATGAAACATCCAATTCATTTGTTCAGTTCTTTTTTGTTTGTATTCCTACAAAAGTTTTCTCCATATCTCCTAATTTCAGCACTCAAAATAAATTCCTATATGACCATTATTCATAATATTCAATAAACAAATCTGAAACCAACCCAATCAGAATGCATATAAAATAACCCTTGATGTTAACATGCAGAACATCACAATTCCCAAATGTATACTTTAACAAAACTGTAAGAAATTATTTTGCCTAAGGACTATATCCAGAGTCCCCAGAAATGGGCATATTTTTATGATTCACTAAGATTTACATTATGCCATAAGTGAGGCACAGATTTTATAAAACATATCAGTTATTCACTGCAGGCAGAAACCCTGCTTTCCTTGTGTGGAACAAATGTATTGTTTCAAAGGCACGTGGAAGAAGATGGCTGCCTCTTTGTTTAGAAAATTTCCAAAGCTTTAAAGCAGGGGTGAAGTTGTCTGCTCATTTTACTTGTGAGGAACTGGGCATATATGAGTAAAATGATTTGTGAACATGAGCACTGCTTTAAATAGTTACAAGACCAAATATTGTATTGGGAATAGATAAGAGATATTAAAGACAAAAGGTTTTCATTCAAAAAAGTACATAAAATCTGAAATTTTTAGCATTTCTTTTGCTGACATTCCTTCATAATAATTCAATTTGAAAATATGTTCTTTTCAAAAATACTGCATTAATTTTAATAACTTTTTTTTTTCTCAGTGGGAGAACTTAAAAAGTATCCAGAGTTCTTCCTGCACTAAAGGCTAAGATAGAAGGAAAAAAAAAATCACCTGGGACTGTTAAAATTCAAAGACCTAAATGTATCTATGACATATTCCAGCTGCATACAAAATGCACTTAATCCTGTGCAGAGAACTTGGCATTCAAACCACCAGCCCTAATAAACAGAGCCCCGTGTTTCCATTTGCTATTAGTGCCCTTCACTTCTGCCTGCTGGGGAAAGGTTTGTGTCCAGACAAAGCCTTGGCTGGGTGGAACAGCAGAGCACACTCTGTCACTGTTATCAGTGTCTTTCAATGTGGAACATATTTAACTTGACACAGGAGCAGAAAGAAAAGGAGAAATGGGACTTGTGAGCTGAAGTAGAAATGAGCCAAGCTCTGGGATATCTCTGAGGAGCAGGGAGGCAGAGGAGAGGCAGTGGCACCTTCAGTATCCCAGATCATGGGTGGAAAATCCCTTTGATTCGAGTGCACTGAGGCAAAGGCTGATTTTTGGAGGATCCTGCACTCAGCAGACCCAAAACCAGAACCACCAGAACCCCTGGCTGGCAGCAGAGAGTGAGACTCCCACTCCACAGGCAAAAATCTTTTTTTCTCCTGAGACCCAGGGAGTCCTGCAGCTCCTCAGGGGCAGTTCTGCACTGAAACCAGAACTGCAAACAGTTCTGCACTGAAAGCAGAGGTGGCTCCCAAATTTCAGCCTCAGCTTGCAGCAAATCTCTGTATTTCAATCAGTATCAGCCCAGCCAAGGCAATGTAAGTGTGTCCTGCCTGAAGAATGGTTTCAGCTCCCAGCCTGCCTAGCTGGGAGCTCAGGGGTTATTAGTTAATAGTTATTGATAGCTTACAATGAGTGAGCTGAAGTTTTAGGGTGACATTTTAGTGTTCAGAGTTAGTCCTGTTTATGTATCAGAATGTTTATCCCTTGTCAAACTGAAAAAATTCTAAAATACAAAAATAGTTTGGGGAGTCTTCCCACCTTAAAATGTGGAAGCGACATTAATAAGCATTCAAGATGCCTTTCCAGGGATGCAGAGTTATTTTATTTTTGTGGTTATACCTTCAGTTCACTAGCAAAATTCTATGTGTTCATAACATTTGTTTTTCAGGCAATAGAGAAGATTTGCTTCTTTCACTGTAACATAAGTTGAAGTGCTGTATTTTGAAACAATTGAAACAAAAGAGGTTGTCACATCATTGTATCTATCTAAAGCAGGCAATTGTTACCTATGATGGTGTCAAAAAAAACAAATTTCAGGCTGAGTGCTAAAGAAATGTGGAAATTATTTTATAACTTAAAATGATCACAGTATTTCTGGTGAAAAGGTGTATTCTTCAGTTTTATACCAATGCTCCTGCTACTGCACAAAGTTCAAATGAAAGTTTAATACAACTTTTCAAAGCAGTGAGGAGAGTGAAATAGATTCCAGCTCTGGCAGGTCAATGTGAAGCAGCTCCTCTTCCCTCCAGCTCTTTCTCTGTTATGCCACAGGACCAGAAAGGGAATTTGTCATCATGGGCCCAAGCAAGGGAGGAAAGGCAGCAAGAACCTCAGGATCTGCTTTGGTTGTTGCAGTGAATTACTTCTAATCTAGCACACCCCAAAATGCATTAATTCCATTTACAAAGTGTCCAGAGCAGGAGTTCAACCAAACAAGGTCTGTTCCTGTATGTGCTTTTTGCCTAATTTTAAGGCAAGAAGGTGCCTCAGGGCTGGCTGAGACTTGTCCTGCTCTGGCACAGGTTCTGTCCCCATGTGTGGCACCTGTGCTGTCCCCAGGGCTGGCTCTGCCCCTCCAGCCCCTGCTGCTCTCCCCATGCTCAGTTCCTGACTCTGAAGGTGCACAAGGAAAGACAGACAGACAAAAACGTGGGAGTTTGGAGCTGGTGAGCAGTTTGTGACCTCTCCCAACTCCACCAAAGCCTTGAGGCTCTGTGCCTTTGTTTCCCACAGGAGGAAGGCAGAGAAGCTGCTCCCTCTGGGTGCCCTTGGCCCCTCTGCCACAGCTCAGCCAGGGGCTCTCACACGGCACCTTCAGCTCCTGAATTCATCTTGAGCCTGGGATTTACTGCCATTCTTTTTCCTCTTAAAGTGAAGTTTACTGGTCCTACACTAATTTAAGATTAGTGAAAGAATCTCAGGGCTAATAACTTCACAGCTTTCATGGAGGAAACAAAAGCTGCCAGTGGTGGAAAACTGCATCGTGAGAAATAAGAAAAACCAGTTTCACACAGAGTTGTTTTGGAGGTTTTTTTAATTATCATGACATTTTTGAGAGTGAAAGTTAGCAAGGCTGGATTGGTGTCCTCAGTGCCAGGGATTACCAATCCATGAGTACTTTTACATGATCCACTTTTATCTCTTTACAGTGGTGTGGTCTGGCCTTATGAAATTCCTGTTGAAACCACATGAATAACATCTAGATTGGTCCTTTCTTATTGAGAAGTATTTTGGGGGTCTGAAATTCTGTGCAGCATAAGATTACCTGTCTGATTAGTGAGCATCAACACTTCTTAAGAATGCATTCTAATTTTGTCTTGATTTCTAAAGCCCAAGTACTATAACAGTTAACTTATTATATATTCTGCAGATGTTTATTTGTAACTTTTGTAGAATTGCTGTCTCATGCTTGTTCCTATACTAATAATTTGGGGGAAAAGTTAAACAGTTACACATTAGGTTAATTTTAAGTGCAATATATTCTTCCCAAGGCTGTGCTTTTTTTAATTTAAAAAAACCCAAAAATTAGGAATAGGAATGTGTGCTGGCTTGGAACCTGAATTTCTTGGTCTTAATTAAAATAAAATATCTCCCACTGATATTTTAAAGCTTTTGTAGTAAACAACAGCATTTCCTATTCCTGTGGAATGAGGCCATCCCTCTCACAGATGATGGAAATCTTTCACATTTGTGTAGTTTTGTTGTATTTAATGAATGAGCACCAATCTGAAGGGATCTCCCTGGACTTGTGCCCTTGCTGCCATCTCCTGCCATCGTGCTCCCAGATCCCCTGCCAAGCACTGGAGCTCTGTTCCTCTTAGGGGCATTAAAAATTTCTTTGCAAGTCCCCTTTCCACAAAACAAGGTATTTGTTAACATGTTGTGTTTGCAAGGAGCATTCAAAAGTTTTTGTCATAATCAAAAAGCCGTAAATAACATTTGCTAAAAGGAAATCTCTGCAGCTCGGGAGACTGGCAAACGAAAAGTGACAAAATTCAGTGGGAGCACTTCAGTGTTTCTGAATTTGCTTCCTCTCAGAGTTAGTAACTGGCATGGTTGAGATGCAAAAACAAACAGAAAAGCTACCAGACTTTGTTCTCACTTAATCATGAGGTAAATGCAGTTTTCATCTGAATCTTTTCAGGCTTGCTCGTGAGCATCACGTTTTGTGCACTGCTGAGATGCTGAGCGAGCAAACTGAGCTTAACTTCAGGTGCTTCTCTGCTGCATGAAGGTGCAGTGATTTACTGGCTGTGTTTTCCTGTGGTGATGTCTGTAAGTGACACAAACACAGAGTAACAATTAGCAGTGCTCTGAGAAGTGCTGACACCAATTCCTAGAGGAGCTGATTTACTCCTAGTGCTGACCTGTCAATAAAGAAGGCTAAACAGCAAAGGTTTAGTGTGCAAGTGCTTTTGTTTGCCAGTGTTGCTGAGTCTTTCTTTCCATCTGGCCCAGGTCCTGGGAGCTTTCTGGTTATGCCCATTGATAAAGGCCAGGTGGGCAAGTGTTGGGAGCTGTCTGTCACTCCTGCAGAAATGGGACGTGGCTGCAGCTGAGAGAAAAGCAGGGAAACAAAAGGGGTGGGCAGGGAACAGAATTCCTCTCATTCCCAGCCCCTTCTCCTGTTCAAGCTCAGCAACACCTGGATGTTCCCTCAGTAATGCTGCTCTGGGATTCCCTGGGAGCTGCTGGGAGCAGCAGGAGGCTCTTTCATCAGGAAATATCCCGAGGGTGCTCGGTGAATGCTCCCACTGCTCGGGGAGATGCCTGTGCTAATTGAGCTGTGCTGCCCAGCGAGGGCTGTTTGCTGAGAGCCTTCCTCTGAAATGATACATTCTCCTTTTCAGGAGAGGATGTTCATGCATTGTGTGTGGTTACTGGCTAGATGGTGGTGTTAGTCTGGTGTTTGTAATAACTTTAAGTCACTTTTCTCACAGCTTGCTGAATGCATTAGCTCAGTTTTGTACCATGGGACTCCCTGTCTTGGTGTTTCCACTTAATTGAGATGAATTGTGTAGGACAGAAGGCACTTTGTGCTCTTTGTCATGAAATATGCATCTAAAACTTAAACTTTCCTTACAGACCCTGAGGCTTGTAGTAACTTTTGGCTGTTCTTCTTGTCAGGATTGGTATTACTGACATCTCTGTCGTCTTGGACAAAAACACCCAAAAAACAAAATCCAGACACTCTTAAATACAGGGGTAAGATGAAGAAAGGCATTTAACAAAATGCCACTTCAGTGATGATTAGGATGTAAGTGATGCTTCAATGATGATTAGGATGTAAATTTTGTTTTGGTCTAGCACTTACTGAATTTTCAGTGATGATTAGGATATAAATTTTGTTTTGGTTTAGCACTTACTGAATCCGTGTTTTAGCAAAGGAAGCTTTGCCAAAGCAGGTTGGGTCAAGCCTATTTTACTGCTTTGAAGATGCTGTAAACTCCACTGAAGGAGGTGAGCTGGAACTTGGATTTCCAGTGTCACTGCAGTGAACAGGTGGCTATTTACAGCAGTGTTTACCAAAGAGGTACTTAGGATAACATTTACTAAGAGAGCAGTGCAGAGAGAAAACAGCCAAATGTTTTGGTTCCTCTGGAATTCCTCCTTGTCAGCCTGGGAGGGCAGTGGTCTGAGAGAGCAGGGAGGCTGCAGATTTATTTCCCTTCCCCACTTTCCTTCCTCAGCCCCCCAGAGAATGAGTGGTGTCTTTTACTCTGCTGGTGCTGAGGGATCCTTTGCTAATCATAAAGATCCTGTCTGCTCCATAAATTCTCACTGAGACTTCACTGAGGGCTAAATTGAGCTTCATTACACACTGCTTACATATTGCAGGGATTCCTTGAGAGGTTATTGCTGGTAATTCTCCTTTTCTATAAAAAAGTGCAGGTGTTTCAAAAGTACTGGGAGTAAAATGTGTGTACTTATCAACATTCTATGGAAAACACCTTAAGAATTTGAATTTTCCTAAGCCTCAGGTATTCATCTATGAATTTTTAAAGGTTATTGAGTGATTCAGGTGAATTTGTATCCCTCTCTGCTTGTGAAAATAATTTTGGAACAATGTCTGACTTGTGTTCAGTGGGAGAAACGATGGATGCATTGCATCTTGCAGAGTGTCTGGCACTGCCCTTTGTCCTTAACTCTCTGGTGTTGAAAGCACATCCAAGTGTTTCTGTAGTTTAAATTTTCCACTCTTTTTCCTCCTTGATAAATAGAAATAATAGATTTTGGACACATTTATTAATTTCAATTTTGAATGTCATAAAAAATTGTGTTATTTCAGTGTTTTGCTAACTCCCGATTATTTTGCCCATTTCTAGAGATTTAAATGTTTCTGTAGAGTGCTTGACAAAAGTTCAGGAGCTCCTTAGGCACTGTTAGGCTCAGGAGAGCTTTTCCATCTCTTTCTTTAGGAACTGAGTCAAGCCCATAGCTTGTATTTTCACCATAAAGGACTTTCAAATCTTGATTGTGAGTGAGACTGAACTGAGAAAATCCTAACTGGGAGTCTCACGAAAACCACTGGAAATGCTTCTTGTTGTCAAGGTAGAAAGGCTGTGAAAGGCTTGCTCTCAGTCCTGGCCTCTTTGAACATCTGAATGTTCCTTTCTTTCTTGCATGGAAATAGTGAGTTTGTAGACAAGCTTTGCTTTGCAGTGAAACTAATCAGAGAGTGAAGTCTTGAGCAAGAGGGGGAGCACATCAGTAACTGTTTTTATTGCTGCTTTTTCTAAACAGGAAGAGTAATTAAAAATTAAGAACACTGCTTACCATTATTTTCCTTCTTTTTTTTTCAGAAAAAAACCACTGTTCTGGCTGTGGTGTCCTATACATTGGATGAAGACTACTTAGAACAAGAGTGTCACAGTTACTTCCATTATTTTATTATATTATATATATAAAATAAAAGAAATTATATTATTATATAATTATATTATATAACTATATTATATAATTATTATATATTATGTATATATATATATATAAATAAAATGTACAATAAAATATTATTCCAATATTTTATTATACTTTCCATTGCAACTTAGTTTAGATTGTTATACTGCTCACAATTAACTTTATTCCCTTGACAAGAACAGTGAAAAATTTAATAAATATGTGCTGGATACACAAGTTAAAATTTCTCTTATAATTAGGTGCTCAGCATGTACCTGAGGTGAGTTAAGAGGGAGATAATTGGCCAAAAGCCAATTAAGGGCTGAGAGTAGCACCCAGCCATGGGCTCAGAGCAGAAAGCTCTGCAGCAGCACTGCAGGAATGGTTTGCTCTCAATTAGTCCCTGTAATTGCCTGGTGTCAGAGCAATACTGTAAAACAGACTTGCAATGTGAGACCCACGAAGGAGGAGATCTACCTTCAGTTTTAGACACTAATTGAGGTCAAATCACAGAGCTGGAAAGCTTCTGAGGTAAAAGCAGTGTCAATTAAGATTTCCCAATGCAGATCCTACTGCATTGTCAAAATTAGATAAACTTACGTGTTACTGGCTAGATCTCAGTTTCCCAGAAAAAAAAGAAATTAAAAATTAGGTATAATAGCCCCTTTTTTAAAGGAAACCATTTGGTGGATACGAAGACAAAAAAAAAGTCTGGTTTACAAGACCCTTCAGCAAACTGCTGGTTACCCAGGTATTTTCAGCATGAGCTGGATTTCAGTTTTGTATTTACAGAAAGAAAGGCACAAAAGGCGCAGGGAAGATGAAGATGTGCAGTTTGTGTGGTTAGTGCAGCCCAACACACTTAGGGAGCAGTGTGATTGTGTGTTTAGGATAATGCCCATGTAATCAAGCCCAGCACATGAGATTGGGTCAGCATTCTGCAGCTAGTCCAACACTCTGCTGTCCTCAGTAGAAAATGAGCAGGTTTGTGCCCCCAGGTAGTTATAAAATAAACCCTGGAGATGACCAGTGTACATAACTTCAGTTTGAATAGAAACAAAGTAAAATCAACTGTAAACTGAGAGAGTTTATTATCTTACATAGTTGCCATGTCTTTAATGTTTATGCTGGAATGGTGATGTCTGCAGTGGAGGATCCGGATCCTTCCAAAGGTTTTGAGATCAGCATTTAGTTCTGTGAACCTCTGGATTAATACACCATTGCCATGAGAAAGGCAAAACTGGTCTGGAAGCAGACTCCTTAGAAAACCAGCATAAAAACGAGACTGCTAGCAAATGTGAAACATGCTGTTAGATGTTGGGCCTTTCAAAGACATGTACTTTGAGATAAATGTGCAATAAAGCCTGTGTTTAATCTAGGAAGAGGAGCAGTATTCTACTGGTAAAAAGCAGAAGGAAAATAAATTGCATCATCTATAACCTTTGCAGTCATAGGCTCAGTGAACAGAACATCAAAACCAAATGTAAGGAAAACAAGCCTCTGTGTTCAATTTACCTTGTGATATCCGGCCTTACAAGAAGCTTGAAGCAAATTCATTCTTTAGCTGCAGTGTGAAAAAATCAGTACTGAGCTCAGTCTTCAGTGGATGAGCGTATCTAGGGGAAAAAAATTGCTTAAAGCCAGATCCAAGGTCTGTCAGAGTGACTGGAAATAGTCCCAGAGACTCCAGGAACTGTAGATCAGGCTCTCAAACATGGAAATGAAAGTTTGATTGCTTTGGGTGAGCAATATTTCTGTTAATCATCCAGCAAAAGAGATTTGATTATTTGGAAGAGTAAAGCAGCCCTTTGGTTCCTGACAGAATACAATGCATGTTTGAGCATATCAAATGTGTTTGGAGTTAGGGAAGGAAGAATCTCGAGATGTTTGGGTTTGGTTTGGATCCGCATCCAGAGCCTGTGAGTCTGCTGGAGCTGCTCCCCCTGCACCAGGGGAAGGAGCAGCCCTGCCCAAAGTGCCAGAGCAGCCAGGATGCTGGGAAAGGAGTCAGGAGCTGGGGCAGAGGCTTTTTGGAATGAGCAAGGGTTCTTTGGAGAGAGCTCAGCTTTCCACAATGCTGCTGCAGAGAGAACAGCTCGAGTCCAACCCTGCTGCCGTGCAGGAGGCTCTGAGGCCACTGTGGCACATCCTCCTGAGGCTTTGTCCCCTCCTGAGGCCTTGTCCCCTCCTGAGGCCACTGTGGCACACCCTCCTGAGGCCACTGTCCCCTCCTGAGGCCACTGTGGCACGCCCTTCTGAGGCCACTGTCCCCTCCTGAGGCCACTGTCCCCTCCTCAGGCCACTGTGGCACATCTTCCTGAGGCCACTGTCCCCCTGGCACATCCTCCTGAGGCCCTGTCCCCCCTGGGACACCCTCCTGAGGCCCTGTCCCCTCCTGAGGCCACTGTGGCACACCCTCCTGAGGCCACTGTCCCCTCCTGAGGCCTTGTCCCCTCCTGAGGACACTGTGGCACATCTTCCTGAGGCCACTGTCCCCCTGGCACACCCTCCTGAGGCCCTGTCCCCCCTGGGACACCCTCCTGAGGCCCTGTCCCCTCCTGAGGCCACTGTGGCACACCCTCCTGAGGCCACTGTCCCCCTGGCACACCCTCCTGAGGCCCTGTCCCCTCCTGAGACCACTGTCCCCTCCTGAGGCCACTGTGGCACACCTTCCTGAGGCCACTGTCCCCTCCTGAGGCCGCTGTCTCCCTGGCACACCCTCCTGAGGCCCTGTCCCCTCCTGAGGCCACTGTCCCCTCCTGAGGCCCTGTGCCCTCCTGGCACACCTTCCTGAGGCCACTGTCCCCTCCTGGCACACCCTCCTGAGGCCCTGTCCCCTCCTGAGGCCACTGTCCCCTCCTGAGGCCCTGTGCCCTCCTGGCACACCTTCCTGAGGCCACTGTCCCCTCCTGGCACACTATCCTGAGGCCACTGTCCCCTCCTGAGGCCACTGTCCCCCCTGGGACACCCTTCTGAGGCCACTGTCCCCTCCTGAGGCCACTGTCCCCTCCTGAGGCCACTGTCCCCTCCTGGCACACCCTCCTGAGGCCCTGTCCCCCTGGGTCACCCTCCTGAGGCCCTGTCCCCTCCTGAGGCCACTGTCCCCTCCTGAAGCCACTGTCCCCCCTGGGACACCCTCCTGAGGCCACTGTCCCCTCCTGGCACACCTTCCTGAGGCCCTGTCCCCTCCTGGCACACCTTCCTGAGGCCCTGTCCCCTCCTGAGGCCACTGTGGCACACTCTCCTGAGGCCACTGTCCCCTCCTGAGGCCACCGTCCCCTCCTGAGGCCACTGTGGGACACCCTCCTGAGGCCACTGTCCCCTCCTGAGGCCACTGTCCCCCCTGGGACACCCTTCTGAGGCCACTGTCCCCTCCTGGCACACCTTCCTGAGGCCACTGTCCCCCCAGCACACCCTCCTGAGGCCACTGTCCCCTCCTGAGGCCCTGTCCCTCCTGGCACATCCTCCTCTCCTGCTGCAGCCTTGATGGGCTTTGATGGTAACATGGAAATTTCTTTTGGGCTTTGGGCTTTGATGGTAACATGGACATTTCTATTTTGGAGTAACGTGAAAATTTTTCAGGTCTTTGCCCTCAGTTTCCTTTCAGATACGTGCAGGTGCATGGGGGCATGGAAGAGGGATGGTGGGGAACAAAATCTGGAATTTTCTTTACCTCCCAATCCTGCCCAGATGAGGTTCTTCCCTAATCTGGTTTGATGGCTCCGTTTTTTCTCCTTGCTGGGTGCCTGAGGATGTAAGAAGTGCTGATGTCCTCCCCTTACTAAAATTAGGGAGCCTCAGTTTTGTGTCTGGGAGAATCTGACCATGGAGGTCTGAAAAACTGATGTGGAGACAAAACTCCCCATGCCATGCTTGCCTGCTTGCTGCTGGAAAAAATCCTTCCTGCAGGAGGAATACAAAATAAGGAGAATGAAGCCTTCAATGCATGGTTCAAATGATTTTTTATTCTGCTGCCAGTGCAAAATACCAGTGATTTTCTGCTTGTAGGAAATGGTACCTCAAGGAGCTTGTGTTGACAAAACATCTGAATTCCCATTTTCCACTGAGGTGAAACTGGGAAGAACTGACATACCTTAACTCAGACTCTGTGCTCTCCCTGAATTTGTCACCCAGAGCTGGGAGGGTGAGTCTGGCAGCTCCTGGACCTCTGTCACAGCCCTGACACAATCTGCACCTGATTTAGAGAAGTTCTGCTCTTCTGAGAATTCCTTTTTCCAACAGAAACCACCCAGACAAATTTCATTTGATAGCTAATTAGAGTTTAAGTAGATAAATATGTATCTAAGGAGAGTGGATTAACCTGAGGATATTAAATGAAAAATTGGATCCTTGATTCCTTTTGAAAAGGACCATAAAAAGCATCACTCTGAAGGCAGCTGTCATCTTTTATTGGTCTGGGTGCATGTGTGGAGTTTTTTGTTTGTTTTTTAAGGGGAGGAGTAGAAGTCTTTTTTGGCAAGGTTTCTTTGTCTGAGAATCTCTGATTAGGAATGTTGTGCTTTAGTTATCCTGGTGCCTGGTCCTGGGCCAGGATTTCTCAGGATGGAGGATGTTCACAGTGGTGCTGTGCTTTTTGCCTCTAGCAATGGTTTTTCCTAATAGGGCAAGCTCAGAAAGCTCCTTACCATGAAGGGAATAATGGGAAAGGAAGTTTCAGTGGGATTTTTTTTTTTTTTTTTGCCTTTTTTAAGAAAAGGAGAGGGAGACAAAGGATGGAGTTAATATAAAATCCTGCTCTCCAGTTAGCCTAGGAGATGACCTGCAGTTTTTGGAATTACGGTATGTTCAAAGCTATGTCACTGAAATAATGTAATGCCACAGACATTAGGCCATAATGACCCAAAAAAGTATGTGTTTAGTAGTTTGCAGCTGGAGTCTAGGAAGGAGCAAAACTGCTTGAAGTGAGCCAGAGCTCTGCACACTCTGAAGACCCTGACTGCATTTGGACCCTGCCTGGGGAAACATCCCCAGCCAACTGTGGGCCTTTGGTTTAGATTAAATGCCACAGGATCAGTCAGAAATCCTGGCCCAGGACCAGGCACCAGGATAACTAAAGCACAACATTCCTAATCAGATATGGATCACCCAGAATAGGTAAAGGTCTTCTGTATGTCCTCAAATACTTCCTGATGACCATGAGGTCTAAATAAGCATAGCTGTGTGCTCAATGGCTTAGAGATTCATTTATGCATTAGAGATTTATTTACATATATTTCAAGAGTCTAATGAGGCCTTATATTAGTGTTACTCTTGCCTGTGCTCATCCATGCAGCCCTCCTGGTGGAAGCAGCAGCATGAAGAGCTGAAGTTTCTCTTGGTGGCACCACAGCTCTCCTGGTTCCTGCCTCAGCACTGGGCAAAGCCAGGCATTTCAGATCTATTAATTGCTCTAACAGCCAGATGATTTTCCTGACAGGGCAGCCACCTTTTCTGCTGTCTAATTTACCAGTGCTTGGCATGATGCATCCAACATTTAACACCAAAGCTTTGTTTTAGAGTCGGTTTTTCATCTCCATATGTTCATCTCCATACTCTTCCTCAGAGCTGCATGGATTGCCTGTCCCTTCACCTGATGGAGGGACACTTTCTGCTCTTGCTTGTAAGTGAAACCAATATTCCAACACTGTTGCCTTCCTTGGTGTGAGGTAGGAATCACCTAATGTAAATTTGAGGTGCTCCAAAGCACCTGCCACTGCCCTGCTGCACAAGGGAGTACAAATTTTCATTTGAAGCTTTTGCTGGGGAGGGCTTTGGGTTTTACTGAGCCCCTCAGTTTGTTCCAGAGGCTTTGCTGGGGAGGGCTCTGGGTTTTACTGAGCCCCTCACTTTGTTCCAGAGGCACTGGCTGAGCTCAGAAGGGACCATTTAGTGCTACACCCCTGGCCTGTTTTCCTGTATCTAATCACACTTACCAGCAGTTAACCCAATGGAATCCTTCTATTCCATTGAAGGAGGTATGCAGAATTAAGTACAAAAGTGGTTTTCATGTGGCTAAAAAACATCCACATTGGCTTTCTTTTTTTGCCTTGGAATGTTAATGCTGTGGTGTTTGGGTGTTTGGAACACAAAATGTTTTTCCTTTCCCCCACAGTAGTCTGGTCTCCTTATGTGAAGCAATTCCAAGGATAGTCTGTTCCAGAACATCTTTGGTTAATAAGAAGCTGAAAGATAAGCCTTGTGATAATTGATAAGTCATTAGCAGGACTCTAGTTCATCAGATAAGGCAATTAATGGTTTCACATTTCCTAAAAAGTGGCAGTGTTGGGCTGAGTCACTGCAAGATGTAGGATGAGGAATGGTTTGGTGATGCAGTTTGAATGCAGGACAGATTTACATCCCATGTAAACATCCATGGGTTTGTTTCTGCAATCCATACCTTGGCCTTCCAATCATTTTTATTGACTTTGAATACTCAGTTGAGTGCTTGTGCTTGTGTTATGAAGAATTCTATTTAATTCACTAACATTTGGTACTGCAGTAGCTGTTGTCTGTTCTCACTTCTCTTACGTATGCTCATAATTGGGCTGTCACAAGAAAAATGTATTTCATTTTTTCACTGTGTAGGTGTTAGAAATAGGGATTATGATTTGAACATCATGGAATCAAGTTAGTCCATAACTGGATTACAAATAAGGAAAAAAAATTTTCAGAATTCATTCAAAATTTCTTAGGAATTTATTTATCAATTTGAAAATCAAGTTTTTTCAGCTGATTAGAATGAAAATTTCCACTTACTTTGTATGGTATAAAAGTTCAAAAGACTGTGAAGACAGTAACACAGCATAACTTGTATATTCAGAGTTCTTTGTGTTGGTACTGAGAACTTTACTGAGAATTGTGCTTGGAACACTGGCAGGTTGAAGTGCTGCATCTTTGAGGCAGTGTTGATCAGAAGAACTGGGTTTTAATTTCAAAACAACAATTGAACAGAACAGCTACAAAATTACAGTTTTGGTGGAGAGCTTTAGTCTTGCAATATTATTTCTAGAAAAAGTCACTTTTATTGAAGTGAGGAAGTCAGGAGGGAGTTCTAAGGTGCTTTGTGTCAGGAGGTTTGGTGGGTCTGACCGAGTGGAGCCACAGCAGCCACTTTGACTTTGTGGTGGAGCTGCAGCCCCAGTTCTTCCCTTCTGCAGAAGGAGATTAGGAACAAGGACAATAAATTGCTTTGGGGATCTTTTTTGCTCTCTGGTTTTGTGTTGTTCCAATCCCAGCTGGGGTTTCAAATGCAGGTGAGGCCTGGAAATGCAGCTCAGCCTCCCAAAGGAGCAGTCAGAAGCTGTGGTCAGCAGCAGGTCCCTGTTCCCTATGAGGGTGAGGGATCCTTGCTGTTCTGCCTCCATCCAGTCCTTCCACCTTCTCCTGAGAAATGTCCCTGAGTGTTTCATACTGGATTTGATGAATGAGCGTTCTATATTGAATAAAAATTCCTACTGACTCTTAGTCTTACTTGTTTTGGAAAAGGCTGCACAAATGGCACACAAAGTCCTTGCTTGCAGCAAAGCAAAGATAAGAGAGGAGATAACATCCCAGCTGAATTGCAAGATGGACTCTGGAGGCATTGCTGTTGAAAAGCAAGCTTATTTTTAACCTATTTCCCTCCATCCATAGGGGTAAGAGCTTGCTGGACCCAGCAGGCAGCTCAGGAGAATTGTGACACTGAAGGCTCAGTCTATACCTCAGTGTCCAGTTTGAAACGCCCCTTTGGGAATCTCACAAACACTGTTTTGTTCAAATATTGAGTAATTTTTGTATGAAAAATATTATGGCCACCTACTATACTATGGGGAGCTTTTCTGGATATATAATTATGTACCCAGAATTAATTACAGTGGCTGCTTTAAACCTGTGTCTCTGAGAGTAAAAAATTCCATCTGGCATTCTGTGCACCAATCTTAGAGGCCCAGCACACAAAGTTCATCATCTGCAGTGGGGAAAGTGAGTCCCAACTGCAGAAGGCTGCTCTGCCAGGGTGAGGTGGAGCCTGTGTCCAGAGGGTAGATAAGGATCATGCTCTTATTAGCATACGACTTAAGGAGTTAATTGCAGCGCTTAAGAGAGCTGATAGCATCTCAAACTACAGCCCTGAAAGTGTCAGAGGAAGAATAACAGTAATATGACTGTTTGATTTAGAGAGATGGGAACACGTCCTCTGCTGATAAAAGCCAACATCGCTGGTGTTGCCAGAGCACAGCTTGCTGTGCAGGGCCATGTCAGAAGCTACTGGGAAGAGCTGTTTGAAGCCTATCATAGCTGGAACCCACTAATGTATGTCTGAACATGTGTTAAAGCTCCCTCTGATTCAGTATTGAAGCTACAGCTGTCACATAAATAATAACAACTTATTTTTATAAATACTGTACTCCTGAGATCATTCCTTTTGAAAGGCTTGGAACATCCTAAAAAAACAGACAACTGAAAGGTGGCAGAACCTGGCCTAGCCTTCCTAATTTTGAAATGCAGTTCCAAAGGTGATATTCCAGTTTGCTATCAGGCTGTCTGTAAAGCACATTGTTTGGGCTGTAACATAATACAGTTCCATTCATCTCAAGTGATGCCTATGAAGTCATTTGCACGGTGCTGAGGGCACTAAGCCTCCTGGTGCAGGGGGTGAAAGAGAAGACAGAGAGGAGCACAGGGTGGATGGAGGTGTTGGGGTTACTGAAAATGTCTCGGGGTCTGTCAGGTCCAAACCTGTCCCTGGAGACAGAAGTGTCAATGCTGACTCTTAACTCTTCACAGAGCTGAAGTGTATTTACTGTCCTCACTGACAGTTTCACTGCAGAGAAAACAGGAAGGAAAAATAAGAAAATACTCTCCTATTTAAACTCACAATTTGTAGCAGCCACTTTTGGGCCGTGCCAGTTTAAGGTCTTTGTGGCAAAGCTTGGTGTCACCATTGCCCTGTGACATCAGTGACCTGTGAGCAGTGGCCTCATGCTGCTTTCCCTGGAAATCAGGAGGGCACTGGCAGAGTCTCAGCTCCTTCCCAAGGCTCCTCCTGGGCCACAGCAGCTGGCTACCACCCCTTAGACAATGCTCAGTGTCAGCCTGAGAGCCTTGAACCCTTTATAATCTTGGAACCTTTTGTGGCCTTCTTTCTTCAGTAGGGCAACACCTCCTATTCTAATCAAGTGCCTTAAAAAATTTTTGCTCAGTCTAGGACTGTGTAAAAATTCAAAAGGCTTTCTGAAGTGCACTCATTTCTAATTAACAAGGGAATAACGTCCTTAATAGTTTGTTCTTTCAAAACCAGACCATTCCTGAAATTTCATTTTTCTCTCGGAGTGCTTTAGGCAGTGATTATATTCACAGTGACTTCTGCCTTCTTCTCTTTGCATCTGGCAGATCAATTGGCACAGGGAATTCGCTGGAGCACTGTTGTCACTCTTTAATCCTCAGTGTACACTTGCAGGAAGGTAGCAGGGAAGTGCCCCAGCCAACTTCAAAGACTGTCACTGGAAGCAGAAATCCACGTCTTTACAGCAATTAGTGACAATAGAGGCACGCACCTGTGGTGGGGAGCTTTGACTCAGAAAAGCTGATCTAAAACTCCTTTAAGCACCCAGGATTTCTGGTCTTAGGTTTGAAGAACTGACAGAAATGACCTGCTCACCTCTGAGCTGGTGACCTACAGGTGGGAGGGAGCATTGTTAGAGGCATGTAAGCAGAATGTAGGGCTGTGTTGTTTTGATGTTTAAGCTATCCATTTCATCTTGGTGCAAGAATAACAAAGAGGTGCTCTGCCTGATGAAAGGCAAAGCTGCACTTGAGTTAACTCGGCTACAAAGCTAATTTTTGTAAATATTTTTACAGTCTGCATGGTGGAGATGTGTTAATTCATTTCCCAAATCAAAACCCAAGTCAAGGATTTTAAGACTCCTACTGTCTTTATGCGTGTTCTGTAGTCTCTAAGCCTTTTTAAATGGGAATAACACGATTTTGTTTAAAAAATTAATAATGCAGAACTCTGACTTCAGTGGCAGGAGCTTCAAGACATAATATAGTTCAAGGTCCTTGATTCTTGTGGATTGTGTTACCAGAGCTCAGCAAGGTGCTGCCAGGGAAGCCATGTGGCAGTGAAGCTCTCTGCAGAACACCTCACTAAGGAGCTGCTGCTCATCAAGGATCTATTGACAGCCAAAAGGCAGAGAAGCCATAAAGCACCTTCTGACAGGAGCTCAGAGCAGTCAGCTGCTTCCATGTGGCACCTGCATGCTGGATGTGAGCGGTGTTAATACCCCAGGAGGCACAAAAGGAGAGCTGCAGTAGTGGCCAAATGGGAAGGTAAGAACCATCACTGTTCCCCTCAAGAGCTGGAGGCTGACAGAAATCTCCTAATGATCCCCATTGCCAGATTTTAAATTGGGTAGGAGGAAGGGGAAGGAGGAAATGGATGGCCATGGGGAAATTGGCCAGTGGCATGTTTTAGGATGGCATAAAAATTATGAACCACTGAGATAAATAGCATGAAGAATCTCTCTGTATGTGCTCACCTGCAGGCTTTGCTGTTAAAATGTGTGTCTGTTTCTATAGAAATCAGTGGGGATGCAGGATTCTCAGTAACTGCTGTCCCTGGGGAGGCAAACAGGCTGAGCATGGGGAGCCCTGCCATGCACATGGCTTGGGGCAGTGCCAGGAGATGCCAACGTGAGGCTGGGCAGGGTCTGGAATTACAGGAGATTTGTTACAGCAGTTGTTTGAAGTAGATTTTAAAGGTTTGCCAGGGTGGCTGGTCATTGCCTTATGCATTCATGCTTACAGATAGTGTTTCTCAGAATTAGCAAGTAGAAAGTTCCAAGGGTGATAGAAGGATATTTATCCAAGAATAAAGAAAATTAGTTGAAAATATACTTCCAGAGTCCCATATCTCTTAGCATTGTAAACCCACAGCATCTTGCACAAAATATTTGGTGTTTTTCAGCAAGAAGTCTATATTATTTCCTCACAGTGAGTATTAGTGAGTAAAATTTAATTTTATTTAAGCATTAGCTACCAGTTGTTGCTTAGAAATCAAAACAGCAAAAGTGTACAGCAAAAATCAAAACGAAATTAAAACAGCAAAAGTGTACAGCATCTGTCTTCCCAAAGAGTTACCAAGTTTTAGAGGATCTACCTAAAAGTCACATGAAACTGGAGCAGCTAATTTCAAAATGATTTTAATAATGCCTGATCCATTTGAATTTAAGCAGATGAAGGATAAGCTGAAGCAGGGATAAACTGAAAGGCCATGTGCCGAGTCCCTTCATTATCTACGTGACTAGAACTGCTCTGCTTTAGCATCTGCTGTCTCTTTTGTGCTATCTCCCTCTTTAATTTTCCTAAATGGCTGCTGCACTGCTGCTGAGATAAGGTTTTTAATATGGGAAAGGATTTAGATGTTCCTACAAGACCGGCCTAGGCTCCTTTTTTTTTAAAATGTCATCTTGATTTGTGGTTTTTTCTTCTCTCTAAGTGATGGGCATAGGGATTATGAAATGAATCTGGGAGCTAAATTTCACTAATAAAATCCTTGTATCCAGTGGTAACATAAATAACAATTGGTTCATAGTGCAATAATTCCAGACAGCAACCATTATGACAAGATGCATAAACTAAACCTCATATTAGGTACATTACTCCTAAAATAGACATTTCAGAACCTGTAGGGCTACATATACTTCATTTTAAATAAAGTTACCTAATTTAATTTGTTTATGACATTCTTTATATTAAAAATATCACCCATAATAGGTATATACCTGCTCCTTCTGTGTCTTAATACTCCTCCTGTAGCAATTCCATGGACTGACTTCATTAACAACCTCATATTAGGTACCTTACTCCTAATATAGACATTTCAGAAGCTGTAGGGCTACATATACTTCATTTTAAATAAAGTTACCTAATTTAATTTGTTTATGACATTCTTTATATTAAAAAAGTCACCCATAATAGGTATATACCTGCTCCTTCTGTGTCTTAATACTCATCCTGTAGCAATTCCATGGACTGACTTCATTAAGAACCTCATATTATGTACCTTACTTCTAAAATACATTTCAGAAGCTGTAGGGCTACATATACTTCATTTTAAATAAAGTTACCTAATTTGTTTATGACATTCTTTCTATTAAAAAAATCACCCATAATAGGTATATACCTGCTCCTTCTGTGTCTTAATACTCCTTCTGTAGCAATTCCATGGACTGACTTCATTAAGAACCTCATATTAGGTACATTATTCCTAATATAGACATTTCAGAAGCTGTAGGGCTACATATACTTCATTTTAAATAAAGCTACCTAATTTAACTTATTGACATTCTTTCTATTAAAAAATCATCCCTAATAAATATAGACCTGCTCCTTCTGTCATTCTGTAGCAATTCCATGGACTGACTCCATTCAGAACTGAAGTTTGGAATCTCCCCCAGGAGCATATTTTTAAGGGAGCCATCCTGACAGGACCCCACATTCTGGAACCCCCCAAATGCTGAGCAGCACCTCCCTCCCTCCCTCCAGATGTGTTCTGCACATGGCTGGGGGACATCCTGCACAGAGCTGCTCTGCTGGGCACCACACACACTTCAGTGGGATCAGAAATGCATCTCTGGAGCCAGCCTCCCCTCATCCCTGCTCCCTCTGCATTGATCACTTCAGTGGGATCAGAAATGCATCTCTGGAGCCAGCCTCCCCTCATCCCTGCTCCCTCTGCACTGATCCAGCTGGAGCTCACAAACAAACACAGAAAAACGTGCTTCAGAAATGCAACTGAAGTGCTCCAGCCACGATGGGGTGTTCAGCTGAGGGGAGCAGAGCAGAGCCAGCCTGGAGTGGCACCCTCAGGCTGAGTCTGGGCTCCCCAGTGCCCCTGCATCCCCCCCTCTGCACCCTGCAGACCTGTTTCATGGTTCAGCAAGACTGGCAAGGGCAGAGCTCAAGGGTAACAGGAAATGCAAAGGCATTACAGCACAGGGTTCACATTCCAAATAGCTGTGTAACCTGAATTCTAGCCCCTGTGTTTGCATATCATGGAAGCCTCCAATGTCACAATTGCCCATTGAGTTTTTCTGCAAAATTTCTTGCTTCAGTCAGTGCATTCCATTGACTTTTACTGGGGAAGGAGACAGAAAATCATAATTTCACTATCAACTAAAGGACATTTTTAAAATTCACATACATTTGTTGCTGCAGAACATGTTTTCTATAACATTTTGCTTTACTAATGGTGAGGCACATGCTGATATTACCAACATATATGTGTGACAAAGTGCCCAGACCACCTCAGATCCAGAGCTGAATGGGGCAGGAGATTTCTGGATGTGGATTCTCACATCTGGACTGAGCAGTGAAGAGGAGAGCTCAGAGCAAACTCCCACTGAGCTTCCCAGTGCAGGGAGCAGCTCAGATGCATTTGGAGGGTGCCAAACCCCTAAAAAGAAAAGGATGGAATTTCCTGGTTCCCACCTGAGCTAAGATCTCTGTGTGATGCTGTGTTTCAGCTGACAGCTCACCTTCTGGTGTGACCACCCCACAAGTGACAGACAGCATGAAAAGCTTGTTCAGATGGGCAGGAACACTGACTGATCACCTGTACAGAGGTTTGAGAGGTTTAACCATAGGAACACTTGAAACTCCAGAGATTGTCAGAGATATTTTAACCCTTTTGGTTTGAAGTGTAGGGCAGTAGAGCAGATGGTACTGGACAAGGAAAGATCTGATCCTTGAATAAAGTTTGGAAGGCAGAGAGAGCTGATGTTTGGGTAGGCAGAGAATGCCAGATCCCTGTCACATCATACAAGAGCACTTAGAGCAGTTCCCTGCTTTTCCTGAAAAGAGGGCCACAGGGTGCAGAGTTTACCCCACAAAAATGGGAGTTTTTTCATAACTTGCCTCTTTATCAACACCTGTCTCAGAAAATAAAAATCAAGGGTTTAATCTCCAGGTTTGCCATAGAAGCAGCTCTTCCAGTGTGTAAAAGAAGCATAAGCTTGCAGTAGCCTGTTCTGGAAATTTTCTGGTGCCTTTCTGTAGCTAGAGGGAGGAAATTAATGGATGCAGCTGCTAATCCTATAATATTCTAATGAAAACTTCATTTTTATTTAAACTTAGCTTTTATGGGCTTCCTGCTTGTGAATAACACTTGGTAGGAAAATTATCCTAGTTGTTAAAGCAGTGTGGACAGGGAGATAATTTCAGAGACTTGATCTCAGTTTCTCCCTGGAGGGAGAAAATGAAGCATAAAACATCCAGAATTGGAAACTTAAAGGTTGGCTGCTGCAACCTGGGCTGCTTTTAGGCAACTTCAGGAGAGCTGTGTTGCAAAGCAAAGTGTTTTCCTCACTGCAGTGTGTGAAGGATTTTTGTTGTAATGTCCTGGTTCTCTGTGTACTTGTGATCAGTGCCTAAGACAGCATGTGGAGTACAACCTCTGCTCCAGAGGGAGCACAGTTTCTGCCCTTCATTTAAAATGAGTGTTACTCCCTTTCCTATTAAATTGCACTGGTTAAGTCTCACCAGTTTGGGCTGCCATTGCCAAGGTGCTTTCTGCATTTAGTACATAGAGAGTTGGATTTATTTCCTCTGCAGAAGAGGGTACAGGATGCAATCCATTCCTGGAGGTTGCATGTGCCTCTCCATGCACCTGAGGAACATCTGCTCCTGCTGCACTTCAGGCTCTGAACCTCTGCACATGGACAATTTTGGGTTTATGGTGTAGCTCAGGCTGTGTAGATGAAAATCATTAAAGAGCACTTGAATCTTACACAGTGAAGGCCTCTAGCTAATGTTAACTGTGATGATAACGTAAAATGCTGGGAAGCAAAAGTTTTTTGGAAAAGTTTTTAATAATCAGAACACAGGGTTTTGAATATTGGACATTTAGGGGCAGCTCGAGTAACTATTGTTTTTACAAGAAGAGCAGACGTAAATAAAGGGGTTTTTTCCAGGTGTAGTCTGCTATTGACAAAAGAGTTCTACTGCAAGATCAGCAGGAGAGGTGGATCCAGTTATGGACTGGAACTGCTATTTACTGTTTCCATTTGGGAGAAATTATCCCAGGCAATCAGCCATCTCCTTGGCTTTAGGGTGAGGGTGTTTTGGGGTGAGTATCAAAAGATAGCTCTGGAGACAAGCACTGACATGGATCTCATTTATCCCTGCCTTGGAGCTGGAAGATGGGTGTGCTCTGAGGAAACTGAGCAAACCAGAGCAGAAGGAAAGAGTGGAAAGTAAAACATGAGGGTATGGGGGAAAATGAAAGAGATAGGGAAGATCATTTAGTCAAATCTTGTGGGTTGAGTGTAATACCACAAATACAATGCTCTGAGCATTCTGAGGCCTCCTGCTTTATAACTCTACACCACACGCTGAATTTTCACTTCTGTGGTTGAGATATCTTGGAGTCACCTTGATCTATTTTACAGCTTTATTTGCAATATTTTGTGTAGGTTGTTTGGATCCTTTTGGCTTTTATCTTTCTGTGATGGTAGAGATAATGTTGGCAGGACACAGAACAGTTAAAAGAAGATGCTCTCTCAATCTTCATGGAAATTCCAGTTATTTTCGGCTTTTGTTGCAAACTGGTGGTGAAATTGTTCAGAAACCACCACACAGGGCTGAATACCTTTAAAACAGCTTTGTCTCCTGTTGAATTCATTACCTAAGAAAAAGTAAGTATGCTTTCATTTTTTCTCATTGCTGCTAATTCTAGGACAATGTTGCATTGTGTAGTGATAAGTAGAATACAATTTCAGCGAAAGGGTAGGAAAGTCTCTTAACATTAGAAGACTATAGATCTCAAATTTGCTTTGAAAGTTTGTATCTTTGCCTAGAAAAGGAAATAGTATTGCATCAGGATCCTGGTAAGGGTTGTCTTAAGATGTCATAAGGGTGCCAGGCTGTCTGAAGATATATTCAGTCCTCATGCTGTTGAAATTACTGAAGCTTGAACAGTTTCTACCAGCAGTGCCCAGATTTTCACTTGAAATTTTGAACATCCCCCCTGTAACTGCCCAGAACAGTAAATCTCTGGAATGCTGCTGTGGGGTTATGTTCTTGTGTGGTGTCTGAGGAAAGTGCATCTCCAAGGAGAGGTCAGTATTTGTGAGGGGTAATGCCAGAGCTCTGTCTCAGTGTGAGCTCTGTCCTGTGCTGGTGAACCTGAATGCACACAGCTCTGCCCCTGGGACCTGTTCTGCTGCACTAATGAGGGACTAATTGATTGAGGGGGAAATAAAAACTGGACATGAGCAGTGTTGTTTGCTCAGTTAACCAGGAGTCAGGGATCACAAAAGAAGGAGTAGTTAATCCCAGTGTGACACAACCTGGCCTGTGGTTGTTCAGATCTTCTGCTCTGATGAGTCTTCTGGTAATAGACCCTAAACCAGGACACACATGAAGCCCTAAAACCTGGTAATTTAGCCTAAAAGTACAGAAAAACAGTTTGTTTTTCCTGTCAAGTAATTCACTGCACTAACAGAGCAGAGAGGAGATTAAGGTGCAGTTTGTCATAAAGATCTGTAAATACTCAATGTGTTCACTTTTGTCTCATTGATCAAATTACAGACTCTGCTCTGTCCTGGCCTTTTAGATATCTGGTGATTATTCTTGAAAAACAAGTTATTAGCCTTCATCTAAATTACTTACCTGTAAACTTAGAATCATTTTATCCAAGGGAGCTTTTGAGCACAAATTAGGATTTGAATATTGGTTCCCAATATTATTAATATTTGCAGAAAGCTGTTCCCAGAAATATTTATCTGCAAAATGTTGCTTGTTCCAGGAGTTTTATTTGGTGGTGCATTTTGCTTAGCATTTGTTAGCATGGGAGTTTTCAGAGTCCAGCACTGGGGCAGACAAGGGTAATTGTTCTTCAAGTGTTGCTATTATCTTACTTGAGATTTCCCATTATGAAATTCCCTTAAATCAGTGTCTGTCAAAGAATCAGATTAGTGCCTGATTTGATCTGTCAAGTTTCATCTTCCAAAGTGTTTTGTGCCAGATTTGGATTTGAGGATGAATACTTAGAGTATTAGAAGTTAATATATGATACAATTGAAAGCTCTGTTGGGTAATTACATTTTTCATTTTGAATTTGTTCCCCTAACAAGTACAGTAGGGCACAAATGGAAGGTTCTAATATCAGAAAATTTACTACATGATGTCATGCACTGCATCCCTCCCAGAAGAATTCATGTTAATTGTCACAGAGCCTTGCCAAAATCATGAGCAGTGTGCAGTAATGAAATCCTAATAGCAGACAGCTGGTTTAGAGGCACATACCCAATGGCTTCAGCATTTTTCAAAGTCACTCCTGCAAGGGCTCTGAACTCCTGCCTGACCCACTGAGGGAAGGGATGCTGCTCTGCCAGCAGCCCTGCAGGGCTCTGCAGTCTCTGCACGTTCTCCATGGGCAGGAAAAGGGCCACTGGAGCCACCTCTCTCTCAGCTTCCCTCAATGCCTGCCTGAGCCCAGGGAAAACTTCTGCCTCTACATTAAACTGAACTGCATCACCACTTCCTAACTATCCCTTGCCTTCTGTTTTCCCAGGCTCCAGCCCTGGACAACCATTCTCTGGTGTGTGTTTGTTTATAAATGGGTCATTTCCATGGGGCTTTGCCCTCTCCAGTTGGCTTCAAAATCTAAATTGTGTGTGGAGGAGTCTGTTTTCCACCCCACTGCAGACACTGACTCCCTTGGTATCCTGAGGAACATACCCCAGCAAGCACCTTCTTTCCTGAGACTAACTTGTGGATCTTAGTGACATTTCTGAGGTCACCTTCCCGGCTCACAGTCCCAGAGAGAAAGAAGGGAAGCTGCCACCATTCTTTTGGGATCCTAAAAAAACCCCAATTGTGATATGCCAGCCCACCTGCTTCATGCTGTGAAGTGAGCTCTGCAGGTAGATGTACTCAGTGGTACCAGCATCCACTCCCTCATAGATCAATTCTTCCCCTGTGTTTGGAATTTGATTTCTCACTACCTGTTTACCTATCATCTGAGAGGGTGACAAATTTTATTTTCAGGGAAGTGAATGACAAAAGGCAGAATAGAAATGAAAAATGAAGTCTATGCAGCAGTGGAGGGTGGCTCCCAGCAGCTGGATTGGGGAAGTAGAAAGGTGGCTGCCAAACAGAGCTGAGCTCTCCTTTCCATTGTTTAGATGCAAACACACATCTGGATGTGAGAGGCTGTGGAAAGCATGGCACCTCTATTTCCTGAGACAGCTCCAGCCCTGTGTGGGTGTTGGACACGGGCACAGGGTGGCTCCCTGTGCTCCTGTGGGGTTCCAGTGTGTGCTGCCAGGGCTGCCCTGCTGCTGTCCCTCAGCTCTGCCTGCCCATGGGTACCCCTGGGTGCTGCCAGGGCTGCCCTGCTGCTGTCCCTCAGCACTGCCTGCCCTGTGTGCTGCCAGGGCTGCCCTGCTGCCTGGGCTCTGCCTGCCCATGGGGTGACCCTGTGTGCTGCCAGGGCTGCCCTGCTGCAGCCTGGGCTCTGCCTGCCCTGTGTGCTGCCAGGGCTGCCCTGCTGCTGTCCCTCAGCTCTGCCTGCCCTGTGTGCTGCCAGGGCTGCCCTGCTGCTGTCCCTCAGCACTGCCTGCCCATGGGGTACCCCTGTGTGCTGCCAGGGCTGCCCTGCTGCTGTCCCCCAGCTCTTCCTGCCCATGGGGTACCCTGTGTGCTGCCAGGGCTGCCCTGCTGCTGTCCCTCAGCTCTGCCTGCCCATGGGGCACCCTGTGTGCTGCCAGGGCTGCCCTGCTGCTGCCCCTCAGCTCTGCCTGCCCATGGGTACCCTGGGTGCTGCCAGGGCTGCCCTGCTGCAGCCTGGGCTCTGCCTGCCCATGGGGCACCCTGTGTGCTGCCAGGGCTGCCCTGCTGCTGTCCCTCAGCACTGCCTGCCCATGGGGCACCCTGTGTGCTGCCAGGGCTGCCCTGCTGCTGCCCCTCAGCTCTGCCTGCCCTGTGTGCTGCCAGGGCTGCCCTGCTGTAGCCTGGGCTCTGCCTGCCCATGGGGCACCCCTGGGTGCTGCCAGGGCTGCCCTGCTGCTGTCCCTCAGCTCTGCCTGCCCATGGGGCACCCCTGGGTGCTGCCAGGGCTGCCCTGCTGCTGCCCCTCAGCTCTGCCTGCCCATGGGGCACCCCTGGGTGCTGCCAGGGCTGCCCTGCTGCAGCCTGGGCTCTGCCTGCCCATGGGGCACCCTGTGTGCTGCCAGGGCTGCCCTGCTGTCCCTCAGCTCTGCCTGCCCTGTGTGCTGCCAGGGCTGCCCTGCTGTAGCCTGGGCTCTGCCTGCCCATGGGTACCCCTGGGTGCTGCCAGGGCTGCCCTGCTGCAGCCTGGGCTCTGCCTGCCCATGGGGTACCCTGTGTGCTGCCAGGGCTGCCCTGCTGCTGTCCCTCAGCAGTGCCCAGGCTCTGCCTGCCCAAGGGCTCTGCCCAGCTGCAGCACTCGTGCTGAAATGCTCAGAACTGGGCTTGAGTTAAGGGGCTGTGTCTCCTTGCTGGGACATGGGATGCTAACTCTGGCAATAATACAGCTTGGGGTTTAATTTACTTTTAAATTTTGAATTCATTTTCTAAATTTGTAATTTATTTTTTCTTGCCAGCAGGGAAAAAACACTGCATCCAGTTTGTGGCTCTTACTAAAAGAAGAGATTGCTTAAATTCCCTAAATTCCTTTTTTGTAGTGAGTTCAGCAGTACTTTTACCTCTGTTTAATGTGAAGGATATATTTTGCTTCCGTGGATGCCTTTTGGTATCTTTGTTTCAGAATAATTAGTGGTATTTTGGTAAAGGGGAGGAGGGGTCTGTAGGCTTCCCAAATGCACTGTGATTGTCCTTATCTGATTTCTGTGGCTTTCCTTACGAAGCAGAGCAAGGTCTGGGAAAGCAAAAGAGGATTGCTAAGAGAGAGAAGAGCAGTGCAAAGTCCCAGCTCTCCAGCAGAGCTTCCAGGGCACATCCAGCTGGGCTGTGCCCTGATGTGGGAGCCTGGCACACCCAGTGGGCTGTGCCCTGATGTGGGAGCCTGGCACACCCAGCTGGGCTGTGCCCTGATGTGGGAGCCTGGCACACCCAGCTGGGCTGTGCCCTGATGTGGGAGCCTGGCACACCCAGCTGGGCTGTGCCCTGATGAGGGACCCTGGAACATCCAGCTGGGCTGTGCCCTGATGTGGGGCCCTGGCACACACACCCAGCTGGGCCGTGCCCTGATGTGGGAGCCTGGCACACCCAGCTGGGCTGTGCCCTGATGTGGGGCCCTGGCACACCCAGTGGGCTGTGCCCTGATGTGGGAGCCTGGCACACCCAGCTGTGCCCTGATGTGGGAGCCTGGCACACCCAGCTGGGCTGTGCCCTGATGAGGGAGCCTGGCACACACACCCAGCTGGGCTGTGCCCTGATGAGGGAGCCTGGCACACCCAGCTGTGCCCTGATGTGGGAGCCTGGCACACCCAGCTGGGCTGTGCCCTGATGAGGGAGCCTGGCACACACACCCAGCTGGGCTGTGCCCTGATGAGGGAGCCTGGCACACACACCCAGCTGGGCTGTGCCCTGATGTAGGAGCCTGGCACACCCAGCTGGGCTGTGCCCTGATGAGGGAGCCTGGCACACACACCCAGCTGGGCTGTGCCCTGATGAGGGACCCTGGCCCCTGCAGGAGCCCAGCTGGGCTGCCAAGGCCTCCCAAATGCACTGATGTGGGCAAGCTGGCAGCCCCTGGGGTTTTCCCCTCAGCACATGGGTGCTGTCACAGTCTGTGCCTCTCAGAGGGTTTCTCTGCCTGCTCTGGGATGTCCCATGTCACAGATCAGCCTTGCCACCATTGCTCAGCACGTGGCTCCATCTCCTCTCCAGCACAGGCTCTGCTACATTGGTTTTCCTTAATAAGCCAAATATTGCCATCTAGAATGGAAGGAGGTTTCCTAACCCCCTCAGTGCTGAGAGCTGGTGTAATGAGGAGTAGCAGCAATGACCTCTGGAGTTTGTGCAGCCCGAGGAGCTTTCCCGAGGCTTTGGAATGCCATGAGTTCCACACAGATGACTGTAAATAATTGCCTAGGTTGGCCTGACCTCGGGCTGTCTGAGAAGATGATCTGATAATGGCACGAGTGACTCTGGTTCTGTTCTGAAGCTGAGATCCCGTTTAGGATTATACTCATTTGAACTCTCTGTAATTTAAGAAGGAAGCTTTCTGCATGCAGCGCTGGAAACACATTCTGAGCACAGAGGTCACTGATGTGGCAGTTGAAATCATCATGAAATAAGTCACTTGGGACATGAGTTTAAGCAGAACTGAAAAGTTCCCTCCTGTTTGACAGTGCAGTTTTCTTGCCCTGCTCTCTGAGCCCTGGTTTAGTGTTAACTCTGCAGAGGGAATTGGGCAGGTCTGGCTCTGCAGGAGCCCAGCAGGGAGCTCTGCTCTCCTGGGGTCCCACCAGCCTGAGAGGAGCCTGCAGAGGGACAAGTTGGGCACCACCTCTTTCCCTGGGGGCATCCTTGCCTCCTCTCCTTTCAGTGGCAATTGTGTGTATTCATTTCCAAGAATTACTAACCCATTTCATGACGTGTGGTTTGAGAAAGAAGAAATTATTAACAAAATGGCCTTTATTACAACCTTGCTTAGTCATGCCTCGCTTTTTTTCCTGACAAGTTACGAAGAATGAAACTGATCTTTAATGATTCTGTGGCCTTTTCCCCCTGTAATTTCTGTTTTGCAGAATGCATAGCGTGAGGAGTAGTTCCATTACTTGCTGTCAGCCCACCCCAAGGTGCTCAGAACTCACAGCTCTGCATAAGACATGATCTTGATATGCAATAAAATAATTATTTTGGTTTTGATGCATTATGGTGCCCCCAGTCCCAAAGAGAAAGATGAGAAACTAGGTTTTTGACAAAGTTGTCAAAATTTCCAAGTAGAAATATCCTAAAACAATCCTCTCAAAGGAGATGAAAAGTGCTGTTAAAACACTGGATTTGGGAGCACTTTCTCAAATCAGCCGTGTCTGTGACTTGGTGTGCCATTGCTGCAAATTTTTGGGTTTTCCAGCAAATAATAATTTCTAGATATTGCTGTAGAAGGCAGCAGCTTAGGCAACATGATGAATGTGCCTAAGGGAGGTGCACAAACCACTTCAAAATGCCCAGAGCCCAGCAAACAAACAGAAGTGATGCTGCCAGTGGAGGTGTTTGCAGTTACTGATGGTTGTACATGCAGCAGAAAAAAGTTTGGGAACTCCCTGGCTTGGAATAAAGAATTCCCTGGAGGTAGATGCTCTGTACAGATTAACTGTGGCCTTAGCAGCCAGGCTGTCAGTAAATTGTTTTGTTCCTGGTGCCATCTGAAAGTCTTTAAACCTCATACAAGACTGGGAGAAAGCTCTGGAGAGATCTGTGTATTATTTATGTATTTTCATTTCTTCCCATATGATTGTAAAAAGAGTTTAATATTACTGGTTTGAGTAATTTCCTAAGAATCCTAAGAAAACTTTAATTCTTCCACTTTGCTGCCTTTTTTGAAAGGCAGAGCTCTGCTTATCCTTTCTTTGCTTGGCCAAGAGTAATCTGTTGAGAAACATAGCTGTATTTGGGGAAGCCTTGGGGCTCATTTCATTGTGGCTGTAGCAATAATATGGACCATAAATAGTGCAAACTGATTTATCACAAGCAGAGCCACTTGGGGAGGGAGGCAGATTTAATCAGATTTAATTTTTAATCATGGGGGAGACTGCAAAGGCTTTATAGGTGTGAAAGAGTGACAGAGGAGGACATCCACAGTGCATGCTTCAGCTCTTCAGCAACTCTTTGTAATGTGTTAGCTGAGATTTTCAAAATACCTGCAGGATTTAGTCACATTTTCCACTGAGGTGTGATGGGCTTAGATAAGTTTAAATACCGTGCGTTCAGAAAAAGGAAAAAAAAATTGGAAATATTTCCAGTCCTTACTGAAGCCTCCCATGGTACATTGGTGTGAGGAGAAGGAAAAGACAGGTGAGATCTACTGCATGGCTGGGCAAGCTTCCAAGAGCATTAACATTTTATTTTAAGAGATGAATGAAAGCCTCCAAATTGCTGTAGCCTTGGCAGGTAAGGGTTGTTATGCTTCATCTTGCCTCTTGGCCAGAGAGCCCAGGCAGTGGGAGCATGCCAGATACAGCAGTCTTCCCCACTACCTGAATTTAATTTAAACCATTCTGTGCAGCCCTGATTTTAATCCTTTCATTTTGGTTTTGAGTTACCGCATATATGGCACAATGGAAATATTTTTTCAAACTTAAATTAGAAACATATTTTAGGAGACAAAAAAAAAAAAGAGCCTGTCTTTTATGCAGAATGAAACATCTTTAACTGTTAGAAGAAGCAGAGCCATTGGACCATTTTACTTGAAAAGTTTGATTATTAGTAGAAAAATGTGGATTTTTATTTTTGTTTCCCTTTCCTTCTTCCAGTTGCACACATTGCAGAGTTTCTTCAGGGTGGACAACAAACAAGTTTTTTAAATAACTAGAGATAGAAGTAGGATGTGTCAAAGGTAAAAAAAAAAAACCAGTGTGTTCATCTTTATTTTTACACTCTGCATGTAAAAGTAATAGCAGGGTTTTTTTTTTAGTTCTACTGAGATCTTTTTACTTGCCATAAATTATGGCAATATTGTCATCACCTCCAAGAGTACATATTTCCAGGATATACCATTGACTTTTGCTCTAAATGCAGTGCAGAACAGGAAGTATAAATGCTCAATCTAAGTAAAAGTGGTGCAGAGAGGATGGGTTGAACTGGATCTTGAGTTCTGCTGCCCAGGTTGGCCTTGTTTCTTCCACAGGGAAAAGTAAGAGGCCAACTCAATAGAGAAAAAAGGTCATTTTGCCCCATTTTTAAAACATACTCAGGGTGTTTTTTGAGGCTACAAAATATAGAAAATTCAGACCTTCATGGAACAGCCAAAGAACACCTGTGAGAAGCACAGGGGAAACCTGCTGGAGCAGTTATCAGCAATTCAGCTTCAAAGGGATGAGTGGATATATTGAGTGGGATTTCAGAGATCCTGTCTCTGGCTCATTCATGAACCACACCATTGGAAGATGAAGAGTGTGGTTCAAATGTGCAGATGGCAGGATTCTGGCCAGGAGGATGAGTGTGAGGGAGCACTCTGACCTCCACTGGGCATTTCACAGAGCATGAGCACCAATGGGGCTGATTCAGTGCTGAGGATGTTTGAGCTCTGGAAATGTCACTCAAGGCCTAAGTCACTGCAGTGATGCTCATTTACTTGTTGAGAGTAATTCCTAGAATCTGATAAAAGTGAGGGTTTGGGGCTTTTTTTAAAGCAGATTTATTAGTAAATAATGTCATTTATGCACTTTTTAATGCTTGCATGTTGGCAGCAGAACTTGGAAACAAAAAGGAATATTTGCTGTGCAGTTGTGGTCAAAGGACTGTCCTTATTTCTTTGAGGGATCATTTAGGGCCAAGTCCAGAAAAATGTGCCTGGGCATCAAGGCTGTAAGGAAATACCCTGGTGAATAGCACCAGCTTCTCTGTGGTCTGGATGCCAAACTGTTGGTATGTGGGGTTGTCTTCCCACACTGCTGGTGGTACTTGTTTCAGCACAAACATTAAAACACCTGACATGCTTTTGGAAAGATCACTTGGAGAAGTGTGTATTCTCCACAATAATGTTAGGTGATCTGGTCTGGTGTTATAAATTATGTGAATAAGACCACTGTAAAAATGGCTTCTTTCTCTTATGCCTGGGAAATGGTGGAGGGAGCAGATTGAGCTGTGGCTTCCCTGAGTGCTGGAATGCAGAGCAGGTCATGCAGTCACCCCTGGGTGTTGGCCAGGATCGCATCTGACACGGTCACCGCTGAAGGCAAAGCAAACCGAGGGAGGGGAAGGGACTGGCAGGGTATCTCTGGTGGAGAAAGCTTATCTCCAACTGCTGCCTACCCTGGCAAAGTGGGAAAAGGCCAATTAGCTCTGCTTATCCTTCCCTTCCTGTTGTTCCCAGCCCGGGTGTGAGCCACTCACAACTTCTTAAGGCTTTGAGCAATGAGCTGCTTTTTCTAAGGACTGACAGGAAATCATTTAATAAGCTGGGGGGAGGGAGAAGTTTCCTGTTCTAGTTAGTCCCTATATAATTGCTAAACTAAAAAAGAGAAGCCAGTTCAGTGGGCCAGACCACCAGCCCCAGTGCTCTTACCATGCCCCTCTGACAGTGGAGATCTACCCAAAGTGACCACATCCCCATGGATCCCACCTTCCTCTCAGCTGGACCCCTAGGAGCCATCAATTCTTTCAAAGGATGAATAAGTTGAGTGTTTTCTTGCAGTTGCAAGCAGTGGAAGTGCTTCCAAGGCTGTGACTGTGGATTAGCTCAGTGCAGAGCTCTGCATCAGAACCTCGGGGCCATTTGGAGCCTCACACACACTTGATGACAAACTAGGCTCAAGGGAAGCCAATTTTGCAATGCACAGGAAAAAAAAATATAATGGAGATTGACACACCTTTGTCTTGTCTTACACCATTTAGTATCAATACTTAGCTTCATTACTTTGGTCTGTGAACACAAGGCCTTTATTCCTTTTAATCCTCAAGACACCGAGAGGAATGCCAAGAAATTCACCTCGTGTGTGAGTGCCAGGGGCTGAGCAGTGCAAGCCCCAGTTCAGTTCCAGTGAAAATGTGCATAACTTCCTTGTGTTCCCTGCCAGCAGCTGGGCAGCCCCTCCAGCTCCCTGCCCTGTGCTTCACTCTGGCACTGGCTGCAGCAAAGTGTCTGCACCCAAACACCCTGGGGCCAGAGGGACAGATCCTGCTCTGGACATGGCTAAAGAGCATAAGGCACGTTTATCTCACTGATGCTTTTGGTGTATTTATCCCCAGATTTGTTTTTCAGGTCTTATTGTCTATCAATAAATTTGAAATACACTTCTGAATTCACTACAGAGTGTCTGTGCTTGTTTAAAGTTGTGTAAAAGTAGCGTTTTATTGATCTGAGTGGGTGAATGGGAAACAGAAATTTTGTCAAAAGCACAGGGTAAATTTAAAGCTTTTAATACTTCAACAATCCTGCTGAAGAGTAGCACAAAAAGTCTAGTGTATTTAAAAAAAAAATACTTGCTAGATAGGATTTCATATTAAAAGTGGTACTGACTACATCTGCACTGCTAAGGGAGAGAAATATAAACCCTGCTGTGCTTCCAGGTCCATCAGAAGTATTATTCAATAACTGAAGGCAAATCCTTGCTGAAGAGCTGGCATTTGTGCTCTGACAGAAGTGTGTGTTTGTTTCTGGAGCACACATCCTCCACTGCTGAGGAGCCTCTGGGAAAGCACAACATTTCAGAGGGGTCCTGAGGAAGGATGTGACAAAGTTCTGCAAGATGTGACATCTGGTGGATGGCCTGGTTCCAGTGACCCAGGGCCCCTGTCAGGTACAGTGATGGCTTTGGTTTATTGAGGTCTTTAACAAATTTCAGATGACTTGATTAAAATCATGAGTGTGCAACTCTGTCTCCACTGGGGGTTCACTTCTTTGTGCTGCAGTGGGCAGGCAGCACAGCACATTCAGGTGCCATTTGAATTTTGCTAACTGCTTACTTGACAGTGGTGAAGGATTACAGATTTGTGTTCTTTAAAATGTGAGAAGGTTGGTAGTTGTAGCATATATCATTAGATTTTGCTCTTTTTCTGCTTTCCAAGATAGGTGTGTTTATTGTAGACTTGTATGTCTGCATTTCTATTCTATAATTACCAGTTTTTTAAAAGTCCCCAAAATCATGACATTCACCTAAAGTACATCTCACTGCAATATGTTTTACTGCTTTTTTTCCCCCCATTTTCTACTTCTAACAAGAGCCAAGAACCTATTTAAGTGAAATAATTCATTGTTTGCAACATAGAAATTGCAGTCTTCTGTGACTCCAAGAGTGGAGACTTTTTTGAAAGTACCAGAAATTGCAAAAACAAAAAAAAATTAGTGTTCAGTAGAGTTCAGCCTGGTATTCTTTAGTAAGACTGGACCTGTGAGGCAATCCTTGCAGCAGTGGTTGCAGTGAGCTGGCAATAGGAGCTGGAAAAGAGAGCCCAGAGAAAGCAGCTGAAAAAATCAACATTTTTCAATTAAAAATAAACCTTTCCATGCCTGTTTCTGTTGGTGTTATATGCTTCTGTGTGCATGCTTTTCAGAAGTTACAGATTGTGCATCCTTTATGATTTTTCCTCAGTCATTCCAGTAAATTTTCTCCCCTGTTCTTTGTTACTGCTGAGCTACTCAAGCAGATGAAGATTTGTTTGCTTGTTTATATTTTTTTTCCTTTTGAGATGCTCTGTCTGGAATTTCAAAGCAAAGACAAATTTTTGGGGTGAAACTTCTGCTGGCAAGGGTTGGAGTGGTTATTTCCAATGGCTGTGAAAACTCCATCAGAAGCACAATTATTCATAATGATGAGGATGTCTCAATCTGACAGCAGTTTGCCTGGGACACAAATATACACACAAGCCCATTGATTGAAATGTCTGACCTGAGCTTTTGTATCCAGGAAAAAGTTGTTGATTTTATCCTTTGGCAGTGTCAAAATACCTCCACCACAGATTTGTAGAACCTGTGTTTTTTCACCACACTTTCCTTATTTTTTCCTGAACTAAATTCTTGTAAGATGTTCTCTTCTCAGTATAAACCCACTGGTTTGCCTTCCCCCTTAACCTCCAAGGATTTCGTTTGTGAGGGGGAAGTGTTTAAAAATAATTCCAGATATGGCAGAACAGCCTGTATCCTTTCTATAGAGTAACTGACATCAGACTTCTGAGTTCACTAAATGGTCAACAAAAGATCAGTAAAAATATCTAAGGATTGTGAAGGGCAAACTTTTTTTTTTTCCTCTTTCCTTTAAAGGGAAAATGAGACAGCAAAAAGCAGGAGTAGATTTTCAGCCTGTGGAAGGCTGAGTGACACACACCTTTTACTAAAACTGTTGTGATTTTATAGCCTAAAGTACTACCCAACCTCCTAAAAGTTGCACCTCTGAGGATCCTGTGGCTCTGCTGCAATACCAGGTTAATAAACAGATTAAGGGATGACCATACTGTGCATGAGTAGGGCTAAAGAGAAAAAGGGAAATCTCTCCTGTTTCCCTTGTGCCAGAGCTGGTGACACACGGGTACCCCTGGGCTGGGTGAGGGTTGTACTTGGCTGGTGTTAGAGCTGGGGGATGTGAGGAGATGCAGCCTGAGGCTGCAGGTGGGGAAGTTCTTCAGCCCAGGGAATGTCTGCCTGCAGGGCAGCCCAGCACTGCTGTGCCTCTCATGTGGCTTTGGAGGGCACAAAGAGGGAGCCAAACTGGGACCCACGGGACAACAGCTGAGGAGGGGGTGTGGGAGGGGGCAGGAATGGATGGAACAGAGAGGGAGCTCTGGGGCTGGCTCCTGTTCCAGTGCCAGGTGCCATTGCTGAGGTGCCATTGCTGAGGTGCCACTGCTGAGGTGCCATTGCTGAGGTGCCACCCCAGCAGGAGCAGCAGCACCTGGGGGGCACTCGCTGCTGTTCTGCTCAGAGTTACCTTGCACAGTGCTCTCACTGAAGTTTCTTATTTGAAGGAAGCACCTGAGTGCTTGAGGAGAGGGCAGGCAGCAGAGTTATTTCCTTGTGCCCAGATCTGAAGTAAAGTTTGTTTGGAATTCCAAAATCCCAAAGCAGACAAGCGAGGCCTCTGAAGAGCAAGGCAGGGACAGGGTCAGCAGCTCTGGCCAGGCCGTGGTGCCCAGCAGGAGCCGGGGCAGGGAGGACAGCAAATGTCAGCTGAGAACCCTCCCTTACTGCAGGGCTGCACACCAGGGCTGCAAAGGTACCAGCAGTGCAGCTTTTCCTTGACTCAGTGATTTCCCTGCTATGTTTTAGAAATGTTGAGAGTGGCTTTGGAGGCTTTGCAGTGACTCGTTTGGAAGCACCACTGGATTGTTTATAATGATGTTACTTTTAATGTGTGCACACACCAGTGGACACCTCTCTGCTGTGTTTTCTCACTCTCCCATATCTAACAAAGCCAGAACTTCTTGTGAATTGATATCTGCTAGCATCAATATTTTACACTTCCCAAATCTCTTGGCTTATCTTTGAAAGACTTAACCTTGAAATAAAAATTTATTTTTAACTAGAAATTTAAATTACTTTTTTCCTGGCATATAAGATTAGACAGGGGAAATAACACACCCTTTTCCCCAAAGCAGTGGCAACATTTATAAATGCATAATAAATACATATAAATCTTTCTAAACAGTATAAGCATTTTCTTTCCCTCTGCTGCATGCTAACAGATTTTTCTAGATCCTCGTCCTGTTCAAGAGACAAACCTATACCTAAAGCATTTTCTGGGCGCTTTCCCTTTGTTTTACCCCCTGGAAGTTGCTCGGGAGGCGCCGGGGATGCTCGGGCTGCGGCAGGAGCGCCCCGCTCAGCCCCGCTCCGCTGCGCTCGCCGCTTCACTGATGCCCCCTTCTGCCCTCCTCGCCTCACACCACGGGAAAATCCTCCTTGGGCACAGCTCAACAGAGGGGTTTGAGTAAGGGAAAATCCTCCTTGGGCACAGCTCAGCAGAGGGGTTTGAGTAAGGGAAAATCCTCCTTGGGCACAGCACAGCCTGCAGGGTTTGAGTGAGGGAAAATCCCCCTTCGGAGCAGCTCAACAGCAGGGTTTGAGTGAGAGAAAATCCTCCTTGGGCACAGCTCAGCAGCGGGGTTTGAGTGAGGGAGAATCCTCCTTGGGCACAGCTTAACAGCGGGGTTTGAGTAAGGGAAAATCCTCCTTGGGCACAGCTCAGCCAGCAGGGTTTGAATGAGGGAAAATCCTCCTTGGGCACAGCTCAATAGCGGGGTTTGAGTGAGGGAAAATCCTCCTTGGGCACAGCACAACCTGCAGGGTTTGAGTGAGGAAGAATCCTCTTTGGGCACAGCACAACCTGCAGGGTTTGAGTGAGGGAAAATCCTCTTTGGGCACAGCACAACCTGCAGGGTTTGAGTGAGGGAAAAGCCTCCTTGGGCACAGCACAGCCAAAGGGGTTTGAGCAAGGGAAAATCCTCCTTGGGCACAGCTCAACAGAGGGGTTTGAATGCGGGAGAATCCCCCTTCGGCAGAGCACAACCAGAGGGGTTTGAGAGAGGGAGAATCCCCCTTCGGAGCAGCTCAATAGCGGGGTTTGAGTGAGGGAAAATCCTCCTTGGGCACAGCTCAGCCAGTGGGATTTGAGTGCAGGAGGATCCTCTTTGGGCACAGCACAACCTGCAGGGTTTGAGTGAGGGAGAATCCTCCTTGGGCACAGCTAAACAGGTTTGAGTGAGGGAAAACCTTCCTTGAGCATAGCACAACCAGCAGGGTTTGAGTGCAGGAACAGCCAGAGGGGTTTGAGCGCTGCCGGCCGTGCTTGGGAACGTGCTCCATTCCCGTGTTGGCTGCCCATCAGTCTTTTGCCTTTTCTGCAAGTCAGAAATGCATCCTGTGAATGCACGAGGAATATGCTGAAGGAAGGAGGTGGGAATGATTTCATCCATTAGAAATCTTTGTGTGTGTGTGGGACCAAAAAGCTCTAAAAAGCACACTTGGCTTTCAGTTTTTGTTTGTGTGGTCAGCCATGCACTTTTAGCCAAAGTATCACACCAGAAATTTGTTCCTCCTTACAAAAAGATTAACAGTTTATCTTTGAAAAATTTGGTCTGGTCTCTGTGACTGTTCTTGTTCACTTTCCTCTCCAACAACCCCTTTAGGGTGACAGGAGTGCACATCCCCTGTCCATGCTCCCCTTTGGGGTGACCAGGAGTGCACATCCCCTGTCCATGCTCCCTTTTGGGGTGACCAGCAGTGCACATCCCCTGTTTATCCTCCCTTTAGGGTGACCAGCAGTGCACATCCCCTGTCCATGCTCTCCTTTAGGGTGACCAGGAGTGCACATCCCCTGTTTATCCTCCCCTTTGGGGTGACCAGGAGTGCACATCCCCTGTCCATGCTCTTCTTTAGGATGACCAGGAGTGCACATTCCCTGTCCATGCTCCCCTTTAGGGTGACCAGGAGTGCACATCCCCTGTTTATCCTCCCTTTTGGGCTGACAGGAGTGCACATCCCCTGTCCATGCTCCCTTTTGGGGTGACAGGAGTGCACATCCCCTGTCCATGCTCCCCTTTGGGGTGACAGGAGTGCACATCCCCTGTCCATGCTCCCCTTTGGGGTGACCAGGAGTGCACATCCCCTGTCCATGCTCCCCTTTGGGGTGACCAGGAGTGCACATCCCCTGTCCATGCTGGCAGCTGTGAAGGCTGTGTGCCACACTTTGGTGGCAGCCAGGGGAGTGTCCCAGCTCCAGGATGCACTTGTCCATTCTTGCCAGAGAGATCCAATTACAGAGCTGAGAGCACCACCCAGATCCCTGCTCCCTGCTGCTGCCCCTGGGGCTCAGTTCCACTCGGGTGCATTCTGTGCTGGGAAGGAGAGGGAAACCAGCCCCTGTCACAGTTTAATTGGTGCAGGGCTGTGACCTTGCACAGCTTCAGCCCTGAAGGTCTGCCTGCCCCACAGACCTGTGCAGGAGTGGCTCAGCTGCTGGCAGCCCTTGGTAGGTGCTGATTGCAGGTGGCACTCCAGGGATTCCTCTGGAATGGCCATTCTGGGAATATCTGCACACAGACTGCTCCTTGTCCTGTGGGGCCTCTCCTCCCCGTGGTGTTCCAGGGAGCTCCTGCTGCATAGAAAAACAGAGCTCCCAAAAAGGTGATTACTTCTGTAACACACACCACAAGGGCAAAGAGTGCAGGTGCTTGGGCAAAAAACCAAACAAACAAAAAAACCCCAAAACAAACAAAACAACAAACAAACAAACAAAACTAACAAAAAACAAAATAAAACAAAACCAAAAGAAAAAAAAACACCAAAACAAAAACTCTTGTCAATTCAAAATATAGATGAGAGGATATAAGGTGCTTTAATTCAGCATGTAAAGGGAGTACAGAGAATAATGCCATAGAGACAGGACACAAAACATTACTCAGTTTTAGGGACTTTTGGGAAGAAAAGGTGTCTGTGGAAATGTTTCTGGATTTTTTCCAAGGCAATGCCAAGATTGTATCACTGTTTCCCAATATCAGCTGCAGTGATACAGAACCACAGTGGAAGAAGGTTTTAGTCACTGCACTATCTTTGTTTTTACAATATTAAGTGCAGTTACCAATTGCATGGAATGATCTGTCTTCTAGGTCAAACTCTTTTGTTTGTATTGCAATGACAGCTTGACATAAAATGATTTAATGACTAAAATGAGAAATCCTCCAACCTCATTTTCAACCCTCATATCACGAACAATTTAGGAATTAAAAAGAAAAACACAGAATTCACGTATTTTTCAAAAATTCATTAAAACAACCCTCTTAGGTCCAGTTAACACTGACATTTAAATTGACCTTAGGTTTTAACAAAACACCTGTGTTTTTTAAGGAAAGAAATACCAACCTAATTGAAGTAAAGCCTTTGTATCTGAAGTTTTCTCCTGTGTGCTGATATAGCTGTCCCTGAGATGGAAACTTGTGCTTGTCCCTGTAAACAGCAGTGAGAACTGGCAGAGGCAGCTCCTTCCCAGCACCCTGGGCTCCCGGGATGTTGACACACAGGAGGGGCAGAGAGGAAGGTGCAAACAGATGAAAATCCCAGTTGAATGAGTGGGGTTTTAATCTTCTTGCACCTGTTTCCAGGAGGGAGTGTGACACTGATAGGGTGCAGAAAGGAATGCTACAACCTGGGCAGCAGGATGTGGGTGGAGGCTGGAGTCCCAGGGGGGAGTGGGGTGGGGGAGGAAGAAGCAGGAGCTTGCATCGTATTTCTGACCTTGGATTTGGAAGAATTTGATCTATTGAAGACAATAATTTAAGAGAAAGAAAATAATTTAGGAGATGTTTTTATGTATGCTGTTTACTGAGGAAGAGAGGTATTGACCTGCACCATGGGAATGCAGCAACATTTGAAATAATTTCCAAAAGCAATTGCAGAGAGACCACAGCACTGAGTCTGCTGAGAGGATTTCATGCCCAGCAGAATGTGATCTCATCTCCCAGGCACAGAGTGGGGATCCAGCGGGTCAGGAGTTGGATGTTGGAGTGAAAACCATCCCCAGCAGGGTTTGCTGTGAGATTGGAGAGCAGGGCAGAGGGCTCAGCACCCCCCTGGGGACGGGGCAATGCCCAGAAGGAGCTGCAGGAAGATTCCCAGCACCACTTTATCCATCCCCAGTACCAGGTGCCTGAAGCCCTCATGGTCACAGGCTCCACAGGAGCCTGCTTGGAGGCCAAGAAGGCACCTTCATTTTCCAGCCCTCTGTTCCTCAGTGGCCTTTTTCATTGCAGTGACAGGATTGGGACAAATGGCTAAAATGCTCTGCTCTGCAGTGTTTCTGGGGCTCTGTGAACCTGCTCCTTTCCAGCACACCCCTGGCTCCTGTGCTGGGTGTTCCCGGGCCGGTGGTGGCAGCTCCAGCTGCACTCAGAGTCCTTTGAAATGATGCAGAGCAGAGATGAATTTCAAATGATGCTTAAAATCTGGTGTTATTGGTATAAATCCTTGGGTATTTTCCCTTTTGCTCTCTTTTGGGTGGACTCCTAGCAAGTTTGACAGGAGCACGGGATATTTTTGATATATGGCATCAGGTCTGTTAGTTCAGAAACCCCACACAGAAGCTTGTTTTTAGAAAGAGAGAAAATAAGATTAAACAGGACAGGGAATGCTGTTATGAAGGAATGAAAATATTTTCATTACCAGAGTATTTGTATGTCAACAGCTGATAGGGAATGATGTGAGACATTCCCAGAAGGACTCCCAAGGATTTTTTCATTGTGTAATAGACCAATTAGCAGAGCCCAGATTAAATGAGCAATGTCACATTGCTTCTTGCATTAAAAAAGTGTGACATTCAGTCTCTTTAGCTAGTAAATATTTGCATTTTTTATCCTTGTGACTTCAGTTATACTGCTTTCAACAGCTCTGTGTTCCCAAGTAATACAGGGAAAATGGTAGCTTGTCCAGCATAACTTTCAGACATATAGATATAGTTCTCTTATGTAGTATAAATTTTAAAATATTTATTACTGAGAAGCTTTGTACACTCTTGGAACACATTCACATGAGAAAAGGAGGGGATATTAAACTCTGCTAACACAGAACTTGTAATATTTTTAAGCTGACTTCATGAGTTAATAAAGGAGGAAATGAGCAAATTCAGTTTCAGACTGCTGCCCAGCTCTCCTGGAGCAGCCCTTGAACTGACCCAAAAGAAATTATTTGATTTACAGTTGTTTTCCAATATTAAAGTGGTTGGGATAAATTTTATTCTTTTTCTAGAGAAAACAGCTGAATAAGTAGATAAAACATTAGTGCTATTAGAAAAAAAAAAATATTTGCAGTGTAGCTTTGTTTTCTTGGCAGCTTTTAGATTCCACTTCAGAAGAGGCTGGTTTTTGGTGAGAGGGCTCTTTTTGTGAGTTAATGTTGGTTTGCAGTGGGTAGAAGAAATTGTGATAGATTTCAAGAGCTTTAGCATTTAATTGAATTTAATTTCCATGCACTTTTTCTATTTCCACATCCCTGAAAATTTGCACAAGTTAATTATCAGTGAATGACTCTGCTTTTTCTCAGATGAGTAATTGAAGCAGGTTCTAATTCAGAATCACTTTGGATTGATGTGATTCTGCATCCCCTGTCAGTTACCTGAATTCATTGAAAAAAGGCAGAAGCAATGCAATGTTATTCCATGTCAGCACTCAAAGGACTTGCATTTCACAGGACACTCTTGTCCAGCCAAATCTTCACTCTGGTTTATCCACTGGTGCATTTTTACCTCATCTTTACCTTCTTCCTCAAATCTGTTTCTTTTGCTGGTGGCTCCTTCTGAATACAGAGCACAAAGCCTGTTCCTCACAGGAACCCTTGAGAGAAGAACAGTTAATTCCATGAAAGATATTTAATAATAACACTGCAACATGCTCCAGAAAAGACTCAGGATTCTGCTGTATTGTCATCCTTCCCTTAAAACTTTCCAATATTGCCTCAGGTGGCACTTTCAGCAGGGCCTAAATAACCCTAAGGAACTGCATTTTTCATCTTCACCCAGGTTACAGGGGACCTTCTTTCAGGGGTACCCAAGAGATGCTTTGAGACTAAATAGAAGTTGTCCTTCTGATGGTTTTTCAGATTTTCTTCTGAGGTTCATTGGTCTCTCCTCTCCTGCTGATCCTGAGTTTGAGGATTCCAGCTGACACCATTCCAGCTGAATTCTGCTTTGTTACATCCTCAGTTCTGGAAACAGGGAGATGATGGGAACCTGCCTTCCGTGTACAAAAGTCATAAAATGTGTGTGGCATAAGGGAAGGTTGAATTGTGTCAGAAAATACCAGTTTTCTCCTTTTTCACCTCATCTGTAGCTAGCTAAGGTGTTTACAGCATTTGTTGCATTTTTGCACCTATTTGGAAGTGCAGATTTCAGTGCATCTCTGTTTCTTTAAGAGATGTGTGTGTGTGCGTGTAAATGTGTGCAGGAAAGACCATTTCTCTTCTACTCTTCTTAAAATATTTTTCTTTTATTTAGATTTTAATATAGTAAATATTTGATTTATGGAGGGCACCTCTCTAGAGCAAAGCTGAATTAATACAAATACAAGCATTGTTCCTCCCTCTCCCTTGCCCACTCAAAAAAATCCCAGGATGTGAAGGTCCTTCCCTGGAAATGAATCCAGCCCTGTGGATATTCCTTCCTGCAGGAAAAAAGGAGAAGGTGTCAAGTTAAATAGGGTGCTGCTTTCCATCCAGAGGGGTGAATGTGAATATCAAGAAGTTAAAACAGTGCCTAATGTTGATTAGCTAATAGTCACATTGGAAATAGGCTCTTCCCACCCCTGGGGTCACTTGGAAGAGGAATGACTGCAGGGATTTCACTCAGGGTGGGGATGAACAGGCAAAAATGCAGTGAATAACTTGTGTGGTATTCTACCCACTGCAGAGGAGCCTTCACCTCTTGCTGGAGTTTTTTGGCATCTAGGAGAGCTTATCTTCGAGCAACATGGAGAGTGTAAGGTGAATTGCAAAAGAGGAATGCAGACAGCTTCTCCTATCAGCACATTGTTTTGGTTAGAACTCCACTGGAGTTCTGTAAAAATGCACTTGGGGGAAGAGAAACAAGACAAAGTCAGCCTGTCCTCTGGGTTTGCTTAGCTAATCAAACAAGCTTATTGGGAAATTAACACTTCTGGGCTTCAAAAAGAATTGCTATTTTATTTTTCAGCTGTATCCAGCTGTCTGAAAAACAACCAGGCACAAAAAAATCTCTTGCACTTCTGGCTGTAAATGCAAAGGTGAGGGGCCAGGAGCCTGCATTGTCAGCACTGGCATGGCAGGTTTACTTTGAGAAAGGAATATTTTTAGGCCTGACTTCTTGTGAGGGACTGTGGATCTTGCAGCACTCCGGATGTTGGCAAGAGCAAAATTCTCAGCAAATCACCTTTTCTCTGACATTTTCTGCTTTATTTTAGATTTACCTGATAACTTCCACCAATATTAGCTGTTCTTTTGTGACTTCTTTAAAACCACCCTTTAAGAACTGCCTGGTGGAAGGCTGGATGTCCTGCACTTCCCTCTGCTGAGCACACCAGTGTGACTCTCACAGCATCCTCCATGCAAAGATCCTCCTGGAAATTTCAGATGCTTTTTACAGCAGTTGATTAAAATATGCTCTTCATTTTCTAACTCATTTTTGCAGGGAATTAAGCCCCCTCCAAAAAGTATCAATCTGCTTGATGTTTTGGCTATTTCACAGTGCCAGCCCTGAGAATCACCCCTGACTCTGCTGCCTCAATCCTTGCCCTGGACACCCTGAACCTCTCTCCCCAAATGATGGTGGTGGTCTCTGCCCAGAACAGCTCCTGTGCAGACACCTTGAATTCTCTTTCACCAGCCTTGCCACCATTCCCTCTCATTCCCTTTTCTTCCTTGCTCTTGGGGCTTCCCTCTTTTGTGATGTTTCCTAACCAGCTTTAGGAGCACAGGGGATTCAGGGCTTGCTGGCTGTTTCCTCAGCTGCTTTCACACCCTTGACATTCTATGGGTTTTATCCCTGACAAGCACTTTTCCCTGTATTTTATCCCTGTATTGCACTTCTCAGTGGACTGAAGCAAGGGAAGTAAAGCTTTGAATTTCCAAATCATTTAAAGCTGTGCTAAAATCTAGGTTATCATTTTGGTGATAAATCTCCATAGCTGGGGAGCTCGAGTGTTCTCTGCACTCACCTCTGTCCTCAAAGACAGGGAACTGGGGGACATTTATGGGGCTTTGGGGTTTTTTTTTAAAGAATTTTAATGTAAATAAGCAAACTAGCAAATGTCAGCCATGCTGGGGAGCAGGGGCTGTAGATCTTTGCACTGGTTCTGTGGTGTAGAAATCAATGAAATGAATGAACACTTGTGAATGCTTTGAATATGGGGTGCTGTGGAGAAGCAGCCCCCCAGAATTGTCCCTGCTGGGCTTTGTCCTTCACCCAGGGAGGATCCCTGTCCCTGTCCTTGTCCTGACCTGCCTGACCAGCCCAGAGCAGAGATTCTCTGCTGTGCTCCCTGCCTTTAAGGGAGCTGCTGGGGTGGGTGAGGATGTGTGTGGGAATGAGTCACCCTGGAACTCCGCGTTCTCTCCGGGACAGCCTTCGGGACGAGGGGGCGGCAGCATCTGCCGGGCTCCGGGGAAGGTCACTGCAGGAAACTCTGACACTGGGTCAGCCTGGGGGACAGGGGACTCTGAGCTGCACTCCTGGCATCTGCTGGCTCTGGAGAAGGTCACTGCAGGAAACTCTGACACTGGGTCAGCCTGGGGGACAGGGGAACCTCAGCCCCACTCCTGGAGCTGCCCAGCTCTGGGGAAGGTCACTGCAGGAAACTCAGACATTGGATCAGCCTGGGGGACAGGGGATTCTCAGCTCCAGGCCTGGAATTGCTGGGCTCTGGGGAAGGTCACTGCAGGAAACTCCAACACTCGATGGGCCTGGGGGACAGGGGACTCTGAGCTCCATTCGTGGAGCTGCCCGGCTCTGGGGAAGGTCAGTGCTGGGAAACCCCAACACTTGATGGGCCTGGGGGACAGGAGACCCTCAGCCCCACTCCTGCAGCTGCCCAGCTCTGGGGAAGATCACTGCCAGCAAACCCCAACATCCGACCAGGCTGAGGGAGAGGGGACTCAGCCCCACTCCGGGCATTTGCTGGGCTCTGGGGAAGGTCACTGCCAGCAAACCCTGACATTCCATCGGTCTGAGGGACAGGGGACTCTGAGCTCCATTCCTGGAGCTGCCAGGCTCTGGGGAAGGTCACTGCCAGCAAACCCCGACATCCGACCGGGCTGAGGGACAGGAGACCCTGAGCCCCACTCCTGGAGCTGCCACGCTCTGGGGAAGGTCACTGCAGGCAAACCCCAACATCTGATTGGCCTGGGGGACAGGGGACTCTGAGCCCCACTCCTGGAGCTGCCTGGCTGCTCTTGGACAGGTACACTGTGATTATATCTCAGCCACGCCGAGCAGCATTGCGGCCCTGAACAAGACGAGATTTGCAAATTCCTTGTCAGCAAATGCCTTTAGGAAGTGTGTGGCAGGAAATAAAGAAAGGAGTCCCTGTCTCCAGCTCCAGAGCCATTTCTCTGCTGCCTAAGACCTTTCTTTTACCCTGTGCAGTTGAGAGACATTTCCTGAGTGCAAAGGCTTCTCGGGGACCAATGGACTTAGATCAGGCTGAAGCAGCAGGAAAACAGAGCTCAGTGTGGCAATGCTGCAGGAGCATGTTCACTGTGCAGCTGCGAAATCTGGGGAGTGGAGAAGGCTAAAGATGTAAGCAAATAATATAAAGAAAACTCATAAATGCTGCACATTTTATCAATGTGTTATTCCAGCGTTAATTCTGCTTTAGACAAAAGCAGAACAAACAGCAATGAACAAACAGCTATATCCTAGGAGCTGATTTTCACCTCATTTCAGACATGCAAACACATAACTATCTCCTATCCCACCATGTATTTTTTCCTGAAAATATATTGTGTGCCAGATGAATATTAATTAATTTATTTCTCTTTATTGTAGGCAAAGTAAATATATGCAGCTTACCTAAGCACTTTTTAAAAGCAAATACTGAACAGAGGCAAAGTTTGATTAGTCATTTTCACCGAATTATTCAGAGTTTCAGAGTTTGGTTCTGCACTTATTCTAATAAGTCCCAGGAAAATATCCTTGGTCAAATGTATCCCTGTGGAAATCTGTTATGCTGTATTTAGTTCTAGTTCTTTTTCTTCTTTCATATTTTTTAGGATCTTAAGTGGATTTTTCTTTTAAGGATGAGAATTAAGAGAATTTTCGCTGTATAAATTCAGAGGGAATCAGTAAGGTTTCACTTCCATTTTGTGGGGCTATATATTAGCCAAAAAGAAAGACACCTCTAGTGTTTCACTCCAAGAAAAAAAAAAAAAAAAAAAAAAAAAAAAGATGAAGTGTCTGTTCAGCCCTGGTTTGAGCTATCTGAGAGGGAGCTGGAATTTATCATTTAAGTCTTGCATTTGAACTTCAGCTTCTTGAGCTCTTCTCAATGGACTGATCTTGGAGTGTCTCTATGCAGGGCCAGATCTCCTGGCCATACTCCTTTGTGTCAGTAATCAACAGCAAATAACTTGGGGGAGGTAACTGGCAAAAGAAAAAACTCTGAGTTGAGCAATCACTCTGTTCCAGCTTTCTCTGATTTCCCTCCTTTTGTGTCCTTGCTTTTGCCCTTTCTCTCACGTTAAAGGGTTTAATTAGGTGGACCTGTTAATTACCTAGACAGCTCTCATGATTTTCATGTTCAGTCTATATGAACAATATATATCTCTTTTATTAGGAGGTAAATGGGTTCAGTCCAGGCAAGAGGACCAGTACATTGTCCCTCTTTGCTTCCTGGTAATGAACTCTCCTGGTGAGTGCCCTGCCTGGTGGTTGTGCTGCTCCAGAAGACACCCTCTTTCTAGGGACATGACAGTCCTGAGATAGCCTGGAAAGACGATGAACACACAGACTGTGTCAATGAAAAGTCATAATTCATGTAAAAATGCAGGCAGTCTGAAAAAGAATAACTGGATCGGCACAATAGTGGCAAATCCTTCTTATTGAACTGCTTTGACAAGAGGAAATTTTCTAAAATACTGAAATAAAAGACTTAGCTGTGCTGTTCATATCAAATAAATCCAGCATCCCTCCAGCAAATATTTTTTCTTCATCATCCTGTGAATAACCTGAGTTGGAACAGCTGGATAAGGAACAACTCTGAATTGCAGATGCTGCAATGCAGATTATATTTTATTAAGCTGAAATGAGAGACATAGCAAACTCTCCCAGGGAGTTCAGGAGTTTCCACCCTCCTAGTAATTGCATACTGTACAGGAAATGGAGGTTAAAAAAAATTACAAAAGTCACTCAGGGTATCTCTAATAGCGTCACTGCCTTGAAACAAGTTCTCATCTCAGAAATCCTCTGCAAGAAAGAACCAGGAAAGCCTTTTGGTAGTTCTTGGTATTTGTCAGGAAAAAAAAAGCTCCTGAGCTGCAGTGCAGCTGCCCAGCCCTGTGCAAACTCTGCATTGACACCTGCATTTCACACTGAGCTCCCCAGGCTACCTGCACTGAGGTGCTGCCTTCTCTTCTCACCACCGCCTTCCCCTGCAGGCACCACCTCCTAAAAAGGGTGATTTGCTGCTCCTGCAAAGCGCAGCTGAAAGTATTTCACATTGTTAATCCCACAGGCAGCAGACAGGAGCGTTATCAGCCTGCAGCTTTCATCTCAGCAAGGTGATGCCAGATGAAAACTCAGCACTGGCCTGCATGGGAGCTGCAGGCTGCTCTTGCCCCCAGCCCGTTCTCCCTGGGAGCACAGCTGTGCTCCAAGCTTCCCTCCAGCCACCTGGGCTCAAACTGCATCTTCAAGGGAGAGCAATGCCTTTCCCCCTCCTTCCTCTCCTTTCCTTATGAATACTATTCAAAAAAAAAAAAAATCCAAGTCTGTGCTGTTAGCTCTTGAGAATAAGGTTGTTTTGGCAGTTGCAAGTCATGGCAGTCGCTATAAAAGGGAAGCTTTATACTCAGATTATGCTTTGTGAGGTAATTCTCTAAAAAACGTGGAGTTCTGGGAGTGTTTCATCCACAGCAGTGCCAGAATGATCAGTTTCCTCTCTCGAGTGGAGAGACAGAGGGGATTATCTGGGAAACAGAACACTTAATTTTTTGTTTTCTTCAGTGACTGAGTCATTAACAGGTGGATGGTCGAGGAGCAGAAGGTTCTGTCCCGTGTTCTTGTTTCTTCTCACTGCCTATCATCGACTCCAAATTGGCCATTAGCTCAATGTGCCTTAAAAGAGGCATTGTGTGCCCCTCACAGGGAAGGAAATGTTTGCTTGCAATTTATAGATAAGATGCTTTAAATGTGGGCTTGACTTAGGCCTGTCCAAATTCAGAAAGCTGAGGCTCTTCCAGGTCTGATATATGGGGTGTACCTGATGGATTGGGCTGGAACTGCTTCATGATTCTGTAGGAAATTGAACTCCTTCTTCAGCAGAGTTACCTGGATTTCTTTATGTATATCAGGGACTTCACAAGCTTCCAGTGAAAAAGGGGGTGGTGGATTTTGTGTATTTCATTTGCTCTATTTTCCAGAATAAACACAAGGTTGAATGTGTTCCATTAAAATGGTCATATTTGAGTTTAAACCATCGCAAGTGCAAAAATCTTGTGGGAGAGGAGAAAAAAGCTCTAAGACATGAACCTCATTGTACTTCCTTTGAGATTCCATCAGAATAGGAAATTAGTTTCACTGAAGCCACCATGCTACACAAAATATTCACTTTAGTTCTGTCTTTGTTATGTACCAGCCAAAACTGGTGCAAGATAGAGGCTCTTAGGAAAACTGAACAATGCATAATACATAAATTGGGCAATTTAGAGTACTGGTGGGATTTTATGACTATAAAAATTACAGCTCTATTAGCTCTTGCAAGATTGGAGACAAGTAGGATATCCAGGAAAACCTAATCTATAAAAGATTTAGGTAAATTTCAAATTAACATCCTCAAATGTCCTTAAATTGATGTGAATCTCTGACTTAGCACTCTGTCAGTAATATTGATATGCTTCAATAGTTATGAGAATAATTATCAACACTTATTTGACTTGTTCCTCTCTGAAAATGTCTGTACAGTTAACAGCAGTGTCATTTACTTTATCTAGAGAGGAATTCGATTCTATGTATGAGGTAACACAGGTAGTCAGCAAATCTGCATTCATTAAGTTTTATTAAAAGATCACATTTGGAGTTTGGCTGTATGATGGAATGTGGCAAATCAGAAAATGCAGCCTCTAACACACGTGGCTATCCAAGCTAGATAAATGGGCAAGACAGAAATAAAGCGGCTCTGTGCTAATAAATGCAAATCTATGCAGACTAAATATGAAAAAGAAGGTGTTTGAAGGGCAAAAAATTACTGAAGCACTTCTATTGTCACATTTGAAGCAAGATGCATAAGAAATAAAAATCCTACAGTGTGCACTGTACTTCCATCTTTACTTTTAAGAAATTTAATTTTAAATTATAGGTAATTTTTAGATCCCAAAATGTAGCCTGTGGTTTTAAATAGTTTCTCAGAACTTATTATTTTCTTGCTATTTCAGTTGTAAATATTCAACGAAAGGGCATTAAATTTATATCACTGCTTCAGTGAAGGCATTCTGTCAGTAAGTATCAACTGGCTCATTTAACAACTTGGAGATTTTATGCTTCTTTGACATGCAGCCAACAACCAAATTCCCTGGCTCTTGTGTCCTCTTGGAGTGCTACAAAAGGCTAAGAGCACATTAAGTTGAAAAGAACTCACAGAATGCTACAAGGCCAGGCCACTGTCACATCTCTGACAAAGGGCCTCCATACAATGAGTCACATCTGATGGACAGAAATGGGCTGAAAGCACCAAAATCATCTGTTGCATTGACATGTTGCTGTATTTAAAAATCACATAACAAAAGCACGAACACAAAGCTGTGGGCTGGGACCTGCTGATTCTCGTGTCAGCCAGATGTTTGCTGGCCCTGTCTGTCTCAGCTGAATGCATCAGCCTGGCCTGCCTGGAGGAGAGGAAATGGTTGACATCAGAGAAAACCTTGCCTGCAGTGGGCTGCTCACTATCTTTGCCATCTGAGGCTGCTCATCCTTTCAGAAAAGCTGGTGGGAGCTGCTGGTGTGTCCTGAGAGCGGGTCTGGAACGGGCCCAAGCTGTGTGAGGAGCTGCTGTCCTTTTGTCCCTCCTGAGCCAGCAGAAGATCCCAGCCTGTGCAGACCCTGACCCTGAGCCCATGGCCCTGGCTCCCCTGTCCCTGCCCCTGCAGGATGCTCCTGCTGACAGATGATTCACCAGGCCAGGGCTGCAGGCAGGGAGAGCAGGGATGGAGCTCCCTGCCAGGGGGAAGAGCCCAGCGCTGCACAGGAGGGACAGGGAACGTCCCCTGCAGCAGCCCAGGCATGCAGAGCTGGCACTGCAGGTGGCTGGGGAGGCACCTGCCAGGCACATGGATGTCAGCAGATCCCAGAGTTCCTCACCTCTCCGAGTTTCTGGGCTCCTGGTTACCCTGCACTGACTGCAGGAGTGGGTGCAGGTTACACCAACTCTGGGTCACTTCACCCTGTGAGACACCCTGTCCATCAGGAGAGCTTTAGGAGCAGAAAGGGACTTTTCTGGACCCAGGAAGCACAGAGAAGTTAACTAGTGCTGAATTCAGAAAGGCTGTGAGCTGTGCTGGAGGACAAGGCAGAGATTAGGGCACAGTTTCTGAGGAAGGGCAAACATTTGGGTGGACAAGGTGATCAGAAATGATAACGAGCAGCTTAGGCTGGGTGTGCTGCAGCCAGTGATGTGGGCTGAGATGTTAAGATCAAGCAGAATAAGGAAGGAGAAAACTGAATTTAGAATTCTTAGCCATCCTAGTCCAAAACCAGGAGTAGCTGGACAAAGAGATTGCCAGGGGCTCGAGGAAGACAGGCATTGGCACGAGGATCCTGATTCACACCTTTTCCATCACCTCTGTGCTGCTGGGTTCTGTTTGCTCCGTGTTGTGTTCTGCTCAATGAAGTCTTTTGTTCTGCCTAAAGTCCAGGTCTGTTTTGTGATTTTGTTTGTGAAAGATGCTGTGTGCCTTGGGTTGCTCTCTCTGGCCTGCCTGTGCCTACTCCAGGCTGTCCTGGCTGAGATGGGCCCAAGCAAGACATTCTATTCAGGATATGAAAGAGCCATGGGTGTACACAGCCACAGGGGAAGGTTTGCAGGTGAATTTCTTACTCTTCATAAAATTCCATTGTGTCTGTTGCTGCTCCCTGAGCTGGTAGCTTTTATGGAACCCATTATTTCAAAGTTTTGCTATTGCTTATTGATAGCCTCACTGCATTGATAAAATCAGGACTTTTGCTTTACTTTGCAGATTGCTTCATACTTCTAAATACTTGAGTTTCATGTGCCATTTTATGACAGATGATAATATTGTCATGTAATTCTCCGGGGCTGACCTTAGTTTTCACTTCACTTAAAATGCATGCATCATGTGGAAACCTCATCTCACTCTCCACTTCTCTGAGACACTCATGAGCACACTGGACACCCCAAGCTCCACTGCAGATTCTTGTGGAACTCCACGGTTTCCTGTGGCCAAGGATTCCTACCCCACTTATCAGATTTATTTATGAATGTGAACACCTACTATATTTTTTATTCCATCTGAACTTAAAGCTGATAGAGAGAAAAATTTATCATGAGCTCTCTGGGAATAGAAGTGAGGTATATGAGTAAGGTGCCTATATCTGTTTGTTTGTCTTTTCAGAGCAAATCAGTATTTCTAACATTCTGGCAGCCATTAGCCATTCCAATCTCCTTGGTCTTGCTCGAGGTTATTTTAATAAATGTGCATTTTCTGTCCCCTTGACATGATGTATTTAAATCTTCCTGTACTCTTCACATAGCAGATTTTCTGTTTTACCTTTTGATTTTCATTTTCTTCTAACAAGAATTAACTCTGTACTTAGAGCACTGCTGTGATGGATTTTCTCCTCCTACAAGCAGCAACATGGTATGTGTTAAGTGTTCCTGTTAGGAACATTTTGATCCAGGAACAACTCAGGAACAACTAAAGAATTATTTCTGCTCTTGTGTATATTCTGACCAAGTGCTTTGTAAATTTTTTGGGGGAAGAGATGTTTGCGGTTTTTATTACACTATTATTTACAGGAAAACTTGGAAATGTGACTAGACTTTTAAAATTATATTCAACATGGGTTCTGAAAAACTGGGTGAGAAAATCATCTTGATTAGACCTTGATTTTTTTAAATTTTATTTTTATTTACAAAAATAAAAACTTGAAATGGATTTCTCAAAAGCCCAACACAATGATCTTATGTGAAACAAATTATTAATTTTCATGTCAAGAAGCTGCTTCTTGAAGATTAAATTGAAAGTGATCTTGATATGAACAGACAATTTGAACATAAAGTTTTTATTTAAAATTTCTGAGATGTAATACTTTGTTAAGAACTTACTTTTTTGAGAGAGGATCAGCTGAGGCACCCCATGTGCAGGCTGGTGGCTGTGTCTGATTGTGTCCCAGCAGTGCCACTGAGCAGCCCCTGTGTTCAGCCTTGGGTTTGTCCCATTTGGGGTGATTTGCTCCCCAAATCAAAGTGATTTGCTTCCCCTTTGTTAAATTCATTGCTCTGTTTGAGCTGTGACCTGTGCTGCCTTGATTTGTACAGAGACACTTCAATAACCTCTACAGAGATTAATGCACCTCCCTTGGCTTTAGGTTTTTCTCTTCACAATTATTTCCTAAGGCTCTGCAGTCACCTTCCCCAGCTCCTGGCTGAACTGGTGCTCTGCTGGTTTGAAGCTGGGCAGGTGGCTCCTCTCCTTTGGATGGTTGTGGGAAATAGATTTGGAGAAAATGCTCAAAACTTGACAGCAGGCTCACATAGTGTGTATCTGTATGTAAACTTTGAGGTAAGAAATGCTGATTTAGAAAAGCCATGGAATAGGACAGACATTGGTGAGAGAGAAATGGAACTAGAAACAAGTTTCAAAGAATGGCCTGGCAAATAAGACTAGATACTTTAGAGAAATAGAACTATGAAAAATGCATTGTAGTATGACCTATGAGGGGTAATTTTAGATTATTGGTTTTAAGGCATTTGCAATCTGGTGTGGCAAAAGCTGATATGCCAAGAAATGCTTATAATATATTGTAATTAGGAAATAGTTGGCTTCTGATTGTGATGGCATGAATTATAACATGTATTGTCTCACCCTTCACATGAGACTGAAAATGGAATAAAAGTTCTTAAAGCACCACTCAGTTGCCCCATCTCTGGGTCAGAAAAAGGTAAAATCCAGCAGATGGTGCTTGAGGAGAAAGCTTGGTTAGTTCTTCTCTCATCTACAACCTTTTGAATGTAGCCTGAGAGAAGTGGTTGAGCAGTGTCAAATCCTCTCTGCAGAGTGCCTGACTTTGTGTGGAAGGGGACACATTCCTTAGGAGTGGCAGAACACTGTGACAGACATCATCACCACACAGAGTCTGGGGTTTTTTTGGTTTTTGTTTGGGTTTTGAATTTGTTATTGCCCAAGCACCTGCACTCTTTGCCCTTGTGGTGTGTGTTACAGAAGTAATCACCTCTTTGGGAGCTCTGTTTTCTGTGCAGCAGGAGCTCCCTGGAACACCACGGGGAGGAGAGGCCCCACAGGACAAGGAGCAGTCTGTGTGCAGATATTCCCAGAATGGCCATTCCAGAAGAGTCCAGTTGTTGTGATGCAAGAGCTGCTTCTCCCTTCCTAGCCAATTAATCAAGTGATGGATGTGATCAAAAGGTTGTAAATGTATCAGCCTCCCTATAAATCACAGTCCTGACAAAAGCAGTATTGCAGCATCCTCTGAAAGAGCAGGAATTCCTCCTTCTCCCTGGTAGTTCCTAACAAAGTCCAGAAAACCTTACAGTAAAACCAATCTAGAAATAAGGGATTCCTTTATCATAATGATTTCCAGAATTATTTTTAATCACAGGAGATTGGGAGAATTCCAACCCATGAATGGAACCATGATCAGCAGCAGTGCCTGTCCTGGGCACTGCACAACTTGAGAGGGTGCTCACTTGAGTCTCTCCCCACAAACTAACCCAAAATAACAACGTTTCAAAAGATTTTGGGGGAGAATCCCCTTTCAGATAATTAATGCAAAGTAGTTAAAAAAAAAACAAAAACTTTTTCTTCACAAGTGCCATCCCATCCCCCTCCAGAAAGGCACAGTCTGACATCTGCTACTGCTGCTGCTCTGCCTGTTATTATTTGTCTTAGAGCCTCTGCCCATTCCTTTGCTTCTACAGCTGCTGCTGGTGTTTCCTCTTGGTGCTTCCTGCCTGCCTGGCCTGAATTCCTAAATGTGACACCCTCTTGGCCCTCTGGCTGCCTGCCCAGCTGGTTAAGAGCTGGCATCCAGCGACTGCAGCGCTTATTTCTGCACTAGGAACATGAAATAATATTTGGGTTTCATTTTCTTTTGAGAAGCTCTTCAAGACCCTTTCATGAAGGTAATCTATTATTTTTTCATGCTGACCCTTTGATCTGTGGAGGATCTTGTACCCGTGTGAGAATTGCAAGGGAAACTTGGGGCCAATTTCCTGCTGCAAAAGCCTTGAGGAGCTGGTTTGGGTGGGGAAGGGGAAGATGTCTGCACAGCCTTGTCCTGGCAGCATCCCTGATGTCTCTGCTTTCTGTAGACACTTCCCAGTAGAGGGGAGGAAAATGCAAGGAGGAATTCAGGCTGTGCCTTCTCTCTTGTGCTTTCACCTCAGTGTCCCTCTGGAAGGCCAGAGAAGGAGAGGTTCATGGTGAGTGCTCCTCCCCAGTGCCCTGGGAGATGTTTCCTCCAGCCTTCAGAAGAGGGAGTGCCTGTCTGGGCCCTTTCATCAACAAAGATAATAGCTAAGAACTGGAGAAGATTCTGGAACTGCAGAATCTTCTCCTTTGTCACCTTAAATTTCTCACATTTAATGAGCTTCATAATGCAGTGCTGAATTTAACCACATTAAGGACTACATGGCCAAGGTATTTTGGCTTTTGAGAACTGACAGATGAGAACCTGGCCTCTGGAGGATGAGACATTTGAAAGAGCCCACAGCTTATGGCAACAGCTTATCAGCAAAATCCCTATTTGGCTGATAGGAGGTTTTTCTGATTTTATTAGATCACCTAGGAAATATTCCTGTCTTCTGTACTAGCACTGGCCCTTGCCAACATCCTGAAGGGTGGGGAACTTGCTGACCTGATTGTTTGGAAAAGACAACTTTTTTTCCTGTCCTGAAGTTACCAGCTGTATTCTATTAATGGCCAAAATAGACTTCTGATGTAATATTATCTTTTCAGCTGTGAAAGAGCACCTATCCCATGTAGATTTTTTAAACTTGGAACCAAAATAAATCCTTGCTTAGCTACAATGTGAGTAGCCTGATGCTGGCCTGTGCACAGAGTGGCTAAAGTGAAGCATTACAGCTACAACCTGATGTTCCCACTTGTCTGTCATCTGGATGTGGAGCATTTTTTTTTGCACAGGATAAGTGTAAGATGTTATTCTAGGAGATAACACTGTGCAGGCTAGTAATCACTTTTTTATGGATGAAAGTATTTCCAGACCAACACCACATCCAGCACAGAGAATTCCAGGGAAAGGTTCATCTGAAATGGGCCCAAGGAGTGACATTGGAAGGGGTGCATGGAGCTGTGCCCACCAAATGATGGCCAAGGGCTCCTGGTGCCTTCTGACCCACAAACTGAAGACTCAGAAACCACATGGAAATACCACTACATTAAAAGGGAAAAAGCTGTTATCACCTCTTTTTCTCCTGAATTTAGCCAGTCAGCTGTGTTGAAGGAGCTGAGTGCAAGAATAGACACAGGTTTGAAATCCCAGGTTCTGCAGACAAACAGGTTCCAGGTGCAGGGATCAGCCTGTTCAGAGGCACAAGGTTTGTTTCTTGCAGCTGGCCTTGAATGATCATTTCTCAATGTTTTGCTGTCATGCTGCCCACACCACAGTTAAGCAGCACCTAAAACATTCTCAGGACAAGGAAACTAATGAATGTGGAAAAATAAGTTTGAATTTATGAGACAAAAATGTGTAACCAATAAAACATTTCATCTTCATGTAATTTTGTGTTAGTACAATGTAGTGGGGAAGAGCAAGAATAATCTTTTGCCAAAAAAGCTAATTTTTAAGAGAACCAAGCTGCTGAGCACTGTCATGTCTCATATTCCTTAAATCTGTATTTGCCATATTCAGATTACTATCAAAATATAAGACAAATACTATGAAGAAAATCTGCAGCTTTTAAGAATGTTGAGTAAAAGCCTGAAAACACAGGATGTGGGTAACAGTGCACTGCAGTCCTGCAGAGAGGCTTGTGGTGAACTTCCACCAGAAAATTCCTTGGAGACTCCTGCTCCTCCATTTGGAATGTTCTGGGCACTGCCAGGGGCTTCACAGGTGGGTGAAATTCTATTGCCTCTCCCAAAAAGCAAGAACAAGCACAGGAGGGGTTAATTTCGACTTTTAGTTCATTCTTAGATGGTATCTTGGGAGTGTGCTTGACAATCTTAACTTGACACCTGTATATATATATATTTATTTTTATTGGAACCTAGAATTACATTGGATTTTAAGTGATTCCGTTTGGTTTGTAAAATGATATTTTGTTTACATTGGTTCTTCTGGTTTGTTTTCAAAATGTTGTTACAGTGAGCTCTTAAATATTTTAATTAGCAGCACATTAAAAAATACTGTTTTCAGGGAATTAAGTCATTTAGAACTAGTTAAGGCCCTTCTGTATCACTTTAACCTGAATCTATGCTCCTAATCCTGTTGAATAACAAAAACACTCAATTTCCCTCCCTGGTTGTAGACTCAGGCAGATGCTCATGAGTAAAGTGCACCTTGAATGTCACTCAAGGGAAGAAACATTAAAAAATTCAATTTTCTAATTATCTCTAAAAGATAAATTAATTCCACTAGTGTTGGTTATGTGGTCTAGTGGAATGTCTGAAATTCCTGGGGTATCTGCTTGTTTCATATGATATTTCTGATGATGTCCAATAAAACTCTCTCAGAATGTTCCTTTAATCTGAAAAATGCTTTTGGTTTTCCCATACTTGTAAATATTTGAGTAACTTGATATTATTTCATGGGTTTCAATGTCATGTATTAAAAAAAAAAATCCCAAATCCATTATTAGGTGTCTTCTCATCGCTTTTATTGAACATTTGTCAGACTTTGGGGGCCACACAAGAACCTCAAGGTGTGAAATGCATCATTTACAGCAGTGTCTGCAGGTGTGGCCATGCAGAAACCTCAGCATATAGAAGATAAATATGTACATTGCCCATTCAGCTGGGCTTTGGTCTGGCCACACCAGTGCTGCCTTCCCTTGGGGAGGGCTGGAATCTTCTCCCATTTTCCTTTCTCCACAGTTCCCCTCGTTGTCTTCTCCTTGGTGTCAGCGCAGGTTTTGAGCCTCCATCCAAATCTGTGCTGGTTTTCCTTGTGTTTCTGGGTTTTTGCTGTGTGTGCTGAAAGCCAAGGCACTGAGCATCAGCTGCTGCTCCCCCCCAGCCCAGACCTACACTTTTCTGGTGGCTGCCACCTCTCAGTTCTGTGCTGCTCTGCGGGATTTTCCCTCCTGGATAAAAGGCACAGCATCAGAGCCCCCGGCTTCAAACAGCTCCGTCATCCCCTGGATCCCAAACTGCCCTGCTTGTTTTCAGCCTCTGCCCTGGATTCGTGGGAGAGCTGCAGCCTTGCTAAACAACCTCCCCTCTTTGCTCTCCCCTGCTCAGCCACAAGTGGCCTTCCCTCTGACCCTGCTGCCTCTGCCACCTGGAGCAGCCTTCCTGTGCCTGCTGCCTCTGAGTCACCACCTACATTCCAAATGCCATGTGAAAGCCTAGAGCTTCAGCCTTGCCTTGGAACAATCTGCAGCAGCTCAAGGAAAACAACCTCTGGCTGTCACCCAAAGAGGGTTCAATAATTATTTCTCTAACCCTCCGAAAAGTAAAAAGGTTGGGCACCAAAAACAAATAGGAGGAAGACCCCACGCACATTATCCATATTGGCTGGCTTTTTATCAAAGAGGTAGCAGGAATAAAATAAAAGGAATAAAATAAAATAAATTAAATAAAATAAAAATATAAAATATAAATAAATTATAAAATAAAAATTAAAATAAAATAAAATATAAAATAAATAAAATAAATATAAAATAAATATAAAATAAATTAAAATAAAATATAAAATACATCATAAAATAAAATAAAATATAAAATAAAATAAAATATAAAATAAAATATAAAATAAAATATAAAATAAAATATAAAATATAAAATAAAATATAAAATCTTGACAATTACTTCTGCTGCCTGGAAAATACAAAATAAAAAATATCTATCCATACAAATAAAACAGATTGGTATATTGATTTTGGGTTTTTTTGTTTGCTTCTCTGTAATATTCCCATCAACTCCTGGCTCTTAAGAATCATTTCAGAACAGGTGTATGTTAAGCAGCAGTAAGGACAGAGTGTACTGTTCAAGCAGAAATAAGGTTAAATACCCATCAAGAACAGGATGATTGGAAGAACTCACTGAAAGCAATTCCCAATTCTGTGCTGCTGAGACCATGCCTGTTTTAGAGCCTCTGTCCTGTGCTGGTGAAATTTCTCCAGAGCATCCCCACAGGTGATGGATGCACTTCAGTTCTTACAGGAGGTGTTTTCCATCCTGCTCTCTGCAGCAGGGCCAGGGACAAGGCAGCACCAGACAGGTTTCCAGGCTTCAACAGAGTAAAAGAAAGTTTGATTAACATTACAAATTAATGTGGCAGGCAAAAAGCCTTTGGGAGCCACTTTCTAGCAAAGTCCTTGCTAATGCTGTGAGGAGCAGAGCAGGGAGGGAGATCACAAAGTCATCCTCAGTGTTTGCTTCCAGCATTATTTTTACTGACTGCTCACTGTTTTGCTCTCTTTCTAAAATTCTTGAGGGCCCATTTTCCCTGTAACTTTCCATCTTTTTCTCACTGCTGCTTGTGGCTTTGTTTGTGAATGCTCACCCCAGCCAGCCTGGAGCACCTTCTGCCTGGTGCCTGGGGAAGGCAGCACCCTGCTTCCAATTAGCAAGGCAAGGAAACTGGCTGCAGAGCCTCCTGCTAACGAGAAACACCTCTGGTGCTCTTTATTTGTGTTTGGAGCCTACTGTCCCTAGTCAAGCTCAAGAGATTGCTGTGCTTGGAACCAGATACACAGATCTTGTCTTCATTAGGAAAAAGGTGGTTTAGATGTCTCGCTAAAGGGATTCAAAAGACTCGAGCTTAATACAAATCAGTTGCTGTTTTTAAAAGGGGGTTGTTAACTTTGAATAGCTAAAATAGATTCAACCAGCTGCTGTCTTTGGTAAGGCTGTAGCAATGGCTAAAATCAGGAAATAGCCATGGTGTGGCTCAGCCAGAAACTGCCAGCCAGGCTCTCCAGGCCAGCCAGGTGAATTCTTGTTTCTGCTGCTGGGACCACTCAGGATTTCTTTTCCATGCCTGACCAAGTGCTTTGTGTGAGCACCCAGGGGTGCCTGCCTCACCTGGCAGGGTACCTTGTATAAAACACAACAAAATGGTGAAATAGGACTTAGAGCAGGTTCCCTGTTCCTCTACATCTAACTTTTTGTTGCTCTTTACCCTGTGTGAGTGCACAATGGGTAGGAAATTCCTTCATGAGGGTTGAAACCCCAGCTTTCCCCTTAGGCCCTGGAAACTGTGTTGTCCTGAAATTCTACATGAGGAGAAAAAATTGTCAACTGTGAGGGGAGAAAAGGAAGTCACCATCAATCTGAGTGATAAAATTAAGTTTGCCCATAGTAATGAAGTTTTTTCTGTACCAGACTGGGCAGCTTTGTCCAGATTAAATTTCAGTAACTGTCATTCAATGTTTGGTTCTCTTCCTTTTCTCTTTCAGTACTGTGAGCATTGCAACTGCTGATGTGAACAGTTGTTCCCACACCATTATACTGTTTATGTTATTAACCCTAATATAAGCCAGTCTAACCTTCTGACTAACCTTAATGGGGATAAAAGTCCTCAACATCTCCTTAATGCTTTCTTCAGCCACTTCAGTTACTTCTTCTCTGAATTAGAATTACTTACACATTTCTATTGTATTTAAATACAGCACTTGCTTCTCTGTGGGTAAATGCTAGTTTGGTTCCAATTATTGCATTGGAAGCCTGAGGCTAGAGTGAGGTTATTGCTTAAATAAAATATTAAAGGAAGGAGGCCATTTGGCTGGTTTTGTTCAAAATCCTGGGGTGATCATTTGTGTAAAACCACTGCAGGCTCATACAAATGACACCTGAATAAGCTCCAGGGAGAATGATCATCTCAGTTCACGCTAGAAAAACCCCAGCTTGAGAGTCATTAATGAAGCAGGAGAGCTGCAGAAAAATTCCCTTCTGCATCTCCAGTAAGAGATTGAGGACTAGCTGAAGCAGCTAAGAAATATCACTCATCACTGCTCCAAAATCTAAGGAGAGTGGGGTTGGGGGTGCAGCTGAGAGGCTCTTGGAAACTTTTGAAATTGTTTTCAAGGTTATATTTAACCTTCATTAAATGTTCGAGTAAGTGAATATTTTGGTTTATTAAGTGGGGTTCAGGTTGCAGTACAGACCACCACTCATTTCTGCTTTAATCTTTGCACTTACGGGAAATATTTGCCAAGTTTAGATGCTGTTTACTCTCTTTCCAGTCCCTTGAATTAAAACTGGCAACAAAGCAAAAAAACTTTTGAAAAGCCCTACTTACGTCTGATATAAACTAAATCTGTGTTGATATTAGCTTTTCTGAATATCTAGGAATTTCTGCATTCTAAAATCTTCGAATTTCTGGTTTGTGAGCTTGGATACTGTGGGCAGTATGTTCCTGGATGCCAGGAATGCCAGGCTGTGCCCAGCACTTTGGATTCTGACTTCTATCATGTCCCCAGTTCTGAACTGAGAATTGTAACAGTCCAATAATTTTTCGTGTTTTTTTTTTTGTTGTTGTTATCATTTTTTTGTTTGTGCTTTTGTTTGTTTGTTTGTTTGTGGAGTTTTGGTGTTTTTTTGGTTTTGTTTTTGTTGGGGTTTTGTGGGGGGTGGCTATTTTGGGGGCGGATGATTTTGGGGGTTTGGGGGTTTTTGTTTGTTTTTTTTGTTTTGTTTTGTTTTGTTTTTGCTTTCTATACCATAGGAAACAGTATTGATGACTTGGAAATGTGCACTACAAACACGTTAGTCAGGCATGGCTGGCACAGCAGCAGGTACCTGCAAAGCCACCAGTGCTGGGTGACACACGGCTCTGGCATTTCCTCCCAGGGCAACCTGAGCTGCAGCTGCTCCCAGCTGCTCCCTTCTGGGCCTTGCCTGGCATGGAGGCTCTGGCCAGGCTGTCCAGCAGCATTTTGGAAAGGTGCATGGTGAGGTCTGATTCCCCAGCATTCTATTTTCAGATCAGCTCTGTCTGTTGGAGTGTGATTTGGTGGTGTGGACCTGCACAGGGGAAGATGAAACAGAAAAGCTTGATAAATATGATTGTTTGGTGAAAGATTTTGAGAATATGGAAACTACAAGAGAGATTGAAATGAAAGTAAGCTTTGAGATATTTTAGCTACTCAACAACTGGAAAGCAATGGTATGGTTGGTTGAAGGTAATTTTTTTTTGATGGAACAATTCCCTCTGCTTGCAGACAGGTCCAAGGGTCAGAGCAGACCCTGCCAGCTTGGCAGAAGGGGCCCAAAGAGGAGTTTTTAGGGTTTAAAATGTAACACAGTATGGTAATGTAGTGATTCTTATAGGCTGTATGGAAATGCTATAGGATTTGTATCTTGTACTAGATTGGTTAGTGAGAATCAGAATATTCAGCACAGAAGATTTATTGTATTGTAACAGGAACTTCATACTCTCTCACTCTTATCCTCTCTTTTACTCTCTCATTTTCTCTTTACCACTCTCTTGCCTTCTCTCTCTTTCCCTCTCTCCCCTCTCTTCTCTCAGTCCTGCTCTGAGCTGTGGCTGGCAGCTCCCAGCAGGGCCCTGCACCCAGGCCCTTTGCAATGAACCCCAAATCCCAAAAGGCCCCTGCACCCAGGCCCTTTGCAATGAACCCCAAATCCCAAAAGGCCCCTGCACCCAGGCCCTCTGCAATGAACCCCCAGTTCCTGCCCTGGCTGCAGAGATCTCTGCTCTCTGTCCATCCCCACCATCCTGCCCCTGACACTCCTGCAGCAGACACATGGAAGGAGGACTGAAACCCTTTTAAAGTGGCCAGATCCAGCCCAGACACTTTGCTGGTGCTCTCATCCTGCCAGAGCTGAGCTGTGGGGCTGTGTAGCTCACAAGCAAAGGACAAAGCTGTGATTGCTCCCTGGAGCAGCTGCAGTCCAAGACTCCAGTGCTGTGATTGAGCTGCTGGAAAGGCCAGGAGGCCTCCAGGGCTCTGCTTCTCCTGCCCTGGGAGCGTTCCTTGTTCCTGGATGCTGCAGCCAGCCCTCCCAAGGGAGCTGGGGCTGGCCTGCCAGGGGCTGGGGACACTCCATGGCTCCAGAGCCGAGCTGTGAGTGTCTGAAAACAGCCCCAAAGCCTCCATTCTAGAGGAACATGCTGCTCTGCAAAGCTCCCTGCCAGCAGCAGAGCTGGGATCTGCCCCCTGCCCACACCAGGGCTGTGCTGGCTGCAGCAGGAGCCAGCTCTGGAAGGGCCCATGCTGGGAACAGCATCCTGCTCCTTCTGCTGCCTGCTTGTGGGAGCCCAGGACATCCCTCTGGCTGTCCAGGATGGCCAGGACCCCTGCCAGGGGGCTCAGAGACCCTGGCACAGAGCCCAAAACACCTGTGGGTTTGATTGTGACCCATGGAGCAAATTACCAACCTTAGATGAAGATCAGAAGCCATGACAGTTTAGGTAGAATAATAGTGAAGTTATCACGGGGTGGAAAAGTAGATTTTGGGGGTTTTGGTATGGGGGTTCAGGGGCAAGATGGAGGGAACTGGGTGTGTCCAGCCTTTTTCCTTCTTCTTCTTGGCCTCCATCTTCTGCTGTGATGTTGGCACTTTGGGATTGGTCTAGAGTAGAAGCTCACTGTCTAACACAGGTGATGGGTATTGGGAAGTAATTGTAAACATTGTACACATTGTAGTTTTTAGTATAAAGACATAACCCCACCCCAGGGGCAGGCAGAGTGCCTGGAACTGTCCTGCTGGATGGACCTCAGCAGGGCAGGAGAAAGAATTTTATAGATAAGAAACAATAAACAACCTTGAGCCTGAGAAATGAAGAGCCCTGACTCCTTCTTCAAGTGCCGGGCTGGGAAAAGAGACTTTGGAACTCTTCTTGGGGTCACTCTGAGCAGCCAGAGACCCCAACAGCTGCTCACTGCTGATGCTCTCCAAGGTGGAGACAGCCTGTGCTTATGGAGGGGAAGGAACAGGAGAGGTTATTGTGGCCTGTGTTATTTAGGAAGCCAGGCTGCATGTTCCATGATCACCTCCCAATCTGTAACCATAAAGTGCTGGGGCTGCTCCTGCTCACACATCTCAGGGGGCTGGAGAAGTGTGTGCAGCCCTTGTGCAGGGCTGTCCCCCTCCCTGGTGCCCGAGTGTCCCCTGTGCTGTCCCCTCAGGGCTCTGCAAAATTCCTGTTCATGGCACCAAGGGGAGGGGACCCTGCTGGGGACTGCTGCAAGTGCCAGATGCAGGCTGGGGCCAGCTCTGGAGTATGGGGGACACGGGACAGGGGGGGACATGGGGCAGGGAGGGGACATGGGACAGGGAGGGGACACGGGACAGGGAGGGGACAACCTTGGGAGGCTCCTCACAGCCACGACATGAGGACTTTGCTTTCATTCTCAACCTTTGCTTTCCTTCCCAACCTTTGCTTTCCTTCCCAACCTTTGCTTTCGTTTCATTCTCAACCTTTGCCTTCCTTCCCAACCTTTGCTTTCCTTCCCAACCTTTGCTTTCATTCCCAACCTTTGCTTTCAGTCCCAACCTTTGCTTTCCTTCCCAAACCTTTGCTTTCATTCCCAACCTTTGCTTTCCTTCCCAAACCTTTGCTTTCCTTCCCAAACCTTTGCTTTCGTTTCATTCTCAACCTTTGCTTTCCTTCCCAAACCTTTGCTTTCCTTCCCAACCTTTGCTTTCCTTCCCAAACCTTTGCTTTCCTTCCCAAACCTTTGCCTTCCTTCCCAACCTTTGCCTTCCTTTCCAACCTTTGCTTTCCTCCCCAACCTTTGCTTTCCTTCCCAAACCTTTGCTTTCCTTCCCAAACCTTTGCTTTCCTTCCCAACCTTTGCTTTCCTTCCCAACCTTTGCTTTCGTTTCATTCCCAAACCTTTGCTTTCTGTGCTGTTCCTGCAGCTGGGTAATTTTTCATTCAGAAGAACAAAACCTAATACATTAAAATAACAGGAAAAAACCACCCAAACCCCAACCTTCTACTGCAGCAAATTATCTCTCATACAAACTCAGTATCTGGTCTCACTTCATCTCCAGTGCTTTTTCTGCACTTCAGAGATGTCTGGGATTTCTTCCCTGTTTGTGGCCAGCACTAAAACCAGAGCTGGGTGATGCTTTGCAGCTCTCTGTTGTTATGCACCAGAAATGCAAGTTCTAAAATCCTTTACTAAATTCAAAGCTTCTAAGGAATAAGTGAATCTATTTTTTAAGAAAAGGCAAACACAAAACCAACTCTTGCAGTATTTAAATAAAGCTTACATTTCTTATTTCAAATTTTTATTTAGAAATCTAAAATGTTACTTTAGATAATTCTATAGACTGGAAAAAACAACAAGATTTAATCCAGATTTCATTTAAGTCAGGAAAAAAAATTTTAAAAGACCTCTAGAAATAGAAATTAATTTCTAAGAGCTGAGAAAAAAAAGTGAAAAATCCATTCTTAAACCTCTGATTTAGTCAGTGAACAAAACTTATTTTGTTGTAGACATTGATCTCTGGAGCTAGTGAGGTGATAAATCTTTGTCCAGCTTCTCTTCAAATAATTAAGACATATTTTCTGTATATTACATTTCCTAGTAATATGATAGCTCCACTTTTACATAATGCTATTTCAGGATTTATAAGACTGGAGGTAATTAATTCCAATATAATTATTTGTTACCAACTGGAGATCATGTACAATGGCACAGACTAAAAAGGAGAGTTCTTCAGAAAGCAAGGATAGAAGGAGTACACAAAGTAGATTATTTTTTTTTTCAAATGCTTTCACTAATAAATTTTACTAAAATAGAAATTCAGAGAGGAATGCAGGCTGAGCTCTGTCTTGGCAGGAGTGGGCCCTGGCTGCAGCCATTGTCCACACACCACCTGAGCAGCCAGGGAGATCTTGGGAGCTCTCTGCTGCAGCAGCAGGGACGTGAGCTGCTGCCTGGTACAGATTTCAAGCAAATAAATTGTGTGCATGAATAAATCAAACCAGCAGCAGCATCACCCAGAGCCCTCAGCCCTGCCCACAGCCTTGCCAAGATCTGTGCAATCACTGGGCTGGTCACTACCCCATAACTACTCTGCCCTATTTTTCCATGAATTGCTAAGTTCACAAAAGCCTCTAAACTATCTGCAGCGATCAAGTCCTGATTATAGTCTGCAGATGAATTGAGAGGTCCTGTTCTATAACCTCTGTGTGACTTTGAAATGCACATTCCTCTCCAGGCAGAGTCTAACACAATCTGTTTCCACTGAAGGCAAGCACCACTGGAAATATGATTACAATAATTGTATTATGAACATGGCATTGTCGTGATCAAGTGAAGGGCTCCAAAATGTAACTGATAAAATTGTAGCTTTGACCTCCATCCTCAGCTCCAAAACTCGCTGCAGTTCAAATATCCCAGTGCATTGGGCTCGTTAGCACAAAGGCAGCCCCAGCAACTCCAGCCCTGCTCCCAGGAGCCACTTCACAGACAATAATCGGGTAAACAAGAGCTTGTGGGAGGGGAGAAACAGGATCCAGCTTTTGATGTCGCTTTAGAGCGTCAAAGGCTGAATCTTGTGCTGTAACAGTTCCATCAATTCCCCAGAGCCGGAGCAACACAGAATTCGATTTGAAATTCCTGTGTAAACACGCTGGGGCAAATCCATGGTTGATGTAAATCGTTATAACTTCCTTGGCTGTATTGGTATCACTGAAACCAATGAATTTGGGGCTGTTTGCACCATACGAGGATTCATCCCCTTCACAAATATTTATGCAAAAAATGACAGAATTGTAGCAATTTAAAAATATTTTAATGTGGTGTTCCAAATCTTGCAGGACGTAGTAGACAACTTCTGCTTTGTTTTCTTATCCTCTGGCTTCCTTCTGGTCCTAGGCTGAACTTCTCAGCTAAATATGGAAAGAAATGTGCAAATTGTACCAATCCTACCATTAGTTTCAGTTTGCAGAAGTGCCATTGATACAGACTCCTGCATTTATTTGGGGTGGAAAGTGTCTATTTAAATTGTGAGATCAATCGTCAAATTAGATGTGTGACTGCACACATCGTTCCAGAGTTTATTTTCTTTTCTGGCACACTTGTGGCTCCTTGGGTTTGAAGAATGTAACTCAATTGGAATGAGCCTCAGTGATAAAATGGTCATCACATAAGACGTCTTTGTGTTGTTTTGAAATGTACTATTACAAGGCATTTTAATAAACTTTGTTTTTATTTTCCTTGATTAATAACACATTTGCTGGTGAATTTTCTGGGATGTTTGATTCATGGTCTTTCCTTTCTTTTCCTTAGAACTCCTTGGTGGCAGCAGCCTCCAGGAGGCCTTGTGGGACTATCCCATGGCGAGCTGACCTGGTCCTGCCTTTGTCCAAGTAATTTTAGTCGCACTAACACTTTTGACCCCTGGTGTCATTGATAAGCTCCAGAGCACCAAGTGCTGGGTCAAAAAAGTTTTGAAAGGTCTGCAGAAAACAAAATGCTTAAAGCCATGTGATTGATACTTATTTGTTTTCATGATGAATATAGAAAATAATACAGTCACTTTCTCTTCTCTGCCCGTTAACACTGACAGAGAAGCTGATTTATGGATAGTAGATAACATTACATGTAATAAAAACTGCCAGTGGTGTAAGGGAGAATATTCTGGTTTCATCTTCTCTGCTCAATAGCTGATATGATTTTTACCCGTTCCCATGTTCCTCAGCTGTGTGGTTTAGAAGACTCTGAGTGCTGTGCAAGGCATTAAACAACAGCAGTTGATCACTTCTGCTAATATGGTTTCACTATAGGATACTGTCATCTTCTTCTGATTGGCATTTGCCTCTCAGAGAATTGTTTGGCTAATGCACTGCTTAATACTTTCATTTTCTCTTTTCCTTTTTTCTTTTTTTTTCTTTTTTCTTTTTTTTTTTTTTTGGTTGAAACTGGCTTTTATCTTTAAACTGTTTTTATAAAGCAGAAAACTGTGTCCCTTTGAACTCATCTTCTGATGTCATAAGAGCTGGGAGCTGACATGAATTACACTGTGAAAATACTGACATTTAGAGCTAGGTACCAGCATGTGCTAAAACCCACTAACATATGAGGCACTGCAGAACATTTTTTTACCATGGTGTTATTAGTGGCAGGCTCTTTGGTCTGAACGCCTTTGATAAGTGAAATTAGCACGCTGTTTTTCCAGCCTAAGTATGGTAAATTCTTTCCCCTTTTGGGGTCAAAAAATATAAATATTAAAGCAAACTCCAAGCGTCGCTATTTGCAAGGTTACAATGTTTGTTATTAGAGTGCAGAATACGTTCAGCCTTTTGGAGAAGACAGTGTGAGGGAGCCCTGGAAGGACAGGAAACATCTCTATTTGCTGGCAGCGTGCCTGGATCAGACATGCTGCTCCCAGTGCCACCCTGATGGCACGGCAGGGAGAGCCAGCCCAGCTATGCAGAAGGAAAACAGGCAGCAGATCAATATTTCATAACACAGAGGGGAGGGAATTGGATGAGGCTCTTTGCAGGAAGCCACTTCTGTGGCCAGCCAAAAAACCCCAGGATGCTCACTGGAATCAGGCCCTGATCTCAGTCCCCTCCCAGGGGGAGCAGCCCAAGGCTGGAAGCATTTTGCAGCTCTTCCTCTGGGTGCCCCAGAGATGTCCCACAGAGAAGCCTGGTTTTAATGCTGCATTCCTCAGCACAAATAAAGCACAGCTTTGCAGCCTGACTTGTGCAAGGCTTGAAAGGAGACTCTTAGGGAACCCTCCAGCATAGGTATACTGAGGCAATAGGGAAAGGGCCATTTCCCTTACACTTGTGTTTTTTAATACAACAGGGATATGCCTTACATGAAGACAAAGTGGATTTTGGATCTTAAGTAACATCAGAAAATTCCACAGCATTGTGCATCCCCTAAAGAGAGCTGAATTTAGCACCATTTATTTCCACCTATATCCATCTTCTAACTGTGCCTTGTATAAACAGTTTTGATTCCATCAGGCAATGTTCCTGATTGTGTTAATGGATATTATCCTTCCCATGAGCATATGGAAAGCTTGGAGATGCTTTTAATATCCCCGTTTCTCTTACCCAAAAAAGACATCCAACCAATCAAAAAGTCCCACAGCCTTTTATTTTTTTGAACCTGGTCCATAGCTCCTGGAACCAACTAAAACAAGAGCACAAGCAATCCAATACACTTGTAAATAATCCCAGCTCAGAATAGCAGCTTTGGCCGGGCTCAGGATGGAAGGAATTGGCCTGGCCTCGGGCACTGGGGTGTGACCCAGCCCAGCAGGGCAGGGCCAGGGAGGAGAGATGGGTGAGAGATGGGTGAGAGATGGGTGAGAGATGGGTGCCCTGGGCACAGCCCTGCTGGGGACAGCCAGCCCTGCTGGGGACAATCCTGCTGGTCCCATCAAGTGGAGCACAGATTTCTGCCTCAGCTGCCTGGGGATCCCCTCCAGAGCTCACTGGAATTAGGGCCTTAATGTCAATCCCATCCCAGGAGGAGCAGCCCAAGGCTGGAAGCATTTTGCAGGGTTTTGTTTTTGCAGAAGCTTCCTCTGGGTGCCTGCTTGCCCTGTTTACTGCAGGATTACAGGACATTCTTCTTTTGGGCTTACCTAGAAACAGAGCCAGACAAAGCTAAAAAGATAAAAGCAGATGTATTTAATGAAGGGTCTTGAGGTACTTTAAGGGCGGACAGAAGCCTCCCCAAGGGGCTACACCCAAGGTGGACAATGTTGAGAGTTTTTCAGACAATTATAAGTTTGGTCCATTTAGATATTAGGGGTTAATTCTGCAGTTACAGCTTCAGGTAATGAAGCCATTTACCCCAGTTTGCTCCCCCCCAAATCACTTTTTGTTTATATTTCAGGGCCTGAGGCTGTGGGGTGTCCTTGGATCTCAGGCCCAGAGGGATTGTTTTGTCTGACCAAAATGTGAATAGTAACTCACACTCTGTGTGGAGTTTGGAGTTATGCACTAATGCAGCACAGGATCTAAAAAATATAAAAGCTGACATCTTAAGGCATCATCATGGTGGTGTGCCCATGTCCCAAGGTGGTGCTGAGCCCCAGAGCAGCACTGGGGGCTGTGAGAAATGCAGATGTGGCAAGGAAAGGCAGGGGCAGCAGCTTGAGGCAGCTGGGGCTGAGCTGGCACCCAGCCCCATGGCTGAGCTGCACACCCTCTGCAGCCCAGGGAGCACTGGGGAAAGTGATGCCTCCTGTCTTGGTTTGGAAAGGCAGGAGTCTGCTAAGGAAGGCAGGAGCCTCCCCTGAAATGGAGAATGTAAACCCTCCCCACCCCTCTGAGTTGCTATAAATGTTAAATTAAGGGTCTCTCAGGCAAAAATATGGGAGCGGGAAATAACAGTTCTTTAATAGGGAAAGGAAAAAAATAAAAGGATAAAATAAACAATTCAGTACACTGGAACACTGACAGAGTCAGAACCCAGCCTGACACCCTGTGGGTCAGGCTGTTGGCAGCAGAACCATTGGAATTGTGGCTCAGCCCTCCTGCAGTGCCAGGGCTGGTTCTGCTGGAGCAGGGATCCTGTAGAGAAGGATGGATTCTGCCTCTGAAGATCCAGGGGAAGGAGAGGCAGCTGCTGTTCCTCTGGGAATCCAGTGGAGAAGCCGTGCTGGTGTCTCCAAACCTCTGGATTATATCCAGGTAGGAATGCTTGGCTCCTCCCCCTGGGCTCACATCTCCCAATGGGATGCTGTAGTTCTTATCAGCCATGCAGTGACATTCAATAGCTGTTATCATTCAATAGCTGTTATCATTCAATGGCTGTTATCATTCAATAGCTGTTATCAGCAGATGTCCCCTCCAAGGGAGGTGTGAATGTGGTCACTCAGAGAGAGAGATAAGGCAAACTGCCCACTTGACAAAAGATAATTTGCCACACAGATGGGAATTGAAAACATCTTGCATTGCAATCTGGAACACCTCCAAACAGAGCAAACATGCAGGTGAGAGTGGTGCAGGCTGTATATTGGTGTGTGTGTGTGTTGTGTAGGAATTATCATTTCAATGGGAATTGCACAGCCACTATCAGTCACCTTCACCAAGTGCTTCTAGCCACAAGGAGCTCTCTCTGATAAAGTTCCTGCTCTTTGGAGGCAGCCTGGATTGACAACCATGAGATGAAGTGATCACATTCACAGGAGCCCTTGCTGCTGGAGGAGGTTTGGTGCAGAATCCTGCTTTGGTTCCTCACCCTGTGCTGCTGCTGCTGTGCCCCCCAAAGCTGCACTCAGGGGGGACACAAGGTGCAGGTTTTGCTCACAAGGGTGTCCCCACCTCCATCCCCACCATCCTTCCCACACCATCTTGGCCCTTCTTTTGTTCCCCAGCAGATGAACTCAAGCTGCTCAGAAGAAAATGCTGATAAAGTTATGTTCAGGTCAAAAATGGTGTTCTGTTAAACACACTTCATTCTCTTCAGAGTCTTTAACTCTTGCCTAGATTTTTGGGATTTTCTTTTTGCCAAAATAGCGTGAAAGTTACAAAAAATTTTCATCTTTTTTACTCTTAAACAAAGGGAAAAAAAGGGACAGTAAAACACCCTAAGAAATAACCAAATAACCAAAGGGAGATGTACTTTAGCTTTGAACAAGGAAAGGCAATTTGTGATAGGTTTTTCCAGAAATGGACTATTTAGAGGGAGGATAGCTTCTTGGTTAGGGGTTTAAAAAATTAAAAAAAAAATAAAATAAAAGATGGGAATTATTAGGAGAGAAGAAACAGTGAGAGAATAAGCAGGAGAAGGGACTTTGGATGAGTGAGAGGCATAGCAAGGGTGGGACAAAGGCACTCTGGGAGACCCAAGGGTGTTTCATGTGGCTCCTAAGTTAAGCTCTGTTGTCTTCTACTGCCCCAAGCTCCCTACCAAAGCTGTCCCAGTGGGAGGGATCATTTTCATCCTCTCCAAACCACTCACGAAATTCTGAACAAGAATGATGCAAAGAGTGAATAAAAGGTTCAGATCAGCAGAACTTCCTAAGGGGCCAAGCACAGGTGGAAGAGCAAGCCTGAATATTCTGGTGATAAAAGACTTGTCAGGAGAAACTCATGAGAAAGATGTCAAAGTAAGGGAAAGGAGAAGGCTATTAGGAGCTTTAGAAGTTAGAATTTCAAGAAAATTTTGCAGGAGAAGCCTGTGAGTCTGCTAGCCTATGGGTTTTTGCTACTTTTCTCCAGAGAATTAGGAAAAATGTGGAACTTTGTATGGGAGCTGAATTTGTGTTTAGGTGGACTTTGGGGATTTTGTTACATGATGAGAATTCCTGGGCACCCCCTGCAAAAACCTGGAATTGTCACTGGCAGCTGTGCAACCCCAGGGCACACAGGGAATATTCATTCCTGTGTCTGCTCTGGGCTGCCCTGACCCCCAGGCCAGCACTGACTCTGACCCTCATCCATGGAGAAAGTTTCCCAGACTTCAAGACAGACTGGAACCCACAAAAGTGTGCAATAGATTATAGAGAGCAGTGCAGGTGGATCACTGGGTGAGAAATTGAGGTTTGGGGTTTTTAGTGTGCTGTGGATGGCAGCAGGATGGAGGCACAGGGTGTTGTCCTGGGTTTCTTCTTCATGCTGCTTCTTCCTTCTTCTCCATGGGTTTGGGTGGCATTTTGGAATTGGGCAGAAAAGTCTGCACTGGGGGCTCTGTGGGATCAGTTCTTGGGTTCAAAGGGAAAATAATCCAGGTGTCAGTTCTTAACTGGACAGTTTAGTCTTAGGAGACCTTGTACCAAGAGATTGTTGGCCATTTTGTGCCTTCTAATGAAAAGCTGCAGAACTCACAGCAGTGAGGCTGTTTGACTGATAAGGAATAATAAACACCTGAGTGTGAACATGAAACTGCTGTCTGGAGTGCCTTCAGTGCAGAGCCAGAGGAACCCACAGGCAGCAGGGGTGCCCAGGCTCTGGGGGTGTTGGGTTGGGGTCTCCTGAGCCTTCCCAGCCCCTGCTCTGCTCAAAGCTGGACTCCCTGGACCTGCTGGGGCACCAGAGCAGCTGCCAGAGCAGCCAGAGGGTTCCTGGGGCTCCATCCCAGCGTGGTTCAGCTCTGCCCTCACCCAGGCAGGGGCTCTTGGCTCACCCAGGGCTGCCACAGGCACACAAGGGGCAGAGCAGCCTCTGAGAGGCTCCAGCAGCCTCAGAAAGCTGCTGCCACAGCCCTGGGCTCTCTTGCAGGGGTGGATGTGCTCCAGGAACGCATCCCTTGAGCGGGGGGACATCCCCTGTGGGGAAGGAGAAGCAGCCAGGAGCATTGGCTGGAACTCTGGGAGAGCTGCATCCAGCAGGGAGGGCTGGCTGCAGCCTTGGCTCGTGGAGCCCCTGGGGACTGGAAGCTTTTTCTTTGCTGTGTTGTGTAAAATTGTTTAATACTCGTGATTCAATTGATTTTAAAGTGGATAATCATCGCTGAGTTTTAAATACACAGTGCTTGTTGTTGGAGCTACAGCTTTTCTTTGTTAATACTAACATTAAATATTTATTCTGGATAAGGATAATCCAGTAATATGGGGAAACACCTGTGATTGAACTGCTGTGATAAGGATCTCTACTATACACTTCTCCTGCCAATATTTTCACAAACCTCCCTATATTCAGGGGTAAATAAATTTAATTCATTTTCCGCTCCTGTTGACTCACAAATTTGAATGTATTTGATGCACGAATCTTTGCAGTAGGTTGTAAAGCCCAGTTCAAAACCTGTGCTCATTTGTTTAAGGAGCTCTGTTTGACAGAAGCCCCTTTTTTCCCTCCAGCATTAATTGGGTGATGATGATTGGGTCGTTTGTGGAAACAGCAGAGCAGGAGAAGGCAGCTGGAGACAAACCCAAAACCATGCACAGCTTTAAGATTTGATGAAGCTGCAGCAATTCCCTGTCTCACTTCAGTGGAGCTGTATGAGCCACAGGCAGCTCCTCCCTGTTTGCTCAGACAGCCCCTCCTGGGTGGCTTTCTAAAACCTGGAAGAGGGGAAATTTTTGCACTTGAAAAGTGGAGAATGAAGTGATTTGTTTCTCCCTCTGGCGATAATGGAGTCAAGAAAAACTGGTGCTGAATACCTCTGTTATAAGAATGTGAATGTCAGATATATCTTAATTTAGAGTTACATTTTCAATAGGAAATATCTGATAATTTTGGCTTTTAAATGTCTTACTGATATACTATGCATAAATTTAATTACTGCAAATAGTACTTTGCTCCAATTTTACTTAGTTTTTTTTTTTAATACACTCTTCAGAAGGAAACAGTTTTGTGGCATTGATATTTATTTTAAAAAACCAACAAAAATAAAAATACAGCTTTTTCACAGCAGCTGTCATCCATCCCTGTAAGTATCTAATTGGGCTCTTGCATGCATGGAACTCCTGCACTTCAGAACATCATTCTGAGCTGGGATTTTTGTAGATAGAGTCATTTCTTTTAATATTAAATATTAAATATTAATATTCAATATTTAATATTAGTTGCTGCTAAGACCTGGGTAAACCCAGACCTTGTGAAGCCAGCAGCAAATTTCTACTTGCATTTTCTTGATGGAAAGAGAAACTTGTCCTTCAGCCTTGTGAAAGCCAAGGGAGCCAAGTGATGTGCCAGGGTTTGATGGCAATGCAGGTGAGCTGGGCTCCCACCCCTGCTGGCTCCTGGAGGGGCTGCAGGAGCTGTGTGTGTGCAGAGGAGCTCGATCTTCACCCCTGTCCTCATCTTCACCCCTGTCCTCATCTTCACTCCTGTCCTCATCTGAAACCCTGGCAGCAGGAGCTGTGTCAGTCCTTACCAAGCAATTTCTGTTCCACAATGAGTGTGAGCGACATTTCAGCACTCAGTGCTGCCAGTGCTGCTCCTGGCATGGCTGGGCAAGAGCTGTGTGCCTGAAAAATCCCCAAACCCAGCTCACAGAGCTCTGTGTGCCTGACAGAGCCCCAAACCCAGCTCACAGAGCTCCAAACCCAGCTCACACAGATCTGTGTGCCTGACAAAGCCCCAAACCCAGCTCACAGAGCTCTGTGTGCCTGAAAAATCCCCAATCCCACCTTACAGAGATCTGTGTGCCTGACAGAGCCCCAAACCCAGCTCACAAAGCCCCAAACCCAGCTCACAGAGATCTGTGTGCCTGACAGAGCCCCAAACCCAGCTTACAGAGCTCCAAGCCCAGCTCACAGAGATCTGTGTGCCTCACAAAGCCCCAAACCCAGCTCACAGAGCTCTGTGTGCTTCAGTCAGCCCCAAACCCAGCTCACAGAGATCTGTGTGTCTGACAGAGCCCCAAACCCAGCTCACAGAGATCTGTGTGTCTGACAGAGCCCCAAACCCAGCTCACAGAGCTCTGTGTGCCTGACAGAGCCCCAAACCCAGCTCAGAGAGATCTGTGTGCCTGACAGAGCCCCAAACCCAGCTCAGAGAGATCTGTGTGCCTGACAAAGCCCCAAACCCAGCTCACAGAGATCTGTGTGCCTCACAGAGCCCCAAACCCAGCTCACAGAGATCTGTGTGCTTCAATCAGCTCCAAACCCAGCTCACAGAGCTCTGTGTGCCTGACAGAGCCCCAAACCCAGCTCAGAGAGATCTGTGTGCTTCAGTCAGCCCCAAACCCAGCTCACAGAGCTCTGTGTGTCTGACAAAGCCCCAAACCCAGCCCACAGAGCTCTGTGTGCCTCACAAAGCCCCAATCCCAGCTCACAGAGCTCCAAACCCTCCTCAGAGGGAGCACACAGACCTCAGCCTGCTCTGGGGCTTTGGGGTCACAGAGCTCTCCAGCCTTTTCCCCTTGTGCTGTTCTGTGCTGCACTGGCCCTGGCACACCAATTGCAATATTTGCTTGCTTCCACTCACACGTTTAACACCCACTGAACACAGCTTTGTAATGAATCCCTTGTTTGAGTAGGAGTTCAGCTGGCAGCAAAGAAACCCAGTGCTTCTGTTTTCCATATTCCTCATCCCAGTTGTATACATAGCACTGACAGGCAGCAAATGCTATTTTTGTTATAAGCAACAAATAACATTTCCATAATAATTTCCATTGCATTTTAAAGAGTTTTTTGACCAGTTTTAATTTATTTGAGATAAAAGAAATGTTCTATTGATGTTTAACCCACAGAAAGTCTTGTTTTCTCTTCATTTGTCCTATTACTGCTTGAAAGACTCCAGGGAAATCTTTCTATGGAGTACTGAATATCCAGGAAATGTGGCACACCTTTTCTTCTGGCTTCTACTTCTGCTTATGTTCTTTCTAAAAAGCTTATCCAGCTGGAGAACACAGCCAGTTAAAGATGATTTCTGTGTTCAAGTTCCTCCTTGCTGTACTAAACAGTGTAGTAACCACAGCTCTTCTGATAGTGCATGCTCTGGGACAAACCTTTTCTGTTGTTATTATTTATTCCAGGGCTGAGGTGTCTGTGGGTAGCCCTTTTCTCAAGCAAGGAATAGGCAGAGGAAACCTAATATGTAGATGAAATCTAATAATAGCATGGAAGTTCTTCTTTTCCCAGCACCCTGAACTGTGCTGGAAATGCAGGGGAGTGTAGCAGGGCATCACTCATGGGCTGGCTGCCTTTTCTGTGCCTGTCCCCAGAGAATGGAAATCTGGATTTTCTCCTCTTTTAACCATTGAAAAGTAATAAACAATGAAGTTAGAAACTCACAGCAAAACTGTGCATCTTTTTGAGGAGGTTGTTTCCCAGTGGGAGCAGGGTGCAAATCCTGGGTTTGACCAGGTTATGGCCCAGGGTGCCAGAGGAAGGAGCTCCCACAGCACCCAGGCCAGCAGTGCCAGCAAATGAAGGGCTCTGCACCTTCACTGTGTAGGGGAAAAGGAGAAATGAGCTCAGTTAGGGAGCAACACCTACACTGCTGCTTTCTCTTGGTGGTTTTCTGTAGACATGGATAACAGCTCCACAAAAAGGAATCTAAAGGCTCAAATCACATCTTGAGGGTGCTGCTGTTAGGGTGAGGTGTTGCAAACCACCCAGACTTGAAGCCAGCTGACAAGCAGTGAGCACCAATCAACACAAATCATTTCTTTTGAAGTAACTACAAGAAGAAGCCATGAGAGATGTATTTGTCCAGAAAATAAAAATTTCAGCCACAACAAAGCTGGCTGATTGGAGTGAATTTAGCACACTCTGGTGACTGCTGAAGGATCCATACCAACAAGGTTTCCCTGTTAAAATGAGGAGGAAAATGTCCATGTCATGGCCCCTGTGGGCATCAGGCAGGGCTGACCTGCCCTGCTCCCCTTGCCCCCAAGGGCTGCCTGGGCAGGGCTCACCTTCCTTTATCCTCATTATTTCTACCCTTTATTATTTCATTATTACTTTTATTCTTTGGGTGACATAATTGAGTTTCACTTAAATTACTGGAAAGCCTGGAATACCTGCAAACAGTTTCAAGTGTTCCACTGGGGGCCAAATACCTGCAGAGAGCACTGGTGTCAGAAGTTTGCTGCTGCTGTACTGACATGGGCTTCAAAAAGCAGCAATTCTCAGAGATTGCTGATAGAACTCTCATGAAATGATCCTGGAACACTTGCTGAGATTAAACATTTTCTTTGTTTACTTTTAAAATGACAAATTTACTTATCCAAATTGCTTTTTTCTGTCTTGCTGTAGCACCCATTTACATAGGAAGGCTTTAAAAAAACCTCAACAAATTAAGAGAAGATGTGAATTTAAAGCAAATGACTTTAGCAGGACTAAAATCCTCTGCAGAAATTCCTTTCAGAATTTGAGTACTCTAAACAGCTTTTAACTTAGTTAGCCCAAAAGCTTTTGGTTGTGCATAAGTTGGAAGCTGAGGCCAATTAATTAATCCACTTTAAACACCAATTCAGTACAATTTCCTGACTGTGTGTCTGTAGGCAGTTCTGAGGAACACGTGCTGCAGAAATGGAAACCAGTGAGAATTTTACTCTCCTCCAAAGGATTTTGGTTCCTATCTAGGTCTGGTAACCATTCCTCAAAATCTGAAGTTTTTGCAGTGACTGTTGCTGAAGCCCCAGGTTTGTTATCAACCTCTTGCATAGCCTCAGTATCCCCTTCATCAAATTTTCATTAAGCATTTCCCTAAGAAAATGAAAGTTCCTTAGAGATGTTGTTTGTATCAGCCTTCCCAACTAGTTCAGAGCCTTTTTTTTAATCTAAGGCAGTGGAATTTAGAGGAATACTGTGAGCTTTGTAGTAAATCTTCAAGGGAAAATTCTGTTGGCAGAATGGAAGGCATTAGATGCTGGTTCAAGATAATCTATGCTGACCTTCCTAACACAGAGAATATATCCTATATATATATTGAACCAGATATAGGTTTAATATAGATATAGGATATATATATATATATATATATATATGAGATATATATATATAGGATATATATATAGGATATATATATCTTTTTTATATATATATATATAGGATATATATCTTTTATATATATATAGGACATATATATAGGGTTTGGGATTGGAAATGCTGCAAACTGTACATTGTGGTGCAGCAGCCTTGTGTGCACGGTTCCTTGTCCAGTGACCCCTCACAGCCTTTGAAATTCTAATTTATCCTTTTCCAGTATAGAATGCAATAGCATCACTGTTAAAAAAAATCCTCTTGAATTGATATCAAGTATTTAATGGCAAAATCACAATTTTTTATTCCACTTAGCCATTTGGCAGTAGAAAGGCCCTACTGTGTTTTTTCTTTGAAGACTGAAAAAAATCTGGCCTGGGTTTGTTATTTGGGGAAAAGAGATTAGTCTTGTGTAACAATTACTCTCCTAATGCCATGAGACACTCGGGGTGCGTTGTGTTTTCCTGACATAAACATTTAGCTCATCTTTTGTTTTTGTACCAATGGCTACTCACATCAGCCCTGCAGAATTTGGAAAGAAAATGCCTTCTAGTAGGGGATTGTCTCCTCATTAGCCTCGCTGATTTTCCAAAAGATTTTGCTTGGTGCAATGCATTATAATTATATGACAGGAGAACAGTGGAGAATAGGGCCCAGCGTTTCCCATAGGTTTCCTACCCGAGATAAGAAAGACAAACATTCTGCTTTCCTTCTCCCGGAACAAAGGCAGCCCCGGGCCGTTTCCTGGGCAGGAGCTGCAGGAGCTGCGTGCTGCAGGAGCTGTGTGCTTGTGTCCCTCTGTCCCTCTGTCCCTCTGTCCTGCAGGAGCTGTGTGCTTGTGTCCCTCTGTCCCTCTGTCCCTGTGTCCTGCAGGAGCTGTGTGCTTGTGTCCCTCTGTCCCTCTGTCCTTCTGTCCTGCAGGAGCTGCGTGCTTGTGTCCCTCTGTCCCTCTGTCCTTCTGTCCTGCAGGAGCTGTGTGCTTGTGTCCCTCTGTCCCTCTGTCCTTCTGTCCTGCAGGAGCTGCGTGCTTGTGTCCCTCTGTCCCTCTGTCCTTCTGTCCTGCAGGAGCTGTGTACTTGTGTCCTTCTGTCCCTCTGTCCTTCTGTCCTGCAGGAGCTGTGTGCTTGTGTCCCTCTGTCCCTCTGTCCTGCAGGAGCTGTGTGCTTGTGTCCCTCTGTCCCTCTGTCCCTCTGTCCTGCAGGAGCTGTGTGCTTGTGTCCCTCTGTCCCTGTGTCCCTCTGTCCCTGTGTCCCTGCCGGAGCTCTGTCCCTGTGTCTCTCTGTCCCTCTGTCCCTCTGTCCCTCTGTCCCTCTGTCCCTCTGTCCCTGTGTCCCTCTGTCCCTCTGTCCCTGTGTCCCTGCCGGAGCTGTGTCCCTCTGTCCCTGTGTCCATCTGTCCCTGTGTCCCTGCCGGAGCTGTGTCCCTGTGTCCCTGTGTCCGTCTGTCCCTGTGTCCCTCTGTCCCTGTGTCCCTGTGTCCGTCTGTCCCTGTGTCCCTGCCGGAGCTCTGTCCCTGTGTCCCTGTGTCCCTCTGTCCCTGTGTCCCTGTGTCCCTGTGTCTCTCTGTCCCTGTGTCCCTGCCGGAGCTGTGTCCCTCTGTCCCCGTGTCCCTGTGTCCCTGTGTCTCTCTGTCCCTGTGTCCCTGCCGGAGCTGTGTCCCTGTGTCCGTCTGTCCCTGTGTCCCTGCCGGAGCTGTGTCTCTCTGTCCCTGTGTCCCTCTGTCCCTGTGTCTCTCTGTCCCTGTGTCCCTGTGTCCGTCTGTCCCTGTGTCCCTGCCGGAGCTGTGTCCCTGTGTCCCTCTGTCCCTGTGTCCCTCTGTCCCTCTGTCCCTGTGTCTCTCTGTCCCTGTGTCCCTGTGTCCCTGTGTCCATCTGTCCCTGTGTCCCTGCCGGAGCTGTGTCTCTCTGTCCCTGTGTCCCTCTGTCCCCGTGTCCCTCTGTCCCTGTGTCCCTGCCGGAGCTGTGTCCGTCTGTCCCTGTGTCCCTTGTCCGTCTGTCCCTGCCGGAGCCGCGGTTCCCCAGCACACCAAGCCATCCCCGTGCGCTGCAGGGAGCGGTGCCCGGCACAAAGCGAGGCAGGCGCGGCTGAGTTGTGCGTGCTGGGCTCCCCGAGCGTGTCCTGCTGGCCCAGGGGTCCCTCCCTCCGCACTCCCCGGTCTCTCTGGGCCAGGGCAGCCGCTGTTTGTTTTTGCAGGGCGCTCTCCTTTCTGGGGAAACAAGGGAGCCTTTAATTGGATCTCCCCTCTGTTCCCGGCTTGCTGCTGGGAGGACTCAGGGCTGCTTTAGGGTATTGTGTGCCTTGACTCCCCATGACCCACCTCTGCTTCAGTCCTGACACCCCGGCCAGGGAAATATTTTGCTTGGGGATGACTTTCCTAAAGCAGGGAGAAGATCTCTGGTTACAGGAGCAGCGAGCAGCAGAGATGCTTTCAGTTTGTTCCATTCTCTGCTGCACTTCCAGGGGCTGAATTGTGCAAAAGGGGAAAGAATCCCCAGGCACCACTTTCCCAAGCCAGCTGGGAAGGTTGAGCTGTGCTTCCCAGGAAACCTGGGTGGGTGAGAGATGGAAGAGCTTTAGACAGGTTCAACAGGAGAGGCTGGAGAATTGCAGAGATGCTGCCAGAGTTAGTGGTTAACAAGATGTGTCAAACACACAGGGGGGACCTCCTCCACAGCTCCAGTGCTTTGCAGTTCCTGCATTTTTGCTTTCCCATTTAACTTTCTCACTCGTAACTTCTTTTTTATATTCTCAGACCAAGTTTTGTAATGCACTGACATCTGCTGTGTGTTTGACTAACACAGCCACTCAAGAGCTGAAACAGGCCCAGAATGGGGCTTGAGAAATCAAATCTGAGAGAAAGGGGAAAGAGGGTGGGAGAACCTGGTGGCTCATTATTGATTCAAGGAGGTAGGAGAGAACAAGCCACCCTGCCCTTAAGAATCTTCCATTATAATTGTTTTATGGAAGAGATGCACAAAGAAAGCTGATTTCAGTCATACAAGCAGCAATTCTATCCATGGGCTATAGTTATACCATTTAGAAAAAAACATATTAACTCCATTTTTCCTTTCTTCTTTATCTAATCAGCGTTGTGATGATGTGGTGGCCATCATGTGGTGGGCATCTGGCCCTGATAAAGGGCTTTTGTGCCAGTTTTCAGACACACTGAGACTGAGAGGAAGCAGTGCAGCTGAATAACCTGCACTGTGAGCACCTGATCATTCACATTTACAAATTCTGTAAGACAGGAGCAGCCTCCACCTGTAGGTTATTTGTGCAGGAGCTGCTGCACTACAGCATCACTTTTAAAACACTAAACCCACTTCTGGAAATGCTCTCTCAGTTTGATAGCAGCAAAACTTGCTGCTGGTTGAAGGTGCCCCTGAAGCATTTTCAGTGGGGGTTGGTTTCTGGCAAGGATGTGAAGCAGCAGAAGTGTTCCCTGGTGGGGTGGGACAACCAAACCTCCTCTGCCTCTAACTCTGTGCTCCAAATCAGCTCCCAGCCCCAGCTCCTGCCCCAGGTGCATTTCACTTGGGCATTTCAGAGAGCCAGGGCAGTACTAATCAGAAATCTTTTATCAAAACCGTTTTAAACAAGAAAGTGACCTCTGCCCAAAGGAGTTAGGCAGTTTTGATTTTTGCCAAAAATTGATAGTATCTCTAATGAAAAACTGAAGCCAGGCTGGGATTTTTTGATACGTTATTCAGACGAAAATAATTGCTTATAAACTCACAGTTGTTTGGGTTTTTTTCTTCCAAAAAATGTTCTTTGCTGGTTTCAGGAAAATCTAACAGTCTCTGAAAAGGGGAAGCCTCCTAACAAAGGGTTTTTCAAAATATATATTTACACCAGCTTCATGAATCAATGAGTTTTGGGGTTATCCCCCACATTAGTCCCTCCATATAGGTATTTTTAAGGTAATAAGTCTCTGAGGCAGGCAAGACTCTATGCATAGACATTGAGCAAGAAAGCAGAGATGGCTTTTTTTTTTCCATTTTCTATCCCAGAAGTGGCTGTAAAATCTTGGTTTGTAAATATGTTTCATTAGAACAAACAGGCTTTAAATAGGTCATAAACTGTAGTTTCTCCTTTTCTTCATTCCCAGCAAAAGTGCAAAATATCTGCAAGGCCATGACAGTGCTGGATTAACACCTCACCAACAGCAAGAACTGAAACAGAAAAGTACCTTTTCATTCTGAGGGGTTTTAAACAGTAGGGGAAATCCTGCTGCCTTTGAGATCAAGAGGGAAATTCCTTTTCAGCTTCAAAACAGCCAAAATGGAGCTCTGCATTATTCTGAAAGCCTGTTTAAAAGCCCAAGCATTTCTATCCCTTTGCAGTCAGCCCACAATGAGGAGCAGGGACACAGCTCCTTACACCTTAGATCAGGGTTACAGGGCCTGCTCTGGGGATGCTGCTCAGGAACTTTTCTCCAGGCCTTGTAGCATTAAATGACTGCTGCCTCTCTATTTCTTTGTAGAGGCTTTTTTTTTGTTTCGATGACACAACATCTCCCTTGAAAATCTAAATTGTTTTTAATGCTTCTTACTGTCAAGGCCCATCACATTTTCCAAGTGAGGTGTCTGACATCAGAATCACAGCCAGGATTTAGAACAGGAGTTCCCAGATGTGTTTGAGGATCCTGTGTATTACCTAATTCTGAGAAACCACATGTAGAAAATGTGCCACGAAATGACTGATGGAGGATCCAATAGCAAGTAAAGCTTTGTTTTATGCCTTCCAGCAATGATGCTGTTTGTAAAACACTTGAATTGCCCAAAAGGTGAGTGACACGCTGCTGTATAACACTCCAGGCATAGCACCAGCTCTAAGAACTGCTGGTTCCTGCACTTTTCAGGTGAAGCCCAGCCCAGCTGTCCCCTCTGCAGTGTGAGCCATGCATTTGTCCCTGGCACACACTGCACATCCCCAGAGCTCTCTCTGGATGGTGCAGGGACACACCAAGCACTAAAAGCTGACACAGCACTCAAGGCAAAAGAAACAGCCAAACCCCTTCATTTCCTCTGCCATGGATTGAAGTCAGCTAAAATCAGAGTTTTGAACCATCCAACTGCTGCTCCCTGCCCATTAAAAATGAGCCAAAGGAGAATGATACATTTTAATTTTTCCAACAGTTATTCCAAATACCTGCTGGAGACTTTAACATGCATTCAGTGCAATACCTGCTTCCACATCCAGTGCCAGAGCTCAGCCCCACATGAAGCCATCAAACAGAACTGGCTCAATACAATATTCAGCCATGGAGCACATGCTTTTCTGTGGAAATAATGTTCTTTCATGCTTTGTATGAAACACCTATGGCACCAGGCAAAGACTGATGCAGGGCTTAACTTCTCCTGACAGCTATTCTCATAATGGGTCTCTCTTTTATTTGTTGCAAGGGATAGCTACAAACTGGATGAAAAAAGGAAAACAAATTGAAATTCAATTATATGTAAGTAAACAAACTGCAATAAAATGAGGAGGCTGAACTTTCATCTACATTTCAACTGGATTTGAACCAAGTCCCTTCTGAGAGTCTAAGAAAGTTTGGTTAATTTTTTTTTGTTTGGTCTGCTCTGCATTTCCTTGCTCTCAATTGTGACCAAGAGGAGAAATGCTGGAAAACTGCAAGCATCTCTGATCTGCTGTTTCTGGCCAGGTCAAAAGCAGGACAAGCTGGAAATGTCATGCAAATTCCATGTTTGGTGCATTCCTAGTTCAGGTTTGCATACTCAGAAGGTCAGAACAAGATGGAGATAAACTAAAAGACTTGGAGGTGATTGCACAGACAAAAATCAATTAGGATTTAGGTGGCCACACTTACACTGAAAGCTTCTTCAAAGTTTCAGTTCTTGCCATGAAGGGAAATTTAGTCCTTTGGGTTCACAGGGTGCTTCCAAGCCCACTGGTTGGCTGGGACAATGCAGGGACCTCAGAGGTGTCAGAGGATCAGATCCACCCTCCACTGGCACTCCAGGGAGTGTGTGCTTCATTCAGCTTTTGGGGGAGGTTGGATGTCATCTGAGGCTGACTTTGGCTAAGGCTTAGCTCTTTTCCTCCAGAAAGAAGAGAATTGCATCCATCACATCACTTTTAACCTAGAGATGGCATGTGGTTTGATCCAACAAAACAGATTTGTTGTCAGATCAAACCTAATTTTTTATCTTGCAATCTTATAATCTTTGTAGAAGCACAGTAGTTACATTTTAAAAGAAACAAACTTCTAATTGTTTTAAAGTGCAGCAGGTATTGGGAGAGGCACAGCTGGAGTTAGGAGGGAATATTTTGTGCACTACCCTGGCTGGGGAGCTGGGGAAAAGATCAGCTCATGCCCCGGGCTCCTCCTGAGCCCCTCAGGTTTTCAAGGGGTGGAAGGTGCTCTTTGCAGGGTGTGGCAGCCCTTCCTCACATCTCTGCCCTCTGCATGTGGCAGGGCATTCCCTGGGTGCTGCAGCCAGGGCTCCTGTTCAGCAAGCAGATGGGGAGAAGCTTGTGTGTACAGAGAGTTATTCACAAATCCTTTAGGAAGGTAATATATACACACGTTCCAGATGTGGACAGACTATTTAAAACAAAAGCACCCTGTTCCTGGCTGACACAGCCCCTTCTGCAAGTTCTGGAAGACCCTGGGACATGACTACTTGGCTTTAACCAAGTTCAACTGTTCCTGCATGGCTCAGAGATGGAAGAGGAGCATGACTTACGTGGTCATGGTGTAGATGGCAAAGTCTGAGTGCACACGTGGATTTTACAGCACCTGGCTGTGTCTGGCTGCTCTCTCCCAGGGCAGCACCTCCTCTGAAAGAAAGCCCTGACCACGCCTGCCACAAATTCTCAAGGAGCTGCCAAAGACAAAACGGGAATTCTCAGTGCCCAGACGGTGCCCGAATTCAGAGGTGGGGGTGAGTCAGCACGGGCTGCTGGCTCAGAGTGAAAGCTGCAGAGCTGCAGACATGTCCCAGCCTGTCCCCAGCCTGTCCCCAGCCTGTCCCCAGCCCCCTGCTCTGCCCTGGGACTGGCACTGAGCAGGAGCATCCCCAAAGCTGCACAGCAAAGGGCTCCCAGCAGTGAGGCAGCGCTGCCCCAGTGCCAGAGCTGCCTCCAGCCCCGAGGCTGAGGTGCAGCTCCAGGCTGGAGCAGCCCTGCCAGCACCAGCCTGTGAAAGGCCCTTGGCTGTGGCAGGGGAGGCATTGCTCTTGTCCCATCACTAACAATGCAGTTCCATTGCCACACCGTGCCCCTGCATCTCTGGCTCCTCAATTTAGGCATTTCAGCTTTAGCCTGGATGAGCTTTTCAAGCATCGTTGCTTCAATGTAGTAACAGACCCTTTATGAAAATGGACTTGGGTGATTGTATAAATTCAGAGATTATAGAAATTCATCATGGCTACGGTTTGGGACCCACATTCTGAAAAAAGTAATAGAAAACAAATTTTCATTGATGTCTGTACATTAGTTGGAAGAACTTTCCTTGAATTATCTTTTTTAAAAAAAATCTGAATTTTATATAATTTTCCTTGCTTCAATATTTAACAAAGCAAATTTCAAATGTTCTAGACAAGCACCCACAATTTTTTCTTACCTAAAAATGATCTGTTAAGCCATGTATCTCTGCAGCAACAACGGGAGACGCCTGCTTTGGCTCTCATTTTGTTTTACAATGCTATTAATTTACAACTTCGGGGTGATCTGGACATGAGTGGACTTGTATGGTTTGGTTTTTTTATCCCTCTTTTTATTTCCCCCTTCCCATGCTTTGTAGAAAAAATAAGCATCAATTTTGAAGTGCTAGAAAGAGCAGCTTGCTTTTGAGGCTGTCAGAGTGAAACAAACGATCTTTGCTTCGAGCTTCCTAAAAAGACATAATTTCTACTCTGTCTAAAAAGCAGAGGCTGCTTTGTTTGTTTTTATTTGCAGCATTCGGCAGCGTTGCTGTAGGCCACGAACTGCAGGATGGCAGCAACACAGGATTATCCTGCAGAGCCCTGCCTGGTGAATCCGTAAGAGCCAACCTGAACTCTGCTGCGGGCTGCCATTTAATACCGCAAGAAACTGTTTGCATTTCATCGTGTAACCGGTTGTGTGAATTCAAGAACCTTCCCTGGATCGGGCTCTGTTTTCAGATGAAAGAAAGGAACTACCAAATGCTGGGGTGAAATACAGAGTTTGTTTTCCTCTTGGTCTGTTCTCTGAGCATAAACAAATATACTGTAGTGAGGACTCGGGCTCAGGCTACAGAAGAAGAGCTGAGGAGAGATGGGAAGCAGGAATAGATAAGGGGAAAGGGCTGGGGCTGATCTTTTCTTGTGAGATAGATTTCTTTGATATCGAGGCAACAGGAATAGGCTCAAAACTAAACGGGATCATGAAAATATCTTCAGAGTATCAGCTGAACGGGGAAATCTACTCTCCAGATCCTAAAACCTTTCGCTGCCATTGGATTCGGTAGAGAATTGAGCCCGTTTGTGACTCTTCCCCTCGGGCTCTGTTAGATGGACTTTTATTCAATGTGATTTCAGTCCAGATCATAATAAAGTTGCTCTGTTCCTCATGAAGCTCACATTTTGGATGTACAGCCATCATGGTCTACGGATTGCTTAGTTTTTCCTGTAAAAACAGAAATCTTTGTACAGCTGGGAGCTTGTAAAAACAAGCCTGAAGCTACCAAAATTTTTAGCTGTACAGTATAAATGAGAAACTAAATTCTCCACTGCAAAACATATAGGCTCAAGGTTTTCACAATGAGACTCATTCATGCAGAAGAAGACACTTTCCAGGTGAATATTTCCTTCTTCTGGCGTCACACTCTGAGTAATGTAATTAAAGAGCATTTATGAAATGTTCGGGACTGTGCTGCCGGGAATCCTGAACAGAGGGGAAAGTGGGATTGTGTGTTTGTGGTGTCCCTGCATGAGCGAGGTGATTTGCAGGCCAAGTGAGAGGTGAAATTTTGATAATGCAAGCTTTTCCAAGGCAGCGTTTAGGGTCTAAAGGCACGCACGCAGTCTCGTCTCGCACAATGGTTACGCTGAGGTTAGAAAGGTTTTATTCCTGCTGGTCGGTGCTGCGCCGACAAAAGCACCTCCAGGTTCGAGCCCTGCCTCTAGGTGTCATTTAGAAAGGGAGCGAACGGGTTTTGGAAGGGAAGCGGGGCCCGAGCAGCTGCGGGCACCGGAGCAGCCGCGTCCCGGGCGCCTCCGCTGCCTCCGCCCGAGGGACCCGGGGCTCCGCGCGTCGGTACCGCGGGAAAACGCCCCCGTCCCAGCCTTTTAACACAGTAGATCGGCTGAATTTCCATTGAGGCCAGAATATTTTATTTCCCGCAGTACATTTCGTTAACTGTCATCAGCGCCGCGGTGCGAGACAGACCCGCGCACGCCGCGTTTAACACCGACCCTACTTTTTCTGGGTTTGTTATGTGGAAAAATACTCCGCGATCTTAAAAACCAGTAGTACCTGGGAAAACAATATTTTTAAAAAATTTAAAAAAGAAAAGAAAAAGAAAAAGAAAGGAATAAACTAGGAATACATGAAACGGCAGCATGGTGACTTTGCGGGGTGTGCCGAGGGAAGGAGAAATGCTGGGGGACGGAGCGGGGACCGAGAGCGCCCGGCCCTGCCCGGCCCCCGGAGCCCCGCGCCGGATCCGTTCCTGGGGGGAACGGGACTCGGAACGGGAGCGCCTGGGGCCGCATTTACATCCGTGTCCGTGCGGCTGCTTCGTGAACCCAATGAGTGCGGACAATGTCGGGACGGCCCCAGAGCGCTGCGGGCGCCCCGAAGGGGCTGAGGAGGCACCGGCCGCGTGTCCGTCCCCGGGAGCCGGGGCGCGGCGGGGCAGCGGAACGGAGCAAGAGCCGCGGGGCTGACACCGGGGCTGTGTTGCCTGTCCCCGTGCGGGTCTCGGTGCGGGAGGCGAGAGCCCTGCCCCGGTGCCTGCAGGGGCTGCGCTGGCCGAACGGGAGCGGGGCTCTCCGAGCCAGGGGCGGACCGGCTCTCCGAGCCAGGGGCGGACCGGCTCTCCGTTTTCTCGCCAAGAGAAAAGTTAAAAAAAAAAAAAAAACAAAAAACCAAACAACTTAGGGAGAGGAAGGCTGCCGCATTTTCTAACAAACCGACCCCAGACCTTCCAGGTTCTGCTGCTTGCAGAGGGTGAGTATAAAAGAAAACACAAACCCGAACTCGTGCTACTCGAATCTTATCAGCGCTTCAGCTGAAGGCACGGAATGCTCGTTCGGGCTGCCGGGGCCAGAAGTGGGGGTGGCACCGTGTCCCGTGTCCCCTGTCCCCGCGGCAGATCCCCCGCTCGCCGTGCCCCGCTCCGCTCGGCGCTCCCACCGCGAACGGGCTCAGCGCTGCGCAGCGGGGAAACCGCACCGGGGCCGCGGCGGGGCTCCCGTGCTCTGTTCGGGAAGGGGAACCCGCTCCGGCTCGGTAGCGGCGAAGCCCCGGTTTGCAGCATCTCTCGGGTCTGCCCGCCTCCCTCCCGGCTTCCCTGCACCGGGGCCGGGCAGTGTCCGGGGCTGTTCTGCCCCCGTGTGCAGAAAGCGAGAGCCCCTTCCCCGCCGCAGCAGGCCGGGGCAGAGACACGGCGCCGTGAGCCCCCTCCGCTGCTAATTCCCTTCCCGAATCCCCTACCCCGGCGAGCGGCTGCGGGACCGGCCCGGGAGCGGCTCCGCCGGCTCCTTCTGTCCCGCCTTGTCCGGCTTTGTCCGTCCGCTGCCCGGCCCCGGGAGCGGCTCCGCCGGCTCCTTCTGTCCCGCCTTGTCCGGGTTTGTCCGTCCGCTGCCCGGCCCCGGGAGCGGCGGCGGGCGGGGCGCGGCCTCTCCCGGGGGCACCGGCGGACCGGGCCGCTCCCCGGGGCCGTGCCGGGCTTCCCGCTCCTTCTCCCGAAAGGGCTCTCGGCGCTCCTCTGCTCTCTGCCCGTCCCCGTTATTGCATCGCCCTCGCTGCGGCTTTTCTGTGGGTGCCGATAAGCCCTCGGCTCTCCGCTTAACCGCAGCTACAGCGTTCAGCTGTCAGGGGCGTGTTCCTGCGTTTTCAGGTAGTTGTTTCATGTCCCAAAAAGGGCTTAATTAAGAGAGGGGAGAGGGGAGAGCCCGACAGCCCCTGCCTGCCCTTGTGTCAAGCGTTGAAGTAGCCGCACACGGGGCTGCGCGCTCACCTTTGCTGCTCGGCCCGACCGCCGCTCCCAGCGCTGGGCTGAGCTTCTGCCCTGGTGTTCATCCGAAATCCCCCTTGATGGAGCTGTCAAAAAAAAAAAAACCCCAAACAAGACCCTCGGATGTCAAATGTCCTTTGCGAGCGAGCGAGCGAGCCCTGCCAAGGAGCTGCGCGCCCGGCTCAGGAGCGAGAAGGGAGGAATGTGCCATTTGGCGGAGGTGATGACACACGCGGCCGTGCTGCTACACCTGCACCGGCCCTGGCCGCGGAAATGCCTGCGAGGGGGAGCGCCGGGAGCAGCCTGGGTGGGCGGCAGAGAGGAGCTCCCCCGGCCCTGGGGAGCCCGGCAGCCCCGGCCCCGACGGCGGGCACAGCTGGCTCCGGCTGCTGCGTCGCCCTGAGCGGAGCGAGCCGCCGGGAGCTGCCCGGCGAGGGGAACCCTGGAGAGGGTCTCTCCTGCGGGCCTCATCCCTTCGCCGGTTCGTTTGTGGGAGTTAGGAGAGAACACGGGGTCGGCGTGAGCTGCTCCGCGCCTGGGTGCGGAAATAGACGGGCCTCCCTTCTGGGACCGAAATCACACTGCCCGGGTTTTGGGCCATACGTTCTCCCGCCGACGGGAGATAAAGAATTGGTTATATGGCTCTAGGCGAAGATGCAGAAACGTGTTCTAACTGAGACATATAGAAATACATAATTATATATATCTATATACATATATATGCATGTATATAAATCTAATAGTTCTTCGAAGAGCTAATTTATATCTCGGTTAAAATAGGTTTCTACATCTTCGACTGCCTTTACCCGCGATTAGTCTGTCCCGGGTAGGGGAGAAGTGGCCGTGGCCGGGCAGAGGAACAAGAAATCCGCTCATGGGCCACCGAAGCCCTGGGCGCCCCGACGGGAGAGGCCGGTTGTCCCGGGCACGGACGTTCGGGAGCTGCCACCCCCCCCGCCCCGGGCTCACGTTTGGTTACGAAAATTGATGTCGCACTTAAAATCATCGGGACGGGGCACATCGTGAGAGGCGGTTCGCGTGCAAGGAAGGCAGGAGCGAGTCTGAGGGCCGTGAGCTGCCTGCGGGCAGAGCTGCGGGCTCCGAGCTGAGCGTGCAGCTGCTGCCAGGGCCGCTTTGGGCAGCGCGAGTTTTGTTTGAGCACGGGCGGAGAGGCCGGGTCCGGCGGAGCCGCGCCGGCAGCGCCGCGGGGCCGAGCGAGGCCGCGGCCGGCGAGCGCCGGTGGTGCCGGCCCCGCGGAGCCCGGCCCGGCTCTTGCGGCTGCCGGCCGTGCCTTGTGTGCTGGAAAGGCTCGGGAACCGAACGGGGTCCGCCCCGCTCCCGGGACAGGACTGCAGAGCCCGTTAGGAACCAGTGTGAAATGCCCGCTGCTGTGCCCCGGGGCGCTGGTTTGTCACAGCGCGACATCTCTTGTGCTCGGGCCAGCTGACTCTGCCTGTCGGCTGCTCGGGGAGGCTCTGCCTGAAGGCAGGAAAGGGGAAGGAGAGGGGAATGTGGGTGCCACATACGCTACTTCAGGAACCGTGTGAAATAAGCCGAAGCCCTCCAGGGGAAGGAGCAGGAAAGCTGCCCAGTGTGTCATCCCCCGTCTCGCCACCCTGCCCCGGCCCTCGAGGCGCCTGTCAGCCCCGCAGCCGCGCTGGGGCTCTGCGTGTACTCTGCGGGGAGGGAGAAGGGGCGACCCGACACCTTTTGCTTTCTGCCTCCTGCAAATAAGAGCTGCAAGAATCGACTTGCAGGGAGCGGCAACAGCCTCCTTGCGCTCCCCGGGCGCGATCGGTTGGCGGGGCCCGCGGCCAAGACATATAAACGCGACCGCGTGTGCGGCTGGAAGTGTGACAAGCCGCCGTGGCAGGGCGAGCGCCGCGGGCACACCCCCTCGCACCCACCGCCTCCAGCGCGACCCCGCGGCGGGCGGGAGGGGAGCGCAGCGCCGCGGGCCCCGGCGGGCTCCGGGGTGGGCGGCGGAGGCTCCCCCAGCGCCCCCCGGACGCCGCCCCCCGCCTCCCCCCGCCCCCGGCGGCTCCGCGCCGCTCCGCGGGGCCACGTCGGGCCGCGTGTGCGCGGGGCTGAGCGCGGCGCCGTGACTGCGGGGTGAACTCGGCCGTGCCCAGCGGCTCGGCGGCGATAGGGGAGCGGGCTCCTGACGAAAGCGGAACTCGGCCGGGCCCATACAAATCAGAAAAGAGCCCGGCCGCCGCGGCAGAGGGGAGCGGAGCCCGCGGGGGCAGGGACGCCGCCGCCGCCGCCGCCGCGCTGCACGGACCAGCGGCGCCGCGAGAGGCGCCTCCCGATCTCCGGCCGGGTCCCGGCTTCGACTTCGGCTTCGGCCCCGTCGCGGCGAGCGCGGAGCGGGACGGCCGCCGGCAGCGGGCTCCGTGCAGCGGGCAGCGCTCCGCACCGCTGGGCGCCCCGGGCGGCGGGCGCGGGGCACCATGATGAGCAACTACCCGGACGGCGAGGAGGACACGGTGGCGCTGCTGGCTCATGACACCGGCGGCAGCAAGGAGCCGGATCGGGGCAAGGAGGAGCTGAGCGCGGACAAGGGCCCCGAGAAGCCGGACCCCTCGCAGAAGCCCCCCTATTCCTACGTGGCCCTGATCGCCATGGCCATTCGGGAGAGCGCGGAGAAGAGGCTTACGCTGTCTGGGATCTACCAGTACATCATCAGCAAGTTCCCTTTCTACGAGAAGAACAAGAAAGGCTGGCAGAACAGCATCCGCCACAACCTCAGCCTCAACGAGTGCTTCATCAAGGTGCCCCGGGAGGGCGGCGGCGAGCGCAAGGGCAACTACTGGACCCTGGACCCCGCCTGCGAGGACATGTTCGAGAAGGGCAACTACCGCAGAAGACGAAGGATGAAACGGCCTTTCCGGCCGCCTCCGACCCACTTCCAGCCGGGCAAGACCCTCTTCAGCCCCGACAGCTACGGCTACCTGTCCCCGCCCAAGTACTTGCAGTCCACCTTCATGAACAACTCGTGGCCGCTGGCGCAGCCCCCCGCGCCCATGCCCTACACGTCCTGCCAGATGTCTGGTGGGAACGTCAGCCCCGTCAATGTGAAAGGACTCTCGGGCCCGGCGTCCTACAGCCCCTACTCGCGGGTGCAGAGCATGGCGCTGCCCAGCATGGTGAACTCCTACAACGGCGTGGGCCACCACCACCACCACCACCCGCACGCCCACCACCCCCAGCAGCTCAGCCCGGCCAGCCCCGCGCCGCCCTCGGCCCCGGCGGCAAACGGAGCCGGCCTCCAGTTTGCCTGCGCCCGCCAGCCCGCCGAGCTGTCCATGATGCACTGTTCTTACTGGGAGCACGACAGCAAACACAGCGCCCTGCACTCCCGCATAGACATCTAGGGAGGCTCCGGCCAGCGCCGTCACAGCAATGCACCGGCCCCGCTGCCCCTCTGCTACCCCGCCGCGTTCCCCCGCGCTCCGCGTCTCTCCTCCTGGTCTCTAGTCACGGACTTCCCTCTCTCTGTGCCCAAACTCTCGCGGTGGGGAAATAGCGGCTTTGCCCCGCGCGTAGTGTCAGTGTAGGAGCGTCCCTCCATGCGAAGAAAGCCGTGTAAGTGTGGGGGTTCCCCGCGGGGCTGCGCCGGGCAGCGGCGGCCGCGCGCCTCTCCGGGCGAGCGGGGATTCACCGGGAGTTTCTCTGCTCCGTGTTGTGTTTGTGAGTTGTTGGGTTCGGTGGTTTTTTTTTTCTTTTGATTTGGGTTTGTTTGCTTTGGTTTTGTTTTGTTTTGTTTTGTCGGGGTTTGTTGTTTTTTGGGGTTTTTTCTGGGAGGTGGGGGGAACGGGGGGAGCATCTAATTAAAAATTGGTTGTTCAGCCCTCAAAATTATGCTCCTTTGTAATTCGGCCGTAAATCTTTTCGGGCTCAGCCACGGGGAGAGTAGAACGGAGTTTGTAAATAGCGGAGGCATTTTCACGCGTGCGGTGCGGGGCTGGCGGGGCCTAGACACTATGGTGTGCCCGCGGTGCTCGTCCTCTTCTTCATCCCCTCTGTCTTCTTCCTCGCTCTGCAAAGCACTGCGCTTCTTCCGAGCTGTGGCTTTTCGTTAAAATAGTACTTAACGTGGGGACTGCTGTGACAGCAGATGTGCGATATTGCTGGTGAATAGAAACCAACAAACAAAACGCGCCAGGGTCACTCGTGAAACGTTTCGGCAGCGGCAAATATATTTTTTAAAGGAGACAATGTCCTCTGAGGTCTTAAAAGTAATTTTATACAGGTCTAAAAAAATATTTTGATGTTATTAAAAAAAAAAAAGAGAGACGCTTTCCTGTAAATTGGGATATTTTTTCCGTGTGCCTATTATTATTAATAATGAAAGTTTAAACTGTCTTCAGTTTTTTTGCCCCCAAACCTGGCCCAAAATGGATTTCCCGGTAGGTTCTGCTTTTGAATGCTTACTGTTTTTCTTAAAAGGTTTTGATCCTTCAATTTTACATAGATTAATGTGGACAAAAAATAGCGATTTTAAAGCAGGGGCCAGTTCATAGCGATTTTGTAAATGTTTGTGTAAACCGATAGATGCTGTGGCATAGTACCATTTTGGGACCAACTTTTCTAGAATGAACTAGCACTTTCATTGTACTTTCTAGCATTGTAAAGTCTCCAATAAAATGCCTTTCCTTCTTTCCATATCGTTTTATTTCACTCGCTCCTCCGCGCTCGGGATCGGGAAGCGGCAGCGGGGAGCGGGGCGGGCGCTGCGTGCCGGGGCCGCTCCGGGCGGCGGGCACCGCTCCGCGCACGGGGCTCGGCTGCGGGACCCATGCTGGGCGCTCCATCATCTCCGCCAGTCCCCGGGGCTGTCTCGGCGGCGGCCGACAAGGTGCGGGCAGCGTTGCGTTGGTTCCGCGGCGTGCGGCGCCTCCGCTCCGGGCCGCGGGCAGCCGCCGGCACCTCGCCCGTGTGCCCGGCCCGGGGCGGCGGAGGCCTCGGGCTTGTGCCCGGGGCTGTGCCGGACCCTGCTTCGCTTTCATTTCTTCCTCGCGTGCTCGGGGCCGTGGTCCTGGAAGGAAAAGAACGGTCCCGTGCCGCCCCAAGCCCGGCCCGGCCGCGCTGCGACGGGGCCCGAGCCCCATGCGGCAGCCGCAGGCGGGTCTCCCTTTCCTCGCCGGGCCCGTGGCTGTGGCGGCGGCCTGGGCCTCGCTTCTAACCCTGCCCGTCCCCGCAGGCAGGGCCCTTGCCGGGCCCGGGGCTCAGCACAGGATGGGGCCGGCGGGGAGGCCCCGCTCTGTGCGGGCCCGGCTGGCAGCGGGTCCCGGTCAGCCCCGGCCTGGCCAGGCCCGCGGTGCCGCGGCAGCAGCGGGGCTGCGCTGTTCGCCTCACGGGCCGCGCTGTTCGCCTCACGGCCCGCGCTGTTCGCCTCACGGCCCGCGCGGGCAGCTCGCTGCCCCGGCCAGCGCTGCCGGGGTGAACGCGGTAACAGGGCCGAGCGCTCCGCTCCGCAGCCAGGGGCCTGGCACTCGCCCTTGCCCGGCTGCCTGACGCTCTCCCTTGCTGCAGGGCCTGCAGCCATCTCGCAGAAGGCAGTGCGAGACGCGGGGACTGGCGGCTTCTCTGCCGCTCGGCGGGCACGGCCAGGGCAGAGGGGCTCTGAGGCACCCGCCCGGCCATCCCGGAGCCCTGCGGTGCCCCCTGGCCCCGCTCCCCAGGCGGGGAGGTCGCTGCGAGCGTTGATGCGGTCCGAGGGGCTCCGCTCCGGGCGGACAGAGAGGCACAAGGGCTGCGGAAAGCGGGGTCACGGCGAGAGGGCCGTGTGGTACCGGGCGGCAGGGACAGAGCCCGGCCTCCGCACGAACACCGCTGGAACGCGAGGCCCAAGGCCGAAACGGGGATGCCGGCGCACACGGGACGCGGCCGGGACTCACGCCTTTGCCAGCGCACCGGGGATCGCGGCTTTGCCCCGGAGGGCTCAGGGCCTTGCCTGCTTGTTCCTTACTAGATAGATACTCCCAATACCGCTACTTTCCTCAGGGGTATGTTGAGGCCAAAAGGGAAACCCTCGCCACCGGAGGTGGGCACGGGGCGAAGGGAGGGTGGGAGCGCCTCCCCGGACCCCCGCACAGGCCCACCGGCGCTCCCTGGGCTCCGTCCTGGGCTGTGCCGTCGTTCGGCCTGAGGCAAAGTATGAAGCACCGCTTGCACACCCCCGGGAACGGCTGGGGCTCGCCAGCTTTGAGTGAAGCGACACCTGACCGTGCCAGGTGCAGGGAGAGGAAGCGGCAGGCCGGGACCGAGCAGGGACGTGCGGCCCCTGGGGCTATTCCAGTTCCTGGAATAGGTGGTGTCCACCCAGGTCGTGCTGTGCTTGACCAGCGGCCGATTGAGCCCATAGAGAGAGGCAGGGAGCCGCGCGTTTGGGAGAGAAGCGGCCTGGCAGGGCCGTGCGGCCGCTCTCTTGCCAGGCCAGGGGCTTGTCCGTCTGCCGGGCTCCCTGTGCACAGCCGGGGCTCGGTTCTCCTTCGGCCCGGGCTCCCTATGCCCGGCCGGGGCTCTGCTCTCCTTCGGCCCGGGCTCCCTGTGCCCGGCCGGGGCTCTGCTCTCGTTCTCCCCGCGCCGCTCCCGGGCGGCAGTGGCCGTCGCGCCTGTAGGATGTTTTTACGATGGTTTTCTGTATTTTACAGGGACTGCATTGAATGTAAACTCGCAGAGAAACTGCGGGGAGAGCCCGGCCGCCGTGGCTGGCTGCGCTCGCCGGGCGCTGTCGGGCGGCGTCCCGAGGCAGGGCTGGTCCTGCCGGCAGCAGCCCGGCCTCTGCCGCTGCCGGGGACTGCCGAGCCTCCCGTGCGGTGCCGCCGGGCTGAGGAGGGGGTGCCCATCATCTCCCCGCGTGCTGGTGCTTGCCTCGGCAGCGGGCACGGCCCCTGGGGAGCCGCCGCGCTACCGAGCAGCCAGGCACGCAGGGACCGAGTGTCCCGGAGGAGCTGTGCCTCCCCGCGGGCCCGCTGCGCAACCCGGGTGATGTGCAGGGACCGAGTGTCCCGGAGGAGCTGTGCCTCCCCGCGGGCCCGCTCCGCAGCCCGGGTGATGTGCAGGGACCGAGTGTCCCGGAGGAGCTGTGCCTCCCCGCGGGCCCGCTCCGCAGCCCGGGTGATGTGCAGGGACCGAGTGTCCCGGAGGAGCTGTGCCTCCCCGCGGGCCCGCTCCGCAGCCCGGGTGATGTGCAGGGACCGAGTGTCCCGGAGGAGCTGTGCCTCCCCGCGGGCCCGCTCCGCAGCCCGGGTGATGTGCAGGACCGGGCCGCGCCCCGGACAGCGGCGCTTGGGACGGCAGGGGCTGAGCGGGAGCAGGAGCGGTGCAGGCCCCTCCGCAGCCAGCTCCGTGGGCACCAACACCGGCACAGGACCGAGGGGTGCCCGCGGTGGCTCAGCGCTCCCTCGCCCCGGGCCGTCACCTCCTCCCGCAGCTCCCACCTGCCCCAGCCCCGCGGGTCCCTCACAAAATCGAGCGGCCGAGCACCGCACTCTTGGCCAGCGCGGTCTTTGCGCGTTGTGTAAGGTCTTTCCCCGTTATATAAATGATGGCAGGAGGAATGCTCACGGAGAGGGACGCGCTCCCCGGGACAGCACCTTGGCTCGGAGCCTCCTCCGGGCCCGGGGCTGCTGCGGGGGCCAGAGCCAGGGAAGGGGGGCTCAGGGCTGCTGAGCCGCCGCTGCCCTTTCGGAGCGGCCCCGGCTTTATGCAACGCTGGCGAGAGATGAAAGCAGAAGAGCGAGGGGTGTTTTCTCCCTGCCCGGAGCGGACGTGGAAGCAGCCTGCCTCAGTCGGGGAAGGACAGAGTTTGATCCCCGAGGCTGAGCGGACACCCAGCGCCCTTCTGCTGCTGCAGCCCCCGGGGCAGTGCCAGCGCCGGGGGATGTTTTGCCACCGCAGCTTTCTCGTCCTCTCCGGTCCTTTGCGCAGGCCGCAAAGGTCCTTTTGAAGCCCTGGCCGGGCTCGGAGAGTGGCAGAGCTCCGGGAGCCGGGAGCGCTCCCCGGCGGCACGGCACGGCACGGCACGGCACGGCACGGCACGGCACGGCACGGCACGGCACGGCACGGCACGGCACGGCACGGCACGGCACGGCTGCCCTCTGCCTGCTGGCCGGAGGGAGAGCGGGGACAGCGGCCCGGCAGCGGGATGCTGAACGAGGGACCCGTGGGCTCTGTCCCGGCTCCTCCTGTCGTACCGGACCGCGACCGAGCAGGGGGCGGTGGCTGCGGGCAGGGCAGAGCAGGCTCCGTGAGGAGACACACACACAGCTCTTACCTTGCGCCCTCCCTCCCGCCCCGGCCGGAGCGGCTGTTTAGTACCGCCTGATTCCTGGTATTCTTGTCAGTGTTTTAAGTGGTGAAAAAGTCATTTCCAGTCCCATGGTCTGCGTTTCACCCTGAACTCATTGAAAAGAGAGTGCGGGGTCAGGACTGTTTATTATACAACCAATTAAAACAGGAAAATATGCACAGGCTTCATTCAGCGAGATCCGGCTATTGTTAAGCCGAAAACGATATTTTTGCTTCAAAAATAAAAAAGTACATTTGTTACTTAAAAAATCTCCGCTCTGCGTGTGTGACGGTCGGGAGCGCGGTGAGGTCCGGCGGCCCCGGCCCGGCCCGTGCGGCCGGAGGGCGGCTCGAAGGGGCGGGCGGGCACCGGGAACCCCCGTTCCCCGCCCGGCGGGGTCCGCTCCTGCCCGCTCACAGGAGGGGCCGGCCAGCCTCAAACACGGGGAATCAGCTCCGTGCAGGCGGGCACGGGCAGCCGGCGTGGTGCTTTGGTCAGCCCCAGACGGCGAAAAAATTATTACGAGTGCTAAAAAGCTCTCGTAGACGCTGTAGCGGGCTCGGGGAAGGCCGGCATAGCCAGGCTGCAGAGCCCAGTGTTGAGCCCCGGAGCGGTGCCGGCAGCCCTGGGCACACCGCGGCCGCAGGGACGGGCGCAGGGAGAAGGGGCTCAGACGGAGCTCCCGGCTCTGCGGTTCCCCTGAGGCTTCTCCATCCACCAGAAGCCCATGCCTGGGTCTGCGGAGCATCTCCGCCCTGGCAGGCTCTGCTCTGGGGCACTGTAACATCTGGCCCGCAGCTCAGGACAGGGCGAGGGTGGGCAGGGGGCTCCTCCCGGCCCCGCTCCTCCGGCCGGGGCCGCCGCGGCACCGCCGCCCGCCCCAGGTAGCCCCGGGGGATGTGCTCAGCAGCGGGCCTGGGAAGCGTTCACCAAAACAATCGCTCGGGCTGGCCTAATCCGATGAGTTTATTTTGGTCCTCGAGCTGTATTGAAAACATTCGCTCTGCTTCTTGTGGTTGTTTACAGTATGTCGGTCTCAACATCACAGCCGCCCTTCTGGAAAAGTCTTACAGGATTCAGGCAGAGGGAAACCAACACAGAAGTGACTCGGAAAGCATGATGGCAAATGATTAATCAAATCAGAGACAGGAAGGCGGAGGTAATCAATGAGTTTTTACTTAGAGTTTACTTGGATTAACATCTTTTTCCTTCTTCTTTCCGTGAGTTTAGAAACCACACGGGGTTTTATTGCCCAAACAAGCAGCTGCAGGATTTGGTGGGCTGGTGGGAATTCGTTCAGAATCAGCTGCATGTTTCCTGAAGAAGAATTCGGCTTTCGACAAAACCTCGTGCTTGTTCCCGCCCCAGGCACAGGGCACCAGGCAGGGCTGCGCCCCGCGGGACCTGTCCCGGAGAGAGGCGGGCGAGCACCGCAGATCAGCAGCGCATGGGCCGGGACAGAGAGCCCTGCTCTCCCTCAAGTCGCACAGTGAGCAAAAAGCCTGAGAAATCTCATCAGGTGCGATTTGAAAGTGAAACACCGGCTGTCCCTGCTCTGCCTTTGAGACAGGGTTTGCGAGCTGTGTAAGATCTTTTCCCGTTATAAAATGACGGCAGGAGGAGCGGCACCCTGCCCTGCCCTGCCCTGCCCTGCCCTGCCCTGCCCTGCCCTGCCCTGCCTTGCCGGAGGTGCCAAACTCGGTTTTCCCTGAGGGCACATGAGGGTGCGGGCACACGGGTGGCTCCTCACACCGGCGAAAGCTCCTGTCTTCCCAGCTGGTCCCTGCAAACCCGACGGTTTTGCTGGCAGATAAATTGTTCGCCTATTTTCGTTTAATTTCTTTCTCTTTCCAAAAGTAACTTCTCTCCCCCCCCACCCTACATGGATAACAAATTGGGAGCGATCACGAAATAACGGGACGGAATTTCACTTTTGTCGTTCACAGTGACCATTTTCGATGACGTGAGGCAGCACGGGGTGAATGCGGGCACGGAGCGGCCCTCGAGGGACAGGTCACTGACAACTGATGGGCATCGGGCGTTTGCCTGGGGCAGGGGAAGGAAAACCGCGGGGCTTCAATAAATGGGGCTGGGAGAGGAGAAAGTTCGTGGTTTGTGGGATGTCGGGGTAGCCTCCACTTCTTCGAGCAAGAAGTGCTGGCCAAGGTGCGGGTTTGGAGGCACGCTGCCGGCCCCGCCGCACACAGGAGTTACTGACCCGTTGTTTAAGATATGTCGCCCGTTTCCCCGTTTTCTGCCCAGCGATAACTGATTCTTTTCGTTACTATCGTTGTGTTCCTCGAAAACCCAAACAATCAATAAAGTGCAGGGCGAAGCTGGGCACAACACGAGGCGTAATGTTCTCCGTTATCAAAACGGGGAGGAAACAAAAAAGAGTCACAAAAAAGAGTCACTCGCTACTCTGATATCTCTGATATCTTTTTTTTTTTTTTCCAGGTGTGGCTTTTAACAAGATGTTCAGAGAAAAATTATATCAGGCACATGTTGACCTGCGCTTCCTCTGCTCCTGACTTTGGAGGCGATATCGCTTGGTGCTTATCAGCCACAACGTCTGAGGCATCTGGTACGTGGCTCCTGACTGCTCCCCGCGCTGGGGTACGAGGGGTTCTTGCGGCACGAAGGTTGCCCCCTGTAGAGTCCCGCATCCAACCCCGCATTCAGCCCCGCATCCAGCCCCCATCCAGCCCCGCATCCAACCTCTCATCCAGCCCCGCATCCAGGCCTGCATCCATCCCCGCATCCAGCCCCCATCCAGCCCCCATCCAGCCCCCATCCATCTCCGCATCCAACCCCGCATCCAACCCCTCATCCAGCCTCCATCCTGCCCTGCATCCAGCCCCGCATCCAGCCCCGCATCCAGCCTCCATCCAGCCCTGCATCCAGCCCCGCATCCAGCCCCCATCCAGCCCCCATCCATCTCCGCATCCAACCCCGCATCCAACCCCACATCCAGCCCCCATCCAGCCCCGCATCCATCCCCGCATCCAGCCCCGCATCCAGCCCCGCATCAAGCCCCCATCCAGCCCCCATCCAGCCCCCATCCAGCCCCCATCCATCTCCGCATCCAACCCCGCATCCAACCCTGCATCCATCCCCGCATCCAGCCCCGCATCCAGCCCCTATCCAGCCCCCATCCGGCCCCCATCCAGCCCCGCCGAGGAGCTGCTGGCAGCCGCAGCAGAGTCAGCAGCGGCCCCGGTAACGGCTCACAGAGCCCAAACAACGAAATGCCGAGAAATGTTCGCCGCCGCTGGCTGCCGGGCTACTAAAACTCCCCCTCAGGCCGGGAGGGTTTTGGGGGATGCAGGTTGCAGGAGCCCGAGGTTTGGGCGGCCGCAGTTCTGCCTTATGCGCTCTCCCCGAGGTTTTGGGGCCGTGCCCGCCGGCAGCGCGGAGCTGCTGCCAGCCCCTCCTGCCTTCAGAGCAGCCCCAGAGGGCAGCAGGGACCGGAACGGCCCCGGCATCCCCGCTCCTACCAGCGGGACAGGGACTCCCGAGGCGCTTCAGTCCCTGTCCCCGTGAGATCCTGCCGTGGATCTGATGTTCCCTGCCGGGCAGCCAGGGCAGAGGCAAGGGCAGGGGCAGGGACATGGGAAGGGGCGGCCTCTCTGTCCCCAGCCTTACAAATCGCTTTTCTGCTTCCTATGAAGCCTCCGAGATACAGGGACGTTGTCAGAAAAAAAAAAAAAAGAAAAAGAAAAGAAAAAAATCCCCCAAACCCCACAAACAAAAAGAAAAACAAACAAACAAACAAAAATAAAACCAACGAGGAGATGTTAAAAGTTAGCTGTATGGCTTTTTAAAATACCCATCAATGATGATATCTCCTGTAAGGCAGCCTCCTGCCCGGCCTGTTGTAGTTCCAGTCTCAGGGAACAGTCCTCTCAACCTAGTCTTTTCCCCAAATCAACGAGTTTGCTTTGGAAGTCTCTTGGCTCGCCTTGTCTGATAAACCACAGTTCAGTTCAGCTCGGAGCAGCCAGTGGTGTCTGGGAGAGTCACCAGTTGCCTTGGAACAGAAATGGGAACCACTTGTTTAAACATCTTAATGTCCTAAAATCTCTAAGAGCCATCACAGAAGGGTTTGGGTTTGTTGTTCCCTTCCCGAAGCGAGAAGGGAGCGAGGGGATTACAGGGAAGAATGTCTGCTCCGGCTGCTGCAAGCACCAGAAGATTTTGGTTTGCCTTTCCCCCCCTCCTCCCCATCAGTTTTTCCATTCCTTGAGGAAAATTTTTCAGTATCTGAATCAAAGCGCATGATTCCAACTTTTTTTTTTTTCCTGTTGTTTTGTTTTATCTCGGCCCTTTTTCATGTTTTCATTTAAAAAGTGACAGATTTGGTAGAACTCTCAAGTGTTTCCCATTAGACGCGGGGAGTTCACCAGTGCGCCTTTCTGATGTTGCACATGACACGTTTGGGGCTTTGAGGCAGGAGCACGCCCTGAGCATTGCGGCTGGTGCGGGGCAGGGCCGAGCCCGGCCCGGAGCTGTGGCTGTGACCGAGCCCCGGTCCGGAGCTGTGGCTGTGACCGAACCCCGGTCCGGAGCTGTGACCGAGGCCGGTCTGGAGCTGTGGTTGTGGCCGAGCCCGTCCCGGAGCTGTGGATGTGACCGAGCCCGGTTCGGAGCTGTGGCTGCGGCCGAGCCCGGTCCCGGCGCTGTGGCTGTGGCCGAGCCCGGTCCAGAGCTGTGGTTGTGACCGAGCCCCGGTCCGGAGCTGTGACCGAGGCCGGTCTGGAGCTGTGGCTGTGACCGAGCCCTGCCCGGTGCTGTGGCTGTGACCGAGCCCGGTCCCGGCGCTGTGACCGAACCCTCCCCGGTGCGGTGGCTGTGACCGAGCCCGTCCCGGCTCTGTGGCTGTGGCCGAGCCCGTCCCGGAGCTGTGGCTGTGACCGAGCCCTGCCCGGAGCTGTGACCGAGCCCTGCCCGGAGCTGTGGCTGTGGCCGAGCCCCGGTCCGGAGCTGTGACCGAGCCCTGTCCGGAGCTGTGGCTGTGACCGAGCCCTGCCCGGCGCTGTGGCTGTGACCGAGCCCGGTCCCGGCTCTGTGACTGTGACCGAGCCCTGCCCGGCGCTGCCCTCTGCCGGCCCCGCTCCGCCGGGAGCAGCTCCGTGTCCCCGTCCCGGGGCTCCGCGCGTCCCAGCGCCGCGGCCGAGCACGCCCAGCCCAGCCGGGGCCGGGAGGTGTTTCCCGGCCCGCGGGGCGTTCGTTCTCCGTGCGGTCTCGCAGCGCGGGGAATTCCTGCTCTAGAAACTCGCGGTTGCACATTTCTGCTTTCGCAGGCTCCTTTCCCCTCCCGGATTCTCCTTGGCTGCTGCTCGCCCTCTCTCGCTGTTCCCTCTCTCGCCCTCGTTCCTGACAGCAGGCTTTTACCATTGCTCTGGTGTTCCATGTTTTTAACCGCCGATCTCTCCTTGAAGGAAAATTTCCTTCATGTAACAAATCGTTCTGAGTTCTTGTGTTTTGGAGCGTGGCCCCGTACAAATTTTAATAAAGTGTTGTGGAAAGCAGCACTTGGTTAGCAGAACTAGAAGGTGTCAAGTGATCTTCATAGCCAAATTTTCCTGTAAATACATGCAGGATACAATTCTTTTTTGGCAACTGAGACTTTGCAAATACAGAAAATGTGTGTGTACACACTTACTGACGTTTTTGGTAGTAAACCTTCATTTTATATTACTGAGATCCAAAAAAGTCACTGTGTAGTCCATTGATCTTGAGCAAAGGGACATTTGTAATTGCAAAATGTGAAGTGAGAAAAAAAAGAACAGGGTATGGGCTAAGGAAATATCCCTTTCCATACATTACTCACATCTGTTAATGCACGGACACAGGATTGTTGCTAGCTTATAGCAGTGGTTTGTAAATCATGCAACAAAACCACCAAGTTCTGTAGTTCCCAGCATCACGAGTTTAAGGTGTTCACAATTTATCAGATCCTACATCAATTCTAAAATTCTTTATATGATCAGCTATTGCCCTTCATTTGAAAATGAACTATTTATAAAGTATTAAGAGAAGCAGGGTTTGCTGCAGGAGCTCAAGCGTGGTGGATGCTGGAGGATGTAAGGAGCAGTGAGCTGATGCTGCAGTTGGAAGGAAGCCTTGGATTCCCCGTGCTGCTGTGAGCTCCCCGGCTGGAGCTGGCAGCGGCCCTGCCCTGTTTCAGTTCTGCACGGGGCTGGGCAGGGATTGTGCGGGACTGCCAGGGGCTCCCCACGGCCCCGGGGCTGAGATGAACACTCCTGTCCTTGTGTCTCAGCAGCCAGGCACGGGAGGATGAGCTGTGACATCCCCTGCCAGCACAGGAACACGGACTGCAAGTGAATTCCCCTCTGGATTCATCAATCTCTGCCCAGCCTGGCCGTGGTGGAGCCACAGCCCCGCTCAGTGCTGCAGGGGCAATGTGCCAGCTCTGATGGTGGCAGGATGAGAGTTTGAGTGGTAAGGACTGAGCTGGGGCAGCTCTCCTCAGTGAGCAAACCTATCTGCCTTGATTTCCAGGGGCGTTTTTCTCAAATCTTTTCATTTCTGAGCTGACAAAGACTGAATTTTGGACTCACTGTGCACTCACAGCTTGAGCCAGTGCAGTGGGAAGATGAGGAGCTGGCTATTTCTGGGAGGAAGGTGCTCACCTTGCGTTGGGAATTCCAGGAGTGGGAAATTTTTTTTGTGGTTTATCTTTGCAGCTATGGTTATATTTGTTTACTGTTCAAGCAAGACTGAGGTGTTTCTGCAATACCACAGCACACGGAGCAGCCCCAGCTCCTGAGAGCCCCCAGACAAAATACTCCTGTGATGTTTGCAGACTGTTGCCATCCAGACTGAAGGGCGCCCTGCTCCCAGGAACTTGCCAGGGCTGATGCTGCCCCAGTGCAAACCAGTAGAGCAGAAATGAACCCAGTGCACCCTCATGGTGCTAGGATGGATTTCTATTGACATGGGCAGTTTACAGCACTTTTCCCTTTGTCCTGTGCCTCACATCACTGTAGCACAGAACACCTGTCATGATTTAACTTTTGTGCATTTTTCAGAGAACTGACTGAGATGGTCTGGTGGTCACTCAGTATTTTCTGGCTGGCAGTCAGAGATAAAACTCATGCACATAAAGAGCCCAGGTGCTGCAGGAGCAGGGTGGAAAAGGCAAACCCCTGAGCATGGCTGTGCTCTCAGGCTCCTTGAGGGAGGGTGCCTGTGGATCTGGCACCAGTGGATTTGACACAGTGTGAGAACTGTTTTCCTGTATCACTCACATTATAGCTGAAATGTGAAATGAGCTCCATGTGGCAGCAGCCAAAGGAAAGAAAAAGGGAAAGAAAAAAAAAAAAAAAAGGAAGCACTCTCCAAAAGTTTCAGTTATCCCTTGAAGCTATATTACAACATCTACTGCTCTAATTGAATCAGTGTGAGAACTTTTCCCCTCCATTTAGATCATTCCTAGTCTCTGTCCACTCTCCCCTGGAGATGCACACATTTGATACAAAGATGTACCAGGGACACCTACACCTAGGGTAGGATTTAATGTACAGTTTACTGAGTTAGATGCTAAGAAGGAAATGTCAATTCTCACATGCCTTTGCCAGAATCCATTATGATGTTCTCCCTCTTCTCTGCCCTTCTTTATAGACTCAGCACTCAGCAGGTGGGGCACAGGAGTTTTGGGTGAGTAAAGGCCACTGGGTGTGCTCTGAGGATGCAATAGGTGAATTGTTGGGATGAATCAGAAAAGCCTCAAAGCAGTGGTGGCACCTGTGACAGTGTTAGCGAGGCTGATGGTGATGAAGAGGCACCGTGGTCTCAAAGCCTCTCACCCTGCTAGCCCTGAGCAGGAGCTGCATGGGAGGGCTCCTTTTTCACCCCTGAAAGCACAGCCCAGTCACCACTGGGAGCTCTCATTTGTTACATTTAAAGAGCATTTTTAGCAGCGTGGAGAAAATCTCTGCATGTTTCAAAGTATCAATGCTGTTACATAACCCAAAATGACTTGACAGCTGAGAAAGCAAAAGCCCTGGGTACCCAAATCCAGGTCTGCTCCCTAAGTGTTCACATGTGCCAATCAATAGGTGAGCCACAGAAACATATGGCTCTTGTATCAAATACATGGAATCAACTTGAATTATGAAGACTTTGAAAAGGTCCTCAGTTTAAATGTACACGGCTCTCTGAAATGTCCAGCTAGGTTTAATGCAACAATTAAAACCAGATAGATTGTCAGGATTCATAGAGCAGGGGTAGAATTAATTCAGTATGAAAGAAATGAATGACTGGGAAGAAGACAGAAGAGCAGAAGCAGCAGGAAAAGAACAAGAACGAGTGCAGGGATGAAATGCTAATATGGGGGGAGTAGGGAGAGTGAGGAATGGAAGGGGGGAAGAAAGAAGAGGAATTAAAGATAAAGAAAAAAAATGAAGAGGGATATGAGACAGGAAAGAGAAGGAGAGCATCAAGAAAAAGAATGACACTTTATTGTGTAATCTGTCAGCTTTGACTTTAGAAAAACTAAGCCTGCAGCATAAAGGTTGCTACTTAGATACTGAAAGTGTGTGGGAGGGGTTTGGGATTTTTTTATGGTGTTATATATATGTATTTATATATATATGTGTGTGTGTCCATGTAATTATATACATAAAATGACACAGAAATCTCAGTCTTCCTGGGGATCCCCACCTCTTCCCCACACTATCAGTTTTCCCACCCTGCCACATGTCCAGCAGCAGTAATGCCCTTTTCCATGCCATGCTGTGAGCCAGGGCTTTCTGTTTCAGTTTGCTGTTTGTTTCTGTGCTGCCCTCCAAGAGCTGGAAATGGGGGTTCTGGCAGCACCTAACTTCAGGGCTGTCCCCTGGGTTGGTTGTAATTGCTGTTTCCCCCTGTTGATATTGTCATTTTGCATTGACTGATCTGAAATATATAAAATGTTTCATTGTTGAATTGGCTATTAATTGAATTAGTGATTGGTTTTGCCTTGTCTGTTCCTGTGCATTCAAGCTGCTGGTAAAATAGCACAGCTTTTCATGGTTTTTAGGGTTAAAAGAGTCATTGAGTGATATTTAAACTATTTGATGTTCTCCCCAAGGTATGAGGAAGGTCAGACTCCTTTAGCTTTCTTCCACACTCTGGAGAGTTTCCTCTTCTCCACAGGTATCCTCAGGTCCTCCCATGAGTGTTTTTACCCCTCATCCCTCCAGGGCTCCCCTTTTTGAGGAGTCCAAGGATTTTGTAGTTCAGTGATGGATACTTTATTTGCTGGTGCTGTTGGAAGTGGCATTTCAGCACTTTGTCAGTGACCTGTGTGCTTCATTCCCATGCCCTGTCACAGCTGGCACTGTTCACCTTTTCCAGGGTACAAGGTGTTCTAGCTCAGGCATGGATCACAGGTTCATTAACAGCACATGGTTAATCTGTAATTTTGCTAAAACCAAAAAGGCCTCTGGCCAATGCTGGACCAATTCTGGATGTTTTTTCTTCTGTTTTGTATAAAAAATCTGAGCTAAATTTTGCTATTCTCCCTTATCATTCCCCTGCTTCATTTCTCGTAATTCTAATAATCCTGTTCTGAAGACAAGAAACAGAAACATGGATGTTTAACACTTAACAATGTCTTATTGTCTTACTGCTTTTGGAAAAGGGAATGGAAGAGGAAAAACCTCACATAGGGCTATAAACAAAACAGAAGGAAGTGAGTTCACTGTCCACGGGAAAGCACAGCTCTCCTGTGAAGGAGATTTTTGTTTCAGTCCAGGGGAAATGCACCACTGGTCTGGTACTGAGCAGTTCTTTTCAGCAATGCTGAAAAGAACTTGTCAGGAAACCCCACAAATGTGGACCTTGGGAGTGTTTCTGGAGAAAATAAGGCCTCTGGAGTCTGAGGCAGAATCAGAGCTGCATTGGAGAACTGGGGATGAAATAGTTAAAAGCTCCTTAAAAATTCCACAAATTTAGTGACCTTTGTAAGAACAGCAAAACTCCAGATTACTGAACGTCTGAAGTTTGAAAAAGCACAGATATAACTGAGCACCCTCCTTTTATTCCCTCCCTCCAGAAGATGGCAAAAGTTAGCTGGGCTTAGCACAGGCAGAGGGAGGGAAATGTTGCAGGGCTGTGTGCCCCAGCTCCAGCTCAGCAGTGACATCTCCATGGAGATCACAGCCAGAAATGCAGCTGTGAGAAGGTTAAATTTTACACACCAAGTGTGGAGACACAAATTGCAGTGTTTGTTAGTGCCCATGGTATGACAGAGCTTCTGCTGAAGGAAAATCCCTTCAGATTCACTCCTTAAGTACCAAAGGGATTAGTTCCCACTAATACAGCAGATATTTTGGCTAGGACACTGTGGAGAATTTGCATTTACATAGGAACTGTGACTGAAAAAAAAGGAAAGAATATATAACAAGTGTTTTGAAAGAAACATCAGATTAAATACAGATTTGGCAATTAGGTAACACAATTTGGCAACTAGGATTTGTTTCTTTCCATCTCAGCAAGATACTCTAGAAAAAGGAAAGAAATATTACTTACAAAATCAAAAGAGGCACAAAATAAGCTTTTATTTCTCCTGCAGTTAGTTTTGTTCCTATATTTATAATTTCAATATTAGGAAAATATGAGTGTATTTGGGTAAAGTAATACACTGAAGTCAGGAGGCTTCCTGCCAGCAGAAAAGGAGAACTGGGGACTGCTTGTTTAAAGGATGCTCCTGAGGTGGCTCAGTTTAACCTGATGCTTCTCCCTTAGTGAAGTTCTAATTTGATTCCAAGCAAATTTGTCCTCCCAACTCTTTGGCCTCAGGGTTTGACAGCTGCTGTAGCTGCTGGATCGATGCTCAGAGAGAATTTGTGCCCATGGCCTCGGGAGGGAAGGGAGCAATGGCCAGTTTGGAGGATGTTTGACAGAAGGCAGCACACCAGCCAGCTGTGCTAACAATTCCTCTCCTAAATTCTCCCTGAGAGGAGGCAGGCTGTGTCCCCAACTCACAGAAAGCTCCAACTCTCTTCTTGGAAGGACCAGAGGTGGGGAAGGACATGGAGCTCTCACCTGTGCTTCCTTCACAGGGAGCTTTGGGTGTGGACAAGATGCTCCCATTTGAACACACATTTTCTCCTTTGGACAGTGTTCAACAGCCCAGCTTGATCCATAGGAAAGTAGTGGTTGTGTCTTCTGTTAAGGGAAAATGTTCATGTCACAGTTCATTTCTACAAGGTCATATCCTTATTTTTCAATCTGACTGGGAAATTTAAATGAAGTGATTCCCTGGCCCTCTGCTCCCTGTGAAAATGCAAATATATCAGAACAAAACCTTGATTTTTATTTATTTTTTTCAGTTTGAAGTCTCTTAATATGTCAAAATATTCAGTTTCCTATCCAGAAGCAGGGTAAAATCATGTTATCTCAACATTTTTGGCTGAGCTGAGTTTTCTGGGTAAATTCAAATGTGCAGAAGGAATATTGCCAACTGTCTGTTTTTAGCAGCATGAGAAACAATACCAACCACGGAGAAGAGACTGTGTCACTCCCAATGGAATGACTCAGCGATGCTCCTGTCAGGAGCCGGCTCTGATGGGGCAGGAGAGCCCCGCAGTGTTGGGCTGTGAGCTCCATCCCTGGGCTGTGAGCTCCATCTCTGGGCTGTGAGCTCCATCTCTGGGCTGTGAGCCCCATCTATGGGGTGTGAGCTCCATCCCCGGCCTGTGAGCTCCATCCCCGGGCTGTGAGCTCCATCCCCGGGCTGTGAGCTCCATCTCCGGGCTGTGAGCTCCATCCATGGGGTGTGAGCTCCATCCCCGGCCTGTGAGCTCCATCCCTGGGCTGTGAGCTCCATCCCCGGGCTGTGAGCTCCATCTCCGGGCTGTGAGCTCCATCCCCGGCCTGTGAGCTCCATCCCTGGGCTGTGAGCTCCATCCCCGGGCTGTGAGCTCCATCTCCGGGCTGTGAGCTCCATCCCCGGGCTGTGAGCTCCATCTCCGGGCTGTGAGCTCCATCCATGGGGTGTGAGCTCCATCCCTGGGCTGTGAGCTCCATCCCTGGGCTGTGAGCTCCATCCCCGGGGTGGCTGTGAGCTCCATCCCCGGGCTGTGTGTGAGCTCCATCCCCGGGGTTGGTGTGAGCTCCATCCCCGGGCTGTGTGTGAGCTCCATCCCCGGGCTGTGTGTGAGCTCCATCCCCGGGGTTGGTGTGAGCTCCATCCCCGGGCTGTGAGCTCCATTCCCGGGCTGTGTGTGAGCTCCATCCCCGGGCTGTGAGCTCCATCCCCAGGGTGTGAGCTCCATCCCCAGGATGTGAGCTCTGTCCCCGGCCTGTGAGCTCCATCCCCGGGCTGTGAGCTCCATCCCCGGGGTTGATGTGAGCCCCATCCCTGGGCTGTGAGCTTCATCTCCGGGCTGTGAGCCCCATCCCCGGGCTGTGTGTGAGCTCCATCCCCGGGCTGTGTGTGAGCTCCATCCCCGGGTATGAGCTCCACCCCTGGGGGGTGAGCTCCATCTCTGGGCTGTGAGCTCCATCCCCGGGCTGTGAGCTCCATCTCCGGGCTGTGAGCTCCATCCCCGGGCTGTGTGTGAGCTCCATCCCCGGGCCGTGAGCTCCATCCCCGGGCCGTGAGCTCCATCCCCGGGGTTGGTGTGAGCTCCATCCCCGGGGTTGGTGTGAGCTCCATCCCCGGGCCGTGAGCTCCATCCCCGGGGTTGGTGTGAGCTCCATCCCCGGGGTTGGTGTGAGCTCCATCCCCGGGGTTGGTGTGAGCTCCATCCCCGGGCTGTGTGTGAGCTCCATCCCCGGGCTGGATGTGAGCTCCATCCCTGGGCTGTGAGCTCCATCCCCGGGCTGTGAGCTCCATCCCCGGGGTGGCCGTGAGCTCCATCCCGGCTGCGTCAGCGCTGCTGGCCCTGCCTGTGCAGCAGAGGAAGCAGGCACACAATAGCTACAGCGGTAGGAAGCTTTCCAGCCTCCCCCCGGCTTCCTCCCCCAGCAGGGGCATTACCTGCCTGCCCACCCCTCTCTGCTGGGGTCACCTTCCTGTCATCCCCCCGCTCCCGCAGCTCCCCCTGGGACAGAGCGAGCCCTGCTCCAAGCCCCGCAGCAGCGGGGCCGTTCCCTTGTGCTCTGCTGCAAGCTCTGAAGGAGCTGCTGCAGCGCTAATGGCTCTGCTGCTGCCAGATGAAAGGAGGGCAGTACTCAGATCTAATAAATCAACAGATGTTAAAGCGATTTCTGCCTTCTCTCTTACAGTGCACATCAACAGGAACGTGCTAAAGTGCTTTTTTGTACCGTTTAGCATCTGACATTTCAGCACATCTTGTGAGTGTGCATTAGGAGAATGGAATGTTACTATATTTGTACTTGCAGATTTGGAATGAGAAGAAAATCTGGAGAGATGCAATGTGCACATGGGATGTTTTCCAGAGGGGTTGAGGCTGAGAAAACCCAGCACAGTGAAGCTTGAGCTGTCTTGAGACTTCAGGCTGCAAATGCACAGAGTCAGAGTTTTGAAATGGAACTGAAAACAGGAGAAACTTGTAGCTGCTTCTCCAAACCCTGCTTGATTGTGGGATCCCAGATGCCATTGTAAAGTACTGAAACAGCGTGTTTGATCTTTGCAGTTACTCTGAAATATCTTGTTCCTTCCTTGCCTCCTCAGCTGTGGGTGATGTCCCTCTGGCTGGTGCCTTCAGAAGGGCTATTTTTAGGAAAACCAGGAGGCTTTTACTGCTGACACCTGGCAGGGCTCTGAGACAGCCACTGCACATCAGCACAATCTCTCCCCTTGCTCTTTCAGCAGTTTGCTCTTGGATCCCTCCTTGCCCATGCAGTGAGGTCCCTGGAGCCCCTCAAGCCTTCAGGCAGTGCAGGTGTGTGTCTGTGTGTCAGGGCCTGAGGGCACCAAGAGGCTCCAACCAGCCCAAACAGCCTCCCCTGGGCCCTCCAGCCACCTCTGTCCATGGCCCAGGAGCCTCTTTCTGCTCACCTGGAGCCCTCAGTGCAGACCTGAGCTCCAGGACAGCTCCAGCCATGCTCAAGCTGTGCCCCAGACTGACACTGGGGCTGCCCTGTCACTGTGGGTCTGCCTGGGACACCTGGAGGGCACTGGCCGGAGCAGGGAGGAACCAGGAGCCTCAACTGCATTTTGACATGGAAGGTGGGTCCTGGGAGATGGGCCCAACGCTTAACTCACCCCAAGAGAAATTGAGCTCTGTCCAGAGGTGGAGACACCTCCACAAAAGGTGTAGAAGTGCCTTCCTTGTAGATTTGTGCCCTAAAAAGCAGAGACAAAATTGCAGAGGCAAAACTGGTGAAATCCTTCTTTCCCTCCTCTCCTGTATTTCTCCTCAATTGACTTGTTTGGATGCTACCTTTCCTTTCTAGGTTCATTTCTCTTCTCCTGCCCAGGCTCTGCTTTGTCTTTTTTAAGCTAACATCAGTGTTCAGGTGTCCTTTGCCCGCTCAGCCACTGTGCTGTGCTGGCAGGGCTGTTTCCAGCCTTTGCAGTTAGCAGGGTTCTGAGGCTGAACTGCTCTTCTCCTTCCACAGGGCCCTTCCACTTTTGAATCGGTGAAGCTAAAACGAGCACCTTAAATAAGCCCACAGCTTCCAGGGGTTTTCCACTGCAATTCAGCCACTTCTCAGGCCAAGGTACAGGAGGATGTGTCCCCTCCTGAGGTCCACTCCCATCCCAATGCCCCTGTCCCTGAGACACAGAGACAAACTGGGACAATGCTGCCCAGGGGCTGTAGCCAGTCCGGTCTCCCCACGTGAGCGTTGGCTTTAAGGCAGCGGGAAGAACGGAGCCCCGCGTCCCCAGCGCGGTGTGACCGAGCCCGGCGCACTGTGTCCGAGCTGTCCTCGGCCCGGTGTGAGTGAACTGTCCCCACCCCGGTGTGCCCGAGCTGTCCCCACCGGTGTGACTGAACTGTCCCCACCCCGGTGTGCCCGAGCTGTCCCCACCGGTGTGACTGAACTGTCCCCACCCCGGTGTGCCCGAGCTGTCCCATCCTGGTGTGACTGAACTGTCCCCACCCCGGTGTGCCCGAGCTGTCCCATCCTGGTGTGACTGAGCTGTCCCCATCCCGGTGTTTCCGAGCTGTCCCATCCCGATGTGCCCGAGCTGTCCCATCCCGGTGTGACTGAGCTGTCCCCATCCCGGTGTTTCCGAGCTGTCCCATCCTGGTGTGACTGAACTGTCCCATCCCGATGTGTCCGAGCTGTCCCATCCCGGTGTTTCCGAGCTGTCCCATCCCGGTGTGCCCGAGCTGTCCCATCCCGTGTGCCCGAGCTGTCCCATCCCGGTGTGACTGAACTGTCCCCATCCCGGTGTACCCGAGCCCATCCCGGTGTTTCCGAGCTGTCCCATCCCGTGTGCCCGAGCCGGCAGTCCCGGCCGCCGCCGCCAGGTGTCGCCGCGGGGCAGGAGGGGGGTCCCTGCAGGCGGTGCCGGCGCTGGGCCGGGACCGGGGCCGGGGCCGGGGCCGGGGCCGGGGCCGGGGCCGGGGCCGGGGCCGGGGCCGGGGCCGGAGAGGCCCGGGGGAGCCCCGAGGGGCCCGGGGGAGCCCCGAGGAGCTCGGAGATGCTCCGAGGAGCCCGGTCCAAGCGCACGGGCTGCACCGTGTGCCGGCCCGATGCCTCCGTGGCCGTCCCTCCCCGCCGCAGCCGGTGGAGCGGTGGCTTTGGCGGCACGGAAATCACAAACGGCGTGGTCGGGATTTGGGTCCCAGCAGATCTGTGTTTGTCAAGTGTCGGCTCTGCAGGGGCCCCGACTCTGCTGGAGCGGCTGAGCGACAAAAACACCGCGAATCCGAACACTCGGTGAGCTCGGCAGGTGGGAGGAAACCTCAGCAATAATGTACAGGGGTGCGGTCAGTGGGCACTGCAGGTGCGCGGTCACTGGGCATTGCCTGTGCACGCCCACTGTCACTGTCACTGTCACCTGTGCACGCCCACTGTCACTGTCACCTGTGCACACCCACTGTCACTGTCACCTGTGCACACCCACTGCAGGTGTGTGGTCACTGTGTTATTTATTACCTGTGCACTCCCACTGTCACTGTGCACACCCACTGTCACTGTCACCTGTGCATGGCCACTGTCACCTGCGCACACCCACTGTCACTGTCACCTGTGCACGCCCACTGTCACTGTCACCTGTGCACTCCCACTGTCACCTGTGCACACCCACTGTCACTGTCACCATTACCTGTGCACACTCACTGCGGGTGTATGGTCACTGTGTTATTTATTACCTGTGCACACCCACTGTCACTGTCACCATTACCTGTGCACACCCACTGCAGGTGTGTGGTCACTGTGTTATTTATTACCTGTGCACTCCCACTGTCACCTGTGCACGCCCACTGTCACCTGTGCACACTCACTGTCACTGTTACCATTACCTGTGCACACTCACTGCAGGTGTGTGGTCACTGTGTCACCTGTGCACACTCACTGTGGGTGTATGGTCACTGTGTTATTTATTACCTGTGCACACCCACTGTCACTGTCACCATTACCTGTGCACACTCACTGCAGGTGTGTGGTCACTGTGTTATTTATTACCTGTGCACTCCCACTGCCAAGGCTGCAGGTCAAGTCCCGAGGGTGCTGTTGCCAGCTGCAGTGGAGCTGAACTTTCAGCTCCATCTCTTGTTGAGGAGAAATCAAGTGTTAGAGGGCAGCCCTGGAGAATTGCTGCCCCTGAGTGTATCATTCCCACGGCTGATGTCCTTAGGGTTGCTGGCACATTCTCCACGGGGACTTAAAAAGGATCACTTACAAATACCCAATTGAATGTTCACTGCCCTTGCCCTGGGTGGAATCGGGCCAGCTAATAAATACATGTACAATCCTTTTTGGAGGAGTCTCAGCTTAACTGAAATCTTGTGGGAATGAGTTCCATAGGTTAATTATGTGCTGTGTAGAAAAGAATTTTATAATTTAGAATCTTGCCTTTCAAATTGCATTGAAGTCATGTTGTTCTTGTGTTTTTAAAAGAGGGTAACCAGTCAGCCCAGAGCTGCCAGCAGGACTTGTACAATAGCTGTTAGTGCCCAAACGTGTGAAGCGTAAACAGGACTTGGGTTACTGCCTACTCTTGTTAATGTCCAGAATTTCTCTGGACTCACTTTAAATTTTGCTGTGAAAAGGTATTACTTTTCTTCAGATTTGTGTTTTCTACCCTTTCCATTTCCTTCTATAGCCCTGTATTCAAACATCAGGACAGGAAAGAGCCAAGCTGCTATCTCCTGTATTGAATGCTTCTACCAAGTCTTCTTTGACTCACTAGTTCTTCTTCTGGGAAACCCCAGGTCTTTCAGCCATCATCTGAAATTCCCCAGGCCCTGTGTCATCAGGATGTTGAGAAGGTGAAGAAGGAGGCAGCTTCAGGGCTGGTGTTTCACTCTGAAGCAGGCAGGGCTGTAATCTCCCTCTCTTAGCACTGCTCACGATATTTTTCCACAAGCTAAGGAGTAGCTGTTATAATAACAACATAATTACAGCTGTACAGTGCTCACATACCTGAGGTTCCTACAAAGATTTTTTTGTTTCTCTCTCCTGTACCTCAAGCATCCAGGCTCCCTGCTGCCTTCATTGGCCACACTCATTCCCATGACAGCTCTCCAAAGCTGCTTGCAGTCATACCCAGGTAGACTTTGTACCAGCACCATTAGCTGTGAGCAGCAGTGTCTGACAACAGCAGTGCCTTAGTGCTTTACTGAAGTACAATTATCTCTTAAAATGCCCAGACTGGGCTGGCCTTTATTTTATCCCTGTAATTGAAATTTGGCTTCAAGTGTTTCTAACTACAGCCAGTAAATAGAGGCAAACCCCAATCCCTCAGCAGTACTTCATTCACCCATTGTCCAGCAATGTCTCCAGTGATTTATTTGATGAGTGTTGCTTGGCTGTGGAGGAGATGGAGTGAGCAGTGGGGTGACAGGAGCACTGATGAAAGGGCAGGTTCAACTAGGAAGCAGCTAAAAAATTTGCAGAGTGCATGGGAGAGGAGTGTATGTTGGAGATTGGAACATACATTTCTCAAAGGACTAGAAGGGGATGGCAAAACATGTATTTTTAAATAAGCTAGCATCCAGATTTTGTTACCCTTATTTAGGGTTATCCCAACAGGCCAACTCTCAGATTTTATTGAAGTTTGCCCTTGTATTGCCTAGATTTTCTTCCTCTTTGGATTTTGTCCAGGCAAAGTAGGGAGCAGCTATCAGTGAGTTTCCAGTAGTGCTCTGAGTAGAGGGAATGGCCAGGACATATAAAAATAAGATAGCATTACTCATTTTAAGAAGTGGCAAAATCTGGCCTGTAGATATCACTGCTATTTTCCCACTTATCCAGAGTATTGGTCATGTGCCAGCAGAAAAAGCTGCCAACTAAAACGCTTTAAGAAAGGAAACACTGTTGGAAGCCTGGCAGTAAATGTTTTCCTTCCCCTGAAATATGTGCTGAACATATATAAAGAAAGAAGAATCAGGGGTGTCTAGTGAGGTTTAACATTCTGTAATCATATGGATGAATTTGTTAACATTTTCACACTTTCTTCTTTAATAGATGAATATTGTAACCAATGGGTTTTAGTTAGAAACACTACTTAAACACTGAAAATGAGAGTCAGTGCAATGCAGCTGGATAAATCCATTAAAAAAGCAGTAATATAGAATTAAAATGCCAACACCATGAATTCTTTGTCGGTTTAAAATTCCTTTGCTGTTCTGCCACTTCCTTTGTTCCTCTACGCTGCTGTTTTTCCTTGTAGCTGAAAACATCAGATGACCACGAGGGCTGACTGTGCAGCGGTGCTGCCTCCCAGGACGTGTGGCTGTAGCCTCTAAGCCCAGTGTTCCAGCAGCCAGGATCCACGTGGCTGATTGTTTTGCAGACACAGTGGTGGCGTATTTCTGCATTTCTGAACTTGTTTTTCAGGCTCGGTGGCCGCCCAGCACCGTGGAGCTCAGTGCTGCTGAACGACAGAAATGAAGCATTTGTCAGGCAGCAGCAGTGCGTCAGGGCAACACGGAACTCGCAAGACTAAAGTTTACACGAGGCAACAACAAAATCTACTGTGCCATTCTGTGAGGCAACAAAGGTAATTTGTTATGCAACATAATGAGGACTTGTGTGTGATAGGCAGCAGTGGCTCTTGGTTACAGGGCACTGACATCAACAAGCACATGCAGAGCTCACATATAGGAGAATTGCTGTACATAGCACAGAATTCACAGGCTTGGTTGTTATTACAGGGGGGGTTTTCATCTTAAAATTTGCAGAATAAACAAACACGTTGAGACTGGTCCTGCAGTCTTTATGTTATGGGTAGGACCTTCCTCATTTCCTTTTGGGTTGGTCTGTGTCTCAGACTTGACCGTCAGCCTGGGGGCCACGAGGGCAGGGTCACAAGTGTCACCCATTTCATGTGGCTGTGACACATTTGGCAAGCCTGCCAGCCCACACAATGACAGGGGAAGGGCGAGGGCAGCGGAAGAAGTTAGACATGGTCACAATGCTGCTTGCTGCTGCCCAGAAGTCTGTGATGTGTGATCCCACATGCCCCAGTGCTGCCGTCCCCACATGCACTCCAGAAGGCAGTCATCCCTCCTGGTGGGAGCAGGGGTCCTGCACCTGCTCTGCACACTAACTGCAGTGTGCAGTCTGTGCACAGAGCTGGGAATGGAGCCCTGGCCTGGAGAGCAGCAGGGCTCATCTGCTTTGCCATGTCACCTCTCAAAGCAAATCTACCTGCTGCTGTGATGGGGCCTCTTGCTCATGATGACTTAGGCTGCTCTCTGCCTCCAGAGCTGCAGCTAGCCCCAAAGATCCTGTTTGCTGACATTCCAGTACTGTCTCACAACTGCTTGTGTAACTCACTGTTGGGAATGTGTTCTCCTGGCCCACGCTGAATGTTTCCCTTGTCATCCAGCTGAGAGAGTCTGCAAGCAATCTCTTCCTGAGAGCTGCAAGGGAGAGAGTGGGCTCGAGCTTCACTGATGAATTAATGCAGGAGAAATAAGGAATCAAGACTGTGCCATATGGCCTGCAGAGCTGAAATTGTGTTGGTAACCTTTGTCCTGGAAGTCTGTGGGGCTGGTTCTGTTTCTTCACTGTACCTGTAACTGTACCTTGCTCATGACACTTTGCAATAGTCATAGTTAAACAAACAGTGTAGTTCCACATGTGCTGTGTTAATCTGGAGTAAATGCTTGCTTTTTTCCTCAAAACCTGGTTGGCCAGACCACATCAGGGGAAGCTGCTCCTGCAGGAAAGTCAAAGACCCCCATTGCCTGGCATGCTGTGCCTGAAGCATCATTTCCAGTGGCAGGATGTTGTAGTTCTTCTGCCTGTGCCAGTGACTCAACAAGGGCCTGATGTTTGTTTAGTCCTGCTCAAACAGGAGCCCAGCTTCCTAGCACAGTTGCAGCAGCAGTACAAATAAGGGTAAGCCACTGAATTAACACTACCTTGGCCAAGTTACTTCACCTCTCAGTGGCTTGGGGTGTACAGGATGATCAGCACTGTGAACTTGCTCTCTGATGCTCCTGGGTTTAACCAAACACACTGAAACAGGTGAAGAAAAGCAGTGAAACAAGCACCGCTCTAGTGCTTTATGGTGTAATATTGGACATGACACTCAGGTCAAGGTATTCAAAGTAGGATGAGACTGAGAAAAATATTGCTTTTGGTGCTGGAGAGGGACCTGTAGTGTGCCAGGTGCCTGCCATTCAACAGTGGCCTCCTCACATTAAGAGGCAAATGGGTTTGTCTGGCCCTGTTCTCTAATGCCTTTTTTTTCACAGCCTCTTGAACAATAGGGATCTAGTCCTGACTGAAATATTTTAGAAGCCACTGTGACAGAAATACTTCATGATGATACTGGTTATTTTAATTTAAGACATGCTGATTTAATTACCAACCAAAGTAATTAAATTAAGTCTAACCAAATTAATATTGCATCATAAGAAGCACTAAGATTCCATACTGTGAGGATAAGAAGCAAACCAACCAACCCTTTCATGCAGAAGATGCTATCTGGCATTTGCATAGATATTGTGTATGTAATTAAAGCCATCCTTAACGTGTAATGCTCTTATTGCAGCCCTTGCTATTTTGTAGCAGTTGATAGATCTTATAATGAACGAGTATAAAAATATCCCAGGGACTCTAGAAAGCATTGCAGTGACTTTGCAGACAACGATGCTCTTAAAGTAAACTCCACAAGCATCCTTGCTTTTTCCCAGGGAAACACCATTTTAGCATCCACCAGGATGAATGCCATGGTGCCTCAAGGAAGCGCTGACCCGGCAGAGCGAGGGCCCGCAGGTGAGCCCCGGCTGGCGCTGTGTGCAGCCAGGGCAGAGAGTGCAGAGAGCGCAGAGAGCGCTCCGCAGAGCCGCGGCTGGGCCGCGGGCCCCGGCCAGGGGAGCGGCAGCTCCGGACAGCCCCGGGCAGGGGAGCGGCAGCTCCGGACAGCCCCGGGCAGGGGAGCGGCAGCTCCGGACAGCCCCGGGCAGGGGAACGGCAGCTCTGGACAGCCCCGGGCCCCGGGCAGGGGAGCGGCAGCTCTGGACAGCCCCGGCCAGGGGAGCGGGAGCTCCGGACAGCCCCGGGCCCCGGGCAGGGGAGCGGCAGCTCCGGACAGCCCCGGTGCGGGCCGTGAGGAGGGGAGCCGGCCCCGGTGCCGGCAGTGAGGAGGGGATCCAGCCCCGGTGCCGGCCGAGGGGAGGGGAGCCAGCCCCGGTGCGGGCCGTGAGGAGGGGAGCCAGCCCCGATGCGGGCCGTGAGGATGGGAGCCGGCCCCGGTGCGAGCAGTGCGGAGGGGAGCCAGCCCCGATGCGGGCCGTGAAGAGGGGAGCCGGCCCCGGTGCGGGCCGAGGGGAGAGGAGCCGGCCCCGGTGCGGGCCGTGAGGATGGGAGCCGGCCCCGGTGCGAGCAGTGAGGAGGGGAGCCAGCCCAGGTGCGCGGCCCCCGGCTGAGGGGAGAGGGGCCAGCCCCGGTGCGGGCCGAGGGGAGAGGAGCCAGCCCCGGTGAGCGGCTCCCGTGGGGTTCGCGCTCGGCTGCACGGCGGAATTGTGCAGCGGCAGCGATCCCGTGGCAGACGTGCCCCGGGCTTGTCTTTCCGCCCGAGTGCACTTATTTGCAAATGTCCTCTGCTCCCTCCTCTGCAGCGCTGCTTTCGGGAGCGTTCCAAGGTCAAGGCTGCTGGCAGCGAGCGCTGTGAGCGCGGTGGTGCCGCTCAGGGCCGAGCCCGTGGTATGGTACAGGGTGGTTAATTCCGTACACCTGTGCAGTACCGGGTACACGGCAATGTTCTCCCCACAGCTCGCTGCTCCTGCCTAGCAGCAGCACGGTTCATGTGACTTTGGCTGAGCCCTGCTGCCTGTCCCCAGCATCAGGCACAGCAAGGTGAGGAACAGCTCAGTAACGTTCAGCTGAATGAAGGATCACACACGGACTTGCGCTGTTGCCATCAGCAGATTGCCAAAATGAGAATGAGTGCAACTATTCAAAAACAGAGTTAAGAGGGATTCTCACCTGTAAGCATTTGGACTGAGAACTGGTATGGTAGCAAATAGATGTGTGCAGTTGTGTGTTTTAGGCCTGTACTTGTGTTTTCAAGGTGCTGTGTAAGGGTCAAATTCATCTGGGTTGGGATGGTGGAATTTGCCCTTTGGAACAAAGCCCGCTGCCTCATTTCTCCCTGTGTGGATGGGGTTATATTGCAAATGGTGTGTCTGTATTGCTTCAAAAGTCAGTGTTGTGCCAAACTGCACCTATAGAAAAGCCTTTTCAAAAGTCAGGAATTTTGACCATCACAGGATTAAGAGAAGCGAAAATTAATAGATATTCCTTTATCCTGCTTGCAGCAGATGCTGCAACAGGTGACTGTCAGAAACAGCATGGGTGTGGCTGTCCGGGACTGACAGGTGACCAAACAACTGTTGTTGACCAAATGGGTAGTTTTTATATTGCAATCTAAAGCCAGGTTCACAGTGGGTGTGTTTGAGGTATTTGTCAAGTGTTAGGGCTTGATAACTGCTGTGAGTAAGATGAAACTTTGATTAACCACTTGGAAAGTCATAACAGGTCGAGTATCTAATGAAAAATGAAAGAATGAAATTAGTGGGAACAGGAGAGTTCCCAGCGGGGCAAGGAGAGGCTCCCTGAGAGCAGGGGCAGCTCATGTGCTCTCTTCTCACAGCTGCTCGTGTCTTCTTCTCTCCTCCGAGACTGCGGCTTGGCTTTGCTTTCACTCTGTTTGTTGTCGGTACAGGCTGATTTGAATATTCCGAGCAAAAACAGTTACAGTCTCAGGATCTGCCCCCAGGAGAGTTTCAGCTGTGTTTTCAGAAGTGGTCATGCAAGCAGCTCTCTCCTGGTAGTTAGTTACCTCCTAGCCCAGCCTTTCTTATTTCTGAGCTACAGAGCACGAAATACTCAGAAATCTGCTGCATTCACACCACGCAGAGCTCACTCACTGGAAGAGAGCTTTCTTGTGTGGCTCCAGATCTTTAAAGTTATGTTAAGAAAAGAAAATGTCAACTGTAAAATACTCAATACACCCCTGGTTTCGGTCCATACAAAAAAAAGCAAAGAATTTAAATTAATAATATATAATTAAATATAATTTTTGCCCTGATGGTTGCACAAAAAATTAGAAATTAGATTCAGCTGTAATGTAATAGCGTAGGCAGAAATTAACTGATAATTTATAAGGAAAAAAATCATACTTTAAAAGTTATTTTCATTATTTAAATGCTAAGTGTTGCCAATATGACTTTAATGACTAAATTCAAGATGGTGATACTGTTTTCTCCTCCAAATAATGTTATAGCAATATGTGAAATATCTTTAATACTGTTAGTTCATTAGAATTGGGCAAGCATAGACAAGCAGAAAATGCAGAACAGCATGAAACCAATTCCTTGTGGACTTCACAGGACCATCAGGACATTCTCACTGCTTATCAGAAAATATGTAAATAGCTCCTGGCTCCCTTGCTTGCTCAGATAGGGAGGCAAGATCTTTTCCATAAGCCTTCTTCCAGGAAACTCACCCTTCTCAAGGTGTGTGTTGAGAAATGATAGTAAAAAGAAAAAGCAAGAAGGATAAAAGGCAACACTAGATAAGGACAAGAATACAAAGGGATCCTGGGAAGCAGAGAGGGAGGGGCTGGGTAGTCAGGATCTGAAGAATGCTGAATACACTGATAAGGTGAGATGAAACCTTGGCCAGGAGTCTGTAAGTTAGGCTGGGCAGACAAGCTGTCTGCAGGCTGAAAAATCCAGCTATGCCAGTGGACATACCAACAGGATTCCTTCATGGCAAGGGCAAGAAAGTGAGCAAGTGGGATTTGGCTCTGCAGTAGCTTGGTACCTATTTGTACCCTTTCAGGTGATGCTGAGGTGCCACAGCTGCGTTCAGTGCATGGGGAACAGCCTTACTGGGACAGCATCATCTGTACAGGGGTGGCTGGAGGAGGGTGGAAAAACGAAAGTGTTGGCCATGCTCTGTGGGAGGAAATTGGAAATTTGGATTAAGGAACTATCTCAGGAACACTCAGTGAAGAATTAGAGCCAGCAGTGCCTTGCTGCTCGTTGTTCTCTGAAATTTGACACATGGGCTCCCTTGACATAGATGGTCATACCAGAATGTCCAAAGGAAGCAGAGTCCTCTCAAAGCAGGGTTTCACCTACACATGCCACAAAAGCTACTGATAAAGTGCTGGCAAAAGTCAGTCATGGAGAACTGTGCTTCCAAAGCTGTAAATTCTGATGCAGATATAAACTCAAAAGCACCCACAGCCACTGAGAATTACTGGTGCAAAACACTTCCCAAGGTCCTGACTGTTTTTCCTAGTTGTTCCTTCTCAGTGCTTGGGTTTTCATCACATCTGCCATTGATCCATACGGGTGTTAGGAGAGGTGCCTGGAGGATGCCTCAATTCAGATTATTGAACCACTACTTCTAGATACATACTGTACCTTCTGTGTTGAAAAAAACCAGCTGAACATATCCCTTCTCCTTGAGGAAGCAGTTGTTAAGAAGTCACAAGTACATTGGGAAAAGAAGCCAACACTGTGTTTTGGCATGGGTAAGTTCACTCATCCCACATGGGCAGTGGGAAAGGAGCTGGCAGTGGTGGGAGGGCAGGGGCCATGCAGAGAGCACCACAAGTGGGCAAGGGAAGGGGCTGTCTTCCTGTGGTGTGGGTTTGTGCCAGGTAAAATTGGGGCTGAACTCTGACTTCCCAGTTCCTGTGACTCCAGATGGAAGCTGTGTGCACAGAGTGCCCCAAGCTCTCCTCCACAGGTGAGGGTGAGGTTGCAACATGCAACATGATGTAACTGGTGGGCACAGATGCTTGCCCAAGGGGAGGGAACCAGCACCCTGCAAGAAATGAAAAGGAACTGCTGCAACCTGGGCTTTGTTCTGTGTCACTGGGAGGGACAGCTCTGCTCCTTCCACAGGACAGGGGCAGGGAAGAGATCTGGCACTGAGGATCCCCAAAGCACATTCATGTGCAAAGAGAGGAGCCTAGAAAAGGGAATTCCAGGTGGAGGGCACTTCAGGTTCCTTTGTTCTGTGACATTGGTTTTTCTGCCCTGCTCAGAACCTTATTTGTGGCTAGCACAGCTGTAGGAGAGGGTCTGGAGTTGCTACTGTTCATTGCAAGTTATTGCCCATACCATGCATTAAAAGAATGTCAGGCTTCAAAAATGTAATGTTGCCATGCTTTTAGCATATATTCCAACTTTGCAGGTTTGAAAATTCTTGTTAAACCTTTCTTGCAAGTACTAAAATTTACAAAAGATCATTAACTCAAGTTTCTTTGGTGCTGAACACTTGCTTGCTGCTTATGGCAGACAATAAAACAGGAATGCAATCAGCTTGCCCTGTGGGATGTTCCAGGTCTCCTACTAGGGCATTTTTTGGATTCAGGCTTTTCTTAGAGACCGCGCTTGTCTTTGGTTCAGCAGTGGAAGCCACTCCTCCTGTAGGGTCTGCTTGCTGTCCTCCTTTTAGCTTTTATATGCCCCATGTGTGCTGGCAGATGCCCTGGCTCTCCCCCCGGATCCGAGCTGCAGAGCTCTGTGCTTCACCCCCTGACACATGGCCAGGTGTGATGACTGGGTTTGCACATCTGTCACCTCTGCACCTGAATTTACAGGTTTTGATTTGTCAGAATGTCATCTTCCAAGCAGTGCCCTGAACCTGGGGAAGGCTGGCACAAGGTGCTGCTGAAGTGAGGAGGAGAGTGAAGGCCTTTTTCAGCTGGAGGTCAGCCAGGCATCTGTGTGGGCAGCTGGTTTCTGCTGTGGACTGGAGCTGGGCTGGGCAGGGCAGAGCATCCCCGGTGACGCAGGGTGTGCCTGTGGGATGCCCGTGTCAGCCTGCAGGGCTCCCACAGCAGTTTCTGTGGCAGGTGTGGTGTTTGTGAGGAAGGCAGGCCCCGTGGGTGGCTGGCTGGCTGGCTGCAGGCCATGCTGGGAGCTGCCTGAGGAGGAGGAGGAGGAGAGGGGTGGAAGGAAGCAGTGGCCTCGGCTGGCAGTGGCAGAGCCGGGCCCTGCATCCCCCACATCCCCCACGTTACCTGCTGCTTTCCCTCCGAGAAAACCGAGGCTGGCGTGAAAGAAACCAGCGGATTTTACTGCAGTAATCACCTTTCCCCAGAGAAGGAGATAAAGGAACAGCTGGGTAACATTTGGCATGACTCAGTATTTCACTACCAAGTGCAAAGTCATGGCTGAAAAGATTATGCTTGTAAACTGAGGGGGCTGCCTGCTCCTCTGCCCGGGCCAAAAGCACAGCGTGGCTCCGGGGCACTGCCAGGCTGTGTGTGGCGGTGCCAGTGGTGGTGGCAGTGGCCGGTGGACAGCGGTGCCCCGGGAAATGCCCGTGCCCGGGGTGAGGAGCAGCTGTGCGGGCGGCAGCGGCAGAGGAGCGGGCCGTGCGAGCCGCCCTGCCCCGGGCCGGCCGTGCCGAGCCCCGCGGGGTCGCTGAGGGCGGCTCGGGGCCGGGCCGGGCCGTGCCGAGCCCCGCGGGGTGGCTGAGGGCGGCTCGGGGCCGGGCCGCGGCACGGCGGGAGGAAGAGGCGGTGGCCCTGGGGCGGGGCGGGCCGTGCCGGCGGTGCCGGGGACACGCTGTCGGTGCGAGGCTGCGGGAGGCACGGCCCCGGTAGGAGCGCGGCTCGCGTTGTTGCTTTGCTGCTTTTGTGACCTCCCCCGACCCCTGGCCAGGAGCGGGAGCCACGGCAGAGCGCTCCCGGCCCTTCCCCGGGCCCGGCACCGCCCGCAGCCCCCGGCGCTCCTGCCCGCTGCCCGCTGCCGGGGCCGGACTCGGGCGCGTCCCCTCGCTGTCGCTGCTGGCGCTTCCCGTGCTGTGACAATCCCCCCAGTCCCAGGTGAATCCCCACTCCCTAGGGTGCTTCTGGGGTCTCTTTCCCTTTTCAGGATGAGGAGATGAGAAGAGGGGTTAGGATTGAGGGAGATCAGATGCTAGTGCATCAAAAAGAAACCAGGAAAAAAAAATTAAAAAAAAAAAAAGCAGAAGAAAGAAGAAAAAACGAAATCAAACCCAGCAAGGAGATGTAACTACAGTGGCTAATTTACCAGAAAGCAAAGGGAACAGGGCCTCCCGCTGGGAAACTTTCAAACCTCAGCGAGGTCTGGCAGCTGCAGGGAGCGGGGAAGTGTGGCTGGCAGCGTGTCTGAGGCTCACACCTCCTGCCGCCAGCATGTGTCAGACCTGTTAAAGGCAAGAATTCACCAATTAAACAACATTTCATCTTTTTGTCCTGAAATGTTTTCCATGTGTGCTGTCCTAAAGAGTAACCTCAAATTTTTTTAATGATGTAAAGCGTCGATGTTGTCTGTCTTCCTCAGCAAGGTGCTTTCCTTAGCTGTGATTCATCACCCTGTTTTTCTGTTCCAATTAAGCTGCTCACTTAGAGCACTGAGACAATCAGCGTCTCATCCTGTGAGCTGGGCTCAGCGTTATCAGTGACTTTGTTCTTCGGGGTGGGTTCTTGGTAGACCGGAGGTGTTTTCAGTTTCAGGCTTTTGTATTTTACTGGCAATTGTGACACGAGGGAGGTCAGTGATCTGGTAAAGCTCGAGCAGACCGGGAGGGGTCTGATAAGAGTGGAGCCTTGATTGCAAATGCTTGTGTGCTCTTGGGTTGCTTCTGGGAGCCCTCGCATCCCCTCAGAGAGCTCAGGCAGCTGCCGAGGCACCAGGATTTGCTCTTAGGGCTGTCCATTGCCCTCGGATCAGAGTCTATGTTAAAGGCTTACATGCAGAGTTCCTGTAAGAGTTTTTGTACATTAAACATGAGGGTCAGCGAGTTAATCTTTGACGTTTTCAGAGCATTCCCTGGGAGCCCAGTCCCTCTGGGCAATGAGTGGCCAGATACTGGAGCTGAGATGCTGAGGAGGGGAAGAATCCCCTTGCCATTCCCAGGCATGGAAGGAGTCTGGCTGGCAGTGATGGGTATGGCTGCTGTTGCTGGAGCCTCCAGTGTCCTGCTCACTCCACTTTTATGAGTGGCACTTCAGGAGTGCCCAGAAATGGTGAGGAACAGACATGATCACCAAATACATTATTTTGCAGAAGAATTTAAAGTGAAACACATTGCTTTTGTCAAAGTTTGCAATAGACTTTCTAAAATTGTGAATACTTTTTGATTGACAGCTTTGACTCAGCTGCAGCCTGGCTTCCCTGGCCAGGCTGCATCTCCTCAGTGGTGTCATCACCTCCTCTCTGAATGATCTCACACCTTGTGGGAGGTGTGCTCTGGCAACTGAACCACAGCTCCGGTGAGGCACCACTTCAAAAACAAAGTTTTGTTGAAAACAAAAACATAGTAGGTCTTGGTGTTTTTAGAAATTAAATACTACACAGAGTGAGGGCCTTTAATGGGAAGGCCCTTTTTCCCCCCCCCCAAGGACAAACACAGCATTTTCAATAGAAAAACATCATGAAGAGAGTTTTTTGACTAGCCCTGAGCAGCAGTTCCTAAGGTCCAGTATTAATGGAGAGATGAGGAATGAAGGCAGTCAGTCTTGTCCATTTCTTGCCTTGACAGCATCCATCAGTGAAGCACTGACTGCTATGTTATCCTCATGGGGCACTCCCTTCCCTAGGAGTGGGTGGATGTGTAAATCTTTCTGCTTTGCCCCAAAAGTCTGCATGCTGCAGGTGCATACTGCAGTCCTTGCACGCCTCAGTGCATTGGTGCTGGTTGCACAGCAGTTGCCCAGTTCCTAGGCTAACAGAGCAGTGAGCAGCCAGGCTTATTTCTCACACTTCTGAGGCCTGTGTCAGAGTATTTTGGCTGTGGAAATTCTGCAGGGATGCTGTGTGCTGCACCAAGTGCTGTTTCCAAGGAAAAATGCCATGAGTGGGTTCTAAACTTGATAACCATGGGTGTCTTGTTCTATATAGCAGATTTTATTTCTTCCTTGTGTAGTGGTTGTCTAACTTGGCAATGAATTTTAGCCAAATATTTCTGGCTTGCCCTTCAGGAATCACATTAAAGTCTGTCAAACAGTGTGGCTGGGAACCTTCCTGTGCAGCATCTGGGTATGAGCAGTGCTGGAAACAGGATCCTGGCAGAAACGAACGAATCCTTGTCTCTGAACCATTGTGGTTTCTCTAATGAGATCAGTTTGCCACCTGCATCTCTCTGGGCTGTGACTATTTTAGAGATTTTGTAAGCGTATAAACAACCTTCCTCCCTTCCATCTTTTGCTTTATTCTCCATTTCCTTCTCTTCCTCTCCACCCTCTCTCACGGTGCTGTGTCCTCGCAGACGTTCCTTGTTGCTGCTTTGAGGTGAGCATTGTTTCACAGCTGTGAAAGAGCTTGCACGTGGGACAAAGAGCCCTGAGGATTTCACAGCAGCCCTGAGCAGCACAATCAGCCAGGCTTTGGCAGCACCCTGGTTCTCACCTCTGACTCCTGAGCGTTGCTGGTGGCTCAGCAGAGCTCAGCTGTGGAGCCCTGGGTGTAACATCAGATCTGCCTCTCCAGGTCGTGAGCACAGTGGACTTCATTGAGGAGCTGTGAACAGTGAGGCTGAAATTCCCTGCTGAGGCTGTGATCCAGGAGCTCACAGGTAATGCTGAACTGGTAGATTTCTCATTAACTTTCCATGGAAGTTGCTCAGATATAAGGAGTTTATGTTGAAGGCCTAAATATTTGGGATTATGCTTTGTATTTATTGTCAACAGTCAAAACAACATTGGCACTGAAACTTCTGTGGGAAGGTTGTGAGCTATTAATTATTTTCAGTCTACCTGGCATAACATGAAGGATTATTAACATAACCAGTCTTACAGGTGATGATAAATTCAACAAGCATTACTTCTACTTTTTTAAGAGGTTGGTTTTCATTCTCATTAATCTTTCACATAGATGTCTTATTCTAGCTGACATGAATTCCTTTTAGAGCTGACCTAAACCTTGTAATTTGCCAGGAAGTTAAGATATTTATTTAAAATCATTTCCTCTCTTAATTTAGCAACCAGGGTTTTCCTTTTATCTTGTAGAAAGCAAAACATCATGACATTATCTCACTTCTGCAGTTACCTAACGTTAAATTCTGTGTTTTACCAATCCATCTTAAGGGGAAGAACACGCCTGTTAAATCTTTGTCTTCTTCAATTAAGCACTTCACTAGTAGGCCAGGAGGAAAATAGTTTTCAGTTGTTCCTATACATTTACCTTCAATATTGAGTGTAGCAGCCTGAAGCACAGAGCCAGCCTGGGGATGGCTGTGGGGCTGCTGGAGGGCACATGCACATTTTGGAGCAGCTCCTGTGCAGGTTGCTCAGAGCTCTGAGTGGCACTGCCAGTGCACGTGGCAGCCCTGAATTGTGAGCCCCTGAGCTTCTGTGGCTCTGCCTGATGCCTGCTCTGGAGAATGTGTGTTCTTGCTGGAACATGGCATCCAGGCTGAAATGAAAGCCCAGCTGAGTGACCTTGCTCGTTTTTCTGCCTCCTCTGCATGTATTCAGGGCATTTCCAAGCATGGCCTGCTTTGCTGTGCAGTACAAAACCATATGGACTCCACCAGTGTCCTGTGGGCTCAATGGCCTGTCAAAATGGGGCAATGAAATACAAACTCCTGAGAAAGTAACCTGTTATATTGACTGAAATGCATGGGTGAGAAAAGTTAGCCTTCTAATAGTCTAAATAGAGAGAACTTGTGTATATGTATGTGTGTGTGTGTAGGAAAGCAAAAAAATGTCATGCTCTCCTAGTGTTATTTTTATTAATAGTAAGTATATTTATCTTTTCCCCCAGTGAGCAAGTGTTGAGTGTGTACTTGTAGTTCAAGTAAATTAATCTGGTTTTGCTGGTTACCCACTTGGTCTGGCACATCAGAGAGTGAGGGTCACTTCCTATGGCTGTTGTACACTGAGAGCACTGCTCCTCTGGTGAAAACACACCTTGCAGTACCCCACCCTGACAGCTCTTTTATCACTGCCTTGCTGGACTTCCCCTAGTCTAAACAAAGCTTGGGTGCTACTGTTTGTCTTAGTTGGTTTTGTTTGAGACACAATGTTTTTTTAGTTTCTCTGAAATCTGTCTTGTGATACAGATGGCTCTGTGGTGCTTGATGCCATCCAGTCACAGCATCACAGGATGGCCTGGGATGGAAGGGACCTCACAGAACCTTAGAGATCACCTAGTTCTGACTCCCCAGCCATGGGCAGGGACAACTTCCACTAAACCAGGTTGTTCAAAAAATTAAAAAAAAAAAAACCAAAACAAAAAAAACTGTCATGAAAAATACTGTTAATTCTAAGCTGAACTTAAGCACAGCCCTGGTGCTCAGAGCAGAGTGCAGGGCATACCCTACAAGCACCTGTGTTATCTTCACCTGTCTCCAAGTCTTTTGGCTTCAATTAGACAGACAGAAATGTGTAGCAATGTAAATAATTGCTTATATCCCTCTTTTCTACATGCCTCCACAATTATAATGCTGTAAGTATCAAAAAGAAATGGCTATTTATTGTCTTGACTTTTAAATCAAGTAACATTTCAATGGCAAAGAAATGTCTATGCTGGCATTCATCTTCTGTGATGTGGTCCAGTGAGTAAGAGTGTAAACTGTATTTAAACATAGCAATTACAGAGAACAAAGGGATGGCTGAGGGAAGCTGGACTTGTCCATGCACATTACAGGGCTCTTTCAGAAGGCAGCAGAGTGTCCTCTCGACTTTGGTTCCTGAAATACAGATTTGGATGAGTTTCCTTTGCCATAATGCTCAGCTCTCAGTGAAGGCTGCTTCCTCAGAAGGGCTCCAACCATCCTTAACGCTGCAGGGAATTTTCTTAGGAATGACCTAGTGACTTCCTAAATTCCCCTCTCAGTTTTTTCACTTGCATTCTTCTTTTCAGCTTTTCAGCTGCCTGTTTTACTTGCTCTGGTTTTGGTGGGTGAGCTGGGAGCACGGAAATCCCATTTTTCATTCCCCAGCTGCACAGCCAGTGTGTTACCAGCCAGTTCCACCTGTGCTGGCAGGGATTTCCTGTTTTAGAAGATGAATTAGGGTTGAGAAATTCTGAGTTCCTCTAAAAGAAACGATTTTCCTTTCCTGTATAGAAGGGAGATTGCAGTCTTCTGAGGCTGTTAACTTGTTTAGACCCACTGATGGAGCAATTGGTACCACTTAGAGATACTGGCTGGTTCCAATTCTGTTCTGTGACATCAGTGTAAATCAAAGCAGCTGCTGTTGCTCTCTTTACCTCTTTCAGGGGTGGTTGTTCTTGCAGGAAGAGTTTTTTGTCCAGCCAGAAGTTTGTCTCTTGCTCTCTGTTCTCTCTGAGTCAAAAGGCACAATCTCTATTTTACTATATCTCCAGAAATGATTGCCATTGTTGACTTCAAAACCTTAATCCTGGAAGCAGAACTGGTTTCTAGCATACCTTCCCCGTTTGGATGGCCCTAAGGATTCATGTGCAAACACTTTTCACTTGTTTTCTGCCTTTTTTTTCCTCTTTTTTTTTTTTTTTTCCTTTTTTCTTTCCCCCTGTCGAGGTGGTCAAATGGCCACCACTTCTGCCTCACCCACTTAGCTTATCCTGGTCTAGTTCCAAAGCCAGAGGGTGAGGAAATGGCCTTTTTCCTTGGGAATTTTGCTTTGCCAGTTTTTTTTTTTGTCACATACCACATTAAATTGCTTGTTTCTTACCTTGCTGTGAAGTGTATTTGAACATCCCTTGTTAAGGAGGGCTGGAGTCTGGCTTCATACTCACTTTGCTTCTCTGGGGGAGGCAAGATGGGACATTCACAGCTGGCAATTCCCACATTTCCAGAGTGTCAGATCTTGGGGTGCTCTTCTCTGAGTGCAGCACAAGTGAGCGCAGAGTCACAGAGCAGGATGTGCAGAGAGGGGTGACAAGGGACAAGGAGGGACAAGGGGAGGAAGAGGAATAAAGGGGGACAGTGTGTCATCCAAAATGAATAGGAGAGCATGGGGAAACAGGAAGGAGTTCATGAGGGCCGTTGAGGTTTCTGATCTTGTTTCTAATTTAGGCACAAGCTATAAAAACCTATGTATTCATATATTTCTCATATGACTGGCTTTGAAGGCTAGTAAGATTCTCCATGAATAAAACTCTTTGTTCCTCTCTCTGACCTGTCACACTTAATCTTTTCAAACAGTTACAATTTAGCAGCAACTGTAAGAAGATATTTGAACTGGTCTCCTGATTCCAACAGAGCAGTCAGAGGTTAATGAGAGCTGGAGAAATAAACAATTTGGGCTCCTTGTGCCACGATGCAGAACCTACTGGAGATGGCAGGGCAGCAGAACGAGGGGTTGGCCCAACACATTTTCAACAGAGCCCATCAAACCCAGATGTGGCACTGTTGCCTTGAGACTACTGTGGATTTGAGACAAAGAAAGAAAGCAATTCTTAATAAACACTTGGGAAATGCTATTCAAGAGATTTCATTTTTCTCCCCCTTCTGTTTTACGTCAAGGTGCAATTTTGGCCACAAACCAGACTTCTGTGGGTTTTTTCCACTGTGTACTTCATCTCATGCAGTTTTAAGGAATTAGACTAAAATATGTCAGCTTAGCTAGAGAACATTTTTTTTTAAATTTGATGTAACAAAAATAATTTGATAATGATTTCAAAATTCTTGCTGACAAAAACTGGAAAAACAATTTGACAAATGACAGGCCTCTGCTAAATACCTTTACAAAGGTCACACTCAGCCAGTTTGGTGAAAAAATGTGGAAAGAAATGGAGTAGCTATTTTCAAATTTAGATAGTTCTTCAATAAAATAGAAATTAAGGTAGTTCTTTAATAAATTTCCCTTTAATATCATTAACTGGACATCAGGAAAAAAAAGGCAAAAAGATGACTTGGAAACCTTGGAAAATCGTATTTAACTAGATAGACCATAAACAGATGGGATGAATTGGCAAAGGGCAAAATGTACAGAAGCTGACATATGCTGGGGGCAGACTGGCTTGGAAAGAACGTTGGACTCAGCAGGATTTCTGTGTGGGTAAGGTTACAGGTGGGGCTGTGTGGGAGCAGCCACTGCAGAGCCAGAGTGCCAAACACAGTGTCATTTTCTGGGCATTAAAAAGGCAGGTTGCTAATTAAGACACTCAGTGTCTGTCAGGAAACCTGCATGAGGCAAGCACAGTCACTGGGAGCTGGCAATAAACCTGCCATGCATTATTGGTTCCTCTGGCTCTGCACTGAAGGCACTCCAGACAGCAGTTTCATGTTGGGACTCAGGTGTTTATTATTCCTTATCAGTCAAACAGTCTCACTACTCTGAGTTCAGCAGCTTTTCATTAGAAGGCACAAAATGGCCAACAATCTCTTGGTACAAGGTCTCCTAAGACTAAACTGTCCAGTTAAGAACTGACACCTGGATTATTTTCCCTTTTAACCCAAGAACTGATTCCACAGAGCTGCAATGCAGACTTTTCTGCCCAATTACAAAACATCACCCAAACCCATGAAGAAGGAAGAAGAAGGTAAAGAAGAACAACTTGCCTCCACCCTAAAACCTCCATCTTGCTTCATCTTTATTTCTGTGTTCTAAGACCCCAAACTCTAAGTTTTCCACCCTGTGATATTACACACTTCTAACCAACTACACACTCATAACCCCAGTGCTATCAATCAGTTTTGGAAGCCTTCACAGCCTCAGGTCAAATGCAGTGTTCTCTTGTGGGTCTGTGCCTTTCAGCACAGAAAGTTGAAAATTCTCAGCAGCCAGGATTCCAACAATGCAGAAACCTGCCAATGCAGTGATGCCAATGCAGTGATGCCACGCAGTGATGGCAATACAATGCTGCCATGCACTGATGCCAATGCACTGATGCCAATGCAATGATGCCATGCAGTGATGCCATGCAGTGACGCCCATACAATGATGCCATGCAGTGATGCCATACTGTGATGCCATACTGTGATGCCATACAGTGATGCCATGCAATGATGCCCATGCAGTGATGCCAATGCAATGATGCCATGCAGTGATGCCAATGCAGTGATGCCATACAGTGATGCCATGCAATGATGCCCATGCAGTGATGCCAATGCAATGATGCCATGCAGTGATGCCAATGCAGTGATGCCATACAGTGATGCCATGCAATGATGCCCATGCAGTGATGCCAATGCAATGATGCCATGCAGTGATGCCAATGCAGTGATGCCAATGCAATGATGCCATGCAGTGATGCCATGCAGTGACGCCCATACAATGATGCCATACTGTGATGCCATACAGTGATGCCATGCAATGATGCCCATGCAGTGATGCCAATGCAATGATGCCATGCAGTGATGCCAATGCAGTGATGCCATACAGTGATGCCATGCAATGATGCCCATGCAGTGATGCCAATGCAATGATGCCATGCAGTGATGCCAATGCAGTGATGCCATACAGTGATGCCATGCAATGATGCCCATGCAGTGATGCCAATGCAATGATGCCATGCAGTGATGCCAATGCAGTGATGCCATGCAATGATGCCATGCAGTGATGCCATGCAGTGATGCCAATGCACTGATGCCAATGCAGTGATGCCATGCAGTGATGCCATGCAATGATGCCATGCAGTGATGCCAATGCAGTGATGCCAATGCACTGATGCCAATGCAGTGATGCCATGCAGTGATGCCATGCAATGATGCCCATGCAGTGATGCCAATGCAGTGATGCCATGCAGTGATGCCAATGCAGTGATGCCATACAGTGATGGCAATGCAATGATGGCAATGCAGTGATGCCAATGCAGTGATGCCAATGCAGTGATGCCATGCAGTGATGCCAATGCAGTGATGCCAATGCAGTGATGCCATGCAGTGTCCATTGTAGCCCTGGCCTGCAGCAGCCCCTGGTGTGTTTGGGTGCCAGAACTGGTGAAGGCAGAGCCTGTCCCTGATGTGCAGAGCAGCTGTTGGCCATGGAGTGACACTCCAGTGTCACCTGGAGCAGCAGCATCAGCCCCAAATGCAGGGACAGAGCCTGTTTTGGGCAAGGCCAGAGAGCAGCAGAGGTGCCCAGCTGGGCTTTCTGCAGGCAGTGCCACAGGTGCATAGGCAGGTGTGTTGGAGAGGTAAGAGTGAGTCAGTCAGCCCAGAAGGATTTCTTGAAAAGTCTTTGCCCCAGACAAGGTGTGCAGCATGGGACAGGGGCTTGTTCTCTTAAGCGAGCTGGAGAAGCCCTGCCAGGTAGATCAGAGCAGGGTGTGGAAAACCCAGTGCTCAGAGTGCCACATGCTGCAAGGGACAGCCCCGGCAGGAGCTGTCACCGGCTGCAGGGAGGAACACAAAGCTGCCTTTGTTGTGTTCCCTGCATTATCATTCTAATTCAGCGTTTACACAGTGCAACAGCCCCACTTCTACCAGATCCTAATTAGGGTCTGTTCACATTTTTTCATCTTTTGAAGGAGGTTATCACCTGATCTTTAGCAACTTGAAATAATCAGTTTTTTAATAGAGTTCATATGGCCAAGCCACTGTGGAACTGCATGACTGTTCCCCCAGCTGTTGTTGTGGGGGAAGGAGAGAAAACAGCAAAACAAAACCATGCTGTTTTTCAAGGCATATTTTATGGATAATTTAGCTGAGCATCATCAGTTCTTAGGTCTGAAAATTATTAAGCCAAAAAGTGCAATGGCATGTTCTTTGATAGCAAACCTGACATGCTGTAACAGGACTTTGTTTTTCATATCTGAGTGTATTTCTTTTTAACATATATCTGTGATAATGGCAGCTTAAGATGTGACTAAGATTAAAAGAGGTGAAGTATGCATCTCTCTAATACTTTATTGAGACTTTTTCTCTGAGGAATATTTAGCAATAAAGTCAAGATTTAAAGGTTAAATAAACATCTTTAAGTTAAATTATCAAAGGAAAAGACTAATGTTTAACAATAGTGTTTTAAGAGGTTATTTTAGATCTATTATATGAAGGAATTCGCATGGGATGGTTTGGAAGTTTACAGGTGCTATTTCATTAATTGTGACTTCTTTCACTGGGATGTAGAAATTTCTTTTCTTGAATTGTGACTGCTCCAGGTATTTGCTCTGTGGTTAATGGTGCTTGAGAGCAAAGGTGCTTGAGAGCTGATACTTGATGCTTTTTTTTTGCTGTTTTGAAACACCTGTAGTCCTCACCATAACTGAAAATTGTACTTGACCAAAGGAATTCTAAATGTAGTTTAATGGCACGGTAAGGATGTCCTTGAAGTTTCAGTTCCAATGATTGAGTGTTGGTGTCCATTGTGTGGGGGCACGAGGAAGGCTAGGAAGGATTTGTGTGGGCTCACATCAGAGCTCAGCTTTAGCAGCTCTGTGCAGGGTGAGGTCTGGGTGGATCCCTGAGCTGGCACAGGTTTGCCAAAGCTCTCTGCTCCGAGCTCTGTGGGTGAGCACACAGCAATAAGGATGCAGAGCTCTGTAAACATTTCCACATGCCAAATGTGTACAGGCTGCCATCACCATCCAGTCTTGGCCCTCCTGCTGGATGGGTGTGCTCCCAGCTCCTGGTGGCATGTGGGATACCTGCAGAGAGGGCTGGGAGCTGCTGCTGCTGCCAGACACTGCTCCATGGGGTGTGACAGCAGCACATTTCTTGCTGATCTGAGAGCAAGCTGCTGTGAAGTTGCAGGAGGGTGGGTTATACACATCTGTATTGTGTGCAATGGGCACACCCAGGAGCCCCCTCAGGAAAGCCCTCCTGGCTCTGTGTGTCCTGCTTTATCCCACATGCTGCTGCTCTGGGGGCTGTGGCAGGTCCTGCTTGTTCCCCTGTCCCTGTGGAGAGGGATCCAGGCAGGAGCTGGGCAGCACAATTCTGCTTTGGGTGGGTAGAGGGGAAAAAGGACAGTGCAAAAGCATTTCCTTTGCTGTCATCACATTCCTCTCTATGGAGTGATTTACAGAATAAACAGACTCTACAACCTGATGTAGTTAGGAACCATGGCAGAGGTTTCTTAAGTAAAAGGTTAAAATTCAACACATAATTCTACAAGGTAAAATTTAAATGCTTAATTCATTGCTAACTCAAGTGAACTCCAAAAATCTCTATTTCATCTGCACCAGGAATTTTTACCTGAGCTTCAGTGCCCTCAGTGCCCTGGATGAAAAATAAACAGCTTTTCAGGTGAACTTCTCAGGTCTTGAGAAGTCTAGACTTTCTGAATATCTTTCTGAGTGTTCACTTAGCCCTAACATTTTTAGAAGTCTGGAAATCAGTTATTTTATTAGTCTTTCATCAAAAAAAAGGTTATTTCACAGCATAAGGAAGAATTAAGGCTGCAGTGAGTTACCCTTTCCTAGGAAAGCAGCCGTGGCTGGCCAAAGCTTTCTCCAAAGGTGTTTGTGGAGGGTTTGGTCTTTCCAAAAGTTCTTCTGTGGGGGAACTAAATGCAGCAGGGAGTAGCATTTGGGAACCCTTCATCAAATCACTCCTTACTGAACGCTGGCATTCCTGTGATGGCTGTAATGCAGTCATTACCCATCTCCTGAGCAATCTTCTGAGCAGGACAGGCTCCTTCTTGGCATGGGGTTTGCTTTCTGCCTGTCCTGATTAGCCCAGACAAAACCCTCAGCCTGTATGAGTTCCTGAGAAGTGCCCAGCAGTTGCTGTGTAGCTGTGAGCTGATTTTGCCATGGTGGGTGTAATTTCAGTTCCCATGCTCTCTGTGGTCTCTGTGTTGATGGTGCAGTTGTCAGACAGAGCTGGGAGCTGAGATGTTGCCATTACTCCTCTCCCAGATGTGGGATAACAGGCACAAAAGGCTGTGCTGTAAGCAGGGACAGAGGAGGCTTGGAGGAGGTTGTTCACTGGCATTTCCCTTTCCATCTATTGCCCAGACAGGAGCATATTTCTTACCAATTGCAGTGGCTTGGATCTAAGCAGTGTTTAGTGCTGCTGATGGCACATCCTCAGCTGGGCTGCAAGTTCAATTGCCACAAAAACACTTATGGAAAGGAAACAACCCAACTCAATCCACAGCTCTCAGCCCTGTGCAGTTAACAGGCATCAAATGAAATCATTTATACTTGGAAAAACTTATAGAAAATGCATGAGGTTGCCTTCTTACTTAACAGCTCTGCTCAAACTTATTGCCCAGGCATTTTTCAGAGTGGAATTTGGTGTTGTTCCCTGGGAGTTCCTTGGATACTTGACCCTAGGTCAGTCTCTCCTACAGAAAACCTCATAAAAGTACAAATGCCAGTGGAAAATCCCAGAAATTTCCTTGGGCAGTTCTCCCTTGGGACTAATGATTCTCAGTCTCATGGAGGTGATTCAAGAGCCATCTTCATCCCAGTGATGTGATTAACCATGGCCTCTTTTGGTCAGTTGGCTCAGAACTGCCTTTGCCCCTGTTGAGGAGTGTCCCAGCCAGTAAAGCAGAAGGAATTATTGGCATATGCTGTACAAGCAGTGGGCATGCCTACTAAATTCTAAGGAGATTTCCTCTACCAGATTGGAAAGAGCTGTGGCTCCCCTTGGGAAAAGATGTGAGAACACATATTCTCAAATTTGGAGTGGAGAACACTGTTGGGCAATGATGGGAAGACAAGGCTCCTATAAAACATCCTTGGTGGGAGAGAAAACCCCCAGCTTGCTTCCTTTGGAATTTGTCATGTGTTCCTGAGAGGATTCCCAGAAGTGCAGTTCTCCTGGGACACCAGCCTTCCCCAGAGCTGGCTGTGGGGCCAGTAGAGGCTCTCAGGGAAGGCCATCTCTCAGAGAGCTGAGTTTGCAAGAGGTTTAAAATCTGCCCTGGAGATGGGGCAAGAGGAAGATTACCAACCAATGTTTGGTGGGAAGTGCCTCATTAATAATGAGCTTTAGGTGCAGAAGAACTGAGGAAGATGTTTTTCCATTATCACAGGGGGGAAGCAATACCAGTTAAGGCAAGGCTTGCAGCAGAAACATTTACTGGAAGTGTTTACATGTTACTTAATACCTTGACATGCATTATTCAACTTGTGTAATATCAGCTGGGGTGGAGCAGGGAGGAATGGCTTTGGCAGGAGAATTTGTTTGCTCCCCATGGAATATTTTCCTGGTCATAGCTACCTTCTTTGGCAATGAGATACATTCCAGGAACAGAAAAAGTGTTCTTGAGCCACATTTTTATGAGCTGCTGGAATGTGCTTTCCTCTTGTGAAGGTGACCTAACCTTGCCCAGATGGCTGCTCCTTCTCTGAGCACTGCCACCCTGTCAGTGTTTCTCCAGAGCAGAGCAGAACTGCTGCAAAAGCCCCCCTGAGCCCTCTGCAGGCAGGGGAGGGGGCACTGAAATGGATGCACTTCTCCTCTTGGAAACAAGCCCCATGTTCCCTCGAAGGGGGAGGCAGCAAGGGCACTCTCCTGAGCCAGCCACTTAGGCTGGGCTCTCCTGGCAGGCCTAAAGGACTTGGTGAGCTGCAGCCAAGTGAGCTGTGCCTTTCTGCTGGGGACGAGGCAGGGAGAGTTCTGCCCACATGAGCAGGGCTGCAGTCACACAGTGAAGGAGAGGAGAAGGAGAAATGGACTGGGGAGCGTGAAGTTCAGCAGGCATCTCTGCTGCCCTCATCCACACAGACAGCAATTTCATGATTCACCTGCTGGCTGATTTTGTTTTGCTGACAAAGCTGTGATAAACAAAGACTTGGCATCATTTGCATAGTTGTTTAATCTGAAGGCGTGGGAGTCGTAGAAATGAAACTTTTGCCTTGTTGTGATAGATTGCCAGGCAGAGGGGTGAAACACACAGTTTTTGATTTGGTTAATCAGTACCTGGAAACTCCGTAAAAGGTGACTCAGCACAAAGCCTGGAGTTTCCAAAATAGCAAGGCAGGCTTAATTTATAGTTTTGAAACACATAACAATATACTTGTACTCTTACATTGCAACAATTTTTTTTTTTTTTGTGATTGCATCTTGCCAGATTTAGTAATTTTAACTTTTAAAGACTAAAAATTAGGATTATGCATCGGTAGCTCAAAGAAACTGTCTAAAATATAATTCCTAGAAATAAACATGAGTCTTCCTGATTCAGGATGACTGGATGGTCTAGCAATGAAAGGCTAGAAAAAAGGAATTCAAAAAATGTACTGGCATTTTAGGAGCATTCCAGGAATCTCTCCTGCACTGGTTGTGCAGTGCCCGTAAATAACTCTGCTCTGAAATGTGCTTTTCTCCAAGGATGGCACTCATGGCTCTGTATTATCAGAAGTTTAGTAAAACTGTGAGATGAAATTATTTCTGTCTGCTGCAGCAGGGAACTGAACATTCTTACTTCTCAGCAATTTCAGTGTGTGCTTGTGACTCTGTTTGCACTGATTTAGTGTAGGACAGTTTTATAGAAAAATAAACATTGAAATTAGTTGTACATGAATTTGTATTAGACTTGAAACATTGTTAATAAGACATCTGTAAATGCCTTTTGAAAGCCTATCTGCTATATATATATGTATTTTTGGTAGTCCTTTTAAAACTAGAAACTCATCAGTAGTATTAAAATTACAACACAGTCACCAGAGGGAAGAAGTTAGATTCTAAGATTTTAGATAGAGATTCAAAATAATAGTCCATTTGTAGGTAGAACTGGTATTTTTGAGGAATGATGATGCATGTAGTATTTGTCATTTTTCTAGTGCTTATGGAATTTTTTAATTTCACAACAACTTTTTCAGTTTGCCCTGCTATGTAGGTATAGTGGTGATAAGCAATGAAATTATTGTTTTGATCACGTTTTCCATGGGCTAGTGAAATGTTAATGCAGTACCTGTGTCTTATGGTAGCAGCAATAGATCACATTTGCTTTTATCTCTTTGTTTGGTTTGCACATCATGTGTAACTCATGCAAGGTGGCTTGGAGCAAGTCTTTCCTGGTTTGCAAAGTTACATGGCCAAATTCTGAGGTGGTGCCCACTGTGCCCTTCAGGTCAGTAGATGTGTTTGACCCAGAGGATAACTACATCAGTGTCCTTGGAGGGACAAAGACTCTGTTTGCTCTCTTGTGGCAGTTCTGGCAAAACAAAGTCTTGCTAACTGTGACTTACACCATTGTGGCTGGACAATGATGTCCTCGAAGAAAACTTGACAAAACATGAGTTGAAAGTCTCCTCAAGGTGAAATGCTGAAATTGTACAGTATTTCATATCCACAGTCATTAAAAGGTGTGACAGCCTCAATAGTGTTCCTGATCATTGCTGGTTTTCACAGTTGTCCCATCTGCTCTCTTATCAGAATTGCCTTAACAAGAAGGCCAGCTAGAAAATAAATATGCAAAGAGGCTGAGAGAGGGAGATGGATTTCCTGTAATGAATCTCTTTCTAGTCTTTGCCTCTGGCTGAGAATAGTAATATGCTATTAACCCAAGAGATGTAAAACATGCTGTGCTGTGCTTGGAAGGGTGTCAGAAACTCCTCCTGTAAGGATGAGAAGATATTTTATTGCTATTCCAATTGTTGGTTAGCCTAATCATAGGAAGCATTTCAGAAAAAGGGAACTCCTTGTGAAGGCTGATGTTTGATTTTGGTAATTAGCAGATTGCAAAGAGGGGCTGGTAACACAGATGTGTTGAGGCAGGAGGAGCAGCTGTTACACTTGAACTGCTGTCTCACACATTACAACCTGCTGGACATCGAAGCCTATTTTTAGTAAAAGAATAAATAAGCTGGCTGTGCCCTACTTTTAGTCAAAATGTGTCATGGGATCTTTGTATTTGATTAGAAAAGTTGGCAGAAATAACACAGGGGAACTCGGTGCCTCGTCTAAAAACTGACATTTCTAACAATCCAGTTATGTTAATAAAATGTTAATATTGGTTATGAGTTCAGGCCCACAAAGTAGGCAGAGGAAATAGCTGGTGGGAGACTTGTCTGTGTGGGCTGTGAGGTTACATGTGGACAGAAGTCCTGCTCTAGTAGGCATTGGCCTTTTGGATGAAAGAATTTGTTTTGTATTGATGGAACTATTTTTACAAAGTCTGTGTTAGGAAACTGGAAAAATGAAAGACTATGTAGAGTTATTTGTGTATAAAGGGAGAATGTAGCAGCAAAGTCAGCTGGCCACTTCAGGATGCTGTTGATTGTTGTAAAGGCCTTACTCTGTCTAATTCTGAGTAGTTTTTTTAATCTTTACTTGCTGGTACAGATGGAGGTCCACATACCTCATGAAAAAGCTGTCTTGTAAAGTGTGACCATACCCAGAGACCAGAACAGATGCAGAAAAAGATACATTGGCTATGGTATGGAATTAGTGACAATAAGTATTTTCAGTCAGTTTGTCTATGGATTAGTGCTATTAAAAATTTGCTGCTTTACTACAATGGAATTTGCATAAAGTGATCCAAATGCCACCATTTCAAAGTGGCTGCCTAGGAGCTCCTGGAGGTTTCTGTGGGGTTTCTGTGCCTTGGAAGCAGTAGGACCAAGTGCCTTCTGGCTGTGGGGTTCAGCTCCCAGCCCTTCCTGCACAGCTGCAGCCTCAGGGCAGAGGGACTCTGCAGTTCCCCAGCCAGGAGCCAGCTTTGGGGAGCTCTGTGGGATCACCAGCACAGCCAGTGCTCCAGGAGAGCCTTGCTGGGGGTCAGACCTGCTGCTGCTCTCCAGCTCACACAGCTTGTCTGAGCAGGGAAAAGCAGAGAGAGCTGAGCCCAGCAGTTCACAGCAGGGCTGTGGCTGCCCTGCTGGGTGCATCAGCTGACTGCTGGTGGTTCTGGTGTGGCACAGCAGCCTGGCACCTCAGGGAGGTTGAGGAAGAGGCCCTGTATTTAAAGTGGCTCCATGGCATTTGAGCTAAGCTTAAAATTTTAAAATGAGAGGCCTCAGACATGGAATTCAGCAGGGGGAACAGAACATGGAAGGGCCAGGATGGTGCCTGGGCTGCTGCAGGTGGATCTGAGGGGCTGCTGCAGCTGGCAGAGGGGTTTGCCTCTCTGCTTCCTCTATGCTTTAGGTTCTCAGAGAACCCTTCTGCTGAATTTTACTTGTGTTCAGTAACTTGGTTTAGCAAAGCACTATTAAAAGCTCCTTGTTGTGGCTGTAGACTGGTGTTTCATTAGTCAAAGCCAGCATCCCTTTTGTCTGACACGTGGTTTGCAGTCTGGTACTGCTTGGGCTGGCTGCTGGAGCTGCTGCTGGTGCTGCTGCTGCTGGTGCTGCTGCTGCTGCCGCTCCTGCTGCTGCTGCTGCTCCTGCTGCTGCTGGTGCTCCTGGTGCTGCTGCTGCTGGTGCTCCTGGTGCTGCTCCTGCTGCTGCTGCTGCTGCTGCTCCTGCTGCCCCCCTGCACCAGGACAGCTAATACACCAAGGGCAGCTTTCACAGACACCCAGGCTAGAGCTGCATGGGCACAGGGACCACAGCCCTGCCCGAGCACCTCTGGGGGAGCATCTTGCTCACAGCCCTGAGGTGCTGTGTCCTGCCCACAGCCCTGAGGTGCTGTGTCCTGTTCATGGCCCTGAGGTGCTGTGTCCTGCCCACAGCCCTGAGGTGCTGTGTCCTGCTCATGGCCCTGAGGTGCTGTGTCCTGTTCATAGCCCTGAGGTGCTGTGTCCTGTTCATAGCCCTGAGGTGCTGTGTCCTGTTCACAGCCCTGAGGTGCTGTGTCCTGCCCACAGCCCTGAGGTGCTGTGTCCTGTTCATAGCCCTGAGGTGCTGTGTCCTGTTCATAGCCCTGAGGTGCTGTGTCCTGAGGTGCTGTGTCCTGTCCACAGCCCTGAGGTGCTGTGTCCTGCTCATGGCCCTGAGGTGCTGTGTCCTGTTCATGGCCCTGAGATGCTGTGTCCTGTTCATGGCCCTGAGGTGCTGTGTCCTGCTCACAGCCCTGAGGTGCTGTGTCCTGCCCAGAGACCTGAGGTGCTGCGTCCTGTTCACAGCCCTGAGGTGCTGTGTCCTGTTCATGGCCCTGAGGTGCTGTGTCCTGCTCATGGCCCTGAGGTGCTGTGCCCTGTTCATAGCCCTGAGGTGCTGTGTCCTGTTCATGGCCCTGAGGTGCTGTGTCCTGCCCACAGCCCTGAGGTGCTGTGCCCTGTTCATAGCCCTGAGGTGCTGTGTCCTGTTCATGGCCCTGAGGTGCTGTGTCCTGTTCATGGCCCTGAGGTGCTGTCCCCTGTTCATGGCCCTGAGGTGCTGTGTCCTGCTCACGGCCCTGAGGTGCTGTGTCCTGAGGTGCTGTGTCCTGCTCACAGCCCTGAGGTGCTGTGTCCTGTTCATGGCCCTGAGGTGCTGTGTCCTGTTCATGGCCCTGAGGTGCTGTGTCCTGCTCACGGCCCTGAGGTGCTGTGTCCTGTTCATGGCCCTGAGGTGCTGTGTCCTGCCCACAGCATCGAGGTGGCGTGTCACACCATGTCCCTCACCATGCCATTAGCACTTCTCCATGCACCCCCAGAGGTCCTGGTGGCAGTGGCCAGCTTGGGTTTCACAGGCTGGGCTGTCTAACAGCTGCAGAGATGGGGGAAGTCCAGGAGACCAATTTTCATTTATCAGCTGAGCTGGTACAGGACCATTCTACTCATACACCTTATCCTCTCTGTCAGATTGTTTATGTGTGTTGCAGCACTTTAACCTAGGGCATGAAATCATGTATTGGGAATCTCTTAGCATTTTCCCTACAGGAGATTAAATATAGGCTTTGACAGTTAAACCTGATTCTTGAGATTTATTGTACTAAACACATGGTTTGAAATAGTCACAGCCAGTATTATTCACTTGTTTATTAACACTTAAATTTCAGTGATTAATGACTCTACCGTCTAAATGGTACCAGCCTGCTACTTTAGGGAATAGGGGACATGTTTTTTCTATTCTAGATGAAGAAGGGCCTTCAAAAGGGAGATTAAAGTTTTGTTAACAGACAAGCTATTTTTTGAATGTTACAAAGCAAACTGGCTTTCCTCTAGTGACTGCTGAGGAGAGTGACATGTTATTTGTCATACACAAGATGTTCTAAAGCCTTTTGTTTGGACAGCAGTAGGCAGCAAGCTGGCAAAGGGATGACCATGCAGTGCAGTGGCCATTATTCTCTTTACTATTGCTCACAGTTTTGAATATAACTTTTTTATTTTTAAGAAAAGAATTACTGATGAGAGATTCTCGTGTCATTCTGTATTCACCAGAAAACATTCCTGTGCTTTAACTGCCCAAAGCTCATTTGGTTTGTAGATGTTGCCATTGTATCACAATGTCAGACAGTAGCAAGTTGCTATAAGTGTTTAAATTTTCTAATGAATTCTTTCTAAGCATCTCCTGCCCAGTATTTTGCTGTGTTCTGGATCATTGTCCTTTAGATTTATTTAATTTTTTTTTTCAGAATGGCCTTTTCTGCTTCAGGCCCAACATCCTTAACATGGCATTTCCACTTGCCTTTTTTATGTCTGGGTCTGCTGCCACAGTTCTGTGATGTTTGCAAATACAGAGACAACTTAGTTCCTTTCTGATCACTGCAGTGTCACAGGATTGAAAGAGTGTAAGCCCAAAAAACTGAAAATGACACATTTTCAAGCAACCAAGAATGTGCCCTAGGTGTACAGCTGTTTCACATGCAAAGACATGACTCAGATCCAGCCTTTTCAGACAAAGCCCTTTCATTATACTGAGAACACATGTAACAATACCCTGGGGGGCAGAATAATAGAACATTTGTTGTTTTGTAAAGGGGGGTGGGAAGGCAATCTAAAGATAAGGAAATTGAAAATTAAAATGATATTCGAAGTCTGGTGGATTTTTTTTTTGCATGCCACACAGGATATAAAAATGTTTCTTTAAGATGTTTCAAGGCAAGTTCCTTATCCGTGTGGCACACACTGTCTGTAACAGCTCCGTGTGTGACAAGAGCATGAATATCATGCAAGCTGATCAACTAGAATCTGAACTATCTTAATAACTACTGGCTGAGATCTCTTTATTCCCCCTGCTAAATACTGATATTGTATTTGGAGGCATAAAAAATGGAAAGGAAATTTGAAATCGGGGATTACAACCCTGGAGAAAAACTCAGTGTGGTCAGGTATCACTGAAGTCTATTCACAGAAATTGTCTATACAAGACAGTTTTAAAGTGCCTGGGGCTTTATGTGTGATAGACACTTCAAGGCATCATTAGTCAATTGAAAAAAATGGCAGTAAACAGTAGAGTAAAGAGATTTCTAAGGCTCTGGATTGTAGCCCTCTGCTCAGTCCATAAGTCATTCACATCATGGCTTATGCTTTGCAGAGACTGCTCTGGATCCTGTAGAACAACCACCTAATGTTGCAAGATCCAGAGTAAATAGCTCTTTTTAAAGAAACCTTATCAAGCCTTTCCAGTCACAAACCCATTTGTCATCACTGAGGCCAACTACTGAGCCAAGGTTTCAGTGTCTAAGCCAAGACTATCTGGAATATTTAATGTCAAAACCACAAGCATCAGAATGATTTGAAAAACTGCAGATCTGGGACTTTTTACACTACTGGATTTCATTAATACCTTATTTCTTCAGAAATATATTTCAATTGCAATGTAAACTTTAAGCAGAAGAAACAAGTGGCTCAACATGCTGAACTAAACTTTGTTATGTAGAACACGATCCATTTGTATGAGTGGCACATTTGCCTGATAAACCAGTTTCATTTGAACTCTACTTTTTTCTTTTCCAGGAAGAAGGGAAGTCAAGGGAAGTTACTACACTCTGTGGCGTGCAGTAGCAGCACGATGTTCAGGAGCAATGCCTGTGGTACTGAGCAGATTAAGGAACTGGTTAAAAGCAGGAAGGGGAGCTGTTAATTGACACAGGACAGACAGGCTGTGAAGCAACTGACACACGGTAGGCAAGATTTCTCATTAACTTCTGCCCTTCCACTGAGATTTGCCTAGAGGTAGCATTGCATGATCACCATTCATGCAAAAATCCCATTTGCTGAAGTAATAGGGGAGATCATTGTCCTTCCCAGAGATTTCCAGTTAATAGATGTTGTGGTTGGGTGGTTTGTAAAAAACAACAAAAACATTTCCTAGATGTGTTCTAATCCAAATTTAATGGATTTTTAGTGCCTTGAGAATCGGCAAGTGAAGTTGAGGAAGTAAATCCATCTATCCATTTTCAAAACTGGAATAACTGGAAAAATGAACAGACTAAAATAGACAAGCTTAATGATACAGCATGATTATTAGCATAGGGATGTTAAAATATGCATAATATGAGCATACTCTTTGTGGACAAGGATGTGCTACGCCTCGCCCTGCGTTCATTGAAGGCGGCAGGAATGTTGCTGCTGATTTCAGTGGGTGGGGACGGGCCCGCTGCATGCAAAAGTTGTTTCATTACCGCTGTCATTCTACCTCGCCTTCCTTTGGTTGCTTCTTTCAAGCCTTAAGAAACCCCCTTTTCTAGGTACTAGTTCCCATGCAATATTCCTGAGCGCTCCGCACCAAGACTCTTGAAATGAGGACGGAGCGAGGAATTCATTGCCGCGGCAATAGGCTGCTATAACGAGCTGATTTCCAGAAGGCGCTTCGGGAAAGGTGCTCTAGGATGAGCCTCCCCAGCGTGCCCAGGGCGGCTGCCCCTGCTCGCATTCCGACCTGGGGGTGCTGCGAGCACCTGGGGGCTTCCGGGGCGCTGCGAGTGCGAGGAGCGCCGAGCCGAGCGGAGCTGCGCGTCCGTCCGCGGGCCGGGGAGCGCTCCCGGAGCGCCAGGGGCGGCTCGCCAGGGGCTCCGCGGCCCGGCGGGGCAAAGGCGGCCCCAGCCCGGCCGCCGCCAGCCCGCAGCGCCGGCCGGAGGCGCGGCCAGCTCCGGCCCTCGGGGGAAGGGAGCGGCCGCAGGGGCGGGACGCGCCGCGCCATTGGCCGCCAGCCGCGCTTCCAGAGCGAAAGCCCGGCCCGGGTTGGCGGCGGCGGCCCGAGGGCGAAGCCATCGCCTTGGTAACCCCGGCGGAGCGCAGCGCCGGGGCCGGTGGCGGCCGAGGGAGCGCTCCCCGCTGGCTCCAGCGCCGCCGCGCTGGCTGGGGCGGCGCGGACACGGCAGCGGCCGCTGCCCGGCCAGGTGGGTGTGCGGGGTGTGTGGAGCTGGCTGTGCCCGGCCAGGTGGGTGTGCGGGGCAAGCAGCTGGGCGTGCGGGGCGTGCGGGGCTGGCCGTGCCCGGGCAGGTGGGTGTGCGGGGCGTGCGGGGCTGGCCGTGCCCGGGCAGGTGGTGGGTGTGCGGGGCGTGCGGGGCTGCGCTCCGAGCACGACAGGACGGGGCGCACCGGCGGCACGGCTCGGTGGTGTCGGTGTGGCTGTGGCTGCGGCGGGGCTCCCTCGGCTGCCAGCCCGCTGCTGGCCGTGCCTCCCCGGCCGGGGCGCCGGGCTGCGTAGGAAGAGGGCTCCGCTCCGCTCCGCTCCGCTTGCGACACCGCGGTTGCTCAACTGCGCGGGCGGCTCCGCGCCCTCCCCGCGCGGGGGAAGGTTCCGGCGGGACGCGGCCGTTTGGCGGCGGAAAGGGGCCCGGGGCGGCCGGCAGGGCTGGGCTGGGCTGGGCTCGGCTCGGTGCGGCGGGCGGGCGCCTTTGTGCCCGACCGCGCCGGGAACGGCCCCGCAACAAGTGCCCGGGTCAGCCCTCCCGCTGCCCGGGGCTCCGCAGAGCCTGCTCGGTCCCTGGGCCCCCGCTCCCCCCGAGCGTTCGCCGGACAAGCTTCGCGCTCTGCCTGGAGGTTTTTTTTTTTTTTTTTTCCCAAGCTGAGAACTTTGGGTGATTGCTCTGTGAATTTTAAGTGGCGTTTCTATTAGTCGATACTCCCGGTTGTTTTCAGCTGGGTTTCTGAGCGTTGTTTTCCTTGGGAACCGCAGGAATTTGTATGGCAAAGCAGTATTTGGGAAATGTGTTTGCAGTCAGCTGCTCGCGCTGTGCAGGGCGGCGCACAGAGCGGTGGCTTTGGCACTGCTGTCATCGTGTGCTCTCCTAACAGACCAGGAGCGGCTTCTCTGCGAGGGGGGAATAAATCTTCATTAGTCCCAGAGAGTTCCTGAAAGAAAAACGGAAACCTCTCATGCCAGACTCGCTGGTTTGTCTGGCTGCAACACATGTGTGCTTAGACTCATGCTGGACACTTTCCAAGCTCCGGAAAACTGAGTTTTTCTTCTTGGGATGTACAGAGTTTTTGTTTGGTTTAGGTATGTGTTTTTTCCACCGAACTTTATGCACTTACAGTCTTTTCTTGTCACTGCATACACTGAAGTTTTGTTCATTTGGAATTGACAACTGTAGCCATAACTATAAATATTAGGTACTAAGTCCGTGCTGCCATTGTTCTGTTGATATTGAGCTTCATTCAGGCTTAGGAAGCTCCTGGAGCTGGAAACCTCAGCAATATGTAATTTATGTTCTCAGGATCATAGTTCAGGGTTTGAAGTGAGATGAATGTATGAAGGATGTTGGAGAAATTTGACTGGCCAGTGTTTTGCAGTATCAGCTAGAGACTCCCACAGCTGTGTGCCTTCAAAGATTAATTAAAAGGTGCAATAAAACTCTAGTACATGCTTGCTTTTAGGAAAATTGCATATAAAGGAATATTGAACATCCATATGCTTGGCAGAGGGCTGTGAAGTCTCAGGAATGCGTTAAGGTGCCTGGGAATCAATCACCAGCTCACCTGGAAACTGTGATCTGGAAGCTTCCCTTCGGACTGATGGTGGCTTCCAGGCTTTGGGAGTTTCATGGCAGCAAGCAGAGCTTCTCAGGAGAGCTGGGGTTCAGGAAAGGATTGCTGAACAAAAATTCTTTGCTAATTGCTTTACTGGCCTTTTAAAAAATAGCAGGGATATATTGGTCGCATCAGGAATGTTTTGATGTGTATTGCCCTGGAAACATGCTTTAGTGGGGTTTTTAACATTGATTAAATATTTTGGGGGTGTTTGATTATTTGGCTTTTGTGTGGTTTTTTGCCTTTAAATTAAAGAGACCTCCTCTATACATGGTCTTAAAATAGTTTAGTTGTTTGCCTATTTAAGTATCTATTTTTCTTGAGTAAAAATCACTTCCGTTCAGCCAGGTTTCACTTCCTTGGAATATCTGATGTCATGAATTCACTGGTTCTCCAATTGTCTATGGACTTTTGGCAGAACTTCAAATTCTAGTGTAGGAAAGCCTTCTTAAAAAAAAAAAAACCAACCATTCTTTGACCTTGTGATGTAGTGAAGAGAGAACATGTCCCGTTCCACTACTCTTTTCCCTTTAAAGTTTGTACATGTCTGTTATATGCTCTATTTTGCAAATAATTTAAACCCAAACTCCAGTTATACCCCTAGCTGTTAGGATGCTGTATAGAGGAGGAGGTAGCAGAGGAAGGAATGTTGTTATTTAGAAGTTGTGTGGAAGTGCAGGCTGATGCTTTGGCTGTTTACTTTGAAAGCTGCTGTTGTGTTTCAGTGACCAGGGCTCACAGTTTAAGTGCTTTTTCACAGATCTAAAGATACACATGGGAGTGTTGCCCTTGGTTCTCTAAAGGGTTGCCATCAGTTAACTTACTAAATAAAATGAATAAACTTAATAAATAAAATGAAAATAAATGTAGGGCTTGCTGGGCTGCAGAATGTGATGCTGTATTTATCCAAAGGATGCTTTTGGGTTTGCTGGACTTTCTGACTTTCCACTCTTGGGAGCATTTCCCCACTGGCAGTTTCGGTGGAAGCAGTCCAGGACAGAAAAATCTGAAATAAGCATAATTCACACAGTTGCATAGAAAAGCTTGCTTGTTTGTTTTGGTGGGGTTTTTGTTTGTTTGTTTGTTTGTTATTTTTTAGTGAATGTGTGTTTTCCTCAAACCAATACTCGGGCTAACACACACGGTGTTACACATTCCATCTCAAATCGTTTGCCTCAAGGTATGAAGACTTTGAATGGTGGAGGCCAGAAATTCATATTAATTCATTCAAATACTAATGCCTGAGTGCATGAAACACTTTGTTTTGTGGCAGTGCTGTTAGTCCTTCTAGTCACTCATGTGTGAAAGTTTCCATGTGTTTACTTTTGATAATTAAATCAGATTTGGGGCAAAGATCATCTCGTGTTAGAAATTTAACTTTTTTTTTTTTTAATTATTTTAGTAAGCAAGTAAGCAAGCAGTTTTGCTTTGGGTTGGTAAAGTGTGTATTTACAATCCAGAATGAACAGCAGGTAACCTTTGAAATAATCCACAACTGAGGGAACCTTCAAGGTGAAGGGAACCTGGATCTGGATAATGCCTGAAGCATCAGGTATTTTATTGGCAACATCGACCAATCTGTGTTAGTCTATCAAATTTACATGGGTAAATCCTTTTATCCCAGCCTTTGGTGGAAGGAAATTCAGGAATGTGGTTTCATTTCCATACATTAGGAGCTGCAGAGGAAGCCCTCATGTGCAAATGCCCGTGGATATGTAGGTACCAACATAATCGAATTTACATACTGCTTCAGAAGATTAAAGAAACAAAGGGTGACACCGAGGTGTCAAAACCAGCTTCCTTTGACAAGTGGGATTGGGCAGCTCTGCTTCCCCACGGATCATTGGTGTGTGGCCATTGTCACTGGGTTGATTCTGGCTTCTCTTCTGCAGCCCGAGGTTCATCCCAGCCGGCTCCAGGGCTGCCCACAGCTGAGCCTCCGGGCTGCCCTCACCTACCTTGGCTGATTCCCTGCTCTGGCTTTTGGCCGAGCCCTCCTCGGTTCACTGGAACGGGAGAAGGGCAGTGGTACCCATTTCTTACCTTTGGTGTCCTGACTTGGAATTGTGAATGAGCTGAACTGGGGAGTAACTGCGTGTCTCTGGAGCTACATCTAGGTCTACAGAAGTGTGTTTAGTATTTACTTTTAAAAGAGCATAAGAATTAGGGCTACTATAACTTCCTTCTGACACAAAATATGTAAATTTGCCACTCACAGCTTACTGTGGTTTTTATAAAGCTTGTTAAAGGTGCATTTTTCATAGAGTAGCATTGCATGCAATAGCAATATGCATTGCAATTTTTGCAATGATATTGAATTGTAAAGGGTGCTTTTCTGTTTCTAGACTATTTTGCTTTTGTTTGCAAAAGTGGTTACTCTGATTTTTTAGAAAAGCTTTGTCAATTCATCAAATACCTTTAAGGAACTCCATCAGAGGTATTGATGTCTAGTGTTATGGTTGTGTAGCTCAGCTTTATATGCTGCTGTAAAACTGAACTGTTTTACCTCCCACATTAGGTTGGTAAATAATCTTTTAGTACTTCACTACTGGCTGTATAAATACAATTTTTGTCCCTGTTTTCCAGAAACTGTGATGATTTGGAGTAAAGGCTGTGTTGGGGGTTTAGTTTTTGTGTTGGTATGTGATGTTATGTTTTGTCTTTGCATGAATTTACTTGTAAGGGACAGTGACAGCACTGTTACTCCTAATTTCTTTCTATGACACACAAGTAATCAGTGCCTTCTCATTGCTGTCTCCTTGGGTTCACTTTTAGGGGCTACTAAAGGCTTAGGTTGATTTGAAATTTCTTTTCACAGTGCTCTTCTGAGGCTTTTCCCCACCATATTTGTTATATGCAAAGCAGAAAGCAGAGGCATTAATTTGGAACTAAGGGACAGTTTTCAGTGATGTGTACCCCATTGCACTGCTTGCTCTCCCTTCAGGTCATTCCTATCCTCTCCTTGCCCCCAGGCACCATATATCCACTGGATTTTAAAAAATAAACCTCAGTGAGAGAATTCAGAGGTGAATTGGGGGATGTGAGTTTGGAGTTGGCCTCAGCTGTGGGCAGGAGCTGGTGTGGCTGGCAGAGGTAGATAAAGAGTTCTGTGGAAGTCATGTGGGGCTCTGTGGGGAGAGTTATCTGTTAATAAGAATTTGTAAAAATACTGCTGTGCCTTTAGTTTTATGTTAGTTTTATGGTGCAGTGTTGCTATGAGGTGTTTGCTAACTCTTGGTGTTTCTGGAAGTCCTTTGTGTGCAGGAAGGTATCAGGGCAAGGAAATAATTAAAAAATAAGCATAAGAAAAGCCAGTTGTTCATGGAAGGTGCCATGTGGACAATCACTGGTGGTCTGTACCATTACCCTGACGCTGCCAGAGGCTCAGAGTCCTCCTGTCAGGTGGTTTTGTGACAGATTTAGTGTGGAACACCTGTGCTAGTGTGCAGCTACAGAGTATCAGAAGCAGTTTAAAAATCAGGGTAGGTAGGTGGTTTGGAGAGCATTGGACAAAATCTCTAGAAAATAGAATAGCTGCTGGTATTTTTTAGTGCTTGAGGTTCTTATGGGAGCTAACTCTGGAGCAATTCCTTTTGTTATCTTTGGTAATTACAGTTCTTGAGAGATGCATTTTGATGTTGTTGCATCATTTTATTTTCTAAGAAGGAAAGGTAACTGTTATATTCACTTAACAATTGGATGTTTATGAGTGTAGCATGTTCACAACAGAAGAATATAAAGCCTAGATGATTTAAAAAACTGTTTACATTTGTGTCACTACAAGTAACAGCCAAAAAATGCTGCTTTTGAGTCCTGCAGAAGGATGGTTTTCAGTCAGTGGTGTCATTGCTGTTTAGTCCTCCAGAAGACTGCAGGTTGGTCTGTACTTTGCATGTACAAACCATTGGTACAGACACAGCTGCAGGGGAGAACCAGGTCACCAAAGGCCAGTGTTGCCAGCAGAAACTCAAAAAGCAAAGTACAAAGGTTACCTGGTAGAAAGAAGCACATAAAATGTTATTTGAAAATTGCACTGGGCACTGAATGCCCTTCCTGCTTGGCTTCATCTCTCAAATTCCTTTTCTGGTTTTGAAGAGTACTTTGGTCCTTTTTCCTGTACTTTTTTCCACTTCATCTACCTTTCAGTACACCCAAATTTTTTACTTTTTTTTTTTTAGTACAGTATGGCACTAAGTTTACTACTCTTGGGTTAGTCCTTCTCCCTAGATCTCCATTTTTTCCCTCCCAGCCCCCAAAGAATTTAAGTGTGTTAACCATACGTGACATATGTTATTTACTCTCTGCTGGTGTTGGGATATTTTTTGCATTTGGGGTTTTTTGTGGTTTGGTTTTGTTGGTTTTTTTTTTTTTTCCAGTTCCCTTTTTGACTTAAATAGGTGTTGCTGAGGAAGGCAAGGCCTTTGAGATTTTCACACCACCTGACACATTGTGTATTGGAGTTTGAAAATCCCACGGGGGTCTTGGGCTATTTGTATTTCTGACCTTTAGTGCTGAGCATCTTACTTTGTTTCTGATAGAGGGAAAGAATTTCTGAATTTACTGTTTGGCTGTCTGCATGCCCTGCTGAGGATGCAGTTCAAGACAGATGTTTAAGGAAGATTGTCCAAGTGCTAACCAGGGCTCCTCTGAACAAGGAAGGGTGAGTGCTTGGTGTACAGACAGCAGTGGCAGGGACAGTGCAGGTGTGAGTGCTGTCCCTATGGGCCCAGGCAGCCTCAGGATGGGAGCAGGCACAGCAGAGTGTTGGTCCTGCTCCTAATTCATGGAGATGGACAAGACTGAATCCCCAGAAACAAGTCCAAACCTAGAAGGAAATAAAGTTTGCAATGTAGAATCCTAAAATGATCTGGGTGGAAAGGTTAAAGATTGCACCTCACTGCCATGGCAGGGACACCTTGCACTATCCCAGGTTGCTCCAAGCCCATCCAGCCTGGCCTGGGACACTTCCAGGGGTGGGGCAGCCACAACTTGCTTTACAATTTTACACTAATGTAGTGTACAACAACCAGAAGGGAGCTTACAGCCAGGGGAGGGTCAGGCTTTACCCAAGCACCAAGTGACAGCATGAGAGGAAACTGCCTCAGCTGCACCAGGGGAGGTTCAGGTTGGATAGTAGGAAACCTTTCTTCACCAAAAGCATTACCTAGCATTGAAACTGCCAGAGAAGTGGTGCACTCACCTTCCCTGGATGTGTATAAAAGATGAGCAGATGGGGCACTCAGGGTGTGGTTTGGTGCTGGGCTTGGCAGCACTGGGTTAATGGTTAAACTTGCTCTTAAGGGTCTTTTCCAAGCTAAATGATTCCATGATTTTATCCTGTCCTATGCCAGGTTTAAGTGAAATTGAGGAATTGTGGATTGAGCCACAACAGCAGGAGGTGAGGAGCACTCGTGTGCTTCTGCTGAAGTTTATTTACTTGTGGTAATGACTGAGGTGTGTCTGTGTCTAAGCAGAGCTGCCTTATTTCCCTTTTCATGGGAGGAATCTGATGAATGCTGACCGGAAAGTGAGCAGCAGTTTCTGAACCCTCAGAGTGAAGCAAAACACCATTAGTCTGGCAGATTGTCAGCACCAAATGGTACATTAATTGTTGGCACAGGACTTGCTAGCAAAAAAAGAGACTTTCCTTTCTATTGTCAAAAAGAAAAATGAGGAGGGACTGATTATCTATGCTCAGTAGCTAACGTTGTTCTGCTTTTTAGTATCCATGTAAGACAGATACAATACTTTTGACAAATCCTTTTATATTTTATTAAAAATAAAAAAACCACTTTAGAATATACTGATAATCTGTATCTGGTTACATATCTAACTTATAACACAATAAAATTATTTAAAGCTTTTACAAGCTGTGTGCAAACAACTGCAAAATTGCCCATGTGTTTAGAGATAGAGATATCACTCTCCAGATGTGTAGAATACTGAGAGTCTTCATGCTAGGCCAGTTTTACTTCCCCAGCACTTCAGAGGGTCTTTTTTACATCTCCTACTAGTGGTAGTAATGTAGGGAGGTAATATTTTTTTAATATAAATGTTTATTTACACTTGAATTAGGTGACCTCTAGCTATGTTGAAAATTTTAGTAAGCTCAGAGTAATGACCTAACTCTATTTTTGTCTGAGTAATAGTAACAGCAGTGATGTTTTGTTTACTTAATTGTTGCTTTAACTATTAGGATGTGGTTATTAACTGTTGTGGTGTTGTTGTGAGGATCTCTAGGATGAGGTAAGAGATGAGAATTGACTCTTAAGTTCTTAGCAGGTTGATTTATTATATTATGATATTATATTAAATGATATACTAAAATTACACTAAAGAAAGAGAAAGGAGACATCAGAAGGTTAGAAAAGAGTGATAATAAAAAACTTGTGACAGGCCAGAGTCCCAACACAACTGGACTGGGATTGGTCATTAATTAAAAACAATTCACATGGAACTAATTAAAGGTGCACCTGTTGGTAAACAACTTCTAAACCACATTTCAAGCAATCAGATAATTTTTGTTACATTTTTTTTTCTGAGGTTTCTCAGGAGAAAATTCCTGGCAAAGGGATTTTTCATAAACCATGACAGTGACATTAGGATACCATTTTTTTTATACCCAGTGTCATTCTGCACAAATTAGAGTCCAGCTGACATAAATGCATAACAATTGTTTATTTGCATTCTGCAGTCTCTTTTGATAACTGGGAGCTTCTGTTTCCTCTGGGTGCTGTAAATAAATCTGGTGCGTGAAGAGTTGCAGTGAGAGGGAAGAGCAGAAAAGTTCTGCATAAAAAGGAAAAGCTGAGTGTTTAGTAGAGTTCTTCAATAAAAGCAGGTTTGGCAAGAATGTGAGGATGTAACTTAACAAGTTGGAAAGAATGTTATGACCATAATAAAGTTTTTTTGTCACAATTTCTTGTATGAGTAGTCAATGGTGATCTGCAGCAGCTGAATGCAGATATTGGGTGCTGTCCTAATTTCTGTCACTGCAGATATGCTGGGTTACAACTCACTTTCTGGTAAACCTGCTGGGCACCACAAAATGACAGAAGTCTTTATCTGTTTCTACATTTTGAATAAAGACCTTCTCTCTGTGTATTATTTCTCATACTCCATTTGGTTTAACTGAAAAGCTTCAGCATTAATTTACTTGGATGGGAAATACTGTGAGTAAAGCACTGGCTGGGGATTTGTAATAATTAGATTCTATTTCCAAGTGTGTCACAGGCTCTGTGTGAGTTCAGAGGCATTGGCTTATCCTGGTGTGTGTTTTTATCTGTGCAGCGAGGGTGAGGCAGTTTTCTTTCTTTGCGTGGTAAACTTGAATTCATGTCCTTGAACAAATACAATGGATGTGATGCTGAGGACAGGGCTTGGGGATGGGCCTGGCAGTGCTGGGACAAGTTGGACTCCATCACCTTAGAGGCCTTTTCCAGCCCTAATGAGTCTAAGTTTCTCTGCTGCTTTTAGGATAAATGCAAACACTTAATTGAAAAATACTTTGTAGCAGCTCTGCTAGTTGAAATCGATGACAAATAAGTTTTATGTGCTTTATAATAGGATGGGGAAAAGGTAAATGTGTTTTTAAATAGCCCCATTAAAAAAAAGATCCATTTAAGTGATCACATATAGTTGTTCCAGCTGATGCACAGGCTCGCTTTGGTGACTGTCAGTGAAAATGGTTTTGTCAAAAGAAAATCTCCTTTATCGTGCTTAAAAAAATAGAGGAGAAATTATTCTTAAAAAGTAGGTAGAGGCAGATTGTAGTGCAGCAGCTGAAGTATTTTTAAAGCATCATATCATAAGATTAAAAAGTTAGAGTCTTTAGTGTATTCTTGTCATGGGAATAGAAATTTGAATGATTAACCCCTTTCTATTTATAGCTGTTTTCTGAGTTATTTCGGTTCCATTTAACTTCTGGGTAAATTTCATGAGAAGGCAGAGCAATTCTTGCCTTAGTCTATCTCTGCAGCTCATCATTTTAGTGTCCTCAAGTTACTTTCTTTTTCATGTGAATTTCCCAAACCACGGCTGAATTTTCAGATTTATTTGTAGTTTGGTAACTCGTCAGCTTTTATTATGTACAAGTACAGGATTTATAGAGGCCTTCAGCATTTGGTGGCTCCTTTTGTCTTCCCATCACTACGTGCCAGTTTTTAAAATCCTGGTATATCACTGCTTAGGGGTGAATTCCTGGGGTTATTGCCTCAGGAGAATGAGAGCTGCAGCCTCTGTGTGCTGTACTGATAAAGCTTGAAAGAACCAGACAATATATACCAATTTTGTAAAAGTTTTCCACTCTCTTGATGCCCTAAGTTGCTTCTTCATTGCTGATTTAACTGGGACTTGTTGGCCAGGAAAGTAGCACGCTACTCTTCAGGTGGTTTTTAGCTCTATTTGTGCAGTGATCAAGCATTTCTACCTATGTAATGACAATTTTCTTGAAAAAGAGGCAGTGGCTAGACCCCCATACAGGAAGAGTTCTTCAAAATGGCAGTATCCCTGAAACCTTAGGCTCAAGCACCTACATTTTGGTGGTTAACAGACCAGTTAAGCTGAAAAAAGATTTGTTGGGGTGTAGTGGCAAAGGCAATGGTTTGTTGTTAAACTTTCTGTCATTCTGTGATGTACTTTTTTCTTGCAATGTACAGGTGAGAAGTAAAGTAGGATTTTAAAGGGGCTTTGTTTTCTTTCTCACTTATCTTGGGAGAAAATTTGAAAGGGGTTTAGGGAAATATTTTTTGAGCTTTTCTGCAGTCAAGTATGGTGCTGAGAAATTTCTATCTTGATCAAGCCATCATTGTTTGTGTGAAAACTGAAAAGCCTTTGCTTTCGGTTGCAAGAGTCACTTTTTGGGTGTCTGATTTTGTCATATTTTAATAATTGCTTTCCTAAATACAGATGCTGTCCTCCTGCTCCTGCAGGTTGGAGGTGAAGCAGGCTGGGGTGCAGAATGCAGTGAAGGAGCTCATGGTCATTTATCAGGCTTTGAGATGCCTGTTGGCAGACAGTGGTGTCAGTACTGGTGTCATGACCGAGTGACAGCAGGATAAATAAAATAATAATATCTAAAATATACGATGTACAATAATATCTAAAATATAGAATATAAAATAAACACAGCCCATAGTGTACCTGGATGGAGCCTCTGCTCCATCCTCCCCAGCCTGCATGTGGAAGTGCCAGAGGAGGAGGAGGAGGAGGTGCCATTGCTGGGGCAGTCACAGCCCAGCCCTGCTCAGCCTCTGCTCACAACATGCGAGGGAATTTCTCTCTGCAGGGCTCCTGGCACCCCAAAATGCTTCTGCTTCTCTCAGAAAGGAGCCTGTGAAACAGGTAGCTGGGACTGCAACCTTTCATTAATGAGGGAAGCCATAAAATGCCAGTAGTCTGAATTCCTGAGCTGAGCACTGCAGCTGAGGAAGATGGAAGGGTTTGGGTTGGTTGGTTTGTTCTCACATCAAATATTCTGTAATGTTAGGTGCTATGTCCAAAGGCAGTGTAAAAAATGTGAATACTACTCAAATCTGACTTTTGGATCCAGATTCACATTTAAACTGTTAGTTTGAGGACAGGAGGATTGTCTTTTGTATTTGTTTTTCTTTTGTGGTGTGTTTTTGGTTTTGGTGGGTTTAGGATTTTGTTTGTTTATTTTGTTTTGTTTTTGTTTTTGAAACCAAGCACTCCCTCGCTTCTAGCCTGGGATTAGTTCAGATTTTGAGTTCTTAAAACTCAAAAATCTGAACTAATCCCAGGCTATAGTATTATAGTATATAGTGTGTGTGTGTATATATATATATATATATATATATATATATACACATATATATAGTATATATTATAGTATTATAAATTATCATGCTGAAATTATGCTTCATATTTTAAATATTTTTTCTATGAGGCCTCACTGCCTGAAAGAGGAGGGAGTAGGGAGCAAGAGCAGATTAAAATGCACACTTTTATGATCTAAAAGAGCTAATAGATTTGCTTTTGAGTGTTGGATGTAGCTGGAGGTAAACTGCATTTATTAGATACTTTTATTTTTCCTTCTTCAGCACAGGAACTATTCTTAGTGATTTCTTCTAGTTTCAGGTGGAATTTACTGTAGGCATGTTGTTAGTGATGGAATGCTGTTATTATGTATTATGTGGTAATATTTGGAATCAAAGAGCAAGATGGACTGCAGCAGCATGTCTGTAAAATAAATTTGGTGTTTCTGTGTTGGTTCATAGTCCCTTGCAATCCCCACTTGGGAGTTTGTTTTAATCATAAAGAACAAAGCTTTTCAAGTGATACCTGGAGCAGGGTGGGCAGCACCTTCACAAAATGGCTCAGAATAATTAATAACTGACAAATTGTTCAGTCTTGCTTTTGAATTCTGTGTTCTCATTTCTATAAATTCAAATATGAGCACAACAAAAAGCAGAATTTGGGAACTAAATAGAAGTAAATTTGGGTAGTTTCACCATATTAGGCATTTCACAGAATGTAACTGGGAAGTGAAACGTGGGGACATGCAAATAGTGAAGAAAATAGACTACACAGATCACAAGAAACAGAAATCACAAGCAGTGCTACTAATTACATTTCAAGTAATTGTGGTGGGATCTTCACAGAAACAGGATGAGGACTCACTGCTGTATTTCTCTGTTGAAAGTGCAGGTAAATATTTATTCATGTAGTAACTTTTGGGTGGAACCAGGTGGTGTTTTTCAGTGTTTTTACGTCTGTGACACAGTGGTGAGTAGAAAATGCATCAGCAATAAGGGCCATGTTCAGGCGTTCCTGAATTCAGAGGAAGTGCTTTGTCAGTCCTTATGCACCTTGGCCTTTCAGAGTTTAGGGCAATCAGAGAGAAATAATGAGAAAGGACACCATAAACTTGAGAATGGCTGAAAAGATCTCATTAAACAAATATAAGGTTTCTTTATTAAAAGTAATGGTGCAGGGGTAATTTTGTTCGAGAGTAAGTCCTTGTGTTCTGCCCAGTAATTAACTCTAGATTCAGGAGCAGCTTAAAAAACAAAAGTATGGGATGTGATTGTGTTGTGAAAGAAGACCAAAGAAACAGGAATTGCTGTGCTGCTGGCAGTTAATGCCCCTGCCCTTGTCCCTGAGACTTCTGTCCTTAAATACTGCTTCAGATGTAATGAAATTCCATGCAGCATCAAATATTTTATTATTGCCTGCAGCCTGTTGTAGGATGTGGAAAGCTGAATTTGGGTGCCAGGGCTGCTGAGGGTGTGCAGGGATGGCAGCCAGGCTGGCTGGGGGGGTTCATTGACTCCTGCAAACACCTCTGTAGGTGTCACAAGGGCTTGTGCAGGATGCTGGCTTTGTCTGCACCTGCCTAAACTGCTGCTCAGTGGTTAGGCTGGCTCAGCTCAAGCCTTTGGGCCTCCCATTTCACGTGCAGGTGAGGATTTCTGGGAAGAGGAGCACTGCTCTGTGACCACAGCTTCCAGCTCTTCACTGCTCTCAGCCCATGGAGTGAACCAGAGGTGGAGAAGCTGCAGGGAGGTGGAGGTGGAAGTGATCTGTGGGCCCTGGGAGGAATTCCATCTTCACATGGATGAGTCTGTTCAGGGCTTTGTCCCAGCCCTGGGCTGCTGAGCCAGCTGGGGCATCACTTGTGCCCCGTGCTGCGGCGGAACTGGAAACCAGCTGGAAAGTGTTGCTCACTTGATTCTGTGTTTGTGGAGCACTAGAAAGCTGGAAAGTGTTGCTCACTTGATTCTGTGTTTGTGGAGCACTAGAAAGCTGGAAAGTGTTGCTCACTTGATTCTGTGTTTGTGGAGCAGTAGAAAGCTGGAAAGTGTTGCTCACTTGATTCTGTGTTTGTGGAGCAGTATAAAGCAGATCTAAGCATTTGTTTGTGAGTCATCTGAAATAACAAACACACTGCTGTTTTCACAGAACCGTCACAGCAGCCTTGAACTTTGTGCTTTTTGAAGCGTGGAGTAGCAGACAGAGCACATCCTCCAGCCCAGAGCCTCTCCTGGGAGCTTCTCTTCCCCTGCACTTGTCATTAGAAGTGATCAGCACTGGCAGCCAGCCCTGAGTGCTGAGGGCATCGCTGGGTCTCCCTCAGCACAGTCCTTGCCCATCTCCAGGTCAGCCCTCTGCCCTCAGGTCAGGGAATGTCTGCCTGTCTGGCACAGTGTGAGAGGAAAATTTGCTGTCTAGGAGCCTCTTTTTGTTAAGCTTCCCTAGCAGTGATGTGTTCCCCTTCTGCTTTGCCCAGAGGCATTTCTTTTGGAGGTGACAGAGCAGGAAAAAAACAAGTGAAACGTTCTGGGAAAATAAAAACGAATTATTTTTGTTTAGGTTTCTGTTTGTTGATCCTAAATAGTGCAGGTGATTCCTTCCTGTCTGGAACTATCTGTTCCTGCTGCTTTAATGGAAAGTCCTTCATTTTCCAGTGCCAGTAAGTGCCAACAGTCTTTTGCTCTTAAGTTTGACTTTATTGTAAGGAAAAAAGATTATTTTCCTCAAAACTCCAATCGGATTGAGTTCTAAGATAGAATTAGCAGGAGAGTTACTGGGTTATTCTTGAGCACCATCAGGCAGGATACATCACTGGGAGGGAGGGACACACCCTCCCAGATAAATTCAAATGCCTGTAACTGACACCCTGTTAAAGAATCACTGTGGTCAAAAGAAAGACTATGTTCAAAATCAAGGGGAAAACCTGCAAGATCGTTTTGATGTTGTCTTGCAGATCTAAACTGGAAGGGAACTCAGCAGCACGTGTAACCAAGTGAAAACATGATTCATTGTGAAGCGTATTAGTCTGTGCTTGTGTGAGTATAAATGAGTTTTAACCGAGCCTGTTGGGCACTGCAGGGGATTTCAGAGGTGAGCCAGGGCTCAGTGAGGCAGAGCTCTGGGAAGGGTGAGCAAGGCTCCCTCAGACTGTGAGTCACTGTGGTGGGAGACAGGGCTCCTGCCCTCAGTCACCCACTGCAGAAATGTAATTATGGTATCGACTTCTGGATGAAGGCATAACTGAATCTAGCCTTCAAATCATGTTTTTATCTGTTTAACTTAAAAGAATAATACTGGAAAATGCTAAGTGCTCTCTGCTTTGCCCAGCTTCAGGAATAAGAATGGACATAACCTGACTTACAATTCTGACATAGATATCTCTTTTGAACTCATTTGGTGCTCTGCAATTTCTGTCTCTGCCTTTTTTTTTTTTTTTTCTTTTTCTGTGTCTGTTCTTGTGCAGTGGGAACTTGTTGCTCTGTGCCTGTTCAGTTTTGGTTAAAAGATTTGGTACAAGATACGTGGGTTTCACATTTCAGAGAAGTCTGAGGCTTTTCAAAGGATATTACTGGTTTCTGACCAAACACCAACACCTGCAAAAGTAGAGCACAAAGAAGAATGCTGTCCTGTGTGTAGCAGTGTGCTGTCCACTGTCAGTTTTGTCTCTTGATGTCACTGCAGAAATAGGTGCCACCTTTTAGAGGTCAGAGCTGCTCTGTGCTGCTGAGGGGACTCTGGGCACAGCATTGCTGGGGCAGTGCTTGTGTTGAGCTCTGCTCCCTGGTCAGATGCCACACACCACTGTGTAACAGACATGAAATATTCCTTTCTGAGCTAGGATTCAACCTGCATTTTCAGCCTGGGCCCTCAGCTGTGCATAGTGTGCAGAAGCTGGAAGTTGCTGTCATTTAGGCACATGTGCACTGCTCAGTATTTTAGTTCCTGCACTTGAGTTGTGATAGCTTAGTTACTGGCACTGAATGCTCTTGAAGAATTTTGTGTCTGTTATTGTTGGAACTTCAGACTGAGTTGCTCTATATGTTTCAGTATTTTTTAAAGTTGAAGATACTTGGTGTATTTACTGATCCTTCACACTTTCTTGTCCCTGACTTGGTGAAATGGTGAGTTTCTTCATTGCCACAGCAGCTAATTCACTTTGATATTCACTTGTCCAGTCGTCAGCACTGCTGAGAGCATGAAATGCTCAAGGCAGCTTTGAGGGGACCAAAGCTGTGAACCAAAAGCTCTAAAATGCCCCAGATGTGTATCACTGTCCTAAACTTCTGCTAGTCTCTCCTCATGTCTGTTTAGTGTTTTCTTCCAGGGCAAGAGATTTAATCACAGAGAAGTACCCAAGAAACTGCTGTGTTTTGTCATTCAGCCCACTCAGAGTTCCTTATCCTGAAGTAAACCTGGAGCATCCTCTCTGACAAATGGATTTTTTGTGTTCTCTGGAAGAATTGACAGAGCAGCAGCCTGTCAGATGGGCCTAGAAATTGTTTTAGAGCAGAAGACAATAGGGCCACAATTAGCCCAGTAATTTCTATGTGACACCTTACATTGCTTATGAATTATTTTTTTCTCTCTTCTCTTTTTCCTTTTCTTTGTCTTTGTGAGTGGCCTATTCTCTTGGTTTGTAATTGTTTAACATTATGCCACACAGGAATTTTAGGAAAAAGTTTCCTGTAGCTCTTCTCCCTTTCTGTCCTTGTGATATAATTTTTTTTGGTAATACATTCATAAGTGTTTCTTTGGACATAGGGAGTGTCGGTGAAGAGCTCTAAAAAGTTTTTCTGTATTGTCACAGGCATTTTGATTGCCACCACACAGTGTTATGATTGCTGAATTGCCTCATAAGATTGTTAATGTTTTAGAAAAAACAAGTCGTGATTTACATAAAATCACTATCTGTGTAATGAGGGTGTGATTAAAGGATTCACGAAAATTATTATTTTGCCAAATGCAATTTCTCATGCAGAAGTTGCAACTGGAATGGAAAAGGATTTCTGTTGGGTCCCTGGTGGGTGCTGTCAGAAGAAGTTACATGGGTGTGGGCCCAGAGTGGTTCTGGGGTGTGTTTCTGGCTGGGGTCACACCCAGCAGACCCAGAAGAGAGCCTGTCTGTAGTGTCCAGCTGCCAGTTCTGTTTTTCCCATGTTCTCCAGAGAACTGCAGTGGGGAAAAGAGATGTCCTCAGAGATTGCAGTTTGTGAGGCAGTTCCTCCAAATCCTTCTGTCCTTAGGCAGTTCCCAAAGATGGTGCTGGCAGGTTTGTGATGTGGTTGGAGTCCTCAGCAGCTGCCCACAGGCAGTAAAAGGCCAGCAGGGTTTGTACCCTGTCTGCTGGGTGTAACCAGAAAATTCTCCATTCCTGGAGTGAAGGTGGGAAGTGTCCTGGCTGCCCATGTGTGATCTGCAGCCCTTGGGTACCACCTCTCTTAACCCCTGCTCTGCTGCTCTGCAGAACAGGAAGGGTTGGTTGGTTGGTTGGTGAGAAAAACAAGGCTGCACACTCTCATCCTCTAGTGAAGGGTTTGTTTCTCATGCTTGGATGTAGCAATGGGTGCTTTGTTTGTGTACTTTAGAAATGGTTTAAGGTCTCAAGAGCTGGCAGATCCCCCACAGTTGGTTGTAGAGGACCAGCCTGTTGTCAGTGTGATGTCTGAGCTGCAGAGATCCAAAGTGCTGTGAGAAAAGAGGGGAAACAGGACAGGGAGCTGTGACAGCAGCTATTCACAATGCAGTGGTTTGTTTAAGCTGTACCATTTATAGACCCTGGGTAATTTTTGGTCACCCACCATCTGATTGGTCATCATGTGTCTAGTTAGCCCTTGACCTCTAGAAGTTTGGAATATCCAGCTTTTGGTCAGTGTCCTGCTCCTGCCATGGGTATGGCTCAGTCACACACTGTGCCCCTTGTGTGAGGGGCCACAGGTCATGCAGGATTTCTTCCTTGGGTGGAAGTTCTGTTGTCATGCCTGTGAGCTATAGCAGGATGCATTTCACAGCCCCTCCTAAGATCCTGCCTGCTGGCCAGTAGCCTTTGATTAGGATTTTTCTGATTCCACGAGCACAAATATTGACATGGCTGTAAAACATGAATTCCAGGCTGGTGGTTCAGCCTTGGTTCTGTGAAATTCACACTGATGCTTTGTCCATGCAATTTCCAAATCACATATTATTGTCTTCATTTTTCTCTAGTCATTTTCTTTCTCTTGTGTGTGTTCTCTGCTGTAGGGTCCTAGGCGTTAATTATGAGAAGTTTTTGGACTAACTCATGCCTCTGTAAATAAATCAAATTACTCAGTGTGTGTGGACTGGCTTCTTGGACACCAGGTGAAAACCCATTTTGTGACAACACCTTTATGCACCAGAAGGTTGTGCATGGAGCAGTAACTTAACCTTTTTTAGACCTAAGTACATGAGGCAGTAAATATTTATCCCTCAAAGCCACTGAAGAGTTGGAGCTGCTTCAGGGGGCTCCACGTGCCAATTCCCAGAGGAATTCTGCTCTGTAGGATGAGGAGTGGCAGCCCTCCCTCCCTCCCTCCTGGTCACTGTGATGTTCTCACGAGCTCAGGGGGACCTGCCTGGTGTGGTTTAGAAGAAGAATTGTTTATGGGAAGTGCAGGGTAGTTGCATGTCTTGTGCTTTGTGGCTTGGCCTACAAACCTGGAGATAGCATCAGTGCAAGCTGCCAGCCCTGCTGGGTGCTCAGGGGATTGAATGGTTTTTGTTCTCTTCTCTTTCCTGAGAGCTCCATTTGCAGGCTACAGCTGAGAGGATAATGCCTTGGCTCTGTGGAGATGTTCTGCCCTCTACATCTGCAGGGTGTGGGTTGATGAGAGACCTTCTGAACCTGTCACAGGTTGAACTGTGACTAGGAATATGGGGGCACTTGTGTCATCAGCTCAGCTTCTCCATAGTAGAACTACAGGTGATATTAGACTCTTAAAAAAACCCAAACCCACCAAAATCCTCCCAAACAAACAAAAAACCTCTACCAAAATCACCTTACAGTCCAGAGGAAAAAGAGAAAATGTGCTTAGGATAAGAAGGCAACTCTGTCTCCTTTTTTTTTTGGCTTTACATGCAATGGAGATCTGCTAGTCTGGTTCAAATTAAGGGTACAAAAATTTGAAAATATTTCTAGCAGCTAAAAATGCTTTTGACTAATTCATGATCATAAGACTTATTAGAATAAATTGCATATTCAAATTATTACTTCCTTTTTTTTCCTTTCTGCTAGCAGGTTGTTTGTGGATTTGACATTAATTTAATTGTTAGATTAATCACAATTGTGCAGTAGGAATGTGGTGCTGTAGTATTTGAAGGCAGTAAAAAATAGTGTGATTATTTAGGTATTTCTGCACAGAAAGTTGGTGCAGCTTTTACACCAAATACAAATTGCTGATTTTCTCATTTGGTCAATAACATTATTGAAATTGTGTTTTACTTTTTTTAGATCACATTGAGGTCATCTCGTGGAATCTTCTGAAAAAACAAGAGTAATAGGAGAAAATGTTTAATAAAAGTATCTTCTCTACACAGTCAAACTGAAACAGGGAAGGTTCATTGGAGTAAGTATTACAGGACTGGGGTTTTCTGGGGTTGTTTTCTATTGGCTTTTGCTTGTAAAGTCAGCATGATTGTTAGGCTTTTATTGTATTTAACTTTGTTGTAGTTACATTAAAAATATAAATGGGTGACTCTACTCATTTCAGTTGATCAGCTGGTAATGGACTCATGGATTCTCACTGAACCATCTTCCCTCTTGGAAGTAGTTGTATCTTGTGAGATTGGGATGGGTTTCAGGTTTTTCTCTTGGCTGCTGTGTATGCTGCCTGTGGTTTTGAGCAGAGGGTTGTCTGGTATAGATGTCATTACATATAAGCCCCTATTTGCTGGAAAGAGTTAAAGCACTGCTTGTATTTTCCAGGGAATTTGAAAATACACTTGTTTTTTTTTGGCCTGTAACGATCCAGTCATGGCCCTTATGACTGACTTTATTTTTGTTGTGGGTATTATTTGTCCTGTATTGCAGTTCCATCATTCATCAAACTTGCTTAGGTTTTCAGTTTCTGAATATCAGAGACATCTTTCCTTCACTGTTTGTAGTTCACTTCCAGCTTTTGTGAATTCTGGGCTGACACATGTGTGTCTCATTTCTGATAAAAGGAGCTTCTCTACCTAATGCAGGTACTGTGGATGGCACTTTTTGCTACCAGATAAATAAACATTTGTATCCTGATACAGTGTAATTCTTAATTTCTGTATCCTTCATGTGCTTGAGATGGGAAATGTAATCATTTCTCTGCCACTTTGCATTGGATTGTCAGATGTTTAAACATATTCTCCTTAGAAACTGGGAAAAAGCTGTATTTGTCTGATGCATTTTAAATGCATATGTCTGATGTAAAATGTAATATGCAAAATGCATGTGTCTGATGCATTTTCCTCCTGCTGTGTGGTAGTGTGAATGGAACTCTGCAGGAGTCACTGGGAATAGTCCTGAATGCCTGGCTGGGAGTGAAAAAGATCTGGCCATTAGAACTGAGAAGGGTGAGAAGTCATTTTACTTTACAAGAAGTATATTTTAGCATTTTACTCTATTACCAAGAGGAAATGACTCCTCTTAGCTTCTTCTTTGAACACAGATGTGTAGGGGGTGTCATAATTTGGGTAGAACAATGTTTGTGGAACCTAATCAGACAAGAAAAGCTTTTCATCCTTGGTGTTTTGAACAAAGTGTCTTTAACTGACAGAATAACGTTTGGATTGATCCATTTCCTGCCTTAAAGAAAAAAATTCTATAAAATTTTCAATTTAAAGAAGTTGATGTGCATTAGTTCCCTTTCTCTAGGTACTTGAAAGAAATGCTACAATTTTAAGTCAGCACATTTAAATTTCATCAGTTCCTGATCTAGGCCAAATGTCAAGTGACTGGTAAATACTCATATGCAACATTCTTGTGGCACCTGACTCTGAATTCTGACCCCTGAAGTGTTCAGGAGCTGTGTTATGTGGAGTTATTTGTCTTTTACTGCCTTATTAGATTACACAGTAGAAATACAGGCACCTGTTCACAAGGTCCCAGTACAAACAATAAACCAACCTATTTGCCAACTGCACACTTAGTTTGACAAGTTAATTCTTGACTCTGGTAATCAAGTTACTAAAACAGATAAATAATAAAGTTGCAGCTGAGCTCCCCAAACAAATAAAATGAAGAATGTCCTCTTTAGTAATTTTAAATCATTGTTCTTAGGCTTATGCCAGACACAAAACTTGCTCAGGTGTTCAGTAGTCAGTAAACTTGTGTTTTTTCCCTCCCCCCCACCCTTTTTGGTTTTTTGGTGTTTTTTTTTTAAGAGACTCAGAGAATTCCATTGTTACAACTTAAAATTAATTCAGATTTTTCCTTTTTGGAGAAATGTTTTGCAACCCGTTTGTTTGTTTGTTTTTAGTTGGAGTTCATGTGCTTGTGTGTGTTTGGATCATCACAAGGTATTTTGCAATTGGACTTTTTAAATTCCAATTAGCATTAAAATAAAGTTCTCTCAGCATCTCTATTCACAGTTAAAAAGCCAGATGGAGTTCTTGTGAAGTCTTGGAAGCAGATGCTGACTCTCACAGCTGGGGAAAAGTAACCCCAGGAGCAGCCAGGCCCTGCTGAAGGGATGCTGGAGGCTCCAAGGGCTGCTGTATTTCTGGGACACTGAGCCTCCATCCATGGAGACTTGCAAAATTATGTGTGCAGACCCTAAGCAAGATGCTTTAACTTCAGTGCTGGAGCTGAGCTTGGAACCAGCTGACTCCCAGGGGTACCTTTCAGGCCAAATAATCTGTAATTCCTACTTAATCTGAAATATTTTTTGGTGCTTGTGATGAATGGCCAGGGCTACTTTTGGCTTTATTATCTTTATCTTCATGATAAAAAGGGTTTGTAGAATTGTGTTTTTTCTACCAAATGGCATTGTATTTCAACTTGTCTTTATAAGTAAGTTTTATGAAAAATATATATAAAATATATCTAAATATTTGCATTAGAGTTGAGTTGTTTGATTTCCTTCAGTGTTTGCTCAGTCCTTGACCAGTCCTGTCCATGTAACAAATGGCTGTGAGCAGCCACCTCTGAATCTGTGGTGGGGGCATTGAAACTGGTGTAGGAAGAAAAATAACTGCAAAAATCCAGATTATGTAAGAAACAGACCCCATCAGGAAGGATGCCTGGTCAGATGAAGCATGTAAAATCTATATTTTTTTCCATTAAAACTCATCTTTCTACTTTGTAGGATGCATGGCATCTCTGTATGAGACTTAAGCACAAGCTGCTTGTGTGTTTTGGGCTGTGTGCCCTCCTTGTAGGTGAAAATTTCACTCCTCCTTGATCCTCAACTGCTTTTTATTTCACTGGTTCACCTCCCTCTGTAGATACATGCAATCTGTCTGCTGGAGACTAAATCCCCTTTCCTAGAGGTTTTGATCAAAATCCCAGAAATAATTAAAAGGTGAATCTTTTAGTCCCTGTGTGACAAGGTGTCCATCCACTTAGAGGAAAACCTCAGTTTTTAACTTTTTTTACAGTAGAATGTTATCTAGATGTAACATCTTAATAACCAGCTCCTGGTGAGATTTGATGCTCTAGGTTCATTTGTACAATTCCAAAGGAGAGGAAATATGAACTATTTATATATTTATATGTCTTATAAGTGGAATGTTTCCTTTGTCTTTACAGTGGAATAAAAAATTATTTTGAGTGGTAGAACAGGCAAGGAAATCCCAGAGAGCAGAACTAATCCTGGTTTATTATTTCCTAGTTTTGTTTTTGGACTGTTAAGAAGTCAGGTACAATTCTTGTTGAGCAATGGAATGACAAGGCCTCTACAGTTGACTTAACAAAGAAGTTTTATTTACAGTGTACTTAGTACAATAAAGTAATAAAAGCTCAGATTATTAATGCATCTTTTCAGATTCCTGACAGACACTGCAGAGTAGTTTAATAATAGCTTGGGCTGTTAGAAAGCCAGGTCCTTAGGCTGTGGTTTTGCCTACAATTTGTAATGATCTTAAGAGCTGTCAAGTGGCCAGGCAGCCCCGAGGCTGCGAGGAGCTGTCACTGTGCCACTCCTGTGCCACTCCTGTGCCACTCCTGTGCCACTCCTGTGCCACTCCTCTTGCTTCTCCCTGCACCCTCACTGTGCTGGCACCAGCACTGGTGCTGCTTTAGAGGAACACCTGACTGCCTGGCCTCAAATCACATCTTTACTCTGCTTCAGCTCCTCCACTGTGCCACTCCTCTGCACTCCTCTGCACTCTTCTTGCTTCTCCCTGCACCCTCACTGTGCTGGCACCAGCACTGGTGCTGCTTTAGAGGAACACCTGACTGCCTGGCCTCAAATCACATCTTTACTCTGCTTCAGCTCCTCCTCCTCCTCTTTTCCCATTCAGTCTGACTGTCCAGTCCCCCTCCTGCCCCCTCCATTCACCTGTTTTGTTAAGCTTGGTTTTGTTTGTTTAAAATATCCAAGTGAGTGTGCCATCATTTCGATGTTTGGTCTATTCTTGGAACTCAACATAGCCTAACATGTCATGCTGGCCTCCTGATGCTGTCTGGTTTTTGCCTTTTTTTATTTTCTTTTTTTTTTCATGATTTTTTAACACGATCTCTCCATAACTGCCCCTGAAGGCCTTCAAATAAAGATCTACTCTTATGTTACCTCCTTACTAAAATTATTTCAAGTTTCATTTCCAGGCTGGGAAAAAGGCAGCACTCCCTCTAGTTCATGAAGGATCTCCAGTGCAGGGTCAAAAGGGCTGAGAACTCACCAGCTCTGATCTGTTCCCAAATCTTCAGTCCCTCCTTTCTGCACAGGAACAGCATCTGCAGATGCATTGCCCCTCGTGCCAGGGCCCACTCTGCCTGCTGCTGTTGAAGTTTTCTGAAATATCTAAGAGAGCTGGTTAGAAATGCCTCTAAAGGTGATTCTACCAGATGTTTTCTCACAGCCCGGTTGATATAAAATCCTGAATAACTGGCCTGGGCTTTTTTCTTTTGAGCTTTTCTCCTTTTTCTCTCCCTGACTCTGTGGGTGAAGGTGTCAAATGAACTGTTCCTCATATGACAGTGCTTTTCTGAGCTGCTGTTTTCTTCCATTCCTTTATACTCCTTCCTTCTCAACCATGCAGAACTGCATTCCAGCCAGCTGAAAGGGGATGTTTTCCCATAGTGTCCCAGCTTGTGTGTGATCTGGTCATTGGATGCTTCTAAAGACAGTTTCACACGGCAATATGGAAATGTGAAAGGAGTTTTTCTTCTCCCTGTAACTCAGTCCACTTGCACAATTCAAAAGGATGGCCTGAACCTGTTTCTATTTCCATGTGACTGTGCAGTGATCTCAGGGTAGAGCAGAGGATGCCTGTGAATTGGCTGTGAGAAGCTGCTGTGTTCCTGTTTGCTGTTCCAGAATAACCTCCTGCCTGGCCATTGGCAGAAGTCTGTCTGAAACTGGGACTGAAGTGTTATTCACTTGTTCAGTTCCTCATGGATATTCTTCAGAGGGTGCAGCAGATGTGTGTGCTTGCCTGAGTATAAAGTAACAGGAAGTAAGATTTTCCTTCTTGTGCCAGCCAAGTCCATAAGTTCCTCTGAGTCTGGAATACCATTTTAGTAGTGTTGTTCTCTATATGTAGACTTGTTTTCCAGGAAAAAAAATTCTGAAGACAGTCTTATTCACAGTTATAATTGAATATAGTTGAATATATATATATAATGAATATATGAGTGAATATATTCAATATATATATATTATATATATGAACATATATATGAACATATATAATGAATATATGAATATATGAATATATATATAATTGAATATATATTGAATATTCAATGACACAGTTGTCATTGAATTGTAGAATAACTTTTGTAAAAAGGGATGACTACAGGTAATCTAATCTAACCATCTGTTCAAATGAAGTTACTTAAATTAAATTTTAATTTGTAACCAGTTAACATCTTTGCATTTTTTTCATATCTCTGAGTCCTGTGTAAGTCAATTGCAAATTTAGGTGGTCAGCATTTCTTGAAAACTGGGCCATTTTTATTTAGAGGCATTAATATTTGAGTAGAAACTGCATTCATTGTTTAAAAGCCTTAATTTAACTCGGGGTTTAAAATCCTGACTTCAGGTTTTAAAACTTGGTGCATAATGTTATGGGAACACCAGAGGAATAACGCTACAGGAGATGAGCAGGCAAAATAATCAGGGACCTGGGATAAAAAAAAATCAAATGAAATTATCTTTGTTTGTGGAAAATTAGCTGTATTTCATGAGGAAAATGAGACAATCTAGGCTTGACGGCTGAGAGACCACTCTTGGTACCAGTGTGAGCACTGTGAGGGAAGGAGGCCTTTGAGAAAGGCCTTTTATGTTTTCCGTACATAGATATTTTTAGAAAACTAAATGGTGATATTTTTATTCTGATTTCTGGAGAAACCCTGACTAAATGGACATTTAATTTTCCATTCCATAGGGCCAGCTCATGTGGCAGTTGAACTAAACTGCTGGGAAATATTTATAGTACCACATGATCTTTAAAAATAACTTTCCAGTCTACTTTGTAGATGTCTTGAGTTCTTAAAATCTTTGCTATTGTAGGTAGATACCCGTGATATTTGTGGAGTGGAAATATCTCTGCTTTGCTGATTTAGGCATTTGTATTTATCATCAAGTTGCTTGTATTTTATTTTTAGATTTGGAAGCAGTTTGGCTGAAAATTCACCTGTGCAGCTGTAGAAGGCCAGAACCTTGAGTGGGTTCACTTGTAGGGCTAAATGAGAATTGCCATGGAGGGTCTGCAGGGTTTCCATGGTCTGCAGTGGCACACATGTGACTGTGTTCACAGGGGTCCAAGGATGACTCCATGTTTCAGAAGGCTGATTTATTATTTTATGATCTATATTATATTAAAACTATACTAAAAGAATAGAAGAAAGGATTTCATCAGAAAGCTGGCTAAGAATAGAAAAAGAAAGAATGATAACAAAGGCTTGTGTCTGGGACAGAGAGACTGAGCCAGCTGACTGTGATTGGCCATTAATTAGAAACAACCACATGGCCCAATCCCAGCTGCACCTGTTGCATTCCACAGCAGCAGATAACCATTGGTTACATTTTGTTCCTGAGGCCTCTCAGCTTCTCAGGAGGAAAAATCCTAAGGAAAGGATTTTCAGAAAATATCATGGCTACACTCACTCACTGCTGGAATAGGCAGTGCTTCTTTAAACCTTTAAACCAAACTCGCCTGCAGCTCGCTCTCTGCAGCTCCTGAAATGAAAGGAGGCTGTGCCCAGGCGGGCTCGGGCTCTTTCTCCAGGTGACAAATGACGTAGCCAGAGGTCACAGTCTCAAGTTGTGCCAAGGGAAATATTGGTTGGATGTTAGGGAAAAGTTTTTTACAGCAAGGGTGATAAAGGTGGAATGGCTGCCCAGGGAGGTGGCAGAGTCACCATCCATCCCTGGGTGTGTTTAACAAAGCCTGGATGTGGCACTGGGTGCCAGGGTTTAGTTGAGGTGTTGGGGCTGGGTTGGATTTGATGATCTGAAAGTCTCTTCCAGCCTGGTTATTCTGTGATTCCCGTTACCCCCGGTGTCACCCCGTGCCCGTTCCATGGGTGAGGGCCGCGCTCGCACGGCGCCCTGCTGCACGCCCAGCCTGCCGCGGCAGGGCGAGGCCGCTCGGGCCGTGCCTGTGCCCGCTGTTAGCACTGTGTGCCGGGCGTTAGCACTGTGTGCCGGGCGTTAGCGCTGTGTGCCGGGCGTTAGCGCTGTGTGCCCGGTGTTAGCACTGTGTGCCCGGTGTTAGCACTGTGTGTGCCCGGTGTTAGCACTGTGTTTGCCCGGCGTTAGCACTGTGTGTGCCCGGCGTTAGCGCTGTGTGCCCGGTGTTAGCGCTGTGTGTGCCCGGTGTTAGTGCTGTGTGCTCCGTGTTAACGCTGTGTGCCCGGCGTTAGCGCTGTGTGCCCGGCGTTAGCGCTGTGTGCCTGGCGTTAGCACTGTGTGCCCGGCGTTAACACTGTGTGCTCCGTGTTAGCGCTGTGTGCCCGATGTTAGCGCTGTGTGCCCGGCGTTAGCACTGTGTGCCCGGCGTTAACACTGTGTGCCCGGTGTTAAAATTGTGTGTGCCCGTGGCGGGACAGAGGGGACGGCAGGAACGGGCAAAGCTGAAAAGCGCTGCGGGCTCCCCTCAGGGAGAGCTGCCCTCGGGGTGGGGGGAACGGGAGCCATGAGGGGAGCGAATGGGACTGGAGCCATGAGGGGATGGAACAGGAGCGGTGAGGGGAGGGAACAGAACTAATGAGATGAAATGGGAGCGATGGGGGAGAGGGAACGGGAGCAATGAGGGAATGGAACTGATGAGGGGATGGGACAGGGCTGCTGAGGAGATGGAGTGGGACTGATGAGGGGAAGGATGGAACGGGACTGATGAGAGGATGGAACAGAGGTGATGAGGAGAGGGAATGGGAGTGATGAAGGGAGTGAAACAGGAGCATGGAACGAGGACATGAAACGGGAGTGATGGGGGCAGGGGATAGGAGCTGATGAGATGGAACAGGAGTGATGAGGGGATAGAGCAAGAGTCATGAAGCCATGGAGCTGGAGTGATGAGGGGATAGAACAGGAGTGATGAGGGGAGAGGGTCAAGCAGGTGCCCAAAGTGCCCCTGTCACAGCCTGTGGCAGTCCCAGGCAGCTCTCGGGCACTGCCCTGGGCTGCAGAACAGCTCCCAGGAATTTGGTACAGATTGAGGAACAGAAGAGAATGTAGTTCTACAGAGCTGTGAACTGCCCCTCATCTAATGTATATATTTGTCTTTAGTGTCTTCAGAAGAAATCAGACTTTTCAATCTTTCTTAAAAACTTTTTTCTAAAGGCCTTCTAAGTTTCATAGGACATAAGTCTTCCTGCATAGTGAGACTCCTTTTCCATCATTCTGCTAGGTTCTTTTCCCTTGTTTCTTCTCAAATATTTCATTTATAGCTTGCTCATCCTTTTATAGTACTAGATGTTTACATGGTTAGAAAAACGATTACAATGGTTGTGTTGTGTGAGTGCTCAGTGTTTCTCCTACTTAGACTACGTGATGTGCTGCTGCCATTTCCTAGAAAAAGACTGTGGTCAGATTGTCATCTCGTCTGTTCTGGACAGTGAGATACTGTTCAAACACTGTTCTTGTGTGTCTGCATGGGCTGGCCCTTTTCACTACTGCAAGACTTCTGGTTTTTTTTAGCCCCTTGACTGCCACATGACAGAGCAAGCAGTAGATAAAGAGCTGTATTGATCACAGTGATGATTGTCTTGGATGTGATGCTCAACAGTTGTAAGAACTTATTGCATAAAGCAAAAATGTGGATAAGCAGAGTGCCCTTAGTTGTTATCCAAAACAAGTTTGCTTCTGATACTCATCCTTTATGTCAATATTCATAGGTTTAATGAAAAAGAAGAACAAATCCAGCTTTATATTTAACTTGAAGAGCTGTAGATATTTATGTGCCCTTAAAATGCACCTGAGTTTCAAAGAGGTGGTGTAAAGGAAACTTACAGAAAGTTACTTTTCAATATATAAATGATCCTCCCCTCCAACTTTCTGCCATCTGTTTGGGATGATAGCACACTGATTTCATCCTGAGAGAACTGACCACATTTCAGGGCTGGGTGACATCATTTCAGATGGAAGATAGCTCTTCTAAAGACTTCCAAAGACTTGGTGCTCAGGAGAATAAATACTAGGAGAGATAACAGGGCATCAAAATTTTCCTCTGGCACTGCATTATATGGTGTTTATAATTACCACCTTCTTTGCAGCTTCTTTTACTTCTGTTTGATTAATATTCTTCTGGATTATAGTTCAAGATAAAACATTGAACATTACGTTGGATTTTATGTTGGTTTTCTTTTAACAACAGAAAAACATCTCAGAGGATGAGTGATAGGGGATTTGTGGTGAGTTCAGAAGTAAAGGATTTAATGACACAGTGTGAGTTTTCATAATTGCTGCATTCTTCAAAAAGTTGGTTTTAGAAGAACTTATCTGACTCAGATAAATGTTGAGTGTTGATGACAAAGTGGATTTGGTACTTTTTAATGTCTAAGTCTTTTGCTGATATGATAAATTATTTTCAAAGGAGAGTTCACTGCATTGTTATTCCATGTCTCATTTTTTGCAGTGCTCCAGACAGGCTCACTGTGAGCATGTTCTTGGGCAGCTCTTAATTTCAGGGTAACCTTACAAACTCCCTCCCATACTTGTCCTTTGTGTCTCCTTGGTCAGCACTCTTTGATATTTGCACCTTCTAGATTTAATTCCTGTACATGTGCAAGTTAACTACCCAGCACAGGTACAATTGATTTGATTCCTGTAGGTGTGCAAGTTAACTACCCAGCACAGGTACAATTGATTTAATCCTGTATGTGTGCAGGTTAACTACCCAGTACTGGTAAAATTGATTTAATTCCTGTAGGTGTGCAGGTTAACTACCCCAGCACAGGTACAATTGATTTAATCCTGTATGTGTGCAAGTTAACTACCCAGCACAGGTTAAATTGATTTAATTCCTGTACGTGTGCAAGTTAACTCCCCAGCACAGGTTAAATTGATTTAATTCCTGTATGTGTGCAGGTTAACTACCCCAGCACAGGTACAATTGATTTAATCCTGTATGTGTGCAAGTTAACTACCCAGGTACAATTGATTTAATCCTGTATGTGTCCAAGTTAACTCCCCAGCCCAGGTACAATTGATTTAATTCCTGTAGGTGTGCAAGTTAACTCCCCAGCCCAGGTACAATTGATTTAATCCTGTATGTGTCCAAGTTAACTCCCCAGCCCAGGTACAATTGATTTAATCCTGTACATGTGTCCAAGTTAACTCCCCAGCCCAGGTACAATTGATTTAATTCCTGTATGTGTGCAAGTTAACTCCCCAGCCCAGGTACAATTGATTTAATTCCTGTAGGTGTCCAAGTTAACTCCCCAGCACAGGTTCAATTGATTTAATCCTGTACATGTGTCCAAGTTAACTCCCCAGCCCAGGTACAATTGATTTAATTCCTGTATGTGTCCAAGTTAACTCCCCAGCACAGGTACAATTGATTTAATCCTGTACATGTGTCCAAGTTAACTACCCAGCACAGGTACAATTGATTTAATTCCTGTATGTGTGTCCAAGTTAACTCCCCAGCCCAGGTACAATTGATTTCTCCAGCTCTGCCTGCAGTGGTGGGAAGCCCTTGGAGCTGGGTGGTCCTGGGCTCCCAGCAATGTCCTGAAGGAGTCACGATGGATTTGAGTTTGGCACAGGATGGTCTTGCCTGCCTTCAGGAGAATGGGTGGGTGGTTTGGAAAGAGAGCACAGCCCCAGTGTGTAACCACAGCCTCTGAAATCCTGCTGAGCCTTTGGTGTGAAGAATTAGTCTGAAACTCCTGGGGATGTTCTGAATGTCTGGGTCTTGTTAACTGGTACAGTGCAATGTTCCACTGCTTCTGCTGGTGGCCAACACTTGCTGGAAGTGTTGTCTACTTATTTTTTTTTTTCCAAACTGGTTTTGTACCTGCTCTGTATAACCTGGACATATGATTTTAGTTCTGTTTTGGTTAGGGAGAAAACATGATGGGGCTGCAATTCACATGAAAATATCTGCAGCTTACTTTGTACAGTGTCTGTCCTTAAAAGTATTTTAGAAATCAGCCAAGAAGCAGCCTGCTTCTGGTAGCTCTTTTTTTTCTTTGTTTGTTTTTTTTCCATTTTCCTTTCCAAGTGGTCTTGTTGATTAAATGAGGAGATGTACTTTTGTTGGGAGGTGAGGGAAAAGCTGTAAGGTCTCCTGGATTCTGGAATGAGGCTGTTAGCACCAGAGCAAATTCTTTTGTCTGCCTAGAGATGGAAAGTCCTTTAAAAACCACAACAGCAACACCCAATTGAGTAATCCTGTTTTAGGGCTGCTTCTTTGTGTACATTAAATAAATGAGTGATAAATTTCCTTCTTCTGCAGATGTTCTACTCATCTGTATTCCATTTCTTTCCATTAGTATAAGCAGCTCTGGCAGAACTGCTGGTACATTAAAATACAAATTGATTAGGAGGGAGACACATTTGTGGGCACACACAAATATATGAATCTGAAATTTGCAGGTTAAAGCTTAGAGAAAATTTACACTTAGATGGGAAGGTTTGAATGCTGTCAGGACTACCTGTACCTTAGAAAGGCATTTTGTAGTGGGCTTGCTCCTGTGAAATTCCAAGTCATTGATTAGACACTTGAGGAGCCAAGGTTAAGTGCTGCTTTAATTACTTCCTTCTTTTGTGAGTGAGGTTGTTGTTACTGTGGCAGTGGGCAGGAATAGCTATGAGGTTAACAGCCTGAAATAGCTTTTTATTATTATTTGAATTGTTGGTTTTTTCCTTTAGCTGGAAGTTGTTTAAAATGTCTCTGCTGCTGGTACTCCCAATCCAGATGGCTTTTTGCCTTTGTTTCAGTTCCTAGATGTGATATTGAGAGTTAGTCACCACACATGGCCCAGCTGGGGCCGTGACTCATCCCCAGAGCTGCTGTGGGTTGGCAGTGCTGAGTTTCTCAGGATACAACCTGGTTCTGTCAGCCTGTGATGTCAGCTCTTGGGGCAGAAGGGGTGCTGCCTGCAAAGCACACTGACCTGCTTCCTTGAGGAAGGAAATGTTAAGTAAGTGCCTGCAGGCAAGAATAGCTCCTCAGCATGCCCAGATTGGTCAGATGGCTTCTCTTCCCTTTTTAGCTGAAAATGCAAATGGAATTGTAAAAGATTCTGGTGTCTGTGCTGGGAATCTGTAATTATAAACAAGTATCTTACAAGAACTTTATAACTCTCTGTTGTGGTGTTTGGGCTCCAGGATATGGAGCAGCATTTTTAAGTCATGTTTTTTTGAAGATTTTAAACTCTTGTTGATGCACTAAAGTGTTTTCCACAACTGCAACTGTGGAAAACATCTGAAAGAGGATGAAAATAGAAAAGATACACTGAATTAAAGCAGGAATGAACTATATACAAAATAACTACATAAACCAGGTTTTCTTGCTGCTGTACCTGTCCAAGTAACGCTTTGTAATGGAAATACCTCTTTATTTTACCCTCATGACCACAGAAAATAACTGCAAATGTGAGTATCCAAATATGAAAAATGTACAGTATGAGTATTTTTTACTGACTGCTAATTTCAGTTCCAACAGAATTGCAGCCAGCATTTTATGAGTGCCAGTAACTGGATGGAGGAAAACAAATAGTTTCCCATTAAATAGCAACTTGTGGAAAATATACTGATTGGTAATGAGGAATTAGACATTTTGTCTGGGTTTGTTTTTTAGGTAGATGTTGTTTTATTCCAATAACATAGTTTGTGCTGGGTGTAATGGGGGTGGGGTAATATTTTATTTCTTTCCTTTAGACAGCTTAGAGCTCACACACCATGCATGTCCAGTGATGAGTGGATGGATTTGTAAACTGTGGTAATTCAAATAAAATATCTTCATATCTGAGTTGTTATTTTTACCATACTACCACCTCGAATTACTTATGTTCAGTGTAGTGGATTTTTTTTGGATGAAAATGTGCACATAATGGTGGTAAAACTATTTTAGATAGCGATGATGGTAGAGGCCCCCTAATTATTGCTTCTATTGAGAAAAAAAATGTTTTTCCTTATGTCCTTATGCTTTCTGAAATTTAAAGGTGTTTTATTTGGCATTAATGAAAACTCTGCTATATTTTATCTAGTACAAGTGAAATGTGAAACGATCCATGCATGAATGTGGTTACAAGATGTGTTGGCAGCATGTGCTGGTCCTCACAGCTTTGCTAAGGCCAGGTGGAAAGGTGTTGGAATGATCTGGCTTTTGTTTTTCAGTGTATTTATGTGGCACTTAGAGGTGGGATGGAGTGTGTTGTCAAATACTGAGGCAGCTCTGAACTGGCAAGTTGATTTTGTGCTGCTGGCATCATCTGTTATCCATTGTGGGGAAGGGAAGGACTAATTGAGATGTTGGAAAGCTGTGAGTGGAGTTGAACATTCTGACATTTTCCATCCAACAAGAATTCAAAAGATGCAGGGGTAACTTGTCTGTTCAAGTGCTGGATTGTAGTGTTTTCCAATGCTCCCCATGCCTTTGGCAGCTGAGGAGCATTGTCTGGATGAGGAGGAAGGTAAATGATTCAGTGAGCCGTGGCTGAAGGGAAAACTCAGCTTTAGAGAGTGGTAATCACAAAAGAAGCCTTGGAATGCCAGAAAATCCAGTGGCAGCAATCACAGTAAATAGGAATGTGCTGAAATACAGAGGACAGGCAGCAGGAGGGCAGAGGAGTGAGCCACAGAGATCATGGGCAGGGTTTCCTCCTACCCTGCAGGGATGCACTTCCTCCATGGGTGGAGTTCAGTGGTCCTTCTCTGAGGGTGAGAACCAATTGAGATAAGTGTCTGCAGAGGAAAATGGCACTTTCTACTGCTGCAGTGTGTACTAGAGTCAAAGAAACTTTTCCTGCTATTAATGCAGACTTTCAGGTTGAATGTCACTGGCCACATTCATGGACAACTAAGAGGAAACTTGCAGAAAATAAAATAATGAAACTGATCATGAGTTTTCATATGAAATATTGCCACTCTTCATCCATGAAGTTTGTTTTGGTTGTGTTTTATGCAGGTAAAGTTTTAGAGAGAATTGAAATGAATTTCTAACTTTATTTCAGCTAACCTCTAATTAGTTTTTTCTCTTATTACTTAGTTTTAATGACATAAACATCTCAACAATAGTGCTTTTCCAGGCAAATACTTTTATTGTATTAAATAACATTAATGAGTAAAAATATGCTTATGTGTTTGCAATACTGGCATTTGAGACCTCAGAGTTGTAAGCTGAGCTGTACAAAGCAGGCTTATGTAAACCTTCCAAAGACTTTAAAATGTGTGTCTAATTATAGAAGGTTAAGTATACTGAATTTTAGGGTTTTTTTTCTCCCCTAAGGCCATGTGGTTATGATATTATTGAGATTCCATAATGCCTCCTGCCGTGACAGACAGCCTTGACATCTGGGCAGTGGATTCACAGATTGGTGCTGATGGCTCAATATCTGTGGACTTCCTGTTGCCCACTGGAATCTACATCAACCTGGATGTCCCTCGAGATGCCACCATCTCTCAGATTAAACAGGTAACACCAAATGGGCAGTTAGCTGAGGTTTGGAATGAGGGCTGGTTCTGATTTTGACCTGCCCTCTGGCAAATCAAGTCATGAAGTTTAGCAGGCATAGAAATGAGGTACTGAAGGCACGTGCCCAGCAGATTGACTGATCAAGAAGTGTGTCTGGGGGGTTAGCACTGGGTTTGGGCAGATGGCAAGGTTTGGAAAGTGGCTTCTTGCTGATAGTTGTACTTCAGCAGAGGTGATTCTCATAGCTCTATAGTAATACTGTACTGCTACTCTGAACCTTTTCCTAACACACTGACAGTCCATTGTTTGCTGAGCTAACATTGCCTTGGTTAGATTTTTAGTGCAGAAGTCACAGATTGGGCTCCTGCTTCTGTTGACTGGCACCAAAGAGAATTGCTTTAAAAACTGCATCTGCCTCTTCTTAAAGGTTTTGTACAAATTGGAGCATCACTTCAAACACGATGGAATGTCCAGACAAAGGGAAGGGGAGGATGTGAGGAAGTGACCACAGACACTAAAAAGCAATCTAGTGACCTTTGATCAGATAATGACCATGTGAGGACATTGCCTAATTCCTCAGTAACCTTTCCCAGTGAATGAATTACAACACAGACTAACCTACTCCTAATATATCAAATGATTTCAAGTGATAAAGATTTTGAAAACAAATGTGTAAGTGACAGCAATAAGGGATTGGAACTGAACTGTCTGGTTGCCTTGCTGCTTGTGGCACATGGAAACTTGACATGCCATGAATATATGCTGTTGATGTTTACCTGTTTCCCAAAGGAGAGGAATGCTGATGCCAACCCAGAGGTCTGTCCTGGAAATCACTCAGGATAGAGACTAGAACTGAGACAAAGTAAACATACAGTGATTTATAGGGGTAAAATTTAAACAAGTTATAAAACATATTTCTTTTCTATTTTTTGGGGAACATAAATGGAAATGAATGTTACCTTCAGTACTTTAAGATCTGTCCCTATTTTCTGGTTTTGGGGTTTTTTCATTAATTTCTTTGTTTTCATTGCAGCTATTATGGAAGCAGGCACATTCCTACCCACTCTTTCATCTCCTCATGGAGATTGACTCTTACATGTTCTCATGTGTGAATCAGACTGCAGTACATGAAGAATTAGAGGATGAAACACGGAGACTTTGTGATGTTAGACCCTTTCTTCCTGTCCTTAAACTAGTGACAAGGAACTGTGATCCAGGAGAAAAGTTGGATTCGAAAATAGGTGTCCTTATAGGCAAAGGTAATTCCATTTATTGTTTTGAGAAATGATGTTAAACTTTGTTGTGTATGAGGCTCTTAATTGGGCAGGTAGGAGTGGATTTAAAGAAAAAGCTGTTAAAAATTCAGTATTTCCCTTTGTCAAACAAGTACTGATATAATTGGAAAGAATTTAAATACTCAACATGAAGCACGTGCAAGTTATTTAAAGCTACTTTCTGTATTGCATTTCAGCATTGTATTACTACATCAATCAGGAACAAATTTTATTTTGTAGATGAGGAGAAAATAGATATTATTATTAAGTGAAGAACTGCATAATCCTTGAAAAATGTTATCATAAATAACCTACCAGAAAACTGGATACTCAGAAGGAACTAGAAATTATTATCATTTAATATATGTGGTGTCTGGTTAACAATGATTCTTGGTTTTGCTCTCAATTGTGACACTAATTTTCCCCAAACAATGAAATGCTATTTTTAAAGGTTTCACAGTAACTTATTCTTGATGTTATTTCAGAATTTTCAGCTTTTAAATCTACTCTGCATGGCTATACAATCAAGATTGACAGGGTCATATGAGGTCATACCTCTTGTTTTAAAACAATGAGCCATTGTTAGGTCTCTTACAAAGACTGCAGGTTTTGTTTAGATTTCAGCAGTACACTGTCTGCCTATTTGTTAGAGCTGACAATGGGAACAGTTGGTCAGTTTAACCATTCAGACAGATCCTGACAGATTCTGAGAGGTTCACATTCTGTGATTGAATATTTGGTTTATCAGAGCTGTGTGAGATCCTGCCTTAAGCAGCTCCTATTCTGTACCTTAGCAGGGAAAAAAAACCTGTTCCTGTCTGAGCTTCTAAACTTAGTGCTTTGTTCTCAGAAGGTGCTGGGTGCTTTGTGTGATTTGGACAATGTCCTTCAAAGTTCACAAATAAAGATAAAGACATTTGCAGGCTCTACATGCCCTGGAGTACCAAAAAGTCACAGCTTTCCATTGTACCATAGGAACATGGGATGGTTTGGGTTGAAAGGGACCTTTTAAAGGTCATCTCATTCCACCACCCTGCTGTGGGCAGGGACACATTGAACTGGACCAGGCTGCTCAGAGCCTGTCCAGTCTGACCTTGACTGTGTCCAGGATGGGGCACCCACCACCTCTCTGGGCAACTGGTGCCAGTGTCTCACTACCCTCCTTGTAAAAAATTTCATCTTTACATATAATCTAAACCTACCCTCTTTTAATTTAAGAACTCCCCAGAGCTTGGTTTTCTCCAGGCTCTCTCAGCCTGTCTCCATTGCAGAGGTGCTCCAGCCCTCTGAGCCTCTTTGTGGCCTCCTCTGGAGTCTCTCCAGCAGGTCCCTGTCCCCCTGTGCTGCAGGTGGGGTCTCACCAGAGCAGAAGAGAAGGGCAGAATCTCCTGCCCTGCCCACCTGCCTTCAGTGCTTGTGATGCAGCCCAAGACACCTTTGGCTTTCTGGGCTCTGAGTGCTCATGGCCAGCTCATGTCCAGCTCATGCACCAGCATCCCCAAATCCTTCTGGGTGGGGCTGCTCCCCATCTGCTCATCCCCCAGCCTGTGTTGATCCTGGGGTTGCTGTGACCCCGGTGCAGGACCTTGCATTTGGTCTTGTTGAAGCTCAGTGAGATTCCCATGTGCCCTCTTCTTGAGCTTGTCCAGGTTGCTGTGGCTGGCATCCCCTCCTTTGGGTGTGTCACCACAGCCCTCAGCTTGGTGTCACCTGCAGCTCTGCTGAGGGTGCCCTCAGTGCCTCTGTCCATGTCATTAATGAAGCTAGTTAATAACATTGGTGACCCTGAGGGACACTGCTTGTCACTCATGTCCACTGGGACTCTGAGCTGGTGGCTGTGACCCCCTGGGTGTGCCCATCTGACCAATTTCACACTCACTGAGCAGTCCCCCATCAAATTCATCTCTTTCCAGTTTAGAGATGAGGACAGTATGGGGCCCATGTCCAAGGCCTTACAGAAGTCCACATCCACAGCCATCCCCTTGTCCTGTGATATCACTCAGTCACAGAGGGCCACCAAATTGGTCAGGCAGGACTTGCCCTGTGTATTTGTTCTTTACATGTTTTGGAAAAGGAACTTTACTGGTCTTGGATTGGTAGAAATTTCAGTCATGTCATTTTGACTTGAGTAGAGGATTTTCTTTTTTGACTTTCAAACAAAATTTAAAAGGATGATGTCATCTTTCTGGGCAATTAAAAAACCCCTATAGCTTGAAAGCACTTCTGCTCTGTGGTCTTTATGATGCATTTACTGTGCTTTTTAAAATTTGCTCTTGTGAGGAGAGACTTAAAACTTTCAAACTACCTTGAATTCAGAGTAAGGTTGGATTTTCTGCTTCACAGTACCTAGGACATACATTGGTTTTTGTTTAAAATCAACACTCATGCCAGGTTGCATGGGAGTTGTGGAGCAACTTTGAAGAACACTGATGTACAGGACAATGTAGAACCCAGCTCAGCTTTGAGCATCCATTTTGGATGGGATGTCTGAAGGAAACCACCTGTGCCACCTTAACTTAAAGCTAGTAACAGTTTAAATGGGATGGGCAGTATTTTTACAGCTGTGTATCCTTTTGCTTCCTTGAATTCTTTCAGGTCTCCATGAGTTTGATGCCTTACAAGATCCTGAAGTGAATGACTTCCGAGCTAAAATGAGGAGAATCAGTGAGGAAAAGATTCAGTCACTTGTGGGTCTCTCCTGGATGGACTGGTTGAAGCACACTTACCCACCAGAGCAGGAGCCTGTTATCCCAGAGAGCTTCCAAGATAAGCTCTACAGTGGAAACCTTGTAGTGGCTGTTCATTTTGATAACTGCCAGGTAGGAATGGTTGTTCATGTTTGTTTCATTAGCTGTTCTTGGTCCAGGTCTGAATTGGCATGGATTGCTCAAGGATATAAATGAAATAGAGTACTTACATTGTGGTGGTTGCAAAGTCTTTCAGCAGGATCCTTGACTCTTGAAAGAAAGTGAGGATGTGAGCCCATGGTTGAGAATTGAACTTCTAATTACAGTTCAGCTTCTAGAGGCAAAATGTGCAATTGTATCTTCTGTATTACTTCACATTTGTTTAAATGTAAAACATAGTTCAAAGCTGTCAGGACTTGTTTTGCCAACTGTTCCTGTGTTGCTTCACTTACATTCAGTTTTAAGCTCAGTTCATCAGAGATTGCTGGTAATTGGTAGGCATCATATTCAACACACTTGTCTCTGTGTGTGCCTCACTGAACATCTTTGAGGTTGATCTGCTAATTAGATTGAGAAATAATTGAAAAAAAAATGAAAATAATAATAATTCAATAATTTTTTTCAATAATTTGAAAAAAAAATTAAAAAGAAGAATCAGTATTTCCTTTACTAGAAATGCATGTAGAAAGCCAAAACACTGAGGCTTAGCTTTTCATTAAGGCTAGCAAAACTATAGTTTATTTTTAAAATAAAAACCCCTTTAGCTTCTACCAGGAAAGCCTGAAATGTTTTAGCATGAGTTTTTATGATGTTACAGTTGCTCTGACTGTACTTCAATCCAGTATTCCCATTACCCTTTTTTGCACTCTGTTCCTTTGGATAACCATGAATGATCAGCATTGGAAACCTTAAAAATCTTACAGGTGTGTAAATGCATCAGGGTAGATTTGGTGTCCATTTTGACCCAGGTGCAAGAGGCTGATTTTCTAATGATTCAGATTATTTTAGTTACAAAGCTGAATTATTTCTAGCACTAACCTTTTAAACTTTAAAGGTTTAAAGTGGTACACACATCTGCCTCTGGAGACACTTAACGTAGAGGCAAAAGCTAAATTTGGTCACCAGTAACCCCAGCTGATGTTGGATACATAGGTGTTTTATGACAAAAGATTTTCCAGTCCTCTTCAGCTTAAGAGAGAATTTGTGTTGTCCAGGAGTGAGATTATCTTCAGCCCTTGATTAAATACTGCATCTATATGCCTATGCTGACAGGACAAAAGCAGTGCAAAAGTTCTTGCTGCTGCAGAATGTATTTGCCTGCCACTATAATAGCTTAGGCTGCTGACATTTCAAATGTTTCAAATGCTTCTGCTGCCAGCTCTGACCTTCAGAGCTATGAACAGTTCAAATCTGAGCTGCTTTTTAGAGCAGTAAACTTCCAGACTTTACTGCTTGCACTGAACACTGGAGTCATCCCAGGAGAGTAAGAGAGGAAGGTGTGGGCACTGTTCTGTCAATTCTTGCAGCTGCAAGATTGAGAGAAGGAAATATTGAAACAGTTTTTGTCTGGAAGGTGTGGGGGAGCTGTAAGGGCTTCCTGGTTGTCTCTGGAGCAGGAGAGACTGCTCCCCATCTCCAGGACATGTCTGTAAGATCATCTGGGGAGCAAGGCAGCTGTCAGAGAGCTTCCTGTGAAGAAAAAGTGTTACTCCCTGTCTGCCACTAGCAGTTATGGCAGGAGGAGAAAGCCTTCACATTGGGGCAGCTTTCTGAAAGGGGGAAGCTGGTGTGAACCAGGCAAAAACTGAGAAAACACAGAATTAATTTGCTGTGACTCTGCAGGGTTTGCTTGTTCCATTGGGGCAGCTTGGCTCCTTACCAGTCTATAGAAACAAAGCACAAGTCAAAAGAATCTAAGCAGACAACACCGAGAACACATTTGTCAATAACTGGGTTTAGGGTGCTCACATCTTCAGAATTGGGCATGTAAATAAAAAAAGAAAAAAACTTGAAAAACACAAAACAACAAAACCGCAGTACCTCCTGAATCAACCTTTGCAAATAAACCTGTATAAAGCATAATGTGGTAGATGAAGGGAGATGAAAGATTCCATAGAAGATCTTGTACTTTAGGAACTTGAAATTAATTTAAACCTCCTTTTTAATTTACAAAAGGGAGTACCTTCTTACCTTTATCTTTTTAGAACACATTAAAAGTAGAGATACTTTGGAAATAGGTTGATAGCCTCTAAGGGTTTTAATTAAAAACTTTCTTAAAAAAATGCAGTCTTTCCACGTTGTGTTCAGAATGCTGCAGGTATTGGCCACTACTCCTCTTTTCTGCTCTCCTCCCAGTCTGGTGGTGGTTTTCTACATAAATTACATTCACAGTTTCTTCTCCTTTCTTACTTGAAGCTTTTTCTTCTGAGTTCAGTGGTACTTAGAAAAAGGATAACTTGCTAGTGGCCAGAAAGATGAAAAATTAACCCCTCTAGTACTGCTAAATACTTGGAAATGCATCATGACTTATTGTCTCCCTCATTCAACATTCCAAAATACAACCTTCTAGATTAATACATTGCTCTAGCAGTCTTCAATTCACTGCTAAATCAAATAAAGGCCTGTGTTTTAAAAAGTACTTCTGACAATATAAAACTTTAGGAATTAACATCTTACAGCTTTTAGGGTGTTTGTGATTTTGATTGCCCTAAACATACAGACTCTAACTGTTAAAATAGTCTGGATTTAACAGTTATTATTTCTACCTGTTTTATTATGTGTGCTCCAATTTTAGCCTTGTTTGTCTGCCTAAGACAAGTTTGACCTTCATTATCCCTGCTTGTGTTTTGTTAGGATGTATTTAGTTTCCAGGTGTCTCCTAACATGAATCCCATCAAGCTGAACGAGCTGGCAATCCGAAAACGTTTGACTATCCATGGAAAAGAAGATGAGGAAGTTGATCCTGCTGATTATGTGCTGCAAGTTAGTGGAAGGCTGGAATATGTCTTTGGTGATCACCCATTAATTCAGTTCCAGGTACACAGAGTTTTTTGGAACTTGATGTAAGAACTCCCTGCTGCCTTGGCCAAAGGTGCTTCCTCCCATCCCTCCTATCCCATTACTGATCATCAACATCCTCCTCCTCGTGTCTGCAGCCCTCTGCAGTGGTAAAACATATGAGCAGCATTCCCTTTGTAGCTCTGGAATGTATTCTTTGTTTCTGTGGTTTGGAAGTTGCTGTAGGAATATTCTGCTGCCTGCTAAAATCTGCTTTCCCTGGGCTTCCAGTATATCCGCAACTGTGTGATGAGCAGGACCCTTCCCCAGCTGACCCTGGTGGAGTGCTGCACCATAAAGAAGATGTGTGAGCAGGAGATGATTGCCATAGAAGCTGCCATAAACCGAAAATCCTCCAGCCTTCCTCTTCCTCTGCCACCAAAAAAAAGAGCAACAACTGTGAGTTGGTGGGGAGAATGTCTGATACCCAAAGGGAGCAGTGACTCGTGGCACATAAATCACAGCGCCTGGGGTTTGTGCTGTGGCTGCTGTGCTCCAGTGGAGATCACCTGGGTCAACTCAGAGCCTCCTCTTGCTTGGCAGATTTACCTCAGAAACATAAATGTGGACAGGTCTTTGCTCTGTTACACACTCTGCAGTTATTCAGAATGAACAATAAATTTTGAATTGTCAGGATGTAGTACATGATGTGTGTTCTCACCCCCAGCTCTCTTCTAGCTGAGTCTTTACTTCGTCTCCTCTTGTAGGAGGAGCCAATGATGACCAATTTATCTTTGAAGATTTCAGATTTTTATTTTTAGCTGCACTTTTTTTCCTTTGTATTTGATATTTTTGCTTAAAATGCTTGGCTTACAAAATAGATCTCAATGTTACAGTAGTGAAGAGTGAACTTGTATCTTTGTTTCTCTTCTCAGAGTGTGTGGGATATTTCCAACCCTTTCAAGATTATTCTATTAAAGGGCAATAAACTAAACACAGAAGAAAATGCCAAAGTAAGTAACTGGGTCTGGTGTCAGAAGACATTCTGTTCATTGTTTTAATGATTTTAATGCTAAGTGAACTCAAAATCATACAGATTTCAGCATTTTTAATTATTCCCAATTGCATTGGTAGCATTGGTCAAAATCTGGCTTTATTGCTAAAATATTCCTTCATTGTCTGAAGCTGGATATGTGCATTGGAACATTGCAATCATTGTGGCAGTATGACATAAGTGTTCATTGGTATTTGATTTTTTTAAAACATGGTTTCTCTAAAGTGCTGACAGTGGTGTGAAATGAGCTCATTTTAAAGAGATTGTCATAAACACCTTGCACGAGTAAATTAAATATTAAATATTTTCAAGTGCAACATGGCATTTTAGTAGTCCTGAATATATCCTGTATGTCTAAACTTGGACTGTGTGCTTCTATGCAATCTGTCTTTTATTTTCTACACATGAGGAACACAAAGAAAGAAAGCTGGAGTATCATTTCCTGTAAAAATATACATGACTGGGCTACTGACTGCTCTACAGACCACAAGTTGTTAACACATGGGAATTTATTGCTCAACTACTTTAATGCCTTACAAAACACTTGCCTGTGAGGTAGAGCAACATTAAACTCTTTTATTTTGTTCAGAAATCAGTGAATTGTGTAGGCAATCCTGTAGACAAGGAAGATACCTAGTTAACCATTGATATTTTCTGTTCTCATGTTATGTTCAAGGTACTTGGTGCATTTTTTTCTTTCAAAACTGTTGTTACAACCTCCTTGGAAATTAGCAATCCTACATTTTGTTCAAGACCAAAAAGAAGTTCTACATTACAGATAAATGAGCCATAGTTACATTTTAATACCTGAGACACTGTGATTGTGGAAGTTGATGGCTACAAAACCAGATGTTTTCCTCTTTTTGTCATTATTTAGCTAGTTCCAGTATCTTCTTAACCCTCCTCTGTAGACCCTTAAGTTTTTAAAAGGAAAGATGAAAGAGCTGGTGGATTCTAGAAGGAACATAGCTGTCAGGAGTTTCTAGGGTGGGTTTTTTCATGCTTAGAAAAGTGACTTTTGGTTCATTTCAGTATGCTTTTAGGGGAAAAACAATCAAAGTGTTTTCTCAGCTTGAGAAGAAACAGGAAAAATGGGCAGTTCTTTCATGCTGGCACCTGTGGGTACCATCTAAATGTTATTTAGTATTTTGAATGCTTTTCAGTCTTGGAAAATTTCAAGTCCTGTGGGTAACCCAGGACAGGAATAAATGCAGTGACCCTGCAAACCTGTGCATGCTTCCCTGCCTTTGTCTACAGTGTTACACTCTCAATAGTGACAATTTTGTATTTGTTTTCCAGTGCTGATTCTAAGGCTGTTTAATTCACTGCCATTGTTCCTTTAGCCCCACTGTGCTGTGGATAAGCCAATATTCATCCATTTCTGCTGAACCCACCACCAAGGTTCACAAATGCAGTGTTTGTAGTGGGGAACAAAACATTTGTCAGCTGGGTAGCACTGCCCCAGTGTGAGCTGGGTTGGGGACATCCACCTAGGGCACAGGTGACCTCACCCAGCAGTCCAACACCCCATTTTCCAAATACATGACGTTGAAAATTGCTTTTCTTTTCTCTTGCTCTTTGGCCACCCCATCAGTATCCACCATCTCATTCAAAAAGGGGCATGTTGGAATGAAAAGAAAAAGATTGGGGTTCAAACCCTTACATTAACAGGATCAGAAGTCATAGAATTAAAGAGGTGAATTATTTTTTTACCCAAAGCCACTATCAAATTTAATATCTCTCTCTTTGCCTTGCAGTGCTCAGCAATAATATTGTAGCTTAAAGGGAATGTGGGGAGGGTTGATTCAGGAGCAGAGGGAACCTGAAACATCAGATTTCTTTTACATATTTAACATTGAGGATTTCTTTTTGGTGTTGAGCCAAAAGATTACATTTGTGGGTTTTTCTCTCTCTGTGTCTCTCTCTCACTGATATTTTGGAAGGCCACCTGAAAGAAGTTGGCACATTTCACTCTGCAGTTTTCTGGGTATTTATGTTACGGAACAGAAATGTAGAAATGAAACAGAAAAATGAAGAAAGACCAGAAAAACATCTTAGCATTGACATGTAATGAGTTTAATTTCAGTGCCAGTAACTCCAGCTTCTTTGTCTAGTTGTCCTTCTCCTTTCCTGATCCTTATTTTAATTGTTCAAGCTACCTGGTTTTGTTGGTTCCTGGGTACTAAAGGCAAAACAAACCCTGGAAATCTTGTGCATTGTTATTATTACTACAGGTGACTCCTGATGTTAGGGTCAGCAGTGTTCCCTCTGTACATTTTTAGAAATAGTTTATATAAAAAGTGAGTTTTTTCTTAAGCTGAAAAAAACCCCAAACATTTCTCATTTAGAAGCACAAATTGGTTCTACCTGGAGATTTTAATTTGTATTCAGAAAATCAGTCTTAACTTCTTCACTGTGCTTAGTTGTTTGTTTGATGGAATTAATATGTATGTATGTTCTGTATATTATTCTATGCAGAATTCTGTGGGTTCTGTGACAATCTTAAAATCTCTCATTTCTTTATGGCAGGTTCATGTTAGGGCTGGTCTTTTCCATGGCACAGAGCTCCTTTGTAAAACAATTGTGAGCACAGAAATATCTGGGAGAAGCGACCACGTTTGGAATGAAGTGCTGGAGTTTGAAATCAATGTCTGTGATCTGCCAAGGATGGCAAGGCTCTGCTTTGCTGTTTATGCTGTCATGGATAAGATGAAAACTAAGAAGTCCACCAAGGCAATGAATCCTTCCAAATACCAAACCATTAGGAAAGCAGGAAAAGTGGTAATTATCTCATTTGTTTTTCTTGAGTGACCTCCTAATTATATCAAAATGAGCATCCAGAAATCTTTCCTTGTCCTCACTTGGGCTCAAGAATGCAAAATGAAAAGATATTAAAAGCAGTGTATGTATTAAGAATTGCACATCTTGGTATGAAAACTTTTGATACTTCTCAGTGATTAATTTCTTTTTTGAAAGGTATTACCATTTGAAAAAAACTCCAAGCCATCCTCTCAATTTTATGTATTTGCAGTGTTTTCTGTATAGTAACATTTGCTGGCATCTTCATTTCCATATAACAATTCTTTCCTTTGGCAGCATTATCCTGTAGCCTGGGTAAACACCATGGTCTTTGATTATAAAGGACACTTGAGGAATGGAGAACTGGTACTGCACAGCTGGTCATCATTTCCTGGTAAACCTCAGCTTTTCAGATTTGGACTTTGGCTGTGGGAAAGAGTGGGTCCAGTAACAGAATATTTACTGTATGCATGTTCAGATCTCTTGTAATAATCTCTTTATACTTGTAATTTTTATGTGGATATATATGCAACATTTTAATCTCTTTCCTGAAAGTATTGTTTAGCAGGAAAGAGGAAGAGCAAGAAGTAGTGTTCTAAAAGTTTCATCTGTTATGGAAGGAAAACCACATAAAATAGATGCATGTTTATATCTGTATTTTAAAGTACATTTTAGGTTTCATTTGGTCTCTGTGTCTTGCATCCCAAATTGAATAGATCAATTATAATGTAAGTGGTAATATTTACATCAGCAAAAATTGTAAATTGGAATTTTGTCTTGTTCCCTGATATTGGGATCAGTTAGTGGGAGTGTGTGGAGCCTCATGTCCCTCTGATCCCATCCTGAGGATCGCTGTCCCAGCCTGCCTGGCCCAAAGCTCTGCTCTCCATTTGATCCAGAGCGTGTGTCCTGCTCTGCAGAAGCTGCAGATCTCCCTGGGATTTGTTTCAGCTCAGCTTCCCTGGACTGTTACGTTTCCTTAAGGAAATCAGTTTCTCATGGGGTGATAATCCAACATTGGGGAATGCAGGAGGTGGTTTATGTTGGAAATACAGAGCATTGCACTGAAAGTGCTGTGCAGCAGAACATGCTCTGTCCATTTTATAAGGAAGGGATTTCTTACTGCATGCTGGCCTGTTCTCTTTGTGTTTCAGATGAACTTGAAGAAATGTTGAATCCCATGGGAACCGTCCAGACCAACCCTTACACTGAAAATGCAACAGCTTTGCACATTAGATTTCAGGAATATTCAAAACAGCCCATTAATTACCCTCCCTTTGATAAGGTAAGGGATGACCTAAAGAGCAGTCATGAATGCTTATGTGGAAATAGCTGGTTTTTCTTTCCTTTCAACACTGCCTTTTCCAGTGAATTCCCCTTTTCCTGCCTTTTAGTCACTGTACTGCAGTTTGTTAAACTTGCACTGCATGAGTGGCAGTGCTTGACTTCAGGGTCTATTTTGAAGATGTACACTTTTAAAAGTGGTCTGTACATGGTCTTCTGAAGGTCAAAAGCAAATCAGTTTCCCATATGAATGGTTTTACAAAAAGCTAAATTTATCAGCTATTCTGGAAACCTTCAAACTGTTCTTGCCTGTGATCTATAAAGATCTGTTCTCTCTTGGTACAAATGTGGGTTAGGCACTCTTTGGGACACTGCCCTGTGAGCTCAAGTCCTTTAAAGGATAAATGGACTCTTAACACTGTGTGCAAAGGGATTTCTGAAGGTGTGCTCTTGGACTAAATCCACTGAAGTGGCTCTGCAGTTTTCTACAGATGAAGATAAGAATCTGTCTAGAAAGGAAGTGTATATTTGGAATACACATGGTTATTTCTGTAGTGTGAAGGATAGATGGAAAATCGTTTAGAAACTAGCAAAAAAGGCTAAGTCCTGGAAACAAGTAATGAAATAAGTCTTAAAACAGACTGCTAATTATACATTATAAAAGTCAGGCTTAACTCATGTACACATTAGTCTGAATTTTGGTTTGAGGAAGGTCAGTAACAACCTAGAGAAATTGCTTCTTTCTTTTTGGTGAATTTTGCACCTTCAGGAGGCGTGAATAAAAAGACTGAAATTACCAAGTTTTGTCATCTTGTTCAGAGGCAGATTTGGGATTTTAGGTTCATAAAAAAGAAATCAAATGACAAGATAGCATTTCTTTTGTTTCAGTTGGGGTTAATAGTGTTTCCCCTTCCTTGTCATCACAGTACTTTTTCTTTTCTTCAAACAGCATTGGAAATGCAGTAAGAGCTAAGCCAGTACTGACCAATTGCTGTTTATTTATGGCTGACCAGTTAATGCTTCATAGTGGACATATTTTATCCAGTTTTGGTATTGCTTTAAGTTTTTTACTCATTACACTTATGGGTATTTAATTTTTAAAGAAAAAAAAAAGAATGTACATATTAGACAGACTAAGTAAAAATGTGTCTCTTTAGTAATCACATATTTGTTCTGGCTCTGGTGTTTCTTTTCTTTGTCCCTGCAATACCAAGTTCTCAGGAAGTTAAAACCCTGGGCTGAATGCAGCCAATAGATTTTCCTGGGTGAGACAGAGTGTAGTGACATTAAGGTAGTGTCCAATGGTCTTGATCCCTTGTGACTTTCAGCTTCATTCAACTCAATCTCCTAAAGATTCTCTTGGTGAAGGTTCTGTTGAATGAGGAGTGATGTTGCAGCTGCTGGAGTTACATCAGCTGAGGATCTGTCTCTTACAATGCTCCAGCTGAGACTTGCTTGTTCTATGGCTGCTTCTCATTTTCCCAGTGTTGTTGCTGGTTTCTGCCAAGAAAACAAAGCATGAGATGCCAGATTTGTGTTTTGAGAAACATAATGTGCAAAAATAGATGAATCTTTTCAATCATCTCATCAACCTGCTCGCACAGCGAGCTGTGCCGTGCTGCTTGCACAGTGAGGAGCTTTTTGGGGGCTGAGGGAGCAAAAGAGCCTGGAGCAGGGATGAGAAACTTGTCTGAGACAAGAGCCATGTGTGGGGCTGGTCCATGGCCAGTGCTGCAGGCACATCATGGGGCTCGGGTTCACGCGAACAAAGCTGGACTTGCAAAGACTTTGAAAATTTATTTGCACACAGAGAAACTCTGCAAAGCAGGGGGAGGAGAGAATCAAACCTAGAATTAGGACACTGGGGTTTTGTTTATGCATGTTTTCACACACAGTATGTAAATAAGCTTTGTAGCCAAGTAGCAGATGTAATACATGATATTAATGAGAGTTTCATACAGAGAAAAGAAATAAAACAAGTTAGGATGCCTTTCTAGGGATTTTAGCTGCTGGGTATTTATGCTCTGATTATTGCAGTCTTCTGTTGTTTCTGGTGTTGTCTGAGTAAAGACAGCACAAGTCTTGATGGGCCTGTGACTCCCAGACCAGCTGGGGTGCTGTTGTATTCCTGAGTGACAGGAGAGGCAGAGCTCTCAGGGAAATGAGATGCTGGAGTTCCTTAGACTTTTTTCTTCATTGAGATTTTATTTCATGATTTGTTCCTTGAAGCAGCAGCATCTGACAGCTGTAGACAGACATACCTGGCCAGTTCAGCATTGTAACACCTGGCTTGGTTGCAGTAATGTGCAGAATGCACTTTGAAGAACTGCATTTACTTCTAGACTTAACTCTCCATTATGGGTTATTGCCTGAACTTCAAAAACCAAGTCAAATGTTCAAAAGGAACAAAAAAAGGAGAGGATATCCAAGATCTAGAGAAGTACATGGCCACACTGCCTGAGATCATATGGCAGTCTGAGAGCATGGTGAAAGGACTGGGCTTGTGGGTTCTTACTGGGATTGAGGGCTAGAAGCATGGATCCATGGGCATGGAAACAGTGCCCTTGGAAACTGCACAAGTAGAGGTGAGAAAGCAAAGGGTAAGTTAGAGTTGAGGAACTGATTTTCTGTGATGAAAAATAAGGAGAAAATGCAGAAACAGAAAGCAAGATGTCATCAGGAAGGCTGTTTAATTTAGCCCAGGAGTGATGAAAAAGGAAATAATGGAGGTCATCCTAAGCACTGCTGTTCCCTATGTCCCTAGTCCTGCAGGTGAGAAAGGGGACACTGCACTCAAGTCCATGTTATACCACTGGATATACAAAACTACCTAAAAGATAGCAACATTGCCTTAGCTGCTTCGTTTCTGTAATGCTTATTCTAGCAATGTGGTCACATTTGGGGTTAAATCTAATGTATTTAAAACCAATTTCTTGCAGATACTTGAAAAGGCAGCTGAGATTGCAAGAAACAGTGACAATGCTGCAATGGCGGTGAGCATCATCTAAAGACTATTTTAAAATTAATTTTCTGGGTTTATTTGGCTCTTATCTTCTGCATCAGTCTAGAAATAAATAAGTGAGCTGCTCAAATAGCAATTCTACTGGCTCTGTTTTCTTATATAATTCACTTTGATAAACTGCTTTAAAATTCAGATATATATCTGCTTTTCCCAATATATTTTGGACTTGTCTATATTTTGTCAAAAAGCTTTACATACTCTGGATTTGGAGGACAGCTAAGATTTACATTAGTGCTGAAAAACACTTTAGAACTAGAAGACCAAAATAAATGTATGTCTGCTTGGCAAATGTGTTTTCTTTTGATTGTTGCAAAAGTATTTTTTTATTGCTAGTGAGAAGGAATTATTGTATTTATCTAAATTTGCTCATTTGAAAAACAGAAGAAGAAAGTTTATGCATCCTAAACGAGAGTGCTCCGTGTTGGAGTTGGAAAACAGAAATATTGCCATCTAGCGTCCTTAACTCTAAAGTTGAGTTATTTTTTCAGAAAGTTCTGCACACTGCATTTGGAATCTGTTACTTACAGTGTCTACAGGAAGGAATCTGAAAGAAAGGCACAGTGGTCATTTCCCTGTGTTTCATGAGTTTTTATCTGATGTTCTTTCTGCTGTAGGGTTGCTGGTATTTGAGGTACCACACCAGGCTCTCACTGAATTTATCCCATTATACATGTCTCATTTCCTAGGGTCGAGGTGGTAAGAAGTTTTATGTTGTGCTAAAAGATATCATGGAAAGAGATCCTTTATCTCAGCTTTGTGAAAATGAAATGGATCTCATTTGGACTTTGCGCTATGACTGTCGTGAAAATTTCCCACAATCGTTGCCAAAACTGCTGCTCTCTTTAAAGTGGAACAAACTTGAAGATGTTGCTCAGGTAAGAGAAAAGACAGTGTTGGTGGGGATAAAAAGCTTCAATTAAATCATCAGAAAATAGGATTTCTTTCCCAAGTGTAGCCAGTTTGAAATGGTGCTGTTGTGCAAGCTGGAGCTCATTGTCAAACTTCTGCAGCCTGGACACGTAAAGAACTTACTCTCTCAAAAAAAGCTCCATAAACCAAAACCAAAATGCATTTCAGGGGTCCTCTGAATGACAAGAAAAGCACATTGGATATTTACACAGGCTGATGTTAAAACCTTGTGCTCAGATTTGATGCTGAAAGCAAGAATTTCTGAATTTCCCAGACTCATCCAGTGCAGCCCTATGCTCCAGCACTCCCCTGAGCTGGGCTGTGTCCAGCTGAGTTGGGAGCACCCCCACCAGTGGAGATTCCACAGGCTCTGGGTGAAAAAGTCCAGTGCTTGACCACCCTCACAGCAAGAATGTTTTTTGTAAGGCTGTTCTAAAAAAAATCTTTGTAAATCAAGATCTGAAATAAAAGTTCTTGTGAAAATTGTTAAGCTGCTCAAATACTATAAAATTCAGATCTCAGACTGGGTAATTAAAACTCACCAAGGCAGACAGATGGCTTTTCAAAGAGATATGAGACCCACCAGTGCTACAAAACACATCATTCCCATCCTGTCTCTTTGACCAAATAGTCTCTTTAGAATAACTTTTAAGGACATGAGGCTGGTGCTGTGATACAAGGTGCATTTTCAGTAAAATTGATTCATTTGTTTGCTGCACAGATGTGCAAGGTTATTTCATTACACTGTAAAGAAGTTGGTGTTGCTGACTTTTGCTGTATTTACTCAAATAGAATCCAACTCTTGGGGTACTTTTTGAGAATAGGTTGAACTTTAATATAGGAAAAATTATATGAGCTCATAGTAAGACCATCCCTGCTTGATAGACTGGTTTTAAAAATAATAAAGTAGCAGGTTTCTGGATTGGAATGGAAAGGTTTTAGTCAGATTGTGTACAGTGAAGTTTGAGCCAGACTATGAAGTCTGGCCCAAGTTAGCAAGCACTGATGTTGTTCTGGTCTTCCTGCCAGAATTCAGATGGAAATGATGCTCACCTTCTTGCAGACCACTACACTGAGATCTTCATGTCTTCCCCCAAGTCTCATTTTAAAAATTTTCAACTACCTTTTTTGACTTTTATAAACTTAGAGCTAAAAAGCATTTGCTGTGAAGGATTATGACTGATGGTAGAAAACTCTATTATTGCCCTTTAGTTTTCTTACCTTCACCTGCTACAAGCTATGTGTTTTTGGAAGAAAAGGCAGCCATTCCATGAAAATCCATCTTCTGTCTATCCATTATATGATTTTTGTGATTATCCAGTCAGGCTCTTAGTGTGCTCCAGCAGAGAGTTCATTTCTGCTACATCCTTCCTCCCAGCTAGATGTGTAAGTTTTGTGAACTTCTGAAAATAAATTAATTTCATCCCAGCTCCTTGTCTGTGCCATGAACACTACACTAACAAAATGGAGCACCCACACATTCCTTGCTCACTTGTGTTCTTTCATGTGCAAGAATCCCATTCCTTGGTAGTTCCATTACTTCTGAATTTATTGTTCATCATGCAAAGTTATCTGGAAATCAAAACTGTAGAAATACAAGCAGGCACTTGTTTGCACCTTAAAATATGTGAAGGAAAAAGCATTCTGAGTTGTGAGGCTTTAAAATATGGCCCTTAGTTTTGAAAACTTCCTTGGAATATGGATATTAGCCGACAGCTCAAAGTCCTTGACACTTGGAAACATTAAATATTATATTTGCATAAAACTTTTTATTTAAACAGATGGCTGAAAATATATTGTTGTCTTGTTGCTGTGTACTTTCTGGAAGGAATATAGTATTTATGTTTGCTTATCTACAGACAATAGTGCAGTTTATATCATAATATTGGTTTTGGCTGTGTGGAGAGTCTCTGAAAAATGAGATCTTACCTTAAACATGCTGAATATTTCCGTAATACATAGACATGTCAGTACTCCTAATGATTTACCTTTTCAGGTAAGGCAAGACAGCCTCATTCATTTTAGGAATTCCAAAATGATCAGGATTTATCATTTACTTCCCTTTAAAATTAAATACTTGCTATACTAGCTGGAGTTGTCTGCTACAATGTGCACACTGTTGTACCAAAAGTTGTTTTAATGCCCATTTTTAGATGTATTTCAGTAAGTCTTGACACTTCAAGAAAGAAGTTCAAGAAACCCCTAACACAATACAACAAAGTAACAAAACTCAAAGAAGCAATCAAACATCAGCTGTTTATAAGCAAATTGTCTAATAACTATATTCCTGTTTTTATTTAATGCAGCTTAAAAATAGTAAGGCTCTTTTAGAAGTGGACTCCCTTGTATTTGATAGTAATTATCTTTAATCTGTTAGTTCAGTGGTCCCTGAAGTTATGTTCAGTGGATTCAAGCAGCTTTCCTGAATTATTTACCATTATTTACCAAGCCCTCGTTGGATTTGCAGGATTTTAGCAGAATGGTTGCACTGCAGGAATTGCTCATACTGCTGCCTTAACCTCCCTGCTCAGCAGAGTAGCAGAGTGGCAAAACTTGTTATGAGAATTCTCAGGCAGTATTTATTCTCAAAGCAAAATTAAAACAAAAAAAAAAAAAATTTTTTAAAAATCCACTTGCTTTCAGTGAAGTGACACCATCATTAATGAGAAGTAGAGAAAGGATAACTGAAGTACTGAAAATAATTGGAATAAAAATACTGGCCTGTGCTTAATTGTATTGTCTCATACAGTCTTCTTAGGGAAGAAATTGTGGTTATTTCTTTACAGAAGAAAATATTGATACACCAAGGCCAAATTCAAGTTTTCTCTGAAACATGCATTGTTCATTCTCATTGTAACCACCTGTGCAATGATTTCAGCAAAGGCAGGAGCTCTGTATTCTCAGATCTTGATCCCAGTAAATGCACATGCTGTGGACCATGACTTTCACTGCCTGATGTATGAGGCATGTGGGGCCACATGAGCTCATCTTTTCAGGCTATTTCAGTGTCTCCATTTCAGTCATTTACTATTAACAAAATAGCTCTATATTTTTGCTGGTTCTGCACCTGATTTACAGTAGATTGTAGAAATCCTGATAGTTTTTTTTTGGAGTCTGTGACTGTCTGACAAGCAGAGCTGCTGTTTGCATTTTCAGTGTCTGCCTTGTGTATTAAATATGTGCTCAGGGTTAGTATTGCCTGCAGAGTTTCAGTGCCAGTGCCTCTGCTATGGAAATGTTGGTGGCTGCAGTCAGGACTGGCATCACTGATCCTTGTGGGTCAGTAGATTTTTTAGTGTATTTTTGAGTATATTTTTCTGTGGGAATGTGACATCTATGTTTAAAACAGCTTTAGTTTTACTTTACATCATGTGTCCATACCTGTATTTGCCCATGGCTTAGCTGATCCTTTCCTTCACTTGTGGAGTTTCAGCACAGCCCTGGCTTTGTGATGTGATTCATGCCCATTTCTTGCCTTCTAAATGTCACAAAAGTGATGACTCAGTTCAGAATCTGCCCCCAAGGTGGATAAATGGTGTTATGAACATGCCTGTTAAATGTGGGCTGAGAATGTGAACTCGTGTTTGTCCTACTGGAACTGGAAGCAGGAGTTGATGGGTGACAGAGTAGAAATAAAGGTTTTTCACTGCTGTAAGTCATTATGAAATCAGGAGAAAAACAAGATCTTCTTAATGATTCAGCTTTTATAGGTTGCTATTGAAATACAAAATAACCTGTATTATCTAATTTGTAGGGAATGGTGTTATTATCATGACTTGTTCCTACAGAAAGAAACATCTTGTGCTGTTGATACACTGAATTTCTACTAATATGCATTTATATTAAAGTGCATTAAAGTGTTTATTTGTATGTATAGTGCACTGTTTCAGTGATACAACTCTATACATATTGCTCTTAGCAGGTAGCTGTGAGCTTCATAACAATGCAATAAAATCAGTTTATTTTGTGAGGCCTCTCAATGTGGTTCTTTTTGGTAGTCCAAAGTTATGCATCACTGTATTCTGTAATTTTTTTTTCAGCACATTATTGCATCAGTCTAGAGATTCTTTATTTGTTTTAATACTTAACCTGACTATTTTTTTCCAATTTAAGCTCATTAACATTAACAGTGAATGTTCAAAAAGGCTCCATCAGTTGAGGTTGTCAAATATTTTTAGTAAAGAAAGCTCTCTCTCAACAAAACCCTTTTTTTTAATCCTCAGTAGAAAACTTTCACTGTTAGCAAAATGGTTATATATTTGTGAGAGCACTTACAAAACCTCTTATTTTTATTGAATGGCTGTTTTTAAACCACACATATCAGGTGTTGCCTAATTTTCATTTACTGTGCATTGTGTCTACATGTGAAGAAATGGGTTTTTCAGACTAAAAATAATCTGTATCATTTTAAAGAGTAAGAAACATAATCAAAAGTGGGCCCAGTTACCCCAAATTATTTCTCTCCTTTTTACACCCCCCCATCCCATGGCAGCTGGTCACCATCTTCTGTTCATTTGAGTGCCTTTATGAGCAGTGTGCCCCACCTGTGTCCTTACCTGTCACCTTTCTTTTGGAACAGCTCCAGGCCCTCCTGCAGATCTGGCCCAAGCTGCTGCCCAGGGAGGCTTTGGAGCTGCTGGATTTCAACTACCCTGACCAGTATGTCAGGGAATATGCAGTGGGCTGTTTGAGGCAGATGAGGTAGGTGAGGCTTTCTGGGGTACCAAACTTCCTTCTTTTTGCTCACAGGACAAAAGAACCCCAAGATGGAAGAGCTGAATGCGCTGCTTGCCATGAATAGGTGGCCAAATAAAGCAGTCTGATTGCTGGGTAGGCTCACTGGTGGCTAAATAAAACCACCTTATTCTGACATCTTGTAGGAAATTCTGATTATTTTCCATGTTGCAAGAGAACACCAGTGCACCTTTGTCCCAGAGAGGACTGGGTGTTCATCCCTTTCTTGGGCAAGGGGAGTGAGAAACTCTGAGTTTTAATAACAAAGGGAGAATATTCCTGAGTCAAGTACTGTAACACCTGGCACCCAGCCACCTCCACTCTGCTGTACCATGTCATAGGAATGGGAGCTGCAGCATGCAAGAAATAATCAGAGAATTACTGATTTGGTTTTGATTTACAGAGTTCTTCATTCTCTGCAGTTCTTCCATTATTGCATTTCATTTGCTTTCCTCTGTAACCTAGGGCAGGACTTGTGTAACATTATCATTACTGCACATTTCCTGTCCTTGAATTCTGAATTCTCTGTGGTGAATAGTTTAGTGAGTAATTTCTAATGGTCAAGGATAGACATTTGGGGTAAAAAAAATAAAATTATTTTGACTTCTTTCAAATCCAAACAAGGAATTTGGCTGCTTAGAATTCTATCCTAAGAATGCATCTGGAATTACTTCCATCTGGAAGTTACACTAAGCTGTGTGATGGAAAAACTGGGAGACTCTCTTGGTATTGAACCAAATCCTGTAATTCTTTTGTTTGTCACACGCACCTGAATTTCTGAAATACCACTAATCTAGCTCCTCTCTTACTAACTGCTTTCATGTACCTCATTCTAGTGATGAAGAGCTCTCTCAGTATCTTCTCCAACTTGTGCAAGTCCTGAAGTATGAGCCTTTTCTGGACTGTGCACTCTCCAGGTTTCTTCTGGAAAGAGCACTCGGCAATCGCAGAATAGGACAGATGTTGTTCTGGCACCTGAGGTAGGAGATTTTCCTTTCATCTTTCTGAAACTGTTGAGCCTGATTGGGCTTTCAAATATGATTTCTTGAGGATTTTTCTCAATGAGCCATTATCATAATGCCCACAACTCCATTTATTTATTTTTGGCATCTATGGATCAGACCTCTCATTAAAAATAAATTAGAGTGGTCTGTAATCTACCCTTGGATGAAACTATTCCAAACTGCATTTAGCTCTGACTACCTGATGAGGTAGATTTGTAAATACCCCTAGTGTTTGTTTTGGCTGTGGGTGCAGTAAAAGCACAATATTTATACCTCACAGTTGGGAAAAATTATTATTGTTGCAAGCCTAATAGAAAGTAAAAGCTGTTCTGTGTATTCTTGCTACTTTTGATGAGCAGTTTCATAAATGGCAAAAACCTTTTAGAATGGACTGGAATAGGCTGGATAGGTTGATTCTGTCTTTAGAACACAATTAATCTTAGTATTTCTAGCTAAAAAGAGCAAGTGTTACATGAAATTGTTTTGGAGGATAATTGGCTCTGATACAAAGTTCAGTGGTTTGTTTCAAAGTGTTCTCCTTCAGGCAAATTGGGCTTTTCCCTTACAAAGGTTGGAGAATGTGTGGTTTAAAGTCAGCCCTTCAGTGACTTCTCAGAGCTGCTCTGAATAAAAGGGAGTCCTGAAGCAGATATTCAGTCACCACCTCTTGGCATGAGCCCTGCTGCCCCCAGAGCAGTCCTGGGCTGGAAACAAGGGTCCTGCATCCAAACTGGCCTGTCCTTGTTGTCTCCAGCACAGAGGCCTTCTAGCATCTCCTAGGAAATGTAGGGGGATAGAATACAAGTAAATAAAGGTAGTATAGAAAGTAATCTTACCCCCTAAGACAGTTGCAGCTGGGTTAATTATTAAAGATTAGGAGCAGGCCTGACTATAATAGGCCACAGCTATAGCTGATAATAAGAAGAGTGTTATAACAGAGTGGATTGGGTGGTTGAGAGGAACTGCAGTCAGTTGGTGGCTGTGAGAAGAAGAAAGAGTCAGTGCTTAGAGGAGCTGCCTACAAGGAACATCAAGGAGGTGTGAAACTCTAGCAATATGGAACCTTTGCAATGTAATGACAATAGAACCTTTGTGCTATAATGACAACAAGGAAACCTGGCTAGTTTCAGCTACATGACCATGAAGTGTTTTACTGTTTGATGTGCCCATGAGGTGTTTCACTGTTTGTTCTGGGGTTTGTGTTTGCTCTGGGTGTTTGAGTGGCTGGGAGGATGCAGTTGTGTGGGTGCTGTGCTCTGCTGAGCAGCTTTTCCCCCGCAGGTCGGAGGTTCACATCCCCGCCGTGTCGGTGCAGTTTGGGCTCATCCTGGAGGCTTACTGCAGGGGCAGCGTGGCTCACATGAAGGTGCTGGCTAAACAGGTAGGCACTGCCCTTCCCTTTCCTGTCATCCTGACCCAGCCAAGCCTGGAACTCCCATCCTCACTCCATTGCTCCTGGGGGAGGGTATTGGCTGCCTGACAAAGTTGGGCAGTGTGGAGGAGAAGGAGGCGTGAGTGAGACAGGGAATTAAAAGGGCTGAGTGATGGAGCAGCCTCCATGGCACAGAAGGCAGCCAGGGCTGTGGGGCCTCAGGGAGCTGGTTTTACAGTGCTCTAAGACCTGTGAGACACCTTCAGCACTGCCTGTGTATTCCTGGACACAAGAAACTCTGGATTAACTGAAGAAGAGCTTCTGTGCATTTCAAGTTTTTCTCCCTGTAAGGGTAGCTTGTTCTACATTTTACCTAGATTACTTCAGGACTACTTCCTGCAGCTTTTGCTTTTGTTAAAAGGTGTTGCAAATTACCCAAATACTCATTTCAGTGTTAATATAGGTCTTTCATTTACACACACACACACACACACACAAAAAGAGAGAACAAAGGAGAGATATGTTTACTTTTAAATACCCTAATAAGTAATAGAGGTTTGCTTTTGAAAGCACTAATAATTATATCACCAGATCATTAAGGGACACTCACAAATCATGTTTGAAGTCTCTAATGTGGTTTTAGTGAGTTAATTTAGATTGTGATCTTAAAAATATTTGAAAATTCATCTCTCTTTGGAGTGAAAGTATCTACAGTATCAGGCCTCAGAGATCCACACAGTGGATGAGTAACTGATGGTGGTGTTTGTCTGCATTGAAACTGCTTTGGGAGCATTTGGAACAGGGATGTTCTGTTGTGCTCTTTATTGCTGCAGCTCACAGGACATGGAAAAGACCATCTCTTCCATGTGTGCTCGTTAGCATTGTCAAAATCATAAAAAGAGTAGGTGGTGAAATGCTTTAAGCAATAGATGTAAGGTCAGTAAAGTTTTTGTGCACTTTACAGGAAGCAAATGTCAGTACAATCAAAGAAGGGGCAAAAAAATTCCCAACTGTGCAAACACGGAAGAAATTCAAAGTAGAAATACTTCAAAAAGTTCCTGTTTGTACAACACAGGTTCCATTTTGTTCCCTTGTCACTGATGTTTGTACAGCTCCTAGAATAGTGGAAAAGCAGGGCCCTTTTGGTTTTGACAGATGGCTGACCTGGCAGCTCTCCACTGCCCAGTTTTATAATCAAACTCCATACAATTTCCACAGCATCCTGCCTGGCAGGGTTCAGGCTGTGGGAGGGGTGAGTTTTGACTCAGCACCTTGTAAGTCAGCCTGAAGCTTCCTTGTATAGAAAAGAGCTTTCATAATTGTTACATTGCTGCTGTTTGTACAGAATCTGTGGATTGCTCAGCATCTTACTGGTGCAAGCACTGCTGATTGTTAGAAGAGCTATTTGGTCAAAAAGTTGCTTAGATGTAGAAGTTGGATTTGCTGTATGTGCTGTCTAGGTTTGTCAAAGGACTCTGCTCTGTCAGTGTTACACATTTACATCACCAATTTCCTTAGAGATTTTGGAACAGTAAAAAACTTTGCAACACAGAAGGGAAACAAGGAGTTTAGCCCACCTATATTATTGGAAATAATTGCCTTGACTTTTTACACACTTCTAAGGTAAAAACTTAGCTTAGTTGAGATGCTATGATTTTAAACACCTTAGCCAGTTAAAGCTTTTGTGTTCTGCCTGACTTCAGCAGGATTTTAATGACACACTTCTAAGACTTTGTTCTGTGAGAATTGTCTGCAAGTGGTCACAGGGCCATTCCTTGCTGGATTCAACTTAATGTGAACAACGAAGTATCTGCATCCACAGCTCATCTCCAGCAATGTCTGAGTTTGTTAGAGTATGAAATAATCAGTATTTCTGTTACTTCTGTATGTCTAGGGGGCACCTATGTTATGTGCTTTGTTGAAATAAGGAGCTAAAAATTGTACTTTGAAGAAGGAATTTGTGTTAATGTGTCACACATTAAAATGCCTCATTCATTTTTTTGGAAATGTTAAGTCATGCTTTTAAAAGTGACTCAAAGCTTAGGAGCTTTCATCTCATCAATGTCCCTCTCAGTCATGAAAATGGTATTTCTGAAGCATGGGCAACTTAATTTCCATCCATTATTTCTATTTTTAAAAAGTTGTAGAATTATTTAATACTTGGTTTTGTTGTGAAATGGGATTTCACATTATCTTACATCTCAAATCAAAGCAGTAACTCTTAATGATAAAATATCTCTTTCAGGTGGAAGCCCTCAATAAAATGAAGACTTTAAATAGTCTAATTAAGCTGAATGCCATGAAGCAAAGCAAAGCAAAAGGCAAAGATGCAATGCATACATGTTTGAAACAAAATGCTTACAGAGAAGCACTTTCTGACCTCCAGTCTCCTCTGAATCCTTCTGTGATACTCTCAGAGCTGCAGTAAGTAGAGAATGAGCACAATTTCGCCATAGCTTTGCATGGAAACAGCAGAGCAGGAACACATTTGTGTCTGAACTTCTCTGGCTGCATTGTTCAGCACATGCTGCCACAGGGAACTTATCCTGTACTGACAGAAGCTCTGCTGGGCATCTTCTGAGGTTAAGGCATCAGTTAAATTAGAAGAACTTTTGTGATCCACCATGAAATTTAATACTGTCTTAGTCAATGCATTACCATGGCTACACATATTTAAATGTAAGCCTAAAAGTGAATTTGACTGCATTCTTGACTTTTGTTTTTAACAATAAGCACAAAGGCCACTAAAACTTTCCACAGCACTTAAAGTCCAAAAATTCATGGGGAAGGATATAAAGAAAACTATTTTCTCTGAAAATGAGGGTGCTTGGTTTAAGAAGTAGAGATACATTCACCAGTCAGTATCAAATACATCCACATGTAACAAATGCATTCATAGCTTGGTGGGTGCACATGACAGCAGCAGAATGAAAGCAGACAGAGCATTTAGGTACTTCCAGACTGGAAGTCTTCCTGTTCTATTATGTTGTGAACCATATTTAGATCTTTTCAGGTGAATTATTCCTATTTGACTAAGACTTCTGTCATGTTTTCTTCCAGTGTTGAGAAGTGTAGATATATGGATTCTAAAATGAAGCCTCTCTGGATAGTGTACAACAACAAAATGTTTGGAGGAGATCTTGTAGGGATCATCTTCAAAAATGGTGACGGTAGGCAATGCTAGAAACTTTCATGTTTTCCTTTTCCTTTTCCACTGGCATGTTTGCACTTGAGTTATTTGTTTTTATTCTGTATTGCCATCATGTAAACATGGATTACTCCGACATCAGTAAACAAATTAAGCATCTTCTGACTGAGTTTCAAAGCATGGACACTGCCAGTCAGGATGTAATTATGATTAATACCACTTTAACCCTTAGGCTGAGTATTTTAGGTCCCTTTTTCTGAAGGGCTGTGGAGGAAGTGTGAGGAGCTGAAGCAGTGGTGTCCCCTCTCGTTGCAGATCTCCGGCAGGACATGCTGACGCTGCAGATTCTGCGCTTGATGGACGTTCTGTGGAAAGAGGCTGGCCTGGATCTCCGGTAAGGAGCTCCTGAGGGCTGCCTGCTTTGGGTGGAGGGGCTGCTTTGAGAAATAAAGCTTTCCTGCTTTTAGCACCTTCCCCACTGTCCTTTCTCTGCACATCTGTCAGGCTTTCCACAGGTTCCAGCTGTCATGGCCAAGGTGAGCAGGCTGTGTTAACTCTGCTCCTTCCTGCTGGGAGCAGAGCTCTCATTGCTGCTCACACCAGCACTTAGAGCCACTGGGACATCTGCAGCTCTGAAGTCGCTTTCTCTTGTTGCATTATTCCAGCCAGAAATGTCTTTGTATCTTCCAAAGTCTCTTGCAAAGTAGCTTTCTTGCTTATGTATCCTTGGTAGGGTAAATGTGATTTCTTTGAATGAATACTGGAGTATTCCTAAGAGCAACAGTATCAGTCATTGCTCAGTGTTATCACACAACCCTCTAGTACATGGGAAGCCTTTCCCCCCAAATTTATGAACCAGTTTTAGGTAACATAATTCACAAATTCTAATTGCACTTTAGGAAAGTAGTCCTAAGGAAGGTACTGGGTATCATATTATTAGAAACCATTTTTAGCCATAAATTAAATTTTGTATGCCTGTTTCAAGAGCTGTAATCCTCTCTGTTTAAGTTTTGTTTACAAGTCTTGAAGTACTTATATTTAAATATTGCCTGAAGTACTTAATTTAGATTCTTGGAACTGTTTTAAAATTTTCATGGTTCAAGTATAGTAGTGGGAACTACATAAGGCACATAACATCAGCATAGGTAAGTAAAATTATCAACTTGTTGCTTAGAATGCTGAAGGAAAGGTGGAAATGTGAATTACAAATTGTTTCTGGAAAGGTATAGTTGTGATGAGATGGTTGAGTGTGTGTGAAGTTGAACACTGACTTGAAGAACCCTTAGGTCATTTATGTCATTACAAATTGACTTTGGGGAGGCTGATCCAGCATTTGGGGGCAAGGACAGCCTCAGGCAGCTGTGGAATCCCAGATGAGGCATTCCTCAGTAGCTGCCTTCCCAGAAGCTGTTTGTGGTTCCAGCCTGGGCCACACACCATGCCTAGCAAACAGGAATAGTGATGAGAGTCATCAAATATGCTTTTCCTGACTAAGCCTTTTTTTTAAAAAAAACACAACAAAGGAAAACAAAAAAGTAGCTCTGATGTCCAAGATTTTTCTTAAAACTCTGCGAAGAAAAAAAAGTAGAAAGGGGAAGTTCCTAGTGAGAATTGAAGTTCTATATTTGGCCTCTTCAATTTGTTTGCTTAACTGGGAGCATCTTCCTTCCATTCATCCTGTCATAGTTACCATTATGAAATAAAATCCTGGGATTGAGGCAGGGTTACAGTTCAGTGTCTGTCAAAGAGATTAATCGGGCACTTGCCAAAAGAAGGCTCTGAAACGACCTTCCTTGAGAACAGAACTGGCCAAAACAGCACTCAGAACACCCAGAGCACGAGGGCACAGCCAGGTGAGGCTTTGGCATCTCTGTGTTTGTAGCCTGCATCTCTCTCAAGAAGAGACAACTCCAGAATCCATGAGCCAGCAGTGGTGGAGTGAGTTCTTTGCCATGTTTGTGAGTCAGGAGTCAGTGGTTAATTTTTGCTTGGGTGAGAAGCACGGTCTCAGCTGAAAAAGTAGTGTCAAAGAGCTGCTTTCCTGAAAAACACAGTGCAACATGGCCATACCAAAGAGTGCAGTTCTTGCTTGTTGCCCTGTATCATCCTTAGTTTCCCTGAAGTTGTTTCCATTTGTGGATGCACAATGGATTTTGCACTTTTCAACTTTTTTCCACTATGGAGAGTCTGGTAACTCCATCCAAGTAAAAGCAGGGCTTCACCCATGGCAGCAGTCAGAGCAGCTCTGGCTGCTGCCACTCCCAATCAGTGATGTTTTGCCACAAGCAGATTGTCCAGTTTCCATGAGGCATGGATCAAATGGCAGCCAGTGCACCACTGAGCTGGGGACAGGATCAGTTCCCCTCTAATTGCACTGCAGTCCACACTCAGTTCTCTAGCAGTGATGGAAAATGAAAGCTAAGCTCAATCTGTGTCTAAAACAGGCACTTTATTCCTGGTGGGATTTCTCAGCTCTAGAGAGAAATGCCAAATACATATTGACTTTGAGAGCTGAAGGAGGAGAAATGTTTGCTTGTTTGTTTAACTGCCAACTAATTTGTCTTGTGGGTGACAAACAGGGCAGGGGGTGTATCAGAGGGGATGTTTGTGAGCAGGAGGATGGCACCATGTGCTCCTGTAAGTCCTTCATCCTGGGCTCTCCCTGTGTGGGCACAGTGAGGAAAGCCTGGGGTGTAGGGTGGATCTGCTTCCCAGAACAGGAGCAGCACCGAGACAAACACTGACACTGAGAGGACTCTGCCTTTGTCAGTCTACCTCAAACATCATCCAAGTAGCAGAGAGACATGAACAAAGCAAAAAGTATATTTTTTAGTTAATCTAAGACAAACTTGTACCTGAACACTGAGCAGGAATTAGATGGCCTGTTATAAATACATGGCACAGCAGAGGAGCACAACATCTGTCTTCCCAAGGACATTGTGGGGTCTGTGGTGCTGCACCTCTCAGGAAAATCCTTGTGTTAGAAAGTGATTGGGCTGCTTTAGCTCTGTTATAGCATCAAAGTTGTGTTAGTGGAGAAACGAGTAAAGCAACAGCAACAGAAAATAATGAATTTGAGGAGTTTGATCTATGCCAAGTCGCCTTTGCTGTGGTAAATTGTCATAGAAGTATTTAATGTTTGGTTACTTTTTGACCAGATGCAGCACATTCTCCAAAACACTTTTTTGTTTCAGTGCCTGTATATAGTGGGCTCTCTTTTCTGTCTCCCTTACGTGTGTGAGATCTGAGGTTACATGGCTGTGTATGAGTGAAATCAGAGTTCACACACATACTGGAAAATATATTTGTTACAACTCTTTAACATGTCATCATTTTTAAACTATTGGACCTGAAGTTACAGAGATTGTGTTGATAAATCACACCAGTATTTTGTGTGTGTTTGGAAGGGCACTGGTTTGGTGAATTAAACACTTGAAATAAAGAACAGTTTTAAATGAGTGAAGAGAATTTTCTGTCCTACCCAGGATTTCAGTATTGATCTGTCCATGGCTTTAAAAAGCAGAGAGCATATCCTGCTGACAGATGCTGAAGTCAGAAAGACCAGGATGAGATGGAAAGGGCCCAGAGGATTTGTCCCTAACTTGACTCCTGTCAAACTGTCTCTCTGACAAGGATGTTTTTTCCTGCACTTGTAAGCACACAGCTCTCCAGGGGCTGCAGGCTTTCATCATTGCCTGCTTTTGAAGGGGAACTCGTTGGCCGCGTGCCCGGCTCAGCCCGAGCGCGCTGGGTTGCGCTGCCGTGGGAGGAGGCCAGGGTGCACTTTAACCTGGCCAGCTTTGGCTGTTGCCATTTGGGCCGTGCTGATAAGGATGGGCAGAGCTTCCCCGTGCCCAGGGGCAATCCCAGCCACCCTCCTGCTCCTGGAGAGCCCTGCTCTGGGGACAGGGCTGGGTCTGGGCAGGGCTCACAACACAAACGGGAAGAACGTTCCAAGCCTGCACTTCTGCTGTATTTTGGAGTTGAGTCCTCTTGAAATACTCTGCTGAATCTGGTTTTCAGTGCACTTTGTTGCCAGCAGGGAAGAATCCCAATCTATATCATTACTGTTTCTGATGCCTTAGGATTTTAGCTTTGATATTTTTCAGATCCTGTACTGCATTAGTGCACAACTCTGAACTTCATACAGAGTGTGAGTTACTGTCTTCACAGTTTGGTCAGACAAAACAATCCCTCTGAGCCTGAAGCTCAAGGACACTTTACTGTCTCAGGCCCTGAAAGTACAAACAAAAGTGAATTGAGAGGAGCAAACTGGGGGTAAATGACTTTAGTACCTGAAGCTGTAATTGGAGAATTAACCCCTGATGTGTAAATGGACCAAATTTATAATTGTCTGAAAAACTGGTGCCCATTGTCCAGCTTGGGTGTAGCCTCTGGGAGGCTGTGACTGCCCAAGGTGTGGCTGTTGAAGACCTTTAATAAACACCCACTTTATTCTCTAAATCTTGTCTGGCCTCTGTTCTAGGTAGCCCCTCCAAGGCATCACTGTTTGCACCACTTCAGTTGTGTTATCCCTTTGGTGGAGAACTGCTCAGTTCCCTGATAGCTATAAGGCAAAAACGTGTTTAATTTTGTAAGGAATTTTATTTATTTTTCTTCCATGGCTTGGGATACTAGGCTTGTCAGTTAAGAGACATGGTTATGCTTTGTAGCTATTAAATTTAATATCTTATATTAAACTTTATAAATATATATAGTTTTTTATATAAATACTAATGACAGTTTCATAAGCAGTGAAGCTTTATAAATAATATATATATGTATGTATGTCTGAAGGTGCATACATATATGTATGTATGTACCTTTAGACATCAATTTTCATTTGAAAATTGATCAAATTTTCACATCAGTTTTCATGTCCTGCAGTTGCTTTATACAGCTCTGTAAGTCAGTGAGTGCTGGTCTATACCTTGTGTGCTGCAGTGTAGATTTTTGTTGGTGTTCATTCTCTTACCCATGGACCATGACCACCATTGAGATCATATGCTTGGCCTGAGCTGCCTGGCACAAGAGCAGACACCTCAATTTGTGATGCATTGCCTTTGAAAAGTTTGCTGTAAGTTTACCTTGCTGAGCTCCCATCTCACGGGGTGTTGCCATTCTGTTCAGCTTTTTAAGCATCTGAAGGGAGGAAATGTATTGGGAAAAGACACACTTAGCTATTTATACACACCTCTCCTTGATTTTCATCTTGAACTGTGTCTCACTGTAATGCAGTGACATGGTAACAGGTATTTTCACTGGTCAGAGTGTGTGAATGCACAGGTGTGTTCTGAGATACCAAGCCAGTTAAGAGATGTATTCCTGTTTTCCATTGGGTTTCTGTGATTCAGTTTAGTATGAGCTGGGAAACATTATTTATGTTAATATTAAGAAGGATTTCTAGCATTTTCCTTTGAAGTAGGAAGATGGTGGAAAGGGATAAGATCCTCTTTTGCATTTCCAGCAATAATTTATGAATAATGAACTGGAGCAGGTCAGGGTCTGTCCGGGCAGGAATTCACAAATGCAAGCACAGGGCTCCCTCTGTGGCTCATCTTGGGAAGTTACAAGAAACTGGGTTCCAGTAAAAAGGAAAAATTAGGCTTTAAAAGTGTCTCTCTTCTTTGCATCTATATACAAAATAGGAAAAATGAACGTTTTAAATGTATTGCTGGTCTTCAACCTTTACAAACAATCCCTGTATATTGCCCCTTTAGAATTTACTGTTCACATGAGCATTCAGCCATCTCCAACATTGAATACATCAAAGCAGCATTTTGCTGGTTTAGGTTCTGACATGATTCTGTGTTTCCTTGCAGGATATTGCCCTATGGCTGTTTGGCAACTGGAGATCACTCTGGCCTCATTGAGGCTGTTTCTAGCTCAGAAACCATTGCTGACATTCAGTTAAACAGCAGCAACGTTGCTGCAGCTGCTGCCTTCAACAAGGACGCGCTCCTGAACTGGCTGAAGGAGTACAATTTAGGGTAATTTCTACACTTACTCTCTCAGCTATAGTATGAGCTACAAAATTCCTCTGAAATTTCTCTTTCAGTTTGAAGGAAGGGGTGGTTTCTTGCTAATTGTTTTTCTAGCATGTCAAATTCTGCCTGAGATTCATGCTACCCTTGGGCCTGGCACTTGCAGTATTTTGGCTGTGTGCTGTTGAGTAAGTTATATTAAATTTGGCAGCACAAACAAACCCAAGGAAACTACATGGGTCTCAAACCTTGATGTTGCCTTCCATACTGCTTGTTCTCCACAGTTACCTTTACAGTATTTTTTCCTCAAGTAATTCTGGTTTTGTAGCATCCTAATGGACTTCTAGTTTAAACAAGTAAAAATCTTTTTTGAGGCCAAAACATGACATGAATTCCATCAGTGTGCACTAATACAATTTTCTCTGTGGTTGCAGAGAGGACTTGGATCGAGCCATTGAAGAATTTACTCTGTCTTGTGCTGGCTACTGTGTAGCTACATATGTGCTGGGAATTGGTGACAGACACAGTGACAATATCATGGTCAGGAAAAATGGGCAGGTAAAAAAACCTTCTGTAGGCAGAATGCCTTTGGTGACCTTGGTGTGCAAGAGTTCTCTTGAGAACTTGTCATTCCTTTGGTGCCATGATGAAAGGAAAGGCACACATGGTTAGAACTGATGTCTGTGGTTCACTGAGGGTTGGAGAGAGCTTCAAGGAAAGGAAATGTGAGCTGGGGGAAGGACAGAGCACAGCCTGGTCCATCAGCAGTTCTGTATTTGAGAGAGGCTGTTCTGCAGAGCTTTTACACAACATCCAAGAGGCCTTATAGTGGTTTAGATTCATTGAATAAAAGTGGTTTTAGGGTATCTTGCAAAAGACCACCCTTAAAAATCCATGAACTGCATTTTGGAGCAGTGTGGTTTCCCTGAAGTGAGTCTGTGCAGCTCAGCCCTGCAGAAATGCTGAGTGTGGAACCCAGCACCAGCACAATGCTGTGCACTCAGAACCTGGGGGAGCTCCTAGACATCTGCTTTCTTAATTGTTACCCTGTAATGTAACTTGTCTGATTTAATTGAAATTACTCTTCTAGAAAATCAGCAAGGGTTATAAAATTGAGAGCTTTACAGATATTTACAGTATTCTTTTTAAGTTTGTACTTCCTGGAAGAAAGCTGCAATGCCCTTAACCTCAATTTTAACATGGGGAGCTGCCACAGGGTCCTTCAGATTAACTCAGCTCTGCTCCCTTTGCCTCTGCCCTTGTGTGGGAAGGCCTTGGATGTGATGATGTTGATCCTTGTGGGCTCATCCTTGGGCTCATTCTTGTCTGATGCTGCCACCAAGCTGTCTGTGGCAGCAGCAGCTTAAACCTGAGAGAATCTTTTGCTGCAGTGGTCACTCAGAAGTGTATGGATGTTATTACTGACTTTAAATCTTGAAGTGGTTTAGAACCAAATTCTCCCAAAGGGTTGAAACCATAGGTTTTGGAGAGTCATGTTAGGAGTTAACTGTTCTTGATACCTTAATCCTGTAGAGATATTAGAAAAGTAACACATTTCAGTGGAGAGATTATTTTTCACTTGTTTTTTTTTTGTTGTTTTGGTTTGGTTTTTTTTAGCTCTTTCACATAGATTTTGGGCATATTCTTGGAAACTTCAAGTCCAAGTTTGGAATTAAAAGGGAACGGGTACCTTTCATACTCACCTATGATTTCATTCATGTCATTCAACAAGGAAAAACAGGGAACACTGAAAAATTTGGTCGGTGAGTGTTATTTTGATCTATTTGTAATTGAGATAACTTCCAGCATACCAGAACTTACCTGGGGTTGGTTTCCTCATTTGCACTTGTGTGGAAGTGTGCCAAGATGCATTTACAGGGCTATCTACTGCTCTCCCTGAGCTGGAATGTCCACAGATGACTGCAGAACCAGAAGAGCAGGAGGTGGCAGATTCTGCTGGGCTCAGCTCTGCCTGCAGCAGCTCTGGGCTCCAGGCAGGGCTGCCAGGCTGCTGTTCAAGCACTGCCTTAGGAAGAGGCTCCCTCCTGCCCTTCCTGTCCATCAGGGCATGTTCATTGTGCTGGCCCTGCTTGGATGCTTGGCCATGAGGAGCCATGTGCTCCTGATCTACCAGCCCTGAAAGCTGGCTCAGTTTTGACCACGGAAGGAATTAGAAATGGCAGAGATTGGAGGGATTGCAATAGAGCTTTGGCTTTTCCATTGTAGCCCACCCTATAGGATCATCAGGGCATTTCACCTAACGAATTCTCAGGGAGGTGGGACCATGAGCTCTGGCACTTTTGTTCTTTCTGAAGAGCAGCTGGTGGTGTTTTGTACTGAGGGCTTGCTGGGGAGACATGGGATGTGTCTGTGTGTCCTGGTTCAGGGCAAATTTGGGAGAGACCCCCAAAGAGGCTCCTCTAGGAAAGCAGATTCATTTGGCCCCTCCTGCCAACTGGTCTGGGAGAAAATACCTCCTTGGAGAAAAGTGGAAAAACCCTGTTTATTAAACAATAAAACCTAAACAACATTAAACAATAAAACCTCTTGTTGCTCCAAAAGAGATGACAAACTGAGAAAGTCCCTCCCCAGGTCTCAGTTCAGCTCACTCAGTCTCTGGTCAGTCCCTCTGGTTCTGGAAATGTCACAGGCCAGGCCCAGCCCGGTGGCCACAGGTGGAGCTGCCTGTGCTCTGCTGGTGTTCAGTCCAGAGCAGGTTTGAACAGCTCCAAAGAAAAGGGAAAAACCCACAGTCCAGGGAACTTCTTTGCCTCAGCAAGCTACAACTAACTAAAGCAAAGGAGAGCTCTGTCCCGCTGTCTGTCCATCCACAGACAGCACAGTGCAGGAGCAGGAATGTGGAGGAGTGAGTGCAGTGTCTGAAAACAAACTGCTGCTTCTTCTCTCCCCCCTTCACTCTCTGGAGCAAGTTCTAAAGGTGCAAAACTTATTATTCAGCATAAACAGAGCAGACAACTGGGGATAAAAGCATCGTATAGTCAACCTAGGACACTGTGGGGATGCACAAACAGGTTCTGCAGGCATCTCTGTCTCTGTGCTGTGTCCCACAGTGTGTGTTTGTCAGACAGATCCCAGATACAGAGCTAGTGTGTGATCCCAGAGCCATTTGCAGTGTGTGACTGGCCTGTTGTGCTCCCTGCCCGTGCCCAGGTTCCGGCAGTACTGTGAGGAAGCCTACCTGATCCTGCGCAAGCACGGCAACCTATTTATTACCCTCTTTGCACTGATGCTGACTGCAGGGCTGCCAGAGCTCACCTCTGTCAAGGACATCCAGTATCTCAAGGTACAGTAAGAGCTACAGCTCAGCAGGACTCAGCATTTTTCCAGGATGTGATTTTTTGATTCCAAGATTAATACGTTTTCATTTCTGTGAAGATTTCCACACAGTCCTTGAAGTTTTCTTTTTCAGCTCTATAGGACAAGGTTTGTAGTCAGGCCTAGTGCTCAGAGAATGAGTTCAGGATCTGTGCATCTTAAATGGAGTCATCTCAGGGGTGTTTTACATCTTGGCTCATACACAGTCACAGACCTAGAAAGGTGAAAATGATTTGCTTCATTCTCTTTCAGTTTTATCTTGAAACCCAGGAAGATTTATTACTTAGACCAATTGATGTATTGCTCAATGAGTAGTAAGCAGAAAAAGTGTCAAAGGAGAACAAAACACACTGTGGCTTGTGTTGAAAGGTGAAGGAGCCTTTCACTGTGCATTTTAAGATTCCTAACAGTCCTTGTTTCCCTGTTGCCTTAGGACTCCCTGGCCTTAGGGAAGAGTGAGGAAGAAGCACTAAAACAGTTCAAGCAAAAGTTTGATGAAGCTCTGCGGGAAAGTTGGACTACTAAAGTGAACTGGATGGCTCACACTGTCAGAAAGGACTACAGGTCCTAGGAGATTCTCACATTTGCACTAAGCTGAAGGTTACCTTGATAAGTGTTTGTAAAGGGTTTCTGTGGTATGGACCAACAAAACTTCAGGAAGCACTGGGACAATGCTCTCAGGCACAGGGAGGTTCTTGGGGAGCCCCACACAGGGCCAGCAGTTGGACTCTGATCCTGATGGGTCCCTTCCAGCTCAGCACATTCTGTGATTCTATGAAATGATCCAAACCAAGAGAGGAAACGACAGTGAGAAGAAATGGACTGAAATAATTCCTGAGTCTTTTGCACTCTGCTTCTGAATGCTTGATTCCAAGACTGTCTCTACAGTTAGTGAACATCCTGGATAATCAGTTCCTGCTGACTTTGCACGCTGAGAGCTACTAGGCATTTTTAAAAAATTCTTTGGTACTTCATGGAGGTGTAAATATTTGTTTTTATACGTTAGGGTAATGTGCTCTAACATATCCTCAGGAGGTTTGAAGACCTCTGGCAGAACTGTTCTTCATTTAAAGTTAGGACTTGAAGAGTAATTTTTTTTTTTATATCCTAATCTGGCTAAAAATGAGTGTATTGTGTATATTTTTCATATGACCTCTGCCCTACTGGCACAGATGCATTAATTCTACTGTAAATAGCAACCATGGTATCACTGTACTGCAGGGAGCTGCTTCGTGTCTGTGTTGCTGCTGAAGGAAGGGTGGGGGAGACCTGACAGATGTGATGCAGCGTCCAGATGTTCAGGGTTGCACAGCTTTGTTCCTCTGACTTAACACACAAAAGAAGCCCTTCAGAAGGAGGAAGGTTAGGCCAATTCCAAACGTGCCTGAGAATCCCTCGTTGGTTACAGTCTCCCACTCAGCCTCTGGGGCTTTGCCTGCAGCTCCCAGAGAGGCACAGTTTGGTTTGGTTCCAGCAAGAAGCTCCTTCCAGCCTTACACTGCAATTCCTGTCTCAGATCAGTCCTTCCCTGTGAAATGTACTGACCTATGTGAGGGATGTTCTCATTAAATAAACAGCACAAAGTGATTTTTAAAGCATACATACCAAAAACCCCAACTGGTTGGAGAAGCAAGAGTTGATGGGGAAAGATCATTCCACAGAACACCAATGCAGTTGCTGATCTTCTCTCTCTATTTATTAAAAGCTTGCAGGAATGTTGCTTTACTGAGATATATATGTTGAAGATGGTTGCTGAAGAAACTGGATTTGTTTTAATTTATTTAGTGAGGTACCAGGCTTTTAGGTGCTTAAATGGAGAGCAAACTTGTTATGTGCAATAGGGGTCTGCTGGTTAAAAGATGTAACAAACTTTCCTGGACATCAGCAAGAGAGGTTTAACTACTGCCTGTTCTCCAAGGAACACTGGTAGCTCTTGATTCTTGTGGACATTTGAAAGAGATTAAACATATATATTTACTTTTTGACTAAACAGTTGTTCTGCATAGAAATGTTGGATGATGTATGAATTTAATTAAAGTAGGTTTTACTTTGTTGAGAGTGTTTTGCTTTTGTTGTTTTGGGGTTTCTGTGTTTATTTTAAAGGTTAAGAACTTACCTGGAGTCAGTTCTGTGTAGGGCATTGATTCTTTTCTCCTCACCCTAGGGGTTATCTCTCTGAAAAGACTTCTACTTCTAGAATATTCTAAAAGTAAAACTGTTACGTGGGTTGGTTTTGGGTTTAGGGCTGTTTTTTTTAATATACAGCATAGTAGCATTTCAAGTGTGCCATGTCCTTTTTTAAATTATTATTTCTACAGCAGATAGCAAGAAAGTTAAAAAGAAACAGCATTGCAGGTGACAGCAATGAAAAAAGTAATGGCATCTTCAGGTAATTCACAGCATGTGACTGTGCATAAGGAGCTGTTCCTGGACACATTCTGTTTTTCTGTGGGACAGAGCACTGGGACAGAGCCCTTGGACATCTCTGGGCTTGCTGAGGGAGACATCAGCTTTTCCAGGACTGTGAGGTGAAGTTGGCACTCCCTTGGCTGCCTGGGGCTGGTGTGGATGGGCTCTGGCAGGAGGGAGCACGGTGGCATCTCCATTTCCTTTGTTTCCTTAGTTCCAAGGGCAGCTGGGTTCCTGTCCCACCCCAGGCGTCCCGTGGGACTCGGGCAGGCGGCTCCAGGCTGTGCCTCAGGCTCCCTCTGCTCCCCTCTGTGCCTCAGGCTCCCTCTGCTCCCCTCTGTGCCTCAGGTTCTCCTCTCTGCTCCCCTCTGTGCCTCAGGCTCTCCCCTGCTCCCCTCTGTGCCTCAGGCTCCCTCTGCTCCCCTCTGTGCTCCCCTCTGTGCCTCAGGCTCCCTCTGCTCCCCTCTGCTCCCCTCTGCTCCCCTCTGCTCCCCTCTGCTCCCCTCTGTGCCTCAGGCTCCCTCTGCTCCCCTCTGTGCTCCCCTCTGTGCCTCAGGCTCCCTCTGCTCCCCTCTGCTCCCCTCTGCTCCCCTCTGTGCCTCAGACTCCCTGTGCTCCCCTCTGTGCCGCAGGCTCCCTCTACCCCCCTCTCTGCTCCCCTCTATGCCTCAGGCTCTCCCCTGCTCCCCTCTGTGCCTCAGGCTCCTCTCTGCTCCCCTCTGTGCCTCAGGCTCCCTGTGCTCCCCTCTGTGCCTCAGGCTCCTCTCTGTGCTCCCTCCTGCCTGCTCCCTCCTGTGCCTCAGGCTCTCCCCTGCTCACCTCTGCTCCCCTTTGCTCCCCTCTGCTCCCCTGCAGGTGAGAGCTGTGAGCTGCAGGTGCACGAATACTTCCCTGCCTCCAGCACCGCGGGGCACTGCACTGAGTCCAGAGGGGATTTTGGATGCGACTTTAATGCAGGTTATAAAAGTACTTGAGATGGTGAGACAATCCCATCGCCTCTGTTCCTTGAGGAGTGTTTAGAGGTGATTAGGAAATTCTGCTTCTGCTCAGTGTTTGTGTTGGTTAATAGCCCTTCAATGGCTGTGTCGTGTTTGCTTGTCTTTACCTTCTCTATGTTTACTCTTGGCAATTAATTAACAAGGATGGGAAAAGAAAGTTAGAGCCGAGTTAAATGGTCTATTTTTCTGTTTGGCAGCAAAGACAATGAAGCGTTTTCCTCCTGTGAATTGATCTTCAAATAGCTGAGAAGAGATCCCATCCCACGGCAATGCTTCCCAGGCTGACCTCTCCGGGCTGAACCTGGCAGGAGGCAGCATTTAACCAGGTCACCAAGGCTGATTTTGTGATAGCTTCATGGTAAGTTTTGAGCAGAGTCCTGGTGTGTGAATTGTATTAGTAAAAAGATCACCACTTCCCCTGGTTTTCATCATACTTGCTACAGCCTGTGGCATACAGACTTTCATTCAGAAAACAAATAAAGAAATGAACTGCTTTGTGAAAAGTCAAAGGAGACTTTAACTTTGACACTGTTTGACATCCAAGAGAAGACTGGATTTTGGCACATCAGTCCATTGATTGTTTCTGTACTTTCTTCACAATATCCAGCTCCAATACTAAATTGGTAAGTTAATTTGGGCTGATTTGGAACATATTGTTTTAGATCAGTTTCTGAATTCACGAGACATCAAATGGTTAGATTATAATAAGAGAATTTAAAGAGTTTGTGTTGAATCTTCAGTTCACATGGTCTCATGTTAAATGCCTTTCTTTGTATATGTCCACTGGAAAAATGAGTTTTCCTTCTCAAGGCCTTTATTGTATCTGGCAGAGGGGAAAGCTGCCTGGGCTGCTTTAAAAACCACAGCTGAAATTGGGTATATGCAGTGTGTAAATGATCTTTATTTGTTCTGGTTTATTACTGATTGCATGATTACTTGATGGGTTTGCTTTCTACCTTGAATCTTTTTATTTTGTGACAGACGGTGACAACTGCTGCTTTCACACTCCTGCTTGTCCTGTCTTGGATTTCCAGGGAAGGAGCTCCCATGGATTTGCCCCTCAGCTGTGGAGCTGCTTCCTTTCCCTCTCGTGCTTGTATTGGTTGTTTTGGCAGTGGGGTGTTGGTTGTCAGTCACTCACATTCCAGCAAATGCCTTGGACAGAGCCCATTCCTGTATTTCACAGAAAAGAGTCCAATATTCCTCTTTAATCTCCCAGAGCTATTGAAATCAGATAATTAAATAGTAGAGGCTCTTAATAATTGGTATGTCAGGCTATATTGTAGCTTTATTCTGTAGGATGGTTTCAAGCCTACATCTTTTAAATGTGTAATCAGTATTTCTATTATTATTCTTTCACAATATAGTGTATTAGTGTAATTATGTGTCTGAGCCAGCTTTAAAATCTAAGCCTGAAATCCTCTACCAAGATGTAATAATTTTTAAAAATGACTTGTCTGGCATGAGAGTCCAAGAGCTGAGGGGGCAGAGCTGTTCTGGTGCACAAGTGTCAGTAGGTGCTGCCATGTGAGGGCTCAGTGCCCTGCTGCTGCTGGGCCTCACTGTTTGCACGGGGCTTTGGGGATTTTGGAGACAAAAGGGGCTGGCTGTGGTGTGGCTGATGAGATTAAAGCCAGGCTAAACTCAAGGTGTGGTTCTATTGGCTGACCTCAATGGACACACATTAACCTGGGTGTGGGAGGAGCAAACAGCACCAAGCAGATCTCTGCAGCAGGTGTTGGTAGCCAGTGCAGGCAAGGAGCAGTAATTCACCAGCTGCTGAGAAATCAAGGACAAAACTGTTGGTGCTGCCTCAGTGCATGACAGAAATGTTGTAGTTACTCTCCCCAGGCATGCCTGCATGCCTGATGGAGGAGAGGAAGGGGCTCCTGCCAGGAGCATTGCTCACCCTGATGTTGGCAGCTGTCCTTCAGCCAGCCCAGCCCAGCAGCATCCATGGGGACAGGAGAGAGCTGAGCTCTGTTTGCACACTGCTGCTCCTGCTCAGGTGCCTTTCCAGCCTCATGACCCACATGAGGAGCTGCTTGTGTCCTTCAGCAAGCCACACAGGAAATCTTCCCAGGCAGATGCTGAGAGAACTTCCCTTGTTCTGTCCCCTCTGGAACGCTTGGATGAAGGCTCAATTGTGACCTATTTGAACTGATTTCACTGCATGGCACTGAAGGATTTAAAATAATGCTGTTGTGATGAGCTAGTCCTTCATCCTTTCAGTCTGTCACCTTGCTCTTCCTCAGGTGATTGTCTGGAGAAGTCTCCTCTGGATTGCTTGATTATGAGGAATGGGGTTGAATTTATATTTCCTAAAGCAATGGTATGGCTTACAAAGTAATGGTATGGTTTACTCTTGGGAGTTTAGGAATAGCAGTCCCAAAGTAATGTGAAAGGTTAATTCTGGTTTGCCAGGCCCTGGTTGGCTTTTGAAAATGACAATCAAGCACCGTGGAAATGTGGGTTTGGAAGGATTAAGGCCCCTGTAGCACAAGGGTGTTGTAAGATCTCATTTCTGGCTTTAGAAGTCTGCATTTGGGCAGGAAGTCTGGGCACTTGCTGGCAATGGGCAGAACCAGTGAAGTCTGGGCAGAAAGGAGGAGCCTGGCAGTGCTTCATTCCAGCCTGTGAGTCCTGCCTAAGGCTTTCTCCTACGTGGAATTCCTAATGGGCTCTGCCCTGGGAGCTTTCAGCAGCTCAGTCTGGTTTCTGAAATGATCTTTGTACTCTTGCATGAGTAGCATTGAGTGTCACACATTCCACAAGGGAGCTGAGCACTGTTCAAGGAACTCTGGAGCACAGAATGTTGTAAATGTGGCTCTGAACTCCTCCTGCTGAAACCCTTTTCCTGGGGGGCTGGAAACAAAACACAAGAATAGATGTCATAGCCCAGTCCAAGTATTCCCTAGGGATAGGAAAAAAATCTGGATTCCAGTCACCTTACCAGACATTCATTTGAACAGAAATGGAACAGCTCCAAAAGAGGAGTGGGAAAGACAGAAAGTCCTTTTCCCTATGGACTTTTTACTTTGGAATTTAGGAAAAGAAGAGATTAAATGAAGGTCCAAACACCCCAGCCTGTGTTCTTTTGCTTGGATAAATAAAAGAACCCTCAACATTAACGGCTGTGGGAGACTAAGTCTGTTTAGCCTGTTCCCTACCAAAGAGCAAGGAATTAATCCTGCACATAGATGTGTGCCCCTTGGCATGGGAGGAAAAGGTGCATGCTGCTAGACTGGGAACCTTCTGTTCCTGAGGCTACTTCCACCCCTCACCTCTGCTTGGGAATTCCACAGTGGTAAAGTCTTTGTACACCTGGAGCTTAATGCCACCCACCCCTGGCCCAGAGCCTTGGCCTGGTGTCTGCAGCTGTACTACACTGTTTGAAAAATTGCTTAAAAATACAGGTCAGGCTTTAAGAGCTCAAAGAAGGCTTAAATACTTGGTGAGTTGTGATTGTTGTTGATCCTTCCACGGCAAGGTGCAGGATCACAAGTGAGATACCGAGTTTGGAAATTCTAAGAGGGAATTGGGATGTGAGCTGCAATCCTTGTGGCCAGGACAGCTTTTAGAAGCCCCTTTCCCCATTAAAGTTGCTTCTCAGAGGTAGTTAATTTAGAAATAAAACTTTTAATATTCCAGACCACAAACAACACTGAAGCAAACAAAGGCATTGCAAGTGGCTCTGCATGTAATCGTCACACTCGAGTTTGCAGCCCAATGGGATAATCTTGGTTTCCTTGAGAGGAGAATGAAGGCTCTGGAGAATATTTGTGAAACAATTCCCTATCCTTAACAGCTGAGAAATGTTTAGGTTACAGCTCTGTTTACCGGGTTTGTGCTGGTTAAATGAGTGGTGGGTACAGACTGAACTGCAGGGCAGCTGCAGCTGCATGGAGCCATCATCCCGATGGATCCAGCCCTGGGTTTGGGGTGTGCTTAGGGCCCTCAGAGCCTCCATGCTAGGATCTGTCATCCTGATGGATCCAGCTTCAGGTTTGGGATGTGCTTAGGGCCCTCAGAGCCTCCATGCTAGGATCTGCCATCCTGATGGATCCAGCTCTGGGTTTGGGATGCTCTCAGAGCCCTCAGAGCCTCCATGCTAGGATCTGTCATCCCGATGGATCCAGCTCTGGGTTTGGGATGTGCTTAGGGCCCTCAGAGCCTCCATGCTAGGATCTGTCATCCTGATGGATCCAGCTTCAGGTTTGGGATGCTCTCAGAGCCCTCAGAGCCTCCATGCTGGGATCTGTTCATCCTGATGGATCCAGCCCTGGGTTTGGGATGTGCTTAGAGCCCTCAGAGCCTCCATGCTGGGATCTGTTCATCCTGATGGATCCAGCCCTGGGTTTGGGATGTGCTTAGGGCCCCCAGAGCTTCCATGCCAGGATCTGTCATCCTGATGGATCCAGCCCTGGGTTTGGGATGCTCTCAGAGCCCTCAGAGCCTCCATGCTGGGATCTGTCATCCCGATGGATCCAGCTCTGGGTTTGGGATGTGCTTAGGGCCCTCAGAGCCTCCATGCTGGGATCTGTCATCCCGATGGATCCAGCCCTGGGTTTGGGATGCTCTCAGGGCCCCCAGAGCTTCCATGGCAGGATCTGTCATCCTGATGGATCCAGCCCTGGGTTTGGGATGTGCTTAGGGCCCTCAGAGCCTCCATGCTGGGATCTGTCATCCCGATGGATCCAGCTCTGGGTTTGGGATGCTCTCAGGGCCCCCAGAGCTTCCATGCTGGGATCTGCCATCCTGATGGATCCAGCCCTGGGTTTGGGATGCTCTCGGGGCCCCCAGAGCCTCCATCCCGGCAAAGGGCTCAGTGTTACGAGTAGAACAGTTCCCATTTTTTAAAAAGGTTGCAGAGTTCACAGGTTGGGCCAATTGCTGCCAGGGTGGAGTTCTAACTGTTTGTTACTATAATCACCTGTCGTTTTTGTTAACTACCTGTTGTTGATAGTCGGCATGCAAATGACATCGGATCCAGAATGGAACGGGAGGGACCCCTCACCAAACCTAGCCAAAAACCCCTAAAACAACGAGCCAACACAAAATTGATGAATCAAAGTGTGACTAGACATGAGGAACAGAATCCAGTATCCGCCAAGACCTTTTTACCCCTCACACTAACCTCAAAAGATGTCGGCTAGACAGAGGAGCTCGAATGTTGACCCAAAATGCAAGGAATTTCCCGATGCTCTCGTGAGGATGGAGCCCCCATCTCTGCCTGCAAACCAGTGCCCAAAGCTGCGCTCCCTCATCCTCCTTCTCCGAGTCTCTCCTGGGAGCAGCGGCAGCGTGAGCACGGATCTGTTGGTCCTCCCCCCCCGAGCAGATCACTTTTAACAGAAGCATTAAAAAGGAGAAAGGTCTGCTGCCCGTGTCGGTGTCGCTCAGCAGGGCAGGGCAGCGCTGTCGTAGTGGTCCAGCAGGCTGTGAGCGATGAAGGCGCGCTGCGAGTGCAGGGTCCCGCAGGGCCGGCAGAGCAGGATCTCGCAGCTCGGGCACATCCTCCCGGAGCGCCGCGGGGCCCCGAGCTGCGGGCACGGCTCCTCCTGCGGCCGCCGGCTGCCCCTCCTGTGCCAGCACCTCCGCGCGTCCTCTGCCAGCGGGCTCCTTCCCTGCGGGCTGCGAGCGGCACACACACAGACACACACAGAGTGACAAACAGCCCCTGGATGCATTGGGGAGAAGGATTCGTGAGTGCATGAATCGTTAGATTTATCAGCCCTTCCAGAACCTGTGCCTGTGACACCCTACGAGTGGGTGCCGTGTGTGGCCACCTGGGAAAGCAGGGATGACAGTGAAAGGGAGAGTCTGGCTCTGGGCTGCAGTGGCAGTGACAAGCTGATAGTTTTAGAGCACAGAATTATTGAATGATTTTCATCATTTAAACAAAACCATAAGGGTGGCATCAGCTACGGGTAGGAGCTGATGCTTACCTGTACTCCTAACGGGGTAGGAGCTTCAATGTGCAACTCTTCTGTGCATGATTGTGGCATGAGCTGCGTGTGTTTGCATGAAAACAAACTCCACAGAGCTCTGTCCTACACATGCTGTCCACATCCTCCCCGTGCTGTCCTACACATCACAAAGGTTCTTGTCCCACTTGTGTGCACCAGCAATGCACCCCAATGTGGCCAGTAAAGCCAGCACTGGCCAGTATTGCACTGGCCTTGGCCAGAGGTGGAAGAGCTGAAAGGAAAGCTCTCCTGATCAAATTATACACCCTTCTGTTCTACCTACACAATCCCTGACAGAGCTCATGAATCAGTGCTGACTGCAGAGATGATCTGGCTTGGCTGCACCACTGTGAAAGCTCTGTAAGCTCTGATGGCTCAAATGCATTTAAAACCCATTGCCATGCAGTGTGTCTGTAGGAGTAGATCCAGTAAAGTCTGAAGGCTGACTCTCTCTCCATTAACATGAGAGTACCATGGGAGGTTACTATATTACTGTTCAATTTTTAATTTTTTTTTCTTTTAGCTCAAACTGAGCAAAATCCATATTTATCACTTACAAATAAGGATGAATGTTCAGAAAACAGGATGTTACTGTTTCAGTTGTATTTGTCTGCCTCCTGAATGCATTCTTCAGTGAAATTATGAACAACAGACAACATTTCACAGCAGTAATTCACTTCTTGGATGTTTGTCTATGTTTCTAGTCCAATTCCTCAGCAGAAAAATCCCAAAACCAAGCCCTTGGTATTAATTGTGCTGCAATTAGATCAGAGAGAAAAATCTGGCTCTCAGGTTCATTTCTTGCTAGTGTATTTTAATCTTCTGTGGAGCCTGCAACCAGCTGCTGTGGCTATCAAGGCTAATGCAGTTAGCTGAGTAATTGTGGGGACTTGCGTGCACTTCCTGCTAAGACGGTAATTTCAGGATAATTACCAAAGGCAGACTCTTGTTAGGAGATCTGTAGGGAAAACAACTCTTGGATGAGAAAAGACACTTTTTGGAAACCCCTCCTTGATCTTAGCATACACTCAGTATACTTCATGTCAAGGAAGAATAATACCAGGGAGAAAGAGCCAAGAAAAGAATTTCAAATCCTGTAAGAATGATTATAATAACTCAAAACTAATACATTCACAAAGCAGTAAGCTCTAAGTAATTTTTACCTTTGCTTACTTTGGTTAATAAAATGAATTGTTATTATTTGTTTGTCTTTTTGTTTAGTTTCCCTTTTTCTCCTTTTAACTGGAAAGAGTAAGTATAAAGGCACTATTACAGGAACACAGGCATTAATTATGAATTTTCAGAAATTTAGTATCATTAACTTTGTTGAACAGTTATTTTTGCTGCTGCCCATGCATTGACATTTTCCATTGCAACCCGGAGTTACTGCTCTGGTGCAACAACGTAATTTTTTTTATTTTCTTTTAAAGTTACTTCTGGAAACGGTGGGGTTGTCCCAGTGGCAGTGCTGGTGTGTCTACCTGGAGAAACAGAGATGCTGCCCCTGCTAATCTCTTGCTTGAGGCATAGGGAAATGGGTATTAGATAAACACACATACACACAAGACTTGGAGAAGTTAATTTCATCTCTAGTGCTGCCAGAGACTTAATAGTTTTTAGCTCAAGTTGTTCAAATAGCCTCTGTTTCCTTGTTTGTGAAACAGTTAATCCGATGGAGGTGACAAGGTGTCTGTGACTCGTCCAAAGCTGCTCTGGAAATGCTCACAAAATTTCTTGTTCGAAAATTTTGTGGAAAATGCAAAATATAATCTTGGGTGTACTTACAATTTATTTTTGGGAGACCCAGAGAAGAGGCTCAGTCGAGAAAATCTCTTCTTGAAGAGCCGCTCTCGCTTTTTCCGGCCGTGCTTCCCCTCTCCCGTGCTTTCTTCTGTCAGCTCCTTCTTTCCTCTGTGCCAGCTCATTTTATCTGTCATACCAGCAGCACCTGGAAGCAGAAGTCTGAGTCTGAAAACCTCAGCTTTGCTGGGCTGTACCTGGTGAAGTCTGGATCTGCTGCTCTACAGACCTGAGAGGGTGCCGGGCACGCAGGAGCTCAGTGGAGATCACTGAGCAGCTGCTCTCCATCAGATGAAGAAAATACCTGCACTGAAAAATCCTGCAGGCACAAAGTGACTCTGGATAGTCTTGCTCTATTCCAGATAATCATGGAAAGTAGGCTTGGACATTAAATAGAATGAATATTTCCCTCTGCATGCTCCTTTTCATGACTGAGGAGTTCCTTAAACCAGGAGCAGAGGCGGATGGTTGGACAGGAGCGAGGAGCAGGAGCCAGGGACACAGCTCTGTGCAGGGACCAGGAGCAGTGAAACAAATGTGAGATGGAACAAACACTGCTAGGCAAAAAACAGACCCCTGAGAAGATGAAGAACCAACTGGGGATTTCAGTTAAGGCTTGGAAATGGTTTCCTTTTTCTTTTGATAAAGCAGTTGATTAGCCCGCATTTCCGTGTTGCAATGCTTTGTCTCCAAGAATCATCCCTTTGGCCTCTCTGATCAAATTAGTGCCTCTGCTCCACATTTCATATTTGGTAATTGCATTAACTTTTGGTTGCTTGACTTGGAGGGTCATGCTCCCCCCCTCCTCTGTCTGTTGTCTTGTTCCTGCCTGCTACAAATATTTCCCACAAATCTTCTAAATCAAACCACACAAAGCTCGTACGCTTAAAAACAAAATTGGCAACCATTTTTAACTTTTCTTCTTTTACTCTTCTTCTCCTCCCTCCTCAGCCCCTCACAGACTTTTAATCAGAGTTCCCTGTGCCCACTTTTTACCACAGGGACACACACAGGCAGGAGGGACTGGGCCTCACTGTGCAAATGCTTGGCAGCATCACAGCTGCAAAGTTCTCAAATTTATCCATTAATACACATTAACAAGGAACTGTACATCCCTTGAAGGAGCACAGAGCATCACACCTTGCTACTCAGGCTTGGTAATGAGCCACCCAGGGTTTTAACAGAGCCCAGGTAAGCTGGACCTGGATCTTTCAGAGAAATGGCAGAAAAGACAATTTATGAGAGAAATTACAAATGCTTCACTGACCTGTAAAAGGAAATTATCACTACAGCACTAATTTGCTGTGAAGGAATGAATAGAAGTTGTGAGTGAAAGAAAATTACACACCCCACAAATTTGTCACAAATTAAAACCTCAACCCCACAGACTTGAGGTTTTAATTTGTGACAAAATAATCTGCAAATGCAAGACCCATTCTAGGCAAGCAGTGGTGCTGAGGTGAAGCTCTGCAGAACAGAGCAGCTGTGGCTAATGAAGGCAGCAGCTGGGCAGGTACCATCTGCCTTACTTCTGAGAGGTGAGCTGCAAGGGCTGGGACATTCCCTACCAATTCCACTTTTCCAAAAAGTCAAGAGAAGAAAACAAGCCATTTAAAATAAACATGTAGAACTTGGTGGCAAATGATTGAAGATACTTAGAACAGATATTTTCTTAATCCTTTCAGGCAATAGTTTCTGAAAAATTGTACTTTGCACGTGTATAGTGTTTCATTTCTCTTTTAAAGATGAATTTGTCTGACTTTGCTGAGTTTCCTGAAATGATTTAGGGGGAATTCCTTCTACATTTTGTTTAAGTGCATTGCCAGATCAGAAGATGTGAAAATGCAGCATTTGAATAATTGATTTATTTGCCTTGCTTTTCTTCTCTGCTTAAATCTTGTGAAACTTAATTACCATTGCTTTCTACAAACCAATTAACTGCTCTCACCTCTCTTATTTGGCACTAATGGTGTTTTGTTTTGTGAGCCAAAGTAACCAGTACCAGTGTTACTGTGGCTGGCCCTGAGATTTACTCTATTTTATGGGTGCTCCATAAACCTATAGACTACCTGATGACTCTTCTGAGTGGGGATCCTGCTTGCAGATCTAGGAGAAAATGTGTTTCCCTCAGGTGAAGATCAGGTAAGAGCAGGACAGAACATTGTTGGGAGCCTGGGTTCTATCTCCAGGCTGTCCCATGATAGAAGCAAGCTCTAGCACCTGCAGGACTCCAGATGCAGAATTGATTTCCACTGCTGATGGTTGTTGGTGGCTTTCATTCTGGAACATCCTCAGCAGTGCATTGGTGGCTCTGAAACTGCCCTCATAGGCAAAATTATGCTTCAGGACAAAATACAAATTCTGGATGGGGTAAAACCCCAACAGTTTGCAAAGCACACTGATGGTTTTCCATAGGTTCCATAGGTTCCAGGAGGAACAGGCTGAAGATGTAGGAAGTTATTTTCCAAAAGTGGAGCATTTCCATGGCCATCCCTCCAACTGCCCAGCCCTGATCCTGCTGTTGTTACCACACCAAACAGAATAAGAGGGAAAATCTCTGTGGCAGTGCAAACAGAGCAAAAGATGCCAGACAGGAAAGAAGGTCTGGAGAGAGGAAAGTACCTGAACAGCAGCTGGGGGACAATTTCTGATTCAGTTCTGTGACTTAAATGGAGTTGAAGCTGTTTGAACTCATTCTGGTGGTTGGTTTTGCCACCACAGGGTGTCTCTGCATCTCTTCTAACACCAGAGGCTGTGGTGGCCTTTAATGGCAGCCTGCAGGCTCCAGGGAACGTGGGGCTAAGGGAAATGTCCCCCAGGTCAGCTGGGATTTTCCTCAGGATCATGAGCCTTCTTGGACTGGAATGGTGATGCCTTCATTAGCTGGTAGGAAATTCTATTTTTAGCAGCTGCAGTGCAATGATGTTGTTTAATTTGGTTTAGAGAACTCTCTGGTGCTGCTCTGGAGGAAGCCATGGCCTGATGATGTGGGGCACTGGCAGCTTCAGCTGATTCTGCACTGTGCTCACAAGGGCTGAGGTGTTTTCCCTCTAGTGGAACACTTCTGCTAATTTCTGATTTCCAGTTTTCCTGGCTGCCATTTCACCTTTATGCTTGTGTGGATATTTTCTGTTCCCCTTCAATCAGGATAAAGCTGCCATGGGGTCAGCACAAACATTGTACCATTTGCTCTGGACAGTTTGTATAATAAAACATTTCAATAGGTTGGGTTTGGAGTCTTCCAGGTTTTTGGTTTTGGGTTTTTTGGGGTTTGTTTTGGTTTGGTTTTTTTTTCTTTTTTGAGACCCGTGAGCTTTGGTCTTGCACCACCACTTGTTCCACCCTGCATGTAATAATGACTGGAAGTGAGACCACAGGAAGGGTAGGAAGGGCTGGTGTAAGGTCTCTCTGTCCCAGAAGCTCCATGACTTGTCACTTTCTCAATATTCAGGTGTGGCTTGGGTTTGAAGATGAAGGTGAGGATGTCCCTGGTAGCAGGAGGTGCCTGTGTTTGGTGCCAGCCTGAGTGTGGGTGCTGCTGTGGCACCACACGAATAATCATATAAATGTATTATATAAACAATCATATATATAAAGTATGATACAAATGTATCTTTGTCTAGGATATCTGAAAAGTAAACTCTCCTTGGGAGGGAATAGTTATGGAGGAATTCCAGATGAGAAGTGCTGAGCTGAGTAATCTGTGGGTGGATGAAGCTTGAAGGTAGTTGGGAATCTCCTGATTGTCATCAGGGTGTGCCTCATGGTTGAAACTCCATCTTTACATAGAGAAAATGCAGTTTGAAGTGTTTTCTACTTCCATCAGGAAAAGTTTCTATGGCCAGGCTCTCATGAGTGTGATATGTGAGCAGAAACCTAAGGCTGGAAGTGCTGCCCAAAGTGACATTCATTCATTCATGCAGATAATTGGCTCCAGCACAAGAGACAGAGTGCAGTGGCAGGAGGTGTGAGGAGTCTCCAGTGCAGTGACCAAACTCTCAGGCAGCAGAGAAGGAGAGGGGTTCCTGTGACTGTCCCTGGGAGAGTTCCCTGGTTCCCCAAGGAGCTGCATCCCCTCAGAGCTGGCAGCCCATGGCTCACATCTGAGTCAGGCTGTGGTGACACCTGAGCCCAGATTTGGGCAGTAGCTGTGTCCTGATGTCTGGGCTGGGGCTGATGTCACATTCCTGGCTACATTCTGCATGAAAACACTCAGCTGGTCGATAACAAGCTGAGAAATGGGGATTGATGCCTTGCTCACCCCCAGTAGCTCTGCTGCCTTTGCCTCTTGCTTTGAGGAACAATTCATCTTTTCTTAGATTTCCACATCAGAAAACATAGATTTGATCTGATGACACTGCTGCCCTTTATTCCCAACAGGCACCCCAAGATTTGAGGTCCAGGCACTTAGCAAAGCTACTTGCCCTACCCCAACACCTGGTTTGAATGGCCAGTGCTGGCTGCCACTGACACCCACGGAAAATTAGTGAAGGCAGCAAGAGGTGAAGCCTCTTTTTATAAGTGAACAAGGTATCATTGGGGCAGCAGTGTTAAATGCCACTTCTTGAAAAACCATGCTGACTTTCTTATTCCTTCACCTCTGTTTAGAGCATGTGAAGGCCTTGGTTTGGATGCAGAGGAGCCTGTGCTGTTTCAGAGTTTCAGTTCTGCACAGGGGAATGGATGGGCATGCCAGGGAGGTGCTGGTGTTCATGGAGGGTGAGGCTGGATGGGTCGAGGGTGGGAGCCCGGGCTGTACCTCCTCTGAGACCCAGCCTTTCCAACCTTTCCAGAATCAGTGCCTGACCTGGTAGCTTATCTGTCTCTGGACTTGCTCTGAGGGTGAAATGACACGCACGACAGCGTGGGATCGAACGGCAGCACCTTCCGTCATTCTTCTCCTTTTCAAGGATGTTTCTTTCTGGCGAGGAGAGGCAGAGGGAGGGTGGTCAGACAGACACCCAGCGCTGTCCATCTGTCCCCCAGGCCGCAGCGAGCCGCCCCCGGTGCCACACCCGGCGCTGTCCCCGCTGCCGGCTCCGGGCAGGAGGGTGTGGAGGGGCGCTCCGAGCCTCGCCCCGCTCCCGGGCTGTGATGCGAGGCGCAGGCATGCTCAGTAGCCGGTGCCTACCCCTCCTCTCCCAACAACACAGCCTGCAACAGTAGGAGCCGGCTGGCAGCAGGCGCGGAGCCGAAAGCCATCTTTGCTGGAGAGGGAGCAGCGCAGCCCGCAGCCCCCGCTCGCCATGTGAGTACCGGGCAGCCGGGCACACGGCTGGCACCGCACCGGGGCTGGGCTGGGCCGGGGCTGCACACATGGCAAGGATGGACAGGGGTCGGGGCTGGACAAGGATCGGGGCTGGACAAGGATCGGGGGTGGACAAGGATCGGGGATGGAAAAGGATCGGGGGTGGACACATGGCAAGGACAGACACAGGTCGGGGATGAACAAGGACCGGGGATGGACACACGGCAAGGATCGACAGGGGCCGGGGATGGACACACGGCAAGGATGGACACGGGTCGGGGGTGGACAGGGGCCGGGCGGGGATGGACACGGACCGGGGATGGACAAGGACCGGGGATGGACACGGCCGGGGCTGGACAAGGATCGGGGGTGGACACATGGCAAGGACGGACACGGGTCGGGGATGAACAAGGACTGGGGATGGACACACGGCAAGGATGGACACGGACCGGGGCGGACACGGCCGGGGCTGGGGCGGCTGCCAGGGCGGGGGCTCGGCAGGTGCCGCGCTCGGAGCTGCGGCAGCACCGCCCGTCGGACCCGCTGCTGCTGCTGCTGCTGCACCTGAGCGCACGGATGGGCTCTCCCCGTGTTTATCCAGCAGCCCGGGGGTCACTGGCTCGTTTCTGGTCGGATTCATGCTGAAAAGGGAAGGCTGGGCCAAGATCCTCAACAGGTTCGAGCCGGGGTGGTTCAATAGCATGAGTCACCGGCGCTGCTGCTCCCGGCACACGGGTCCTGTTTGCTTGCCGTGTTTAATGAAACGCTCTCTCGCAGACGGGAGCTGTCTGATCAGGCCAGCCTCACCTTCTCCAGTGCCTATGGCTTCCTGTCAGCAGTGCTTGGTAGTAATCTGTTCCTTCTTGTTCCCATCTCTCCAAATACCTGCTCCAAGTTTTTACATGGAGCATTAATGGAAGCGTTAGCGTTCTCCGGTAGGCAGCGATGAAACCCCCAAAGCCCCTTCTGAAATCAGAACTGTGCTGAGGTAAAGAGGAATTGATCAGACCCCTCTTCATTCACAAAAGGATTCAGGCAGCTGAATGCATCATTTTACTATTGCCTCAATTCATGGCTCATTCCCAGTGACCTTAAGGGAGAGCCCAGGAAGATGTCTCAAACAAACAGTCACTTGTGCTGGTACTGGGTGATCCTGCAAGGACTGGAGCTTGGTTGATTCAGAGAACATGAGGAGTGCAGACTGCCTTGGGAATCTGTGATTAAATTGCTTTAAAAATATTTCCAATAACCAACTGTTCTTCAGGAGGCATTTTCAAAATAGAGTCTGCAATGGCATATTCTGAAACATTAGCTTTTGTCTTTAATGCTGTTTCCTAGATAATATCTCAGACAAGAAGCTTTTGTCCAAAATATTTCTAAAGCAAGGAACTCCTTGGAATTCAAAAAACCACTTTCTAATAGAAGATTCCTTATGCAAACACTGAAGCCTGTCAGTTAAAGCCAGTTCATTGTAGGCTCCTGTTGCCTGGCTGTGTTTCTGTTGAGCCAGATGATGACATCAAACACTTTTATTTGTACGTGAGCTGTTCTTCAATGATTAATATATGAGTTTGCTGCTGCAGTTTTGTACAACCTGAGCTGTTCTGACACTAAGCAATAATCAGATGATGTTTAACATAACCTGTATGTGTTTCAGTCAGTGTAAGTAGGTTTTCATGAGAGTATTTGTAAATTAAGTAGAAAGGGTGGTACTGATATAACTTGGTCATACTTCTCCTGTAGGTGCTTTACATCAGACTTCTGACAAAAATTAGAGGAAAATGGGAAGGCAGTTTTTGTCTAATTTAGCCAAATGGACTTTCAGTTTGATAATTGAAAGAAAACCAAGTCAAATAAGCACCTTGTCATTGACAGTGTCAGCTAGCTTCTGTCTCACTGCCAGATGTTGTAATGAAACCTTTCCTTTGAACGTCTCCATGGATGTCATGTCCCTGGAGCTGCTGCTGAGCCCCAGAGGTGAGGGTGGGCTGGCTCCTGCCTTGCAGCAGCAGCTGGAGCTGCCTGGCCATCAGAGCCAGCTGCTCTCTGAGGTCCCTCGTGCTGCTGTGCCAGCTGTGGCCGTGCTGGGCTCCTCCTGTGCCTGCCCAGACCTGCGCTGACACCCAGGGGGCTCTGACTCCACTGCTGGGATAAAGATCTGCCCTGGGCCAGGTGCCAGCCCCACCCAGCCCCTGTGCTGTCCCCTGCAGCAGCTTGCAGGGTTTGCTCAGGAAGGTACAGGGCTGTGCTGAGCTATTCCCAGAACGCTTTCTCAGTTTCCAGCTCAGGAAAAAGTCTCCAGCTTGGGCAGTGTCTGAACCTCGAGGGAGTTCTTTGTATTTCATGTTTCTTTGTATTTCATGTTTCTTTGTATTTCACGTCTCCTGGTGGGTTTTGTTCTCTCAGTAAGGTGTCAGGTGCTCAGTTTGTGGTGTCCTGGCTGAGGAGCTCTGCAGTGTGTGGCAGCAGCTCCCTGTTGGTTTGGAGCTGACACGGAGCAGGCTCTGCCTGATCTCGCCCTTGTTTTGGAAACCAGAGAAGAGTGTTCCTTATTCACCGTGTTTTCTGTGACCCATGGCTGTGTGTCACCCCAGCAGAGCTGCATGGTCCACATCAGGTGGGAATCTGTGCCTGTGGCCTCTCACAGTGAGCACAACCCAGGGCAGGTGGGATCCATCCAGGTAACAGAACTTTCACCTTTACACAGGCAGAGGAGGGGAAGCTGTAACATCAATGAAATGAAATGAAAGGAGAAGGACATAAAAGGTGTTTAAAGCAAGAACAGGGAAAGGTCAGGCCTGCCAGCAGAGCTGGGAAAGTTGTTCCAGGTGTGAGGAAGAGCACACAAACTCATTTGGAGGAGATATGAGAAGCGGTGAAGGACAAAATGGTGCTCAGAGCTGAGGTGCTCCTGGGCTTTGTTCCTGGCTGGAAAACAGGACAGGAGCAGCAGGTGAAGTGGTGGTTTTGTCTCCTTTGCAATGGCCACAGCTTGTGAAAAATGCCAATCACTTGTTTTTAAAATTTTAAAAGTGTAATAGTAATGAAATGGTTATAAAGATAGTAATACAATGAGAGTAATAGTAATTTGGACAATTTGAATTAGGACAATATGAGACAATAAAAAAAAAGAGTTACAGATGTCCGGGTACCTTTTCTGGGCAGCACAAGCCTGAAAAAGGACCCACATTAACAGAGGATTAACCCTTAAAAACAACAGCCTCTTGCATATTCATACACCTCATCCATGATGCATAAATTCCATTCAAACACAGGATTCTGTCTGGGCAGTGTCAACTTCTTCCTCTGAATCCTAACAGCGCCTTTGAGGTGGGAAGAAGTTCATTTCTTCTGATAATGGGGCAATAAATTCTTTTTCTCTGAAAGATTCAGGTGTCCTGTGGCTGCTGTCTCGCTGCGAGTCCTTTAAAAAAAGTATCCTACATAGAATAGTTTCTATTTTAACTTTTTTTATAACCTAAAACTATATTTAACACACTACTTAAGAGAATTAATACAGCATTACTTTCTAACACAACACATATAATATTCATTTTAATATTTGAGAAAAGCCAATTATAAAATACATGCATTTTTCACACAGCTCAATGGGCAATCCCATACCATAGCAGCTGGAGGCATGGGGCCATCAGGCAGCTCAGTGGCCAGGCTGCAGGGTGCCTCTGGCTGCATTAGTGCAGCACCATGGCAGGGACACCTTCTGTGAGACAGCAAAAGCACCTGGGGCAAAGTCCTACCTCATTCCCCAGGCAGCAGTTCGAGCTTCTTAAAAGAATTATTCTTGTGCTTGTTTTAGAGCAGTAAGGAGGGGATGGGTGGGATTAAAATGGCTCCAGCAGCAGAGTGAGTCTGTTCTGGTTGAGTGTCTGTTCAGTTTCTCTGAGAACAATGTCGTGACTCTTGTCTCCTGTTGTTTGCAGAGCAGTGCTTAGCCCTGCTTTTGTGGCCATAATTTTATAAAACTTGTCAAAATCTCCCTGCCCTTTTCTTGTACTAATCAGCAGAGACAAACAATTCAGTATAATCCTCTTCACAGTCCTGATCCACTGCTTGCAGGGAGTTCAGTGCCTTACAGGAGTGCATTCAGCCAGGGCATGTCCTGGGCAGGTCCAGCAAGCAGGAGATGGGGGAATACACGTTCAGAGGGATGCAGCTGTGTCTGTGCTCCCTCAGAAATGTCTTCCACAAGGGCTCTGTAGAGCCAGGGTGCAGGAAGATGGGAGCCCCTGGAGCTGTCAGGGTTTCATACCTGGTGGCCAGTGCTCATTCCCAGCCAGCCCAGGTCAGGGGTGACATTTCTGCCATTCTGCCCCTCCTGCAGGCAGCCAGAGATGATGGCTTGGGCTGGCTCACACAGCCATGGCTGTGGAGCTGCTCTTCTCATCCAGGGCCTGTAATGGAGCTTGAAAATAACCAGGCTGAGCTCAGAGCAGCAGGGCTGTGGACATTGGGAAAGGATGCTGAGGAGTGGGAAGAGCCCAACTTTCAGCACAGCTCTGTCCTGGCCCCTGTGCTGGTTCTGAGGCTCACAGCTCTTTGTAAGAGCCTTTAAGGAGTAGGAGCTGCTGCTTAATCTGCTGCCTGGAGACATCACCAGGGGGATTCAGGTGCTTTATTCACTGTTGGCTTCCCCTGACTTGCTCCCTTGTGGCATCATGCAGACACAGATCAGCTCCATGTACTGCAATAGAAATAAATGCTTCCAGCTCACATGAGGTGCTGTTCCTCATACACTCACCTTGCTCTTGGAAGTAAGGGTGGCCCAAGTAGGTCATAAATCTTTTGGATATTTGGGTGATGAGTGTTTGAAAGTGTGGAGATCAAACTGTGTGGTGTCTTGAGGGCCTCAGCCAAGGAAGTAATCTCAGAAAGGAGCTAATGGGAAGGATATGTGACGAGTGTAGGCAAAGATTGTGTCCTAATAAACATTCTTCCAAACTGGCTAATGTGAAATAGATGAAACCCAAATACCTGTAGTTTGGAGATCCCTTTCCTTGTGACTTAGCTCTCCCTTGTTCTGCTGTGCATCACCACAGCTTGTTCCCCTTGACTCCCAGCATTTTTCACAGATAGCTCCAGCTGTGGAGTGACTCACAGGACACTGAGAGTGGCTGCAGCAGTAGATGAATTGGTCTGGCAAAGGAACATTTCTCCTTCTTCAGGAACTATTTCTGTAATTAATGTCTTCCTGATCAGGCTGTAGAGCACCAGGCAGAGCCACGTTTGTGTGCAGGGGTGTGGAGAATGTTCCTGGGTGGGGGATGAACAGGCAGGGCTGAGGGCAGGAATGGGTTCCATGTTCTCCCTCTCCTTGACTGCCACTGGGCTTTCTACCAAGTGGGAAGAAGGGTGGAAGGCAGGAAAAAAGAGCTCTTGGGGTCTCTGGCTGCTCAGAGTGACCCCAAGAAGAGTTCCTAAGTCTCTTTTCCCAGCCCAGTGCTTGAAGAAGGAGTCAGGGCTCTTCATTTCTCTGTCTCAAGGTTGTTTATTGTTTCTTATCTATAAAATTCTTTCTCCTGCCCTGCCGAGGTCCATCCAGCAGGACAGTTCCAGGCACTCTGCCTGCCCCTGGGGTGGGGTTATGTCTTTATACTAAAAACTACAATGTGTACAGTGTTTACAATTACTTCCCAATACCCATCACCTGTATTAGACACTGAGCTTCTACTCTAAACCAATCCCAAAGTGCCAACATCACAGCAGAAGATGGAGGCCAAGAAGAAGAAGGAGAAAGGCTGGACACACCCAGTTCCCTCCATCTTGCCCCCTGAACCCCCATACCAAAACTCTAAAATCTACTTTTCCACCCCATGATAACTTCACTATTATTCTACCTAAACTGTTGTGGCTTGCTGATCTTCATATGAGGTTGGTAATTTGCTCCATGGGTCACAATCAAACCCACAGGTGTTTTGGGCTCTGTGCCAGGGTCTCTGAGCCCCCTGGCAGGGTCTGGGCTGCTCAGGACAGCCAGAGGGATGCTCTGGGTCCTGGCAAAGAGGGAGCAACCAGTCCAACAAAGCATCAGCTCTGTGCATTCCAGTCATTAACCACCAGACAGAGAAATCAGAAATACTGAACCCCACTGTGCTCCTCTGCCAGTCTGTGGGTGCAGAGCCCCTGGAGCTGCTCCCTGCCAGCCCAACCTGCCCAGCTCCAGCTCCAGCAGCACAGACAGGCACCAGTGAGCTCAGGCTGACCAAAGTGTTTGTTTGAAGCAGCTCCAGCTCAGAGGGAGAATATTGCCTCTCCTACTCTCCTACGTCACTGAGCACTCTCTGCTGTCATTATTCATGGCCATTACCTGCAATTAACCGGCCTGGGTTTCTGGAATGATGCAATTCCTTTTCCCTGCCTGTGGCTGAGCACTTGAAACCCTTTTGCATTATTCACTGCAGAAGCATCAAGTGATTGCAAGGTGGGGTTTTTTAACTGCTCAGCTATGACAACCTCATGTTTTTTCAGTGTAAATTAGTGAGTAACTCATTGAAATAGAGCTGTCTGTACCTTTGCAAGTGTTTTGTTGGTTGCAGTTATATTGCTGCTTCTGTGCTGGGTGATATATTTAGAATGGAGGTTTCTGACCAAATAATCTGAATTACATGATCCAGTTCCTTGATCTTTTTGGATGAAAAATTTAATAAGTGAAATAAAAGTATTTATATTTCAGAATAAATGAGAGAAAAATTTAATTTATCTGTGTTTTAACTTACACCTGGACTCAGTATCACAGCATCAAAAGAGAACTCTTCTGGAAAGCAGAGATTCTCCTATGACAACCTTTTAGAAGATAAATCCCATAACGTTTCAGGGGTTGTGTTTTGTTTAGTTTGGGGGTTTTTGGTCTTTTTTTGAAGTACATTCTCATCTTTCTCATCTCTCTCACTGCATTGCAGTGCACTTCCAGTGTGAACCAGTAGATGGATGGTCATGGTTTCCAACATGTGGGCGCTGCACGTTTGGAAGCACCAGAGAGCTGGAAGTTTGTGTTTGTGAGGGGTCTGTGCTGTGACCCTCAGTGGAAATTCATTGTTTTGGAGCCAGTGGAAAGCACAGGGAACTGCAGCAGCCTTTGCAAGCAGCTGGAGACAGAGGCAGAGCTGCTGCGTGGTGGGAACAGCCCAGAGGCTCTGGTGGGTCCTGTCCCATCCAGTGGCCCCTAAAAAGGATGAGGCTCCATGGGCTGGAGCCTGAGCAGGCAGAAATGTGTCCCCAGAGTTTCCAGAACTCCCTATGTGATCTGGAAAAGAGCTGAAGAGAGGAAACACACAGAATGTATGAGTGTTGAATTGGGCTCTTCTCAGTGCTTGGTACTGGAGAGGTGCTGGTTTTCTTTTAAGATGTGATCTTACACAAGATCCAGGTGGGAATTTGTATATTGAAATGTTACATTTTTAATTAGTAATTGAAATTTGAAAAGCAAACAGTATTAAAAATGCAGTCATTGTAGCAAAAGTGTTTTTTTCTTATTTCCTATTCTGGAAAATGTGTCATTACAGAATTATCAAAACACTTCTTTGCATTCAAGGAAAGGAAGTTAGAAAATTTGGTTTGAAGTAACTTCTTGAAGGACTTCTTGCAGTGCCTGTGTTGAGGAGAGATGTTTGGAAAATTGTTTTGGGAGATAATGAAAGGTCTGACTGGATGGTGTCCTGAGCAAGTCCATGTAATGGGCTCTGCTTTGAGCAGATGGTTGCTCTAGATAATCTCCAGAGGCTGCTTCCAGCCTCAGTGCTTCTCTGGCTCTCTTTGAAAAGGTCACTCATAATTGAGTATGTTGGAGTTAATTAAACTAACATTTGGCTGTTTCCCAAACATTCAAGATCCTGACGTTTCATCCATGATAACTTTGATTTTCAACCCACTGGCAGTGGATGCCACAGAAATCCCTGTGATAGAATGGGCAAACATATGGTATTCAGGAAGGGAGGGAATGGAGCAGCTTGGAAAAATCCAGATCACTGGAATGCATTATTAAATTATAAAATTTTGTCTTGGATGCAAAAGTTTGTGTTCTTCCCACAGAGAACAAAACCCAGATTCTCTGCAAGTGAGCTTTGCCATCTCTCACCTTCAGCACAGGCTGCCCCAGCCTGGTGCCAGCTCCCAGCTCCCTGCAAGGGTCACAGGGCCTGGGGGTCTGGGGGCAGCCTTGGAGCTGCTCCTGGAAGTGCTGCCCCAGCAGAGCACACTGGTCACTTCAATAAAACCAAATGGTACCAAGTGGGGTGTTCAGGCCACAGCAGAGGAGAAGGAAAATCCCTGCCCCTGCAGCAAGGAGAGGGGTCACCCACAGCAGGCAGGGAGTGCCCCTGGCCAGGGCACCAGGGGATGCCCAGAGCAGAGTTCAAATAATAAAGTGGGGATTTATTAAAGGCCTTCAACAGCCACACCTTGGGCAGCCACAGCCTCCCAGAGACTACACCCGAGCTGGACAATGGGCACCAGTTTTTCAGACAATTATAAGTTTGATCCATTTACATATCAGGGGTTAATTCTCCAATTAAAGCTTCAGCTAATGAAGTCATTTACCCCCAGTTTGTTCCCCTCTGATTCACTTTTGTTTGTACTTTTTGGGTCCTGAGACTGTGGGGAGTCCATGGATCTCAGGCCCAGAGGGATTGTTTTGTCTGAATAAAAGGGAGAACAGCAGCTGACAGGTTATGGAGTTTACAGTGAGTTTAGAGTTATGCACTGATGCAGTACAGGATGTGAAAAATATAAAAGCTAAAATCCTAAGGAATCTCTCTCTCTGTCCAGGCTGTCCCATCCACATTCAACTGCCAGAGGCTACAGAGGCTTCTCCCAGAGGCTACACCCAAGCTGGACCATGGGCACCAGTTTTTCAGACAATTACAAGTTTGGTCCATTTACATATCAGGGGTTAATTCTCCAATTACAGCTTCAGCTAATGAAGTCATTGACCCCCAGTTTGCTCCCCCAATTCACTTTTGTTTGTACTTTTTGGGTCCTGAGGCTGTGGGGTGTCCATGGATCTCAGGCCCAGAGGGATTGTTTTGTCTGACCAAACTGTGAGGACAGGAACTCACACTCTGTGTGGAGTTTGGAGTGATGCACTGATGCACTACAGGATCTGAAACATATAAAAGCTGACATCTTAAGGCACCATCAGAAGCTGGATGGATCCCTAGCCCAGCACCTTCCCTTCCTCTCAGATCTCCCTCCTCACTGTAGATTTTGTGTGCCTCTGGAGGAGGTGAGCAGTGAGTTTCCCATGCCAACTGCATTTCTTGCTGGAATCAATCTCTGAACCCTCCCAGGCAGTGATCCAAGTGCTCAGCTCACAGCATGGAGCCTGTGTGAGGGCAGCTGTGCATCCATCAGGGAAAGGTCCTGGGACCTGCCTGGGCTTCTCAGCACCCCCTGCACACACAGAAACCCCTGGGAGCTGGGGGTGCTGTGATGCACTCAGTGCTTTTCACACACTGAGGTCTGGGGTCGTGTGATGTGTCAGCATTTTAGAAATGTAAGGATCCTGATAAAGCTTTCCTAGAAATTATGAAAATTATTAATTATCCCTAAACCCACTTGTTATCTGCTACAGGAGGTCAATGGTTAGAAAGTGCATTTGTTCATTTGGATTCACATGCAAGAATAGCTCCTCTCTATCTGCTGTGCCTGCCCTGTGCAGGGCCTGAATTCCAGTGTGCTGCAGCAAGGCAGAGGGCACAGACCTGCTCTGCTGGCCCCACCAGCTGGTGGCACAGACTGCTGCAGGGGTCAGTGTTCTGTGCATTATTTTGGAGTTTAAGGGGCATTCTGTGCCTGGACATTCCTTACTGCTGTCAGTGATCTGAGCAACACTGAAAGAAGAGACAAAACTCTCTCATCCCCTCTCCCCCTCACTCTTTTTAGGCTGACTTGTGGGAACTGAATTGAACTTGTTTCTGAATTGAACTTGTTTCTGAACTGAACCTGTTTCTTAACTGAACCTGTTTCTGAACTGCAGCTGGGTTTGCTGATAGCTCTGACAGGTTCCCCTCACACATCTGCAGCAGAATCACTTCCAGGTGTGCCCAGAGACAGCACCTGGTGCCAGCAGCTGCCACCCTGTGACAGCTGAGGTGGGGAAAGGAGAAGGGAAGCAGAGGAACAAAGAGCTTTAATCAATAGCAGCAAAAACATCCCAAGGGCACTGAGTGACAGAGCAGCCCTTCCAGAAGGCTCTGGCTGCTGGGCTGATTCCTGCACCTCAGAAGGTGATGGGGTTTGGGGTTTGGGGTTTGGGGTTTGGGGTTTGGGGTTTGGGATCTGGGGTTTGGGGTTTGGGGTTTGGGGTTTGGGGTTTGGTGGTGCCCTCTGTCCCACTGGCTCACCCAGGGTTTGAAGGCAGAATTTGCTGAGCTGGTGTCAGAGCTGTGCTGGGAGCATTTCTGCTGATTGGCACCTGGGACAGCTCCCTTGGGGTGGGCAGTGCCAGCATGAATCAGCAGATATCCACCCTCCTGGAAGCCACTGCCAGCCTGGATATCCCAAGTGCTCAGCAGAGATCCCAGCAGGCTATAAAAGTCTGCTTGTGAAATGTTTGACTTCTTCTTTCCAGCAGGGAGCTGTACAGTCATTCCCTGACAGCTGAGCTGGTCTCCCACACACATGTGAAGATCACACAATGACATTTTTCAGCAACTTTGTTTACTAGATGATACAAATACAAAAATATTTCAAGTCACTTAACACCTTGATGCTTTTTTCTTTGCATTGAACATTTTAGGGAGATGGGGGAGGGAATGGGAAGGCAGAATGTGCCCCACACCTCTTGGCATGCTGGCAGGAATGACATTTCCACATCAGCCTCATTGCTGCATGTACATGAGGTGATGTGCTCTCTTGTATTTCATCTCTGTGCCTGATCTGTGGCTTCAGCAGCAGCAATGTTCCAGCACAGACCTTTCCATCAGCATCTTCATTGCCCTTGCAGTGACAATCACCCTTATGCACTTGACTCTGGGGGAGAATGAGCAGATTTGATTAAGTTCTGTGCAGACTGAGGTGTCTTAGCAGTAGGATGATCTCCTAACAGAAATCACAGCTGACAGGAGCTTTTCCTGTTGAACCCCACCTGGCCAAGCCAGTCAGGCACTCTGCACTTGGTGTTTTCCTTGGTGCTGACTCCCAGAGAGCTGCTTGCTCAAGAGCTCCTTCACCAGCACAGCTTTGGGGACAAATCCTGCTCAGTCCTGGTGTGCCTGTGGCAGCCCAGCCCTTCCTGCTCCAGGAGCAGCCTGGATGCTGAAACCTGTCCTGCAGAAAGGGCTTGGAGTAAAACACAACAATTGGAGTCAAACAGCAAATATTGGGGCAGAAGGAAGAACAACTCTGAGTGTTGGTGTGTGTGAACACAAAGAGAGAGCCTGCACCTTGGAGAGGGAGACAGGGACCCCACAGAGCAAAATTCCTCTGAAAAACCTTGGAGAGGAAAACAGGGAATCCACAGAGCAAAATTCCTCTGAAAAACCTTGGAGAGGAAAACAGGGACCCCACAGAGCAAAATTCATCTCTAGAACCTTGGAAAAGGAAACAAGGAACCCACAGAGCAGAGCTCTTCTCTGGAACCCTGGAGAGAGAAACAAGGAACCCACAGAGCAAAATTCCTCTGAAAAACCTTGGAAAAGAAGACGAGGAACCCACAGAGCAGAGCTCCTCTGAAAAACCTTGGAGAGGAAAACAAGGAACCCACAGAGCAGAGTTCTTCTGAAAAACCTTGGACAGGAAAACCTGGAACCCACAGAGCAGAGTTCCTCTCTGGAACCTTGGAAAAGGAAACAAGGAACCCACAGAGCAAAATTCCTCTGAAAAACCTTGGAAAAGAAGACAAGGAACCCACAGAGCAGAGCTCCTCTCTGGAACCCTGGAGAGAGAAAAAAGGAACCCACAGAGCAGAGTTCTTCTGTAAAACCTTGGAGAGGGAAACAGGGAACCCACAGAGCAAAATTCATCTCTAGAACCTTGGAAAAGGAAACAAGGAACCCACAGAGCAAAATTCCTCTGAAAAACATTGGAAAAGGAGACAAGGAACCCACAGAGCAGAGCCCCTCTGAAAAACCTTGGAAAAGGAGACAAGGAACCCACAGAGCAGAGCTCCTCTCTGGAATCCTGGAGAGAGAAAAGGAACCCACAGAGCAGAGTTCCTCTGAAAAACCTTGGAAAAGGAGACAAGGAACCCACAGAGCAAAATTCCTCTGAAAAACCTTGGAAAAGGAGACAAGGATCCCACAAAGCAGAGCTCCTCTCTGGAACCCTGGAGAGAGAAACAAGGAACCCACAGAGCAAAATTCCTCTGAAAAACCTTGGAAAAGAAGACGAGGAACCCACAGAGCAAAATTCATCTCTAGAACCTTGGAAAAGGAAACAAGGAACCCACAAAGCAAAATTCCTTTGAAAAACCTTGGAGAGGAAAACAGGGACCCCACAGAGCAAAATTCCTCTGAAAAACCTTGGCAAAGGAGACAAGGAACCCACAGAGCAGAGCTCCTCTCTGGAACCCTGGAGAGAGAAACAAGGAACCCACAGAGCAAAATTCCTCTGAAAAACCTTGGAGAGGAAAACAGGGACCCCACAGAGCAAAATTCCTCTGAAAAACCTTGGAGAGGGAAACAGGGACCCCAGAGAGCAGAGCTCCTCCTGGAATCCCCTGTTCCTGTGTGCTGGCAGGGACCAAGGGGCACCAGGGTTTCTCAGTAATTCTCTGTGGTCCTGGAGGAACCTGCAGGCCCTGGTCCAGGGGAGGAACCAGCACTCACACATCTGGTGGCACTGAGGGGCTGCAAGGCCTGAAGGCCCTGAGGAGATGAGTGCTAAGCAGCAAAGGGAAAAGGGGTGCAGAAGGTCAGATCTGTGTGGGGAGGCAAACCCAGAATGCTCAGAACGTGGCTGCTGAGTGGATCAGGCTCAGCTCAGAGCCAAATCCTCCTGTACCAGGGGCTTTCCCTCTGAGGCACTGCAGGAGCACTGCACAGTGTGAAGGGAAACACAAAAAAAGTAGCCAAAAGTAGTTTAGAAGGTAACTCCCAATGAATTGAGCAGTACTTTGCTGAGTGAACATGAAAAATCCCCAAATATTGCAAAATATTAGACATTTAACAAAACCTCAATGTGACCGGCCAAGTGTTTGTTTAATTTAAAACTTCACTTTTTTTTTTTTTCTTTTTTTTTTTTTCCCTTGGTTTGTTTGTGGGTTTTTGTTAGGTTGTTTTGTTTTTTTTCTTGGTTTTTTTTTGGGGTGTTTTTTTGGTTTTTTTTTGTCCTTTGGTGCTGGTGCCTGTCTCTGGGTCTGTTCTGGTACTTCTTGTGTGTTTACAGCAAAGGCAGCTGTTTCCTCAAAGTAGATCAGGGTGGTTGTTCTTCACTGTTTGGGCACATGTAACCATTTGTAAAACCCCTCCAGTGGAAGGGATTTTCTGCAGTGGCTGAGGTTGATTTCTGTTATCTTTGTTTTGCTTTGAAACTGATGGTGCAGGTTGCTGAAGGGATTTTGAAGGTAAATGAGGAAGGAGTAGCAACAGAAACACATCCAACAGCCTGTCAGTGGTGACAGCAGACAGGATTGCAGTAATTCCTTTGTGTTGTCAGATGAACAAAGGGAATCCCTCTGCTCTGAGCTACAATTTCCTTCAATTTGGTCAAAGTAGAATAATCTGCATTTATTCTTCTTGGCTGTCTCTTGGAGAGAACAAACTAGGCAAACTCTGCTCATTCTTTCATAACAGAACAGACTGGATGTGGGCTGGGGTCAGAAGAAAATTAATTTAGAATATGTGAGGGATTGAGGTGAGGGCCTCGACTCTTTCTTACAGAACTTTTTAATTTCTCTAAAGCCTTTGCATCTTCTGTTCTGACAAGCTCCTACCTGGTAGATCCTTTTTTTTGGGAGCAGCACAGAAAACTGAGAATTGTCATGATGGACAAAGTGAGGAGGACACAAGGACAGCCTGGCTGGGATCACTCTGCCTCTCTGTTGTGCAGAGAATGAAATTACTGCTGTCTCTGCCTCCGGTCTGCAAAGCACAACAAAGGGAAGAAGAAGAAAAAAGAAAAGGACTTTGTTTAGTTATCTTCAATTATTAAACCATTGCCCAAGTAGTGGGGGCTTGTTTGGAGCTGGGAACTCCTTATACCCAAAGCAGGGTTCTTCTTGAGAGGCCTTTACTTTTCCTTAAAGCCTTTACTTTACTTGTGGTGTATTTTGTATTTCTAATTACCTATGTGATTTTTTTTACATAGATTTTACACAGAATTTGCTCTTGGGTGTGTCCAGATAAACGCTCAGGGTGCATAGCTCAGACATCACAAAGACAAGTTGACCTTGCAAGGATTAAGGGAAGATATTAACACTCCCCAAGAAGTGTGAGATTTAAGGTGAGAAGATATTCAGCACAGGAACAAACACCTCTGTCTGGGAGCATGCAGATGTTTTTTTTCAAATTGCTGCTATTTATAAAGACAGTTGCTTTGTGCAAATGTGTATAAAGAAACATCAGTTCAGAATTTTCCATGATGCGGTGCAAGAGCTATTTTACATATGAACATTATGATTTCAAGCATGTTCTGTTTGACAGTTCAGTGTTTTGTTCTGTCTTTAGAAATCAAGCTCTGAGAGGCTGCTGGTTTTTCTATGGTGGTGTGTGCATTAGATGCCTTGGTTTGGGATGGGAAATTTGTTCTGTTTGTTGTTCAGAATATCTACAATGGAGAAGTTACTTGACAAATTTAAATGCTGGAATTTAACATTTTGTTTTTGGGGTCCAGTGCACTGGGGTGGCTCCTGTCCAGGCTGGGGATCTGGCTTTGCAGAGCTCTTGTTTCTTGTCACTTTGCTGATCCCAGGGTGTGCTGCTGGTGCTCACCCTCTCCACATGAAGGTATCATTTGTAATAAATCTAATGACAACAAACCAGGAACAATTATTTTAAGTTTGTGCTTACAGCATCAGAGAAGTGGAGAATTTATTTCACAGAAGGACAATGGGTGACCCCTGCCTGCACAGGAACTGGCCCTGTTCATAGAAGAAGAAAATCCTGGGCTATAATAATACAATACCCTACCAGGTGGAAGAGGATGCATCCAGCATCTTTCTCTTGCCTGTTTGTCCCCAGTCTGTCATGTACATGGTAAGGAAAGCAAATTGATTCTTGCAATGCTGGCAACCTCAGCACTGCACAGATTTACACAACACAAACATTGACAAATGAACCAAAGAAGAATTAAAATCTCCTTGGAAAACTAAGGCAAATGTAGCTGTATAGAATATATTTTCTGGATTATTTTCCTTCAGAATAACAACTGTTGGTCTAGGACTGACCTTTGAATATCTTTGCTCTCCTGTAACTATTTTGCCTCACAAAACCTTCTGTGGAGTGAATTTGCTCCAGCAGTGTGTACACAATGTGTGTCTTTTAGATTTTTCATCAGAGGCCACTTCTTGTGTCATCAGGAATAAACTTGCCTGGCTTGGTTCTAATTTGAAATTTGAGTTCTTAAATGTTCATAAATTAAAAAAAAATTTAAAAAAGCAGGGAAAAACAAGCATCACGCTGGGATGTCTGAATGGAACAGAGCCTGTGGAGTGAGGAAAATATCTTCTGACTAGAAAAGATCTTTGAAGAGAGAAAATAAATTCTCTATGGAAAGATCAAAGCATATGAAGGTAATGGATTATGACAAGGTAAAAAAACACCTGGAGAGAATAGTTAGTTCAAACATAAAAGAGGGGAATAGGAAGGAGTAGGGTTTTTTGTTGGAGATAAAGGGTAGTTTGATGGCTGGCTAAGTACTTGAGATTATATGTTGTAGCTAAAGGGTTATTAGTGGGAATTGGGGCTTTTTTCCTGTCTGGTGCAGCCTCCACTTCTGTGGTGTCAAAATAACCTTGGAGCTGTAGTCCTAAATTCCTGCCCTATTGCAATGCCCTATGCAGTGACTGCAGCCTGATGCACCCTGCAAACAGATCCTGACAGACTGACAAGAGACTGACATAATTGCAATTAATCTTAAAAAGTCACTTTAATAGTCTGAGCAGGTCCTGCCAGGGTCAGAAACAGCATGGAGCTTATCCCAGAAAGAAAGGCAGAAATGCATCTGGTGAGCTAGGAAATCTTCATGGGTGGAGAGCTCTGGGAAAAAACTTTGGTTCAGGTTATGTCAGCAGAGATCCCCTGCCCTGCTGGGTCCCTGTTGTCTTCTATATCAAGAGTTCTATTATCATTATAGTGCAAGGATTCCACATCACCAGAGTTTCATAGCTCCTCGATGTTCCTCACAGGCAGCTCCTCTAACACTGACTGTTCCTGTCCTTGCAGTAACCATCTGACTCTGTGACTCCAGCTCCCACCAATCCACTCTTTTATACCACTGTTCTTATTGGCTACAGGTGTGGTCTGTTAACATCAGGCCTGCTCCTAATCCTTAGTAATTGGTTCAGCTACAACTCGATGGGGGATAAGATTACATTCTATACCACCTTCATTTACCCAAACTGTGTCCCCCTACAATTCCCCCTTTTTCTTTTAACCACAGAGTTGCATCATTTCCAGAAGTACATATTCAAATAAATTCATATATTTCATTTAGAACTAAGAGTTATACAAAGGTTCAAACAGCATATTATAGTACAGATATATATAATGTATTTTTCTAAATGTCAGTTCAGTTTTATAGCTTTTCCCAGTTTACATAGCACTTATCTTCAAGGTCTTTTACACTCATATTTAACAAACACCAATAGCTGTAATTGATTAATTTTGCCAATAGTTTAGTATTCAAATCCGGTTTCCATGGGTCATCCCAAATCCATGGGACAATATAGTTTAGTCCCAAATCCATGGGTCATCCTGAATCCACAGGGCAATACAGTTTAGTCCCAAATCACATCAGGGTCACCATTGTTATCTTATATACCAAGAGTTCTATTATCATTATAGTGCAAGGGTTCCATATCGCCAGAGTTTTGTGCATCCTTGATGTTCCTCGTGGGCAGCTCCTCTAAGCACTGACTGTTCCTGGTCCTTACAGTAACCATCTAACTCCAGTTCCCACCAATCCACTCTTTTATGCCACTGTTCTTATTGGCTACAGGTGTGGTCTGTTAACATCAGGCCTGTTCCTAATCTTTAGTAATTGGCTCAGCAGCAACTCACTGGGGGATAAGATTGCATTCTATATTATTTACCCTTACTGTGTCCCCCTACAGATCCCCTGCCCTGCTGGAGGTGCCCAGCCTCACTCACTGCTGCAGTTCTCCTCTGTCACAGCCACAGCAGCTAAAGCTGAGCAGCAGAGACAGGTCTCAAGGATGTCCCTGTCAGTGGCACATCAGGGGGAATCAGGCTTTGCCAAGCCTCCAGGAGCTGAGATCAGTGACTCTGTCTAAGGCTGGGCCCAGCAGAGCTGCACCTCATTGTCCTGTTCCTATCCCATCCCTCCCTGAGCCTCAGCACAAAGCAGCAGTGACAGGGTTTGTGCCAGGCTTCACCTGAGCCAGGAGTTCAGCTGCCCTAAGCACAGAGTGCTGGATGTCCTGAGAGCCCCTCAGAGCCACCTGCAGGTGCTGCTGCTGGTCTCTCTGGTTTATTGCTCCAATTTTGGAGCATTCCAGAAACCTGCTGCTTGTTTCCTTCATTGCCATCCTGCCTAAACAACACTCAGTGCCCTTCAGCAGCACCTGCCTGCCCTCTCTCCTGGGTCACTTGCTCCTTTGCCTTTTCAGTTTTTAAGGAACAACCTGCCTCTCTTGTCTTTGTCTGCAGAAGCTCATTTGGGTAAAGGCAGCAGATTTGTATAGTGACCTGTGAAAAATGCATGTATTTTATGATTGGCTTTTCGCAAATATTAAAATGAATATTATATGTGTTGTGTTAGAAAGTAATGCTGTATTAATTCTCTTAAGTAGTGTGTTAAATATAGTTTTAAAAAAGGTTATAAAAAATGTTAAAATAGAAACTATGCTATGTGAGATACTTTTTTTAAAGAAAGGACTGGCAGTGAGACAGCAGCCACAGGACACCTGAATCTTTCAGAGAAAGAGAATTTATTGCTCTCTTATCAGAAGAAATGAACTTCTTCCTGCCTCAAAGGCGCTGTTAGGATTCAGAGGAAGAAGCTGACACTGCCCAGACAGAATCCTGTGCTGGAATGGAATTTATGCATCATGTATGAGGTGTATGAATATGCAACAGGCTGTTGGTTTTAAGGGTTAATCCTCTGTTAATGTGGGTCCTTTTTCAGGCTTGTGCTGCCCAGAAAAGGTACCCGGACATCTGTAACTCTTTGTTTCTATTGTCTCATATTGTCCTAATTCAAATTGTGCAAATTACTATTACTCTAATTGTATTACTATTTTTATAACCATTTCATTACTATTAAGCTTTTAAAATTTTAAAAACAAGTGATTGGCGTTTTTCACAGACCCTAAGGGTCACAGCAAATTTATTTATGTGTGTCACCTCTGTGTTGCTGCTCTGATGGAGAGCTGAACAATCCTGGGGTGCACTTCAGCACATCCCATTGGAGCTGTGCCTGTGGCCATTGCTGTGGGGGGGGTGTTGGTACCAGATGGGGACAGAGGGAAATGGAAGCCCTAGAAAATCCCAGCTATGAGAAATAACTACTCACTTTTCATAGTTTAGGAAGGTTTATTAACCTTATCAAGAATACAACAGAAGACTGAATAAAGAAAAAAGGTTACAGCGCTGGGAGCAAAAGATTTTCCCCACCGTGTGCTCAGCCCCCTCACCATGGAGGCTTTCCCTGTTTAACCCTTTAACCCCTCCCAAAGTTCTGTCCATCAGCCCCTTCTTTGCTGTCCAGTGGTGGAGATCTCCTCCTCAAATCCTCATTGGAGGTCAGGTGTTCCATAGTGACAAGCCAGCCCTCCCAGGTGTCCCTTGATAACCAGGTGAGGGGGTAAAACATAACTATAAATACATAAAACTTTTCTTAGCCTATATACGTGATATTTGTCTGTTAATTGTGAGAGTCAATGATTGCATTACTCATCTGTCACACAGCCCTGGCTCCTCCTTAAGCACAAAGCCTGTGCTTTGTGGGTGCTCCTCTGCTCTTCTAAGAAGTGCCTAAACTGATGTAGTCATTTGCTGCTTCCAGCTCACAACCTGGAATGAAAAAAATGTAACTAAATTAAAAATAAATTCTAAGCTTTTCTTTTGGTTAGACAGTTACTTTTTAAACTAACATCTGTCCCCATGATCAGAAGGAATTAGAGAAAGGATTTGATCTCAGTGGGTGCATGGTCCAGAAGGAATGGAGCAACATGAGTGCAAAATTCAGCCTTCAATAGCAAAGCACTGCTATCTTCTCTTCTCTCAAGATCTTGTTTAGCTTGGCAAAGTATAAACAAACCCCAAGAAGTTACGGGAAGTAGATGCAGCAAGACTGGGTTGGATAGAACAAATGGTTTTGATGAGAGATGTTATTGCTCTGGAAATGAGAAGGTAAGAGACCTTGAGGTGAATATTTGATATTCAGAATTCTTGATAGCTGGATGCCAACAGAATTTCACATGAGTGATTGGCCAGGGCCACAGAGTGACTGAGGCAGATGTCAAGAACTATCACAGTGTCGAGGCCTTTGCCAGCTCCCCGTGTGAGGCCATGTGTTCCCACCTTTTCTGGGATGCTCTGCTGTGACTGTGGTCACAAGGGTTTTCAGGATGAAGAAGAGACAAGAATGTTGACTCCATGATCAGAAGGCTTGATTTATTATTTTACGATATATGTTACATTAGGACTATACTAAAAAGCAATAGAAAAGGAAAGGTTTCTTCAGAAGCTAGCTAAGCTAAGAATAGACAAGAATGAATAACAAAGATCTGTGTCTCAGACAGAGCAAGAGCCAGCTCTGCCATGAGTGGTCAAGAAATCCAAACATCCACAGGAGACCAATCATGGGTCCACCTGTTGCATTCCACAGCAGCAGATAACCATTGTTTACTTTTGGTTGCTGAAACTGCAGCTTCTCACAAGGAAAAATCTTAAGAAAGGCTTTTTCATGAAAGATGTCTGCGACACCCTGCTATAGTCCTTCCTGTGTCATGAGAAAATTGAGCACTTTGTTGTGTCTGGCACCACCTTTTCGTTGTGTTTTTGGGGTTTGTTTTTTGCTATCTTAGTTCCCAGCTAAGCTTAGATACCAGCCCTAAAATTTCAGTTTTCCACCCTTAAGGGTTTTAACCCTTATTTTACCCTGGTGCACCTGTGCAGAGCAGCAGTGAGAGGGGCAGCCCTTGGCACTGTGTCCCTGCCAGGCCCAGAGCAGCAGGAACAAGGGAGTGCTGCTCCCAAAGATGCAGTGACTCCTCCTGTTTCACTCAGCTCTGAGGGGCTTTGCTTTTGGGTCACTTTTGGTCACATCAGTCACGTCCATGGCAGTGTGGAGGGTGCAAGGTGACAGCACACACAGTGCTGCTGCAAGAGGTGTCAGAAAATAAAGGTGGGATAAAAGCAAGAATTAGCTGTGGACATATTGAAAAATCAACATTCCTGTCTCACATCGTTGTTCCACTGTGAACAACACATTTGGCCACCTTGGCTTCTTCTCTTCTCATAGTTGGGAACAAAACGGATTAAGAAGCAACAGCAGCTCAGTTTTCATTTGAGGAAGGAAATAGAGTGATTCATTCTGAAGCCATGGGCTCCAAGGGAGGAAAATCTGAATTATTAACAGCATACTTAAACATGACGGGTGCTGACACCTTCATCTCTTATTTTTACTGCCATGGATTTTCTTCACATGCAGTGAGAGAATTTACACTATAGGAACTGTGAATGATTTCATGCTTCCTACCCGTTTTTAGCTGCCTAATTTATGGAAAGCCATTACTAGGTGAGTCACTGCTTTCACAGGATTAGTGTGGTTGAGATAGAGCTTTGGGTGTTCCTTTAATTTCCATATTTGCTTGAAAGGAGCATCAGACCCACATTAAAACTGTTATTGTTTGGTATAACAGGGGAGTTCAGAGTCTCTGCTCTCCTTGATCATGGGCAAATACTGAGGAGATGCTCCCTGTCCTTACAAGGAGCTGAATAAACAAGAGGTTTTTATCTGCATTCTAGATACTCTGAGTCAGGGTGGCTCATTGCTCAGAACTTGTGCCTAATTGGATGGGAATTCAGTAATTCCAAAGATTACAAACCAAGCAATACCGGGAATCTCACTATACATCTCACTTTAAAGAACTAATTGCAGAAGCACATTTACTGTCTGGTTGATCTTGTTGAGAAGTAGACATTCACAAATTAAAAATGTAATGTGCAAGCCTTACACAGGGTGAGGGTTTTCCCCTCATAATAATTGAATTGTGCAGGGAAATACATTTGGGCTGTCTGGATCAGGAATGAAACAGGAGAAAATGCAGAGTGTGAAATACTCAAGTGCTGAATAAGGGGCAGATTTCATAGCCAATACTCTTTGTAATAAATAACTTAGAAATATTTGTTCAGTTTAGACAACAGACTCCAGCAGGCAGCAATAGATAAAATTTAAAGGAAATCCTGAATTGATTTTTTTAAAGCTAATTTACTCATCTGTAAAACTCTAAAGATGTTGCAAAAGGCACCTGTTACTTACCTTTCACCCAATTACAAGCTCTGAAAAAAAAGCACAAAACTCTTCATAACAGTGCTTGAAGATTGGTATTTTTGCTGGATAAATTCTGAGGCAGATCTTCAGCTGCTACAAAGAGGTGTGACTCTGAAGCCCCAGATTTTCTTTTTTTCTAATGAAAGACCTAATGAGCTACCCACTTCCTTTTTCCCTAGGGATTTTAAAATGCTTAAGAGATTTTAAAAGCCAATGGAAACAAGTACAATAGTGACTGATGTGCATAAAGTTGGAAGAAAATCAGTGATCAGTTAATGCTAAATTACAGAAACTAAAGATCCATCATGTTAATCAGCTGGTGTCTGTACATGTTTTCATGTGTACCCCCAAGTGTGTGATTTTGAAAGAGTTCTTAGAAAATTAATTTAAAATTAAATTCTTAAAACCTGTCATCAAACCGATCACAAGAGCATGTACTTGCCTACTTATTAACCAATAAACATTTTTGGCTCCTTTTTTACTGTGTGAGTCTGTGGTGGAAATGGAACTCCTTGTCATTGACTTCTGTAAGGAAATTCACAGGACTTGGTTTATTTAGAATTGAATTGTTCCATTGTGCTTTTCCAGTGGGATCTTTCTTAATGGAAATGTCTTTGGTCTACACATTCAGTAGCCATACATCTGGATTTCCAGGCAAGCATTTTTAATTTTCTTCTGAACTGAGATCAATACAAACATTTGTGGTGGCTTCTTTTATTTGTACTTTCCAAGCACCCCACATTTTTCATGTTGCTTCATTCAGGGCAGCTGAGTGACTGAATGCAGAAGAAAAGCAGAGCAACAGCATTCCTTGGAGGCTGAATGATTGCTGCTCATGTCTTACACCACTTTTATGTAAAATGAACAGTGTCCTCCCCTGGGAGCCACTGGTGTGGCTGAGGCAGAAAACTGAGGAGCAAAAGCAACAGCAGAGGCTAAAAAGAGACACATGCAAGGGTTTTAAATGGTGCTGGCTTTGGCCAGTTTGTGTGATTGCCCTTTTACCACGCTGCTGAACTCCATGGAGTGGGGAAAAGCTCAGAGATGCAGATTCCTATGGGAAATCAGTAGTAGCCAGGTGGAAATTCAGTAGGCAGGTAGGAAATCAATCAGTAGCCAGGTGGAAAATCAGTAGGTGCTAAGTCAGTAGGTGTTGTCATTACATTGCAAGGGTTCCATATTACCAGAGTTTTGTACCTCTTTGATGTTTCTTGTGGGCATCTCCTCTGGGCACTGACTCTTCCTTGTCCTCACAGCCACCAACTGACTGCAGTTGCCCCCAATCCACTATTTTATAACACTGTTCTTAATTGGCTACAGCTGTGGCCTGTTAACATCAGGCCTGCTCCTAATCCTTAATAATTGGCTCAGCTGGAACTCTTTAGGGGATAAGATTATATTCTATACCACCTTCATTTACCCAAACTGTGTCCCCCTACAGTAGGCAGGTGGGAAATCAGCAGTAGCCAGGTGGAAATCAGTAGCTAGGTGCAAAATCTGTAGGCAGGTGGGAAATCAGTAGCCAGATGGAAAATCAATCAATCAGTAGGCAGGTGGGAAATCAGTAGCCAGATGGAAAATCAATCAATCAATCAATCAATCAATCAATCAATCAATCAATCAATCAATCAGTAGGCAGGTGGGAAATTCAGTAGGCAGGTGGAGGAGAGGCCCAGGGAGTGGTGGCAGCTGAGAGGAGAGAGCAGGAGCAGCTCAGAGCCTCTCCCTGCTGCTGCAGCCGTGCTGGGACCTCACCTGAGCTGTGCTGGTGCTCCCTGCAGGGAGAGGCTGGAGCAGGGCTGGGGATGGAGCAGGAACTGCAGGTAAGCAAGTCCTGTAACAGAGGTGAGCTGAAGGTGTTTGGTGGGATGTAGAATTTGGGGATGGAGCCAGGCGTTCTTGGTTTAGTTCCTCCTGGAACAGTTCATAATGCAGCAACAAAGGTTCTTTTTGCTGATAATTATAACATCATAAAGCAGAGGATAAATGGAGTAATTCTCATGTTTTAGACCAGGAGAAGGGATAAGGCTCAGTATCAATAACAGCTCCTAGGGGAGCCCAACCACAAAAAAAGGCAGAAATCGATGAAAAGTGAAAAAGTGTGATAATATACCATAAGTTTGTTCTATAAGTAAATAAGCCAGTGGATGGGGTATTTGTCCTGCTTTGATGCATTTCATTTCCAAGCAAACTAACATAGAAATGATAATCAAATGGAAATATTCTTTCCTTTTGCACACTGACTGTTGTCTGCAGTTGCACCAGCGGAGGCTGAAGGGCTGAGATGGAGCTAAAAGCCCCTTGGACATTGCCTGATAGACTTTGGAGCTGTGACAGTAATATTTTACTATAATTGCTTTCCTAAGGAGATGACAGGCTGCTGAACTTGCTGTCACTTTTTCTGTGTGAGTTAAACCAAAGATGTGTGATTCAGGCCTGCTCACTGACAGAATGCTCTGAATTTACATGATTGGAAAGTTCTTCAGATTAAAGGCAATTCATCAAGGCATTTCTCAGCAGGAAAATACCTGTGTCAGATTAGCCCCTTTCCCTCTATGATGGGAGAACAGTAATCCTGCTGAATTCAAGCAAAATCTCTGAACTACCTGCACAAACCATCAGGTGGGGAGTTGCATAATGCCTGTAATTAATCCCTGATATAAAACTCTGCAAGTTCAAGATTGGAGGCAGAGTTGAAGCTCTTTCAAAACAAAACAACCAGAAAAAAACCCCCAAAAAACAAACAAACAAAAAAAAAAACAAATAAAAACAATCCAAAACAGAAAGAAAAAAAAACCTTAAAAACCCCAGTACAAAGTGGGGTACTACAAACTCCTGGAAAAGAATATTTTTAAGAAAACTGGGCCATTAAAATCTCTTAGATCCTATTAAATGTAAGTAAAAATCTTCATTTAAAAATGTTTAAAGGTGTTAGAAAAGGTGTCAGAAGGTTCTTTGTCACTCTGGAGCTGCTCAGGAAGGCTGTGCATGGAAACAAGCACAGGGAGCTGCCATAAAAGATTCTTATGGGGTGTCAAAATATCAAAAACCACTTCCAAACTGTTCTTTTATGCTGGTTGGAAGCATGGAAGTGTTGCTGTAAATCCACATGGGCAGGGGGTGCATTGCACCTGGTGCTGCTGGGATGGAGTGCAACACAATCGCTGCAACTGGAAACAACTTGCACTTGTTGTTAAAAAGCTGTGATGCTGTGCAGTCACTTCTAATATTTCTAATATTTGTTCCAATATTGGTGAGGTCCTGATTCCTCAGGAGACTGCCTGGGGGAAATCTGGGAGTTTGGGACAGCTTTATCCAGAGCAGAGCGCAGGAGAGGAGAAACTGCTGAGTTTTTCCATTGATAAAACAAGTTGGATCCCGTTTTTTCCCCATATTTGCTCCCTGTGTGAGCACAGAGTAAAAGATAATTTAGCCCTGCTTGGTTGGATGGTGTTGGTGAGACTGTGGGGATTATTGGCTCATTCTGGACAGGGAATGCTGCTCTTTTCACTCCTAAAGGATTCTGTAGTGCTCAGTGACTGAATAAACAGTGTGTGAGCAAAACAAAGCCTTCAGAATCAGCAACAACCCAGAAGGTGAGATTGTCAACAAAATTGGGGGTTTTTTTCTGCAAGTTACAGATTACAATTCATATACTTGAATAACCTGGATGTAGCAAGGTGGAGAGATTAGCATAATCACCAAATATATACTTCATCTGACTTTAATTTAACAGCTATTGATAGAAATCAAATTGTTTCAGCTAGAAATTGATTTTTTTTTCAAAGGAACTGCAGCTTGGAACACAGTCTAAGGCCAAAATGCCATTAAATCCTGATTTATTGTGTTGTGTAGATAGATTATTTCACAGTCTAGTTTCTTTAAGCCACTACAACTTTTTTGAATTCCAGCAAGGACTAGTGTGTTGATGTTCAACTTTTTAAAATTGAAATTTAGCCTTCATTTAACCATTTAAATTGATAACCCACTAATCCTGGATCATTGTGGCTTTGTTGGCTAGATTGGAGAATAATCTAATGTCTGACATCTCCCTGAGCTCTGGTGGTTTCTGGTTTTGAGATACACATGCACATATATATCCATGCTTACATATTTGTGGGATTCCTGCAGGTTCCTAAGTAGCATAACAAACTCTTGTGCTAGTAACCTCTGTGATTTTGAAGTGAATACCTCACAGTTTATTATTTAACTTTTCAATTCAGAATTGCCTATGAGAAGTCTGATAATCTAATTTTTTTTAAAATTATTTAGAAGTAATCTCTGGGAACTTCTATTCAGTGGATTACTCACAAGCTGTTGGTTGTTTTTATTTAAAATTATTAAATTTATTTAATAATTTAAAATTATTAAAAATTATTTAAATTTTTAAATTTTAATTAAATAAATTTAAATTTTAAAAAATTAAATTCAAATAATAAATTTAAATAAATTTAAATAAATTTAAATAAATATTAAATAAATTTAAATTTAATAAATTTAAAATTTTGTTTAAATTTTTATTGTAAAAATGGAAATGTGGTCTGTTCATCTAGGCTGGACTAGTTTTGTTATTTTCTCCTCCATTTCAATGCTGGAATGCAACTTCAAAACCTTTTTTCCCAATGACTCTGTAGTTTGTATTTCTGATAATATTTGCCTTAGTTAAATAATTTAAATATTCACAGGCAGCAGGTCACAGACTGCAAATTTCAACATTTTGATGAGTATATTATTAAATTATTTTTAACAAGTTACTTCTGATTAAGACCAGGGAATTGAATCAAAGCTATAAAGATGTAAAGAGATATAGATATATAGAATTAAAGCTATAAAGATATAAAGAGAGGGGGCACAGAACAGGGTAAAATGTACTTTGCCAGTGATTTCATAGACACTTCTCCAGAATAGGTGTGGTTTCTATCAAGGTACAACTTTAGCCAGGGAAGATTAGGAAAGGAAAGATTATCCAAGGAAATTTTAGCAGAGAAAATTACTCCTATTCATTTCTGTACTGAATTCCTCTATGAATATTCAGCCACTCTAGGGTTTCATGGATAAAATAAAGAGCCCAATTTTAAGGTTTTCATGCAGGCACCAGGATTTCCTTGTCCTCACAAGTCAAAATTCTTTCTTTTCTGGGTGCTGTGTTCTCCCAGCTGATTCCTGCTTGCAGGGCCTGAAATGCTGCAGGTGCATTTTGGGGACCCTGAGCACTGCAGAGCATCCCTGCAAGGGTTAGAAGTGCTCAGAGAGCCCCAGAATGTCCAACACAAATCCTGCTGGGGAGGGCACAGACAAGGCAGGGGCAGATCAGAAGCAGCACTCACTCAGCCCTGGAGACAAGGGGTGTCAGGGTGGCCTCTCCAGTCCTTTTTCACATCAATTTTCTCTTTTCCATTGTTGTCTTAGGGGGAGTAAAAAAAAAAAAAGAAATTAAAACCTCATACAGAAGGGAATTTCCTGCCAGAAACACTCCCAGTCATGTCAAAATCAGTTGTTCACATTGGGAACTGACTGACCTTGTGTGGAGAGTTCCCATGATTTTTACTATCATTCCAAAGCCTAATGATTTCCTATTGCCATCCAAATAAAATCTAGGGTTTTTTTTTTTTTTACTATTCCAACACTAATCTATTGTTTAATTAACTTCAAGGTGCCTTATTGGTGTGAAATGCTTGCTGCCATGTGTCAGCAATCTGCAGGGAGCAGTCCCTGCCCGGGCCAGAACCATCAGTGTGACAGAGCTCAAGGTGGGGCTTAAAACTGCATCCTTCTAAAGCAGGGCTGGTTCCTGAGCTTGTCTGCATTCAGGGATCCTGCTGGATTTCTGGGAGCACTGGGCTGAGCACTGACAGGTGGCTGAGCTCCACACACAGAAAATCAGCCACAGGGCAGTGACTCAGCTCTGCAGAGCTCCTGCTGCTCAGGAGCTGCTTGAGATGGGAGAGGTGGGGAAGCCATGGGGAGGGAAGGGGAGCAGAGTGCTCCTGCCTGCCTGCAAGTGATACCTCAGGATTTCAGCTTTTGTGTTTTTCAGATCCTGTAGTGCATCAGTGCATCACTCCAAACTCCACACAGAGTGTGAGTTCCTGTCCTCACAGTTTGGTCACACAAAACAATCCCTCTGGGCCTGAGATCCATGGACACCCCACAGCCTCAGGACCCAAAAAGGACAAACAAAAGTGAATGGGGGGAGCAAACTGGGGGTAAATGACTTCATTAGCTGAAGCTGTAATCGGAGAATTAACCCCTGATATGTAAATGGACCAAAGTTATAATTGTCTGAAAAACTGGTGCCCATTGTCCAGCTTGGGTGTAGCCTCTGGGAGGCTGTGGCTGCCCAAGGTGTGGCTGTTGAATGTGGATGTGACAGCCTGGTCAGAGAGAGAGAGAGGAAACCAAATAAGTTTTCCCAGAACTGGCCTGAGAGACTTCAGGGAGTTAAAAATAAACAATAATAGGTTATTGTAGGGGGATACAGTATGGGTAAATGAAGGTGGTGTAGAATGCAATCTTATCCCCCAACGAGTTCCAGCTGAACCAATTACTAAAGGTTAGGAGCAGGCCTGATGTTAACAGGCCACAGCTGTAGCCAATAAGAACAGTGGCATAAAAGAGTGGATTGGTGGGACCTGGAGTCAGATGGTTACTGCAAGGACCAGGAACAGTCAGTGCTTAGAGGAGCTGCCCACGAGAAACATCAGGGAGGTAAGAAACTCTTGATATGGGTGATATGGAACCCTTGCACTATAATGATAATAGAACTCTTGATATATAACACAACAGCTTATTATTATAAACAGCTCACAGGTGTTGTTTTCCTACTCTCCATTTTCTTGTTTTCCTCAAAGATTTTTTTATAAGAAAAGCATCTTGTTAATTAACCAATCAGGTAAAATGTGTTAACTAAATAACCAATCACATCCACCTAGATCAAAACAACTTATAAAAAAGAACAAATCCAAATATACAACATGTTATACCAGTCACCCTTCTAGTAAGTCTGTATCATTTCTTACTCAATAACAACAATTGAAGGCCTTCAATAAATCCCCACTTTATTCTCTCAATCTTGTCTAGCCTCTGTTCTAGGTAGCCACCTCCAGGCATCACAAGGAGCTTGTGAATGAGGGTATTATGTAACCATTTCAGGGGGGAGAATTTTGTCTGGTTCTTCACAGATTGATGAATTTCCATGTTCTGCCCCTCCATTGTCCATGGTATCTAGGAAAGTTAGTCATGTGTGTGGGCCTTTATTGTGTGCATTTATTTACTTATCACCACTTTCCCTTTTAAAACATCTCTTGGTTACCTAGGGAACTGGCTCCAGCCCTGCTCATTCCTTCCTCTCTTTGCCTGTCAGGTGTGCCAGCTGATGCCTTGGAGGGGCTGCCTAGAGCAGGATAGACAAGGTTCAGAGAATAAAGTGTGTGTTTATTAAAGGCCTTCAATAAATACAATTTGGGCAGTGCAGAAGCCTCCCAGAGGCTACACCCAAGATGGACAATGGGCACCAGTTTTTCAGACAATTATAACTTTGGTCCATTTACATACCAGGGGTTAATTCTCCAATTACAGCTTCAGCTAATGAAGTCATTTACCCCCAGTTTGCTCCCCCCTGATTCACTTTTGTTTGTACTTTCGGGGCCTGAGGCTGTGGGGTGTCCTTGGGTTCCAGGCCCAGAGGGATTGTTTTGTCTGACCAAAATGTGAAGAGAGTAGTTAACACTTTATATGACATTTAGAGTTATGCACTAATGCAGCACAGGATTTGAAAAATATAAAAGCTGAAATCCTGAGGCATTCTACAAGGCATCCATCCCATCCACAGGGCTCCAGCAGCACTGGAGTCTGGATCCCACAGCCCAGCACTGCCCCAGAGCGATGACTGCACTGCACAAGGACACAGAGGCCAAAAATAGTAATAAAATGCAATAACTCTGTCAGTGCATTGAATCTTGCTGTAGGTAGGCTGAATTTGTTGTGGATAGGTGGATGTAATTCCCAATATTCAGCTGGGCTAGCAGTAGAAAGTTATTTATTTTTATGGAAATAAAATGCATGAATAACATTAACTTTTAAAGTTTGTATCTGTATCAGAATTGTAGTAGCAGCAGGTAATCCTTTGCCCTTCAAATGATGTAGCAGATGGAAAGACTGAGAGAGCCTGAAGAGCAGCTTTGAGGGCAGGGAATGCCAACTATGGGAATGTTCCAGTCAGCTGATTTCTGCTCTATTTATATCAACAGGAGTTTATGGCTGATTTGAAAAGTGTTGTTTTGTCCCAAGTATGATTGTCACCAGTTCTTCTTGTCACTTCAATAACATGGGCAATTCAAATTTTTATTGAGTCTTTGACTTTTAAAGCATAAATTCAAACTTCTCAATTGCAAGGAGCTTTTATTTCCAAAGAAGGACATGAGGAACAAGTGATTACTTTTGAAGTATTGTAGAAATAATTAACCTGCAAGTTTCAGAGGAATGGAAAGCAAAGTAGAAATGCTCCCTCAGCAGACAGGGAGGAGACTCCTTCCATTTACCCAGAGAGCCCCAAGGGCTGCTTGGAATGCTGCAAATCTCTGGGGATTTTCAGGCAGGAAAATGTTTGGGCATTTTCACAAATAGCAAGAGGTAGAATGTACCAAACCTGAAAGATACAACCAGAGTAAACTAGTCTCTACTGAATTAGTAGATATTCATAGATTTATTGGGGAAGAAAAGCAAAATTGAAGTTCAGTTTCTGGCCTGTGGCATTTTGCAGATGTTCACAGCACTGATCCACAGAGCGTGGCTGTGAGCTCCAGAAACCACACCAGGGCTCTGGAAATGGGATTTAAACATGGGCTCTGTGTAATGCAAAGAGGATCTTTAAAAATCAGAGTTGGAGGGCAAGAGAGATGGTAAAATAAAAGTGGGAGCTTAGCCCAAGGAGAAACCACAGGGCTCTTGGGCATCCCATGAGGATGGGGAGCTCAGGAGAGGTGGCTGTAATGCTATAGACCAATCTTACTTGGCATATTTGAAGTTTCAATATAGTTCATAGTTTTCTGTGTGTAATGAATTTGCATTAGCAATTTATTTGGCCAGATAATCTCAAAAATCTTTTTAGAAATATCTTTAAAGCTCTGGCTTTGTTTTATTCAAAATATCCTGTGGTTTTGGAGAGGTTTTTTCAATTCAATGAGAACTTGAAGTGAGAAGTTACCCTTTATTGGTTCAATGTATTTCATTGGTTAAATGGAATCCAGTGTTAGGAATTGATGGCTGTTGAAACTGGGAAGAAGGGATATTATGTGTGAATATATCACTGTGGGAAGGTGCAGCCCCTGTGACAGACACTTGTAAATGATAGCTGCACTTCATGGAAGCTCTTCAGGAACTGAGTGTGACCTTTTGGGAGCAATGAGGGTGAGAGTTTGGCTCTCTGTACAGATCCCTGTGCTGTTCTCTGACACTTGCACAGGCTGCTATTTAAGTAATGAATAGGTGGGATAAAATATTCACTGCAGTTTGCTTGGCCAAGTAGCTAGACAAGATTTCAACTTAACAAGCCTCCTGATAATTAAGATTTAAGTAGAGGTGGTAATTACCCCGTGAAGTTTAGCTGTGATGAAACTGCCACTGAATAGCAGTGGCAAATACATAGGCTACAAAAACTCTTCATGCTGAAGGAAATGTGACTTTCTTTCAGCTGCTTTGTTGTTTCTGGGACTTTAAAAACAAACAAACAAAAAACATGTTAAGAGTTGATTTACTTCTAAAATGCAGAAATTCTAAAATTATTTAATTCTAAAATTTGCTTCTAAATCAGCAATGCTGGGAAGTGATGTACAGAAAAATGGGAAGCCCCAAAGCCTCCTGGGTTTGGATCTGAAATACATACAGTTAGTGGGCAGCTGAACTGAAAAGCAAATTACCCCTCTGAGAGCATCTCAGAAGTGGGAGGGGATGGTCTCCAGCCAGGGCTGTCTTTTGGAGAGTCCTCTCACCCTGCAGGCAGAGAACATCATTGCCCATTTGAGAGAGGAATGAGAGCCTGAAGAACACTTAATTTTATGGGAGTGCTAGAAGTCTCTCTGGGTTTTAATCTGAGTCTCTTAAATGACAGGAAGAAAAACCATCTTTCACTCTTAAGGAAATACTGCTTAAAAGCAAGGAAAGCTTATCAGCCTCAGCAGTGCTTTGAGAGCCTTCCTTGCTGCTGTGTCAGAGTTCCCTTTTCCCTGGCTGCAGCTCCCAGGTTTCTGTGGTTGGGATGACCCCTGAGGTATTAAAAGGTCTTTTTTCCCAGCCCTGTGACCAAAGAAGAAGTCGAGATTCATTGGTTCTGCTTTTCAAGGTTGTTTATTTTCTCTTATCTGTTCCATTCCATCTCTGACCTGCTGAGATCTGTCCAGCAGGTTGGTTTGTGGCACACTGACTGCCCTTGGGGTGGTGTTGGCTTGTTATACTGAGATCTACGTGTACTTTATTGACAATAATTTTCCAATACCTATCCCCTATGTTAGACAGTCTGTCTCTATTTTAAACCAATCCAAAAATGCCACCATCCCAGCAGAAGATGGAGGGTGAGAAGAAGGACAGGACATGCCCAGATTCCTCCATTTTGCCTCTTGAACCCCCATTCTAAATCCCCAAAATTCTACTTTTTCACCCTGTGACAAATTCACTGTCATTTTACTCAAACCCTTGTGGCTTGTAACTCTTCACACAAAGTTGGGAATTGTTTCCATGGGCTAAAATCAAAGGCACAGGTGTTTGTGACTCCATCCCAGGGTCTCTGAGCCCCTGCCAGGGTCTGGAGTCCTCCAGGGCAGCCAGAGCAATGTCCTGGGTTCTGGCATCTCCCTCTCCTGTTTGCACTAAGAACACCTCCTTTGCAGCCCTGTTCATGGCCCATCACATGCACTGAAAAACTCATGGCAAAAGGAGCAGAAGAATTACGAGCTCTACTAAAATGTAAAAAAGCTGTTTTCAAAAATTCCTTCTACAATGGTGAAAGGTCAGAGAAATCAAACACACCATTTAGCCAAGATCCAGTAACTTCTCCAAGTTTGGCCATATCTTCTTGCAATTGCTTTATGTTTTCTTGAATTGACTTTGAGTGATCAGACAAGTTCATGCAGCACATTCCTTCAAACTCTTCACACCAGTGCCCATGTGCCAGCAATAAATAATCAATTGCTGCCCTGTTTTGAAGAAGGGCTCCTCTCACACTGTTGGTGTCTGTTAACCTGTCACTCAGTGTAAGAGAGCTGGCACGAGCCTGCTTGCTCTGCCAACAACCCATGTGATCCAGCTGGGCCAGGGCTGCTCCTGACGCTGCCTGAGGTGAGAATATTGCACCTGCAATTCTCTGAGCCTTGCTCCATGTGTCAACAGTGTCATCACAAGCTGGGTCGTACTGTTTCACCAATCTTTTCCCTCTGTTTCTGCTCTTTTAAAAGCGTCAGCAGCAGCCCATGAGTCAGGAGCAGGGGGTGCTGAGCCAAGGCTGCCCTGCTCCTCCCCTCCACCCCTGCCCAGCTGCTCCCTGGGTACTCCTTGGAGTAACCCCCACGGAGCTGGAAGCAGGGGATGCTCTCACTGCTCTGCACAGGTGATGTCCAACCCTGAGGTGACACATAAAAAAGAGGAACTTTGCAGGTAACACCTGCCCAGAAACAGGAACTTTGCAGGTAACACCTGTAACACCTGCCCAGAGACAGGAACTTTGCTTAGAGCTGACCTGTGTTGTCTGGGACTTCTCTGGTGCTTTGTCTTGGTTTCAAAAGACAGGTGTTTGCTAAGGAGGGCAGCAGCCCCCCCTGAAATTGAAAATGTAACACACCCCCCCCCCCCCCCCCCTCCACCTTTTCTGAATTTTATAAATTTCAAATTAAGGGGCTCTCAGGCAAAAAATATGGGAGCAGGAATAACAGTTCTTTAAGGGGGAAGAAAATGAAAGGATAAAATAAACAATGCAGTAAACCAAAACAGCACTGACAGAGTCAGAACCCAACCTGACACCCTGTGGGTCAGGCTGTTGGCAGCAGAACCATTGGAATTGTGGCTCAGCCCTCCTGCAGTGTCAGGGCTGGTTCTGCTGGAGCAGGGATCCTGGAGAAAGGTGCAGTCTCTGCCTCTGAAGATCCAGGGCAAGAGGCAGCTGCTGTTCCTCTGGGAATCCAGTGCAGAAGCCGTGCTGGTGTTCCAGAATCTCCAGATTATATCCAGGTAGGAATGCTTGGCTCCTCCCCCTGGGCTCACATCTCCCAATGGGATGCTGTAGTTCTTATCAGCCATGCAGTGACATTCAATGGCTGTTATCAGCAGATTTCTCCCCAATTGTGGAAGAGATAAGGAAAACTGCCCAGTGAACAGAACACAATTGCCATACAGATGGCAAATAGAATACAATTTGCTTGACAATCCAGGACAAGCTTCTCCTTCCAGGTTTGTGAGTCTGGAACTCTGCCAGACCACGCCAGGGTGTTCAACCTCACTGGGCTTCTTCAAATCTGCTCCAGCTTTGGAGTCCTGAATTTCGGAGACGTTTCTCTAGCAACGTGTTTGCTATTTATGTCTTTGCCCTATAGTTTGCTATGGAGGCAGATTGCATTTCTTAGCTTCCAGTAAGAAATGGCAGCAGTGACAGTGACTCATTTATTGTTTTGTTCTTGCTTTGTTTCAGATGTGTCTCACCAAGGCTCTGAGTAAAGCTTTGTTCTGTTAGGCTTCCTCTCTCTCTGTACTGCTGTACTTTGGTGATTTATGCTCCAATCCAGCGTTGTGTGTTTGCAATCACCTTTTTCTTTCCCTAATTTCACATCAGTAACTTAGGGCAAGAAAAAGAAAGGCTTTGTGTTATCCAGGATTTATTCATTTATTTTATTTATTTATTTTATTTATTTATTTTACTTTTATTTATCCAGTGTTATCCAGGATCTGACTTCTCTGCTGATTCTCTTGTTTTGGTTTGTTGGGGTTTTGTCACTGTAGCTGAGGGGGGTTGTGTCTTCTTATGCCCAGTAAAAGCACTTTCCTATTTATAAACTAAAATTCCTTTAATAAAGTTTTCTGGGGAGAAAAGTGCACCTCTTCCTGTGATGGTCAGAATTTGGGTTCTCTTTCCAAGGGTGTAACCTCAGTGTGCAGGACAGAGCTGAAGGTGCTGAAAGGGATTTAAGGGCCACTTCAGCTCAAATGAACCCCACTAACATAACTGATGGGGCTAATGGAGCATAAGGAACCTTGGTAAAAGAAAATTCTGGATGTTTTTTGTAACTGTGTGTCCATTTACATACACTAGATTTCATCTGTATTGAAATAGTAACTGTTTTGAGAGAAAAGGAGATCACAGAGCTGATCTTTGTGCCAGTTTTATTGCCTTTAGCCCACATCTTCACCCAGATGACTCAAGGTTAACAAGATGAAAAGCATCAAAAAAATTAAAAAGGGGAAAAAAAGAAGTTTTGTGTTCTTTCAGCTGGTGAAGAGAAATTACTACAGGACCCTGCCACCTGGAAATTCTGAAACCTTGTAAGAATTAACAGAAGGTGCAATCAATACTACCTAGGAACTAGAGATAACACTTCCTTCTGAAAGCTGACTTTAGTGCAATACAGTGTTTTGGTGTTCTTCTCTGTAGACATTGCACTGAAGATAGATTTTATTTTTAACTATTATGAACATATCACAGAAATTATTTTCCATATGTTTTACTAAACAAATTTCTGTCTGAAAGCAGCCTGATGGAAATTAAGCAAATTATGAATTTAAACAAGCAAAATGTAGAAAACCATAAATGACATTTGTCTCCTTTTACAATATAATGTTAATATCTGTATAAATATTAAGAGAAAGGTTTTTTATTATTGCTTACACCTGTATTTGCTTTCATTCCCTAATGAAAATAAATCTCATTTAGTATAAAAATTACAATTAGTTTCATACCAGCCAATGAGAATTAACCCTTTTCTAAGAAAAAGCACATAGTATGGGACTAAAAGTGGTTGAAGTCACAGGTCAGTCTGTGGAAATTACCACAAAAGGAGATTTGCTTTAGAGCTAGTTTGGGTTTTTTCATTGTTCTGCATGTGAGTATATAAATTTGCAGATGTGAAGATGGGACTGGGCAAGTGGGATCTAAAGGCATGGCTGACAGTCCCCATCAGTCACCTGCATCAATTCTGTACTGCTGAACCATGTGGACAGAGACTGAGATCTGCCTTGTTATTGTATCCAGCAGCAAAGTGTCCAGAAATTGAAATGTTTCTAAATGAATACGATGTTATAGATGCTAGAAATGAAGATGTGACAAATAAAAATATTTCTCTGTTCTTGGTAGGAAAGGAAACACAAAAAGCTCACAGTCATAACACAGAGAGCAAATAGTGTTTATGAAAAAAATGTCAAGGTGCAGGTATGTAAATTCAAGGGCTTCAAATGATGAAAGAATGTTCTTAAAAATATCAGAATTTCCTCTAATCCTTCAAGTTAGTAAGCAACATTCATTTGGCTTGAGTAGAAGATACTGGAGAAGATAAATCAGTCGGTCATCACTAACCTAACAAACATTGATCAAATTAAAGATGATGTCTTAGGGTTCCTCTCCTTTTCCTCTGTGTGCATATTTAGTACACCAGATGGTTAATGCAGTCATAATAAACTAGTGGGAATATTTAATTAAGTGTGTTCCCAGGACATTAAATGCAGAGCATTATTCTTTGGCTGGTGATCAGAGTAAATATTTGGTAATAAGGGAGAGTCCTTGTAGAATATTGTTGGTAATACATGAAAAGCACATTTGAGAACAGAGCTGTGTTCAAAGCAGAACTTTCTTCCCAAAATGAAGACATCTCAAATGCTAATTATTTATACCTGGGGTTTTGTTCTACCACCAATTCACTATTAATCATGACACAGTTATTACAAAAAACATGAGGAATAATTTGAAACTTGATAGTCCTGGACTGGAATTAGTCCAAGCTTGAAGCCATTTACCTGTCAATAGTCACATTTTTACTGAATACTGAAGGGCTCAGATGGAAAAAAAGACAATGAAGAGCAATCTCTGTTCTCTTGTAGGTGAAGGGAGCCTCTTTGCTCTTGTTGGGAGCTAGTTCTAAAGATCTCAGAGGGTTGAAATCATCTTCCTGTAGTCTGAAAATCCCTGCAGATGGCCACCAGCCCAGCAGTGATATTCCTCTGTCACTCAGCTCTTATCTCCTCAGCCTAACCAGTTTTATGATATCGTGGCTTTTTTACTCCCCTGGAGCAGCTTTTGTTTGCTCCCCTGCAGAAGTGAGAGGAGTAGAATGCAAACAAGGAGAAACCTGGCTTATTAAAATAGGCTGGGCAGTAACTGAGGGGGAAGATGGGCTAGAAATCTGGAATACATACAGCTGAACTGAAAAGCAAATTACCCCTCTGAGAGCATCTCAGAAGTGGGAGGGGATGGTCTCCAGCCAGGGCTGTCCTTGGAGAGTCCTCACTCTGCAGGCAGAGAACTTCATTAACTACCTGTGAGAGGAATGGGAGCCTGAAGAACACTTAATTTTATGGGGGTGCTGGAAGTCTCTGCACCTCTCCTGACAGAATTAGTGTGTGGTTTTCAAAGAGTAGCAGGACCTGCCATTTGACATTACCCCATTTCACTGTGGCAAAGCAAAAACACATTGGTGGGAGGTGCTGGGGTGGATAATGAATGTCTCTTTCCTGGACACAAGGAGAAACAGGACTGTCCTCCCACAGCTGTGGTGGGCCCATGCTGATGTTGAGCTTGGTTCTGAGTCTGAAGGCTCAGAATCTTAAGGAGTTTAAATATCAATTCTTTGAGAGGTGACACCTGAATAGAGGAGCACAGAATTTGAGTCTGCTCTGTTTGTCAGGCTGGCTTTTGTTAGGGTGGTGCCAAACCTCACATGGCCACGCTGATTGGGAAGAAAGATTTTTGAGCTAGGCTTGGCTAAACTGACCCCATGCAGAAATAAAATCCCATGTGGGATTAACACATCTGGAAAGCTGCAAATTCCCCCAGGATGCAGAAATCTCCAAGCACAGGCAGTAAAAGTCCCTCCCTGCAAACCAGCAGTGGAAAAATTGGTTTAGCTGTTACTGCATAGGGATAAACAAGGCAAGCCCAAAACTAACAGCAAACCCCCAGGGCTGTGGAGCTCCTTTATTTCTTTAGAGACCCTTGTGCCTCAAAGCATCCCAATTCCCAGATGAACATTACTGCACCAGGGACAATGGGAGATGGGTTTGTTTCTGCAGCTGCTCCTTGGGCCAGAACCTTCACTGACATGCACTAAAATAGTGTATAAATGTGCATTTATAGCTAATTTTAGTCATTGTTTTAGAGTTAAATCTGAAGAGTACAAAGCTATGGAAGTGCTCTGATTTACTTTAGAGTTGAACAAAGGGGTGTTTGTGGTGTATTTTTCAAGTGCCTTTGAAACCACAGACTGTCAGACTCTGCTCCCACAGCAAAGCCCAGATGGGTGGGTGCCTTTTGAAGGGGTCCATGTAGAAAAAGTGTCTTAAATATGTGTAAGTTACAGCAGTAAATATGTACTACACAAATATCATACCTGCACAGTAAAAAAAAAAAAAAAAGTAATAAAAAAGGGGAGAGAGGCAGTTCAATTTTCTTTAATTTGAACAACAGGGAAAGAGTTTGAGGAAAGAGGACTCAGACTGGGGTTCTTACACAATTCTTTTCATTTTTGGTAGGGATCATGAGTCAGATGTGCTGCACTGGTGCAGTCAGTGCCCCTCCCCTGGGCTGTGCCACTGACACCCCCTGGAGCTGCCTGATGGGATTCTCACTTCCATGGGCACAGCCTCAGCTTTTCTCCCTGCTTGAGTCTGAGGGGTGGAAAATAACTCCTGCTGCTAGAAATAGGTTGTGAGCTCTGACTGGAGTCAGAGGGGAGAGGAGCAGGAGGAGGACAGTGAGGAGGCTGCTCTGCCCCAGCTTTCTGTGCCAGGGAGAAAGAAGCCCCTTCATCCCCTGTACCTGTTCCTGGCATGTGTGGGATAGCAGCTGCTCCTTAGCTCAGTGCCTGTTGTCAGGATAAAGCCTTTGAAGGGATTAGGTGCTGCAGCTGAAGGCTTTAAGAAGCACTTTGGATAGATAAAAGATGCTGAAAGCAGCCTTGGAGGTCCTCATGTGAACTGTACCAAGGCCTGGCATCCTCCTGGTATTTGCCTCTCCCTTCCCTATCCTGACTAAGGGAAAAATTCTGCTCTGTAGCTCACACATATGAACAAAAATGAAAGTGTGTGTCAGATGGTTTGCCAAAATATTAGATACACAATCGTCCTTAATGTTCTTTCAGCCAGTGCTGAAATGCAAACCAGTAACACTGGGTATCTCCAATTGTCTCTCAAGTAAGAGTTGCCTTTCACTGTCAGATCCAAAGAGCAAGTTGTCTCCAAAACATCTCAGTGAGATGACAAAACCTCCCAGGCATGGATTTGACCCCCCATTCCAGGCCCAGCTGGCAGAGCTGAGCATGTCTGAGTCAGCTGAGCCCATTTTGCTGAATCACTCAGAAAATCCCTGGACGTTTCTCCCAAGGTGGCTGCAAACACAGAGCCTGCAGTGCTCCCAGTTTGCTGACTGACCCACACCTCCTGGTGCTCTGATGGCACAGGGTGGCTGCCATTCAAGAGTATTTCCTAGGGATTCGTAGCCTTTTTCAGCAACAATAGCAGAATTTTGTTCCTCTTTCAAAAATAATTTGACTTGTTCTTGGGAATGGCAGTTCTCAGCACCAATGGTAATTTCTTTTCTTTTCCTAAAAAAAAAATGTACACAAGTCTGATGGCTGGGGGCCTAGTGATGGAGCTTTTATATGGATTTTGCATTCTTTGTAGCTCCCCAAAATCATGCCAGACCATGAGAAATTATACTTTAAAGTTGTGTTGCTTCATGTATTTCAAAAGGAAGCTTCTACAACACAGTGCTAATATTTTTGCATAAATTTCTTTGACTAACACTTCTGAGAAATTAGAAGCTGATACGACATGGTCCAGAGGCAATAATAGAAGAATTATGTAAATGCAGGAAGAATGATGTAAATGTAGGCTGGACTTTAATTCCAGCTTTAATTTTTGCTCTGTGATATTGCAGAGAATGTTTGTGCTTTCAAGTGATGCAGGCCTTCAGTTCCCTTCTTTACCAGAAAGCTTGGATGAGATTTTAGGTAATTAATTAGGATGGGCATGTTAATTACAAGCTTGCTGTGCCTGAGCATAAAGATTTGTCACCTCTCTTTGGTGGCTGCAGTAATTCCTGCTGTCACTGTCATATTTTCTGAAAAATCCTCTTTGCCCAGGATTTTCCCCTGGGAAGCTGAGAAGCCTCAGAGGGGAATGAAAACAAGAATGATCTGATTGCTGCTCCTGTGTTTGCTGCTTTGGAATGTGGCTTGGACATTGTTTACCAACAGGTGAATGTTTGATTGATTCCATGTGAATTGTTTTTAATTAATGACCAATCCCAGCCAGCTGTGTCAGACTAAGTCAGTCATGGGTTTTTATTATTCATTCTTGTTAAGCCTTCTGATGTCTCCTTTCTCTTTCTTTAGTGTAGTTTTAGTATAGCATAATATAATATAATATAATATAATATAATATAATAATATAATAATGTAATAATGTAATATAGTAATATAATAATAATATAATATCAGCCTTCTGAGAACTTGGAGTCAGATTCTCATCTCTCACCTTGTCCTGGGGACCCTCACAGCTCCACATCCTGCAACTCCTGCAGCTGTAAACCCACCCATCCTTCCCATCATCTCCTGCCTTGTGCAGGGAGCAGAGAAGCTCAGAAAATGCAGCTGAAACCAAATTAGATGGCAGCAAGAATGCTGGAAGAGAACAACCTTGAAAGTATCTACTGTATGTTAAGTCATTTTAAGGACAGCTTGGGAGCTGCGAAAAACAGATGAGAATTGCTAGGCAGAAAAGGTGCTTGGCAGAGCTCCAAATGTGGAGTTATCTCATAGCTCTGACCAAGAACATCACTGAATTTATAAGCTCTGCTTACAGCAAAACATGTGGCAGGGAAAAGCTCTTCTCACATACTGCTCTTCTGTGGTCTCTGGGATTCCAACAGTGCATAACTCAAGAGAGGAACTCTCCTGACGTTTGTAGTAGTGACACAGTGTTTCCACAGGAGAAAATCTGCTTGTGCTGATTGGGAAAATGCCTATTTGCTTCCTTAACTGGAAAGAAGTTTAACAATTTTAATTTTAGCTCTGTTGTTGTGGAAGGATCTCCTTTGAGGCTGTTGATGCTCCAGGGAGATCTTGTTTTGTGTTGTGTGTGATGTGTGTTATAGTCAGATTTTGATCCTTTGTGGCAACTCAAAATAAATCCTGTTGGGATGTGGCCATGGATGGAGTGGTTCCCTGGCAGGTGGCAGCAGCCTCTGGTTTGAATGGTTTTAGTAGTGGCTGTGAGGTCCTCAAAGGATGGGCAAGGTTCAGTTTCTGCTCTTTCAGCTCAAGCCCCAGTGAAGGGGTGAGGTGTGAGCCCCAGCAGGGCTGCAAACAGCTCTGGGAGCTTCTGGAGCCACTGCTGCCCACAGGGATCCCAGCCCTCAGGCAACACTGCCAGACTGAATTTTGCAGCCAAAGGCGCCTTTGGGGAGCCAACTTCAGTGCCCCAGGCATTTTGACAGTGCATTAATGAGGCCATAATTCCAGCAGCATTAATCAGAGCCCAGGATGTAGAAGGGAATGATTCACAGAGAAACGCTGTGTTCTCTCAGTCTGTCACTGTGGGAAGGCATTGGTGATGCATGAGTGGGATTTGTGATATTTTTCAGTTCACATGCTCAGGGATTTCCTCTGCAGCTTGAGGAAGGGTTTATTTCCCTGTGGGGAGCAGTGAGGGGTCCCTTGCAAGGAGAGCTGAGGTTCCACAGGATGGAGTGTGGGTGTCACTGGCTGAGGCTCAGGGACCCTGCTCTGGGGGGCAGATTTGAGTGCACAAACTCACACTCTGAGACAGAGCAGATCTGCTCTTGGGTTTTCAGGACATTTGCTTTGTCCTTTGTTGCAGAGCAGCCTGGAGGAGGGCAGTGCTGGAGGTTGGGAGCTGCTGTGCAGGGAGTCAGGGCTCTGACCTCCTCCTGCAGGGCTGTGGAGATGCTGGAGCTGCTCTGGGGAGCATTTGGGGACCAAATGGGGAAGGTCATCATTGCAGGGCTCTGACCTCCTCCTCCAGGGCTGTGGAGGTGCTGGAGCTGCTCTGGGGGTATTTGGGGACCAGATGGGGAGGGTCAGAGTGACTGACCCCATGCTGTGTGCAATTCTCAGCCCCATTTCCTCCTCTGCTCTCGGGATTGCTGTTTATTGCAGCCCCGAGACACGGGAAAAGTCCCTGTTTCGGCCTGAGTCGGAGTTCTTCAGTTCTCGCTCTCAGAGTTGTTTGTTGTATCTTATCTATGACAATTTTTCTCCTGTCCAGCCGAGGTGCGCTCAGCAGGACAGACAGCGGTGCTCTGCCCGCCCCTGGGGCGGTGTTATCTCTTTATACTGCAAACTACAGATAACATGTTTACAATTACTTTCCTATACCTATCACCTGTGTTAGACAGTGAGCTTCTACTCTAGACCAATCCAAAAGTGCCATCATCACAGCAGAAGATGAAGATAGAGAAGAAGAAGAAGGAAGGCTGGACATGCCCAAGTCCCTCCATCTTGTCCCCAAAACCCCCATTCTAAAAACCCCAAAATCTACCCCTTCACCCAGTGATAATTTTATTATTACATTATTTAAACTTCTGTGGCTTTCAGGTCTTCATCCAAAGCTGGTAATTTGCTCCATGGGTCATAATCAAACCCCCAGGTGTTCTGGGCTGTGTGCCAGGGTCTCTGAGCCCCTGGCAGGGGTCCTGGCAGCTCTGGACACCCAGAGGGATGCACTGAGTTCCGACACTCTGTTTGTTTCTCCTCTCTTCTGTTTGTGATGGATGTGATCTCCTCCTGTTTCAGATTGTTTCCTTCTGTTTCTCTTGGCTTGGTGAGCTCCAAACAGGAGGAGCAGGGCAGAGCTTTATCAGCTCACTGAGAGGGTCACAGCCCATCCCCTCCTGCAGTAACACAGAGTGCCCAGAGCACAGGGGGTTCCCTTGTGCCACAGAAGCTCTGCCCTGCTACTCAGGCCTGTGGTCACTTTGGCCATTGGCCTGACTTAGGGTAGATAACTTGAATTGTTTGCCATTTAAAAAAGCAGCAAGGGAGGTGGAAGAGTTTGATAAAGTCCCATCAGGAAATAGTGTAAAAACTGATTGTGGTATGAGAAGGAATAGTGTGAGAAGTAGATTTGTAGAAAATTTTCAAAACTTGACAGCAGGTTCACATAGCATGCCTCTGTATATAAACCTTGAGATAGGAAATGCTGATTTAGAAATGTCATGGAATAGGACAGGAATTGTTGAGAGAGAAATGGAACTAGAAACAAGTTTCAAAGGATGGCCTTATAAAAAAGACTGCATACTTTGGAGAAATAGAAGTATGAAAGATGCACTGTAGTAAGACCCATGAGGGCTTTTTAAATTATTGGCTTTAAGGCATCTGCAGCATGGTGTGGCTAAAAGCTGATAAGCCAAGAAAGGCTTAGAGTGTTTTGTAATTAAAAAAGAGTTGGCTTCTGATTGTGATGGTGTGAATTGTAACATCTGTATTGTCTCACCCTTCCCATGAGACTGAAAATGGAATAAAAGTGTATAAAATGCCATCTCTGGGTCAGAAAATAGTACTGTCTGACAGAATGGAACAGTAGGGTTGTGATCCAGGAATGGAAAACATGGATTGAAATAATGGAAAAGGTCTTTGAAGAAAAAGAAAGTGCTTTGAAACTTCAGCAGTTCTTTGAAGAGAAAGGTACATTTTATGAGTTCCAGAAAAGGGGTCATGAGCCAGTCAGGATGGTTTGGTCACTCAGGTTCTCTGGTTTTGCCCTAGGTCTGTTCCAGCATCTGCCCAGGGTCCTGCAGGGGCTGCAGGGGCTGCAGGGCCCCCTCCTGCCACCAACGTGTCCAGCAACAAGAGGCTGCAGCAGACACAAGCCCAGGTGGACGAGGTGAGTGCTCAGCACCAGGTACTCCTGTGCTTGGTCCCCCTTGTGCAGCTCCTGCTCATCTGAAGGATCCAGAACTTGAGATTTACCAGAGGAGGCAGAGAGTAAAGAGAGATCCTGGATAGAAACATCCCTGCACCAGGAACAGCTCTGCAGATCAAATGTGGGCATTAATGCCATGCAGGAGTGTCAGGGGTAGCACGGTGGGGATGGACAGAGAGCAGAGATCTCTGCAGCCAGGGCAGGAACTGGGGGTTCATTGCAAAGGGCCTGGGTGCAGGGCCCTGCTGGGAGCTGCCAGGCACAGCTCAGAGCAGGCTCCAAAGAGGGAGAGAGAAGGCAGGAGAGTGGTAAAGAGAAAATGAGAGAGCAAGGAAGAGTAAAAGAGGATGGATGAGAGAGCAAGGTTCCCGTTACAATACCATAAATCTTCTTCTGTGCTGAATATTCTGATTCTCACTAACCAGTCTAGTACAATATACAAATCCTATAGCATTTCCATACAGCCTGTAAGAATCACTACATTACCATACTGTGTTACATTTTAAACCCTATAAACTCCTCTTTGGGCCTCTTCTGCCAAGCTGGCAGGGTCTGCTCTGACCCTTGGGCCTGTCTGCAAGCAGAAGGTGTTGTTCCATCAAAAGGGGATCACCTTCAGCTGGCCATACACTGTTTTCTAGTTGTTCAGTAACTAAAGTATCTCAAAGCTTGCTTTCATCTCAATCTCACTTACAGTTTCTATATTCTCAAAATCTTTTGCCAGGCAATCATATTTATAAAGATTTCCTGTTTCATCTTTCCAACACTGCCGGTTCAGCAATTCCTCCCAGTCTGCTCAGGAGGAGATGTCATAGTGGAAGCAGCTCTTGTAGTGTGTTCTGCACTCCTAAAGGTTAGATGCTAATTTCTCAGACTGTGTCACAGAGACAGAAGAGCATCAGCTTCTCCCAGATAGATTAAAACCACCAGAACTGAGCCACTGAGGGTGGTGTTCATTAGCAGGAGCTCTATTAATTAATCATCTCAATTTATTCCCAAAGAAAGGCACCCACACATGATGTCATAACAGCATCTCTAACAAATCCCCACTCCTTCTCTTGCTCTTGGGGGGCCATATGCCTGTTCCAGCACATTCTTAAATTCTTGTCTTGGCTGTAATGCCAGAGTCCCTCCAGCTGCAGTGGGAATGGTAACAGTGAGCACACCACTGCTCCTGGGTGCAGCAGGAGGAAGCAGCAGCTGTAGCATCCTTACACACCTGCTGGGGGCCTTTGTGTGCTGGCTATTGAGGAAAGAATATTGTTCAACTCCTCCAAAGGCTGAAGTCACTCATGCTTACTGTCTGTGGTGAAGTGCACAGAGCTTGTGTGATTCTTAAAAGCCAATCTGATAAAATACACATTAGAAAATATGTACTTACTGTGGTATTCATATTTTCTGAAAAAATCCCTTTGCCCAGGATTTTTCTCCTGGGAAGCTGAGAAGCCTCAGAGAAAAGGAAAACAATTCTGATCTCATTTGCTTCTCCTGTGTTGTGCTCATGTGGAATGTGTTTGGAGATTGTTTACCCACAGGTGATTGTTCCATTGCATTCTGCTGGGAGTTGTTTTCACTCTTTGGCCAATCAGGGCCAAGCTGTGTCAGGACTCTGGAGAGAGTCAGGAGTTTCCATTATTATCTTTTTAGCATTCTGTAAGTATCCTTGCTGTATTCTTTAGTATAGTTTAGTACAGTATTCTTTAATACAATATAGTACCATAAAATAATTAATTAGCCTTCTGAGAACGTGGAGTCAGACTCATCAATCCTTCCTGCCACAGGGCACCCTGCAAATACAATAACTTACATGCCTAAAAGCCTCTATTTTCAAAAGCTTTGGGCACGCTTTAAAGATAGTAGAGAAGACCTCAAAATATCCAACTCAAATGAATTTAAGATGAGTTAAATACACCTGTCAAAATGGGCCTTGTCTTTTTGAGAAGCTTTTCTTTGTTGAAAATCTGGAACTTTCTGGTCTTCCCATTGTTGGTGCTCAGATGTGTTCACAACATCCTCTGGCTGCAGAAATGCCTGCAGAAATGTCTAGACTAGGTTCTCTCTTAATCTCTTTATTTCCTCTTCCAGTGGGGAAAGGAATGTTACATTTTAACTTTTGTCTTTGGTCAGAATAATGAAATAAATTTCTTGTCCTCAATATGTTCCATCATGAAGGCCCTGTAATTGTTTATGTGAATGACAGCAAAAGTAACTATCCCTAAAAGATGATAAAAATTGTCTTTTATTACCTTAAAATGAGTGATGCCTGTCAGATACATAGGGCTCTTCAAGTAGATCAGTAGAGATGGCATCAGTGAGGGTAGTGAACCCCTGCTTTGTGGTTAAGATACTCTGTATTCTGATTCTTTTCACTCAGACCCATGAAAATCTGTCTTTTTGTGGAGAAGATGAGATAGTTTTGGATGTTACTCTTGCCCAGTATGGGGGACAATGAGTAATTCTTGGATTTGAGGATTATGTTGGTGAAATCCAGGATTCGTGGGGGTTTTGCTGCCATTTGAGAGAGAGGCTGCTGCTGTCACAGAACCACAGACTGATCTGGGTTGGAAAGGAACTTTAAGGTCATCTAGTCCAACCTGTGCCCTGACACCTCCTCACCAAGCAAACCATGGCACTGAGTGCCCCATCCAGGCTTTGTTAAACACTCCAGGGATGGTGACACCACCTGGGCAGACACTTCCAGTGCCCAATCACTCTTTCTGTGAAGAATTGTTCACAGGTTTGGAGCTGGTAGCACATGGTCAGCAGGTCCTTTTTAGCAGGGAAATCACAATATAAGCATAGCCAAGGGAGGCAAACTGGCACTTCCAGCACTGTGAGGTTGCTGGAGTGATGCTGGTTTGTAACACCAAGGGATGCAGTGTGGGATGCCATGATGGGTTTTTTTACTTTTTATTTTTATATGCCTTTTATGCATTCTCAATACCCTTAACAAGCATATATGTAACTTTTTAAACTTAATATCTTAACATAGTCCTGGTATTTTGCTAGGCCAGAAGGCCAAACATCTTAAAAGCCCTGCAGCTGGGGACTGGAAAGCCTCACACTATCCTGAGATACCAAGGCCCCCTCTAAAACTCTAAAATATCTTGTAAACTAAAATTAGGCCCCTCTGGGGGGGAATACTTTAGAATAGGGAGGTGTCAGGCCATTCATTTAAGCCTCTCATTGAGGCATCTTTGTTAGACATGCTAATTTGCAAGGTCTGTACATTTACATACATGATCTCCTGTGTGTGTGCATTTCAGCACATTGCACCTTGGTGAATTGTTGTACTGATGCCTTGGAGGGGCTGCCTAGAACAGAGGCCAGACAAGATTTAGAGAATAAAGTGGGGATTTATTGAAGGCCTTCAACAGCCACACCTTGGGCAGCCACAGCCTCCCAGAGGCTACACCCAAGCTGGACAATGGGCACCAGTTTTTCAGACAATTATAAATTTGGTCCATTTACATATCAGGGGTTAATTCTCCAGTTACAGCTTCAGCTAATGAAGTCATTGACCCCCAGTTTGCTCCCCCCAATTCACTTTTGTTTGTACCTTTTGGGTTCTGAGGCTGTGGGGTGTCCTTGGGTTCCAGGCCTGGAGAGGAATTGTTTTGTCTGAATAAAAGGGAGAACAGCAGCTGACAGGTTATGGAGTTTACAGTGAGTTTACAGTTCTGCACTGATCCAGTACAGGATGTGAAAAATATAAAAGCTAAAATCCAGAGGCATCACTACTGTGAACAATGCCAATCACTTGTTTTTAAAATTTTAAAAGTTTAATAGTAATACAATGGTTATAAAAATAGTAATACAAGTACAGTAATAATAATTTGGACAATTTGGATTAGGACAATATGAGACAATAAAAATGAAGAGTTACAGATGTCCGGGTACCTTTCTGGGCAGCATAAGCCTGAGAGGGGACCCACGTTAACAGAGGATTAACCCTTAAAAACAATAGCCTGTTGCATATCCATACATCTCATACATTATGCATAAATTCCATTCAAACACAGGATTCTGTCTGGGCAGTGTCAGCTTCTTCCTCTGAATCCTAACAGTGCCTTTGAGGCAGGCAGAAGTTCATTTCTTCTGATAGTGGAGCAATAAATTCTCTGTCTCTGAAAGATTCAGGTGTCCTGTGGCTGCTGTGTTGCTGCAAGTCCTTTCTTTAAAGAAAGTATCCAACATAGCATAGTTTCTATTCTAACAATTTTTATAACCTAAAACTGTATTTAACACACTACTTAATAAAATTAACACAGCATTACTTTCTAACACAACACATATAATATTCATTTTAATACTTGCGAAAAGCCACTCATAAAATACATGCATTTTTCACACCTACAACAACGATACTCATGAAATACCGAAGTCAAACCCCTTTTCTCCCTCACCTTGGCTTTGTCCCGGCTCTTTTCCCTCCGTGCCGCCCGCAGGTGGCGGCAGAGCCCGGGCAGAGCTCCGGGCTCGGGGATCTCCGGTGCTGGTGATGCTGCCCCAGTGCCCGGGGATGGTTCAGCTGTTCCTCTATTGGGGTTCCCCCCCGATTCCTCTAGAGTTTATTTTCTAAGGCCCAGACAAACATTTATCTATTTGAGAAAATGAAATCCCAGCTGGGTGAGTGTTCACTGCAGCCAGGGTAAATTCAAGAAGTAGTTCTAGGGAAACAAACAAACAAACAAAACAAACACAGAACCAAAAAACAAAACTAAGCAAAAAAAAAAACCCCAAACCAAACCAAACAAACAAACAAAAAAGCCAAAAAAACCCCAGCAAAACTAAAACAAAAAAAGAAACCCCCCAAAAAACCCAAACCAAAACCTAAAAAAACCAAAACAAAGCAACCCAAAAACCCCAAAAACAATACAAAAAACCCAACAACAAAAAACTAAACCAACCAAAACCAAACCAACCAAAAAAAAAAACAGCCAACCAAACAAAACAAAACAAGAACCCCAAAAAACCAAGCAAACAAAAAAACCACAAACAAACAAAAAAGCCCAACCAAAACCCCCCAAAAATGAAGATAATGGGTAGGAAATAGCAAAGTATTTTGTATCAGCATTTTAAAATAGTTTATAATTTTCACTCCAAATCGTTGTAGCAAGACAGAATTCAACTAATTACTAGCTGAGAAATCAATAATTAAAAAAATTAGCATTGTTTTATATGAGCATAAGTGCTTGGAAGGTTTTGGTTTGGAAAAGCAAGTATGAAAATTTGGATTGATCAAAATATTTCATTTTGGTTTAGGTTTGGTAGACAAGTGAAACAAATCTTTTGAGACCTTCTCCAGTCCTGTTAAAGATTCTTTCACTATCAATTTCCTCTCGCTGTATTTGAATAATGTATCCTTTAAATAATTCTGGATTTTTGCAGGTAATAGTTAAATTTTATTAAATATGTATAACATGGAATTCCTTATTATAGAGTGTGAGAATTAACAGACCATCAGCCTCATTCACTGCTAGAAAAATTGGACCCAACTTTACAGAGATTGTGATGCTGTCTGACATTTCCATTAGTGGTGAATTTCTGCAGGATTCCTATTTAATTATTGGCCTGATAGAAGAGGATTTTCACCTTAGCCAATGTATAAAATCCATGCATGAGCAGCCCTTGCCTGTTGCATCCTGGCTCTCTGCTGCTCTTTGGGTGAATTGGCTCAGGTGAAACGTTCTCCTCCTCCACTTCCAAGCAGGACTTCAGATCCTGGCTGAGAAGTCATCTTGCCCAAAAGATCTGCAGAATGAGGAAATGCTTTGGTAAGGAAATGCACCCAGTTCCCTTTAGAGTGGCTTTTGTCTGTCTGCTTTCTCTACTTCAGGTAAGGAAGGTATTAAATGTACAAGGAAACAATGGCTTGTTCTTAGTGATGCCAACCAAATTGTGCTGTAGAGATCTTCATCAGGTCTTTGTAGCTGTATAAAAGAAGCCAAAAACTTTAATCAAACTAAATGTGGTGTTTCATGAGGTCTGTTTATTTTCTCCCTTAAAGACACCCAGCACAGTGTAGCTCACTGAGGGTATTTCCACAGGCTGGGGTTTTGAGGCAGTGCTCAGGGAATGCCATCACACACCACAGGGCAAAAGGCTGGGCATCACTGCTGCTGCTTTTAATGAAGGATGGAACTATTTTGGGGCTGAGAATAATATATTGCTCAGATAAACATCAGTCTCAGAGGCTGTGAGATTTTAGAGGAGCAAGCAGTCAGCCACAGCTCAAAGCAGTCACAAGTTCTTCATTACAAGGCAATATAGAACCTTCTGATCCAATGGACAGTTGCCACTGGGTTTATTTTGCTTTTCTAACCTATCACCTTTACTCACTTCTACTGCACTGCAGATACATTTATCCAATGGGCTTCTGTCTCACATGCACACAAATGTTTCTGTTATAACCCCCAACTCTGAGCTGCTCTACACAATTATACCCCTATATTATAACCCTTCACCATCTTATCAATGCAGTTTCTCACTTAAGGCATACCCTTACTTACAACTACAGAAACATAAGTTTATGATTTTTCTGCTTAATGTCTGTGTATTATATTTTTACATCAATCCAGGCTTCTTCCAAGGCTGCAGATCCAACCCTCCTGTGTCTGTGGAATTTTCTGTGTCTCCAATTCCCACAGCTGGGCTTAGGATGAGCTGTGACACTCCAGGGTGTGACCTGCCTCTCATCTTTCCTGTGGGAGGGGTCTCAGGTGTGTCTGTGCCTTCACAGGTGGTGGACATCATGAGGATGAACGTGGACAAGGTGCTGGAAAGGGACCAGAAGCTGTCAGAGCTCGACAACCGGGCAGATGCATTGCAAGCAGGTGCCTCACAGTTTGAGACCAGTGCAGCCAAGCTGAAGAGGAAATACTGGTGGAAAAATTGCAAGGTAAGAAATAGAAACCCTTGTTTGGAATCACTTCATGGCAGGAATTGCTTTCACCTGCATTTAGTGGGACTTTGCCTGCAGTATGGCACCTCTGACTCATCTCTTCTCGTCAAGGTGAGAAGGAGGTGCCTTGACCTCAAGGCTCCAGAAGTCAAGCAACTCTGATCTTTACCAGAACCCATAATTTCTGCAGTATATAAAATGTAGATACAACGTTTAATGCTTCCCCAGTGCCTTCAAATAGGGATGGGAAACCATTCCATGTTAATTCATGTCAGTTCTCTGTGGGAATCACAAAACCTGATCAGGTGCAGGGAAATCTAGCAGTGGGAGAAAAGAAGTTTTTTCCTTGTGGGGATCATTGATCTGATTTTTCTTCAGGATTGTAAACCATAAAAAATACCCAAAACTGGGTTCTGCAAACTGCTGTGAGAAGGGATAAAATGACAGTCTCTTCTGAAGAGGGGCTGGTTAGGACAGAGCAGGACTTTGATCAACCAGCTGCCTTCTCTGCTGTCTCCAAAGTCTAATTCTTCCCCAAGAGCAGAGGGAGCCTCACTCTCCTTTGCTTTTTCAGACCTTCTCCAATATTTGTGGATTTTGGACCCAGAAACTTCATCTTCTCTTGCTCTTCTAAGGCTCATGTCTTTGCTTCTTCCTGCCCATGCACCACCACCACCACAAACACTGTGCCAAAAGTTCAGCTTGATTTCCATTTCTCAACACCAACTTTCCTGCTGACCACTTATGTCCACCCAAATCAAACCAGCTGTTCCCAAGGGGGAATCCCACATGTGTCCCTCACTGGGCTGTTGTCTGCTTTGTCTCTTCAATCCACAGTTCCATGAAATGTAGAGCAGACAAAATATTCTGGGTAAAATACATGTAAAAAACACCCCAGAAATAAAAGGATCTGCATTAGAAATTTAGCTTAGCAGGTCCTCTGGGCCTCTTTTAGCTGTTGCCCAACTGATAAATCCAGAAGTGCAGGAAGCAGGGCTTTGGGAGCTACAAGCACAGGTTTGCAGTTAGGTTCACCCATGTGCCTGCAGTCACCACAGTGAGCTGCACTACCTTCAAACCTGCCCTCATCCTCCTTTCCTGCTTTCTCCTGCCTAACAATCCCCCTGTCCCTCCTCAGGCTCCCAAACTCTGCAAAGAGAGGGAAGAAATTTAAAAAGGATCTCCTGCAAGCCAGTGGCTGGCTCTGTCCTCGTGCTGGGAGGAATGAAGGCTTTGATTTGACATTCCCATGTTTGCTGTTTTTCATTCTTTCTGCTCTCTGGGGTAACGATGGCCACTGGGCTGCAGCCTCCCTGGAGGGCTCTCAGGGGGCTCTGGGCATCTCCTGCTGCTCTGGGCTGTGCACAGCTGCCTCTGCTCTGCTTGGCACCCACCTGTGTCTGGCCAGCTCTGACAAGAGGCTCTGCTCATTGCTCATTTTAAAACCAGCAATAAATCTGGGGCCTTAGCAACTCTGTTGGAGTAAGTCTTTACAGAGTTAGAAGTATGAGGATTGAGTCATTAAGTAAAAGAAAAAAAAAATTGAGGGGTTAATGTTTCTCACGTGGAAACCTGACTTTCTCTTTTTCTTTCTCATATCTTCTCTTTTTATAGATGATGATCATCCTCGGTGTAGTATGTGCAGTCATTCTCATTATAATTATAAGTGAGTAATTCATTTTCTCTTTTATTTATGTTCTCAATAGCTTGTGACTTAAGAATGGCTGATACATTAAAAAACAAAGCAACAAAAAAAATGGATATAAAATATTTAAACTGATTAATTTGTGAAATTTCCCTTCTAGTGTTATGCTTTTATAGTGAGAATTACTGCAAACTCCCTGGACACATATTGGCAGAATTTGTTGACATTTAATGTTTTTAACATTAGCATGTTACATAACTTTCCCTAGGATTAAAAGCTCTCCCTTTTTATGTTTTAAATAAATTTTTATGCAGTCTCAGAGATCTTCCTTTCAGTATGATGATGATGATGACTGCCACAGTCCCAGTGTTTTCTGCTAAGAACAGTAATTCTTGAAATACCTCATGCCTATAAAAAGAGGGTGAAGGCAAACAGGCATCTGATGAATTTTTTAAAAGCATGTAGGTGCCTGGTTTCTGCCATATCAGCTAGAATTTGAGATGTCAGTGTTTCTGAAGATCCTTTTGCACCTCAAATGCCCAAATGTTGTTAAAAGATGGCCCAAAGTCTCACTGCCTTCTTTTCTCAAAAGATCATCTCGTTCCACACAGTTGTGTAGGGAAGGTAGCTATGAATGAATAATAGCAGTCCTGCTGGTTGGGACTCAGGGACCTTGTAATGACAGGAACTGAACATTTCATTTATGTAACCCTGTGTTAGCAACAGCTTTTAGGTGACATAACTGTAATATGGCATTAACTCCTAAAAGGGAGATTCTTCAGATACACAATGCAGGTGGTAACCCAGAAGAGATTCAGCAGAAGGCCAGACTGTGGATGTGAGTTAATTCCCAGCTCTCAAGTTACATGCCTGATACTCAGCATGTTTCCATTTTCCTCTGTTGCTCCTGTAAAGAAAGCTTGCAGGATCACCTGTAAACATGACTAAAAGGAATGAGATACATGTGACAGTTTATTAGCCCTATGAATGCTGGCACCAGAGCGACCCAGAATAATTCCAGGGTTTCGTAACACTGATACAGTAAGCATGGGAAATGCTTAGATATTAATTAACTATATTAACTGGGTACTCAAGAGAAAGACCAGCCCTTGTGCAGCAACCAGACAAAAGAAGATGTGCAGCCATTGAAGTAATTGCTGGGTATATATTCCTCATTGAGCATTATGTGAGTTTTAAGAAAGTAAAATGTGGTCAAGATAGCTCATATCAACCTCCATGGAAGTTTAGGCTGAAACATATACAAGTAGGAACATTGTTTCATCCTGGTTTAAAATGCTGAATGCCTGTTCTGCTAAATTTAAAAAAAAAAAAAGAAGAAGAAAAAGCCAGTGCAGGTTTGATGTGGGTTAGGTTGAGTTAGGGTATTTAATCACAAACTTGAATGTCACATTATTCAACCCAGGCTGTAGCTCACCACAGTGAGATCCAGTACCAGGTCAGTGAGATTTGAGTGTACCTGTTGTTCAAATTATTTTCCCAGTTTATTTGATTCCTCTGTAATAAGTTGCATCTAAAGGTTGCAGCTTCACGAAGGACCTTGTGTATTTGACTCAATGCTGTGTTTATTTACAGTAGCTCTCAAGTATATGTTTAAATGCCATAGACATCAAGCCTCCAGGTGCTGTCAGACAAGGCCTGCATGGCTTTTCCAGTCTGATTTGAGTGGGAGCAAGGCCATCCCCTCCACGGGGGTGGCTGTGGGTGCAGACAAATGGAGCCATCCCTGTCAGCTGCCATGGTGCTGCCTGCAGGAGGATGCAGTACAGCACATGGCTTTGCTGTACTGGGGACAGCAGATAACATCACTGCCAGACCTTGCCCTTTCTGCCTTCTGAGCCACAGTCTCCCCTGCTCTCTACCCCAGTTTCCCCTCCAAATTCCCCAGGAGCATCCCTGTGTCTGCCACACACCACGCTCCTTCAGCTGGGATGTGCTAAGGGTGTTTGCAGTCCTCGCACACTGCTGTGAGACAAAGCACTACAGTAACTGTAATAACTCCTGGGTTTTGTCTTTTCTTTTAATCTTTCTTTCCTTCTGTTTCATTTCCCAGTTTATTTCTCCACTTGAAAAAGCAGAGAAGGAAGACTTGGCACACCTTTGTTCATATCAACCGACGATATCAGTGTTCCTTTGTTGAACTCCGCTTTTTAATTCCCGCTGTCTTGGGATTTTTGCTTGTAATAACCCATAAGCATTCAGTGTGGTGTATTTTGGAATTCTGTTGTTTCCACAAGAAACTGTACCAGCTAAATACTGCCAAGTAGTTCCATACACTGTCTAATCACTGTGTCTTAAGATGTGTACGCACTGACCTTCAGAAACTGTAGTATATGAAAAGCATCCTAAACCATCTCAGAATCAGAGAATGCAGCTGTGGAGAAGCTCCTGTTTTAAAGGGACACTGCCAGGTGAATTGGACCCAAATCTAAGGTTGCAGCAAACATTAGGACCAAAATTCTCAATCTGAGCTTCTAAAGTTGGATGGCAAAATCCATTGTCAGATGTATCTGCTACTCCCATTGAAGAGAGTGATACCTCTAAGTATTCATGTAAGATATCATGTTTCAGTTTAGCCAACCAAACACAGATTTCTTTGAGCTTAGATGTAGAATCCAAGTCTAAAAACCTTGTCTGCAGTAAAATAAATAAAGACTGGTTTATCATCTTTTATGGATTTAATCTTTTTCCTCATGGAAAACACCTCTTGGTGTTCTAAACAAGCAAGATGGCCTCAATATGAAAGCCAGAAAGGAAAAAAAACCCTGTGTGACAGCCAAAAAGCATTAGCTAGCACAGTCCTGAAAAAGCCAAGGGAAATGCAGAAGTGGTGATGCAAGCACCACAAATGGCTCAGGTGCAGTCTCTTGCTGAAAACTCAAGGTCCCATTTGTCAGGTTCCATGGGACATCTCTGGGATGCCAATCCCCAATAACTGGGCCCTGACCTGAGGCCCATGAGCAGCGTTGGTGATGTCTGCCCAGCTCTGGGGAGGGAGCTGCCTCTGCAGCAGTTTGCAGAAATGGTCCCCACTGCCAGGATGGTTCAAAAATCAGGAAGGAGGCAGGGGGGAACAGTGGGGAGAGGCTGAGAAAGGGAAGGGTGCCTAGCAAAGCTTTCCTGGAGAAGAGGAAAGAACAGAAACACTGTTGAAAGTAGGGGTGTTAATAGGCTTTAAAAAGATATATTTTAATTTGTGCATGTGGATAGTTCATAGACTATTATGTCATCTTTGTAAAGTGCTCAGCTGAGATACCTATTATACTCAATTAATTTAAACTAACATTTGATGTAATTAAAAGAAATTATATATTGTGGCTTGAAAGAAAGTTCTTTATGCTTTGGTGAATTTCTTGTTTTTCTTTTTAAAACAGTGAATAGTTTAATCATCCTTAACCAAACTATAAATGAATTAATCAAATTTTGAGCCAGGAAATTCAGGAAAATGTCTTTTTAGGATAACTCCTTTAGAATTTCTAAAAAGAATTCATAGAAATAAAAATAATGAATTTGATGGGTTGGGGTTTTTTGTCTGCAATTTAATTAGGGAATAGAAACAGTGATAATAGTAGTGTAATTATTCCCACTGAGAAGTATTTCTCTTGACATAGGTTTAGAGTAAAAAAAATTGAGAGCCTGACCAGTTTCTTGCTGTGAATCTACATAAAAACTGTGCTGAAGTAGAATTTTGCAGAGAGAATAAGTAATGATCAATTGAAAGGTTCCAGTTGCATTTTTCCCTAAATATTTATCACTTTCCAGTCATGTGTACTACTTCATATCATTAAGTCAAAAGTGGCCCCAGTCTTAATGAAGCTGAATATTCAAAGTTACTAATGTGATACTGGACTCCCTGGTATGCCCTGATCATTCAGTCCTTCACTGGGTGAGAACCCAAACAATTCAGAAATCCTCCTGGGCTGGACAAAAATGTAGCAGGGATGAAAGACCTGACTCTGTGAGGTGACACAACTGTGTATGCATTAGCTTTCACTGGGAGAGGAATGAGCCATCCAACTTCAGGAGCCTTGTTAAACTGCTAAGGCTATCTGACATCTGATCTGAAGGAATTATCTGCTGATAGTGGGACCCTGCCACCCACACCTGTTATTCATATTGATAATTGATATTATCAATATCAGTATTCTTATTGATATTGATATTGAGCGTGGTGTCCTTCCAGCGCTTCTCTGCTGAACACACTCATGAGATGGGGACAGCTTTTGCTGGAGGTGGTGCAATCAGGAAGGGGAAATGCTGATACTGAGCCTTAATACAGATGTTCCTTCTCCTCTGGGAGGCTGAACTGATACTCAGCTGATAGGAGTGCAAATACACATCAAAGAGTTTGAATCCTCTAGCTGCAAACACACAAAGCTCCCACGTGAAACTGCAGTGGAAGTGCTACAAGGATGCAAAGCTCACATTCTCCCAGCTAATGTAGTTCAAGCAAGTTAATAATCAAAATAAAATCTCACCTTTAGGTGAGAGTGGAGAACAGAAACTGCTCCTTGTGGAATGTGGACCTATTCTCTCTCAAAATTGTAACTAATGGGGATGACTGCTAAATATAAGTGAGAATTTGCAAGGAAGAGTTAAGAAACCTACCTTCTAGTGGGTTGTAGAATGTTTCCTCCTGACTATTTCCTCCTGTGTGGTGATGAAGTATGGTAAATTAACGTGTTTAACTTTTCAAAGTCATTGACCCATGGTGTGCTCTTGAATGCTCAATGTTTGCTACTGCTTGTGCTGTGCTGGTTGGTTGTCATTGGTGAGATAAGCCTTGTAATCTTTCTAATTCTGCCCAGGGAGCATGAACAAATGTGTCTGATGCACAGAACTCAGCTGCTCTTGCAGAGGGTTAAACCTTGAGCAAGGAGAACATGGTGATGGAGGACTGTTCAGGGTCAGAGATTGTGCAACAGCATCTCTCCCATCTGTGCAGGCTGGTGCAGGGCACAATCTATAGAAACACAGTTGGAGCTCTCATTTGTGGTGCAGCCAGGATTGACTGCCTTCCACTCTGTGTTTGAAATGTCTGGGCAGTTACAACTGCCTGCCTGGGAATGTTCCATGAAATGGTTAAGTCATTCTTGTTCAGTCACCACCAACCAGAATTTCAGCTCCTGCTCTGTGCCACTGATACTGCCTGGGCTCTTCCCCTGGGCTGGTAAAAGAAAATGTCACAAAAGGGCTTCCTTCAGTGACCCCAGGGAATGCAGGGCCATGGCTTTCTGACTGCCACCTTGGGGACCAAACTGAGGCCTCTTCTGGCTGGAAGCAATGCTCTTGGTAGCTTTATCCAGAACTAGACACTGTTTGAGACCTGCACATTCCAATCCAGAACTAGACACTGTTTGAGACCTGCACATTCCATCCTTTCCAGAAGCTCCTCCTCTGCTGTCTGGAGCACGGCTGTACATGAGAGAGGCTGTACAGCAGGAGATGCCCTTCACAGGGAGCATGGCTGAAAGGAAGGGGTTAACAGCTGCTCAGAGCCTGCACCACGCTGCTGCTGGGCTTCTCAGTGATCCTGTCAATGAGCCCACATCTGCTTCTGAGCTTGAGCAAGTGTTGCTTGCACCCACTATCAACAGGTGACTGAGGTCCTGCTTGGGCACTGCACTTCCAAATTTAGCTCGTGTTGCAGTGACATAGATGTGGCTTTAAACCCAAAACACAGGTGTGGCTTTAAACCCAAAACACAGGTGTGGCTTTAAACCCAAAACCAGTGTAGCACACAACTTGGCAGGAAAACTTAGTGTGGAAGCCCTAACACGGTACTTGACCTGATTTTCACTTGACAGCATTACATAACAGCACAGTCAATCCAACAGAGTCAAACCTAATCCAATACTATTAGAAGGAGGATGGGAGAATCTGATAAAGATTCTGAATGTAACTTAGGGTCTGTAAGACAAGGGGTGATTTAGAAATGTAGCCAGTTGGACTTCTAAAGCTGGCACTTTCATTCAGTTGGAACCTGCATGATGTTACCTCCAGGAACAATTCAGGCTTTTTTTCTTTTTATGTAGTGATCTGCAATAAGAGACTTAAACAGTGATGGAAGATCAGGACATAATTGACTGCAAGGAACTAATTAGAACAGCCTCAATCTGCTATGCTTTTGTCTGAGTAGCAAGACCTTTTAAAATTCCAGTTTCTGTCACTGCTCCTGTGACAAGGTTTCACCTAACTTTAATTTTATGAGCAGCTGCACTACTTCTTGTCTGAATACAGTGGATTTTAGCTCTTAAGACCAACTTCTTGACTTGACATTGATATTAGAGCATATCTGCAAGATGGCAATGTCTGATTCCCAGAAGGGCATTGACCATGGGAGACTCAAACTTGAGGAACTTCCAGAAGCTCCATCTGAGCTCTTTCCTGCTTTCACAGAGTGAATTTTCTCTATTCCATGGGAGATTATCCACACAGAAGGAATATGCATGATCTGTTATTTTTTTTTTAAGAGAGCACCTTGATTGCATGTTGGTGGAGGACCTTCCCAAATAACCTCAGGAGCACTTGGGTATGATCCAGGATTTGCCTCTCAGCCCTGCTCCTCCTGCCCTTTAAACAGGGAGGGGGCTGAACCAGCAGCCATATAAGGCACTGGGCTCCCTCCCAATGTACACAGTGAGTATTAGAGAAAGGCCTCAAAGTCTCTTTGATCTGGATTTACATCCTGACCTGAACTTTAGACCTGTAACAGAACCTAACCTTTGGGCCCTCTATCTCGTCAGAAGACTGAGATGCTCTTCCAGCCAGTTCTTCCTCATCTGATTTAGGTCCCTGTTGCTAGACAAGATACATTTGAGCCAGAGAAAGCACAAGCACCATCAAATTAACTTCTTTAAAGGAAAATTCAAAAGGCTGAAGAAGGTAGTTAGGAAAAAATGAATTTTAGAGAAATTACTGGCTGAAGCTTTCTCAAACTATTACATTATTGTCAGGAGGGATACTAGATTGGGATGTATGAAACAACCATACCAGAACCTCACACCAGTTGTTCTTTCTCCATCTGGTCTACTTCAGAAATACTTCAGGAAAGGATTTTGTTTTCCTCTCCAGTTAATTTCCCTTCCTCAGCTGATTAATGTGTGTCTCAATTGATGTGCTCAGTAGTTTTTATTCTCCATTGAGAACCCTAAGACTCTCTGCCTTTAAACACATGCATAAAAAGAGATCTGAGCCACCCAAGGAGTTTACCTTCCTTCCTGGTGCACTGACATTTAAAAGCTACATCTCGGAATAAAGCAGGAAAACTGTGGCAGTCTGGTTACATGCAGTTTTGGTGGAGTAAACACTTGATTATTCAACAATGAGTCACTCCTGCAGTAACCTCATTCTGTCATGAGTGTATCACATCTGCTAACTCTCCAAAGCAAAAACCAGAACCTGCACCTCTTCAAAACATCAATACAGCCTCGTGGCTGGCATGTAACACTCCATTCAACCAAAGCCATGTACCATAAGTTTAAAAGGGCAAAGTACTTGTTCTCAAAGAGAAAATAGAGAGAACAACAAAGACAATTAGGAAAAAACCCTTCTCCATTCTTTAGCTCTTCTCACAGTGTCTGGCTTATCCATTATTCTTCAAGCCTCTTAGAAAGCTGTTGTGGTTTTGGAGTGTAGTGTATTTGGAGCACAGAATTTTGGGGCTGTTCTGCCCCTGGGCTGACTCCCTGCCTTTTGCTGACTCCCTGCCACTGCTGCTCGCAGCCAGAGCTCAGGTGAGGCTTGGCTGAAGCAGAACCTCCTCCCACAACACCCAGCTCTCCTCAAACCTCCCTCCCTGCTCAGCCACACCTGGGCCAGAATGTGGCTCCTGGGCCTCCACTTGCTTCAAAATCAGGGGATGCAAAAGAAAGCTAAACAACAGCATTTTTGCTACACTACCTTAAATTGTAACACTGGAGTTTTAATTAAATATATTTAACAGTTCTTGTAACAGTAATTTCATTCCTTTTGTTGGAAAGAGAGGAAACAGTAAATAAGGATATTGTGGTAGTCACAATGTCATAAATTGGGAAATGGTGCAAGTGAAATATTGCTAACATTCAGTAAAATCCTTTTTGTAAGTGGCTCTACCTAAGAGAACCCTTTTTATATTAAAATTACGCAGTGTTTGTCTATTGGATTCAAATACTTACAGTGAACTCTGACAGATGGTAGAGTTTCTCCTGGTGCAGCATTCCTTGCAGAGAGCACCTTTTGGGGTGTTCTAGCCCCAGACATGGGGCTGCTGGCAGCTGCAGCAGTGCTCAAGGACTTCAGTCAAATTAGGACTTCAGAGTGCCTGGGGCAGTAAAGGTGCAGCCTGAATGTCCCCTTTGTCCTCGAGCAGTTTGGGCTCAGTAATGGAATCTTTTTGGCACAGCACAATTATTTTGGTTACTCTCGATCCACTCCAGTACCTGTGCTTGACCACCTGTAGATGGCCTAAGGTGGGGATAAAAAATCCCTTTGTTGAATCCCTTACCTTCCTGTCATATATATGTGAACACATGCTGGTGGTCTGAGCTTTTTGTGAGGAAAAGTTTGAAAGAATTAAATCAGTTTCTACCCCTGATACATTGCAGGTTTGTTTAAAGTAAAACTAAATAATGGCAGCTGCAGTTATTTTCTTTCAAAGATCAAGGATTGAGCTAGTGCATATAATGGACCTACAAATTCATACATGCACAATGCATAATTTTTTTGGAAGTTTAGCTGTTAATATTTATAGTATTGATCTGAAAGTTTGCTAAAATTTCTTTGTTAATGAAGGTAGTCTTGGCTGGAACTGAAAATTGAGTGATTGGAGTGACTACCATGCCACTAGCAAGCTGCTAAATAATGCAAGTTCAGCCTCTCCTGAAACCCAAAGGAAAAAAATATTCTGAATAAAAGTAGAAGTGTGTGGTAAAGACTATGGGTATAAAGTTTACTCATTACTTATTTATGTATTATTTAAGCAACTAGCAGCTATAAAATAGTCAAATAGTTAGTTTCCAAAGCTTAACTATAGATGAAAGAACATTTTTTTCTCATTGGAAAAGCTAATTTCAGTCTATGTTCCATCTACTTTTTCCCCAGACAATAAAATGCCAATAATGCTATGACACACTCACAGGTCTGCACAATGAAATGTTACAGATAGCTCACTACTTGTCACGAAAAACATCATTATTTTTGTAAATGAAACATCCTCCCTCTCCCAAACACAAACGTGCTAAGATATTACTCAGTCTTTTACTAAGATATTATGATGTTTATCAGCATCACTGAAAGATTAGGAATTAGCACCTCCCACTCAAGAGCAGGACTTAAAAACATGCTTTGTCTGTTGCAAAAATACATTCTGAGGGGGATGCACCAAGTGTGTAGAGGTTTTATTTGACAAGTCCTATTCTTTTTTCCTTCTCCTTTCCAAAGGAAGTGCTTATATATGTAGACAGGCATTTGCCATTTGGATGAGAGGTTCTCCTTCCAAGTAGGACAGAGATTGAACAGCCACTGTCTACTGTGAGCAACCTTTAGTTTGCTTTGCAGCATAAAACGTCCTCTAAGTGGCAATATATGAACTCTTATTATAAACTTGTTATGCTCATTGCAGGAAATGAGTTCATAGCCAGCTAATTAGTATTTTCCTTAATGACTTGTGCTGGAGTGTTAGCACAGCAGAGCAGCCTCTGGAGGGGTTTGTGTCACCAGTTCAGCACTGCAGTGTCTCACACCTGCCTGCCTGGAGTGAGGAGCAAGGCATGGCCAGGCCTGGAAGTGACTTCAACCTGTGCCTAAGCATACAGTGAATTTCTGTTTTCTGTTTGACACAGTGAAAAACCCTCATTTGTCCTTGCTAAATCCAGGCCTGGCATGGAATCTGTGCCATGTTCCAATTCAGAGGAGGAAAAACCTTTCCTTTGAATGATAAAAAATGAGGGATAAAAGGATTGCTGGGGTTGCCTGGTCCCATGTCCTGCTCGAGGCAGGGCTGCCTTTGGGGCTGGGGAAGGTTGCAGGGGCTTTGTCTCCATGAGGTGTGACAACCTCTAAGGCCCATGGCTCCACAACAAATTCTGTCTTTGGCTCTGTTCAATGCCCTACCAAGGCTGAGAAAGGTGCAGGAAGCACCTTAGTGAGTGCATGTGGTTCATGGTTTTGCCTTTTTGCTCTGTTGTGCACGGATCTGATGGGAATCAAATTCAGATCTAGTGGAATTAAGTGCAACCCCCCTTTTTTCAAAGAACTTCCACTGACATCAAGAAATTTTCTTTCTTTCTTGTTGCCATTGGACCGAGGCAGATGTGATCATGCTGAGGACATCAGAGCATTCTCTCCCCTGTGTGTGTGTGTGAGGCCTTCTTCTCTGGCACTGAAACTGGAATAGGCACAGAATCAGAGTCAGGACATCTGCTGAAGTCTTGTTCTCTATTGTCTGAGGTCAGTGACAAAATCTTGAGTGGCTGCTAAGTTACCAGACTGGCACCAAAGAAAGAAGAGGATTTACTGAGGTTGCCCTTTCTCCTCACAAGTATCCTTGGCAATGCCACACCTGTTCCAAGTGCTGATGGAATGGCAATGCAAAATAAAAACCTTTCTTCTACCTCTTTCCTTGTGATTCTTCAAGCTTTACTTCCTGTAATGGGAACAATCAGAAATAAGTTTTCAGTTGCCCTTTTAAAAGCCCAAACTCCAGACCAAATCTCTAGTTGCATTCTTTTACAGGCCACACAGGGGTGTTAAGCTCTGTAGTAACACACTCAGAAAGGGCCTGAAAGTCTGTGCTGAGAACAGCATCTCTCACCTCATAGACTCAGCTGTACTGAGCAAGGAGCTGTGATTCGTGCCTCTACAGAAAACAACCCATTTGCACCTTATTGGAACTATCTGGAGAGGAAAAAATAACCTTGTGGAGACCAGGACATTTCTTAAAGTGCTTTACCTGGAGGTCAGTGGAATTTCATTTATAAATGATAAAATGCATGTATTTTGATGCTGAAATTGTGATGACTTACAAAGTTTGATATTACTGTACTTTTTCTGTGAACAGTGATTTTTTTGAGGTGGTGAACATATTTTCCAAGAGTATCGTAGACATTTGTAACATGTATGTTTGTGCCAATAAATCTTGTTTTAAGAAGTTCGAGTTTGTATCATTCTCTTCCCAATACACACAGTTTAAGGACAGTTAAGCAGCTGCAGCTTTCATTCCCTTTCTATTTTAAGTACTAGAGACCTCTAGAAATGAAGATTTTTGAATTCACACTGAGTTTTTACATGTTCAATGTAACAGAAAAGAAAAAAAAGCTCTTCTGTGGTATAAACAGTAATGAACCCTGTACAAAAATATACAGACATTAACAAATGATGAATAGGAGGAGATGAGAAAATGTATTTAGTGCATTTGACCATATTCTTAATTTTCTTAATGGTAACATGGGTTTTCATTTGAACAGGGCATGGTGAACTTGGGGAACTCAGTGCTATGAAATACTGACAGTTCACATTTTGGTCTACATTGGACAGATTTTGGTTGAAAAAAGAAGGATTTTCAGCGAGGGGAATAGAGGCTCTTGCAGGGTCCTCTGCTGCCTTAACTTGAAGCAGCTGGTGCTGGCCACTTGTGTGATGGATTAATGGGGCATGGCAACTGTTGCCATGGTTATTCCTAATGAGCAATTAAGCCCTTTGAAGGGACAAGGGTTGGAAGCTGCTTTTCTCCCCTTCCTAGCGCCTACACCTAAATGTTAAATTGCATAAGCATCACAGTAACTCCCAGGTAGCTCCACACCTTCAATGCATTGGGGGCATTGTTCAGTACCTTCTCTAATTTTGTTGCAAATGATCTCAGAACACATAAAAGGCACATTATTATCTCCCCCCACCCCAATCCCAGGTAATGTCAAGATGCCTTTTTAAATGAAGGTTCTTTATTAGCAAAACTATAGATTTGTCCTTGGTAACTCAGTGCACCTGGCAATCAACTGGGGACACTTCTGAGTCTAAAAGGAGACAAAGCAATCACTGATTTCATACACTGCACATTCTGGTCTGTGTGAAATAGCAAATAAGGATGAAGAGAGAAAGTGAATTATGTTGACTGGTGCATGTGAACACGATATTAAAGGACACAGGAAGCTTATTAAGGCAGTACAATGGGCTGATGCTCCACTAGCTCTCTTACAGCAAGGTTACGTAATTAGCTCAGCTGTATTGAAAAAAAATCCCAATTTCTGACTTTTGAGCTTACATAGACTTCTAGCAGATGATAAAACCAAGTGAAAATGAACTTATGTTTAAAATGATGGAGATGTTTAGATGGCTATGGAAGAATCAGTAAGATTATATGAAAAATCTATCTTTCATTGTGGTCAGATAGATTTGCATCATTCATGGCAGTTTGGGGAGCAGAAAGAAGAACTGATTCCTAGGGATTATTAAATTGAGGGGGGTGATGAGCTCTTGGGAGATGCACATGCTTTGGAAAGTTAATACAAGACAGTTCAAAGACAAAACAATTCTTGAAGTGACTGCCTGCACACTTTGCTTTGTAAGCTGAATTACCAGAAGGTAAGTGAATGAATAAGTCATTTTAAGTGTTCTTGACAGTTTTAAATTTTTTCCCAAAAAAGTCTCACACGACTAAAGATGGTCAAAACTGCAATCTGAGAAGAAATGTTGGTAAACTGCTCAAGTTCCATAAGAAAGAGGGCAAGACAGTGGTAACTACTGTAGAGCTGAGGCAGCTTTTTTTGCTTTCCCAGGAAAGGGAAAGTTTCTAATCTAGAGGAACAAAACCTTGTAAAACTGCCTGTGGTTGGGCAGCTATCATCAAGAGCTCTTGCCAGGTTGTGGTAACCATAACCAGTACATTTTACTAGGGGAATTTCCTGGCACTGAGCTATTACGCTTTTAAGGGGCAGTTTTTGGAATTATTCTGCAGAAATAACACCCTTGTCTTCTCCCTTATCATTTGAACAGTGTAATTAGAATTTAACAGCTGTTGGCTGACTGCTTTACAAAGGCAAGGAAGGCCTGGTGTTTCTACATCCTGTTGGCCATAATGCAGATTTACTCTGTAGAATGTAGTCAGTGGGTTGGATAATTTGACTTCTGGTACTTATCTAATGACTGGCAGGTTGTTCTGTTTACCAGAAAATGTACAATACAGCATCAAGCTATTTACACCTTCCCTGGTTCAGCCTAGAAAACGCCTGATCCAAAGCCCAGTTACAGCAGGAGCTGGAAAGGCTCCCCAGTACCATCCAGTGCATGCTCCTGTGATATAATCTGTAATAATCCATTTAGGCTGGAAGAGCTGCCTAGATCAGGGCTGTTGCCAGCACCATACAGCCTTGCACCCATCCAGGTTTTGTTAAACTTCCTCTCTAATGATCCAAGAAAGGTACAGAAAAGAGAAAACCAAAAATTCTCACTAGTCTGAGTCAAACAACCAGGGAGACAAGAAGGAATTGCTTCTCTCAGATCAGACTGGCCAGTAAGCCAGTTCAGTTTTGGATAGGATGCAGAAAGGAAGCATCTGAAACTGTCCTGCCCCAAGGAGCACTGGGGTTAATAGTGATTGAAATATAAGCCAGTAATTACAATGCACACCTTGCCCTGGCAAAGAATACTTTTAATTTGCTTTTAATGTCTGACTCTGAAGATACCTAAAAGTTTCAGTGGCAAAGTCCAATCGTGTTATCACCAGGAAGTGTCTGCATTACTTTTGCTATCCTTTTACCTGCTTATCAGCCATCATTTCATAACCACACACACTCTTGGCATGCTTCAGTCCTCTAGAAAGCTCGATTTGAGTTGGGTCAAAACCTCTTTTTATTGTTCTGCATCCTATCTGGGCACAATGTATAGTTCTTACTCTTCTGTTTGCTGTTTTCCTTCAGTTCAACTGCCCATGTCCTCCTTGAGCATCCTGAAAGTCCCTCCCTGCACATTTGCCAGTTCTATCTCTTCTGACCATTGCAGTTCTCTGCTCTGTGCCCTGAGTAAAGGTTTGCCAAATGCTGTACGTGGTGGAACAAAATGTTCTGGTGTCTGCATTGAAAAAACCTGAAATATCTTACTACCACCATAGAATTTCTCACAGCTGCCTTTCCCCCTCAGCCTCCATGGCAGTCATCCTCATCATCCTGTTACACCTGCTGGGTCTTTTAATCTCTTTTTCTTACCTCTATAATTTAGTGTGATGGTGTTCACAGGGGTCTGAGGATGAGGGAAGAGGTGAGGGTTTGATTCTATGTTTCAGAAGGCTTGATTTATTATTTTATGATATATATTACATTAAAACTATACTGTAAGAATAGAAGAAAGGATTTCATCAGAAGGCTGGCTAAGAATAGAAAAAGAAGGAATGAATAACAAAAGTTTGTGTCTCAGACAGAGAGTCCGAGCCAGCTGACTGTGATTGGCCATTAATTAGAAACAACCCCATGAGCCCAATCCCAGATGCACCTGTTGCATTCCACAGCAGCAGATAACCATTGGTTACATTTTGTTCCTGAGGCCTCTCAGCTTCTCAGGAGGAAAAATCCTAAGGAAAGGATTTTTCAGAAAAGATGTCTGTGACAGTTTAGGACCAACAAAATTATCATTGTTGACTCAATAGTAAGTGATAGCCTCAACAATGAATTTGATCCAAATTCTCCTGCCTTTATCACCAAAACAAATCCTATTGATAGATGTAGTGCCCAGGCAGATGGCAGCCAGGTGACCTGAGACACTGCCTATCAAATCACCTAACAGTTTCATTTCAGTCTTTTGTTTTACTCAAAAGTCTCACACTTTACATGACATTTTCTTCCCACAGAGGTTTTTTTATACCAAAAGTAAAACCTGCCTACTGCACTCACTAGCTGGACATTTCTTGACTACTCAGGCATCTCTGTTCTCTTTGAATGCCTGTTGAAAATACTATTCTTTCAGGATGCCTAGGGTTGGCAGCTAGATGAAAAAACCACAGTCTTTGTTAAGGAGAAAAGGCATCTTTGGATAGCTCAAGTAAGCACAAGTATCCTCAAGGCCTGTCTTTAGCACAGATAGAGCCAGCCCACATCTTCTGCAGCTGAGCCTGCAATTTGAAAATGTCTGGAGTGAGAAAGCCAAGCCTGGCTGTGTAAGTGGTGGTGCTGGGCCCATTATGGGCTTCCCTTGCCTATATGGAGATTTATCAGCTCTCATGTAGGGTATTGAAGTGTCTTCTGATGCCATTAGGACAAGGTATCCCTGCGTCTGGGCTTGGTTAAAAATGGCCTTTGTGTAGATCATTAATACCCAGTTAAGTGCAGCTGAACACTCCTCCAGCCTTGCAGAACACATCATGGTGTGAGCCTGGAACAGAGAGGAAGCAAAAGGCACATAATCATTAAAAAGAACCTCATCAGCATAAAACCTGTCTGCTGTTATTTGGCCCAGACAGGAGGGGGGAGTCAAAATTCAATCCACTCAAACCAGCACCTTCTACTCCTGATTGTTTTCTCTTTGCAGCCCACAGCACAATCTTTGGGACCTTCTGGAGGGATCTGCAGAACCATCTCTGCCCCTCAAAATTCCCTGACAAGGGTGGGCACATCACTATATATCTGCAATGCCAGAAAGCATTGCTGTCTTTAAGCTTTCTTCTCCCACAGATAATAAGTAAATATTTAAAAAGAAATGTTGTCTTGATTTTAAAACTGCCTCAATGGAGGGAAAAACCCCAAAGAACAAACAGGCCCATGTTTATTGGTTTCAGCTGTCCAGCAGTGCAGCCAGCTGCCTGCTGCAGCTCCCTGAAGTGATTCTGCTGCTGTCAGGAGGCACCCAGAGGGCACAGCCATGACCACGCCATGGTGCCAGCCTGGGAATGCCAAACAGGGGCAGTCAGTGCAGGCAGCACTGCACTGTGACAGCAGGGGCTCTGCCAGTCACTGCTCCCTGCTCCAGGGAGTTTATTTCACAAATAATGCCAACATAGGCTAAGAGGGTCAGACTCAATCTCAAATGCAAAATTTATCTGGTCACAATTTGTCTGTATGGGATTAAAGGGCATTGTCCACCCCTTGGGTGAGCCATTCTGCTGTAACTGGCATTCATTTAAAAAGTTTTTCAGAACTCTTTTTCATCTCTTGTACATGAGTTTCTTTAGCCAAGGCTTCAAATTTCTCAAGTGTTTTCAAACATAACTGCATTTTTGTGGGTTTGTCATTGTCTCATTCTTCCTCTTTGCTTCATCCCACCTGTTCTCTGTTTCATGGTGCTGAATGAAATATTGTTCTCCCTCTTGTCTTCAACAGCTATTACTTCTCAAGTAAGTTCATTAACTCTTAAACTCCCCACTTTCTCCATGGAAAAAAGTAATCAGATTATTTGTGTCTAACTACAAAAGTTGCATACTTTGCCTAAGCCATGCATTATCCTGATGCTTCCAGAGCTGCTTCCTACACATTGACATTCTCTGATTTGGCATTGCTCAAGTTGACTGATCGTGTTGTCTTGTTTGTCATTAACAGAAACTCTCAACTCTTGTTTAAAAACAAGTATAAAATATAAATGCACCTTGGTCTTCAAATGAAAGGCTGTGAGTTTCTTGTGTTTTGGGCCTGTCCTGTGCTCTTGCAAGCATCAGAAAACTGCACTGACATGAAGTGCCTGTTGATCCCTCCATCAGCACCTCTGTGAAAAACTTGTTTTTAAAATTTTTCAATTTTAATCAATTACTTGTTTTTAAAATTTTAGAAGTTTAATAGTAATAAAATGGTTATAAAAATAGTAATACAATTAGAGTAATAATAATTTGGACAATTTGGATTAGGACAATATGAGACAATAAAGACAAAGAGTTACAGACATCCAGGTACCTTTTCTGGGCAGCACAAGGCTGAGAGGGGACCCATGTTAACAGAGGATTAACCCTTAAAAACAATAACCTGTTGCATGTTCATACACCTCATCCATGATGCATAAATTCCATTCAAACACAGGATTCTGTCTGGTCAGTGTCAGCTTCTTCCTTCTAATCCTAACAGCACCTTCAAGGTGGGAAGAAGTTTGTTTCTTCTGATAAGAGAGAAATAAATTCTTTTTGTCTGAAAGATTCAGGTGTCCTGTGGCTGCTATCTGGTGTGAGTGCTTTCTTTAAAAAAGTATCCTACATAGCATCGTTTCTATTTTAGCATTTTTTATAACCTAAAACTATATTTAACACACTACTTAAGAGAATTAATACAGCATTACTTTCTAACACAACACATACAATATTCATTGTAATATTTGCTAAAAGCCAATCATAAAACACATGCACTTTTCACAACCTCCAAGGTCAGGAGCCAACGTGAAGCATGTTGCCTGCAGCTGTACAAAGGCTCCCTGTGTCATGTGCTGCATGGGAATGAGCTCACCAGCTGAATGGAGCTACTCAACCAGTTGTGGATGCAGTCTGGCAGTCACAGAACAAACATGACTCATTTAAGAACATTCCCTTCCTTACCTTCCTTTTTAATAATTGGTTTCTCCAAAGTCAGTAAAGTAGAACTGAAGGGAGGACAGAGAGTTCTCCAGCGAGCTCTGCACAGTGTTCTCACACACCCCTTCCTGTGCTGCAGGAGCACGTTTGAAACCAGAGCTCCACAACAATTCCCTCTTCTCTGGTGGTGTCCCAGCCCTCACACTGCAATCACCTCCACAGCAGATATGGGCATGCCAGTACTTACAACAGCAATGGATGGTTCTGTGTTCTGGATCTAAAACCAAAAAGCTTTAACAAAACTAAATGCTGGCGTGCTGCAGAGACCATCATCCATGTTTATGATAACGATGGTGTTGAGATGAGAACAGGATTCTGAAAATGAGGAGATTTGTGTCTAATTTGACCATCAAAGCTTGGTTGTGTAGCTTCACATACAAGAGTGTTCACCTTTCACACTTAGTTTTCTTAACAATGAGCTAAGAAATTAATTCCTGGTATGCTTTTGCCTTTCCACCTTGCAGTAAATCAATTATCACTTTAATAAAAGTAGACAATAGAAATTACAATATATCAGGGTAAACTTTGAGAATTAGAGCTTTATTTGTAAAATATTTTTGGTATTATAAAATCTTAACTCCACCAGTACCATTGACAACAAAGAAAAAAATCTTGATTATAAAAGGGGAACTGAGGCTTTGTTTCAGATGAAGCTAATAAAGTATGCAAATAGTAGCATGATTTTTGAATGTGGAATACACAAGTCCTCATACTAGTTCTTCTCCTGTTGTTTCCCTTTGATTGTAGTGGACTGATAGTACAGGATTGCTGTGGCATCCCAAATGGGAAACAAGGGAATGCACCCACCTCAGGAGCAGTGGCTGTGCTTGGATGGGCCCAGGGCAATTTTCAAGTATATTTTGTTAATAGTCTCCCTATAAAATTCATTGTACTGTCATCCAACATGTGTCTGGGAAAAACTTCATTCAGATTGATTTGGCTGCTGTAACTGATATTTGACATTAACTCAGTGTGAATTGCAAGTTCTCCAGCTCACAATTTGAGGTGTGGTGTAAGGGCCTCATGATGTGGCAAATGACAGGTGTCTGGTCTTGGGCACTGATTTGTACTTCTGAGGGACCTGAGTCCAAGTTCTAATGATCAAGTTTATAGTGAGGTAATAGCTTATAGATAGGGACATAATGAGCTTTAATTGCATTTTAGAACTTGAGGAGATGTTTTCTCAGTAGTAAGTCAGTATATGACAAGAAAAGTTGATTCATTGGTTATTGGGTTCCAGTGAAGTCTAAAATCTGTCATTTAAAAAATTCATCTGTCATTTTAAAAAATCCCTTTTTCAGTTTGCTCTCTGAAGTGCCTTGAAGAGTAGGACAGCATCCTCTCTGACTAGGCCAAAGCACAGCTGAAGTAGATTAGCCCAGTCTTTAAATCTGAGCTGTGAAGTTTAATCAAAACACCTGTTTGCTTTTAACCCTCCTCTAACGTGAGTTAGGTAACCCTTGAGAGGGAATCCCAGATGGGACTAGAGGGAAACCAACAGAGTGAAGGTACAAAGTCTTTCAGCAGAGGAAAATTCTCCTCATTCTAGCAGTGCCATGAGTGGGGGAGCACATGAGGAAACACTTCAAGGCACCAAGAGTTAGGGGGGCAGCAGCAGCATCACGACTGCAGCCTGCCCACACTGCTGTGAGCTGTTCCCAGCTGGAGCAGGGCTCTGGCACCACAGGCTCCATGATCCAGCACTCCCTGGGTCCTCAGGTGGGCTTTCCACCCACTCAGCTCTGTGCCTGTCCAGGGAGTGCCACTGCTTCAAAGCTGACTTGGGTCTGCCCTCTCAGGCTGCCACTACAATGCAGATGTGCTCTAAGGCTGCCCCAAGTGTTCCTGGCACTGTGTTCACTTTTCAAAGACCAAGAATGCCATCACTGCATGACAGGAATCCTTCTCCCAACTAAGCCCTGCTTTCTGCAGTGTTAAATGAAGGCAGCAAGAGCTACCAGCGTTGTTACCAACCACAGCTGGTGGGTAATGCACAGTAGGAGAGCAGGGCTGGGGAAACAAAATGATAATTGTAAATTACCCATATCAATAAAAGGAATGAAAGGTGGCTGGATAAGTTTTTTAGACCCACTGGGAAGAAAGACACCCCAATGCTCACTTAGTTCTCTATCCAGCCCCAAAGAAACCATGAGCAGCATTTTTATAAACGTGCATGGAAGGCATATCTCACAACTAGGCTTTTTTGGCAAGGTAAGATTTCTTTCATCTTTCTGTTTTGATCTGGCTACTCCGTTTTTCTCAAATATAGTTTCTTTGTAGCATGAATGTAGCACAGCCTTTCCTCTAGGGAACAACAAATAACTAATATTACTTAGGATTACTAATTCCTGCCTTCTTTAAAATGCCCTTTAACCATTCTCCTTTAAGAAATGTAAGGGTTTGGTTTAGTTTGGTTTGGGTTTTTATTTTTTCTATTCACTGACTTAAACTACTTTAATTTTTTTATTGTGAAGTTACACAACAAAAGCATTGAATTCCAGAGTTCTTCTACTGCTAATGAAGTATGACATAAGTGGATAGAATATGTCTCATTATGGTAATGAGTACTATATTTTAGTTGGTTTCTGTGTAAAAAAGGCTCATGTGATCATTTTGATTTTGTCTGTGTGTTTGCATCTCCCCATTCACATGGTAATTTTAAATTTATTGTCTACTGACAGATAGGAAGAAATCCCAAGGATATTCCAGCCACATAATTCTCATAATTCTCAAGAAATTTTACACTCAGAAAACGAGGTGGTTGAGCATTTTGTTCCCAGAGCTGCACTTAGTAAAGGACTGTAGTTAAGCTCATACCAATTAAATACCAGATAATCCACAAAGATGGGAAAGATTTCTGCCCCCTTTGGTTTAGTTACTCTCTTGAGCAATTGCCAAAGCTGTTTATATCAAAGGGATTTATTCAAACACACTTCGTATCAATCCTTCGCCCCCTGGTTCTGTGTTTCAATGACAGTGTGCAAAGTGAGCTGTCCTTTCTCTTTTTCTTCTAATTGATTAGGATTAAACCAAAAGAATTTCTGATTGCTTATCAGAAACTTCTATTTATTGATAGCATCTGTAAAACTTTGTTCCTGAAGTCTCTCAGATTGACTTAGTACAAGGGACTTTTGCAATGCCTGATTATTAAAATCCCTGCTTTGTTTTCAGCAGTGTGGCCAGGTACATCAGGTTTTCTTCCTGAAGCAAACTCAGGCAGTCACTGAACACAAAAAGTCCTGAAAACAAACCCAAGCTTCCTCTGACTTCAGTAGCAGCAACGAGCAGCTCAAAACAGCTCAAGTGTGAACAAAAGCCGGAAAATTAATTGACACAGAGGAGTAATGGGAAATCCAATCTGAAAATGAAGTGGTTTTAATTAAGAGACACTCTCCAGAATTATACAGAAAGACACTCTTTCCCATTTAAAATTTGGCTCTTCCTTCCTCAACAAGTACAAATCACCGGTCTATAATTAGTTCTGTAGTGGAAGGAATGGCTGAGAGTCTGGCTGGAGTCAGGCCTGGGACTGTGACAGGGAGGGCAGTTGCTGTGCTGCAACAATTCCAGCTAGTTTGCCACTTAGCATCCAGTTTCTTACAAATGTTTCTGTTATAATCTGTTAATGTTATCATATTTGTTAAAAACAAAACCAAAGTAAGGAGGGAGAGTGCCTCAATTCCCAGTAGCTGAGAGCATGACTCCCTGGCATTGTCAGTTTACCTGTGAGCAAGTCCAGCTCCAATCCCATGCCAAGACCTAATCCAACACTTTATGTAATGATTATTTAATAAAAATTGCATAAATGCTCACTGGTGGGGAAGTCAGTACCCAGATGTTGTCTCTCTACCCTTATTCTGTTTGTGAAGCAAGGTCTGTCTCTCACTGTGTTCCTGTAAGAGACTGATACATTTCACTCTGCAGCTGTGAGCCCAAGAGCAGATCACAGACACAATGGAGGGCAGTAAACTGACTCTGGTCAGCAAATGCAGAGCTGAAATCAATGCAAAGAGTGTGCAGTAGGAACCAGTGGGGAGGCAAGGGTTGGAATACACTGTGGTACAGCTTCAGTACCATGTCCTAGGCCTGGATGCTCAGGTGTCTGTTGAAGATTTGGGTGTCTCAAGAACACCTGCTAAATAAGGGCACATTTAATCCAGAAAGGAGTGTGCCTCAGGTATCAACAGCTGCGGAAATATTTTCTGCAGTCTCATGTCGGGTCTGTCTGTCTGTCTGTCTCTGCCCCGACACGGGTAGGGTGGTTCTTGGGTGGCACACGTTTCAAAGGATGAGTCTGGACTCTTCAGCTTTTCGGTCTTCAGATTGTTTATTATTTCTTATCTACAAAATTTTCTGTCTGCACAACAGAGGTCTGATCTGCAAGCAGTCACAGGCACTCTCTGACCATCCACGGGGCAGTCATGTCTTTTTATACTAAAATTTACATACATGATATTTACCTTTATTTCCCAATACTTTTCACCCATGTTAGCAAGTGCACCTTCACATAAACCAATCTCTAAGTGCCAACATCATCACAGGAGATGGAGGACAAGAAGAAGAAAGAAGAAGGACGAGAGACGCCCTGATCCCTCCATCTTGTCTCCATAACCCCCCTGTACCAAAAACCTTAAAGTCTATAACTCACCCTCTAAATGTGTCCCTTTTACACCTCTCACTCTAAAGTGATTCTCACGCCCTCAAATTCTTGTCACTTCTGTGGATGGGTCAAAATCAAGCCACCAAGCACTCTTGGCAACATTCCAGGATTTTCAAGACCCCCAAGGGTTCTCCTGGCATCTCTGGACATCAGGAGCGATGTGCTGAGATCCCACAGTCTCATTGCCTTTAAAAGAGCTTTTCAATGCCCTGTCCATGGCATACCTGGACTTGGGAATGTACTTTCTCATCAAGGAATATTCAGCAGCTACAGGCAGGAAACAAACCCAGGGATCTTTCTGGGAGATGAACCAATTGAACTGGCTCACTGAGGGGCCAAGGAAGTAGCAGAGTGGGAAAAGGAACAATCAAGGCCACACAGCCATGAGTACTTGGTGGCAGTGGTGCCAACCCCTTGATGGAAGTGAAATGTTGGGTCAGCTCAGAAATGCTGTGAAAGTTGTCTTTGGCATAAATGTCTGGATGCTTTTGAATGGTGAAGCCCAACCTGATGTAATCACTTTCTATCAGGGCAGCAGAGGATATATAAATCCAACACAGTCGGCAAGAATAAGGATGCACTTCCCTGCTTGGCATCTCTTATTAGCTCTCTTATGCTAATCTAATGACATGCAAATTTCATTTTAAGTGTCTAACTCTGTAATTTGATGTTCCTCTTGGTCTTGGATCCTCGCTCCAGCTCAAAATATGTTCTTTGATCCTGTTTTGGTTTGGCTTTTGTGCTCCCACAGCTGTGATGTAATCCAACCAAAAACTTCTTTCATGGGATATTTTCAGTCAAGTTGGTTTCCTAACCTAACTAACAGTACAGTTGCATAATCACTGATTTTTAACTCAGTGGAGGTGGTGGGACTGTTCCTTTTGGTGGATGTGTAAGGACTTTGATCACCTGAGGCAGACTGTGAAATCACAAACTATCACTCTCTGAGTTATGCAGGAAGCTTTAAACCCCTTTTCAGCACTGTGAATTCAATTTCAAGCTCTCTTCATTCAGCTTTCTGTGAGGCTGACTGCAGAAAATGAGTTGCTAATACACACTAAACAGCAGGATCTCAGACCTGGAATGCTCTGAGCTGTCTGCTTCTAAAATCATGCTCATGAGCTTGGGGATGAGCACCTGGAGGGACAGTGGGAAGATACACCCCTTCCATTTGTATCCTTCTAAAAGAACAATTCAGGGCTCCTTCATGTGTCACTTTTCAAGATATTTGGAACATAAAATTACACTGCATTTGCCAACAGAAACTGAATTTAATAAGAATAGATAGAAAACAGCAAGAATAGGGACAGAATGAAAACCTACATTCCCCAGTTGTCTGCAAAGGTTTTCTGTCGGGCAACAAGCAGACACTTGTGCACTTTTGAACTGCAGAATATTTCAGGAACTTGCTGCTTGAGTTGAAGTTCTTTATCAGGTTTATTACATTCCTCTGCATTTTAATCAAAGCACTTTCAAAACTGTATGATATTGCTGTCTATTTGTTACAGTTTGTTCCTACACCCTCCAATTCTTTTAGAAAAACTTGTTCATATATTTACTGGTAATGGGCATAGTGGGTTTTTTCCTTTCCTCCTCCTTTGTCTGTATGAAGAGTAAGAGTGACGACTTTTGCTCATTAGCAAAAAAAGCCTTTCCGGATCTTTGCAAGAATCAATGACTGTCAGCGTCACTGTAAATGGTGAGTAATTAGACCTAGGAAATGAAGAATTAGACGTGGGCTCCAGCTGTAAAGTATTGATTGGTTTTTTTTAATAATATACAGTTCTGTCAGCACTGTGTAGTATCTTGGAACAGGAGACCTCTACAAGTGGATAGGGAAGCACAGCTATTCAAAAAGAGGAGCCTTATTTCCTTAGCAAACCCAAGCAAGCAGTCCTCAGGTAGTTTTCCTAGTGGTCCCAAATTATTCTTTTTCCATATTGAAAGACTTGGATTTTTTTCCCCTTTAAAAATGTAGATACCGTCAATACGTCACTGCTTACTGACTGAATCCTTTAGTTAAGCAAAAATTCTACTTTTTATGTATGCTGGGAAAAGGTTTGGCATTTGCGTGTGTAGCTAAAACTCTACTGATAGAAGTGTGAGAAGCAGCGGGATTCCATAGGGAGTCCCACAGGAGCAGCATGTTCCCGGCGGGGCCGCACGAGGGAGCCGGGCAGAGCCGGAGCTGTGCCCGGAGCTGTGCCCCAGCCCTGGGCAGTGTCCGGAGCTGTGCCCCGGCCCTGGGCAGTGTGCGAGCTGTCCCCCAGCCCTGGGCAGTGTCCGAGCTGTGTCCGGAGCTGTGCCCCGGCTCTGGGCAGTGTCCGAGCTGTGCCCCAGCCCTGGGCAGAGCCGGAGCTGTGCCCCAGCCCTGGGCAGAGCCGGAGCTGTGCCCGGAGCTGTGCCCCAGCCCTGGGCAGTGTCCGGAGCTGTGCCCGGAGCTGTGCCCCTGCCCTGGGCAGTGTCCGAGCTGTGCCCCAGCCCTGGGCAGAGCCGGAGCTGTGCCCCAGCCCTGGGCAGTGCCCGGAGCTGTGCCCGGAGCTGTGCCCCTGCCCTGGGCAGTGTCCGGAGCTGTGCCCCAGCCCTGGGCAGTGTCCGGAGCTGTGCCCCAGCCCTGGGCAGAACTGGAGCTGTGCCCCTGCCCTGGGCAGAACTGGAGCTGTGCCCCGGCCCTGGGCAGTGTCCGGAGCTGTGCCCCTGCCCTGGGCAGTGTCTGAGCTGTGCCCCAGCCCTGGGCAGTGTCCGGAGCTGTGCCCCAGCCCTGGGCAGTGTCTGAGCTGTGCCCCGGCCCTGGGCAGTGCCCGGAGCTGTGCCCCAGCCCTGGGCAGTGTCTGAGCTGTGCCCCGGCCCTGGGCAGTGTCTGAGCTGTGCCCCAGCCCTGGGCAGTGTCCGGAGCTGTGCCCCGGCCCTGGGCACTGTCCGAGCTGTGCTCCGGCCCTGGGCAGTGTCCGAGCTGTGCCCCAGCCCTGGGCAGTGTCCGGAGCTGTGCCCCAGCCCTGGGCAGAGCTGGAGCTGTGCCCCAACCCTGGGCAGTGTCCGGAGCTGTGCCCAGAGCTGTGCCCGAGCCCTGGACAGTGTCTGAGCTGTGCCCCAGCCCTGGACAGTGTCTGAGCTGTGCCCCAGCCCTGGACAGTGTCTGAGCTGTGCCCCGGCCCTGGGCAGTGTCTGAGCTGTGCCCCAGCCCTAGGCAGAGCCGGAGCTGTGCCCCAACCCTGGGCAGAACTGGAGCTGTGCCCCAACCCTGGGCAGTGTCTGAGCTGTGCCCAGAGCTGTGCCCCGGCCCTGGGCAGAGCCCGAGCTGTGCCCCAGCCCTGGGCAGAGCCAGAGCTGTGCCCCAGCCCTGGGCAGAACTGGAGCTGTGCCCCAGCCCTGGGCAGAACTGGAGCTGTGCCCCAGCCCTGGGCAGAGCCGGAGCTGTGCCCCAACCCGCCGGGCAGAGCCAAAGTCGTGGGACAGTGCCACAAGAGGACCTGGTGTGCAAGGCACACAAAGGGCTCGCTGAACATAGCAGTGATTTGTTCTGCCATGCTCCAAGAGTTACAACTGAACACACACACACAAAAAATAAACAAAGCTGGGAAAAAAACCCCGACCATTTTAATGCTTTCTTACAAGCTTTATGTTCTATAGAACCATTTGTGTGTGCATATACATATTTTACTCCTGCCTACCAGACAAAGTGACCTTCAAAACAAACATGTAGAACTTGTAAAATTTTGCAATAATTTTATTTTGCTTTGTTCCTTAGTAGATAAGTCAATAGCAATATTCACTCCTTTAGAAGCCATGTGCCTGCACTCTTGTTATTTCAAATTGGAGGTGTCTGGAATAATTTGTATCTACACACATGATTTCTCTTGTGCCAATTTTCTGGAAGCTGCAGAATTTGGACTGAACTTGTTCAGGGTGCATAATCACATTTTGAGTAACACAGCTTACCCTGGTTTTTGGTACATTAAATACAAAGCTGTAACTACTAAAAGATGGTATGAATAGAACTTTTAAATTCTTCCCATAAGCTTGACTGAAACAATTGATTAGTATCCCTTTAAAATAAGCAGAACTCAGGTAAGTCATCCCTCTGGTAGTTAGCAGGTGGGAAACTGGCTGTTTGTGGTGGTGGGGGTTACTCTTCTGCCAGGACTGGCATGTCCTGCTGCAGTGGGGAATGTGTGTCCTGGGAACTCATTTAGCTGTAACACAGTGCCATGCTTTGCCATCCTTCTCCTACTTGTAATCTGATGGGGTAGGGGACAGTGTGGATCTCAAGGTTTTGCTTTGGTTGAAGTGCCTTAGTTGGAGTCTGTGGTAAGAGACCACAGCCCTTAGCACACAGACAGGGACAGATATTTTTGGCACGTAACATGAAAAACAACATCCCATGGAAACCAAGAATATTATTCTACATCCCTTTAACCCTAAAGCAGAGAACTTACAAAAAGACAGTAAAATTCTGGATGTGAAGGCCTACCAACAATGGGTTGATGAAACTACAAAAAGACTGCCTAATTAGGATTAATCTTAAAATTAGACTCCTCGGAGGAGTGCAACCTAAGAATGGTATCCTGGTAAGCTGACTTGTTCATTGCAACAAATCCAGTTGCAGAATCTGGTCCTAATGCTTCCGCTGCCCACCCCCTCTCCTGTGTCCAGCAGTTAAATACTCCACAGTCCTTTACTTGCAGGCTGTTTCTGTAACAGTCAGAGCATAAATATCTGTGTACCTAATGGACTTATCCTTAACACCGCAGTGAGGGAGGGAAGCGGCATTAACCTCATTTTGCAGATAAACAGTGGAAGCCCTGATGGCTGTCCTGTGTTTCATCCTATGGAGCAACTGCCCACATGCAGGGAGTGCAAAACGCTGTCAGCCTGAACGTGGCTTTGGCTCATTCTCTGTTCCCTCTTTGCAAAGCCATCTACCACAGTGGAGACACAGGAAGCTCAGAATACGCATACACCAACATGAATTTCTCAGCTACTGATTGCTCTGCCTAGCCTTGGAAGATGTGGAGGCTGGAGCAGGCCGAGTGTTCAGCAATGGGTTATGGGCTTATCTCACCGAGCTGGTCAGGTCCTCTTAGCAGTGTAGGATGGATGGTGCAGGGGCCTGAGCGAAAACCTGTGTGACCAATGTACAAGAATTCATTAAATTCTTCCTTACTGTGAGATGGGAAACGTCAATGGTCTCTGAATATTATGCTTGAACACAAGGGGGAAATATTCTTTTAATAAATATGAAAAACTTCTTTAAACAGTCAGAATTGAAAGCAATCGTATAGTAACATGTTACCATGTGGAAATACTGTTGCCGAGAACAGTACGTTTAGAGCTCGGAAATTCTTAGTTTAATCGTTGTTGTAGTCATTCAGGCTGATGCTGCGGGCCGGTGCGGGAGAAAGCTGCAGCCCTACGCTCTTCTGCGCTGCCCTTTGCTTTGTGACCCGGCGCCTCCTGAACAATACGCGGGGGCACTTTCGAAACTTCAGGGCGTGCACCCAGCGCGGGCGGCAGCACCAGGAAATGGGATCCGGCCGCCGCTGCCTTATGTAAGCGAACCGAGCGGCGGCAGGGTGACCCCGGGGGCTGCGGCGCGGCCTGCGCGGGCCCGGGCGCTGTGCGGGAGCGCGGGGCCCTGGCGGGGCGCTCAGGCCGGGCCGAGCTGCGCTGAGGGGGCCCGGACCAGGCCCCGCGCGCGCACCAACGGTCCCTGCCCGCGCGCGCGCACGACACGTCACGCGCGGCTCCGAGCGGGCGGGGGCGGAGCCGCTCTCCCTGGGGCCGTCACGTGACCGCTGCCCCCCCCCCCCAATCCATCCTCCCCGGCCCGGCGGTCCCGTAGCGGCGGTGGCGGCGGGCGCGGGTAGAGGCGAGCGGAGCTACCGCGGCTTCGGCGGGAGGCGGCGCGGGGGCCGGCGGTGAGTGCGCCTCGGTGGCGGCGGCGGCGCGGGGGAGGGGAGGGGCGGGCCGGCGGCGGGGCAGGCTCGGGAGGCGGCCGCGGCTGTCGGTGGAAACATGGTGCCACACGTGAGGCTTATGTAAAGTGAGCGGCGGCCCGCGCGGCCAATGGCAGCGGCGCGCGCCCCGCCCCCGCCCGCGCGTCTCGCTGGCGTCACGCGGCCGCGGCCAATGGGGGCGCGGGCGGGGCGGGCGCGCGGCGGCCGGTCACGTTTCTGCCCGTATGAAGCCCGAGCCGGGAGGCGCGGGGCTGGCGGGACGCGCCGCGCGCGGTGAGTGGGGGCCCGCCGGGCGCGCTCCCCGCGGCCCGAAGGGGCTGGGGGACCCTTGGGGAGCAACGGGAGGGGGCGGCGAGCGGCGGCCGCGGGGGGCACAGGGGCTCTCCCGCCTCCCCCGCCCGCCGGGCCGAGGTTACGTAACCCTCGCGCCGGGGCTCTCCGGTTGCCGGGACGATGCGCGCGCGGGTCGCTCCCGTGCCGCGGGGTCGTTCCTGTGCCGCGGGGTCCGTCCCGCTGCCGGCCCCGGCCCGCCGGGGAGGGGGCGCGCGGGGCTCCCTCCGAAGGGCGGCTGTGACACACCCCCCCCCCCCGCTGCCCGTGAAACCGCAGCGAGGGAAGCGGCGGCCGGCTGTGAGTCGCTCCCCGGGGCGGGGTGCGGGGCTGAGTGCGGCACGGCCCCCGCCCGCCTTGGACCGGGAGAGCGTCCGGGAGTGGGGGCGCAGACACCCCCACCCCCAGCGGGGCCAGGACGGTAGCTGGGCTCTCCGAGGGGCGGCCGCCTGGGGCCGGGCAGGGGCGCACGGGGGGCGCTGGCCCCGGCCCGGAGCGGGGGAGGAGGCGGCGGGGCCGGACCCGGTCCCCCGGCGGGGCTCAGCTCTGCCGGCCGCGGGCTGCGGCCGCGTCTGTGCCAGGGGTGCGGAACCGGCGGAGAGCACGCGTGTCCCGGGGCGCTGAGCGGCACCGCGGGGGCACCGAGCTGGGCCCCACCGGGCAGGCGGGCTGCTCCACGGGAGGAACTGTGTGGCAGCGAGTAACAGAATCTCAGCGCCGCTGAGATGTGCGAGCTACAGGTGGGGTAGGCAACAGGTGCTGTCCATTTGTTTTTTGCGGTGCCCGTAGTTGTAAGGACAGTCTGTTCCTTGAGACGGTGTGGTTGTGCTGCTGTTCACATTAGGTGCATAGTATTACATGCATGATTACAAAACGCTTTATGTAAGTACAGTTTTATGCAAATAGGTGAGCAGCATGGTAACAGTCAAGCTGATGCTTTACGTTTGACTTTTCGCAATAGGGTAAGCATTTTCATAATGGGACAGCATTTCTCCGTGTACTGTAGGAGCTTAAAAATGCCTCCCGGGAGGTCGGTATGAGGTATCGGGTGCTTGGGAAACTACAGTGCTTTGTAAGTGTAGTCCAGTGAAAAAGTAACTTGGCTGAGACAGTGCATTGATTCGGATCAAAGAAACAGCACCATTAAGTATGGAAAAGACCTCTGAGATCCTTAAGTCCAACTGTTTTATCCATATGTCCAATCTAAATCTACCCTCTTGCAGTTTCAAACCACTGCCTTTCATCCTGTCACCATATGCCCTGATAAGAAGTCTTTCTCCATCTTCCTTGTAAGCTCATATCTTTCTTTTCTAAATGCAAGACTTTGAGATTTATTGTCTTGGACAGCTGAGATTGAATAGCTTTCATGAGTAAAGGGAAAAAAGTGGAAATTCTCTAATGATTCTAGTGGTAAGAGTATCTGTCAAGTCAGAAGTAGAGTAAAAAAACCTGATTAGTATAGTGAGAAAACCTTCCAAGTTGCCAGTATTGTTTCAGCCACAGTTTGATTGATGTTAGGGAGAGTGCCCACATTGTTGCACTATAACATCAAGTTCCTTCTTGCTTATGCTTGGACGTGTTTGAATGCTTTTATGATCTTTCTCTTTTGCCTTTGTCTCTGAAACTTGTGTTGTTTCTGCAAAGTGAGGAAGTTTCACTGTAGGGCTGGACTGTGGCCTTGCTCCATGCAAAGCTAGATGTTAGTCTTGTGATGAGGACACTGTCCTGAGGTGTGGAGTCCTGATTCTGGACTGTGCAGGTTGCTCACCTCACTAGTAACACATAGAGGAAAAGAGATGGCCTTTGGCCTGGAGTAGAAAAAAAAAGTCTACCAAAACTTTCTGGTTTTGGTGAGGTTTTGGCCATTTCAAGTGTGTATTTCAAGGTAGAAAGAAGATATTGTAGTTGGGTGTCATAAATGTCAAACACTGCAGTGAAAGAGGATGGTCTGTTCTGTGAAGAAGTGGTTTGGCTTGATGAAGTTCAGAAGGCAAAGGCATGGAAAGCAGGTTTTTGGCTTTTGTGCACTTCTTCAGATTTGGCAAGTTTTTTTTTTTGTTTCATTTATAATTCAAAGAATGCATGGTTTTGCTGGAATTTTTCTTTATTTGTCTGTTGGTGGGACTTGTTATAGACTTCCTATATTCGTTTTAGCAAACAAATTCTGTCAGTGAAAATCCAAGTAATTTTTATTTTGACATTTTACTGCTACTCATTTTGGACTTCCACAGAGAGGCATTAAAGAGGCAGCATACTCTTGGCATAATACCTTGTCTGGTTTTTCTTCCTCTAGTCATAAGATTAAAGTAACAACACAGTTTACTTGATAAACTTACTTGGGCCTCTCCCTGAACAATATGCTCCTACAGTAATAAGCTTTTCTAGTAGACTGAGATGTTGATGGAGTTTAGTCTCAGAGTATGAAGATAGAATGAAGTGGGGAAAGTGATTGGCAGTAGAGTTCTGGATTCTTCTTCTACTTCAGACGTTTATTATGACCAGGAAGTATTTGGCTTAGATACAGACTGATAAACAGTTTTCTTTTTTTCCTGGGTTCTTGCCACACCCTTATTTCTCTAACATCTTTACAGTATTAGAATATGCTTTACTGCATTAAAAAAAAAATCTTTTTTTCACTCCTCAAAGAATAAGGAAATGAGCAAGTTACCATGGGATGAGGTATATTTGTTGTGGTTTAAAAGCAAGAAGATTACTGGTAGCCAGTAGAACAAGTAAATTATCACTAGTCTAGATCAACTGTAGTGTTTTCCATAGGGTTGCTATGGTTGGCCTATGTTAAAAGGAACGTCATGTTCTGAGCAAGGCCTTGTGTAATAGCTGGCATGAGTGTCCTGTAGACACTGTATAATACTCATAACATTACCACATCATAATTACTAGGTAATCAGGTGTTTCTGAAAAGGAATTTCTGTCTCCAGTTTTGGTTGCATGGCCTAGAATTCCTCTATAAAGATGGTGGATTATTGGGATTTTTAACTGGATTTTCTTACTGCATTCCACATTCAGTTATATCTGTGTAGTGCAAGTTTTAAACTGCTTAAATATTCATTGTGTTAACTTAGCTTGTCAAGCACGGAACAGCAAAGGAGTCAATTAATATCCCTATTATTCTTTATGATACTGTTGTATTACTCTAAAGAGCTTTTACTTGTTCTTTTGGTTATGGATGGAGTTGAATACAGAAAGTGTTGGTCTTGAAAGTAATTCTGCTGCTGTTTTGTGTCCTGTGTAAGAAGTGTCTGTCTGCTTTCCTGCTTGAACTGTGGCCTTAAACTTAACCCCTGCTGTGGGGTCAGACTGAATATTGTTGGCTGTTGTTGGCTAGCAAAGAAGGCTTTTTTAAAGTAGAACTGACTTCTTAAAAGTAGAACCAAAGCTACATTGCCTTTGCTTGTAGAGCTCTGCCTTCTGACACTTAGAGCTTTGTTTGTGAGTGGATAGGGGTGTTTCTTTTGAGACTTCTCTCAGTGAAGTATTGTGAAAAACACCAATCGCTTGTTTTAAGAATTTTTAAATTTTCATAGTAATAAAATAGTTATAAAAATAGTAATACAATTAGAGTAATAATAATTAGGAGAAATTGAATTAGGAACAATATGAGACAATAAAGACAAAAGAGTTATGGATGTCCGGGTACCTTTTTCTGGGCACCACGAGCCCAAAAAAGGACCCACCTTAACAAAGGATTAACCCTTAAAACCAATAACCTGTTGCATGTTCATACACTTCATACATGATGCATAAATTCCATTCAAACACAGGATTCTGTCTGGTCAGTGTCAACTTCTTCCTTCTAATCCTAACAGAACCTTTGAGGCGGGAAGAAGTTTGTTTCTTCTGATAAGAGGGCAATAAATTCTTTTAGATTTAAGTGTCCTGGGGCTGCTCTCTGGTGCAAGTGCCTCATTCCTTTCCTTAAAAAAATCCCACTAACATAATTCTTATTTTAACTACAAAAGTTACCTTTTAATTACAAGATTACGTTTATCAAAATACATATGGTAAATATCTGCATAGAGCCATATAATAATGCACTTTTCACAGGTATGTTTAAAGGACATTGGAAAAGAGAAGGTAGAGTCAAAACCTCAGTTCAGAGGGTGATAGGTTTGCTATCTCTTGCTGGGATTTCTTGCATCCGCAGGCTGCTTTTGTGAATAGTGTGGCAGAGAAGACCAAAAGGAGAAGGGTGGGATTGGAGTGTGTATAAAGCGAGTGGAGATGCCTGCAGTGCCTCTGAGCCCGTTCTGGGTGTAGTAGGCAGCAGCGAACACATGGAACCCCGCATGCCTGGTGGCCGCGCCGGGCTGTGCTGCTCTAAGTGGCTTTAGCACACCGGCAGGCACGCTCGGGCAGCCTGCTCGCACCCTGCTGCCAGCGCCGCTGGGACCTCTCGGGATTTGCTGTTTATTGCAGCCCTGAGACACGGGAAAAGTCCCTGTTTCGGCCTGAGTCGGAGTTCTTCAGTTCTCAGTCTCAGAGTTGTTTGTTGTATCTTATCTATGAAAATTTTTCTCCTGTCCAGCCGAGGTGCGCTCAGCAGGACAGACAGCGGCGCTCTGCCCGCCCCCGGGGCGGTGTTATCTCTTTATACTACAAACTACTGATAACATGTTTACAATTACTTTCCTATACCTATCACCTGTGTTAGACAGTGAGCTTCTACTCTAGACCAATCCCAAAGTGCCAACATCACAGCAGAAGATGAAGATAGAGAAGAAGAAGAAAGGCTGGACATGCCCAAGTCCCTCCATCTTGTCCCCAAAACCCCCATTCTAAAAATCCCAAAACCTACCCCTTCACCTAGTGATGATTTTATTATTACACTACTTCTGTGGCTTTCAGGTCTTCATCCAAAGCTGGTAATTTGCTCCAGGGGTCATAATCAAACCCCCAGGTGTTCTGGGCTGTGTGCCAGGGTCTGTGAGCCCCTGGCAGGGGTCCCAGCAGCTCTGGACACCCAGAGGGATGCACTGAGTTCTGACAGGATACGGGCAGGCTCTGGGCCTCTGCTCTGTGTTCTGGGGGTACCTGCCAGTGTACATGGGGGCTTTGAATGGCTGTAGCTGTGACAAACAGGGCCAGGAGAGCAGCTCCTTTAAAAAGACCTTTATTAAAGACAGCTCTGGGTGGGGAACCCGAGGGGTCGCGCACGCTGCTGCTGCTCCCACAGGACTAGGACAAGGAGGAGGAGGAGGAGTGCAGCTTTGTCTCTCAGCAGAGCTGGGGCTTCCCTCCTCACCAGAGTCCTTAGGAAGACAATGTTGGCTCATAGCTTAGGGGTATCCTCCAAGCTGAGTACTATTAAAATTTTAAAAATTAAAATAAAAACTATTATGGGGGCAGAATGGAATCTGGCTCTGGTCAAGGGTAGGTGATTTAGTGTGGTTCTGCTGGGTTAAAATCATATTTGATGTGCTGGTTTCTTGTTTTGAGAGGGTTCATATAGTTCCCACAGCCTGTCATTTAAATTCAGTCCGGGTGCAAGTCCTTCTGGGAGCAGGGGAAGTGGTTCCCTACAGGGAGGGATACAAATCCGGGGTGAGGAGGGCTACAAATACAGAGTATGACGGAAAGGGATAAAAATACAGGGTAAAATAGTAACACTTAACAGCGGCAACTAAAGGCAAGTCCTAGAACTCTAACATTCAATATTTAACAACAGACCAACACTTCAAATTAAGACCCTATCAACTTCATTAACATCAACTAGGAATTACTACTCCAAAAAAGAGCTCTCATGTCCAGGGTTTCATTTCTCACAGCTGCACTAGGCTTGCACCAGTAGGGAATCCTCTGACTTGGTCCTGTGAACCCCCTTGTGAGGGGTTCCTGAGGGACAGCAGCAATGCACTGAGTTTCAGTGAGCTGCCCAGCTGTGTTCTGAAGTTTTCCTGCTTATCCACGTATGAAAGGCAGGTTAGGAGAATTTGTGTGTGTGAAAGCTTTTGTGAAGTCAAGAAGTTTTTGTACAGATGTTCTCAGCTGCTGGGGATCTGCTGCTGAAGTAGTGTGTGGTAGTCCTAGAGGAGCCTTATGAGTTCTCTGATATTTTTTGGTAGGCAACTTTGCTTGTAGAACACAATCAGAGGTGAGGCTAAATTTACCTTCCTCAACATATATAAGCATGGAATATGGATTTAATTTTTCCTTAATTTTCTTAATTTTCCATGATTTCCTTAATTTTCTCCCAATAGGAAGGAAAATGTTATTGAGGATGCTGAAGGAGTAGTGACTCAACATGTGGTTTACATGAGTGGACTGGAATACACAGAAGGCATTTCTTGGGCAAGAGGATGAGGAGATTCTGCATATGGTGTGAGCAGGCTGCAGAAGTTCTGTACAAGCAGTACCAGTGTTGATCCTGACAGGATTTGGTGGTGGGAAAGAAAATCCATCTGTATGCCAAAATGTCTGGGAAAGACTTTAGTTTTGCTTCCACCTGTTTTTGAGCATACCATGGAATTCTTAACACTTGATTTTTCTTACAGGTAGAATAGTTAGAGATGGGCAGAGATTTCTTGGTGTAGATGACTTTTTTTTAAAGTAGAACTGACTTTTAAAAAGTAGAACCAAAGCTGCATTGCCTTTCTAACATCCTGTCCTGAAACAGAGGCAATTCACTGTTAAATAACACCTGCAATTGATTGTAATTGAAGCTTAGGGAGACAAGATGAGGTGGTGAGGATGTCTAGTACTTGTCTTTTTTCTTCCTATCCTCCTTATTCCTTGCAGCTTTTGTATCTTAGTACAGTTTTTGTGCTTGACCTTATTACATGTACTTTTATGTTTCTGCTTAGTTTCTTTAATTGTACAAAGATCTTCAGTGTATAAAAGCCCTTACTTGATTCCAGTTACATCTCTGCCATGGTTCTCCTGTGACTTGAGCTCTCATTTCAGTACTAATACATCCAACTCCTAGGACAAGTACATGGTGTTTGTTAGGTTGCTGCACTTTTTGGAGTGGATTATTGATGTGAAGGGGACAAGAATTTATTTGGCACAGCATCTTCCAGAAGGGGACTTTGATTCTGGCTGAAATTTTGAACAGGCTGTGAACCACAGCAATGTCTGAAGGGCAGCATTAGCCTGGAACTACAGTCAATGTGGTGAAAGAATATCTTTTCCTTAAAGGAGAGGAGTAGTAGATATGCAAATATATGCTTAATGGGGATGTCAGCAAATACTAAAGTTGATCTAGGGTATTGAGATATTTTTAAATCTAGTTTCAGCTAGAATAAAGGTGAAATATATGACTGGTGGGACATTATTTTTCTCTCTTTTCTGACACCACTTGGCAATCTCAAATGTATAATTTTTCTCATTTTTTTTTCAAAAGGAGCAAGAATTGGCATGCTAATTTAGAGTTCTGATTATTGATGTTGTGCTTAATTGTCTCTCCAGTTCCACTTGGGAAGACAGTGGCATTTTCTGGTTACAAAGGAAATAAGGGTTTTTTTAAACTTCACACTGCATACAAATAATTTTACATACCTTTAAGAAGGCACCTTTTTTAAGACTGGAAGCTGGAAAAAAGGATGTCTAGAAATCAGCATGGGACAAGTGAAGGAGATGGTGTTTTGTGTCTCTAGATGTCTCAGCACAGGCTACTTTTTTTTTTTTTAATAGCAAATACCCAACTTGTTGGCAATTAAGGTTGGCTCCTCCTTTCACCTGTTATTCAAGGTGAAAGAACAAATTTGAGAGACAGTTTCTATTTGTTCTCAGGGATGATCAGTTCAGATTCACTGTGGAGTCTTGAGCACAGGTGGAGGGTTTAACAGCACAAGGAATTCTTACCTGAAAGGGTAGAGTGAGCTTTATTTCTGGTCTGGCAGAAGTGAGAATTTGGGCTGGTTTCTTACATTTATAAAGGGAACAGACTTCAGTGGGTAATTATTCTGGGCATTACTCAAGGAACCAATTTAGAAGTTAGGTTACAATAATACTTTTATCAGTAAAATTTAATTGCATCTCATCTTGTATTTGTAGTCTTTATAATAGTTCTTCACCTGTGGAAGACATATTTTGCATGATTTGACTTCTGTTGCATTATGAAATGGATTTGATTTTTCTTTTATAAAAAAAAATATGTTGCTTACAAAACCTGATATTCTTTTTTCTTTTTTTAATAGGAATATATTGATGACACTTTGAGATTTGGAAAGACCATGATTAGTACATTCATTGAGGTGAGTGTTTGATGCTGTACCCAAGAAAGTGGTTTGTGATATCAGTTCTTTCTTAATGACTCTGAACTGGGGAGGGTGGGAGGTGTCTCTGTGGTTTTGATATTGCTCTTTTCTGTACTTCCTTTAAAATGTAGTGTCAGAACACCCAAAAATAGGGATCTTCAGGGCTTGACATTTCCAAAGACCTGTTGCACAAGTCATGAAGTACATGGAAATGCTGTGGCTTCTCTAAATCTTTATGAAACTGGAATTCAGTGTAGTGTCAGTACCAAGTGCTGCATCTGCATTGTTTGTGCAGGTGTTTATTAATAGCTTCCATTTATTTGATTGCTCTTGCAGGTGGTAAGGAACTTTCAATTATGAGGAAAATTTTGGGGTCCAGAAAACCAAGTACCTACTGTTGCTTAGATAGTTAGGATGATAGCTCAGGAAGAAAAGGGAAAATATTATGCTCCTAAACTTGAATTTAAAAAAGCAAATCGTAGCTTCCAACATTATTTTTTGGTCAGTTGTGCTCTGTTTTGAAAATAAAGACAAGTTGACTGTTATTGGAGCAAAAAAACAAAATATAATTAAAGGAGTATGGTGGAGGAATGTAATCTGTGATTTATAATGTGCTTTCATTAAATGTGATCTGATGATGCCCCAGTACTGGCCCTAGACAGGAAAGACAGATGATGTGGATAGTACTGTGATATTGCAGTACAGATGGAATTGTAACTGAGATTTTGAGGATTAGCACTACAATGTCTGTTCAGTCTAAATGATTGAGGAAAAAACCCGACCAATCCTGTTTTTCTGTGGTTGGAAAATGTGATCTGAATGGGTTCTAACAGCTGGCTCTGTTCAATGCTGCAGGTGTGACTTCAGCTCTCTGCAGAAAGTGAAGCTGGTTCAGCTTGGTTTGCCTCCCATATCACAGGTGTGTTCCTACAGCAGGGTTTTCACTCCTTTCTAGTATCTGAAATCTTCTGTGCTTAGAATAGAGTTATGTCAGTGTGGAAGGAAATGAGGAAATGTCACAAGTTCTGTCTTGCTTGGGAACTGAACAAATTAGATTTCCTTCTGTGGAAAACACTTTACTGGAGATGCCATCTGTAGATGAAGTCTTTTAGTGTTTTGGGACTTGGGCATACTCAATCACCTGTACATTTCCTCTGAAAAATAATAGAAAACAGGTAAAATAGGCTGCCTCTAATTCTGTTCAGACTGTTTAAGTACAAGTCATTCAAACCAGGCATTTTGTTTCTGATAAAAATCCTTTTGGTGTAGATTTGCCTTACTTTCCATTAAATTGCAGAAAGGCTTATCATGAGAATTTTTAGTAGTTTACAAGGACTATTTTTCTTGATGTTTTAATGTCTTAAATGTGTTAAATGCATGAAACCAATGTGATACACAATTAAAATGGTACATGCTGTGCCACTGTGAGTATATCTCCAAACTTAGATTTTTGCAAAACTTTTTAACTTTTTTTTAATCGAAATTTTACAGGGAGTTGAGTTAGTGTAAAGGAATTGCAAGAGCTGTCTTTAAACAAGGATTTAACTGGTGCTGAAAGAACATTCCACATTTTCAATGTTCAGGCTAAAAACTGTGAAATCTGCAAGTAGTTCTGGCTACAGCAATTTCTAATGCTTCTCCTGGTCAGAGATAAAGCCTATAATTTAAATCCTGTATTATCAGTTGATGATAAAAACAGAAGCAAAACATTTCAAGAGCCAGTGCATAGAGATTTCTATCATAATTTGAGTATTTTAGAACTTGTACCGGCTTCACAACGTCACGCAGGACGGAATGTTGTGAATAAATTGTTCCTTTAGTCTGGCCAACACAAGTGTACTTTCAACAGTTGTAACAGTTTGCAGCATGTTAAATTAAGGCTTGCTAGCATGGGCTGCCTTCCAGAGTGCTTAGCTTGGGATTTGAACACTGTTCCAAACATTTCTTCTGCGTATTCAGATGAAGCACTTAAAATGATGTAATTGTCTGCCACACAAATGTTGGTCTTCTGAGTTTTATTCTACCATTTATTTGTGCCACATGGCAGTGGCATGCACTAGCAGACTTAGTTTCCTTGATTTCCTAGAAAAACTTTCAGTTTTTTTTTTGTTTTTCATTGAAATTCCCAGTGTCTCTCTTGAGAAACTTTGTATTAGGAAGAATAATAATGTTAATGGAGTTTGTTAGTACAGACTTCTGACCATAAATAAACAGGTTTTTTTACTGTGAGAGGGAGTGAGCACTGGAGCAGATTTCCCAGAGAGGCTATGGAATATCCATTTTTGGAGATAGCCAAAAGCCATCTGTTGGTGCTGAGCAGCCTGCTCCTAAGTGACTTTGCCTGAACAGGGAGTTGGGCAAGGAACCTCCAGAAGGCTCTTTTGATCTCAATCATTGTGTGAAACGAAATTTGATAAATGCCTGGTAAAATCTTTAATGCTCTTACCAATCCTACTGGGACAGAGAACCATAAAATGATATTGCAGCCAAACTTGATGAGCACTTGGAGCTCCTGCTGCCCAGACCACATCAGGGACGTGGCTCTGTGCCCTGCTGGGGAGGCCAACCCCGTGTTCCCAGTGGCTGTGTCAGCCCATGCAGACTGTACACACTGTGATACCATTCTAATTGTGAATCCTAAGGGTTCTTTTATCTAGTGCAGAACATGCTATTGCTTTAAAACTCTTTAAGACCTTATTTCAGAGCAAAAGCGTTTAAAATGCAAATTTGTGTCTTCTTCCTCTGCTGTATGACAGTTTCATGTTTAACCAACATTTATCTGCATAGGAGTGACATAGCTGTGAGCATCTCTCTGGTATCTGTTTGAAGAGGACACTGTTGGGGGGCCCAGGTATTTCTTTTATATTTTATAGTTATAGAGGTGTCCGGACTCTGTAATGGTCAAAGATTTCCAGTAGAAGAGGATGAGACAAGAATTAAATGCATGTGGGAGACTCTGGACCTAGGCACCTCATGCTTTTGATGCTAGCTGGGAGGGAGCTTGATAAACACTTTTGCCACCTTTTCACCTGTAGAAAAAACAGGTAAGAAACACACATCATTATTATGATTCATGCTAGTAGAAAGATGCTTCCCCTCCTGCTCCTCTAAAGCTTATGCAGAAAATATATTGTTCTGTGTTTGTTATCTTTAAACTGGGGCTTCAGTCATATATATGTACTCATTCAGAGCAGTGTTTTGGGTATGAATGGGGAGTTACCTTATTTTAAGCAAAAACATTTTTTAGCCTTAAACCATACTTATTCTTAAATTTAGGTCTGAGTTGCTTCAGCAAGGAAACAATCTGGTTGGAAGCATCCTCACTGTGGATGCCAGGGCCCTGATCTGATGCTGACTTCTTCCTGTGTAGGTGCTGCTATAAATTCAGGGTGGCACTCGGATGGTTCTGGAACAAGGCTGTGTCCTGATCAGTTCCCTTTGTAAAGTGGCAGCTGAAAGCAGTGGTTAATGAAGATGACCTTTATAAGACAAATAAGAGGCTTGTGTTCAGGATTTTCTTGAGCTGAAAGGTGAATCCTGATCAAAAAGTTGTGAAATGAATATTGTGAAATTGAGATTTTATGGGAGCCTTTGTGGTATACTAGATGTTGATAATTTTATTGACATTAACATCTCATTGCTTGTTCAAAAAAAGAGCAAAACTTGTTCCTGATTACTTGGAGTGAGTAATCTAGTAAAAAAGTTTCCCTTCTTTTTTTAACTAAAAAAATCTTGCAAGAAATTACTGAGCATCTTTCTTATGGTTTCCTATAATCTGAGAATATTGCCATCTTTTCTTTCCCCCCTTCCTAGAAAAGTCCTAGTGAAGGTATTCAGTTCATTGTTCTTGCCAGGAAAACACAAAGCTCTCAATGCTGAAGTTGCACAGTTGAACAAGTCACTTCTTGGATTATTGCTTGTTTTCCAACATTTTTTCTTAACGTTTTCTGACTCCCAAGCATTTGATTATTGTCTAATTGCACAGAGAGATTGCATTCATTGTAGATGTTAATTTTCAATCATAGCTAGAATTGCATGATCTGACTAAACCCTTGCTAGTTTTTTGTCATCTAAATAAGAAAACTGTTATCATTTTGCAAAGCAAAAATCCAGAAGACATTTGGAAGCCCTTGTTGTTGACAAGATCTTCAGTAAAATTTAAACCTGAACATTAGGAATGTCTCTCATAGGTTCTAGGACAGTTAAGAGTACCTGAATATTTACATGCCTTTAGGCATAAAATGTAGTTTGGTTTTTGCTTTTTTGGGAATATTTGGAATAATAGTTGTGAATTTAGACTCAAATCATGAGATATTTGCCTCTTCCTCAGTTCTTGAATTGGATAATTTTGACTCTGGATTGTTAGTTTCCTTTATATACCAGTTAGTTTCCTTTATATAGCAGTACTAAACATGATCATTTTTATGTGAAAGGAAATCTGGAAAAATGTTCTCTGAATATAACCAGATCTCTGCTGAAACAAGATTTTTGGGTTTAAAGTTATTGTTTCAGAAGAAATCTGCCTCCTTGGTGTTCTACAATCCTTCTTAAGGGTGTTTTTCAAAAACAAGCTCAATTACTTCTTTCAGCATTTGCCCATACATATTTTGGTGTGGTTTTTTGGCCATGTTCAAGTTCAGGCTGTTTCCTTTGTCTTACTGCAGAATAAAGGAGCAACTGTAGGTAATGAATAACCAGAAGACCTTTGCTGCATATCTAACCTGGCAAATCAATGCCTGCATTTGTCCTTAGTGCTCAGTGGAATTCTGGTACCTTTCACACACTGCATCAGGATCTTAGAGAGCTCTAGTCTTTGCCAGAGGCAATAGAATGGGGTTTTGTGAGCCAGTTGCTGTAAAATTAAGCTTAGCTGGTGCCAGTTTAATTTTATAGAAGTTTTTATTTATAGAGTCAAAATAGACATCCCTTAAAAGTTTAGAAGGTGAAGCAGAAAAGAAAGAAAAACCTGGTTTCTTTTGATATCAAACCTAAAAGAGCTCTTTGTGTTTCCATGTTGAGATCTTCCTGAACTCAATATGGGATGTAATTACCTTCCTCAAACTGGTAACAAGAGAGAACCTCACACTGGGAAAACATGCAAGCTTTTGCCTTCCAGTGTTGTTTGGTTAGTGATTGGGCATTTATTCAAGCATATGAGTGGGATGAATATGTGCAATTTATTATGTCATTTTCCCTGAGATTAGTTTCAAAGATAATTAATCTCTCTGTGCTGTCTGACCGTCTGTGCTCCTGAAGTGTTCACACAGTGCTGGTGTCTGCATGCAGATGTTCCACTTAAATGCCTTTCTGTGCTCACAGTGAATCTGGCCAGCTGCATCTCTTCTTATCTAAATTGCAGAGCGTGGTGGAGGGTTATTGCCAGCCTGAGCTTTTTGCACAATTACTCCTGTCTCTTCTAAGACCATGTCTCCAAAGTTAGGGCATGTATTAACATCAAATTATAAATTAAAAAAGCACCAACATTCTCTCAAAGAGGTAAAGTCTTGTTTTAGAAAGGCTTCCCTTTCTGCAGAAGCTCTTACAAGTTTATAATAATATTTTTCTTGTTCCTTCCTCTTCACTCTTCCTGTATTCCTTACTCTGCTATGTGCCTCTGGCACTGAGGCTTTTGAGATTTTGAAACTGAAGAAATTTTGTGCAAGATTGACTTTCAGTGACGTTAATCTTCCAGTCTTGGCTAAGAAAACCATTCCAGCTCATGCTGAGCCAGTTCTTTTTGAAACATACCTTTAAAGATGACAAACTTATGTTTTCTCCATTACTCAAATACTCTTTTTATTTTGGTTTTTTTTTTTTTTTTTCTGGTTTGATTGTCTTTGTGATCCAAATTGTAGTCACTATAATGTAGTTATTAGGTGTGGACAAAGCTGCAGAAGTTCTGGCATGTTGTTAGTTAGAACCAGAAGTAACACAACTGAATTGCTTCTTGACACAAATTTCTGCCAGGTATCAAGAGGAAAAAAATTCACATAGTGTTTCCTAAGGGTCAGTATCTATTATTTTATGTTGGTAACTCTCTTAATTTGTACTCATTGCTTAAAATAAAAATGTTTTTTAAAACCCTGAAAGCTTGACTGTCATTGAATCAATCAACTCTTGTTTCAGGAATTGCAGGAAATTCCTCAAAAGTTATTGGATAGCATACAGATTTATTTATTTATTTTGGGAACAATTCTCTCCCACCTAAGGAAACACTGCTGAAGTTTCCTACAAATACCTGGCAGAAGCTAGCCTGGGTGTCATGGAAAGAAGGGAGGAGATGAGACAATAGATGATATTTGGAGGTGGAAAAAATAATTCACCAGTGGTTTAACTGGTGAACTTCATTTTCATTGCCTCTTAGACTTCCAAAGATTACAAAAAATACTTTGGGAAAATAATTTTCCAAGGAAAGGTCGTGTCAAAAAAGTATTTGTGAACAATTCTCATGGCTGGAAATACTACAGCACATGTAATCCTCTCTGGCATCAGAATTCAGGAGAAAAGGTTTCTTGTGCCTAAAGAGGCAAAACCAAAATAAAAAACCAAAATATTTGCATCAGAGGAGGAAAGCTGTGGCACAATCATTGCTCTTCCTATAAATAGCACAATTTTACTGCATTACTGCTGTATTGGGCTAATTACCTTCAGAGAATTTAGGGCTATTCTGAGACTCTGTCTTTGGTAGTTCATGCTTATAAACCTATAGTAGTGATTTACATAGTTTTCTTTATAGGAGTAAATATAGCAGCCCAAAGTTGGAGTTTTTTTAGTTTTTTAATTTGTGAGAGCTCTTTTCCTGTATCTCTAAAGAAAACATAATTTCCTAACAGATACAGTGGTGTTTTGATTATGGCAATATTTTTTTTCTCATGTATCTAAAGCTCTTTCTAAGTAAGCAGCATTTTGTCAGGAAAACAGGAAGAAACTCCACAGTTTGGTACAGACTATAGGATGAGAAATTGTAGATCTTGCCTTACATTTGTACACCTCAGGCCTCCTTTAAGGTGATGCTGTGAGTGCATTTTTTTCTTAAAGCTTCGTTTGATCTGTGATGGGGTTAATTACTGTTAATTACCTTCACTCATGGAACTCTCCATCGAGTTTTACAACCTGGGTGTCCTCTGAGAAATAACAGGATCAATGACACTGGGAAATGGCTTTGGAGAGTGGTTGGTTGCAGTTATTTAAGCAGACTTGCTCTGATTTACACAGCAGTGGGAAGAGCATCCCCTGGGTGCAAATGGATCAGCACATTTAGGTGTGAAATGAATTTGTAGAGAATCCTACAAGATGGCCTTAAAATAGAACAAAGTACTTTAGAGAAATATGTGAAAAATGCCAATCACTTGTTTTTAAAATTTTAAAAGTTTAATAGTAATGTAATGGTTATAAAAATACTAATATAATTAGAGTAATAATAATTTGGACAAGCTGGATTAGGACAATACAAGACAATAAAAACAAAGAGTTATGGACAGTCTGGGTGCCTTTTTCTGGGCAGCATAAGCCTGAAAAAGGACCCACATTAACAGAGGATTAACCCTTAAAATCAACAGCCTGTTGCATATTCATACACCTCATCCATGATGCATAAATTCCATTCCAACACAGGATTCTGTCTGGTCAGTGTCAGCTTCCTCCTCTGAATCCTAAGGTGTTTTCAGGACTGAGCAGGCAGGAAGAAGTTTGTTTTGATAATGGGGCAATAAATTCTCTTTCTCTGAAAGATTCAGGTGTCCTGTGGCTGCTATCTGGTGCAAGTCCTTTATTTTAAAAAGTATCTTACATAGCATAGTTTCTGTTTTAACATTGTTATAACCTAAAACTATGTTTAACACACTACTTAATAAAATTAATGCAGCATAACTTTCTAACATAACACATATAATATTCATTTTAATATTTGCAAAAAGCCAATCATGAATATGCATTTTTCACAAATAGAACTATCAAAGATGCATTGTAGTAGGACTCATGAGAAGTAATTTTAGTTGATTGGCTTTAAGACATTTATAGCATGGTGTGGCTAAAGCTGATAGGCCAAGAGAAGCTTATAGTGTCTTGTAATAAAGAAGTAGTTGAATTCTGCTTGTGATGGCATGAATTATAACACCTGTATTGTCTCCCCCTTCCCATGAGACTGAAAATGGACTAAAAGTGTATAAAATGCCTCTGTTGCCCCATCTCTGGCTCAGAAAAGAGCTTAACCTGACAGATTTCAGAGCACTGCTCTCTGTGCAGCACCAGAGGTTTGTCCATGCAGGAATTCCTGTGCCACGTTCCATGCTGGCTCTCAGGGCTGCTTTGGTCCCTGTCATACCCAGGAGGCTGAGCTCAGCTGTGGCACTGCTGGGACACCCAGAGCTTCTCTCAGTGTCCCCACAGGGCAGGGCAAGTGTCAGCTCCTTGTGGCACCGAGATTAGATCAGAGCTGAACTATCTGACCCGGTTAATCATTGGCCACCAGAGAATGTGCCATTGTGACATAATCCTGCAGTTTCAGCTCAGAGTAAATATCTTTTATCACAGGCTCTGGTTATGTAATTCTCAAGACACAAGTGGTTAACCTTAGTCCAGGAAAAAACTGTCAGAGCTCCTGAGGGGTAATTCAGTGCCTGGATATTATAGCAGCATCACAGGAGGCCTGTTTTATCTGCATTAAAATACCTGTAGGGAATACCTGCAGAAGGAAAAAATATATTTTACTCTACTGAAAGGCATTTTTCTAAGTGAATTCTAATAATATAATTATTAATTATAATAATATAATTCACTTAGAAAAGTACATAATCTATAATATATAAAATATTATAGATATATTACATATATTATATATAAGATAGGCATAAAGGCATTTTTCAAAGTGAATTCTAATAATATAATTATAATATAATTCACTTAGAAAAATATATCATATATAAAATATAATAGATAATATGTTATATATAATATATAATGTGTATTATATATAATGTAATATATATAATTTTTCAAGTGAATTATAATAATATAATTATAATACAATAATTCACTTAGAAAAATATACAATATATAAAATATAATAGATAATATGTTATATATAATATATAATGTATATTATATATAATGTAATATATATAATTTTTCAAGTGAATTATAATAATATAATTATAATATAATAATTCACTTAGAAAAATATATAATATATAAAATATAATAGATAATATGTTATATATAATATATAATGTGTATTATATATAATGTAATATATATAATTTTTCAAGTGAATTATAATAATATAATTATAATACAATAATTCACTTAGAAAAATATACAATATATAAAATATAATAGATAATATGTTATATATAATATATAATGTATATTATATATAATGTAATATATATAATTTTTCAAGTGAATTATAATAATATAATTCACTTGTGAATTATATACACCTATAATTATTCACCTGTAATTCACTTGTGAATATACTCATAAGGAAAGAAAATTATTTCTATCTTTATACCATTACTGATAGCTTAAGCGAATGTCCTTAAACTATACTTTTAAATGAAAGCAGATATATTGCATATTATTTTGACCAAATGAGGAGACAAGTAGTGTTTTCTGGAAAATGCAAAAAAAATGTAAAATGCCTGGAAAAGCATCAATTAGAAGGGTAAGAAAATAGCTTCCATGTGGTGTTGCTTTGGAGGGAGTTGAATCATGGTGTGTTTTAAATTACTGTGGTGAATGTTTTCCATTTCAGTCTTTTCTTAAATACCTAAATATTTATTTATTTGTGTTTAAGACAAAACTGCTGTAGTTAATATGAACAAAACTTGGTTGTTATTTTTTTTTATTCGCTGTCATTCTTGTCAATGGTTTCTTAGTTAATAATTGTAATGGTGAATATTTTAAAGGAACAAAGAGGAAGGAACATACATGGTTCTGTTGTCTTGAAAACTACAGAGAGTCACACAAAGAATCTTAGTTCATAGTTTTACACTCTTGTTGTCTCTGAGTTGCTGAAGTGGATGAGGATGTGAGTCAGATTAAATATGATCTTTTTAAAAGATAAATAAAGTTGAACTGCTCTCCAGTACTTCTCTTTTGATGGTACTTCACTATTGGTCTGGCTTTGATTCACCTCTGTATACACTCTGATTGTTGAGCCTGGTGCTTCAGAATTTGGTTTAAAAGCAGGGCTGTGGGGTGGTTTTTGTTTTAACCTTCTTTTTCCAAACAACTTTTATCATAGCCCCCAAATGAGTAGTAATTAGTAGATAAAATTCTTCTCAAGGTTATTCATGCCTTAGAGTTTTTGGTGGTGGTGATGAGGTGTGTTTGTGTGTTTAGTTTCCCTGTTCCTGCTGCATGTTCTGTGTGCTCACCTACATGGCTGTTGTATAAAGAAAGAAATGAAGAGTTCAGTAGTGTTCCTTCCCAACTGATCTTAAAAGAAACAAACCCCAATATAAAACAGAAGACCAACCCAAATCACCTCCACAGCAAATAAGCAATGCTCTGATGTCTGAATAGAGGTTTTTTCCATTATCAAGCTAAACTGAAAGGCAGTGGAATGGTTTCACTGAAAATCATAACAGCTATAATCCAAATCTAGGCAGCAATACTGACAAGTATTAAGTAAGAAAATAGAAAACAAGGGAATATGTGATCTTTTCAGGAGTTTTTCCATGTTTTCCTTCAACTTACTTTCTTATGTGTGGGTTTTTACTAAAAAATAAATACCTTTTTCATGATAAAACATTGTGAGTTTTTTTCAATTTAACTGCAACATTTCACCATGTAAATGCTGAATATATTAACCATGCATGTAATTTTTTACTTTCTTCAGTCAGTGCAAATTCCTGTTTGTCAGTAAAACAAACAAGAAAATAAATTTTTTTTTCTTCCTTCCCTTCCTCCTCAGATTTGTGCATCTGTACTTCCAAACAGAGTTTATACAGAGGGAAAATTCTGAATATGGCTTGATTTGCTCTTGGTCTTGGCAGTGTTTCTGATGAGTGTCCCACGGACTCTGTCAAGTTCTGGGGGTTCTCCTCTAGCACTGAGGAGCAGAACCCTGGCATCAGTGGAAACCTTTCTCCATCCTTCTCCTTAAAAGAGCAGCTCAAGATGAGTGACTATTCTGGACTTCCCACTGACCACAGCCAGATGATTGCTGAAGACTCAGAAATTCAAGCAAAGCCTGAGCACCCTCATGAAGTTCTTCAGGAAGATATTGAAATGAGCAGTGGCTCCAGTGGGAATGACTCCAGTGGGAATGACTCCAGTGGGAATGACACAAATGAAAACTATTCAAGTGGGCATGATTCTCATGGTCATGAATCTGATGAAAATGGGAAGGATTCAGCAATGCTCATGGAATCTTCAGACTGTCATAAAAGGTAGTAGCTCTTATTAAATACATTTCACTTTTATTTTTGTCTCTAAAGACTATTTACATTTGAATCAATATTTCTGAATAATAACTAAGGTAGAAAGCCTCTTCAGCAGGGAGCTGAGTGTGCTGCTTAAGTTGTACTCTGATGTGGTGTAAATTATGTAGTATAAATCTTAAAGAAAAGATTTCTGGTGTTGGTGTTTGCATTGCCAGCATAATTTCCATCTTTCTTCTCATCACTGAGTGTTTAACTTGCCTTATTTATTTATTTTCTTGTAAACCAACTTCTGTAACTGTATGTCAAAACCTGTCAGTTAATTCTTATGTGTGAGGGTACAACCATGCTATATTAAAATATTAAAATTAAAATATTTAATATTAAAATAATATTTCCAGTAGTAGTTTACTGGACAGAGCAAAGCCATGTTAAGAACCATCTCTGTAGTAGTCCTGTGAGACCAGGGTGTTGGGAGTCAGGGATCCTTATGGGTCCTTTCCCACTCAAGCTGTTCTGTGCTGCTTAGATAAATGTTTGCAGCTTTAGTGCCCATTTGTTGTACCATGCAGAAGCTTTTAACATTTGGGGTTGGGATTTTGGGGTTTTTGTGTTGGGGTGTTTTTTGTGGTGGGTTTTTTTTTGGTGGTTTTTTTTTTGGTTTTGGTTGGTTTTTTTTTTTTTGAGGTAGCCAGTCATTAATAGGAAAATAAAAAGCTACAATGAACAAGTTTTTTGTTAGGTTTTCAAATATTAATCTTTTTCTCTTTTCCTTATTCTAGTTCAAGCTCAAATGCATTTAGTCTGATGATTGCAAACTCTGAACACAATCAGTCCAGCAGTGGATGCAGGTAAATTAATGGGCATATATTTTTCAGTAATATGCTAAATGCTAAAAACTAAATAATGTCGTATTTTGTTTTTTTTGTTTTGTTTTGCCTCAACCTGGATGGCTACACAAGAAATCCTGTCTTTGATTTCTTCCTGTCCATAATCAGTAGCATCTCATATTAACCACTTGATTAAATTAGAGCTTTTTGTTGCTGTTCCATGTGAGTTGTGTGGTAACCTTTGAAGTTGTGTTACTTTGTTTTGATTTGGTAGCTTAACTCTGTCATTTTGGTTTTTTGTGGGTCCCTTTGAATATTGCTTTAGTTACAGTGGGGTTTTGCAGCTTTGAATTGTTTTTTTTTGCTCTTCAGAATTTAGCCTGAACTTGGTGGTGTGTTACCATTAGAATTCACCGTTGAGCTGGGTTATTCCTGGTGTCCAGCAGTGTGTTACCATTAGAATTCACCATTGAGCTGGGTTATTCCTGGTGTCCAGCAGCTGTGTTACCATCAGAATTCACCATTGAGCTGGGTTATTCCTGGTGTCCAGCAGCTGTATCCCCTGCCTCTCCTGTGTTCCATTTGCTGGGATTCAAGGCCCCAGGGAGTAAGGCTGAATGATTCACAAACCCCAGCTGCAGGAATGAATCCCTCTGTATGAACTCTGCTTTTGTCCCTGATAGCCTTGAGGAGCCTGGTAGCTTGAAGGCTCATATTTAGACACTTCAGAGTACCCTGCTGCACTTGTTTTAAGTCAACTTTTTTTAAGTCAACTTGTTGACTAAGTCAACTAAGTTGACATTTTTTAAGCCAACTTTTAAGTCAGATCAGGAGGCCAAAGCTTGGTCCTGAGCAGATCAAAGATATCTAGCTAGAGCATGTTGATGTTAAGACCCATATCTAAGATCTGCCTACCTGAATGTGTTTCTACCTGATGCAGTTCCCAGAAAAGTGCAAATTCAAATTACTCCCATGCACCATTTGGTGTGTGCTCACCATATTTTCTGTGTCTGCCTTGCGTGCACCTGGAGATTTTGTTTCATTCTGTATTTTCAACTGGAAATTGTGATCCAGACTTTATGTTGCTTAGTGTGAAAAAGTAAACCAAAGTTATTTTTTAGTCTTTGTTTCCCATTGATTTGGTTTTCTTCACTGTGAAATTTTGGAGAGTTTAGTTACTACAGTTTTTTTGCTGTTTCAATTTTAAATTTTATTAATAACTCTCTGCTCAGAAATAATTAAGAATTCAGATGGTAGTGTGTTCTCCCCAGCCATTAGGTACTGTGCTAGAGGGTTACAGAGCAAAATCTGATCATTTGGGAATGGAAGACTGAAGATATCTTGAGAATGATCTTCAAAGAGAAGACTAAAGTAGTCTGACAAACTCCTTACCTTCGTAGGCTTGATCTTTGATTCAGGTTTGCATTCAGTATCAGTGCCAACCAACAACTCTAGTTTAATATCTGTAGATACCTTTCCAATTTGCTGTCCACAAAAAGCAAAATGAAAAGCTCCTATCTTTATAAACTTGCTTATTCTGTCTTCTGCAAGTCACACCTTCCCTGTGGCTGCCTGCTGTGCCTGATGCTCCTGCTCTCTGGAAAAACATTCTGGAGTTGTGTAACTTATTTTCCAAGAATGTCCATCTTCTGTGTTTGCTGCTGCTGTAGGCTAATTTGGAAAGGTTTTTTTCCTTGCAGAAGAATCTGACCACTCTCATGAAGCAGTCTGTGCTCTGAGAGTACAAACCAGCAGTATGCTCAGTTATTTCATAATCTTTCCTCTCTCTTTTTCCCTACTGCCAGCATGAAGGGTTCTTCTATGAAACCCTGCTAACAAAGCCCTGTTTGATTGCAGCAGTCCAAGCTGTCAAGCCACGTTGTACACATGATTTTAATACACAGCATGAACATCATGTTTCCCAAGGGAGTGCTACAGTCTTTTGTTTGATCCCTTGCCATTATTTCTTGGTACAAAATGACCAGTGAGTAAATGAATGATGTGTGTCTCCCAGTGCTCTGTGATGGAATCAAGAACAATGTGTATTCTCTAGTACAGCTTTGTCACTTTGCAAGCATTTTTGGTGAAATACACCCAACACCTGTCAGATGATTTATCTACCTTTTCAAGCACTTAAAACCTCTCAGAAAAATGTTCACAAATCCTCTTGAAAATTACTTGGCAGCTGAAGCAGCTTTTCTGGCCACTTCAGTCAGGCAGTGCAGTTGCCAGGACTATTGTTTCCACAGCAGTGCTCAGGGTAACTTCTTACAGGTTGCCAGCCAGGACAATCAGGTGTTAAGAAAAGACCTTCCTTTGGAAGGGAAATAAAATTCAGGAAGATTTAAGAACAGCTCTATAATCCTCTTGATCATTGTGAATGATCAGCTTTTAAAATCTCCAATGTGAAAGGCAAGGTGATTTATTATTTTAACTCCTTCCTACCCATCTGCCATCCATCTTTGCTACCCTTTCCCCCACTTCCCTCACCTCCTTTTCTCTTCTTTTGTGACTGTATCAGCACCTCTCAATAATGGGGGGAGATCCCAGGAACTGGAAAGGAAGGTGACAACTTTCTGATATTGGCATTGATAGTCAATGTAGTTTGTCCTTCTCCACTGAGACAGCTCTTCTGAACATGAGACCTGTGAATGCAGCTTCTGTCTCCAGCCTCCTCTGATTCTTTCCCTTACAAATTTAGTCAGAGTTTCCTCATCTTATTTATTGTGTTACCATGCTTAGATGGGATACATTATTCAAAGGATTTCTCCATTTGTTTTCTTAACTTGATGCTCTCCCACTGCCATTCCCTTTTCAGGGACCTTTCTTAAGAGAATCTGCTTGAACAGGAGGTGAAGAGTTGAATGGACCTCCTGCTTCTCTCCTTTGGAGTCCATGAACATTTCTGAGTTTGATTTTGAAAGGAACTAAGGAAAATACCACTAAAAAGGGAGGAGGGGGACTGTGGCAAAGGAAAAAAAATAAATTCTGTGGTGCTTGGACATATGTACTGTTGCACATACAGAGTCCATTTTACAATTACATTCCAGGTGGTGGTAAATCTTTCATTTTAAATGGTCACATAAGAATTTCCTTAAGTTCTGGAACATGATACTGAGTGAGTGCTGGTAAAGTTAATGAGGCTGGTGATAGAAATTGATGTCAGTGAAAAGTGCCAGAGTATGTTTGGGCTTCTCTGAGGATGATGTGTCACTTTAAGCATTCAAGTGATGTTGTGGTTTTTTTTTTTTCATCTTACAGTAGTGAGCAGTCCACTAAAGCCAAAACACAAAAGGAATTGCTGAAAACACTGCAGGAGCTGAAAGCTCACCTTCCTTCTGAGAAGAGAGTCAAAGGCAAATCCAGTGTCCTAACGACATTGAAATATGCCCTTAAAAGCATTAAACAAGTTAAAGGTAATAATAAAGTGTGATACTGCCTAGATAATGCCAACCTGGCTAAAGTGAAACTTTCAAAACAGGAGTTTAAATAAACATAGCTCTACAAAGAGAGCTGTTCTATGACTGAAAACCTTCCTAACCAGATATTTCCATGTTGTTCCTATTTGTTGGCTTTGTTAACTTCTGTTCCTTTGGGAGTTGAAGCAGCTCTCTAGAGACTTGATGTTTTACTGCTGTTTGGTTGAGTTAGAAAATTGATTTGAAAACAATTTACAGTTTCATACTGTTTGAGCTGTCAGACTACAATATGTGACCATTCCTATATGGGTAGATTAAGATGTGTACTTTTGTTTGAGTTACTGATGAGGAAACTCTACCAGGGAAAATGATGTATTTGGAGTAGTGCCTAGATTTCCCAACTGCCAACTTCACAACTTCTGCATTTATGCCAAAAAATATTTTTGCCATTTACTGCTTGTGGGCAGGGTATTTATTGATAATCTTGATTATAAATTGTTTGTTGTTCTCATGTAGCCAATGAGGAATATTACCAGTTGTTGATGATTAATGAATCCCAGCCTGCTGGTCTCAATGTATCATCTTACACAGTGGAAGAAGTGGAGACTATAACCTCAGAATACATCATGAAAAATGCGGTGAGTATGCTGCCCTGAGTCTCAGTGGGGACTGAAAAGGTTTCCTGGAACTGGAATTCTCAGCCATGCCTCCTTCTTACAAGGGAAGGGTTGGTAGCTAGGCCACAAAGCTGAAGAAACTAAGGGGGATGTTAAGAAACTCTGAGCTTTTTCAGATTTTACAAACTTGTTTCTATTGGTTAGGTGGGAAATAAGAAGTTTGACCTCCCTGATCCCCTGAGTGGTACCTCGTGCCTGGAGGTGGTGGTGTCACAAATCTCTGTGTCCATGTGATACAAAGCACTGAGACACATCTTTGGGTTTCATTTCAGGGCAGTTGCAAAAGTTGGAGAGTTAAATTTTTCCAAATTTTGGTTGAGGCACACAGTGAATTACTTCAGCTTATTCTTATAACTAGGGGTTATTTGATGTTTCACCAGTTTTGTGTTAGTGTGACTGAAAAGTGACAAAAGTATTGGAATCACTGTGTGCTTTCCTGTGGGATTTGTCTGCTCTCTGCAGGCTTTCTGTGGGGTCCAGTGATGCTGTGTTCTCATAGAGACAAGAACAGCTAGGACCATCACTGGAGTTCTAGCAGTGAAATGATAACCTGAATGATTTTTTAAATTACATTTATTTCCATATTATTAGTATTTTAGGAATAAATTATGGAGTCTTCAAAAAATAATGGCATCTAAATGTATTAGACTATCTCCTACTATTTTTTTGAGCTGCAACCTCATTGAATATATGAAGTCTGAACTCTCTAAAACAAGAGCATGGTGGGGGATGTTCCATAGCTTGAAGTAGATGGGTTTTGTTGAATGTGTGAATAGTAAAGACTGCCCACAAGGTGAAATAAATAGGAAGTGTAGAGTACAACTGAGAAATTCAGCCAAATATCATAAACATTGTTCAATTAATGTGAATATCTGTTTGTGAAAGCAGTGTTCTGCTGGCAGCTCTTCAGTTCCTGTGCAGTGTTTGGGAGTGCAGCACTCAAGGTTGTGACGCAGGGAGCTCCTCTGTGGCAGGAAGAGAAACAATTACAAGTGTGTGGGACTTCTTCCCACCTGTGTACTCATTATTTTTTACCAAGTGGTTTAGAGCCCTTTTTTCACTTTTTGTGGATGGACCAGCTAACACAAACAGCCTTTCAAAAATGCCTGAATTTCTTACATGTAAATCATGTCTGTAATAACAAGCACAGGGAAAATGTGAAGTTATAGAGCTAGAAGGTCATTAATTCTTAGTTTGTAAATTCATTTTGCATCACAGAACTATAGACAATGATATTTAGGGCTTGTAACCCAGTAAATAGTAGTGTATTATTCTTACTGCATAATTGAAAAATAGCAGTGTATTATTCTTACTAGTATAGTAATAGTAGTGTATTATTCTTACTGCATAATTGAAAAATATTCTGTGTCTACTTAATGAGCAGATTCATTGTGTTCAATATCTGTAATAAAATTAAGTTTCCTTAATTCTCATTTTGAACTTACTAATGTTTTTATATCTTAAATGTTTTTCTCAGAAATATATGCTGCACTGAAGAATGTTTCAAACAATCTAAATAATTTGAGATTTTTGTTTTTAGGATATGTTTGCTGTAGCTGTTTCTTTGATAACTGGGAAAATTTTATACATCTCTGATCAAGCTGCTTCTATCCTTCGCTGCAAGAGGGGCTATTTTAAAAATGCCAAATTTGTGGAGTTCTTGGCACCTCAGGATGTCAGTGTGTTCTATACTTCTACCACCCCATACAGATTACCATCATGGAACATCTGCAATAGAGCTGGTGAGTGGGCTCAGCAGCAGATACTCCTCTGACCTTCCTGCAGTCACACAAATGCAAATACTGATTTTGGATGTCCTTCCATCCTTCCCCATTACTGCTTGAGGGTATAGCACAGGGTCATTATTAGAACACCTCTGAACAACCCTAGGTGTACAAATCTATTCTGTAAATCAGCAAGACTTGTGTCTTGGTTCAAAGTCTTCTCAATGTCATTATTTATCAGTTCTCATTCCCCTTTCAGCCAGATGATGAATGAAAACAAAGTAGGAATTCATGCTGAATGGTGAATTTACTTTCCACTTGTACTAGCAATCAAATGAAAACAATTTTTCTTCACATTTTCTCTTCCTCAAGTGTAAAGGGGACAATACTCTGTCTCCTTCCTTTTAAAATAGTTATGATTTGAATTCTGGACACCTTGATTATGGTGTAGAAAAAGGTATTTCAGCTGTCATCACTGACACTCATCAAGTGTAATCACAGCTCTCTTCTTCTAGCCTTAGAAAAATTATTTTAGGATAATTAATGGTGAAGGATCAGATGTCTCAGGGCACTTGATATTTGTTTGTGGTAGGATTGTTTTACTCATGTACCTGCAGCTGTTAGTAATTGAGAAATATCTGCCAACTGTTTCAACTAAATACTTGAAATTCAAGGTCTGCTTTAAATGTTTGAAATTCCAATCCATTGCATACTAAATCTGTGAAGTAAAGCCAGGGTGTGAACCATATTTAATCTGAAAAAACAATCAGCAGTAAACATGTGCTAAGCAATGCAAACATAAAGCAGGTCAGAAGGGACCTTGTGAGTTCTCCAGTGCAACCTCTGGCTCAAAACAGGGTCAGTGGTAAATTATATATAATCCTAATTACTCAGTTAGGCAGGAGTTTTTTTGGTTTTGCTTTCTTGAAACATTTTCTGTAGCTTTATTATGTTTGTATACAGCTTCAAATTTAAAAAATGCAGCAAGTAGAAGTGTGCACACTCTCATGTATTTGTTGCCAAACAATATAATATCCAAAATATTGTGCACTGAAGGCCTTTGAAATGCCAGAGCTTCCCTTGGGAATCAGTGTGTGGCTACTCTGAAAAAGGAGGGAAATTAGCTTAAAACATGAGAGAAGTCTTCAGGAAAAAGAGAGAAGAGGGGTGCTAGGAAGTGCATTTGATGGTCAGATTTGGGGTCCTAGGTAACCAAACAGTTTTGGTCATTGGTGTAAAGTACTGTGAAAATGTTGGTAAGAGTAAGCAGCTCAAACTGGAGAGCTGTTTAGATATGTTTAAGAAAAAGACTTGATAAAGCAGGAGCTGTGATTCACACACCAGCCTCAGAAGCTGAGTGATGTTCAGATTTAGTTGCTTATGATGTACATATGGAGAGTTCAGGGAAAACTGAAACTTAAAAAAATGTATTATCTAAGAAAAAATTCTTACACTAAATATCATCATCTTCTAGTAATTTGTAACTTGTTATGAAATATGTTTAATATTTCTAGAGTCTTCCACCCAGGATTGCATGGAAGAGAAATCTTTTTTCTGTCGCATCAGGTAAGTCAATATTGTAAAGCTTAGTGTTGTGTTATGAAACCAAGCATTACATAAGGATTTGACTTTTATAAGAACCATATGGTTTGAACACTTCATGCTTTTTCATAATGTGATTGTAAAGCAAAACATATGCACATCCTTGAGTTGATGAACTGTAGCAGCTACAGAGAAAATGGAACTGATTTCAGGAAGTTCCATCTTGGCAGTTAATCCCTGTGAGTATTGACTTTGTGCCATAAAGGAAGGTGGTACAGCATCTCCTCCTGCTTTGGAAAGCCTTTGGGTCATGCAAATAGAACTGTTCAGCACCTGCTTCAGTCTCCTTCATTCTAAAAAACCAATGGCTCAGATTTATCTCAGGTGTCCCCTAGGAAGATACTCAAGGATTTCTTGACTTGTCTCTTTTGTCCTCTGGTTAATAGAGGACACAATTCTTTAATTTTCTTTTCTTCCTTCTTTTCCTGACCCAATCACTCCTCTTTAGTTTTGGGGGGTTTTTTATTTATTTAGGTAAAGCTGGCACCTTAGTTCATGTTCTTTCATGTGCACTTTGATTTCTTGATGCTTACTGCCTCTCTGGCAGCATTTCTGAAGCAAAAATAGTGGATCCAATTATTTAATTACTTCTGGAGTAAATAGAAATCCTTACTATCGAGGTATGAATAAACTTGAAATGAATTGGAGGTAATGCAGAGCTCCAGAGTGTTGCATTGGATGTGCTGTAGAAGTGTTACTGGAGATTTTTTAACTGCTTGTGTTACTGGAGATTTTTTGTCCAACTACTGCTTTCAAAAGCTTTACTTGTATTTAGTTCTGCTGTTATAAACTTATTACAACTGATTCTTCTTTGGTCACTGTGTAAATGGTTGTTGTTTTCATTACTGTGTTTGCATTCTGGTTAAGCAAACACCTGTTATTAGATATTGAGTCTTCACTGCTTCTAAACTGGAATAAATATTGATTAAAAGATGACCTTTGTGTTAACTCAGGGGATATAGCAGGCTTCATAAAAAAGCCCTGTAAATTCATCCCTCTGAAGGAGAACAAAGTAACTTAATTTATTGTGTGAGCTGGTTTTCTATCAGACTTTCATGTGATGCTGCTGTGGATATTGTTTCAGGCAGTAGAGAGAACAGCACAATCTTTATGGAAGTTGGTATACAAAGGATACCATCAAAATTAGGTTCTCTTCCACCAAAAAAAAAAGTCAAGCTAAGATCTTGGGTGCTATTTTAGTAGCTAACATGCAGTTCTTGTGTCATGAGGGAAATGCATAAATTAAAATTGTGTTCAGTGTAAGATGAATCTGTTGAAATAATTAACTCTCTTTAATTATTAGTGCGGGAAAGGAGCGGGAAAATGAGATTTGCTATCACCCATTCCGGATGACTCCCTACCTTATCAAAGTGCAAGACCCAGAAATAGCAGAAGACCAGCTTTGCTGTGTGTTGCTTGCAGAAAAAGTCCATTCTGGTTATGAAGGTAAGCATTGAGTGCACAAAGACTGGCTTGCTTTCCTAAAAGTAAGATGTCTTCAAGCTTTATTAAAATGAAAGAGAATTGTTTCTGTTCTCTGTCCTTGCTGCTTTCCTCTATGCTCTTGGGAGTGGCAGCTTGAAGTACTATGTATGCAAAACCCCCAGTTGCTAATGTGCTTTTATTTTTCTCTCAGCACCCAGAATTCCTCCTGACAAAAGGATTTTTACAACTACGCACACACCAACCTGTTTGTTTCAGGATGTAGATGAAAGGTAACTTAAAAAATTATTTTTAAATTTACTGATGAGCAAGCTATCCAATATCTTTGCAGTATTTAAGGTGTCTGTATGGGGTTAAAAATCATGCAACTACTGAAGGGTATTTAACCTAAGAAAAGCACATCCCCCCGTTTTCACTATGCATGAGAACACGTTACACTGGTATTTAAGTGCCTGCTAACAACTTGTTCTTCCACTTTCTTTCCCTCTTGGGAAATTCTGGACATAAATTCAATCAATGAATCCATGTTCAAAAGAATTCCTGTGCTGCCAGTTATCACCTGTATGAGACATTTAGGTGTGGGTTTTTTGGTTTTTTAAGTTTGATTCAGCACATGTGCTGCTGTTGCTCTCTTCTGGCCCAGGGACAGCTAGAGGTACAGCTTTTGAATACAACATTAGATCTTCTAAAAAAAAGATAAAAACAATTCCAATTGCACTGGCTGAAGGCTTCAAATTGCTTTGACAGTCATAAAAGCTGGTTAGAGTAAGTATTTACAGCCTAAATTAGAAACAAAAATGCCACCTGTGATCTTAATGTATATACAAAGACTTAGGAACTGAGGTCTAAAGCTTTCATAGAATCGTTTAGGTTGCAAAAGGCCTCTAAGATCATCAAGTCCAGCACTAAGCTCTGTCCCTAAATGCCTCATCTGCACATTTTTAAATACTCTGGGGATGGTGACTGCACCCCTTCTGTGGGCAGCCTGTTACTTGACAACCCCTTCCATGAAGAAATGTTTCCTAATAGCCAGTCTAAACCTGCCCTGAGGCCATTTCCTCTTGTCCTGTCAATTATTCCCTGGGAGAATCAATTCTCTCACCCAATTTGCTGTTGTCTGCAAATTGATGAAGGGTGCTCTCCATGCCCTTGGCCAGATCATGGATAAAGACATTAAACCCAATCCTGAGCCCTGGGGACTTGACTTGAAAAGAGAATTCATGTATTCCTGAGTTGAAAACACTGCCTTTCCCCTTCCTTTTCCACTTCCTTGATATGTTCTTTGTGATGGTTTCTGATATTTGGTGCTTTATTTTGATATTTTTTTCCTCCTTAGCAAAACCCAAGTAAGCTGCAATGTTAACATCTGACTGCTGAGATTCTCCCATTTGTTTTTAAACATTCTAAGAATGCTAAAATTTTCTTTGGAGGTTGAGATGGTGGGGATGTCTTCAGAGAGAGTAGGAGCCTAATGGACAATTTTGAGATTCTGGGGTATTTTTGGGGTGGAAATCTAGTTTCTAAAAAAATATTTCATTCTTGGCAAAATCCTTAAATGCAGCAGGAGAGGGGGATTGGGGAAAGGAGGTTATTGTGATGTTTGACTAAGATGGAGTCAAGGTAAAAAGAACACTGCTGGACTTCTGAGACAGTTTTACCTGTAGAGAGGCAGATGTTGTGGCTGAGCTCCTGTAGGATAGGCAGTGAAATGCTGACAAACTGTTTTTCCATGCTGTGGTATATACAGTCCCTCTCAACAGCTCAAGTTGATAAAAGCACTTAATCCACTGTAGTTGTGTCTTCATGGATTTTTCTCTCTCCTTCATTTCCAAGCTTCAAGCCAGCTGCAGAATGGGTTTATCTCTGCAAAGAGGCTGAGGCACAGTGCAAAGCTTCTGTTCCTCTGTTCCTCAGTGATCTCCAGTGGTCATTTAACAGAAATGGCAAAATTGCTGAGTGGAGAGCCTTGCCCTTATTCTTGGGCTTGAGCAGAGCAGTAAATCCTTCCTTGTCAATCCTATGGAAGCTTCTTTCCTCTTAGTTTGATGTTACCACTTGCTCTCAAGTACCATTTTTCTAACACTTCCAGTGAGGGCTGATATCTTGGTCTGAAATTAGGACTTTGTGTCATTTATTTCTGTTCTTGTGATTGTGTAGTTGATTTTTAATTATTTAACTCCTGAGAGCATTGGCAGCCTGATAAATGTTTACCAAGATATGCATATGCAGTTTGTTACTCTTAAGTTCTCCAGGGTTTGGTGGAATACACAAAGCAAGAGTTTCTTAAAGAAAGCAGAATCTTAATATTTGAAAATGTGCAACTGAGCACCTGCTGTTGACTGAGTGTTGTTCATAACATAACCCTGAAACTGTTGCTTGACATTAAACCCAATCCTGAACCCTGGGGACAAATACATATAGGAATGATCCATTTAATTTCAAGAAAATATCTATTTTTACTTAATTTACTCTGTGCAGAGATTGACCTGCAGAGATCAGACAAATATGCATTTTTCCAACCCATGAGCACGTACTGATTACAGAAATTAACTTTATGCATATTTGTCTGATCTCTGCTTTAATATATTTGATATTTCACACATTTACTGAGTGTAAATTTGTAGTGGAATGATCTTTGTAAATTAATTTAAAGCAGTTTTGTGTGTAACTTATAATAATAATATAAAGAAACTTCCTATTCATGTTTTTTGACACTTTAAATGTCGTTCTATGAAACACAAACTAAACTTGGCAGCATCTCCTCATCAGCCATTCTTATGCCACATGTGTATTTGCATTCATAAAATTAATTTATTAACTTAACCTCTGAATTTTTATGAGTTATTCATTATGAGGAAGCATAATGATGCCAAGATATCATTCTCAAATACAGCATTATATGAGCACTGAAGGGCTGCTTGGAAGGGACTGCTGGAGCTCTTGGTCCTGTCCTTTTGCTTGAAATGAAACCTTGCCCAGTCCTGGCTAAGGTCAGCTGTGGCCTTGTCTCAATAATGCCTGAAAACTTTCAGAGACAGAGATGACTCAATCTGTATGGAAACCTCCTGTGTTGCACTGCTCTGTTAGAAACCTTTTCCATCATCAGCATCAGCTTTCCAGACTCCAGTCTGGGACCATTGCCTGTAGTTTTATTGTCTGGCACCATCAAGAACATTTAACTCCATTTTTGTAACTCCTCTTTCCAGCAGTGTGGGAAGTCCTGGATCATCTTTTAGTTTCCTTTTCATCAGAGCAGGCAAGGCCAGCTCAGTCTCACATTGTAGATCCCTGACTTTCATAAAGCAGGTGGCAAAGAGGAGCAGTGCTGAACAAAACCTTCTTATGGTGTTATTTGATGAAGCCTTGGCTAAAGTTGTTTGGAGTTGACTGAGATTTTAAAGTCCTCATGTGCTTTGAACTTGGCAGCACTTCTAAATGTCAATGTGTCAAAGGGATCTGGTTTGGTATGAGTTCCATGCCAGTTTCTGCTCTGTTGCTTTAGTTCATCTACAAGCTTTTAAGACTGATTATTAAGCTAATTGCTTTGATAATAGGGCATTAGTTGCTCTCCACTTTCCCCTCTCAGGCTCTTTGCTGGAAGGGTATGTTTGATGTTTTGGGGAACTGATGTCATTCCAGTGGGTTGTTAGAAGTGCAATGTTGAAGGCATTTGCTGCATAATGCTTTTGGGTTCCTGCCTGACACAGATCCCCTGTCTGGGGCTGAGTTCTTCCTTAAAGCTGTTCAGATACTCAGGTATCTCCCTGCCCCTGGGCCTTTGGCAGGGAGTGGGGCTGGGGGAAGATACACAGCATTTTGAGTTTACAAAAGGACTTGCTGGCATCTGGCAGCTTAAACATCACTGAGTTGTGTTGACTTACTACATTTTTTTTTTCAAAGCACATTTTCAGTGGTTAACCTTCAGGGTAGGGTGCAGAATGGTATTTGTGAACTTTCACTCTTTATCCTTAATGCAAATGCTTGAAGTGATCCATAAAAATTGTTTTGTCACATGAATTAGTTTTTCACATCACTAGAAGTGGTCATGGATAACGTGCAGGAATTCGGTGCCAATGGTTTGAATTTTCTAGTTAATAAGCTTGCTCCCTTGCAGCTCCTCTGAGCTGAACTCTTCACCTGCCTGTGAGAAAGTTGTCTTGAGTGCTGGTCAGCTCTCCTGGTGCTAGTTCAGCTGTGGTAATCCTGTGATCCTTAGCCATGGCTCCCAGCCAAGGGATTGGGGTACTATTTACCTTCAGGAGAGTTTTACAAGATTAAACTTCATTAATGCTCTTTTAAAATTGGGGTAAGTATTTATCCTCTAAAGTTAGGCAGCAAAGAAAGGACAGAACTGCTGTAGCAAACTCCTTGATTTGGTCTAAGCACCAGCCTAGAAACAAACAAAGCCTCCCTTGCCCTAAGTCTGTGACTGTTGTTAACTTGGCACTGCTTTTTCACCAAATGTAAACTTAAAATTATTCATGCTCTTCACAGGAAATGCAGCAAAGAACTCTTAAAATGACAACATTTCAAACATGAAATGTACATTTATTCTACTTGATTTTTATTATGTTTTCTGTGTCTTTCTTTCTCCAGAGCAGTACCTCTGTTGGGATACCTACCTCAGGATTTAATAGGAACACCAGTCTTGGTACATCTTCACCCAAATGACAGACCCTTAATGCTAGCAATTCACAAAAAAAGTATGTAACTTCTTACTGTGTAGAAATACACATTTTTTTTCTTGAACTTAATTAAAATTACTATAAAGACCTCAACAAGTAGTAGGAGAAACTTAATTGTGACTTTGATTCTTTTCCACAAGTAAATACTGAATCTTTTACTGCACAACTTGATTCTTAATGCAAATCCATGAAAATGAGAAATGACTCAGTTTTGTACTTTCAAAGAAGAATACATATCTGTTGTAAACAAATTGGCTATAAATTAATATTTCATACATAAAAGTATGAAATGAATGAAAGTATAAAAAAGTATGAGAATGATGTGATAGAAGTTGTCATATCTTACATGTTACTCTTTCTTATTTCATGGACAAGAAAATAAGAGCCATTCTGGCAAAGTTTTTAAAGCCACTTCTTCAGCCTTCTTTAGTTTGTTGTATTCTAAAGGTGATTTTCTTGACCATAGTCCAGTAAATTATGAAGATCTGCTTATTCTGGTAGCTCAGAATTTCTAAATGTATCAGTGTACCCAGTATTTGTTCCCTCAAGTGTCATCTTCCTCCATAAAGAGGAAGTACATTGAATGTCCATTCCCTCCATGAATGTACAGTTCATTGTAAAATCCTGAATTATGTGGAATTGTGCAAACATTAATCTGAAATTTCTGTTTGATTCCTTCATTGCAGTTCTTCAGTATGGAGGGCAGCCTTTTGACTATTCACCAATCAGGTTTTGCACTAGGAATGGAGATTATATCACCATGGACACCAGCTGGTCCAGTTTCATCAACCCTTGGAGTCGAAAAGTGTCATTTATTATTGGGAGACACAAAGTTAGGACGTAAGTCAGGATATTTTTGTTTTCCCTTCCCTCAGGTTTACATAGAGATCCTTAAGATGAAGGAACAGAATAAGCATTAAATTCTGTGTAGGATATGTAGGTGGTAAATTGAAAGTGGTCTCTGTGGTTGAAACACCTGAATTTGCAGTGAGCTGGTGTCTGTTTGGTTCGTGCAGGGGTCCCTTAAATGAAGATGTCTTTGCTGCTCCCAACTACACAGAGGACAGGATCCTGCACCCCAGTGTTCAGGAGATCACAGAGCAGATCTACAGGCTGCTCCTGCAGGTACAGCTCTGCCCCTTCCTTCCCTGCTCACACCCTGCTGCCACAGCCTCTCTGTCCTGCTGTCACTCCTACTCTGCTGGAGTTGGTGGCTGCAATCCTTGGAATTCCTTGCACTCATCATTACCACACAAGATTTACTGAAGTATGTTAAAGCTCCAGTTGATATCTTAAGAATTTTGTGTATTTGTGGAGTCCTCCAGATAAACAAACAAAAGAACACCAAAAAAAAAAAAAACCAAAAAACCAACAAAAAACAAAAAACAAAAAACCCCAACAAAACAAAAAACAAAAAAAAAAGCAACCAAAAAACCACCCCCCCCCCCAAAAAAACAACCAAAAAACAAAAAAAACCACCCCAAAACAAAACAAAAAATCTCAAAAAAACCCCACAAAAGAAAACAACCAAAAAAACCCAATGTAAAATAAAATCGCTTTTCCTGACATGGAATTACTGGTGTCCTGAAGTGGGTGTGTGTATACAATACATACATACATATATTTTTTTTTATGTTGTTTTAACAGCCTGTACACAACAGTGGATCCAGTGGCTATGGGAGTCTGGGTAGCAATGGTTCACACGAGCACCTGATGAGTGTGGCATCCTCCAGTGACAGCACAGGAAATAATAATGAAGACACTCATAAGGATAAACCAGTAGGTTTTTGATTTTTCTCATTCAAAAGAAACTAAGTGGGGATTTTTAACTTTTAGAATAATGTTTTCAAATTAGAAATATGAGAAAGGATAAAGAAAATGCCATCTTTCTTTTTTGGTTTAATACATAAAAACCCTTTTGTCTGAGGGAATAAACATTTCTGGTGTAGATGAAGCCTCAGGGTACTGAAGCACAGTGATAGACATGAAAGTCAGTGTTAAAGAGAATTTAAACCTGTACAGTGTGTTCACTTAATCTCTCTGTTACATGTTTTATGCTGTGTTTCTTGGAAAACCAGCCAGATATGTGAAAGCAGTTTCTTTTGGGAGGAGAAAGTCTGTAATTACTGTTTTCCCAAATGAAAGAAAGAAGATTAAATGCAGTAATACCAGCAGAACCAAGGGATAGCTTGACCCTGGTCGCTTTTAATGTTGCAAAAATACAGCATTTATATAGAATGAAATAAATTAAATGAAATAAAACAATTTTCTAGTTTGTGCTTAGAACTTTACTTTGTGTTTAATTCTGAAAGCCAAAAATTTTCCTTGATAAGTTGTATTGCTTGTAGGCTAATTCTCCCAAATCTGATTTGTGCTTCTGTGATCAGACTTTGCAGACTCCTACTCTTGCCAAGGTGCTCACTTTCCTGGCTTTCAGTTCTTAAACACTGGTGGAGTAAGCAGATGAAGTCTCAGGATTTCTTATTTAACAGGGAAATAGATGCCTGGCATTCCTTCACTATTTCCACAGACAGTGAAGGCTGTTACAGTCCAGTTCTGTTACATCCTCTCAGTGTTTGGTTGGACTTTAGGTTTTTTTACCAAGTGATAGGTTTGGTTTTTTCCTGAAGTCATCTTTGTAATGGGTATTTTATATTTTCCTAGCCAAGTTATTCAAACAGATTAAAAGAAATAGAGAGTAATTGTTTGCAGGAAACATACCTTAAATTTCTTCTCTTCCCAACTCCAAATTTCTGCAGCTGCACAATAAAATTGTATATCTACATATTTCTCCTGTGATCAAAGTAATTGCAAGATAGAGATTAACTGAGGTTAGATTTAGTCTACTGAGGAATCACTGTGCATAATGTTTTATGTCAAAACTTTGAAATAACTGTTCTTCCTAAACTGCTTTCAGGAGGTTTGTCAATATGCCCGTAAGGTCAAGAATAAAGGCCAGCATATTTTCACTGACAGCAAAGCAAAACTGGACTACAAGAAAGAGTCTTTGGCAGGTAGGACATGAGCAGTTCCAGTCTCCTGTGCTGCTGCCTTGGATAATATGGCAGCAGGACTTTTTTCTAATTGAGCTCTATTCAATGCATAACAACAGCATTTTATCAATTCAGATTTTATTGTCCTGTGTCTCTCTACTGTGCCCAGGAAAATACTGTGTTTGGCTGTAATGAATCAATAGTGGTGTAACACAGTAAAGGCATGGCCTAAAGCTGTTGTCTTGAAATAATTTAGGTGGGCACTAGAGTTGTCCTCATCCTGAGTGGGTTTCAACACTAATTTTATATATTCTCTTACAGCCATAGTGTCTATTCCCTTTGGATCCACATGCAATCTAATTAAACTTTATAACTCCAAGCACCCATAAGGACAGCAAATGTTCACATAATATTCATTTATTGGTGCATTACAGTGGCTAATTTGTGACCTGCTAAACATGTAGAAATGAAAAACCTTTACTACTGTTGCTTTTAGGGGAGTTTGTAAGGATTTAATGCCTTAAATGCATAATAGCAGTATCTCCTTCCACAGAAAAACAGAATACTGCTGGTGGCCAGGTGAAAGGTGTAGGGGGAAAGGATACTGCAGGAACAGTTGCTCCAAAAAATGTGACTACTGAAGAGCTGGCTTGGAAAGAACAACCTGTGTATTCCTATCAGCAGATCAGTTGTTTGGACAGTGTCATCAGGTGAGCAACCTGTGAGTAAATTACTCTTGACCTCTGGACACAGGACCAGTATGTCTAATATTGCTAAATCTTTGTATTTTAGGTACTTGGAGAGTTGTAATGTGCCTGGTACAGCAAAAAGAAAATGTGAGCCTTCAACTAGTGTTGCATCACTGAGTTCTGGAGTTCATGAACCAAAAGCAGCTGATAATTCTATCCAGCCTTTGGGAGGTAACTCCACATCACAGCTTTTTCATAGCTGAGTTTTGCTGGCAGGCAGTTGGATGCTTCTTCTTTGCAAAATAATGACAAGTGTATCTTAGGCATGACCTCATAGCTTCTTTCTCAGGGTTTGATGTTGGTGATTTAACTTTTAGCATTAATATCTTCCTTACAATTAAAATACTGAGTAGTTGATGCATATAATATGCATATCCGGATTGTAGATGCAATAAACTAATTTGTACTGTGCAAAATACAGTAGGATTTTGAGGTTCAGGACTTGAATCATTATCAAATGTAGGAAGTTTATTTCACAGTTAGGACTTGTAAGAGCAGTCAGCTGAAGAACCTAGCAGCTAATTAATTGCAACAAAAATACACATCTTAGTTTTCTGCTTAAAAAAAAAAGGAACAAGAGAAGATAAAATGCAGCATTGGAATGTTCTGTGTTTTGTAAGATGTTAGAACCCAATGTTCATCCATGAAACAAAAAGCTGGGGATTACTGAGGCAAGTTGTCTAAAAAGTCTGCTGCAGACAGAAACATTCAGTTAATTTTTTAGGCCTTAGATGTAGTATTTACATATAGTCCCTTGTCTGGATGGGGAGCTAAGTGAAGATTTGTAACTGGTCAGTCCAAGGACTGTGAGATTGGTAAAGAGCTGCATGCAAATGAGAGATTGGCTCATTCTACCTTGTGATTATATGGGGCTGAAGGGAGAGTGTCCAGTGGAGTTTCTCAAAAATTGGTTGTGGCAATGATCTTAGCTATTTGATGAGCTTCAAAAAGAAATTCTAATGCAGCTTTTAGAATCAAATTAGAAGGTATTGGTAGAGCAGGAACAAAGAGCCTACAGCAGGGGTTGAAATGCTGTAATTTGGAGTCTCTGTGGTTCTGGTTGGCAGGAGATGATGTGGGTCACCAGCTCTTTGCTGCACTGATGACTGAGACAGATGAAGTCCCCAGTCAGGAAAAAGGCAAACTTTAGATCTTAAATATGTGTTATGGAAGTATTCCTATGAGAGGAGGAATGTTTTAATGCTGCTTTGTGAGGCACTGCTCTGACCTCTGCTGGATTACTGGGTGAAGCTTTCAGGGGAGAGAATTTTAAAGAGCTGGATGCTCAAAACAAAGCTCTTACAGTAACCAGCTAATGAAAGAAATCAGTGTACAACACTGTGGGGCAACTTACTCTTGGGCTGAAAGAGGCTAGAAAATTTCTTCCAAAATTGTGCCATGAAAGAAGAGGGAAGACCAGAAAAAGAGGAAAATATCCTTTATTGAAAAGGTTTGGTTTGGCTGTGTATGGGCTTAGAGGATTGCATTTGTTGCTCCACAGTCATTCTATTCCTGGAATGTATAAAGTAAAAAGTTCACTTTTTTGTCTTGTCAAGCACACTTTGGCTTTACTGTTTTGCAGCCCTAGCAGCATGTAACTTGAATTTGCTCTTGTTTATGTTCAGTAAGCTGCAACTTTCTTTCTTTTAACAGATCCTGCTGTGTTGAAGGCATCTGGTAAATCGAGTGGTCCCCCAGTGGTTGGTGCTCACTTAACATCTTTGGCTTTACCTGGCAAGCCTGAAAGTGTTGTGTCCCTCACCAGTCAGTGCAGCTACAGTAGCACCATTGTTCATGTTGGAGACAAAAAAACACAACCTGAATTAGGTAGGATTTTTGCTAATATTTTTTCTTCAAGATGGCAAGTGCTAGCAAGTTCAAATTTGAGACATGTGAACAGCTGATGTCTGCCCATGATTTCCATTTTCTTCCAGCCAAAAGGTGGCCTTAGGAAATGGAATAAATAGGGATGGAATGTGTAATCTTAAACTTGCAGCAAAATGATTACAGAATTGTAATACCTTAAAAATGCATGTACAGGGTTTTCTTGGCTTCATCTTGAGTATTTTGCCTTCTGTTCCTGTAGAAATGATAGAAGATGGTCCAAGTGGAGCAGAAATCATAGATGGCCAACTTCTTGCCCCTCCATCCAGCTCTGCACACATAAATCAAGAGAAGGAGCCATTTAAAAAACTGGGACTTACAAAGGAAGTGCTTGCAGTGCATACACAAAAAGAGGAGCAGAGCTTCTTGAACAAATTCAAAGAAATAAAGAGATTTAATATTTTTCAATCACACTGCAATTACTACTTACAAGATAAACCAAAAGGACGGCCTGCTGAACGTGGTATGGCAATAGTTTTCACCATAAAACTTGCATTTATATAGAAAGTAAATCCAGTTGGGAGGGCATTTCTATTTTTAGTGGTTTTGTGGGGCCAGTGTGAACAGTGACAGTTGCATGCTATTTTCAAAACCCGCAGAAAAATCTTCTGACAAATCTTGCTCAAAGATTAAAGTGGAATATTGCTTTTAGTTACTAAAATGGACGTTTTAGTAACTAATATTTTGATTTTTGTCTGTTCTCTCTACTATTACTGTCATGCATCTACTCTCAAAGGACAAAAAAAACCTTCTTTAGAATGTTTGCCTTACTGTATCTGTGCTTGTATTCCCTTGCTTTTCTTTTCCTTCTGTCTTGCCATCTGTGTTTTGTTCAGATTTGTGGTTTTGTTTTGTTTTCAGCTCCTTTGTTTTCCAGTTTTCTCCATTCCACTGTTGTGTAATTGGTGAGACAATCTGATAATTGTTGCCTTTAAGGTAATAATGTGATCAGCAGGATGGAAATGGCAGAGACTAGCAGTAGTGGTGAGATTGTTTTGTTTATTAGGCCTAGGAGCTCTGGATGGCATTTTCAGAAGTGCTGTCTTTGTTCTCATTTGGGCAGTGACTTGACTTGGAACAGAAGTCAGACACTGCTAAGCATTTTTTCAGATTTTTATCTTAACTTTTTAAATTAAATACTTATACAAGTCCTGTATAGCTGCATCCTTATAACCTTTCTTACAACTTTTCCTTTTGCAGGTGGCCGTGGACAGAGAAACGCCGCGTCTGGAGCGGATCAGCCGTGGAAGAAGAGCGGGAAGAACAGGAAATCCAAGCGCATTAAACCGCAGGAATCCTCGGACAGCACAACTTCTGGGGCCAAATTCCCGCACCGCTTCCCCCTGCAAGGGTTAAACGCCACAGCCTGGTCACCCTCAGAGACGTCCCAAGCCAGCTACTCAGCAGTGTCCTTCCCCACTGTCATGCCTGCCTATTCCCTTCCCGTTTTCCCAGCAGCGGGGACGGTGCCACCGGCTCCTGAAACTTCCCTCTCTGGTTTCAATCACTTGCCAGACTCTGCAAACACTTGTCCCATGGGGCCATCCCAGTTCTCTGCACCTTTCATGACCCCTGTGGTGGCTCTCGTGCTCCCCAACTACGTGTACCCGGAGATGAACAATAACTTACCTCAAACGCTTTACCCCGGCCAGCCCAACTTCCCTGGCCATCCCAGCTTCTCCTCCCAGCCGGTGTTCCCAGCACAGCCCCCCTTTGCCACAGGCAGCCCCTTCCCACAGCAGGCGTTTTTCCAGGCTCAGCCATTCCAGTACAACCCCCCAGCAGAGCCCGAGAGGGCCCCCATGGCCGAGCCCCGCCAGGACCCCTCCCGTTCCTGCACTCCGCAGTCGCCGCCTCCTCAGGACCAGGCTTCACCTCCACTCTTCCAGTCCAGGTGCAGCTCTCCCCTGAACCTCCTGCAGCTGGAGGAAACCACAAAGACTGCAGAGAGCGGGGCTGCTGCGGGGTTACACGGAGCTCTGGCCGACGAGGGAGCCATGGGCAACATCAGCACAGCAGACAACGGCAGCGGCAAGGAATCCCTACCTGTGAGTCTGGGTCACACCCCTTCTCCTGCAGCATTTCCAGTCCTTCCCCTTCCAGGGCAACTTGGTAACAATAGACAGAAGTTATATAATGCCTGGAGCATTACAAATGTAATTGGTAAATTCACAATTGTAGTTGGTAAATTCAAACTTGAGCAAACTGAACAAAACGTGAAGTCCAAACATTAGAATAGCCTCAACCTTTAAAAATTAAATCTGCCTCATCATTCTTCTAAAGTTACACTAGGAGACTTGGAAATATACCCTGAAAGAGTTTTATTCCATTTCACTGAAGAAAATAAGAATATGGATAAGCCCACTGAAAACCACTGAAATAAACTAGCACTTTATTTTTAGCAAAAACTTTTGTGCTAGTGAATTTGTGTGCATGGGAAAAACAATCTGTAAGTGGTCTGAAAGAAGCTGATTTAAATTAAAACCACATCTGTGTTTACAAACAAACAACCAAAGTAAATGAAGAATTCATCATTTTTTGCAGACCATAACTTCATTTTTGTTTTGTTTGTTGCACTAAAACTGTGCTATTTGGTAACTTCAAGGGTTTTTTATTTTGTGACTTATTTCAGTTTGATAAATCAGTCTAACAAATAAATTGAGCTGTAAAGGTTTCCGTAGTAGAAATATGTAAACTATTATTTGTGCTTTCTAAAGGCACCATGGAGTATCATTACAAATGCTGATGGGATGGAGCAGCATCCTGTATTTTTTTTGGCTGCCTCTTTCCATTATTCAGGAATGTGTTCAGGGTAAAGTCAGTTCTTTCCATTATTACATGTTTTGCTAAGTTCTGTCAGCCTTAATTGCTAATATTGAATCTTGAAACTGATTTGCAGACAAGTTTTGATTCGGTTAAAAATTATTGTAGTTAATGCTCTTTCCCTTAAAAAGAAACAAATTAGTGATCTTGCCTGGGAAGCACCTGGGAACATTTTCTTACTACTCCCAATGCTGCTCTTCCTTCTCATCTTAAGGGGCTGGAACCTCCCAGCCCACAGAGGGATGTTGCTGCAAATCCTTTGAGGTAGATTACAGTAGGAGCAGTTGTTGCTATGTTGTGAGTGGCTTGGGGAAAGTCTGACTTGTCCAGGACAGGAGGTGCTGCCAACAGTGAACAGGAAATACATTTCTTACTTTCTTATGAAACTATATTATTAATTTTTTGAAGAGAAATGCAGTTGGTCTCCATTCATTATTCCTTGGCATATGTTATTGGTCTTTGAATAATCATGTCAGCATTAGAATATGAAGTCAAATGGATATATTACTAATCATTCATGTGATTAGTAATACAGCTATTACATTTAGTAATAAATGCATTAATTAATAAGGCTCATCTCATATGCCCTTCTCATACCAGTTGATCCCATCCTCTTGGTTTGTCTCCTCTAGTTTTGAATGTAGGAATTTTTTTTCCCTAAGAGAAATGTTGAGCTAATTTTGTAAGATGGTCTTGGGTTAAAGTACATGGTGATGTGTAAGTATAGAGAAGTGCTGACAACCTTGTAACCTTTTATTTAAATGGACACTGCAAAACTATGAACTGTTTATTACCTTGAAGCATAATTCCTGAGAATTTATTAATTTAAAGTTACAAAGCTATTACATTTAGCAATAAACAGCTTCGATTTTTGGTGTCTGGGGTTTTTAATTTTATTTTTTCTCCTTATCACTAGGCTGAATCTCCAATGGATGCTCAAAACAGCGATGAGCTCTCCATGTCCAGTGTCCTGCTTGACATTTTACTGCAGGAGGATGCATGCTCAGGCACGGGCTCAGCCTCTTCAGGGAGTGGTGTGTCTGCAGCTGCTGAGTCCCTGGGCTCTGGGTCCAATGGCTGTGGCATGTCAGGGAGCAGAACAGGTAACTCAGGCAGCCAGAACCCTCCTGAACAGTTTGAGGTGTTGCAAACACCATGAACAGCAAGTGAAAAGCTTTATCCTTGCTGCTGTTGCATAGTTTATTCTTGATTTCTTTCTTACTGCCTTGTACAAATGTTTTTCTGTTCTGCTTGATTTGCAGAAGAGAACCTTTGCTAAGTGTGTGTAAAACAGGCATTAAGATATTATGCAGGTATAAAGGAATAATAAAAAGACCATACTCCTTCATGTTCATTTAAAACTTTTAAATTAAAGTGAGCTAATTATTCTGTTGAAAATTACTGGAGATTTTATTTAAGAATTTGACTTTGTAGAAGATTAATGCAGTTACTCAAGGGTGGAAGTTCCCTCTGTTTAAAAAAAAAGAACTAGAATAGTGGTTGTATTTACACATTCAGTTCTCTTTAATCTTCTCTACAGTCAAAAATACTCAGATAATCCATGTATTGGACAATTTATAATGGAATGTTAAATCTCTGTTTACAGGTAGCAGTGAAACTAGTCACACCAGCAAATACTTTGGCAGCATTGATTCCTCAGAGAATCATCATAAAACCAAAATGAAGACAGAAATGGAGGAAAGTGAGCACTTCATCAAGTATGTGCTGCAGGATCCCATCTGGCTGCTGATGGCCAACACAGATGACACAGTGATGATGACTTACCAGATCCCCTCCAGGTAATGCCACTGGGGAAGCACAATGTTCAGGAGGAAAGATGTATAGGAATCCCTGTCTCTGCAGAAATAATCTGGTTTTCATGTTTACCTCAGTGCCAAGAAAACTCCTTGCTTCCTTTATATATTTTGTACACTACACAAGAATTTCTCAAGCAGGAGAAATTGTTTAATTAGGTTTAGCTGTATTTTTAGGTCAGTTTCCTGAGTTGAAATGAACTGTGTGTATTTTTTGGAAGCTGTTCCATAGTTAGTGATTTGTTACACTTGCCCAGAAAGCCCTGGTGAATGTGCTTAGATCTAGGCATGGTCTGGCTGGAAGATCTCCAGTCCTTGGCTCCTGTCCTTGAGGTGCCACATTCAGTGCAGTGCTGCTCTTGGACTTGTGGACTTTTTTTCTGGGTTGTTAACTTCCTTCCATGTGTTCATTCAGCTCCATAAATTAGGACAAGGAAGTAGAAGGTAAAAATCACCAGGCTTCTCATAAAATAAACTTATTTTAAAAAATAAAAAACTCATTACTTCAGTAGCAAAGAGCAGATACAGGGGAAGAAGGGGTGACAAGTCTGGATTATTATTATTATTATTATTATTATTATTTTCAAGTCTGGATTATATTATTATTTTTTTCAACCTGCTTGTTCATATTTCTTGGGAGCAGTGAATGGTGTTCTGAGAAGAAGTAGAGGTTTCAGTAAAGACAAGCCTTTGAAAGGGCAGGTAAACAAGCTTTCAAAATACAGAAGCACAGGCATGATGGGGAAAGTAAAGAATACATTGTAAGAACTTGAGTGGGGTTTTTTCCCTAGTTTTAAAAATAGTTGGACATTTCTCTGGTTTTGTAGTCTGAAGTGTTGACAGCCACAGGTGGGAATTCCAGTGGCCCACAAAAGCAGCAAAGGCTGCCAAAGACCAGGATATTTTGGTAAGAAGAGTAAAGTTTATTGTCAGAGTGTGGTGCCCAAGAAGTGAAGTGTAAATCCAACCTGCTCTTAGCTATCCTGTAAAGAAAAGGAATTATTTTGGGTTTCTTGGAGCTTGCTTTCTCTTGTTGTCTTTTATAGAGGGATACAGCTTGTCAATTTGCTGTGGGATGGGTTTTTGTAGGTTTGAATGGAGGTAGGGCATTTGGAGGGAGAGGGAATTTTGGCTGCTGAAACAGAGCTGATTTCTAAAGTTTAGTTCATTCTTGGAGACCTCCTTAAACACATCTCACCGCTCCTGCTTTATCTCCTGTGCACTGAGGGTCTGCTTTGGGCTGTCCCCTCTGGAGGGGGCTTGGCCCTGCAGCAGCAGCAGCAGAGGGAAACTGGAGCTCTGCTGGTTTTACTGGTGCTGCCTGAACTGCTCTAAGAAAACTGTTCCCACTGATGGGATTTGAAAAGACAGTGAGCCAGAGCCAGAGATGTCTGCAAATGCAGAGAGCAGCTGGAGTAATCACATTTCATTTTCTTCCCATCTAAGATTTCTAAGCATAACGTTGTGGAACAAAAATAGTCTTTAAAAATGTTAGTATTTGACTGTGTGACCTCATGTAGGCATGAAGCCCAGAAACTGATGAAGCTCAATTTCTAAATACATTTTATTTTAGGGATTTGGAAACAGTTTTAAAGGAAGATAAGCAGAAATTAAAGCAAATGCAGAAACTACAGCCAAAATTTACAGAAGAACAAAAAAGAGAGCTTATTGAAGTTCATCCATGGATCCAGCAAGGTGGACTGCCAAAAACTGTTGCTAATTCTGTAAGTTTAGTGGGTTAATTACTTTTGCATGTATAATAGTGCTTAAATTATTAGCTGCCTATGTTAGACTCTTCCTTTCCTGTTGCTATGAAAGCTTGGTCAATTATGTATAGGAAAAAAAAAGAAATTCAAGCTTCCATGCAGTGGTTTCTAGCTTGATTCAATTTAGCATAAATCTCCTTTCCAGTGGAGGAAATTAAAGAACTGGTGAATACAGTACAAGACATTTCCTTCCTCTTTCTGAATTTCTGTGTCTCTGTTTGAAATACTTCAGCAACTCAGCAGAAACTTCACTACATAAAAATCTCTACTTTATGTGCAGAAATGGATGCCCATTGTTTTCAGAGTACAAAATGAATGGCAATATACTATATAATAATATAATATAAATATAAAAGGATCTATAATATAAATATAAAAGGATTTTATAATATAATATAAAAGGATCTATCTATCTAGACTTTTCAGTCAGGATTGATTCCTCTGAGTAGTTTAATGGCTTGAAAGGGGAAAGAACAAAGCATCCATGCAATTTTATTTGTTTGTGTATCTTGCTTATTCATGCACAAATACCTGATTGCATTTTCTTTTCCCTAAGCTTTCTATCATTTGAGGCTTTTTTTGCACAAAAGCTGTCAAACAGAGAGGCTCTGTTTGCACTTGAGTGTTTCAAAAGTCATTGTGAAGGAATTGCAGTGGAATCCTCACTGAGGTGTTAATGTCACTGCAGCACTGATCCTACCAGCACCCACCTTGTGGCACAACTGCTTCCAGTTGTGTTCTCCAGTACTTGCATTGATTTATTGCACTGCACAGAACCATGGTGTGTGGAAAAGTTGTGGAGTAAAATGCATCTGGTAGCTACAGCCCAGGTGGAAAGGTTCTCTTGGAATCAAGGATTGCATGCAGGTGGGCTGGTGCTTGGAAAAGCTTTTTTCATTTTACTTACGAGTGCTTCTATTCTTTTTTTCTTTTTAGGAATGTATTTTTTGTGAGGACAATATACAGAGCAATTTTTATACATCATATGATGAAGAAATCCATGAAATGGACCTTAATGAAATGATTGAAGATAGTGGAGAAAACAACTTGGTTTCCCTGAATCAAGTCAGTGAAGAACAAACATAGCCTTTGAGCCTGTTGTTTTGAAAATTGCTTCAAAACGACAGTGAAGGATCCACAAAGGTTTTAATCTTTTTATCCAGCTGGATGAATGCAGTTCATAAAAGCAAATGTGTTTTTCTTGCTCTAGAAGAGTCATTTGTGAATGAATCTCTTTTTAAATGGTGGCAATCTCTTCCCAGTAAGGACATTGTTGAAGATGGTATAGCTTTTCTTTAAAAGACTCATTTTGCACTTACATGCCTCAAGTATTTCTTTATAAACTATAGAAACTTTCATTGATGCCTACTGTTTTTTGTAGAGTGGGTTAAGAAGTGCTGCAAATCTCCTCACCTACATATGGTTCTTCAAATCTCCTTTTGGTGATGGTTCAGCATTGTAAATTGTTGAGCAGTTCTGCTTAGTGGCTCTTTAGCATTGTTCTTAATATTTGAAGTGGTCCAGCACAGTAGAAGAAATAACCTTCAAGGAAATCAGTTCACACTTGCCCTTCTCATACCAGTTGATCCCATCCTCTTTGTTTGTCTCCTCTAGTTTTGAATGTAGAAACTTCTTGTGTCTAAGAGGAATGTTGAGCTGATTTTATAAGATGGTCTGGTATTAAAGTTCATGTTGATGTGTAAGTACAGAGGACTGCAGACAACTTTGTAGCCTTTTATGTAAATGGACACTGCAAAACTATGAACTGTTTATTACCTTGAAGCATAATTTCTGAGAAATTTTTACTCAAGAAATCCTTATGCTTAAAGATTTAAAAAACTTAAGACCACAGAGGATGACTGGCCATGCTCCAGTGGCTGTTAGCCAGACCTTGGGGTAACTTCCACCTTTATTGCTGACTTGTTCTGTCAGGAGGTTGGCCATCAGTTTTTCCAATGTGGCTAAACAAACATCAAATTTGTATGTGGCAAGAGAGAATTAGCTGTGTCTTGTCATTTGAACATAGTTCTCATAAAAAAGAAGTGATTTTGAGAATAGTGTTGACCAACTCTATTTGATTTCCATAATCTCAAATTTAGTGTGGCTGGAATCCTTTGCTGTCGAAGATTTCATTTTAATGCCTCTGAGATTGTATTGACTTGAATGTGTGTTCTTTATGTTCCTGTGCTCTTTATGTCTGTTGGATGTGGGAAGAGAACATGAGAGACAACTGTTCATGTGTTGGTTAGTTAGGACTAATTTAGTCCTTTAAAGCAGTTTAGCTGCTGTATTGCCAGATGTCAGCTGTGAGTCTTGGGATGGAAAATGACGAAAGTTAATTCAATTAACTTCAATATGTTTGTCTTAAAATAATTTTCATGGGAAGCATTTCCTTTTTTAGTAGGATAACATTTCTATTCACTGAAATGTAAGGTTATTTGCATTCTATACAAATATTTCTCTTTCTATACAGGGAGGATGTGAAGTTAGATCTGGCACCAAAAACATGCAAAAATGACTGGTATTGGCTTAGCATAAGAAATAATTTGTTTCAAGTAATTAGTTATTAATTGGAAAATTTGCACTGGAGACAGGTTCTGCAGGTAGCAAAGTGTGTCAGCTTGTGAACCAAGCAGAATCACAATTTCAAAGAATGAGTAAGTATTTTAAATGTGGTGTGAAGCACTGCCCAGCAAGATCTGATGCCTGTCTTTAACAGCTCAGCAAGGTCAAACGTAAATATTTGTAAATACAAAGTGAATGAGAAATTTTCCAGTGTTGGTGTTCACGTCCGATGTATTAAATGTTTTAATCATAAATGGAACAGTGCAGCTATACCAGCATAGTAAATATATTTCATTTTTACATGGAGACACAAACATGGACCAGGGTTTGGGAAAAATGAAAGCTTTATATAAAAGGAGTGCATCATCATTATACAAATAATTTTCAAAGACTTCTCAACCACTTTGAACTTCTTTGCTTTAGCATGCTTTTTTTTTCCCCCATGTCTTTTTTTATTTGTCCTCATTTCTTTTATTATTTTTTTTTTCAATGACCATCTTGTAACCATAACTTAGTGAAAGGAAGAGAAAAGTATATTTAGAGCATTTTGTGGATGTGCTTACTTATGGACTTAATCTTGCATCCTTAAAGTGTTTGCATTTACAGGGTGGTATTAAAATATTTTCCTGTAACTTTAAATCTACATGCCTCCATTTATAGATAAGATTCTGAAGCTGTAATTTTTCCAAACTGTTGTAAGATGATTTATTTGTGATGACACTTTGTCAACATGTCAACAATGTTTTCTGTACACTGTGCAATATATTTTGGTTTTGCCACTTGTGACTAATTTTTATGACTTTGCTTTTTAGAAAACTGGTAAATAAAACAGATATATTTTTAGTTGCCTTTTTGTTCCTTGAGGCTTCTACTCCAAGTAAGAAGTCAGAATATATGTGCTTTACTGATGGCATGTGAGCTGGTATTTCAGACTGCAGAGCTTGCTGTGGTGTTAGCTCTGCCTTCCTGTCCTGGAGTGAAACTTCTGCCAGCTTTTCTGACCTCTGACTTCAGTGGTGACATGGAAGATTGAATCTGTATATTGAGGAGGTGTTCTGAAATCATGTGCAAATGTCCTGCAAGAGCACTTGCAGCTGGGCTCTGTGTTGGTAAAATCTGCCAGAGTCTCCTCTGGTGTTTTTTGCTTTGTTCAGTGTCAGCTGCAGCCCCTGAGCTTTACAGGGCTGGCTTGGGGACAGGGAGCTCCAGTCGTGCCCCTTGGATTTGCTCTGTGCAGTGATTTTCAGTCTTCTCTCGAGGTGTGAGGTGTTGTCTTTGAAGGCTGCTACACTTGCCAGGCTGCAGTGCTGCCCTGCCCATGTTCACTTCTCTGCTGAGTGAGCAGTGCTGGATGGAGCTCAGGGCTTGCACTCCTCCTGTTCAGGAGGGACTCAGGGTGGGAGACCTTCTTTAATTCTTATTCTCCATGGCTGTGTTGTGAGAGGTTTGGGGAATTTTTTAAATGGAACAAGCTGAATTGGTCATAAAGGGCCCAGATCCTTCTGTCAGCTGCACAGTCAGGGTGTTTGTACCACAGAGCAGTTCAGCTCTCAGGGGAATTGCCTCCACACCAAGGGCACACTGGTGGTGGTGGTGGTGTGCACTTAATTGCCAAGAGCTGCATTTTAAAACATGCCCCTTGAACACATTATCCAAGGCTCTTTGCAATCCTCTGAATTAACCCTAAATTTGTGTGCAGTTCTGTGTCTGTCTAAAAACACTTCTGTCCTAAAGCACCCAGGTTCCTTGCTCAGGTCAGAGAGCAGAGATGTGTTGGTGGAGCTCTGACAGAGCTCCAAACAAACCTGTGTGTCACCCCCTGAACCACAGTGTCACCCCTGAACCACAGTGTCACCCCTGAACCACAGTGTCACCCTGTGCCACCCTGTGCCACTCCAGAGGTGCTGCCATTTGGATGCAAGTTCTGGTAACTGGTAACAAGAACCTTGGGAGCACTGGGATAAACCACCAGGTAAATGTTTCACACTCATTTCTGCTTTTGGAAACTTTTTTTTCCAATTGTTAATGTAATAAGAGTATGAGTTCAACGTGGTTTCAGGTGTTCACAGACTCCTCCTCGGTGAGGTGTCTTCTGTCAGCAGCCAGAGCCAAGGGCTTGCCCTGCAGAGCTGTTGGGAGGAGCCTTTGGCCGGGTTTTTGCCACCTCGGCAGCCCCTAGATGTCACTGGTGTCCTGGGATTATCCTTGGCAGCATCTCCACCCGTTTGTCTTTATTCAGCTTCCTGTACACTGGGGCTGTGGAGTTCGCCATGACATTGTTTGATGTGAAGTGAAAGCTCTGTGGCTTGAATTTCAAATAAGATAATGAGAAATTCCTACTGAAGAGCTGTTGGCCCAACGACAGTGAATGCAAACATAAGCTCTGCTTGGAAAAGGGAAACAGAATGCTAAAAGCATCAGCTTTTAGTCCACTTAACAGCTGTCATGAATATAGAGGTGAAAAAAGATGCTGTCCTTACTGAGAATTAAGATCCTTGATGGTTATTTTCTCTCTAAGAAGGGTGGAAAGAACCCAAGGAATTGAGGAGCCTCTGACCCAAAGAAGAGCATGGTGAAACGAGTTGCATATTTCTGGCAAAGTAACAAACAGATGACTTGAAGGAGGATAAGGTTTGTAGGTGTAACTTCCAGAAATCCTACTGTTTAATTGATCATAAGAGCCTAGGAGCTTCAGAAATTTATTCAGTATATTGAACAAGGTAACCAACAGCTCAAGAACTCCTTTATTTTCAGGGGTGCTACACGAGGTGTGTAACAGCTGAGTCTCTGCTTCACTGAAACAAAATACCAAACAAACAAAAAACTAAACCCAACCTTCTCCAGGCTGTCCAAGTGGAAAAGTAACATAACCCTGGGTAGAAACGGAGGCAACTGAACTCTTAATCATGGGTATTTCTCTTGGTACCTGCTGATAAAATGTGAGCTCCAGGAGGCTGCTGTGTGTGTGCGGTGAGCTCCATTCCCATTCCAAACATGAATAGTGTTTAACCCCAGTGGATAATGCCCAGTGTGAAAACACTTGCCTCTGCCTTGGAGAGAAAATGCTTTTCCCTGAAGGACAGGCTGTGAAAGAGGCGCCGTGTGGTGGGGCAGGTGCAGGGATGGGCAGGTGGGGACAATGCCGTGTCTGTGGTGCAGGAGGGTTTGGGAAGCAGCACCTGCTGCAGCTGCCCTGAGAGGTTTGCTGGGGCATCCCTCAGCCCCGGAGGGATCTGCTGCTTTGCACTTCATTTGTTTCCGTTTGTTTTGGAGACAGATACAAGGGTGGATTCAAATTTCCTGGTATTCCGGGATTTGTCAAGGTGTACTTTTCACTCCTCACTCTGTAGTAAAATAGGATATCGTGAATTTATTGCTCTCTTGGAATTGTTACAGTGGTCTAAAAGTAAACTGCTTGTGTTGCTGTTGCACTGCCTGCTTCAAAAATTCTACTTCTGTCCAAGAACTTACTGGCTGTGCTTTTCCTTTTTAAAAACCCTGACTCTTGCTTGTCTAAGGTAAGGTCTACTGCTTTCCCCTCTGCTGTCAGCAGCTGCTGCCGTGGAAATCTGTGGCGTTTTTGCACAGGGTGCTGGATAAATTCAGCAATGTGCCTCTCTAACTGGCTGTAATGTTGAGTTTGCTCAGCTGTAGGAAGCAGGGCGAGGGCTGGGTGCCTGTGCCCAGCCAGGTTTGCAGGAGCAGCTCCGAGCCTGGCGGGATGGGCTCAGCCCTTGCAGCCCCAGGTGAGTGCTGGGGGTGGCACTCAGGGTTTCCACCGAGGGTTTCACCTGAGCCCTTTCTGCTCCCTGTCACTTCTGCTCCTCCTGACGCCTCTCTCCAGCCTTGGAGTGTTTGCAGTTTTGGGAGCACGTACAGAGCGAGGCTGGCACATGCACTGGGCTCAGGACTTGCTTTGTTCCTCTGTTAATGAACTTCTCCCACCTCCTTTAACACTCACTCTCAGTTTTGAATACTGGCAGATCTGTCCTCATATATTTTGGAAAACTATACTTTTGTGGTTCCCTTGTGTTTCTAAATTTGGTGCAAACCAGGGGTTTCTGATGAAAATGGTTAATTGGATTGCAGAGTAACAACTTTGTGCCGAGCAGAGCCTGCAGTGCAGAGCTACTGTTTCTTCTGGAGTCCTGAAATACGGAGTTTGTTTCTGCAGCAATATAGGATTCTAGGACATAAAATCATGTTCTATTTCTCTTGCAGTGAGAGAACACATGTCATTTACTGTACCAACCAGTGTATTTTGGTATCAAACGGTATGTAAGTGAACCATTTTGTATTTTTCATTGTTCAATGTAAAAGCTCTCTTCTAGTGCAGTTTCTCTTTCTTCCTGTTTAGGCTAAATGAGGTTTCAATTTACTTAAAGAAAACAACAAAAAAACCCCAAACAAACAAACAAAAAAACAACAACAAAACAAAACAAAAACAAAAAAAAACCCAGAAAAAACAAGCCAAAAGGGACCCAAAAAACCAAAAACGGCCCTCCTCTCAACAAAAAAAATACAACAACAACAAAAAACCACCAAACAAAAAAAAACCAAAAACCAAAAAACAACAACAAAAAAACCCCAAAAAACAAAAAAAAAAAACCAAAAAAAAAAACAAAACAAAAACAAAAAAAAAAAAAAAAAAAAAAAAAAAAACCCCCCAAAACAAATAAAAAACCACTCCAGGAAATAATGGAGTTGAAAAGAGATACAGGTCTGTCTCAGGGCATGGAAAACCCAGGAATGCCCCAATGGCTCTGGCTGCAGGAGGACGTTTGGGGTGACCCTGGCTCTGCCTGTGCCTCCAGGTTGTGCCTGTGCAGAGCTCCCAGCCTGGGCCAGACCCAGCATCTTCTCTGCTGCAATTTGTGCATTTAAAAAGCATCTGGCGTGTCCCAGTGCGGGCAGCAGTGACAATGGCAGGAATGTGGCCATCGGGAGCTATTTCCAGTGTCTATATGCAGTTGTCTTTACAAGCCTCCTCCTTTTTTGTGCTCTGAAGAGCTGTGCCTGCCTGTGAATAGGGCAGACTTTGTCCCAGCTGCTCAGAGCAGGGAGGGGAGGTGGGCAGAGCCTTCTGCTCAGATCTGATTTCTGATTTTCTGCCTCTTCCCAAACCCCGCATCCCTGAGGCAGCAAAACTTCTGTTCACTCCTGGCTGCCCTGAAGATGTTTTGCCTCCCTCCCTTTTAGAGACAAATCCGAGTATAAATATATTTATTATCGAATTTTGTGCTGAAAATTTTAATTTTTAAATTTTTTAACTGCCAAAGCCACGTGGCAATACCAAAGGGTTCCCACACCGTGTAAAGAGCTTGGGAATTCTTCCATTGTCTTTAGCTTCCATTGTCTTTTAGCATACAAGAAGATGGTTAATGAACTCTTTCAGTAAAGGCTGCTAAAGCTTTGGATGTAGTCAGGCAGTCAATTTCATATTATTTTAGAAATAATTACTTTGCATTACATGAGCAGTGAATTTAAATGAGTTCAGCTATAAAGACCTGATTAGGAGCACACATATGAACATTGTTTTATTAGTCCTGCCAGTCCCCCTAAAATACCTGCCCTGTATGTGCTCTACCATTATGAGGTGATACTTAGGTCTTTAATAATACAATTTCCAGGGTGTTCTGGCTTGGATTTTTCAGGAAAATCTGTTTGCTTGTTTGGCTTTTTAATTTTTTTCTTTTCTGTCTGATAGTCTCTTAGCTAACAGGTGGGATAAAGGTGTCTGTATCTCAATCTCAGAAAACCATTTATAGTCTCCCATCGATTTCATGGCAGAATGATATAAACTGAAGCAGACTGCAGTCTGTAAATGGTTGTCCAGGTTTCACTTACTGACAGAACTCGTTTGATGAGGTGATTTATGGCTGCCTTTACCAGCTCATGCAGTGCTCAGAGCCTGTGAAGTTCCTGGAGTTGTCCCTCACTCATTGCCCTGGCAGGGTGGCTCTGCAGGCCGAGTCTTTTTGGGAGGATTGGGCAGCACCAAAGGCTCAGAAGCTGTGGCTCAGTGCCCACGGTGCTTTCTGAGGGGACAAAGTGCAGCCTTGCAGGGCAGGCTGGGGTTCCCTGCTCCAGGAATGGCTGAAGGAGCTGCCAGGAGCTCAGGGGGGAAGAGCAGCACTGACCTGGGCTGAGAGGAGTCTGGGAATGGAGGTGGAACTGTCACCTTGGGCATTCATACAGCCCAACTCACTCACTCAAACACTTCCAAAGAGCACTTGTAAAACTGTCAGATGTAAAGTTTGTCTTTCAGCTGAGAAGAGCAATGTGTGCTCTGTTCTGCAGGGAGCTCCCAGGAGTGGGGACGCAAGAGCCTTCCCCAGATCCTGCAGATCCTCTCAACACACAGGGCTGGCTTGAAGCTGGTTGCCAAAACCCCCCGTGAGTAAATGGCTGTAATTAAATGTAATTCAATGTATGCCCAGCCCTCCAAGCACTGTCTCTGCACTGCTCAGGCTGTTGGTAAGGCTGTGACACCTGGGCTATAGATAGGAGGTGACAGCTCCCTGCCCTTGGAAACATTTGGGCTGTTGCACTCTGGTTTGTGACTTACATGAAAGAATTGGAGGAAGAGGATAATAACACAGCTCCAAAGGGCTCTGCCTCTTTGGCACTGCTTAACACTGCCTTTTGAAAAACCAGTTTTATCAACAGCAAAACACAATTTTTCTTTCTTTGGATGAGATACAGGGGTTTGTTGTTGGAGAGAATTTCAGAAAGAGACAAAGATGAAATCACTCTTGAGGCTTGAGGAGGTTTGGACCTTTAGGAACAGTTTAATTGAAAGGAAGTGAGAAGTTGTTAAAATGCAAGCAGAAAAGAAAGACACAGGGCTGAATCTGTGTGGGTCTGTAATCCGTGACCATAACAAATGAGAAAGCTGCAAAACAGTGAAGGTTGGAATTGCCCTGTGTCTAGACAAAAAAATAGAAAAAAGCATTTGAGGAGGACAGAGAAAAGTGATGTTTGGAGCTTTTGGCAAAAGCAGCTGGAGCTGCAGAGGGGCTGTGTGCTGAGCTGCACTGTCAGGTCAATACAGAGCTGAACTCTGAGGCAGCTTGAGTCAAATCAAAACTGTGTGTCCAGGCACTGGAGATTTTGGGTTCTTTGAAAACCAAACCCCTGATAAGCAACTGGGCTGCCTGAATCTCTTTGCAGATTTATTCAGAAAAATGTCTAAAATATCATTGTCCAAACAATGCTTAACATCCAATGTTCTCTGAGAACAAAAGCAGCAAGCACACACCATGTACACATGATACTCTTTTGTTCCAGGGGAAGCACGGGGGAAGTGGAGCCCTTCCTCTGGAAGGTTTGTGTTTGATGTGGAGCTGCTGGGATGCCATGGCTGCAGCACTGCAGAAACAAACCCCAGCCCCAGCTGGGCTCTCCCTCTCCTCAGTCCCCACCTCCCTCCCATTGCTGAGGTTCTGGCAGGAGATGCAGCAAGGCTGAAGGCTCGTGTGTTTCAGCATTAAAAAGGAACCAGAGGTCAAAATCTTTTCATTTGGACCAGAAAGCCAAATCTCCCCATTGCCCTGCAGGATTCTGCTGCATTTCTGGGGGATGCAGTGAGAGCAGCAGCTTTGGTTTGGATTTGGTTTGGTTTGCTTTGCTTTGGTTTCTCACCTACAGGAAATGAAGGAAGGTGAAGGCAGCACAGTCAGGGGGGGTTTCCTCACAGCCTGGTGCTCCCAGCAGTGCTGGGACAAACTGGGACCCCCAGCTCAGCCCCTCCTGCCTGGGCAGCCACTGCTGGGCTCTCGGGGGGGTGGCACAGCCCCATCCCATGGGGGCTCAGCCCTCCTGCAGTGCCAGCTGTGGCTCTGCTGGAGCAGGGATCCTGCACAAGGGGGGAGTTTTCCTCTGCAGCTCCAGGGCTGCTGCAGATGGGCCTGGGCTCCCTCTGGCCATGCAGGGCAGCAGAAGCTGCTCCTCTGGCAATGCACTGGGCAAAGGCTGCTGGGCTGTGCCAGGCTCACATTGGATCCAGGTAGGAATGCTTGGCTCCTGCCCTGGGCAATGCAGCATCTCCCCATGGGATGCTGGAATTGGATCAGCCCTGCAGGGACACTCAGTGGCCATGGACAGCAGAGATCTCCTGCAGGGAGGAGTGGCTGGGGGAGAGATAAAGAAAAAACTGCCCCATGGACAGCAGAGAACTGCCCCAGCTCTGACAGATGGGGATAGAATACCCCTGTTTCTAACCTAAGGCAGCTATACAAAGAAGGGAGAAGTATTCTCAGGGTTTCTTGGGGGGAAAGGTGATAAAAGCAGAATCTACCAATAACCTCCACATGTCTTTTGTAGGTTTATACAGTCACACACCAATTTACAGCTGTTACAATCAATAATTTCATAGCACAGAAAGGCAAGGGCCAAAGGGAGAAGGGAAAGGGACTAAAGAGCTCTTATTTAGGCTATGAGGGGTGTGGGTTTCTCTGGGTCTGCACTGAAGGCACTCCAGACAGCAGTTTCATGTTCAGACTCAGGTGTTTATTATTCCTTATCAGTCAAACAGTCTCACTGCTGTGAGTTCTGCAGCTTTTCATTAGAAGGCACAAAATGGCCAACAATCTCTTGGTACAAGGTCTCCTAAGACTAAACTGTCCAATTAAGAACTGACACCTGGATTATTTTCCCTTTGAACCCAAGAACTGATCCCACAGAGCCCCCAGTGCAGACTTTTCTGCCCAATTCCAAAATGCCACCCAAACCCATGGAGAAGAAGGAAGAAGCAGCATGAAGAAGAAACCCAGGACAACACCCTGTGCCTCCATCTTGCTGCCATCCACAACACACTAAAAACCCCAAACCCTCAATTTCTCACCCAGTGATGCACCTGCACTGCTCTCTATAATCTATTGCACACTTTTGTGGGTTCCAGTCTGTCTTGAAGTCTGGGAAACTTTCTCCATGGATGAGGGTCAGAGTCAGTGCTGCCCTGGGGGTCAGGGCAGCCCAGAGCAGACACAGGAATGAATATTCCCTGTGTGCCCTGGGGTTGCACAGTGGGGCTGAGGTGTCTCTGCTGGGCTTCCCCCCTTCCTCTCTCTGTGGAGCATTGATTACAAAACTTCTTCCATTGAGAACACAACTTGCATTGATTACAAAACCTGCTGCATGCTGACAGTGGAGGAGGTTTCACAGTGACTTTGCTCAGCACAGGCTGGTGCTGGTGAACTTATTTTGGGGTAGAAAGATTGGAAGTCTGAAGTTTTATTGATGTGTGTGTCAGTTATGGATGGTACAGAGCACAACACACAGCCAGGCTTCCACAGGGGCCACAAAAAGCTGAAACCCCCTCAGGAGCTCATGGGTGGGCACAAATGTCTCTTCCCTCTCACCAGACACAGGCACATGGTTTTAGGGTGCTTTAAGCTGTTCCTCTGCTGATGGTTCAAATCAGGCTGCTCTGCTTTGTGCTTCAATGGTGCAGGAGCTTTGCAGGGCTCAGCTGAGGGTGACTGAGTCTGTGCAATTCCTGTGAATGCATGTTTGAAGATGTCTTGGCTCTGAGCTTTCTCAGATACAAAGAAAACTGCTCTCCTTGCTTTCTACCAATATTTTAGCCAGAGACCAATGCAAAAACTCTAAAACCACAAATTGAGTTAATTTTACACTTACGAAATCCAAGGCCAGAAGGGATCAGTTAATATAATTACTTGTATGTTGTTGTTTTACTAAGTAGTTTTTGTTTGTAACCAAAGCAACTTGTATTTGCTTCTGGAAATATATTCTGTCCCATGTGACATTAAAAGAAAGGAAATTCATTACTTCTTCTGGTGTCTAATCCTTTTCCTTCTCATTTCAGACACCCTGGACCTACTATCTAGATCTTGGCACTTAAGGCTCTACTTTATTGGATTTAAAGACTTCTTGAAGCCATGACTTCCTCAGCTGGTGAGTGACCTACAGAACATCTGTGTAATGCAACATAGACAGTATAACTAATCAAATCACCCTCACTCATCATCTTGTTTAACTAAATTAACTCAAGGCCTCATGCTCTGTGGTGTATTTTCATGTCTGAACGTTTTATGAACCAGCTTGGGGTTTTTTTTTAACCTCCTTAAAATGCAGTGCAACGAATTTCACTTGCTGAAAACTATAATGAAATGCTAATGTTTTGTGGGGAGCTAAAATCTGGAAGGAGAGAGACTGTTTCTCCCCTTTGCTTTTCCTTTAGCTTAGCTCATGCAGAAGCCTGAGGGGCCCAAAGTGGACAATTTAGAGACACTATCCATTTAGACAATTGTGGACTCAGGAATTTGCTAGAGGATGCAACTTGGAGCCAGGCATCTCATGCAAAAAAAAAAAAAAAAATCTTAGGAGGCAGAGGAAGGGTAGGCTTCTTCTGGTTAAGGCAGCTGGATTGGTGTGTGAATCCCTGCTTTTTCCATATGCTGCCTGCACCACCTTGGAACCATTGTGCTGCTCTGTGGAGCAAGATGATCCCTCCCTCCTGTCCTGGATGGAAAGGTGAGCGTGTGTTCTGTCCCCATCTGTCAGAGCTGGGGCAGTTCTCTGCTGTCCATGGGGCAGTTTTTTCTTTATCTCTCCCCCAGCCACTCCTCCCTGCAGGAGATCTCTGCTGTCCATGGCCACTGAGTGTCCCTGCAGGGCTGATCCAATTCCAGCATCCCATGGGGAGATGCTGCATTGCCCAGGGCAGGAGCCAAGCATTCCTACCTGGATCCAATGTGAGCCTGGCACAGCCCAGCAGCCTTTGCCCAGTGCATTGCCAGAGGAGCAGCTTCTGCTGCCCTGCATGGCCAGAGGGAGCCCAGGCCCATCTGCAGCAGCCCTGGAGCTGCAGAGGAAAACTCCCCCCTTGTGCAGGATCCCTGCTCCAGCAGAGCCACAGCTGGCACTGCAGGAGGGCTGAGCCCCCATGGGATGGGGCTGTGCCACCCCCTGGCACACAGGGGACAGGGCATGCTCTGACCCTGGCAGTGGGGTTTTTTTATGGTTTTTTGGGGTTTTTTTGTACCATTATATTTGGTTGGTTTTTGGTTTTTTTCTTATTGTTGTTGTTGGGTTTTTTTTGTTGTTGCTGTTCTGGTTTGTTTTTTTTTTTTTTTTTTTAGTTTTCTTAGTAAAGAACTGTTATTCCTATTCCCATATATTTGTCTGAGAGTCTTTTAATTTCAAAATGATAACAATTCAGAGGCAGGGGGTTTACATTTTCCATTTCAGGGGAGGCTCCTGCCTTCCTTAGCAGACACCTGTCTGTTCAAACCCCTCCCAGTCCCAGCCATCCTGTCTCGTGTGTTTCAGGCTAAGCAGGGATGGCCCAGACCATGCCTGGGCACACTGACAGGAGATGTGCTGCTTGGCCCAGCTGTTTTCATCTCCAGGGAAAAGAGCAAGGGGCTTGGAAAAAAGTTTGGGTGAGCTCCAGCAGCTGGACACAGATCTGTACAACCTGTGTGTGTGCAGGGTGGGCAGCTCCTGCTGTGATTGTGTGTGCAGAGCTGTGCTTGGACACAGGAACAAAATCTGGGGAATCCTGAAACTGGGCTCCAGCAGCTGCAGCTGCCCAGAGTGGATGGCCCTTGGGGATGTGGGGCTGTTACCTGTGCAGAGTTTACCAGAATGTGGCAAGGCCCTGGGGGCCAGGATCCACCAGCACCCTCTCCAGCACTTCTCATAGGAATAAATCCTCCTTTTTTGTGGCATTTCAATACTGTTCTGCTAACAGCAGCACCCTGGATGGTAAAAAATGTAAGCTGTGTTACAGACAGAACCAAGTGCCTGCTTAGCAGAGATCTCCTGTGTGTCTGTGCCCCTGCTGCTGAGGCCTGGGCTGGTTTTACTCTTCTGTCCCTTTAACTGGAATAGAGACTGAAACATTTATTTGGAGAGGGAGACTGCAGAGAGCTGCAGGATGCTCACTCGTGGGAGATGAAAGAAGGTGCACATTGATTGGTGTGATTTAAAAGCTGGATCTTTCCTCCTGGCCAGAGGCTCTGATAAAAGACCTGGGACGTGTTGCCAAGAGGTTGGGAAGAGGTTTGAACTCCAAGTCCTCCCAGCTGACCTGGTCTAACAAGGAGCATTTTTGCCCTGTAACAGGTGTGAGTGACTGACTACAAAGAGAGGGGAAAACGAGCCCTTCTTGCCATTATTCTCCACCTGAATATCAAACCAGAGGAGTCCTGTTAGTGTGCTGCCTCTCTCTCCTGTTACAAGGCAGGGCACTGTCAGATCAGATGGTCTGTTTGTATTACTTTGGAATGGAAAAGAGTAAAGGCAGTTTCTGTAAAGAAACACTTGAAAAGGCTTCCCTGGTTTTTCATCAGAGCTGTTGGAAACCTTCCTTCCCCACACTGCCCCTTCCCCAGTCCCACCCCCAAAATCCTCACCTCTTCCTGCCTTTGTCAGGCAAGTGTCAGATTTGACACCTTTGCAGTAAGGTACAGAAATGCAAATGGACAAATCCAGCAACACCTAATCAGAGCATGTAAACTTTCTGTGAACCTAATTTGTGGATTAAAAAAAAAAAAAAAAAAGGCCATATTGGTACCACATTTCTAAAATGCTTTTGACACTATTGAAAAGCTCCTCATAGTACTGCTCTGACCTGACTTTTCTTTTCAGGCAGTCCAGCACCGGTGAGTGCTCAGAGGAAAGGGCTGGAATCCCTGAGCTCCTCCCAGCCCCTGCAGCTTTGGAGAGCCCCTGTCCAGGTGCCCCCCAGCCCTGCTGCCTGTCCTCCCTGCAGCACAGGCCCCGGGAAGGCTCCCTGGCTGTGGGCAGGACAGCAGCCTGAGCAGGAACAGGGGAGGCAGCAGCTCCTGCTTTGGCTCCCCCTCTGCAAGGGCAGTACAGGGGCACTGAGCATTTCTGCAGGGCTGCTGGGCAGGGATCGCTGCTTGCAGCTGCCCCAGCCCCTGCTGAAGCAAAGCTGGCACCTGTACATTGACTCTGGGCTGTGTTTCTGCCACCCAAGTGTCAGGATTTGCACTTGCTCTCACAGGGGCAGTACAGAGAGCCCTAATGGAGTCTTCAGCCCATGGAGGTGAAGCACCAGCAGTGGAGAGGCTGCCTGGGGCCAGGAGCAGCCCTGCATGTCACTGTGTCCCTGCTGAAGCCACTGAGCTCAGGCTCTGGGGTCTGAGTGCTGCTGTCACGTTCAGGAGCCCTGGCCTCAGCTCCTCCTCAAGGGCCTTTTCCCTTGAGAAACACGAGGGCTCAGGCTGAGCAGGGCCACAACAGGGCAGGAGCTGTGTGTGAGCTGCCCTGGGAGGGACAGGCAGCTCTGAGCTAAGAGGGGTGTACCAAACAACATGTGAGACCTGAGGGAAACTGATGTAAACAAACCTGGACTGGGGCTGGAGAGGAGCAGCCTTGGTGCCAGAGCTCACTGGGTGTGTGGGGTGTTCATGTTAGTGCAAGTGCCCCGGGCTCCATTTACACCTCAAACCCCAACCTCCCGCCCTAAAGCAGAAAGGTCACTACAGAGAGGCTCTCACCTCCCCTGGCTCAGCTGGGCTTGGCCCTCTCCTCCAGCTCAAAGGGAATTGAACACAACAGAAGGACCAAACATTCTGATGGACACATTTGAACAAGAACAAGCAGCCTAGGTAAAGAAAATTACAAAGGAAAGGCCTTGCCAGTGCTTCAGTTTCTATTTTTATTATTCCATGTGGTTATTAACAAAGGCACATGTCTAGTCCCTTGGTCGCTGGGTTGCTTCCTTTCTTGCTTGTTCTATGTTTGGGAACTTCCATGTATTAAGACACTTTACAATCCTTTTTTTCCTCTTTACAATGACAGCTCTCTGAAAGGTATTGTACCACAGCAAAAATAACCTGGCATCTCCCCAGAGGAAGAACCAGCATAAGAATGCTGAGGGTCCCCCTCCACAGCCCCAGAAACATTGAAGAACACTTTCCAAATCCACTGGACACTCCATTCAATGGAGTCTTTTTTTGCTCTCCACCAACCAAAAAAAAAAGCCCAAAATGCAAACCACCCTCCTGTGAAGTTATGCCCCAGGACAGGATTTGCCTAGCACTTCTGAAGTTCGGGCTGTGCATGTGTGAGCAACGCCTTCAGATGGCAGATCAAGTAGAGCAGGCTTGGGACTGGCATCCAGAACAACCAGCCCCAAACTCTGTGGCCTGGGACCAACCTCAGCCCGTCTGACCTTACTCATTCACTACACTTAAGTGTCAACGAGAATTAAACAAAAGAAATATTTGAATTCCAATAGTTAAGTTAACAATGCTTAGTACAAGAATTAAGTGCTTAATTACCAGCATTGTTTCCATGATATAGACATGTTGGTGTTGAGAGCCAACAAGAGGGAGCTGGATTTTTAATGTTTTAAAACGGGTTAGAAACACACCACATTACACAATATATGCCACGTTGTGAATTCAAGGGTTTTTTTTATTAAAGATTAAAAATAAAAAAACATTTGACACCCTAATATACATAGAGTCACAATAAACTCAAACGTGCTAAAAGCAAAATGTGCATAAAGACACTCATTTCTAAAAGGCACCCTGCCACCAACATCTTTTAAAATGTTTGTCTAATTCCACCAGGTTTCTAGCTTTCTCTCCCTTCCCTAAAGGTGAGACTTTAGACTGCTATCAGGTACAGACACCTTTCAGGGGTCTGTGCTATCACTAGAACGCTTGAAACCATGCATGCAGACTTAGCTCCAGCTTCTCCTGCCATTAACTATCGTGATTTAAAACGCACAAGGACTTTTTCTTAAAAGGTAGCGGTGTTTGGGCCGCTTCTAAGGGCCAAGAAGAAAGAGAAAGGGTTATAAAATAACTGCTGTGTCTCCACCAGAGAGCTTCGCTACTACAAACCACTTCCCTCCTCCCCCCATCCTCTCGCAAAAACAACCCCCGAAGTTAAAAACGCCACACACGCACAGGGATGAAATGTTCACGCGTTCGCTATTAGGCTGTCAGGGGCTGACAGCGTCAGAGAGCCCGAGTCCGCAGCCACAGCGCTGCCAGCCGCGCACACAGACAGACACACACGGACACTCACAGACAGACACACGGACACTCTCGCTCAGCACACGCGTGTGCGGGACACGCTGCCCTCCCCACAGGCAGCCCTGCGCTGGCTCCTCTCCGCTGTTACCAGGGTCTCCACATGGCTTTGGGCGAGCCGGGCGAGGGCAGGCCCTGCGTCTGGGACGCGTCCAGTCCGTCCGAGGGGGTCTGGCCCGGCCCAGTCTCCGCCTCGTCCGAGTCGGAGCAGGAGCCGGGCTCCTCGCTGGGGGCGGGCAGGGCCGGGCCCGGGCGGGCTGCGGCCGGCAGGGACAGCGCCTCGGCGGCGGGCCAGGGGCCGAGGGCCGGCTCCGCCACAACGTCCGTGATCGAGTCCGGGCAGCCGCCCTCGCTGAGGGGCATGGACTCCAGCAGGTGGTTGAGCAGCTCGGCGGCCGTGGTGGCGTCGATGCCGGGGCAGCTGGAGACGAAGGTGTGCACCTCGTGCATGCACTGGATGTAGCCGGCGGCGAAGCGCTCGCTGGCCTCCAGGAGCCGCCGCCCGCCCCCTGCGCCGTGGGGGACAGAGAGGGGCGCGGGTGAGGCGCGGGCCGGGCCGGGCGCCCCCCGCCGCCCCCCGGGCCCGCACTCACCGCGGCCGCGGCGCTCCAGCACGGCCCGCACCCGCCGCACCGTCCGCTCCAGCACCTCCGCGTTCTCCAGCTTCGCCTGAAACTGACCCGGGGGACGCGGCCGTCAGCGCGGCCCCGGGCCCCGCCGGCCCCCGGCCCCCACCCCGCCGCCGCCTCACCTCGGTGTCGGCCAGCAGCAGCCGCAGCTCCCGCAGGCTCTCGTTGATGCGCGCCCGGCGCTTCTTCTCCACCAGCGGCTTCCTCGTCTGCGGGGACAACAGCACCGTCAGCTCGTCAGACCCCCCTGCCCCGGCCCGGCCCAGCCCAGCCCCACCCGGCCCGTGCTCTCCCCACCGCTCACCCTCCGGTCGCCGCGGGGCCCCGCGCAGCCCTCGCCGTGCGGCGGGCGGGCCGTGCCCGGCGCCATGGCCGCGCCGCTGCCCCGCTCCCTCCGCTCCCGCTCCGCGCCGCCCGTTTTATACCCCGCGATTTGCATGTCAAAGAGCCCATTGGCCGCGCCGCACGGGCAGCGCCGAGCGTTGGCCGAACGGGCCAATGGCGGCCGCGCGCTTTGTCTGCGCCGGGGCGGGGCGGGGCGGGCGGAGCGGCCCCGGCGCTGGGCCCGGCCCCGGAGCGGGAGCGGGAGTAGGAGCGAGTCGGGCTGGGCTGGGCTGGGCCGGGCCGGGCCGGAGCGGGAGCGGGCCGTGCCGTGCTCCCACCGGCAGCGTGCGGCTCCGCGGGGCGGCTGGCCCGTCCCTCAGCGCTAATGACCCCGAACCCCAGCGCCCGTTGCGGGCTCAGCGCCTCGGAACACCCGCGTGTGCGGCTGCGGTGTCGGTGGAACGGAGGGCATGGTGGGGCCGGCCAGCTGCCGGCGCGGTGCCAGCACCGACCTGGGCGTGCCAGAGTCAGTCTGAGCCGTGACCGGAGGCCGTGGGGCTCAGCACGCACAGCTGGCATGGAGCCGGTGTTGTCGTGCCCCGTGCCAGCGGACGGGGCGGCTCTCGGGCCGGGTGCGGGTCCAGCCTGGCAGGACGCGCCCGCTGTGGCCGTGGCTGTGCGGGCACCGCGGCTGCTCGGTGGGGCAGCTCATCCCCGGGCCCGGGCAGCCGGGCCCGAGAGCTCGGTGCCTCCCTGGCTGAAGGAGCCGGGCAGCTTTGTGCGGGTAACTTGATGCTGATGACAGTTGGCAGCTGCAGTTCCCCCGGCAGAGCGAGGCAAATAAAAGCGTTAGGGCTCGTCCCCGAGGAGAGCGACAGGTGTTCGCTCCCGCTCCTTTGTTTCGCTGCTTTTATTCTCCTCGCTAATGCATGTCATATTTTTGCCGCCCGAGGAAACAGGAGACGCGTTCCCCGCTCGAACCGGCGCGGAGCCGCTCGCTCGCCCCGCTCCGTGCCCGGCAGAGCTCCCCTCCTGCTGAGGCCTCCTCCTGGTTCGCCTCGCCACGGAGAGCCCTTTGGCTGAGGCCTCCTCCCGGTTCGCCTCGCCACGGAGAGCCCTTTGGCTGAGGCCTCCTCCCGGTTCGCCTCGCCACGGAGAGCCCTTTGGCTGAGGGTTCCTCCCGGTTCGCCTCGCCACGGAGAGCCCTTTGGCTGAGGCCTCCTCCCGGTTCGCCTCGCCACGGAGAGCCCTTTGGCTGAGGGTTCCTCCCGGTTCGCCTCGCCACAGAAAGCCCTTTGGCTGAGGCCTCCTCCCGGTTCGCCTCGCCACGGAGAGCCCTTTGGCTGAGGGTTCCTCCCGGTTCGCCTCGCCACGGAGAGCCCTTTGGCCTCGGTGGTGCTGAGGTTTTCCTTGCGGAAGGTCTGGCGGGAGCTGCAGCCACACCGGGATCGGTGCGGGCGGGTCCCGAGTGGCCCCGCGGGTACCGGAACGAGCTCGGGAAAGGCCGGGCTGGCTCTCACTATTGGCAGTTCTGCTTTTCTCCTTCAAAGTGCCGTGTAAAGCTCCGTGCCTGCGCTGTGCTAATCCTTGTGCCACGGGAGAGCAGCTGGGATGGAGAGGCTCGGCATCCCAGGCCATCCCGGAGTGCACACGGGTAAAGGCAGTACTGGACAGACACCTAAGCTCAGGCCACTCTTCGCTTTGTATCGCACTGGACAGGAGGTGTTATTTTCAGAAAAGCGTTTCTGGTGTGTTTTTTCCTTTTATGTTAAAGCATCGGTGCTTGGGTTCTGTCAGAGAGGCTGTTCAGGTGGTGACAAGTTTCCCTGCACCAGGCAGGAGCAGAGTGGGATGTGCTGGGGGCTGGGTGTCTAAATCTGTCCTTCTGCCTCTGAATTCTCTGTGTGACACAATGTGGAAAGCAGCTCATTCTTTTCGATGATACAATTAATGCTGGCTAAGCAGAAATGCTGTGGACCAGGCCTAGTACAGAACATTTCTGTATTTAAGTAGAGACACCTGTGACCATTCTGTGCCTGGTTGATGCATACTTAGCCTACCTAAGTGGCAGGGGAAAACCTGATTGTGTACATGCAAGCTGCAGCAAAATAATGTGTGTCACAATTTTGAAGAACCATCTTTGTTCTGAACCAAAACTAGGCACCTAAGGTCATCAGAGGAGTATAAAACACACAAATGCACACACGCATTTGGAAAATGTGCAGTAACACACACAAGGTATGTAATCGTTGGTAAAATATGAACTCTAGGCCTTTATGAGCTTGTTTTCTCTTCAGAGAGAGCTCAGCTTCTCCTAGAACGAGGGTGGGGGGAAGTGGGCGAGCCTGGTTGCTGGTGGGGGTGAAACCAAACCACACAAATATTCATGTGTTCACTGCTCAGACAGTGGGGTTAACACTGCTGTAAATTGTGTGAAGTCCCCAGACCTGCCAGGCCTCTTCACTGTGGGTGTTTGTCCCAGCTGTGTTTCAGAGCCAGCTTGGGTTCCAGGTGCTGCTTTATCGTGCAGGGAAATGAGAAGTGAAGGAGCTCCTGAATTCAGCCCAGCTGAGGTTCAGGTGTGTCAGGAGCTGGGTGGTGCAGCTCTGCTGGCTGCTGAGCAGCAGTGATCTCTCACAAGCCTCAGTGTGAGTTTTTGAGCAGTGAGGAGCTGGAGGCACAAGGTGAGCACTTCAGGATGCACGAGGAGACTTGAGCAGCAAATCTTGGCTAAGAACAGCCAGACAGAGCTGGCCATGGCTACAACAGCCTGCTTCTGTCCTGACTGGGTGGGTGCTGATGGCAAGGCATTGCACACATTGCTGGCTCTTGTTCTGCAGCATGTCTTTTTGTATTGTTTTTTGAAAAGCTGCAGGTCAAATGAGTTGACAAATACTGGAGCTGTTTGTGCAGGGCATTAAAAATGTATGTGCCATAAATATCAGGGCATCACTAGAGCTGCCATTCTGGAGGAGGAAGTCACTGCAGGCTATCTCCTCTAGCCCACAGGGACAATGTGACATTTTTGTGCTACTTTAAACAAGTTCCATCACATCAGGTGAAGCGAATCATGGTAACCTCATGCATTTTAATGGAAATGTCAACTGCAATCTAGTAAAAGAAAACATTCCTTAGGTACCTTGTCCAATACCTCGGTGCTTGTCCATGCGTGGTGGTTCCTGAAGATTTCACTAAACCCACCAACTCATCTGTATTTTATCCAGGTGAAGCCCATCCTGCTCCCTGCTGAGGGGATGAGGCGCTGCTTGCTCCTGCATGAAGGGTGGGAGTTTAAGCTTTGCCAGGCTAGGGAGCTCTGTCCTGCCAGAGACAGGCTCCTACACAAGCTGTAAAGGGCAGTTTAGCCATGGAGCAGCATCGTTTCAGCAGAGATAATGGCACCTGGGCCTTGCTGCAGGTGTTCTCCTGTGTGTAGAGCAGCATAACACAGCCTATAAAACAGGCTTTCATTCTTTCTAGATGATGCAGAAGCACTAATGCAGCTGTGGTGACAGTGGCAAAGGCAGCTGTGGGAGGCCATCCTGCAGCCTCAGGACGTGCTGTGTGTTTTGGAGGCCCAGGTAAGCGGCAAATCCTCATTTCTGTCCTCACACGTTTCTGTTTGAGTTGGCAGGTGCATTTGGAAGGTCTCTGGCTCCCAGAAGAGCATTCACAGAGACATAATGAAGCTCAAAACATTTTTGAGTACTCTACAGGCAAGTGTGCTGCCATGCATGCCCTTGGACTGGAGTCAGGAGGTGACCCAGGCTCTGCGTGGATAATACAATCAGGGCACGGGATAAAGACATGATGAGCATGCACAAGGTCCATTGGAAATGCTTGAGTAGTTTCTTTCATAAATGGTATAACATCTGTTGTCACTGGAGGCACAAGTTCCTGTCAAAAAGACACGTCATCCTTATAAATATTAATGGTGCATATAAATGGTGGTGGGTGTGAACTGTGGATGTGAGGTTAATGGGCGAGCTACTCCTCAGGCATCAGTTGGCTGCCATCAGACTTATTTCTGCACTAACAAATACAAACTGTTTAGCTGGCAGAGCAAGCAAAAAGCTTTCTTCCCCCTCCTCCTCTCCCTGGGGTCTAGTCACAAATGAAATGTGTACTGTAATTAGTCTCTTGCCTTGTCACTGATGAAGATTTGTCCTGCTCACAGAGCTGAGGAGCAGAGGAGTGAGGCTGGAGCTGCAAGAGCTGAGGCTGTAGGTGATAAATGGAGGGAAGGAGGAAGGCTGCTGGGAGAAGGCTGCAGCATTCCCCATCACTGGACCCTAGCTGCCCTCAGTGCCATCGATTTCTCTGCTCTTAATAGCTGATGTTTAAGAGGAAAATAGGGTAGAATATCAGCACTGAGCTGCTCTTGGACTCCAGTCTGTTTGTTACTGCAAATTGTGTTTGCTGCCTTGAGCACTGAGTTCCTTCTGCCCTTTTCAAAAACCATAAGGCTTTTCCTATCCTTATTTATTTATCAGCAGACTTGGCAGCAGTGCTAGTGTTCATCAGCTGGGGCACAGAGGAACAGTTCATGCCAGCCAAAACACTAATGAGTAGCATTCAAAAGGGTCTTATGTCCATTCACAGCAGAGCCCCAAGACTGTTTGTTCCTGTGGGAGCTGGGGGTCCCCTTTGCCTGAGAAGATGGGCCCAGCCTTCTGTCAAAGGTACTTTGAGTTTCTGCCATTTCAGAGGTGGTGATTTCCAAATGGAAAAATGGTGAGGGGCTGTGCTGAGCAAGCAGAGAGGAGAGCAGAGCCTCTCCCCAGTGGTGAGGGATGGATGGGTGCTGTGCAGGGGGCACTGCCCCAGCAAAACCCTCTGTGCCACCTTTCTTACCTTGTCCCCCTGTTGGGCTCCTACAAAGAGAAGCCTGAGCTCAGAAAGCTTCAGCTGCTGCCATTTAGCTGTGGTGTGTCTGGCAGGATCCTGTGCCCTTGAGGTTACAGAAGGCACATTAAGTTTGTGGAAGGTATTTCAGGGAGGTGAGAATAATTGTCTGAAGCAAGTACAGAGGGGTTTTTTCAGTTGGATTAAAAAAACCCCAGAGTGTGGTGCTTCAGGGAGCACTAACATTGTGTTTCCAAGGAAGCCTCTTGTGTTTGATTTCTCTAATATTTTTGGTAATTGAAAGTTATCTTTATCATGGGGCTGTCTTCATCACAGCCTTTATGCTATGTTTATAACAGGGCTGCATGTATCACAGTCCTCCTCTGCAAGATATTTATATTAGTTCCTAAATGCCTTACAGGCATCCTCATTAAAGTACATTTGCTTCAGGGAAGGCACTGAAGCCCTTAAACACAATCCTGAGGAGGGCTGAAAGCTTTTAAAGCGTGTACCCTTCAGAGAGAATCTCCTCTGACATGCAGTGTGTGCCCAGGGTAACCCCAGCTGTACCTCTGGCTGGGACACTCCACGTTTGTTGACAGGACACAGGTTTTATTTTGATCAGATTAACATGTACATAATCAGGCTCTGAACTTCGCTCCTGTGTGTTTTGTGAAGTGCTCTGGAAAATGCCCCCTTTCACTGTCCCTCAGAGGTTTGCATTCACTTCACAAATTGCATATCTGTAGGTGGGGAAAAGTCCTGCTCCCAGGGGGAACTCTGTGAGATCCTTTTTAGCCATGACAGAATATATTTTATGGTCAATTTTGAGCAACACTGGTCTTTTCTAAGTCAAAATATTTTAGAAGCAGAGACCAACTGAGAGTCTTGTGTTTGGCACAAATGCTGTGTTTGATCCAGCTGCAGGGGATCCCTCAGATTGAACAGATGTGTTTTCTGGAGGTATCCACCAACAACCTGGGGCATGGCCCCAGCAACAGATATTTGTGGGTCTTGTCCTAGCTGTGCCACACTCCAGCTCTAAGCTGGTGTTTCTTCAAGGAGGTGACACTGTAACCCAGGGTCCTTAAAATGGTGTGGGGAAAGGAACCTGAGGGCTTGGTCTGCTGTGTGCTATGGAAGAGGGTGGTTTTTAACCACTCTGAGTTTAGAGTGGGTTTTAGCCTTGCTGCCTGGCACAGCTCATCTGTTTGGCACTGTGCTCACTGAATGTATGCTCGTGGTTGAGTCCCCTAAGCCTCTGCAGGAGCTCCTTGCAGCATTTTGGTGAGGAGCACGGTTCAAGGGGTGCTGGCAGGCACTGAGGGGTGGTTGTGTGAGGAAAGCTGGGCAGGCAGCTTTGGGCCAGCAGGTGAGTGCTGCCATCCCCTCCTCTCCAGATGTGCTTGTCCCTTCTGGAGGAGCTGAGCACAGTTTAAGAGGAGCGTTATGGTTTTGGATACTTGCACTAAGAAACTGCTCTGGAGCTTAAGCACAGGGAAACATGAACTCCAGAAGGTCTCAGGAACATGATGCAGGATTGCCAGAGGGGAACACAATTCCCCTGGACTGCCACTTTTCTGCCTGGATCCTCATTTTTCTTCATGTCTTTTCTTAGTGGAGCTCAGGAGTTTGCAGAAAAATGCCAAATGTCCTCCTGCTGTTTTCAGTGTGTTGGCTTTTGGTCACTTGGGGCTGCTGACTGCTTCCCCTCACCTTTCTGCTGTCATGGAGGGGTGATGGAAGGGACCTTCTGAGGTGCTGTGCCTCCAAAATCTGTGAGAGATGAGGGCTGCTCCCATGGTTCTGCCAGTGTCAGCAGGCACAGGCCATTGCAGCCAGCTCACCTGGCTAGTCACAAATCACAGGTGCAAAAAAGCTCTGTGGAGGAAAGGGAAAAAAGGAAAAAGCAAAGAACAGTGGAACCATGGAAAGTCGTGAACATCATGTAGGGTCCTATTAATGCTTTGCAGGGTGACTTAAAAGAGAAAAAATGCTAGTTCATATTAAACCATGTTATTTTTTAGAGAGAATTAAAAGTGCTTTATTTTGGTTTGGTTTTTTTTAAAGTCTGGAGAAAGGACAGCAGTATCCCTGCAGCACACCTGGTTTAATGGGGCATGTTGGGAAGGGGTTCATTTACTCCATGAATTCAGGATCCAGTTTAACTGGACTCTGAAATGGCTAGTTTAGGGGGTGAAGCCATTTTATTGGCTTCTGGGGATTACTCAATGTTCTATAAACTCCAGTAAAAATTTCTTAGCACAGCCATAGCTTCTGTGTCCTCATAATTAATAGAAAAGCAAACACCAAGTTTGCACAAACAGGGGGTTCTGAGCAGAGTGGTGGGACTAGATCCACTTAAGCCTGGTGCAAATCAAAAATCCCAATGATCCACAGCCTAAAACTGTGATTGGAGGGCAGGTCTGGAAAACAAGGTACAAACTGAAAATGTGAGCAGCTCTGCTGGGCTATTCTTTGCTTCCTTCCCTGCAGCCCTTTCAGAGCAGGGCTGTGTGGTCTGCAGGGCTGTGTGAGAGCTGGGGTTTCTCATCCCCAGGGCTGCTGAGCTGCCTGCATCCCTCAGCAAGCTCAGCTGGGCAGCAAGAGCTCTGGGGCTGTGACCAGCAGCTCCCTAAGTGGCACAAGAGCCATGTCCTTTAGGAGGGGCAGAAGGTGGCCCTTGCTTTATAGGCCCTTCAGAGCCCCCCAAGTGGGCTATAAAATGCCCCTGGCCTATGGGGGTACACAGTGCAGACTTTGTTAGGAATATTGTGTCAGGCCCTAAAGGGAAATCACTGAAGCTTAAAGACACCTCTTGCAGCTCCTGTCCTGCTGACCATCACCTCTTCAGGTCCTGCCCTGCTGACCATCACCTCTGGCACCTCTGATACCTCCTGCCCTGCTGACCATCCCCTCTGGCAGCTCCTGTCCTGCTGACCATCCCCTCTGGCACCTCTATATCCTGCCCTGCTGACCATCTCTGGCACCTCCAGCTCCTGCCCTGCTGACCATCCCCTCTGGCACCTCTGGCAGCTCCTGCCCTGCTGACCATCCCCTCTGGCACCTCCATCTCCTGCCCTGCTGACCATCCCTTCTGGCACCTCCAGCTCCTCCTGCCCTGCTGGCCATCTCTGGCACCTCCCTGGGCTTTGCTCTTCAAGGCTTTCTGGGCAGACTTCAGGAGCAGGGCAGAAATGCCCCTGTTAGTGCCACAGCTCCAAGCTGTGTGTCTGGAACCAAGCCATCCCCTCCATGAGCCCAGCCCCAGCATTTGGCCAGCACCAAACCCACAGCAGCCTGCTGGGAGCACAGCTCACTTCCTTCTCTAACCTGGAATTACAGACAAGTCTGGGAGAAACAGGGCTGATCCTCGAAGAGCTCCTGTGGAGGATCAGGAAGGACCCAGCAGATGGTTGCAGGACAAGCTCTGAGGCTTAGGCTGGCTGGAGGCAGCCCTGAGGCCTGGCCCCATGTCAGTGTAAACAGCTCCTCTGGGCACTCTTGCTATGGAAAGCAAGGGCAGCACTGCAAGTCCCCACCTGCCAGGGCCTGAGATTCAGCCAGACTGGGCAGGCAGGGCTGAGCTGCCTCCTGCAGCTCTCTGGCAGCACAGAATCACAGAATTACAGAATAATGAGGCTGCAAGAGACCTCTAAGATCATCCAGTCCAACCTATGCCCTAAGACCTCACCCAGACTACAGCACCCAGTGCCATGCCCAGTCTGTTTTTAAACACATCCAGAGATGGTGATTCTACCCCCTCCCTGGGAGGAGCATTCCAGTGCTTTATTATTCTTTTAGTGAAAAATTTCTTCCTAATATCCAACCTACCCTTCCCTGCTGTAGCTGGAGACTGTGTGCTCTGGTTCTGTCAGAGACTGACCCCACCTGGCTACAACCTCCCTCCAGGAAATTGTAGAGAGCAATAAGGGCACCCCTGAGCCTCCTTTTCTCCAGGCTGAGCACCCTCAGCTCCTTCAAACAGGAACCTCACAGGGTTTGTGTTCCCAGCCCCTCACCAGCCTTGTTGCCTCCTCTGGACATCCTCAAGCATCTCAACCTCCTTCCCAAAGAAACTCTCTGGGCTAAATTCTCTGATAAATGTAGTCCAAAGTACAGGAAGAAGAAGCTGTTATGGGTTTCTCTTGGCTCTGGTGTGAGTTGTGTTTAGCAGGTCCTGCAAGTGCTGGAGCATGTGGTTTCCTTCAGCATCTCCCCACAGCTATGCTGAGCCAGTCATCTTTCCTAGAATCCTTCCTGTTTTCTAGGATTTTCTCTTCTAGGTAAAGTTCTATATCATGATGACTCTCTGGTTTTTATGCATTCATTTATTTCTTATTGCTTTTTATAGAAGAGTTACAAAGAGAGAGTTGAGCTCTGAGAAGGAACCTAAACACCAACCATCCACAGTGTGAGACAGCTAAGTCTCTTGAAAGGGAGACCTAGGAAATCCATATTCTTAGCAAGAAGCCATCTGAAAATTGTCAGAAGACCTTGTGTGGGTGTGTATGAAGCGTTCCTAACCCCTGGAGCTGATCTGGGGCCTCAGACAGGGCTCATCCATCCTGGATCTGGCCCAGCATGTCGGGGTGGGCACACCCAGGGCTTGGGGGCAGCTCTGCTTGCACCAGCACAGGGGCTGCCCTTGCTCCTGGGGTCTCCTGGCAAGCCCTGCCTGGCATCAAGCAGGAGACTTGCTTTCAATTTTTCCTTTTAGGCCAGACAAAGCCAGCTCTTGGGATTGTGAAAGCAAGAAGGGAAGGGGAGCTGTGGGTTAGGGGTTAAGAGAGGGGAGCTCTGGTTTCGTGTCCTGGCTACAAGGCTGCTTTTATTCTGTTTGTGTTGGGTCCCAGGAAGAGGCTTTATGATGTTTGTGTTTGGGCCTGTGTGGGGAGGGCACCTGAATGATTTACTCCTGTGCTGTGTCAATAATGGTATTTGCACTGAATTCATCTGAAGGAGGAAATGATCTTGAAAGCTTCCACATCAGAGTTTCCTGCTCCTTCTCCAGACAGGGGCACCACCTGAGGCCCCCTGAGGCAAGGTGAGCCCCATGGTGGTGTGGGGTGAGTCTCTGGGGAGGGCAGGGCAAATTCAACATTCCATTCAATATTTGCAGCAGCAGGCTGAGCAGGGCTGGCAGCCTGGAGCCAGGAGTTTTACACTAGCAGCTCACTGCTGTAAGCTATTGAAAGGTCTGATCTCATCCTGAACTGCTCAGCAGGTCACTGCAACACCTCTGCCATGCTCCTGCTGGATGGAATTCATCCATGTCAGGCTGCCTGGCACCAGGCTGCTCACAGCCCCACAGCTGCTGAGGGCTGGGCAGGACTCTGGACCTGGGCAATGACACCTGCAGGAACATCAGTGCTGGGAGCCCAGGCTGAGGGGAGGAGGGGGGCTCCAGCATGGTCAGGGCTGGGGAGAGGGGCTTGTCCAGGAGCAGCAGAGGGGAATCTGCTGCTGGGAGTGCACTTACAGAGCTGCTGGGGTCTGGCTCTTCCTCCCCACCAGTGACAGCTCCAGGGGCCCCACAGTGCAGCTTGCAAGGCTCAGGGCAGGCATTGGGAGCCCCCTCTGCACTGGGGCAGGCTGCCCACAGAGGTCAGGGAATCTCCCTCTGTCACAGACATCTTTTATGGAAAATCCTTTCCTTAGGATTTTTCCTCCTGAGAGGAGCTGAGAGGCCTCAGGAACAAAATGTAACCAATGGTTATCTGCTGCTGTGGAATGCAACAGGTGCATCTGGGATTGGGCTCATGTGGATGTTTCTAATTAATGGCCAATCACAGTCAGCTGGCTCAGACAGAGTCTGGGACAGCGGCCTTTGTTTTCATTCTGCCCTTTCTATTCTTAGCTGAGCAAGCCTTCTCAGGAGAACCTTTTCTTCTATTCTTTTAGTGTAGTTTTAATGTAATAGATACCATAAAATAATAAATCAAGCCTTCTGTAACATGGAGTCAGATCTCCATCTCTTCCCTCAACATAAGATCCCTGTGAACACTGTCACATCCCTCCTGTGTGGCTCCTGAGGCTCAGTCAGACAAGGCCACAGACACCCTGCCCTACTGTTGGCTGTGCTTCAAGGAGGTTTGGACTGGAGACCTCCCCAGGTCCCTTCCAAAAGGCTTTTCAGGCACTCTGCTCCCTCTGGTGAGACTGCCTGCACACTGTCAGAGTCTTCAAGAATTTCTGGATCACAGTACCTGGTGATTTTGGTCTGACACAGTAACTCAGACCCAGTTGTCTGCTCCAGTTTCCCAGGGCAGGATGATCTCCATATGGAGATTATTGGTCCAGGAAGGGGAATAGATGTGGAGAGGAGTCACTTTTGCCCCCTGACCAGGAGGTGGGTGTGAGGAGAGAGAGCTGTTCTAGCAGGCTAAGGTGGCTGGAATTCTGTTTGAATCCACTCAGCATTTTGGAATAGAAGCAAGGCAAGGTTTTCTTGCAGCAGCAGGCCTGGTGCAGTGTGTGGGGCAGCAACAACACTGTCCTTAGCATTGTGTGACACAAGTGGCCAGTGAAAGAGAGGAGAGGTGACATTAAACTACCTTTAACATATTTTGTGATGCACTGTGAGCCTCCAGGAGAAAACCTCCTCCTGCACTTGCCACCTAGGGAACTCCTCTGGGAGTGGTGAAGCCTGATTCCCTGTGCTTTGTGCTGTCTGCTTGGATCCTCTCTCCTTTGTGCCCATCCTTTGTGGCTCTGCATGGCAGCAACAGGAAAACCCCCCTTGCAGGACCTCTCATTTCAGCCCAGATGCCCATGTTGACAGAACCCACACGAGCTTCATTTCCTCATAGTTTCTTTCCTTCCTTGTTCCTTTGTTAAATTTATCTGGAGAAGTTGAACATTACTGGAGGAGGATTGACTGAGGCTCATGGCAGGATTTTTCCCTCAGGGGAGAGGAGGGGAAGAGAGTGAAAAAGGGAGTCCAGGGAACCCAGCAGTTGATCCATGTCCTGTTATCTGCATATCTTGAACTTAATCATCACAAATATGTCATCATTTCTGAAGTCATCATTAAGTTCAGCATTTTACTGTCAGCCTAATTGTATGAACCATCTTTGTGTCTTGGTTAAGTCTTGAAATACAGTCTCTTCTATGGGCTCTCTGCCAAGTTATTTAATTTTAATGCTGGTGGAATCAGGTTTTTAAAGCACACCTCAAGCAGAGTAAATACACTGTGTTCCCAGGGCCTGCCTTGTTTCTGTACATGAGTGAGATCAGCTGAACAAGCCAAGCATGAAGATGTTGTGCAGCTGAGCCTTTCTGCACTGAGCCACCTGGCTGTCCCTGCCTCTGCTCCAGACAGCTCATGCCACTCCAAGTTGTTTTACAGGAAGATCTGTAAAATGTCCACATTTCTTTCCTAAAATCCAGGTTGGCACAAGAGGTTTGTCCTCCAGTGAGCTGCACTTCTCCAGCCTGAGTGTTTTCAGAGCATGGCCTTGTCTTAGGGGGTGAAGAACAAGGAGAGCTGCCCTGCAGGGTGCAGTGGGGGTGTCTGGGGCAGCAAGGGGGGCACCCCAGGAGAGCCCCAGCCCTCTCTGCTCAGAGCTGCCGTGGGATGGATTTGTCTGGGCAGGCTGTGGCTCAGCAGGGGCTCTGCTGGCAAATGCTCTTCAGTGCTAATTAGCCCTGCTTGGCCTCCAGCCCTTGCTTGTTTGTTTGCTTGTTTGTTTTTCTTGCACTGGCTCATCTTACTCCTAAGATACAGCGAACATGTCGTGAGCTGCCTGTTTCAGGCATCATCCATGTTGTTGCTGATATAACACCCCATAAAGAAAAGAGATAAAATTCTCACCTTCCCCACTGATGCCTGTCTGCTTTTCAAAACCTTCAGGAGCTGGGTTTGTAATCCAGCTCCCTCTGATTCCCCCTTTACCTCAGACAACCAGCCTGGTGTGTGGAGCTTGCAGAGGAGCTGAGGTGCCAAAGAAACACTCTGGTGTATATTCCATCCCTGGGTGCTGTGAGCTGCAGGGATGGGTGTGTATTGTGTGTATTCCATCCCTGGGTGCTGTGAGCAGTAGGGATGGGTGTGTATTGTGTGTATTCCATCCCTGGGTGCTGTGAGCAGCAGGGATGGGTGTGTATTGTGTGTGTATCCATCCCCGGGTGCTGTGAGCAGCAGGGATGGGTGTGTATTGTGTGTGTATCCATCCCTGGGTGCTGTGAGCAGCAGGGATGGGTGTGTATTGTGTGTGTATCCATCCCTGGGTGCTGTGAGCAGCAGGGATGGGTGTGTATTGTGTGTGTATCCATCCCTGGGTGCTGTGAGCAGGAGGGATGGGTGTGTATTGTGTGTGTTCCATCCCTGGGTGCTGTGAGCAGCAGGGATGGGTGTGTGTTCCATCCCTGGGTGCTGTGAGCAGCAGGGATGGGTGTGTATTGTGTGTGTTCCATCCCTGTGTGCCTGTGTGCAGGAGGGATGGGTGTGTATTGTATGTATTCCATCCCTGGGTGCTGTGAGCAGCAGGGATGGGTGTGTATTGTGTGTATCCATCCCTGGGTGCTGTGAGCAGCAGGGATGGGTGTGTATTGTGTGTATCCATCCCTGGGTGCTGTGAGCAGGAGGGATGGGTGTGTATTGTGTGTGTTCCATCCCTGGGTGCTGTGAGCAGCAGGAATGGGTGTGTATTGTGTGTGTTCCATCCCTGGGTGCTGTGAGCAGCAGGAATGGGTGTGTATTGTGTGTGTTCCATCCCTGGGTGCTGTGAGCTGCAGGGATGGCTGTGTATTGTGTGTGTTCCATCCCTGGGTGCTGTGAGCAGGAGGGATGGGTGTGTATTGTGTGTATTGCATCCCTGGGTGCTGAGCAGCAGGGATGGGTGTGTATTGTGTGTATTGCATCCCTGGGTGCTGTGAGCAGGAGGGATGGGTGTGTATTGTGTGTGTTCCATCCCTGGGTGCTGTGAGCAGCAGGGATGGCTGTGTATTGTGTGTTCCATCCCTGGGTGCTGTGAGCAGCAGGGATGGGTGTGTATTGTGTGTGTTCCATCCCTGGGTGCCATGTGCTGGCACTGTGAGCAGCAGGGATGTGCTGCTCTCCTGCCTGCTGGACCTCAGGCAGCTGAGGAGCAGTGCTGGGCAGAGTGGCCTGGGTGTGGTGTTTCCTGAGGGAGTGATGCTCCACAGCTGTGCTGGCAGCAGCACAGGGCAGGGAGGCTCAGAGGAGTGGCAGTGCCAGCTGCTGGCTGGTGCTGTGTGCTGTCCCTGCTGTGGCACTGCAGCACAGTGGCCTCTTTGTGTGACAGGCCCAGGAGGAGCTGCCCACAAGCTCTCAGAAACAGCATCTGTTGCAGGAGATGACAAGAGGAAAAGGAAAGCAGAGGTAACCTTCACCTTCCAGACAGGACAACACCCCAGAACTGCTCATGAGCCATGTGTTTGTACTGGCCATGTCCTGCATCGTGTGGGAACTCCTGGAGGTCACACCAAGCAGGTGAACTTTCAGAAATGTGATGTGAATTCATTGCTGACCCTCTGACTGAGTGGCCTTCTGCTTGCCAGTGTGCCAATGGTGCCTGTGAAACCACATCCTCTGCCAGGGCTCCTGCACAGCTGGATTGCTTTGTTAGAGCAGACAGAAGGGATGACCCCTCTCCTGTCTCACAGCAGCCTTCTCTTTCACTGGGTGACCTGTCAGCTGCTGTCTGTCCATCCTGTCACTCCTTGCCCTCTGGAGAGCCACTGCATTCTCATGGCAGTCACACCTCTGTTTACATGATGCCACTGATAAATTCCAGCCTGGCTCGAGCAGGAGCCATGGTCCTCAGCCAGCCCTTTGGAAGGTGTTCCAGATCCCTCCCTGGCAGCTGCCTCAGGGATATGTCCTGCATTAGCAGCCCTGCATCTGCCTGCTGGTTCTGCCACTGCTGTGTCCTTGTGGAGTGCTCTGAGCAGATGCTGCATCTGCCTGGGGCTGCTCCAGGTGCATGCAGATCATATCTTGGGGAAAGCTGCTCACTCACACATTGCATTCCTTTCAGCAGCTTTCTGTGTGCCAGGGCTCCATGGGGACCCTCCTATTTCAGTGCCCATTTGTCACAGACATCTTTTATGGAAAATCCTTTCCTTAGGATTGGTCCTCCTGAGAAGCTGAGAGGCCTCAGGAACAAAATGTAATCAATGGTTATCTGCTGCTGTGGAATGGAACAGGTGCATCTGGGATTGGTTTCATGTGCTTGTTTCTAATTAATGGCCAGTCACAGCCCAGCTGGCTCAGACAGAGTGAGACACAAACCTTTGTTATCATTCTCTCTTTTTCTATTCTTAGCTGGCCTTCTGATGAAATCCTTTCTTCTATTCTTTTAGTATAGTTTTAATATAATATATAAAATACTAAATCAAGCCTTCTGAAACAGGGACTCAGATCCTCATCTCTCCCCTCATGCTCAGGCCCCTGTGGACACTGTCCCACCCATTGATCAGTTTTGGCTGAGCTGCTCCATGTGCACTCACTCCTGGCTGCCTCCAGTGTCCTGCACTCCCTGCTGCTTCACCCAGCCTTGCTCCAGCAGAGCAGGGGCACACCTGCAGCTCCTCTGGGAGTATGGCACTGCAGGTGGTGTTGGCCTGGGTGGACCAGTGCCCTGAGAGACCCAGGCCATGCAGTCTGGCTCAGGAAGGGCAGGTTCTGAGTGTCCTCCCTGTGCTCCTTGCCTCAGATGTGAGCACCTGCCCGGCAGCATCTGAGCTGCCATCTCACCACAGTGCCAGATCTGAGCTGGTGACTGACTTGTGCCAGGGCCTGCCTCTGCTGCTGAAAAGCCTCCAGGGATGCCTGTCCCTAAGGTCACTGCCTGACAGAGACATAGCAGCAGGCCCCAGTCGTGCAGCCAGGCTGTGTCACTGCTCCCTGATCACCTCTTTGCTGGGGTACTGTGGCGGAGATTTAGGCTCTCCACCCTATTTGGGTCCTTTCTCTGCTACACCTCACACTTCACCTTAGGGTTAGGGTTCTGTGGCTTAGGTTAGGGTTAGGGTGAAGTAGTGAGTAGTAGCAGTAAGTAGTAGTAGTAGTAAGTTGATCACTTCACTGATCACCTGCTTGTTGGAGACTTTTCATGTCAGGGAGTTTTTGGCTCTCCATCCTATTTGGGTGCTGTTCTCTGCTACACCTCACACTTCACCTTAGGGTTAGGGTTCAGTAGCTTAGGGTTAGGTTTTAGGGTTAGGGTTAAGTAGTAAGTAGTTGTAAGTAAGTGGCAGTAGTACTAATAAGTAAGGTGATCACTTTACTGATCACCTGCTTGTTGAGGAGTTTTTATGTAGGGGAATTTTTGGCTCTCCCTCCTCTTTGGGTGCTGTTCTCTGCTGCACTGTACACATCAGTGGTGCCAGGACTGACAGACCCATGCTCAGCTTTGGGTTTCACATGTGTGTAACAGCTGTGGCCAAAGACAACTCTATTTTCTGAATACAGCACACACAGGTTACTTGGGCCTGAGTAGGCCTGTTAAGTACAGGGCTTTTTTTTCTTTAGTTTGCAAACACTGTGATCTGAATGCTTGTGCACACTGGGAGGGTGAGGTGGAGAAATTCCCCTAAAGTCCCAGGGCCAACAGCTGGCAGATGTAGGAACAGCCCAGCCCTGCTGCTGCCCTACCCACTAAAGTACACTGCTCCTGTACTGTTCCTTCCATCATCTCCCTTCATGTACCTCCCCTCCCTTGTCCTTTCCTCCTTCCAGCCTCTGGGGCAAGGTGGGGCAGGGATGGGCATGGAGAGTCTGCATTGCTGAGCTCCATCTGGAAGGCAAAGCTGCACAACTCCCCCTGCTTGCAACCAGCATTCAAGGAGTTCAACAGCCAAGCCAGCTGGTAACAGCAATAAACTTGGCTGGTTTTGAGTAAATTTTTACCATCTCCAGATCTGGGCTAAAAATCCATCTTCTCCCCAAAGGGGACAAATGCTGCCAGTTGTTCCATCTTGTGTCTGCCAAACCCTGTGAGTCAGCAGTGAGCCCAGGATGGAGCTCCACAGGGTTCCTCATTGGGGGCTGCACATTGCACCTGAACTCTACCACCACTGAGGCCCTCCTGGCCTGCCTGCTCTTACATTCCCCATCTGGAATTCACCACACAAGTCACAGCAGCACAATAAAAGCCAACAGATGAGCTCAGTCATAACATTGGTGCTTTGCTGTGCTCAGGTCAGGGCTCTGCTACCATCATTGGGGTTCCAACAGCAGGGAACCCCACACCATTATGGATGCCTGATGGTTTCACCCTTCATGGAACCCCTTTGTTGAATTTTTTTCTTTCAGTTCATCCCAGTTTTTCTTGGTGAAATATGTCTGCTGAAACTGCACTGAAGGTGCACACTGAAATCAGCAGATCATCTTGGTATTTTTGTGCAGGAGTTCTGGCTTTAAATCAGCTGTTGTCCCATGGAAACCCAGGCAGTGTTGGTCATGCCTCCCAGGGGATGTATTTTATCAGTTTTACCTGGCCTGAGTGTTATTCACTGAATTTAGCAGGGCTTTGTGTGGATGAAGTGCTGTGTGCTGTAACTTGGCAGGATCCATCTGCTCAGAGCAAACCTGGGCCATTTCTGTCTATTGCTCATTTTCTTTAAATGTACCTGTGCTGCTGGTCCCTTGACCATCTGAAACCAGGAAAGGCTCTGGTGCTTGGCAGGATTGCCTCTCACACCTGATGCAGGGTGCAAAGGAGGATGAGCATTGTTCTGTTCTTGAATTACTGTGTGTCTCCTTTCTCCAGATCAGACCCTGGAATAACATCTGCATGCAAGCCCTCCAGCACCCACAGCAGCTCCTGCTCTGTGCAGGCACCAGCCAGGGCTGTGTGTGCCCACACTGCCCCAGAGCAGCTCACCTGGGCTGGAATTTGGCTTTACTCAGCCTGTTGGAGGCCTCCACTGCTCTTGCAATCAGTATTTGTTTCCTAGAGTTCATTCAAGTGTGATTTCAGAGTTTCACTAGGCTTTTGCAATAACACACTCACTTGAAGGAAAAAAGGAAGAGGTGCAGCTTTCAGAGAGGAAAGTACCTGTGGGCATCAGTGGTGGCTCCATGCTAGGAACCTGTTCCAAGCCCCTGTGCCTGTCCTTTCCAGAGCCCAGCAATGACACTGAGTGTGTGCCCTGGCTGCCAAGAGTTTGGGGTCACCCTCCATCAGTATATTTACCCCCCAGGAGCTCTGGGGGCACCCAGCAGCTGTGGAATGGTGGTGCTGCACAAACACAGGGCAGGTGCTGCTGGCATCCTCTCGCTCCTGTGTCGAGTCTCATCAGAGGAGCTGCCCCATTTGCACCAGCTGGGACAGTCCCTGTGTTCTGTGGGTGTTGTGTTCCCATAAACAGAGATTGTCACTGCAGCCTGCAATGCTGTCCCCAGCAGCCCCTGGCTGCCCTGGCTCTCAGACCCCAGCAGGGAGGAGCTGCTCACCCTGCCCACGCTGCAGCTCCAGCAGATCCGTGCGGGCATGGGCAGCTGGAGCAGAGGGATTGCAGACTGGCTCCCCTCTGCAATCCCAGTCTGGAAAGGGCTGCCTGGGCTCAGGACCTCTCTGATTTCTGAGGCTGGGATGTGGAGTCACTCAGAGCAGGTTGCTCCCAAGTGGAGCACATCCTGTACAGGACAGTCTTTGTCGATGGCAGCTCACTCCTGTACCTGGTTTTCTCACAGGTGTGATGTGCATGTGTTATTTTTGGCCCCTCAAAGCAGGTTTGGTGGTCACCCATGCCAAAGTTACGTGTGAAATGAAGTATTTCCAAGAGACCAACATGGAGTTTCTCCTCCCCTGGCCTGCCTGTGCTGTGTCTCCTCCAGAGACACCTCACCTCCCTCTGTGCAGCTCTCTGTTCCTGACATGGATTTGGTACCACCCAGAAAGGTGGGTTTCACCCACTGGCTGTGTTGTTGTAGGCAGTGGGGCAATCGTGGCTCTGATAAAGGCGTTGGTTGTGCAGACTTTGGAACCAGATCAGAATCCAAAATTCCCCTAGACTGGGGAAGGGCTGGGGTGCCAATACTCAGCTCTGAAAACATCTTTTCTCCCAATGAATAGCCACTGCTGCTCACTGCACTGAGAAAAGCTGGCAATCCCTGAGCAGACAAGGTGAGATGTGCTCATGTCTGGGGTCAGGTTTGCAATGGAGGAAGGCATGGTGGGAGCACAAGGTGTGGTGAAATTCCTGGAGAAAATGGTCTCCAGTAATCCAAATGGGAGTTCCCGCATGCTTCAGGCATCAAAGCAGTGCCCCTTGTGCAGGTGGGAGCCTGGGCTGGTCCCTGTGCCATGGCCAGACTCCACATGCCTCTGGTTTTGTTACTCATGCCTTAATCTTTTTATTCCCTTGGGGAAACTCATAAAAGTAATTGTAAAATCTCTGGCAAGGCGCTGGGAGGAGAGGGAAGCGCGGGGAGATCCCTGCCCCAGCTGCTCTGTGGGTGCTGCAGCCACCTCAGGTTGAGCTGGCCCTTCCCAGGAGCACTGTCCTAGGGTGATGTTGTGAGGCTGTATCCCCAATCATTGTTCTGTTTATGCTGGATATCATGTTCTGTGCCTTCAGGACTGGCTCTGAAGGGTGAAAGTTTTGTTTTGGTTTTGTATCAGCTGCTTCCCCATGGCTGGCGGGACACACAGAGAGGGCAGTACATGGTGCTGCTTTTGCTTTTTGCTTTGCTCTTGCTCCTGCTTTTTGCTCCTGCTCATTAGTTAGTTTAGCTAGGCAGTCTGATTTTTCCCTGGACTGTTTCTCCTTTCCCTTTTTTGGACCCACTCAAACCTGCTCTGGACTGGGACCTGGGAACACCGAGAGTTTGCACCTTGTGGCTGCAGCAGCTGCCCCAGCACAGGAGGGACTGAGAACAGAGCGACCACCCCCAGAGAGACTTTCTGAGTTTGTCATCTTTGTCAGAGAGGTGACAGAGTGGTGTCACCCAGTATTGTTCATTCTGTGTGCTGGGGGTGCTGTGCCTGGTAAATAAACAGGTTCTTTCCACTTCTCTCCAAGGAATCCTTCCCAAACCAGTTGGGGTGAGGGGCTGTGTGGGTTTGCTTTCTGGAGGGGCCCCCATTGGAGGTTTTCTCCCAGATTTGCCCTAAACCAGGACAGGCACCCATGCAGGTCCTCACCCATCCCCTTCCCCTTTGGGCTGATCAAAAACCTCCCTGGAGAGCATGGAACTGTCAGAACTCAGTGCATCCCTCTGGGTGTCCAGAGTTACCAGGACCCCTGCCAGGGGGCTCAGAGACCCTGGCACACAGCCCAGAACACCTGGGGGTTTGATTATGACCCGTGGAGCAAATTACCATCTTTGTATGAAGACCTGAAAGCCACAGAAGTTTAAGTAGTGTAATAATAAAATGATCACTGGGTGAAGGGGTAGATTTTGGGGTTTTTAGAATGGGGGTTTTGGGGACAAGATGGAGGGACTTGGGCATGTCCAGTCCTTCTTCTTCTTCTTCTCTACCTTCATCTTCTGCTGTGATGGTGGCACTTTGGGATTGGTCTAGAGTAGAAGCTCACTGTCTAACACAGGTGATAGGTATAGGAAAGTAATTGTAAACATGTTATCTGTAGTTTGTAGTATAAAGAGATAACACCGCCCCGGGGGCGGGCAGAGCGCCGCTGTCTGTCCTGCTGAGCGCACCTCGGCTGGACAGGAGAAAAATTTTATAAGATTTAATAAACAACTTTAAGAATGAAAACTGAAGAACTCCAGCTCGTTCTTCGGACGTGTGGGCGGAAACAGAGACTTTTCCCGTGTCTTGGGGCTGCAATAAACAACTAAACTCTCCAGATGGAACCAGCACCCAGTGCCCAGCACCTGTGGTGTCCTCACCCTGGGCTGCTGAGTGCAGGGACCAGCAAAGGACACTGGGGACGGGACCTTCTGCAGAGCATCTCCCACACTGGGAGGCTGCACCATCCCCTGGAAAAGGGGATTAGGGCAAATATTTTGTTGTATGCTCCAGACAAGAGCACTGAGCACTGGGTATTTGATACCCCGGCGGGATCGCTCTCTGCTTGCCCGCCACAGCTAAGCCCGGTGCTTAGCATCAGGAAATCCCTCACAGCCCTGCAGCCTTTGAAGGCAAGTGTGACCCTTTGATTGGCAGCCCTAAATCTGACTGGACTTAAAATAGAACCTCAACATCAGCTCTCTGAAATTCAGCTCTCCTCAAGCTTCATTTTTTTGGCCCTGCTTAATTCTGGTTTCGACGTACAGGCATTGTAATTAGGCAATTTGCAAATGGAAACCGTAAAAAGAAAGCAAAATAAGGCTGTGCTATGGAATGACAGCCCTGTGCTCACCCTGTTAACTCTTTCCTTGGGCCATCAGAGATGGCATGCTGTGTTGGGTGGGCTCCTACTCTCATCTACAGGGATCCTTATGCCCTGGTTTTGTAACAGGTATTTCGAGCAATGGAGCAAACAGGGGAAATTCCAGTCTCTGACCTGGCTGACACCAAACACTCCTGCCCAGGTGGGTCCCACAGCTCAGAGGGTCTCCAGGCCAGAGGCTGCTTACATCAGTCTCAGAGTACTGGTGGGTGAAGCCTCATGCTAAGAGCTCTCTTCTGCTCTTCCTCCTCCATTTCCAGCTGCCTACAGTATTTCTGATTGCTTACCCCAGCCAAGGAACAGTGAAATCCACATAGACTTCCCCCCAGAGCTGGGAGTTTTTCACCAGTAATTTGTGCCAACTTTGCAGAGCACCCCAAATGAGACACCACACACTGCCAACAGCTGCACAGCACAGGACATGGATGACAAAGATTTGTTTCTTTGTTTGATTTTAATTATTCTGCTTCACTGCAAAATCCCTTCCAGTTATCCCAGTATAAAAGCACTGGGTAAACAAAGCTGATTTTGCTTGTCTGATGTGTTGATGGCACTGGTGGATTTTGCTGTGCTGGGGAGTTTTGCCAGGATGGCTGCAGCAGCAGGACTGGGCAAGGGCAGGTGGCAGGAGCTGGATGTGCATCAGTAGATTGGCAGCAATGCTCTGCATCTCCTGCTCAGTCAGTGCTCAGGAACATGAAGGGGGAGGCTGTTGCTGCCTCAGCCAGGATCCAGTGTGCTGTGAGCAATGCAGGCTGATCCCTGCTCGTACCAGGAATGTGGAGGGGCTTCCCAGCACTGGCAGCAGAGCGTGCCAGGGAAGTGTGTGCCCACATTCCCACAGCCCATCACACCCTGAGGCTGGGGGTTTTTCCTCAGGGCACCCCAAAGTGAGATATTTCAGCACTCACAGCCTGAGCTCTGTGTAAAACCCAGGTCCCCAGGCAGGCAGGAGCCTCAGCTGGGGCTGTGCCCTGCAGGTCTGAATGGGCTGCTTGCAGGAAATCCTTTTGCCTGACCATTTCTGCCACCCTAACCTGCATTCAAACACTTCAGAGTCATCTGCTGGGGAGCTGCCAGTGGCCCAGTGCTGCTCTTTGGGTCTGGGTCATGCACAGACACGCAGGGGAAAGAATTCCTCCCCTCACCTCCTTATCTCTCCAGGAGGAATGCAGAGCAGCCTTCATTCAGTGCACACACACCATGCTGTCTCTAGGAATAACCTTCTGAAATTAACTTTTTGGAGCTTGGGAGAGGGGGATGCTAAAGAGGAGCTGATGGTTTTGAGGGAGCTGGAGAAAGAGGGGAGCATGGAAATAATTAGCATTTCTATCCTTCTTTTTCCTGAAAATGGTGGTTCTCTTGCTCTCACATCTCTGAAATATCCCTTGAAAAAAGGAGGCCCCTTCTCACAGCAAACAAGCTGTATGATCTTGGAAACCATTTCATCCTGTTTCTGAGTGCAGGAACTCTTTGGAAGCCTGAGATGGAGTTTCCTGTCTCTGCCCTGTGTCCAAGGGGCACACCAGGAGCTGAGCTGTGATTCCCTCACAGCACATGGGAATCACAACTCCCAAAGAACACCACAATAGGACTCTGTTGGCAGTGTGTGCAAGCCAATTTGCTGCTTGTCTTCTACACTTTACTTCCCTGTCTGTGGTTGTTTGTCTCTGCTCTGCTGGTGCAGTTTCACTGCTGCTTTGGGCTGGTTCTTCTGCCCTCAGTGGTGTTGACTTTATTGTGGAAAAATGTGGGGAGGTACTTGGAGAAGCAATTATTTTGTGTACTGGTTTTAGGCTCCTCATGTTTTGCTGCCTCCTTATCTTTCTGTTTCCCAAGAAGTCTTACAGATATTTCTTTCTGTGTAAGTTTAAATGCATGCACACCCATATATATGTATATATATTTATGTATATACACATTTATGTATATATATTATGCATATAGGAGCCTGATACCTGCTCCTATCTACCTAATTAAGGTGTCCAGGGCATCTCCACTGGAGCATGGATACTTGCATGTATATACCTAGCAAAAACTAACAGTAAGGTGAGGATAAGTCTTTTGTCCTTGGGTGTGTGTGGCAGCCATCTTGACATCTTCACTGTCATGCTTTTTATTAGCTACAAGAACGTAAAATTTGGTGGGTGATTGGTTGATGATTTATCATCATGGTTTGTATTTTTGTTTGGGTTTTTTTTGGGGGGGGGTTAGTTCTGGGGTTAATTCTATGTTTGGGGGTGGTTGTGGAGTGATGATGACAGTTGGTTATTGTTTTTGATACTAGGAAATGTAGAGGAAGGTTAATTGAAAGTGCATTGATGACAAATGATTTGGATAATGTAGGGATATATGGTTTAATTATTTGACAAAAAAAAAGTCAAGATAAAAAAAGGGATGCATAAAATGGAATTTAAATACTAGTTCCTAGTAAACGATAAAATAATTAATATGATAAAATAATTAAAATTATAGAATAATTAATAATGATAAAATAATTAATGTGTAATTAAGATGATATGTGTAATTAATATGATAAAATAATACACATGCACACAGGTGGATATATATATATATGGTGGATCAAAGAAACCGTTGTTGAATTCCTGCAGTGTCCCTGAAAATGAGTGTGCATTCCCTTCATGTATTCCCTGAGAGGGGTTTTCACCCAGATCTGAAGGAATTTTACCAGGTGGCAGCATGTGGCAGTGGTAGGCACAGCCAGCAGGCACCGCACAGCACTGAAGGTGTCTGGAACTCAGTTCAGCCATGGATATTTCATGGCTCTCAGGCAGCCAAACTCCACTCCTCAGCCTCTTACCTCCCTGTGAAGAGGTGACAAGGCTGAAAAGAGCATTTTTGAAGCTATGAAAGACCTCTGGGACAAGGACACATTGCCTTTGAGGAGGGGGTTACTGCCCATTTTGCTGTGGTGTCTGTCCCAGCTGTGGAAGGAGCTTTGGCTGGGAATGGCAGAGATGCTGGTGCTGGAGTGGAGCTGCTCTGCTGTAAAACACTCAGCTGCTGTCCTGGCTGGTCATTTCCACTGATGGCAGCCACTCAAACCAGCATTTCCCCTGTGAATGGGGAGTGCTGTCCCCTGGAGCTGGCAGCAGTGGCTCTGTCTGAGGGGCAGCTGTGACCGTGTTCACAGAGGTCCAAGGATGAGGGAAGAGATGAGGATCTGACTCCATTTTCAGAAGGCTTGATTTATTATTTTATGATATATATTACATTAAAACTATCCTAAAAGAACAGAAGAAAAGGATTAATCAGAAGGCTAGCTCAGAATAGCAAAGAAAGAATGATAACAAAGGCTTGGGGCTTGGGCTCTGTGTCCAAGCCAGCTGGGCTGTGATTTGCCATTAATTAGAAACAACCCCATGAGCCCAATCCCAGATGCACCTGTTGCATTCCACAGCAGCAGATAACCATTGGGTACATTTTGTTCCTGAGGCCTCTCAGCTCCTCTCAGGAGGAAAATTCCTAAGGAAAGGATTTTCCATGGGAAGGTGCCTGTGACAGGCAGCCCCTGGCCCAGGCTGGCTCCTGGTGTTGTGCTGATGGCACCTGGAGCTGTCCCTGCTCTCTGGGGGTGCTCCCTGGCCATGGGCACAGCTCTGGAGGTGGCCATGGCACCCATCCAGCTGCTGGCAGGTGGGCACTACCCAAAACCATCTCAGGCTGTTTTCCAGTGGCCCTGCATGGAGGGTGTGCCCAGGGCAGGCAGATCCCTCCTGCCCAGACCTGCCCCCCGTGCAGGGAGTGCTGCCTGCCCGGGCTCAGGGCAGGAGAGCTGTCTGAGGCTGGGAGAGGCCCCTCTGATGTGCATGCCAGCAGCTGCACGCAGACACAGACAGCTGGATGAAAGGTGAAAGGTGTGTAAAATCCCCCCCAGGGGCTGGGATTGAAGCTGTGAAACCCAAAGCTTATGGAAACACTTAAGGCTCCATCTGGGGTAGTCATATTTCCCTCAGAAGCAGTGGGAGCTGAGAGATCATAGCCTCTAACTCTACTGGTGTTTCATTTTGGAGCAGCCATGTGGTTTGGAAGCAAATTTCCTAATTGTCCTCACTCTCTGCACACTCCATGGGCTGGCAGTGCAGTTCTTTGCAGACAAACTGGGCTCATTCTGGTGGAAACCAGATCAGAAGTTCTGCCTGAGCTTGCAGCAGATGTTCTCCAGCTGTGGAAGAGGGTGTGGTGGATGAAAGCAGCAGCTGGGAAGGACAAGGATGTTTAGGGGCTTGCTCCAGGAGATTCAGCCCAGCTGGAAGTGCCATCCTCCAGCAGCACACATGAGGGTGTAGGAGCCTCAGAACCAGCAGCTCCAGCCAAGTGATCTCCTCTATCCCACACAATTCTCTGCTCTTGTAGGCACTGCCCTTGAGCTTCTGTGACCCTGAGCCCTTGGTGAGCAGTGGCCTCAAGTGGGTGTTGAAGTTCAGCTGCACAGGTCATCTTGCTCGTGTCCCACACCTGCAGCCTGGCCTGTGCTGAAGTGTTTGCAGGCTTTGCCCTGCCAGGCTGAGGGTCAAGTGTCCCCCCTTTGTGCTGGGGTCAGCATGGGCCATCAGGAGAGCACTGGCTGCTGTTTTACACAGCAGGTGTTTGACAGAATGGCCATAATGGTTGTCTTCCTCCCCTTCTTCTTGCTGAGACCTCCATCAGAACAGATGCTGCATATTCCCTGGGGTGATCTGGAAAGTGATTGCAGCCATCCTGGGACACCTTGGGAAGGCCCCTGCTGCCTTCTGCAGCTGTAAAAGCCCCTCTGCTGGAGAGGATCAGGGTGTGGAGGCCCTGGGCTGGCAGCTGGAGGTGTTTTGCTGTAGGGGCAGAGCAGCAGCTGCCTTGCCCACTGCTGTGCCCTGGCTGTGCTGCACTGTCAGAACTCAGTGCATCCCTCTGGGTGTCCAGAGCTGCTGGGACCCCTGCCAGGGGCTCAGAGACCCTGGCACACAGCCCAGAACACCTGGGGGTTTGATTATGACCTGTGGAGCAAATTACCAGCTTTGTATGAAGACCTGAAAGCCACAGAAGTTTAAATAATGTAATAATAAAGTTATCACTGGGTGAAGGGGTAGATTTTGGGGTTTTTAGAATGGGGGTTTTGGGGACAAGATGGAGGAACTTGGGCATGTCCAGTCCTTCTTCTTCTTCTTCTTCTCTATCTCCATCTTCTGCTGTGATGGTGGCACTTTTGGATTGGTCTAGAGTAGAAGTATGTAGGAGGACACAGGATGGGTAATGTAGAATGTAATCTTATCCACCAATGAGTTGCAGCTGGACCCTATTATTAAAGATTATGAGCAGGCTGGATGATAACAAGCAACACCTGTAACCAATAAGAACAAGTGGTATAAAAGAGTGGACTGATGGGAGCTGGAGTTAGAGAAGTCAGATGGCTGCTGCAAGGACCAGGATGTGCTTAGAGGAGCTGCCTACGAGGAACTTTGAGGAGGTATGAAACTCTGTGCTATGGAATCCTTGCACTACAATGATAAAAGAACTCTTGCTATATAGGACAACAAACTATAATGATAATAGAACTCTTAATATATATAAGACAGCAGAAGCTCACTGTCTAACACAGGTGATAGGTATTGGAAAGTAATTGTAAACATGTTATCTGTAGTTTGTAGTATAAAGAGATAACACTGCCCTGGGGTCATAGTGCCTCTGTCTGTCCTGCTGAGAGGACTCAGCTGGACAGGAGAAAAATTTTCATAGGTAAGATACAATAAACAACTTTGAGACCGAGAACTGAAGAACTCTGACTCATTCTTTGAACGTGCAGGCCGAAACAGAGACTTTTCCCGTGTCTAGGGGCTGCAATAAACTGCAGAACTCCTGAGACTGCACTGGGCTGAGCACTGGGGCAGGGAACAGCCCCAGGGCACTCCCAGTCTCACCACCTCCAGGCTCTGTCCCCCAGCTGCCACTGGGCAGGGCAGCAGAAGCTCCAGGTGAGGCTCAGAGCGGGGCCAGTTTGCTGCAGCTGGCAGGAACAGCTGGAACACAAAGCTGCTCTTTCCAGGCTCAGTGCCAAAGTCTCCTGCTCCTCTTTATCAAGCTGGGCATCATCCCAAGCACACTCTTCCTGCAGGAATCACCTCCAGCAGGAAGGGGCAGAGCCTGCTGCTCTGATAGGGACATCCCCTCCCAGCCGCTTGATAAGGGCCAGGATGGGAAAAAGCCTCTCATGAAAGCAGCAGAGGGTGACTGCTCAAATCAAAGCATCTCCCAGCCACACACTGACCTTCCCAAGCACAGCTTGCTGCTTCCATGACTTCTGTGTGTCCCTTTTTTCATACTGTAAGTGAATAAAGTTCTTTGCTTTATTCCTAGGCTGGAGCCTGCTTTGCTCTGTTTCTGGTTCCATCTCACAGCAGCCAGTGGGGAGGATATATTTTATATATGGGGGCACTGGCATTGTGCCAGCATCAAGCCAGGACACCACGATTCCTTTGTGCTTGCTGTGGGAGGATGAGCAGTGCCTGCTCTGGGGGCACAGGCCTCCAGGGGGGTGAGCTCAGGGCTGGGGCTGGGCACCTTGGGGCAGCTGGGAGGGCTGGGCTCACAGCACCACTGCCTACACTGGGGCAGGATGGCAGCAGAGCAGCTGGGTGTGCCTTGCCTGCTGGGGAATGGGCCTTGGAGAAGGCTGGGAGCAGTGGAAGGCTGGGCTGGCACTGCCTGCCCGGGGGAAAGGCTCCAGTGGGAGCAAGGGAATGTTTGCACTGAGGGGCAGGGAAGAGGCCAGTGCTGGAGCTGGGGAGACAGTGGAGAAGTGATTCATGTGGCAGCTGGTTGGAGAGGTGCTTTTCAAGTCCTGCCTCACCTCTTTAATCTGAGCAATCCCTGGCATCTTGCTGGTGCTTTTCACCTCGAGATCTCTGAGATGAATACAATCATCACCCCAAGCAGGAGGCTGGAAAAATTCAGGTGCAGAGCAGGTGGAGGTGAGAGCCAGGACTAAAACAAGAGCAGCTGCCCCACTCTGCTGCTGAAACTGTGCCTGCCCTGGAGAGCCAGGGGGCTGCTGCCCAAGCCCAAGGCTGTGGTGAGGGCAGCTGAGCTCAGGGCTCTCCCCTGAGGCTCTGTGGTGGAAAGGGCTCTCTGCTCCTTCTGAGGGTCCTGATGGTCAAGGCAGGACAAAGCCCTGGCTCCTGCAGGGGTTCCTAACAGGTGTGTTTGTGAGGGCAGTGCCAAGCCATGGCAGATGCCAGGAGCCACTGGTCTGCTTTTGCCCAGAGTGTTGTGACAGCAGTGTCTGTGGTTTGGAGAACCTGTGGAGTTCCTGTGGTTTGGAGAACCTGTCTGTGCAGGTGCTGCTTTCCTTGTGTTCAGTGACCAGGCTGTTCTTCCATCACACCTATCAAAAGAACATCTCAGCCCTTCTGAGGAGTACATGGGGTGGTGTGATTGCTATCCCAGGTGCATTGCTTGTTCTCACAGCCTCTCCAGTGGGGAGAGTCCATATTTTAAAGTGCTTTGCTTTGTACTTTCATAGCCACGTAGGCTAAGGAGGGCAGGGCAGGGCACAGAGAGGTTTGAGGTTGTGTGGCTGCTCCTGAGTGGTTTCTTCCCACAGTACAGAGGGGCCCAGGAAAGTCCCAGCTCCTACACAGGGATACTCTGCTCCTGTCTTGGGGCTGCTCTGTCCCAAGGAGCTCAGCCATGCCTCCCCTGCCTCACTTCCCCATCCTGCCTCACACTTGCTCTTCTCAGTGCATGGAAGAGAAACAGCCTGAGCAGTGAACATGGTGCAGACATGGGCAGGTGCTTCTGGGGCTGCCAAGCAGCCACTTTCAGGTTATCCCAGCTGGAGTGAGAAATTGTCCTTCAGCAGACTCCTGCTGCTGTGATGGAGGAGGAGGAGGCTGGGCAGGGGGAGAGGCAGAGAAGAGGGGGTTTGGAAGAACTCCTGGTAAAGGAAGGGCCAACCTGGCAGTGGTTTCTCCTACCCCAACAATCATTCCCTGCTGAGCAGCTTCCCAAGAGCCACCAAAGCTTCTGTGCTGCCATTTTCCCTTGCCTCCTTGGGAAGGGACCCTGGAGGGGAGGCATCATTCCTGTTTCTCCTCAATGGCATCCTGCAGAGCAGAATGGACAGCCCTTCAGCCCTGAAGAAGAGCCCTTTGAGCTGCTTCCTGAGGACCCAATCTCTTTGTGGCAGCAGAGATGGGATTGACTGAAGTCCATTTGCTGGGTGGTGTTAGCTGTGGAAGACTTGATGGAAATGTTCTAATGCACTCTTGTTCTAATTCCAAATATGTGGTAGGATTTATGCAATTTATGCTGCCCAATGCAGGAGCCATAGGAGAGCCTCAGAGCAAAGTGTTCCCAGGCTTTGGTAGGGCTGTGGTGATGCCTCCAGCCACGTTCTCATCAGGACTTTGACTTAGAGGTTAAAGATCTCAGCAGTGCAGAACAGATCCAGGGCTGGCTTCAGCTTCTGCTGCATTATTCATGAGTATGGGAAAGCTCTGAAAAATGTGACAGACTTTGGGTGAGGTCCTCCACACAGCATTGCTCCTCATGAGATGAAATGTGAGCATGTCCCTGTGAGACAGGAGTGCACAGGCTGGAAGCTGTGGGATAATGGCATAAATAAGGGGAAGGTGAAGTCTTTGCTGTTTGTTTTCACTTTCCTCCCAAGGAATCACTTCTGCCAGTGACCTGCAAGCACTCCCAGCCATGGCAGCATGCTTCAGAGCACTTTGAAAACATTTGAATTTATTTTGCACGGGGTTTTGTGAGGCCAGGTTTTGTTGGGGGGGAAGAGGATCATGAGCCCCTCCAGGCCCTCTGGAGAGGCCACACTTGCAGCACAGTTCCCTTTCTGCCCAAGTGAGCACTCAGCAAAGAGATAAGTGAGGATACAGCTCACGTTCCCTTTTGCTGCCCTGTGCTCAGCCTGCTCAGGCAGTGATGTGCAGGGGCTCAGCACCACTCCTACATCTCTAAAGCAGTTTGGCCTTGTCACTGAGGGTGGTTGTGGGACCTCAGGCTGGAGGAGGAGTGAGGGAGAAGGCAGGGATGCTCAGAGGCCCCAGGGGTTGTGTGTGTCCCAGAGAAGACAGCATGGCAGGGCCCCAGTTTCTCTTACATACTGATGAAGCTCTGCACTTTCCTAGTGGGAAAGGGTTTGGGCCTGTTTCTGAGAAATAAGTGAGAGTTTTCCTCTTGGTTTGCATGAGACCAGGTCTGGGAGTGAAGTTTCCATAAAGGGGATTGTTGTGCATGTGGGTGTTCTGTCCACCTGGGCTTATGTTGCTGTAAAAATCAGTAAATGCTTTGTACTGAAGGCATGTGAGGGTCCTGAGGGTTGTGTCCAGCCTTCCCCACATCCCTGTGTACACAGCAACTGATCTCTGCTTTTTCATTCTCCATTCACAAACACATGCCTGGAACAGCACTTAGGCAGGGGACAAAGCCCAGCTCTGCTGCTGTCCCAGCCCTGCCTGTGCTGGGGAGATGTGCTGCATCCAACAGGTCTGGCTGGCCATGCCTGAGCCCAGGAATCTGGTCTGGGAGCTGCTGCTGGCTGTTTCCAGCCTGCACATGGGGTGTCTGTGCCTCTAAACCCTGTCTGTGCCTTGGGAATGCAGTCCCAGCTGGGAATGGGGTGCAGGGTGCTGGGGATCCATCCCTGGGCTGTGCCCTGGCAGTGCAGGGTCACAGCCACTGCTGCCTGCTGCAGATGTGACAGCAGCATCTGCCTGGGCTCTGCTGCTGTGTGCAGAGCCTGTGTGAGTGAGGGGCAGCTTCCACCAGCAGCTGCCAAGGACAGAATTCACAGAATCAATCACTGGGTTGGAAGAGACCCTCGAGATCACAGAGTCCAACCCAGCCCCAACAGCTCAACTAAACCCTGGCACCCAGTGCCACATCCAGGCTTTGTTAAACACACCCAGGGATGGGGACTCCACCACCTCCCCGGGCAGCCATTCCAGAACTTTATCACTCTTTCCATGAAAACCTTTTCCCTGCTCTCCAGCCTGTATTTCCCTTGGCACAGCTTGAGGCTGTGTGCTCTGGTTGTGTCAGTGCTGCTGGAGACAGAGCCCAGCCCCAGCTGAGCACAGGCACCTTTCAGGAGCTGTGAGAGTGATGAGGGCAGCCCTGAGTCTCCTTTGCTCCAGGCTGAGCACCCCCAGCTCCCTCAGGGGTTCCTCACTCACAGGGTTTGTGTTCCCAGCCCTTTGGTGCTCTCTGCTCTGCACTGCCCAGCTGGCAGCAGGAGCTGCTCCCTTCCTTCTCCTGGGACAAGATGGGAGCAGCTGGCAATGCATCTTTGGGTTGTCACTGGAGAGGTGCTTATAATGAAGAGCAAAGTATTATTGCTCTTGTACAGTCCTGGCTTTGGTGAAACCAGATGGGTTTGAAGTAAGTATGGAGTTCCTTTGTCCAATGTAATTAGAAGCTGAAATTCGTGTGTTTGGAGTGCTGTGAGTAATCCTCTGCTTTCTTTCTGAAGAAACATCTTTTTTTTTTTTTTTTTTGTTACTGAACACTGGTGACTTGCAATGGATTCCTGCAGTACTGGATGGATAGAGGACAAGGAGGTCATATAAAAAGTCACCCTTGGTTTGAAATGAAGGCAATGAAAAATGAGTGCCTTGTACTAAAAGTGTTGCTGGAGATTGTTGGCCAAGTATTGCAGTCTCACTTTCCTATTTTTAAAACTCTCTCACCAGCTGTGATGTGACCCTTCCCTCCACACCCACAACAGAAAAAAAGCCCTTACTGATTAGAAACAGGAAATAATAAAACTCACTAACCACAAAGTATTTTCAAAGACACAAAATAAACAAGCAGAGATAGTGGGAAATAGATATTTCCTGCTGATCTCCTTTCAGCACAGTAACCATAGCTAATAATTATTGTCCCTGGGGATTTACAGCTTTTGGAGGGAATGTTTTTAGGATGATGCTGTCAAACTGCAGTAAGATATTTTCATCAGAGTCTCTCCCAGCATAGCAATAAGGTGGCCAGGAGTGCCATGAGATGCATTGGTGACACCTTCTAGAAGTAAAAGAGCACTTCAGGCTGATCTGGGGCAGGGAGCTGCTCTCCTTGCTGGTCACAGTGGGGTGCACTGGAGGTTCCCCTGGTGGGTGCAGCTGTGGGGGCTCTTGGAGAAGGGAAGAGATGAGAATGTTGACTCCATCTTTCAGAAGGCTTGATTTATTATTTTATGGTATATATTACATTAAAACTATACTAAAAGAATAAATAAAAGGTTTCATCAGAAGGCTGGCTAAGATAAGAATAGAAATGAAAGAATGATAATAAAGGCAGCAGTCTCAGACTCTGTCTGAGCCAGCTGACTGTGATTGGCCATTAATTAGAAACATCCAAGATGGGCTAATCAAAGATCTACCTGTTGCATTCTACAGCAGCAGATAACCATTGGTTACATTTTGTTCCTGAGGCCTCTCAGCTTCTCAGGAGGAAAAATCCTAAGGAAAGGATTTTTCATGAAAAGATGTCTGCCACAGGCTCTCATGGCATGGGCTTTTACCTGAACTCAGCTCTATTTGTGACAGTAAGCTGGGAAGATCTTGAATGTCTTTTCTGTGCCAGGATTCTGCAGTTTTCTTTGCCTGGTTGCTTTCTCTACCCATGAGTATTCTCTGTGCTTTGCTGCTGTGGTTTGCTTGGGCTGGCCCCACCTCCCACTCTCCTCTGGACCTTTGCAATGGGATCAGCATGAGGATGATGATGATGATGTGTATTTTTCACATTAGTGATCACTCCAAAGGGCCTCATCAGGAAAGGGGGAATCTTCATTTTCAGGCAGAGGGTGGAGAGTGAGGGTGATGTTTGTGCAATTCTGGATCTGTGCAATTCTGTGTCTTTGCCTGACGTCTGGCCTGCCTTGCCTTCTTCCAGCCAGGTGTAGGCCAATTGTTTCTCCTGCCACCCTCATGCCACTGCTCCTAATGGCTCTTCGGGAGGGCTGGATAAAAGGGAAAGCTTCCCAGGAAAAGATGCTAAACCCGGAGGCACCGGTTTTCACTCCTTCAGCACCTCATCCAATAGATCTCTCTGCATAATGAGCCCCTCGGACTGCGGGCCGTTCATTAGTATGCTCCGTGTTTGTTTAAGAGCTCCCTGCTCTTTTATTCCTGCTGTGAGCAGCTTCTAACTGCCTTTGAGATGAAAAATGGGCACCAAATTTTGCCACCAAGTGAGTAGATTTGTCCCAATCTCCTCTGTCCAGTTTGCAGGGAATTTCACCTTCTGCTTTCTAGATGATCTCTGTGACAGTAAAGGCTGTTATCAGTAAAAGCTAAAGCATCGATCCAGCCTGATAAACCCAACTCCCTATTTCCTTCATAACTTCTGAAGTGTCCCTGTGATGCAGGCAGGGCTGTCTGTGTGTGTGATGAACGCTGCTTTGCTACAAAGGGTCAGGGGCAGCCCCCAAACCAGCCCTTCCAACTGCATCCAGGAAAAACTCTTTGTGAAAGAAGCAAATCAAAGCAGATGCTCAAACACTCTTTATTCAGAGCACACGGGACAAGGCTGGGAGAAATGTCGGTCGTTATCTTCAAAAGGTTTATTTAGAACTTTTAGTTATGGAAACAAAAAAAAAATCCCTAAATATACCTCTATGGAACATATATATATATAACATATATATATATATATATACACATGTACTCACAAGCTCTAGAGCAGTGTCAGGCTGGGAACAGCAAAGCCTGAGTGAGCAACCCACAGAGCATTTCTAAACAGCCTAAAAGGTCCAGACCAAGTCTCTCCCTTTTTCTTTTTTTGTTTTCCCTCCTAATAATTGCAGCATTTTTACAGGACTTGGCACTGGAATCTCCTACACTGCACAGGGATGATATTAAAAATACAAAGCAGAAGAGACCAGTTATTGCTTACCCTTTTATCCAACAAAGGAATCTCAATGGCTTATGTGAGATCTGAAGGTAAATTTGATTCCAGAGAGGTTTGTTGCTTATTGCCTTGTATTTTTTATTAATAGAAAGTTAATTATTTTAGAATGTAAGACAAGAAAACTATATCATTATTATACACTAAAGAGCACGAGAGGATTCTAGACAATAATTTAGATGTATTAAATAAATAAGAAATAATAGCAGCCTTCTACAATGCAGGCTACACATAGGTTTACTTCGGTTTGAAGTACCCAGGTCTTTAGTACACCTACAGGAACAGATTTGCTCCACAAGTGTTTTAAAGAAACATATCTATAAGATACATACGTAAGAGTGTCTAAGGTTAGGACAAAAATGGAAAGCACACTTTACCACGGTCTCCACATATCTAATGACCCCATTCTGGGGTTGTTATGGGAAAAATTTGGCTGCAGAACCTGTCTGGGAGGTGCAGCAGCATCCGCCTGGTTGCAGAGCGGCAGCGAGGGCGGCTGGAGGGGATTTTTGGCAGCTTGCTTGTTCTCCGCAGGGTAGAGGCGCTCCTGGGCCGGGTTTGTGCCGCGGGCGCTGCCCTTGGGGCTCGGGGCCCTTTTGTGCGCCGGGAGCGGCTGCAGAGCCGGGCTGCCTGCGCGGAGCGCTGCCTTGCCGGGATCCTCGCCCGAGCGGGGCAGGGACTTGAGCAGGTGGTTCAGGAGCCGCGCCCCCAGGCTCTTGTCCATCCACTCGCAGGTGAGCAGCAGGTTGTGCACCTCGTGCATGCACTGGATGTAGCCGGTGCTGTACCTCTGCTGCGCCTCCAGCCCCACCTTGGAGTCGGCTGTGCGGGACAGACACAAAGGGTGAGCGGGGCACGGTCACCGGGTGGCGTCTACAGCGCCTCTGGGTTCAGAGATGCTTTGTTTGCGGGGGTAAGGTGAGCAGGGGGTGAGCCCTGTGCCCCGCTGCCCCGCGCCGAGGCAAAACTGCACCGAAAAGCAGAAATCGGCTCAGGAAGGGAAAAACGCCTTCCGTGGATTCAGCAGTGCCCGGCTCCATCTCCCCATCTAGTGGAGAAAGCCAAACCCCGGCAGGCTGGGCCTGGGCGGTCTGAAAGGGGCTTTGCCAGGCTGCCAGGGCACCAGACCCGCTGGCACAGGGCAAGGGACCGGGCACTCACCCAGCATCTTGCTGCTCTGGATGTTCTGGAGGTGCTTCACTGTCATTTCCAGGATGTCTGCTTTTTCCAGTTTAGACTGCTGATAGGGAAAGAATGCAGCAGTTAGAGGCAAAGAAGGGTTTGCACCATGCCCAGTTTCTCTAAAGATGAGGCATTTCCCTTCCTCCCCCCCCAACCCAATTTCCCACCAGCAGAAGGACAAAAAGCAGCATAAAATGAGGACTTACATCCAGGTGAAATGCACCCACAACAGTCTCCTTCAGCTGGTCTAAGCAGTTATTAATCCTTTCCCTTCGCTTCCGCTCAATGAGGGGTTTCCTTAACTGGCAAAGAAAAGGAGCAGGAAAAATTGCAGTTGAAATTTTCATTTCCTCTCCCTGCTGCAGTCCAGCAAGGCCAGAGATCCCTTCCCTGTGTGAAGCCAGAGCAGGGTGACACTGCTCAGCAGGGACAAGGTGTGGATGGAGCATGTGCTCATCCCTGAGGTGGCATCACCTCTCCCTTCTCCCACTTCCAATCGTTTCAAACACAGAAACTCACTTCACCCGATCAAAACAGAGAGGAGGCATAGAAAGGAAGCAGAAAAACACCCACATGAGTTAAAATCAGAGAAAACATCTTTGTAAGAGGAGAAAAAGCGTTTGTGATAGTAAAAGCAGTTATCAGTAAAAGCTAAAGCATCGACCCAAATCTAGAGCGCTTCCTGTGCCCTGGGAGCAGTGGCTGGCACCCTCATTCACATGCCCAGCTCAGGGGACACTTACCTTCCTCTCCTCCTTGGTGCTGGCCACCTTGTGCGTGCCCGTGGTGGCCGTGGCCGTCATCCTGGGGCAGGCAGGCTCGGCAGGACGGGATGGGATGGGATGGGACGGGATGGAATGGGATGGGATGGGATGGGAAGGAGGCGCTCGGGCAGTGGCTCGCTCCCCTTCCAGATGGGCTCTTTGCTGCTCCGCTGCTCCTCGGCTGTATTTATAACCCCAAATTAGCATCTGAAAGGCAACTTTCCTTGGCGGGACTTCTTTTCCCACACGAGGGGTCGAGCCCGGAGGTTTGTGGCCATCAATCAAGGCTGACAGGTCACTGCTTCTTTTCAATGACCACGCCGGCCCCCCCAAACGGCGACAGATGTCCAGCCTCCGACGCTGGGCTTTGGAGGGATCCTTTGTTCGGGAAGAAGGGGAGGAAAATGGGCGCGCTCGGAGCAGCTTGCACGGCTCCTCGTTCAATTCGCACAGATTCCCAGGGAGGGACACAATAGCCGGGAAGCGGTTGAATTACACCTGGGAAAATGCCTTCCACTCATCTTTTTCTCTTCTATCTCCTTGAAGCCGTGCCTGTTTTTACCTGCTAGCCTGACCCCAGTCGTTTCACAGCATTGTAACAGCATCTTAATTTAAGAATAGAGTACTTCGGCTAGGAGTTCCTGATCCCAGGGAATATTGTTACAAGGAAATGATGATCGATTAAAAACTGTTGACAGCAGATACCCGAAGGAAGGTTGTTTCCATCACAGAAATCCTCTAGGGAAAACATGGGAACTTTATTTACCTCCTGGGAACCTGAATTATCTGTTGCACCTGGGTGGATGTAGGTAATCTGTAACTCTTTTGGCTGCTCTGCAGAATTTAATATTAAATTTACAGGGTATTGAAGATACTAACAAACCTAGATCTGAGTTAGTCCTGTGGAAGCTTTACTTCTCTGGGCTTTCCCCCCATGCTGTGAGGCTTGGGTGGCTTTGTGAGGAAGGGGGTTTGTCTGCTTGCTGCTCTGGGATGCTGGGGCAGGGGATGAGGGCCCTTTTCAGGAGGCTTGGTGTGGGGTGAGAATGCACTTTTATACTTCCTCACTTCTGCCTGGCTTGGGGGAGAGTATGAAGGCGTTTTCATGACCTTGCATTTGCTTTCTGAAGCTGCTTTGCTGATGAGCAGGATTTGGCAGCGTCCTGTTGAGTCCCTCAGGTGAAGCCCTTTGGATTGGTGTTGAATGTGTCACCTTATTGAAGTGGAGAGGAAGCAGCTGCAGCGGTTCAGAAGCACTGCAGGCCCTCCCAAAGCACTGGGGGGATTTCCAAGCTCCTGGGAAAAAGAAATAGTTTATTCAAATAAATAAAAAATAAGAGCAGCATTCTACAAGGCAGGCTACACATAGGTTTACTTTGGCTGGAAGTACCCAGGTCTTTGGTAGAGCCACAGGAACAGAACACTGCACAAGTGTTTTACAGAAACATGTCTGTAAGGCAGATGGTGCGTGGCTGCAGAGCCCTGTGCCCCTCCAGCCCTGGGTGGGGACATTCCCCAGTGACAGCAGCGAGGACATCGCGCTGCTCCTTGCTCAAGCACCGTGTGGGTGTGAGTGTGTTGGCCTGTGTGTCAATGCAAACATACCTGCAGCACCTCTGCACGCCCTGCTGCCTGGGCTCATCACCAAAACATGTCCCCAGCCATGGGAGCTGGCAGGCAGAGGCTGTTTGGCAGTCACATGCAGAGCTGGGGTGCAGTTCCTTGGTTTTATAAGTGCCCTACTTTGGCAATGGCCTGGGATGAGCTGGGGTGGTGGCTGTGCTGGGAGAGGAGGGTTGGGAGGGGAAGGTTCACAACTTATCCATTGTGCCAGGTAAAGGGGTGGGATTCTTATCTCTGGGGTGTTGTCTTCAGAGACAGCAAAAGGAGATCCCCATGCAGGAGGGCCTCACATCAGCCAGCCCAGGCTCCTCACTTGTGAAGACTCCTTTGGTTTTCCAAGCTTTTTCCATTCCAAGGAAATGAATTGTTGCTGCTATTTATAAAAGGTGTAGCTGAGGCCCCATGATTCCAGCAGCTCGGCCAGGAGGAGGCAGGGCTGGGCTGGGGCAGGGGGCACAGAGCACACTCTGTGTTTTGTGCCCAGGCTGGCGGTGCCTGCCCATCTCCCTCCACCTTGTGCAGAGAGCAGCACCTTCCCAAAGCACCCAGGGCAGCAGGGAGAACGTGAGATCACCTCAGCTCCTGGCCCAGCTGAGCACGGCAGGGGTGTCAGCAAATCCAGAATTACCCAAAGCTCTGAAAAGCACATCCCAAACCTACTGGCACTGCTGCAGGGCGCAGCGTGTGCCCCGTGTTGGTGGCCCGGAGGCTGGCCAGGACAGTGCCACCAGGACAGCTCTCTCAGTGTCTGCGATGGCAGCACCTCCTTCTCAGCCTCTCTCCCTCCCTTGGCCCTGCTCGTGGCTGCTGCCTCTCCCTCCCTCCTGCCCC